>NC_045478.1:58869025-60119025 GCF_009650955.1 Corvus moneduloides | reverse complement strand
TAGAAGTAATCTGCCAAACCTCAGTACATGCTTTATTCTGTCGGCTAATTGGAGATTTAGTTTCTTGCAACCTGTCTAGCTTCCTATGAAGATTCTAAAGTTTGCATATCACTTCTTCAGTTTAGCCTAAATGAATTTTAAAGAAGTTTTGTCTACCATGTTCTGTATAGGTACTATGTGAACCTCTGTCAGAGGGTACACGAGGGACCCACAGGCTGCCCTGAAAGAGCCAGTATTTGCAGGAAAAGCTACAATGGAGATGTTCAAGTTCTTGGACTTGTTCATACACAGAAGCTGAATGTGACAGGTAGAGAGTTCTGTTTTGTTCCTGTGGAGGGCTAGAGATTAAAGGATTAAATCTTATGTCCTGGCTATAGTAGTTCTTAAATTATGCTGAAGCCTTTATTTTGAAATATTTTTATCAGTGAATCTTCTGTTTAAAAATGAAAACAGAATGTGATGCTTAAGCCATGAGAAAATATTGAAGCAAATAAACAGTGTTGTCATTAAAGCTGTAAGAAATGAATTACCTATCTGAACATCAAGAGACCCTTTTATTACAGTGAGGATATCCAAACACTGGCACAGGTTGTCTAAAGAGGTTGTGGAGTTTCCTACCTTGGAGGTATTCAGAGACTGTCTGGACATAGTCCTGGACAGCTGGCTCCAAGTGACCCCACTTGAGCAGGGAGTTTGGACCAGACGACCTCCAGGGGTCCCTTTCAGCCTCAGCCAATCTGTGATTCTATAATTGTGAGAGGGGAAGTAATTTTTGTTCATCCAGTTTGAAAAGACTTACTCTGCATCTACTAACTTCTTCAATTAAAGCAGCATGTGAAGGATGATTAACTGGCTTCACTCTTAGGAAAACAAATACAAACCAATAATGTCAACTTTATTCAAGCTTCTAGTTTAAGGAATGTTTTTCAAATTGGTGCTCAGGGAAATTTTCCATCCATTTACAAAAGCAGTGACATGTATTGCCTGTGTTTATTGCCTGAGTTCCTTTATAAATGGGTATCTTCATTTATTTGTATGTTTAAAAAAATGATACTTTAAATGTAAACTTTTGTTACGGCCATACTGGGGACCTGAACACAGGGTACAATGTAAAGGCAAAGGTGTTTGAGGAGTGATTTTTAAATGATCACAAGTGTGAATGCCTCGAATTACTGAAGTACTGTAATTGATATATGGTCTATGCAGGGGAAAAGAATGCTAGAAGTAAGGAAGTCTAGGGAATGAGCAAAGGAAACTTCTGACAGCTGCTTACAAAAACCTTTTATCACCATTTTTTTCTTCTAGGTGATACAGTGTATATTAGTTATTCCAGTGGGCAAGAATGTAGGAAAAATAAGAAAGTAAGAACAATTATAGAACTGAAATGTGCAAGAACAGTTGGCATGCCCATGCTGCAGAGGTGAGTAATAAACTTACACACCACTGATCTTCATGGCCAATTCCTTTGTACCTGTCTAGTAAACCCTTAAATCTCAGGACAGGGACTGTCTGCTCTGTTGGACAGTCCTTAAAATGATCCATGGTCTGTACTTGCGAGGCATGGGGTCTTCTGGAGTTTGTGCAATTGTTCATTTCCATAAACATTGTATTTTGTATTTATCTTAAAATTTCTGGGAAAAAACTTAAACATTCTGATTTCAAATTAGATCTGACAGTGGCTTGGATGCTGTTGTTTCAATGTGCCTAGCCAATGTCATTGTACAACCACTCTTAACTCTGTTCAAAATCTGTTTATTGAAGGACATTTACTGTCGATAAGTGAGCTACTAAAGCATGGTTTATTTCTGCCTCAATACAGTGTATTTAACCAGAATCTGTCTAAAGTGAGGTATATGTGCATGATCACAAATACTTAGAAAGCTTGAGGACTTTTTTCTTAGTCTCTATATTAACTCCATATTGCTTGTAGAATTGGAAGACTGAACAAAATGCTCTGTGTGAGTCAAAGAACTAGGCAGCAAAGTTTGACTAGCTGTCAGGGTTTAGGAATGATATTCTCTGATTCAGGGCTCCCACTGAAACTATATGCTGCTTGTTCCCCCTTTCCCCTTCTGAGGGCTGGAGAGGAGAAATGGAGGCACAGAAGATAAATATCATGGGTTGAGATAAGACCAATTTACTGAAACAGAAATAAGATAAGAAAAGAAACGGTAACAACATTAATACCAGTGACAGAGGATACAAGAAGGAGCTGAATGGTTCAAATGAGACAACGATACATGACTGGGGTCCCTCTGCCGTGCTGTGCTGGCCCAGGAGGGACCCCTTCTCCCTAGAGAAGATGTCCTTCCCCCTGTTCCTAGCAATGATGTGAGGTGGTATAGAATAACCTCTGGGTCCTGGCCATGGGCTTTCCTGGCTACTGCAAAAATTAACGCTGTCCTGGCCAGAACCAGGACACTAGCTTATACCTATTGTTCTGCTTAAATAAAAGGCGGGTTTAGCATGCTGCAAAAAAGCAGCCTGATATGTTCGCTAGCTAAAATATATCAATAAAACCCTTTGATACACTATGGGAATTCTGGAATTTTCAGTAGGAAGCTGAGGTACAGCCAGGTCTTCTAAAATCATGAAAGTGCAGAAAAATCCATTGCAATTCTTCAGGTAGCTTTTTTTGAGTGCTACTTGACTATTTTAGCTTACTCTCGGTGTGATGCTTAGGCAGGATGTTGTCACATGTGGGTTAGCAGTTGTCCTTTCCTTTGGTCAGGATGCTAAAAACTTGTTACTCTTTCCTGATATCCTCAGCTCTATCTTTCATTTTGGTAGGTTTGATGAAGAAAACTGTGCCTACTACATCACATGGGATACACGTGCAGCTTGTGCTGTGAAGCAGCAGGAGGTAGAGGTGGTGAACGGAACAGTCATTAATCCTGCAACTGGGAAAAACTTTTCTTTAGGGGATGTTTATTACAAGTGAGTAAAAAAGCCCCAAACAAACCCCAAACCAACAGAATGGTAGAGCTAGTTACCTTTCTGGAGAAGATTGCTAAGCTGTGCCATTTACCGTCGCTGCAGATCACACCATATGGTTCTCAGTCAGGAGTGTGTATGAGCCACTGAATCGTGCTTTTGTCTTCAGTTTATCTTAAACCTTTGGAGTTATTTACATGTTCACTCACACACTTGAGGGCAGTATAGCTAGAAAAGTTTGCTTTCTGTGCTTGCTAAGGATTATACTTATGCTAAATATAATCCTTACTTCTACTGTTCAGGGAGGAAGCCACAGTCCTGCATCTTTTCTGGTTGCTGAATTGGTCACTCAGCTTGCTCTGGTATCACCCAGTGATAGCATCTACCACTGTTGCCAGTTTTATGTCTTAGGAATAACCCCAGCCTGTGTGTTTAGACTTAAGAACAGACTTGTCCTCTGTTTCCTCAGGTTGTACACAGCTTCTGGTGATGAACGGACAAATGGTGATAAATATGTATATCAAATTCAACTTTCTGGTATAATAAACTCAAGTTTCACAGAATGCGTTGGAGCAAACATCTGCCAGGTGAAAACTAATGAACAGCGTGTTCGGAGAGTTGGTTCTGCCAGAAATGCCAAATATTACGTTGACGGTAAGTACCTGCTCACCACAGAGAATTGCTTGATGTTCTGTGAATTGCTTCATCAGAAAATGGTTCTTGATTAACAACATCTGTGCTCATCTGTTTCTGTAAAGCTATCCAAAGTCTGTCTAGCATAATTTAGATTGCTTTTTTTTGCTGTGTAAGCTCAGTTGCAAATACAGCCTTAATATGGGTTAGGGCTGGACACTTGAAGACTGAAAGACTTTGTTAAAAACAATGCGAGGTAGAAGACTTTGGTCTCCTGTTTCCCTCTGTGCTGCTGCATAAGCAATGATTTCCTTTAGCTAGCTACTTTTCTTTTCAGGGTCTAATGTTAACATTGTTCTCAAGGAAGTAGTAAACTACAAGGTTTTCTTCTCATTGTAGATGATGATTTGGATGTCATATTTTCATCTGACTCCAGATGTGGTAAAGATAAATCAAAGTTTGTGTCTTCAACCATTTTCTTTCACTGCAATCCACAAGCAAAGGAAGGCATCCCTGAATTCCTTCATGAGACAGCAGATTGCCAGTATTTATTTACCTGGTACACAGCTGCTGTGTGTCCATTAATGTGAGTAGTTAACCATTTTCTGAAAGCAGCTTTTGTCAGCACTTCTCAGCCAAAGGCTTCTTTGTATTTGTTCATCACAGTGATTGGTAAAAGGGGAAAAGCTAAAAAAGCAGTAGATAAATTGATGATCGTGTATGCAGTGTTTGGCACATGACCACTAAATTAAAGCTTGCTAAACTGATCTGGACCTAAAGCTGGAGAGGCACAGTGGAATTAGTATCATTGTTTTCACTAAGTAAAACCCACTGCAGCTGACAGAACATGCTGGTTTGTGTTACTGAGAGGAGCAAACAGTTCGTGGGTGAGGTCTTTGGTCCCCCTTGTCTTACTGTCTGGAAAACTTTGAAGCTGTGACAAAGACTGTCCTTTCCCTCTATCTGCCCACTTCTTTAGCCTGGAATGGAAAATCATTACAGGCCTTAAAGGAATAATGAAGTATTTCTGCAATTAAATATGATCAGCTAATCTCCTGATTAGTGAGGGGACAGTGTTAAAAGCAGAGTGTCTGTATCTAAGTGCTTACAGCATTCTTGACAGGTAGGCAGCCTCACTGTGAAAAATGGAGTGACTACTTCTGGGAGTGTTTACTTTCTGGCTGCTAGCTTGAAAGCACAGGGAAACTCTTGATTCTGATTTAAACCCATTGAGGGAGTTTGGTCTGTGCCATAGTCAGATGAAAGATAATTTCTGTAGCTGTTGCAGCTTATGCAAGTGCAGATTTGGTTCTAAAACAGCAGCTTTGTGTGGACAACTGCTGCTGTATAAACTCTGGAGTGCTTAATTGTGGTCTGCAGTCTTGACTGTAGTTTCGTGCACTATTTGATAGCATACTGGGATGTAGGCACAGTACATCTATTTGTGTTTTTCAAGTTGTTTTTTACTTAGATGAAATCCCCTAAATCTGTTTGTGCAGCTCTTAGGTTGGACTGACAGGATGGTGTGGCATGTTGTCTTTTAATCTGCTGTTTCTAATCCAGTTTAACAGAATTTATCAATAGATCCTATCTTTTCAATTTACATTGCTAGATTAACCAATGATCCAGGAAACAATCAGCACCAGACAGATGAGGAGACCCAAATACATAAAGGTCTTTCAAGGAGAAGCCAGGCTGTTGGTGCTGTGCTGAGTGTCCTTCTGGTTGTTCTCACTGCGTGTCTCATAATCTTGCTGTTCTACAAAAAAGAGAGGAGGTAAGAAATTATTAAGAGGCTTTAGAAGTTTCTTTGTCAGGACTTGGTTTTCTGCCAAAAGTGAAAGGGAAATAGTAAACTTTAGAGATTTGAGTTCTGTTTTTTAGTTGGCAGCATCGACTGTCAAACTGCTGGTTCCTTCAAATTCTCCATTACTGTCTGAAGGCCCATATAAAAGAGGGCTGGGATGTACAACTGAGTTGGTCTAGCCTATGTTGTGGGCAACTGCTAATTAAGGAGCATAAAACAGCATGACAACATTGTTAGCATTTGATATCCCTCTCCTTTCATGAAGTCAGGCCATATCCATACAGCAGTGTCAAGGAACAAGTGCAAGTCCTGCTGTTCCTCTGCTTTCCAGACAACTTTTGGGGTGTTTTTCCCTTAGACATGAAAGCCAGAGGGGTTTCAGAACAGTCAGCCTGAAGCTTTAGCAAGGGGGAAGATGTACATCTTCCCAGAGTGAATTTTGTTAGAGTGGTTCAGGGTCAGTGTGATAGTTTGCAGCTCATTTGTTGATATGCTTTATGTTGATGGTAGAAATCCAGTGAAGAAAAGTGAGGGCTAGTAAGTGGATATAGTCTTTCTAATGTAGTATTCTTCCTTTTCCTTAGGGAAATTGTAATAAGCAAGATAACAAACTGCTGCAGAAGATCATCTGGTGTTTCCTACAAATACACAAAGGTAATACAGTGACAAAATCAAATCTGTTTCTTGTAAAGTTTTTTTTAAATTAAGCTTTTTTTAAATAAATAAATAACCCCCTTAATTTCTAGTTCCTTTACTGCATGGATACCGTACTGTGTGGCATCAGGAAAGCCACATAGCTGAGATATGTATATATTTATACTGTGAAATGGGAAAGGAAGATAAAGAATTGAAGAGCGGTCTATAAATCACCAAGTAACGTGCAAACGTACAAGAAGAGAACAAAGTCTGTTTCAGCGCAGTGAAAAGTGATCTCTTGCAGTGTTACTGTCACAGCTACATTAAACCAAGGTCGTGTGTGCTGTGGGGTCTGACGATTGGGGAGATCAGTGTGTGTCAGTCTGGAGTGGCAGATACAGTCTGGTCTTTTCTTTTCTTGCAGATAAACAGCGAAGAAGAAGCTAATGAGAATGAGACCGAGTGGCTTATGGAGGAAGTCGCAGCACCAAATCCAAGAATGGCCAAAGGAGGGCAGGAGAATGGTCACATTGCTACCAAGTCTGTTACATCTGAAGCCCTTACCTCTCTCCATGTGGATGACCTGGACAGTGAGGATGAAGTGTTAACCATTCCAGATGTAAAGATTCAAACAGGAAGAGGACTAGACAAGAGCAAGCACCCACAAAAGAAGCCACACAGTCTTGGCAGTGATAACAAGTCTTATTTACTGAATGGAGGAAAGGAAAGGAAAGCAATAGCCAAGCCAGGCCAGCAGAAGGCACAGAACTCTACAAATACAGTATCATTTCATGATGATAGTGATGAGGACTTGTTGAATATTTAATAACCCCTCTTGTGCCTAATCAAATATATATAGAGAGATTATATATAACGGGACAACATTTCCAACCAAATATGAGGACTTCAGCCTGAAAGATTTTTCTGAATTTTGCCTTTAACAAGAAACCATTGAAAAGGGAAGAAGAGAAAGATTTTGTGATTGTTTACAATGATCTGTTCAGTAATGACTGGATTTCTGACATCCAGTTGGCTGAGTTAGTTGACTCTCTCTAGCCAGGACACTTTTTTTTTTTTTGAAGTCTCAGCATAGATGTTAAATGCTTGCTTAAAAAAGAGAAACCTTTGAAAGGAAAGGATTAAGGCTCAATGAAGCCCCTGGCTTCTGAGATTCAAGTTATCTGACTACTATCGTTTTAACTCCTTGTATTTATTGATCCTCACTACTCAGGTTTGCTTGATAGTAACATGTTCTTCCTGCCGGCAGGGTATTATTCTATGGGTTCACCCATTGTGAGACAAGGAAAAGTATAACTTTTGTGTGTTGGGATGATTTGATGTAAATTTTGGAACTGGTCTAATTTATCCTGTAAATTTGAATATCCATTCTAATTTAAACAGATAATTGGTTCAAAGGTGTGGATGGAAAGGTACAATTCTGTATAGCTTTAGCCTGAAATGGTTGCTGTTCTTCGCATGGTATTTTTTTTTTGGTACTGGTCGTATGACTGACTTTATCAGTATTTGCCTAAGCAGCTGACAAGCACCCAAAGATTTTTTTTTCCTTGATTATGGCTGGACTAGGCCAACTGCACAGACAACCAGAGTTTTCAAGAATGTAGAGGCAGAGTTCCTGTAATACAATCTGTGCTACCCAGTTTGTCATCACCAAGAAAAGCCCAAGGACTAGAGGAGCCCTAGTCTGCATAATGCTTCTCTCTGGTATTAATATCAAGAAAATAAATTTGGGCCAATGTTTTCTGATAGCCTGATTTCTAGTCCATATGCTATGATCCTGGCCATGGTCATTGATTTGAAATGTTGCTGGTAATGAATGCAAGTCAATTTTTCTGTAGCAGTCTTGCTCTTCTCCAGGTATTTCCTAAATAAAATTATGGACAATGATAGGGTTTCAAAGCATTGTACAAGAACATGCATTGGTCAGAATTTTTTGAAACTTTTTGTTGTTCCTTTTGGCTGGCTTATTCAGTTTCAACAATGGTTTCTTTTTATAAAAACTCCATTTTGAATCAAAATAGTGTAATATAAAGTATTCAGCAATTTCAATAAAAGATACGAAGTGGGTATTCCAAATCCCACATCTCAAGTCTGGAATCCTTCTTACACTATTCCGTATGCTGCTCACCAGCCTAGCGGGACCCTTTCCTGCTGGGATGGTTTATACCTCAATTGTGTCACTCAAAATGAGAACCAGCGTTTGATGACAAAGATCAGAATAGATAGGTAGGCTCTGGTGGTATGTTCTTTCTTTTATCAGACTTGGGTTTTCTTCTTGTATTGTTACCAGTGGAGCTGTAAATCAGTTTGGCTTAAGCTTCATCTTTTCAAACTTAAATCAGCATTTTTCATATTTAGAATTAGGTGAGCTGGGGGAAATCAGAGGCTTGATGGTGTATTTTTAATACTGTCAGTTATCATTACACAGTTTTCTCAATGCATGTTGGAGAATTCTGTTTCCCTTCCTCAAGTCATCAAGGCTGGCATTTTGGAGTTGTTTGATCCATGAACCCACTGCATGAAATTATTTCTCCTGTGTGAAGTCACATGGTCTCTTTGTTTGGGCTATGCCTAATGAGGCTTAGGTAGAACAGAGCTGCCCTGTCTGGGGGTGCTTATTTGAGCAATATCAATGATAGAATTTGTATCTGACAGCAGTGGGAGGTAGGTAGGCTGGCTGAATCTTACCTCATAGAGAGCTGGATGCAAACCAGCTTCACCAGACTATTTTTCCCAGAAGAATACTCTACTTACCTGTAGGGAGGGAAGGGTTATGAGGATAGCAGGGCCCAGATGAGTATGTACAAATGGATGGGCCAGGAGGAGAAAGTTTGCCAGTCAGCAACATGACTCCTTGGGAAGTGTCCCTTAGAAACCCACCTGCCTGGCACACTCCCACCCAGCCTCCTTTGGGCTGGCTGCAGAGAGAATGGTGGGAGATGGGGAAAACTGGCCCACTGTTCCTTGAACTTTCATGGTTCAAGGGAAACTTTTACACACCATTACCAACTGTTTAAATCATACTGCTTGGAAAAGATGTGAGGGTTTTTTGGGTGTGTTTTTAAGATGCAGCCTAATGCCTTAGCTTCACCCACTTCCCAGGCAAGCTTTGGCTTCAGTTCCCTTGGCCCCAGCTGACTGCGCACATTCTCCTGCTGAGGAAGGCTTGCAGGGACTGGCTCTCAGTGTGGTGACAGCTGTGCGCTTTTGCATCCGTGTTTCCCTCGCCAGCTCCACACGGAACACCTGCAGCCAGAGAGGCAAAGGTCTGTTGTGGGGTGGTGCTGTGCTAGGCTGAGGGTGACACAGCTGTGAGTGGCCAGGAGAGGAGTTCTTGTTAACTTGGTGTAGATGTTCCTGATGGAGAAGAGGATGAAGCAGGAGAGGAGAAATTACATCTGTGTGATGTGGGGAATGATCTTGAAGCGTTGGCCTGCAAAGCAGCTTTCGCAGCTGCTCAGGCCACTGTTGGTCTGTAGATGATGAGCAGCAAGATCAAGTTCTGGTTTTTCGGGAGTTTTTTTGAGTGTATTGTGTCTTTAAATATTTTTCATTGTTGCCTAAGCTATTCAAATTGCTTTCTGGGCAGTTTTTCACTTTTTTAATGTCTTTTAAATGTTACCTTCACTTATGCTTTTCTTTCTGATGGAAGGCTGCTGTTGTCAGCAAAAGATACGGGAGTAGTTGGTATCTATCCATAGGCAGGACAATGTACCACTAGAGCCTGATATAACTGCATTTATTTGGGGTGCCTGCAATAAAGTCTACCTAAAGTCTTCTAGGTCTTCTATGGTAAAAAAATAGGTGTTTTGGCCATAGATACTGTATATTGTGGCTTCCCACAGCTCTTCCCAGTGCATAATTCTGTAGTGAATGCTTTTTCTCTTTTGTATCACTACAAAAATATGGTCAGGTGAAAATTGTGTTCCCTGATACAGGTGGGGAGAGGTTTTCCATGGGAATGGAAGAGTGTGGAGGGTGAGGGATGAGACACACATGATACAGGAATTTTCAGGAAAGCTCTTCCTTTACTGCTATGTGGCTCAACGTAGAGACACTTCTTTTTCAGAGTGTACCCACCTATTTTTTACAGATTCTGGTTAAGAAGCTTTGCTCACATGTGGTGCCCAGCCATTCTGCACTAAACCCATGTGTTGCTTGTATGTTGGTAGAATTTTCCATCTATGTTTGCTCTTTAAACATACCTATTATTTGAGGAGCTGACTTGCCTAATTAAACAAATAATCCCAAAACCCCCAACAAAACTGAAGGCCTGTGGCCCATAGGGGCTTTTCCAGAGAACAGGAACATATAAGCGCTCTGATTAGGGGTTAAATGCAAATTCTCCCTGGGTGAATTAAGGTCTGATTTCAGATGAAACAGAAAAAATAAAGCTTGCAACATGTAGTTTAATAATTTATAGAGTTAATCTTGACTTTTGGTCAAATATCTTTGTTACTTAAGTAGCTTTGCTGCCAACTAAATATATCAGTTCTGTAGAGAGGACCTAGTTGAGGTTTTTTGTGTGGTTTTGAAGCCAAAATGCCAACCCTAGATGACATTTTAGAGCACGTTGGAGAGTTTGACAGGTTCCAGAAGCAAACTTTTTTGGTCCTGTGTTTGTTATCTGCTTCCTTCACCCCAGTGTACGTGGGGGTCTTCTTCTTTGGGTTCATTCCTGAGCATCGCTGCTTCAGCCCCGGGGTGGCTGAGCTGAGCCAGCGGTGTGGCTGGAGCCTGGAGGAGCAGCTGAATCACACGGTTCCCGAGTGGGATGGCCACGGGGCCAGCTTTGACAGCCGCTGCAGGAGGTACGAGGTGGACTGGAACGCAACAGGCATCAGCTGCACTGACCCCCTCGGCAGCCTGGTGGGCAGTGGGAGCACCGTCCCCCTCGGTCCCTGCCGGGATGGCTGGGTCTACAACTCCCCGGGGAGCTCTCTCGTCACCGAGGTAAAAACAGCCCCCTTTGTCCTGTCCCCTCTGTTACAGACAAGGTGAGAGGTGTGGGAGAGGGTTGGTAGAGCCTTGGCTGTGTTAGAATATCGCCTACTTACCTGGAGAAAGGATTGTCTCTCACTGTGAACTTGCGCTGGGGGCTTTACAAGTCATCTTCCCTCTGTCCTTGCTGTGAAGTGTTGCTTTGGCTGCTCGGGAGGCTTATATCTCCAGCTGGGGAGCAAAGCATGTTTCAGCAAATAAATCCCCAGGTAGATAAAGTCCAGTTCTGAATGAAATTCCTGTCACATGAGTGGTCCAATTTGTGAAGGTGTGTAAACAGTGCAGCTTGCAGGGCTGCAAACAAAACTGGCCAATGCAAAGATCTTTATTTCTTTCCCCCATCCTCTTCTTTTTTCTCTTTTTTTTCCTTTTTTTTTTTAAGGAAAAAAGTCTTTCGAAGTTGGTTTCAAATAAAAATGAATGTCAGTCAGTGTGGGGGAAAGGTAAATGTTTCCCACAATTAAACAGCATTAGTCAGGAATAAACTGTAGAAAAGCCAATGACTTTTATGTTCTCAGGAGGAGTGAATAAACTGAAAATTGTACTTAAGCTACTTAGTGTACTTTAGCAGTTTAGGTGCTTTAAGAATAAACCAGTAACTGTGATGACAATCTTGATTTCATCATAGAAAGTTCCACCAAATGTTTCCACCAATGCTGCAGAGGTGGTGGTAGTCAGGATTCTTTCCCCTGTATGTATAACGAACACAGAAACAAAAAAAAAAAATCCGTGCCTCAGGGCAGATGTAGATACTTCCACCCTCCTCCAGGAGACCAGTGCTCCATGGGAAGCTGGAAAAGGCAGGCTTCTGAAGGCATCTAGGATACTTTTAGTGAAGGCATCTAGGATACTTTTAGTAAAGGCATCACACCTAGTCCTGAGTGGTGTGCGGGTACTTCTGTGTCATGCCAAGGTATGAGGCAACAAGAACTGCTTAGAAAGGTTCACCATCAGCCACAAAAAAAGTCTGTTTGAAAAACTCAGGGTGATGATGCTTATTTGATCAATGAGGGCCAACACAGGTTAGGGTGCCAGTTTTGACAGACAGTAACTCATGTTCTTTCCAGAAAAGAGAGATGAGACATGAATAGGAAATGCCAGTAAACTGCTTAAGGGCTTGTTCCAGTTTTTAATGTTGGACAATTAGTTAAGTTAGTAGGATTTCTGTGTGCTGACAAAACAGGCATTGACCCAGAAACAAGTTTAAATCTTTAACTGAAGTGAAGGAAACTTGTGGATGTGAGCCATTTCACTTTTTTGTCTCTGTGTGCTCCTTTAGTTTGACCTGGTGTGTGAGGACTCTTGGAAATTGGATCTCTTTCAGTCATCTGTGAACGCTGGGTTTTTTATTGGCTCCATAAACATTGGCTACATTGCAGACAGGTATGTGTGGGCTGACAATAAAACTCTCTGACCTCCCTTATCCATGTTCAGCAGCCAAACTTAGGTAAAGGTTGTGCAACTGATACCATCTCTGCTCTTCTGAAAAGAAGGTCATCCCCGTGGATATTCAGTTGCAGCATGAGCCAGTATCCTGCCTTTTAGGTTATACCTGGTGCTGAGCACAGATCTGCTCAGCAAGTCCTGCAGAGCCCACGAGGATTATTTTAGAACTGCACACCCCAAACTTCCTACTGTGCCACATCAGAACCCTTAGGTGTTAACCAAAGCCAGGAAATGCTGGTTTGGAGCTCCCACTTTATATATATATATATAACTCATACTTATTTTTCATTCCCAATGTAATAGATGTCAATGTGGGACTATTCTTTTTTTCTGAAAGTTTTTGTGGAATTGCAGAGCAACTGGCACAGTAACTTTTCATGGAATAGAAAAGCAGAATAATGAGTAGTGGGCGAGGAATAAAAAGCATGTCTCTATTTTGCATAGCAAAATTGGATTTTTTCCCCAAAGATACACAAAGCTCTTACTGGTTTAAAATGCTTCCATGACTAGTGGTTTGCTTCATGCCTATTATTTTCCAATCCAGGTTTGGCCGTAAATTTTGCCTTTTAACGACAATCCTTGCAAACATTGTGTGTGGAATCCTTCTGGTCTTCGTGCCCACCTACCTGTGGATAGTCATCATCCGGTTCTTGCAAGGGCTGGTCAGCAAGGGCTGCTGGACTGCGGGCTACATCCTGGGTGAGTTCAGGACCTTCTCCCAGGAGCAAGACTAGCTGCAGAAGATGGAGGAAACAAACTCGACTCCAAAAAACTTGAAAAAAAGCCATTTAAAAAAAATGCCTCCCATAGTGTTTTATTAAGGAGTTTTCTCCCTCTTTGGCTTCTCAGGATGTTTTCAAGCACTGTCATTAGGGAGAAATAGCAGTAGCCTTCAAAGCTGGAGCAAATGGTGGTATATTAGGGCTCTTATGTAGAGATAGGCTTTCCCCTATGGCACAGCTCACCTTTGCAGATCTATCTGGGCCCCATGGCTCCTCTTCCTCTCGTCAGGCTCTGGCTGGGGAAGGTGACTTGGCAGACCACAGCCCCTCTAGCCCGGGCAGCGACAGGATGGTGACAGAGGAGGCCATTAAAGAAGCAGGCAGAGGGTGGGGAAAACTTGCGGCATTTTTATGACATGAAGAGCATTAAAGGGCAAACAGAGGCTTCAGCATCTAAAAATATCTGAAGAACAGCATGTACTTGCTGATAAAAAGACAAGGTGTTTGTGTACCTGTGTGTATCCACTAGTCTGAGGGGAGGCCAAGCAGTGGAAGACCCAGCCTGTGTGGGTGCCTCTCCCAGAGCCCTGCACCAGCTGTGTCTGCTGCTGAGGCACGGTCGGTTGCCCATCTCAGGACAATTTTCTGGTGCAGAGTAGAGCTTCGTGGGACTTCTCTGATTTTTCTGGAGTGATGTTCAGTCTCCTGTCCAAAATACCCAACTGCAAGCAATCACTGAAGCAGCAGATTAAGTATTTTAAAAGCTGACTGATAGAACATTAACTGGGTTAGGATGTCAGAAGGCTCTACCAAATGTCTCTGAGAAATGCAGTTCATTGTCATAGTGGTAAAAATGTAAAAGTCAGTGCCCTAAACTTCCATTAAGTCTTTCAGTGGGGGCATCTTGCTAATGCAGTTATCCAGATGTCTCATATGATTAAAATAAAATAAAAGTACCTATTCCACAGTCCAGACTGTCTTCTGCTAGGACATGATTATTCCTTCCTGTGCATTTCTGGATGCTCGCTTGGCCTCTTAAATCTTTTCCTGGCACATATGAAATCTTCATCCCTTCTTCTGGGGAACTTTAAGCCATTTTAGAAAACGAAGTCCTTTTCAGGACAATGATTTGCCCTATCCTGATATTTTCTCTGTTACATCTTGTTACTCCTGAATTCTCTTGAAACTCTCTCCTGAAAAAATGCTACCCGGAAGCAGCCCCAAAGCTCTGTTAAACTTTCATCTTTTCCCTAAGGGTGGCCAATACTGAATGTCCAGGGAAGGATACAAGGACAGAACAACCTTGCTGTCCTGCTCTGCTGGGGCACTTGTCTGCCCTTCAGCTGCTTCCGGCTCAGTTCTACTGAGCCTGAGGAGATGTCTTTGTGCATCGTTTAGCTGAGCAGCATTAGCTAATCTGTGGTTCCAAAACTCAGCAGTTCCTTTGGCTGCTAATTATTTCCTTACTGTTCTTTTTCTAAAGAGTTTTCTTTCTTGGAATCACACAACTGCATGCAAAATGTTGAGTGTGCTTGTGCCTGCTGGCTGGAATAGTTACTTTTAAGTCTTGTTAATAGAGAGTTAATGTGTGATGTGATACTGTGATGCTGACTTGCAAAGTGCAAATGCATCCTGATGCCACCCCGGCCTGGGAGCTCTGTGCCATCCTGTGAAATTGGTTTTCCTTCTGTCCTCGGAGTGAGATGCAAGCCAAACTGCTGCACTTAGGAAACCAAATGTTCAGCTTTGTTGTTGGGTTGGAGACATTATGTATGTTGGCATTAGATTTCACAACAAAATCCACCTGTATGAATGCTTGATTTATGCAGAGATCTCCGCAGCAGATGTTCCAGGATGTCTCAGGCCAGTGTACTACCAGCAGCAGTGTTTTCTTCCCTACTGGACTTTGGGTGCCAGAAGAGCAAACCAGGGGATTTTGTCTGGAAGCATTATGCTGGGATGCCCATGATTACCAATGTTTCTCCAAGATGTTACTGTAGTGCTGGTCTTCCAGTGTCCCCTCGAAGCAGGTTTCTCCTGCGTGGAGCAGCCACGGCGCTCACCTGTCCGTGTGTGCCTTTGCAGTGACAGAAGTGGTGGGCCCGCAGTACCGGAGGACGGTGGGGATCCTCTACCAGGCGGCCTTTTCTGTCGGGCTCCTGGTCTTCGATGCCATCGCTTACGCCGTCCCTCACTGGCGGTGGCTGCAGCTCGCTGTCACCCTGCCCACCTGCTTCTTCCTGCTCTACTACTGGTAAGGGCCCTTTTGTTGTAGCTCTGCCCACGACCCAAAAAACCCGAGCTTCTCCTGCTTCCCAAGGCTTGATACTGAGAGAGAGTGGGCGCTCCTTTTTGGTTGTGCACATCTCTTGGTGCAAAGAGGAGGTTCACGGCAAAAAGGAGAGGGAAATAGGACCCCTCAGCAACTGAGATCTTGTTGAATCCTAGCCTGTGCACCTCACCTGACATTGTGTTTAAAAAGCAGACCACTTTGAAAAAACACTGGAGGAAAAGTGGATTCATATAATTTATTATTTTCTTTAAGCATTTCATAAAAGAAAATACATGCCTTGGCATAATTTAGTTGGCCTTACATTGTTAGCATGTTCTTTTAAGGAAAAAAGTCGCAGATTTTTGCCATCCAACCAAAAAAAAGCACTTGGGTACTCCTTCATTTTAGTTTCTCTCTTCTCTTTTTAATTGACATTTTTTGGTTTGAGTGCTTTGGATTTGAGAAATTGTCTGGATGGGTTAGGACTAGTAGAAAGAAATTTGTTGCCTTCCTTCTTCCATATTTTTGAATTGGTAAGCCAGTTCTATCTTGTTTACTACTTCTTAACCTGTAATAGCAGAAGTGAAAAATGGCTCCCTAAGAGGAGCTGGTTTGTGGTGAATGGGCTGCATAAGATGAGCACCACTCTCACTCAAAGCCCCTCCCTGACTTATCTTTAGTAAACTCCTCTTTGACCAAAGCCACTATCTCAACTGTTCCTCTTCCAGTCTCAGCCATGGGATACAGTACTTTTCCCCATACTGCAGGAGTGGGAAGTAGCTCATAAAACCCACCCAAACAAAAAAAAAAATCCATCTGCCTCTATTTAGTCCCTCCAAAGTCTCCATGCATGGGAGAACAGGTAGGCTTTATGTTTTGTCATGTAATAGCATCTACTCACATTGTAGGTGCCTCCCAGAGTCTCCCAGGTGGCTGATATCTCAACGAAAAAATGAAAAAGCTATGAAAATTGTCAGTGATATGGCAAAAAAAAACGGGAAAAAGATGCCTTCCCATTTTAAGGTGAGCTCAGGGTTTGCTTGTGCATGTAAGTAAGCAGCATGTGATAGTACCTTCCATCAGTTCCTCCCAGAAGAAATTTAATGTACTATATACTGGCTCTTCCATAGGATATTCAATTTGAAGAAGATGATTGTGGAAAGCAGAATCCCTCACTGATGGACCTTTTCAGGACACCACAGATAAGAAAAAACACACTCATTTTGATGTTCAACTGGTAAGAATATAACGCTAGAGAGCTGGTTTTGGAGTTCTGGATTTGCAAACTCCATCAGGACGCAGACCTCTGTTCTCCGACCGACTAACAAATCCAGGATGCTCTTCTCTGCCCAGGTTCACAAGCTCTGTCCTCTACCAGGGGCTCATCATGCACATGGGAATGGATGCTGAGAACATGTATCTGGATTTCCTCTATTCTGCACTTGTTGAATTCCCAGCCGCCTTCATCATCATTGTCACTATTGACCGTCTCGGGCGGCGCTACCCCTGGGCTGTGTCGAATGTGGTGGCTGGGGCTGCCTGCCTTGCCACAGCCCTCATCCCAGAGGGTAAGTCCCCTGAGTGAAGCCCTCTGGGGGCTTCCCACCCTGTCATCTGGAACCCCCATGCTTCTTTGTGAGGGTCCCTGTGCCACTGCTCATGTGGTGCTGACTGTTCCCTCACTCACACGGGTGAAACAAAGTCCCTTGAGAAGATCAACTGACATGGGATCAGAAGTCCCACAAAATAACACTGCTGTATTAATTGACACCTGCTAAATCACTGGGATACTTTTAAATGTGTTGAATGTATTTTCTCTGCAGACATGCATTCATTAAAAGTGGTTGCTGCTTGCATTGGGAGAATGGGAATTACAATGGCTTTTGAAATGGTTTGCTTTGTAAGCACTGAACTGTATCCAACTTATATCAGGTAGGTGTATCCTCTTCCCAGCTGGCATTTGGCCTGGAAACAAATAATTGAGGCTGATGTGTATGTTATGTTTTATGCTAAATTTAGTTATCCTCAAATGTGTCAGAACTACACAGGTACTGTTGAACATAAAGTAGGTGAAGCACAGCTAAAATGCTTTAAAAACATAGCTTAATAAAGAAAAGAAATGTACATTTACACAAGGGGAAACTCACATGAACAAAATAAAAGGAAACCTTGGGAGAACTAGGGTGGGTGAAGGATCTGAAGTCCCACAGAGTGCCTGGATCTTTCCTGTGCATGGGTGAGAGTTGTGATCCATCCCTTTCCAGCTGCAGTACTCTGACACTAACATGATCCCTTTGCTGCCAAACCAGGAATCTTGGGGTGATGGTTTGCTCCTCTTTGTGCGATATTGGTGGAGTCCTCGTCCCCTTCATTGTCTACAGACTGGTGGAAGTCTGGTACGATCTGCCACTGATTGTCTTCAGTAAGTGCCACCGCACCTCCTTGCCCAGGGTGCAGCAGGGGGACCCAAGTTCCAAAGGGAGGGAAAAACCACCAAGGCAGCTGCTGTAAATTCAGCAGAAGCCCATTGCTCTCTACAAGGCCTTAGCCTTCAGTTTATGACAAGCTGGAACTTGTTTATGCATTCCATGTCTTCCTTGCCCCTATGATTTCTCCTTGTATTTTAAAGGAAGTTAGAGCCAAATACACACTTGACAGATGGCAAAGGGCTCAGAAAAATTTTGATGAGATGAATATTTGATGGCTTCCATGCTGATCTACTGCTCTTCTGTGTATTATATTGTCTGTCCAGCAGTGAACCCCTAGAATTTCACATAATTGCCTATTTAATGGAGTACAAGTATGGCTGTTACGCTTCAGCTTTTCTGACACTTTAACTGGCTCTTCTCCAGCTATTTGGAAAGCAGCTGGTAAATAAATGCAAGATAAGTTTTGCAGACTAGTGACCTGAACTTTCAGGTCAGGGCCTGCAACATTTTTATGAATCTTAGGTCAGCACATTATTTATAGAAAAGTACCTTGAATGGCAATATGCAGATTTTAACAGACAGGACATCTAGAAGGGTGCTTAGTACATTAAAAATATTTATACCAAACATGTATGACCTGGATAAAAGAAATTATCAGTGGAGAAGTTGATCACGTTTTTTAGGAGATAATACATTCCGTACACGTTTTCTAATCTTATGTGAATAGCATAAAAATGGAATATGTTTCCTGGCATGCTCTATCACTAAAAAGACTTCTTTCCTCTACAAAGGAAGGATTGTCTGCCCTGTTAGAGGTGTCCTAGCTCAGTGCATAACACACAAGAGGACTTGGCTTGGCACTGTCTCCACAGGGCAGCCACAGCTTCCATTTTTGTACCAGCACAGCAGTTCTGCATATAGAGGCTTGAGGTGCACATCTTGCATGAGGAACAAAATAAAGTGCCATTGACAAGTCCTTTCTGTCTGGCAGTAGAAAGTGCTTGATAAATGCTTACAAGCTTTGTGCCTCTGTTTTGAAGCTGTTCTTGGTTTGACTGCGGGTGGATTGGTGCTGCTTCTGCCTGAAACCAAAGGAAGAGTTTTGCCTGAGACTGTGGAGGATGTTGAAAACTTTCACAGGTAAGTCATGATGATGAACTTTTAGCAGCTTTCACTTGGAATTGGGCAAAATCCTTGTCCAGAGGGAAGCCCAGGGATTACTTGGCTGCCTTCTTTGATTCCAAGAAGTTGCTGAGTAATTTCCAGACTCTAACTGGACAGATTCTGGACTCCTTTTACCACACATTTACCTAGGCATCTTGAAAACAAGTAGCCTAGGCCTTTACTGGCCTGTGAATAGCTGCACTTGCCTCTCCAACGTGCTGCAACACCATTATAAATGGCATTTGTGTTAAAAAAAACCCCTTAACAATTGAACAGAAAAAGGATAGTCTTGATAGCAGCTTCACAAGTGGTGCGTGGAGCACCAGTATCTGCTGAGGAGCCAGAACAAACTTAAAGGAATATATGATCATTTTCCTGGGCCCAAGGCAGAGCAGGTAAAGAACTTGAAGTTAGGTGCTCACTTAACACCTTCATTCCTGGCTGATGTTCATGTCTTGTTACCCTTGCAGGCAAAGTGCTCCAAAGGCCAAAAAAATCTATCTCCATGTCCAAGGATCAGAAGTAACACGTGGCTGAAGAAGGTGTAACTCTTGCTAGGTAGTCTTCTTTAGGGCAGTAGCACAGAAATGCCACTTAGAATAAATACCCCCTCAAAAGTCTTGCCTGTCTTATTTCAATTTCTCTGCATATCCTTTATTTACAATGTTTAGGGTTTTCTGATGGAATTGTCCCTATTGCTGCATAGCTGTACACCAAGAGAAACATATTTTAGGGCTGGGGAATTTTTGTATCACCTGTGTGGACTTCAACGTGGACTTCAAGAGATCTTAACTTGAAGGTGGTGGGATCCATCCCGACAAAACTTTGTAAGCCTCCATGAAGTCTGACTTGGTTTTTCTTACAAAGGGGCAGCACAATATAACAGAGATTTATCTCCATTGTAGAATCAAGGTAACTACAAACCTGGGTCAGTCGTGTGACGACTTGCACAGAGTTTTTTAAAAACTGATTTTATTTTCTCCTATTTTATTGGCTACTCACAAGGGTGGGCATGTGGCAACTCCAGAGCACAAAAAAGAATGCACAGGAGAAAGACTAATTTCCTTCATAAAGTAATATCATTATATGCGTGTCCTGTTGGGGCATTCTTTGGAATGAGCTGGGATCAGGCTTGGGGACTTGGAGGACCCTGACCAAGGGTCCTGTGCCTCAGGGAGCATCAGGGGCAGCACTGGGTCTTCCAGGAAATATCCAGCACCTTCACAAATTTCCTAGTCCCTCCGACTGAGTGGCTGTAACAGACCTGTGGTTGCAGATCAAAACAGAAACAATCCTTCTGTGGCTCCCCTTTCCTGTTAGTGTTGCTGGTCCCTGTCACTGCTGGGAAACACTGGTTTTCCATAAGGCTACTGTGAGCAGGGTATGAGATACCTCCGCCCAGTGATAATCAGCTGCAGGGAGAGAACTCCCAGCTGAGCAAGGCACTGCTGGACTCTAGCAGGCAGGGTGAAATTCCCCCAGGATTGCATCCCAGTGACCTTGCACCAGCTTTCAGCTGACCTGAGCCTCAGTTAATGTTCAGTGTTGCTGTGAGGGCCTCCAAGGCAGGGAAGCATGTTGTTCGGTGAGGCAGGGCCATGGCAAGGTTGCCCTGAGAAGGGTACAGACAGATCAGGAATGACATGACTTTGGTCTGGGCAGTTGCAAAACTAATATTTGCTTCAGGATCAGGGGGGAACAAGCTTGTGCTGAGAGGGCAAGAGGGACTGGGTGGGTGCAATTACCTGTCTGGTAGAGCAGGTGTCCTGCTGCAGCTGCAGACATGTCTCTGCTCTGCACTAATAGAAATCTATCAGAACTTCTGACTTACAGTTCTTTAATATAAAACCTGTTGAAAACTCTGCAGATAGAAAACAGGGGAGGTAGCAACAAGTCAAGCAAAGCAAATACTGAGATGAATAAATGAGTAACTAAAAAAGCTGCGTCCCAAGACCCTTACCCATCCCACTGGTATTTATTTCCATAAGCACTGCTACTGCCACAGCAGGAGCTACAGAGGTGGCAGGCTCTGGTGTGCCTTTGCTTTGCAGTCACCTACAAGTGATAGTGGCATCTGCTTCTGGTGGCAGCTTAATAAACACTAGGGCAAATGTCCTTCACTGATTTCCTTGCTGGTGACCTTTGTCCATTCATGGATTACTTCCTGGAGTTGGGAAGTCAAAGAGATGTGAAAGCTGGTCCAGCTGCAAATGGCTGCTCTCAAAATGTGGAGCAGCAGCATTGCGTCCTGGTGGGGTGGCAGGAGTGTGTCTCCCCCAGACTGTGACTGAAGCTCACATCCTGCCTCAAGTCACACAGTTTGAGCTTCCCTTCCCCTTAAGAGCAGCTGAAGCCTGTCTGCTCCTGGGGCTGCTGGCGCATAACCAGCCCAGTGGCAGGGCTGTCCTTGGAGCTTGGGAAGGAGTGCTTCAGGACCAAGCACCATCTGACTCTGTCAAGGAGCCTGGGAGCATGTAAACAGGGCAGGTAAATGAAAGTGGGACTGGCCTCTTAAGAAGACCCTGTCCCTCACCTAATTACTTAAATCTGGACTTTATATCAACCGTGCCCGAAGAGAACATAAAAGCTCTGTGTTTTGGGGTACCCACCCACCAGCTGGGTTTTGGGAAGAATTGCTCTTTACTTTTACAAAGTTTCTGGTGTTCTCCATGGCAGCCTCTGATGGGCAGATGATCTTGTGGCCAAGGGCTGCACCTTTCTAAGCGCTGTTCTTTTCCTCTGCTGTTGCTGTCAACACCTAAATCCAAACGCCAACATGCAAGGATAGCTGTTGTTCAGACACTTCGGTGCTCCTCTCCCATCCCTACCCTACACCACTGGGTTTCTTAATATTTTAAAATATTAAGAAACTGGGCCATTTCCCACAACTAGAACTGGTCAGGAGGCAAACTCAGATCCAGAGAATGTATACAAGTTGATGACTATGCTGTGAATCACAGCTTCCCAAAAGCTGTGGAGAGGACTCTTCAACCTTCAGAGGCACTAGCGCAGTGATTCTCCAGCATGGTATGGAGGGAGATCAACTTTAAAAGCCATATCCTTTTTTTGACTTATCTTTCCCCCTGCCTCAGTCCTTTTTTCTGACAGATATTTGGGAGTTTGGCCATGTAAATAATCAAGCTCTGAGCATTAGGAAAACGTTCATGCATAAACACAAACTTTAATATGTTTTAATATGCGGGGCACAGTGTCCTGTTACTGTTTGTGCTGGTCCCAGGGGGTGACGGTGGTGGGGCTTCCTGCCCCTTCCCTGTCACTGATCCCGAATGCTGATGCAGTTGTACGCAGCCCACCGCATCCTGAGGCTTCACTGCCTCCAATTCCTCATTTTCTTCCTTTTAATTTTCCAGCTTGCCTAATATCCAGTCAAATTATGGAATACCAAATCTTAAAAGTCAGCTTGGACTTAGAAGTGCTTTTTTTTTTGTACTTATTTCTCTGGAAGAAGAAGAGCGAAACTAGGAAGGAAAAGGAGCTTGTGGATGCCTCAGGCTCCCACAGTGGTCTCTACAGTGGCAGTGCTCGCTGCCTGGGTGGCAGGAGCTGAATCACAGAGCTGATCTGGGAAGCAGGAGCCATAGACCAACCAACAGCACCAAGATTTTAAGGGATGTAGAGGGAATTGCAGCAGTAAATCAGATACTGTGTTACTTTTGTGCAGAGTCAGGTGTAGCTTGAAGGAAGTGAATTGGGCTCATGACTGCACTCCTGCTTGCTATAGAAATGAGCTGTGAGTGAGCAGCCCAAAGAGATTTTTAGTTTTATAAGAAGCAGAAGGAAGTGTTCCTTTATGAATTTCCCACTCATGTCATATGAGGTGCTGCTGCCAGATGGCCTGAGACACCAGAGACATGAAAGTGTTCAGGAGGCAAATAGAAAAAATTTGCAACATGGTCCATGAGGGAGTGAAGCAGAAATGCTTCTGGCTCCAGAAGTCCCCAAGTGTCAGAGTGCTGGCAGCTGGGGGAGTGCAACAGGGAAAGATCATCACAGTGGGATGGCTCATCCTCTGGATGTGGGATGAGGTCCGGGCTTGTGGCTGCTCTGCTGGCCCTCTTCTGCCTCCCTGCCCCAACAAAGGCAGATCCAGGGCAAAATGAGCCCTTACTTTGGGGCAACTTCGGAAGTCAGAACGTGGAGATAAATGGTTTTTTCTTTACTTCTCTCCTGCCTGTGGAAGGAAAGGGGAAAAAACAGATGATGTTCCTGGTGTTTAACAGCATGATCTGCCACATAATCCATATTCTTGCATTCATTCAACAAAACTAGGTTTAAGTGTTATCTTGGCACTGGCAATTGCTCAAACGAGGTTAGGCTACTTTGAAGAGCAGCAGAGTAAGGAGCAAATTTGAGACTTTCTGTGGCCTCATTGCAACTGTGCTGCTGTCTGGAAATCATATCCCAACGGTACCTTTAGAAACTTCAACTCCAGCATTTCCTACTGTAAAAACTCTTATTCTAAGTGGATTCTAAAGTGACATCTGGGTGTGTGGTTGCATGTATGATTTTCCTAATGTTTCCTAGAGGCATGTTGTCCCTGCTCTATGCTGTGCTACATTGCCATCTCTTTCTGGCCACGTTAGGTCCCTTTTTTCCCACACCCAGTTTTTTACCAGGCCAAGTATTTTTTGGCTTCACAGGAGCTTCAGTAAATTTAAGCAACCCTTCCAGTGTTTGTGGAGCTCTACCCCCAACCCTGGGAGGTGCTCCAGAAGCTGCAGGTTGAGCCAAAAGGCAAGAGCACTGAAACCACAGGACAGTCACTGAATTGCTTCCCAGATTTAAAACCACATCTCAGCCAGCTTTGTCCTTGCTGTGAGAGCATCTTTGGGGATATCAACAGTCCCCTCACTGATCAATGCTTTTCAGGTGGCCCATGGCACTACCTTCCACACCTTTTCCCAATGTCTGGCTCATATGTAAGGTGTTTATGGATTCCAGTCAGATCATACAGGAGAGCCCAGAGCCCAATATTGCAATCAGGGATGTGTCACCCACCAGCCACCAACTGTATTTATATGGATACAACAAAACCCAACAAATCTCCAGATATGTACAATAAATGGAGATTCTAAAGCAGATTTTGCAGATGTGAAGGTGGGTTGCTTTAGAGGACATTGTTTAACACCATACCTGTGCAGATTTTCAGCGTCTTCAATGGTCTCAGGCAGAGCTTTTCCCTTCATTTCAGGTAGGAGCAAAACTAAGCCACTGTTGATTAGAACAATCACAGCTGCAAGCACAGAACAAGGATCACAAAGGCAGTGCAATTGTCATGCCTATGTTTAATTTCAAGTCACTAATTAATGCCCCAATGGACAGACAATGTCTGCCCCAATGGCAGAATAAGGGTGCCTCAAAGTAATAATAACACTTGGATTTTTATCTGCATGATTCTTATTTGTCAGAGTAATTGCTGACATTTCTGAGGTACATCTGAGCCCTGGAAAGCTGTCCTGAGGCACAGACCCAGGAGGGAGCCTGGCTTCCTTGCTTCAGGCACACAGTGCAGAGGAAGCAGGTTTTGCTTATGATTGTCCAGCTGGCATGGGATTGAGGTGACACTGGCTAGCTGTCATCACTACTTTTGGCTTGATTAGGACATGCATGAAAGGTTACTACCAGTCCACCTGGCCAGTTTCACCTTCTGATTAGTTTTAGACCTTCTGTGACCCTACTGAAGGCAGATGGTTCATGCAGGCGCACAGGTTTGAGTATGTGCAGCAGCTGGCATTCAAGGCAGCCCTTTTCTTGGGATAGAAACCTTAACATTAGGGCTGACATGCTCCTTTGCCATCCTAAATTGCCAGGGCATCCTTGATAGACTGGCCACCCTGAGATGGAGTATAACTTTTCTGCAGGGAGACAAGGCCATGTTGCTGGGACCTCAGTTCAGGTAACCATGCTGCCTGTGAGAGGGACAGAACCCAAAGTTTTTCCTCCCTTGGAAAGGGCTCAGCAGGAGAAAGTCAAAGCTTGAAAGGGCTATCCCAAAAGCATGGGGTCCCCTTCAGCACAGAAGAGGCTAAGAGGTGACTTTGCTACCACTTCCAAACACCCAGGTGAACAGACTCACCAAGCTGTATCTTAAACGTATGTGTATGCATCTCTCCGTGTTTTTTTTTTTTAAAGACAGAAAATAAACCACCAAACTAATTCATCTCAGCTTTGGCCAACCAACCCCTCTTGCAGCTCTTACCAAAGATGACCAGGGGCAGTTCATGCCAGAGGTCTGCCAGTCTGTACACAAGGAAGGGTGTTATGATCCCACCGAGGTCACACAGGGAGGAGCAGACGAGGACTCCCAGGTTCCTGCAGTGCACATGCAATACACACACACATCACCAGCTCTGCCTGGGGCTGCTCTGCACCCCACAGGACACACAAGGGTTCACTCAGCCCTGCTGCCAGATGAGCAGGCCAGCACCCTGTCCAGGATTTGCAGCTGATGGGAAAAGAGATGGGCCATGAGCCCTGGAAAGAGAAGAGAGTTAACACCCTGGGGCTTAGGAAGAGACTTGGAAAGACCTGGCCCCTGTAGTGGTGAGTATAATCAGAAGAGAGCACAGGCAGAGCATTCTCACAGGGAGACATACCACGAGATGAATTGGGTGAGGGGAGGAGGGTTAGACAAGGTAAGACATTAAGACTAGCCCTGTAGTGGAGAGGTCAATGAGCCTTTGACTTCTGCTGGTACACTGAGGTGCACTGGATAGGGAGCATGAAGGCTGTCTGGGAAGGTTTCTTACACATTCCCCCAGAAAACTGCCCAGTGCTAGGCTTGGAAGTGGGGAAGGGGCTTTGGCCACGGAAGGAGGTGGGTTTCTGCTATATCACTCAGTATCCCTCCTCCCCCATTTCAAGGTGTGCTTTATACAAGCAAATTCCTCTTCCATGACATCCTTAGCTGTAAGCCAGTCTCTTGGTCTGTCACAGAGAAACACCCAGTGCTTTTACCTGCTGACAGAAGGTGGTGCACTTACCTGAGAAATGTTGGATACAGCTCAGGATTTGCCACACATATAATTTCATAGCACATGGTAATTCCCATCCTGCCCAAGCAAGCTGCAGTCATTTTAAGCCAATAAAGACCTGGAAAGACATTGTGCACATTGAGGTTTGAATACAAAACTATGGTTTTCTTCTGCTCTTGACATAAAACAGCATTAAATATTTAATTTAATGAAACAGTAAAGCATGATGCTGTTGTTTCACTCAACAAAGAATTTAGAATGTAATTGTCTTTTGATTCAAGCAAATAACCAAGACGTGAGACTTTGCTAGGCTGCTGTCACAGAGAGGAGAAATTCACGACACAAAGTAGTTTGGGTTATCTAGTGTGTTAAACAAAAGCTTACACAGGACACCACTTGTTGCTTGCAATAAAACTTAACAGAGGGCATTGTTTGGTAGTTGAAATCTGCTTAGCAGGAAGGTACTCTGTACCTTTGCACAGAGGCTTGTGATGGCTTTCAAGCTGGGACAAGTTTGTGTTTGCCTCCCCACCTCAGAGGGTGATCTATAAATGCTTTCACACCGGCAGATGTCTGCTGCAAATAAACGAATGTCCTAGCCCTACACAGAGAATCAGCCCAGGACACCTCTGTCTGCCACGTGGGGTTTTAGGTCCCAAGTCATCCACACCTCTGTCCCCAGAGTGAGGTGCTCTCTCAGGCACTACTGCGCCCCATGCCCTGGCACAGGCAGCAGCTGTGGGGCCACAGGACTCCCACTCCTGCACTCCCTCAGCAGGGCTCTTGCACCTTGCACAGCAACTGCGCTCCCCAGTTGCTTCCTAAAATGGTTTTTCATTGTCTGGGTGCTCTGGGGTTTATGCATATAACATTTTACTATAACATTTTGTGTGTTTGTTCTTGTCTCCCCAATGAACTCACAGTTGTGTGGCGCTGTAGTGGCTGTAGTTTCAGTCTACTTATATTCCATAAAACAAAAGGAATGGAATTTCATTTGGTGGCCCTTAAGTGATGCACTGCTTTGAGACAATGATCATGGAGCAGGCGCTCAGCTAAACCAAAGCCGAGTGTCGGTCACCGTGGTTGTTTGACATCCTACATTCATGGCAGCAGCACTGATGGCAGAAAGCACTTACTGTACCCAGACATTGTTTAAGTGTGTGCATGTGCCTATACATTTTTCCTTTTTAGGAACAGAAAGTGTGGGGATTTTTGGATGAAACCCCTGAATCGTGCATTAAAATACAAACTTCTGGTCAGATAAAAATTGTGGACGTGTGAACATGGCATTCTTCATGACCTAGCACCTGCAGACTTATGATCTGATTTGATGCCATTTTGGAAATCTGATTTGCCCCATTTGTCCAGCCTCTCATTAGCAGGTATAAATACTGCTCCTTTTATGGTATTTGACTGGACTGGATCACAGTACCGACACGGGCCAGGTTATCAAGGATCTTTTTCTATTTTTCAGGGCAACAAGCAAGAGATGGGGAGAGAATTCCTTGACAGAGGAAGTTTGCAGAACTCACTGTCTGGCAGGAATGCTGCAATGAGGCAAGCAGCCCCTGTCATCACACTGGCTGCAGCCCAGGTGTGGCGACGGCCGAGTCGATCCAGCGTCAGCAGGAGGATGAAGGCGGCTGGGAACTCGACGAGAGCAGAATAAAGGAAATCCAGATACATGTTCCCAGCAGCTATTCCCATGTGCATGATGAGCCCCTGGTAGAGGACAGAACTCGTGAACCTGGGAAGAGAAGAGGGTGCAAATGAAGCCAACCCCCCTGGGAGACATTTTATGCAAAGAACTGAGATTTGCAGCTGGTCAGGAGCAAAACAGGCTCAAATCAATGACAATGATTTAATGACCCCAAATCACACACCTCCATTTGGGCTGCAAAAGCCTTCCCATCCTTACCAACTGTACATCAAAATGAATGTGTATTTTCTGATCTGAGGTGTCCTGACCAGGTCTAAGAATGAAGGTTTCAACTTTTCTCCGTCTTCCTCTTCGGAGCTGAGATTCTGGGAACAGAAGTGACAGGACAAGAGGTTACAGTGGGAGGGCGAGAAGGTGGTGAGAAGTACAGTGAATATTTTCCTTTAGGCTGATGGGAGAATGAGGGTTTTCATTTGCCAGTTAAGTAACTGAGGGCAAAATGACTTCTCCAGAGTACTTTGGGTAAAGGAAATATGAAAATTTATACAGACAATCTTCATATCTGTTGTAGTTGTGTATGGCATGAAGCAACATTTAAAAAAAAGTAATGAATAAGGATGTTCTGGAATTTAAAGTCATGAAATCTTCCAAATACTCTCTGTGAGGCTCCTAGGCAGTAAATGGGAACTCACTTGCCTTTGCTTTTGGAAGCTGCAATGATTTCGACTGCTCCCTGCTCTAAACCCAACACAATCCTAAACTCATAACATTATTTGTCTTGAAGCAGGCACACATGCAGCAAATGCAGTGCAGTCACCTGGAAAGAAAGAGGTGGCTTCTTCCTGTTTCCCTTGGCGATGCGCTTAATAACTTCCATAGCTTCATCATTCTGCTTTTGAGCTATGAGCCACCTGGGAGACTCAGGCAGACACCTGCAACACATATAAGCATGACAGCTACACGGAAGGAAAATGCACTTTACTGGTACCTGGAAAATGAACATGGAACTGAGTTGCTCAGGCTAGGATCCTACAGTGCTTTGAGGATTCACAGGGGGAATTGAACTCAGTGGTAGCTGTGGCTGCCAGTGATTGCACTCTGATTCGTGCTCCATTTGAGTGGCAAGGTAGCCTTGCCTGAATTTATTCTCTTTTTTTTTAAATCTAAACCCAGTTTATTATAGTTTGGAAACATTACTCTGAGATAAATTCTCTTGACAAGTTTTAGAAATAGCTAATAGTCTATGGATATAAAAAAGAATAGCTCAAAATCTGATTCTTAATTTCTACCATGTTAAAAATAACCTTTCAAAAAAAAAAAAAAAAAATCACATCCCAATTCTTTTCCCTGATCTAGTTATATTCTAAGAAGCATTTTTAATCAATTAAAAAAACCACAAACAACCCTGTGCTGATTGCATTAAAAAACCCAAACATCCAAAACCAATTATGATAGATGATTAGAAAACTCCCTTCCCACAGTAGCTCAAGGACTGGTCAAGAAATAATGACATATTATTTTGTGATGTGTGGCAAGGACTCCAAACACAGAAGCATTACACCATGTTGCAGGTAGCCCCTTGCTGTTAGGTGAGTCAGAGTAAACCCTTGGGCAGAGGGAACAGAAAAAGGCCAAATCTCTTCTAATATAATCTTGGAAATCCTATTTGTAGCACTGCAGCTGTTCTCTAAGGAGAACCTTCAGCTCTCAGCCACTGTCCCCTGATCCTGTCAGTGTGGTGTGGCATTACTGGGAGCTGCAACAGCAGGCACTTACCAATAGTAGAGCAGGAGAAAGAAACTGGGCAGCGTGACCGCAAGCTGGAGCCACCTCCAGTGTGGAAGTGCATAAGCCAGGGCGGTGAGGATGAGGAGTCCCAGGGTGAAGGCAAGCTGGTAAATGATGCCTGCTGCCCTCCGGTAGTCTGAACCAACAAATTCTGCAACTGCAAAGACAAGTCATATGAGCAAACATACGGGTTTGGAGAGCCAGGGGAGCATAACTCCTGCCAGCTGAGACCACGTGTAGCCCCTGTGCTGAGCTGTGTCCTTGGGTCATGGCACACGGCCATGGGTTTGGGTGGGAGAGCAAAGCTGGTCTCGGTCACAGGGCAAGCCCCAGCCCTGGTCAGCTGCGGACTTTGCCCCCTCCTTTGAGTGTCAGGCGCTCACCCATCAACACAGGGCAAAGGCTGCTCTCTTCAACCCACTCCTTCAAGCTGTGAAATAAATGGCAAAATAAAATCGACTGATGTGACTTGTTTACCTCCATCTCCCTCCTCCCATATGGCTTGGGAACAGAACCTCCCTACCCACCAAGCAGCTGAATCAGCACAGCAAAAGTCATTTTGGCACCAAGGCTGTGAAACATGAGTGTTGTCTTACATCACTGCTTGTTGCCATTCCCAGAAAGGTGCTACACATCTTCACAGTATTTTCAATTTGTTTGTGCCTCTAGACCTTGCCCATCATTTTGGCACGTGCTCTCCAAGCATGAACGTTTCTTAGTTTTCAGAGCTGTCTCTTAATTATTCCATTTATGTCTATGAGCTGGTGCAAGCTCGGGTCACAAGCACCTGCATTTAAGCAAAGAGGAGCAGTTTGGCAGTAAGTAGCACAGTGTCACTCTCTGCTCTCGTTACACACAGGGCTCAGGAAATCAGATGGCGTCAGTGGGGGTCAGCCCTGCTGCTAAACAAGGGTCCCAGCCCAGAAGGTGCAATTGCAAACTGTGTAACTGAGGACGTAGCCTGTGAGCTAGCCTCCCTTGCTGACCAGTCCCTGGATCAGGCGGAACGTCACCGTCCAGGTGTAGCTTGGTGCAAAGGCCATCAGAACCCCTGAAACCGCGTTGATGAGGACTGTGACCAGAAGGCAGAGTTTGCGCCCAAACCTGCAGAGGGAAAAAACGAAAAGAAAGAGGCTCATCTCCTGGGAGGGTAGGGTGGCAGACCAAAGGGTTTGAAGAGGCTGGAGAGGGTCTCTGCTCATTTTGAATAGGAGCCTATATCTGTTATTCCCCTTGCCACATTTTCAATCCCAATCTCCCTGGTTTTGTGTTTTCAGGTCATTGCTCACTTTTGGTTAATGACTAAGGCAATTAATTCAAGATTGCCCTGATATGGCTCCCCAACCCATCTTTCAAAGCTGCCAGCGCTTTTTAATGGGGATTTGTTTGCTAACTGTGATCTTTACATGTTTTATCAACCTTGGCTGACTACTGAGCTCTTCTTGAATAGGGTTTTGTACATCCCTGTTATTTGTCATTCCCTCCATCGCCGTGACTCCCTGATGGCTAGAAGTAGAGGGTTTCCAAAAGAAACAAGTGGGCTGGAACACTAGAAAAGCATTTGTTTTCTAGCTGAAAAGAGATGCATATTCTGTTAGAAGTATGAACTATAAAAACCATTGAATTAGTCAATATCCACTAACAAAAATAGCGCAATAATAAGTGCCAGCCAAAATACGTCTTTTGTTCTCCACAGTAACATCAGCAGATCCCATCACTCGAATTTCCTCCTCTCATGAGCCTGACAAACAGATATGTTTTACTTGCCTGAAAGTTCTACCCAAGGAAGCCTCATCAGACCACATTTGAGAGTTCTGGTTTTGTTTTCACCCTGAGCACAATACATTTTGTTATGGTATTTTGTGTTGCTCCCAGTGCAGGAGCAGCAGTGAGCTGGGACAGAGTGGTATGAGCAGAGTGAAGACCCCTTAACACTCTGACATATATGTGTTTTATCTTAGGAGAAATTATATCCTACTTCCTCATGTATTTTCCTACTTCTGCTTCAAAAAAAGCCTTTGTAAAAAGATCCTTCAGTATTTTGACACAGAGGGAGAGCATTTCGGATATAAGTGGCTATGAATTTGGAAGCTCTGGCTTTTGTTGGCTCTCAGCATCACATGGTGGCAAGAAATGCCTTTGCTAGTGAACATGATGGCATGGAAAGGTGATCTGAAATGTGGTGCTTCTGATGCTCATGGAATCTGCTCACTGCTATTTCATGTCCTGTTATGCCTGTAGGAGTGTGCATCACCATCCAAGCCTCAGTTCTGGGCAAAAGGAGGGAATGCTTTCAAATTTACTAGGAGATTAGTTAGAAAACAAGAATTTGGATTTAAGGGAAAGAAAGGATGAGGGGGGTGACAAACGTTTCTGATTAAAAAGAAGAAAAAAGAAACAAAGATCTTCCAAAATGCATGCAAAGAAAAGCCAAAATTGTCATAAATTTGTCCACTTTTGTCCTTGAAATCAGAGAGAGGACTCCACCCCAGGACTGAAGACTGGATGTAGTATTTTTGTAGTACTGCTGTAGCCATTTGATGTCTTTCACCTGAGAATCTCTTTTGCCAGAGGGGTAGCCACACAAGATGTGGCCACAAAAGGTTACTTTAGTAAATCACTATCTACTGATGAAAAATCCATTTAAGCAGAAAGCTTATAAAAAAGCTGGTCTGGCTCACTGGCAGCGAGGTAATGGTTTAATGAAGATGAGAAAGCAGTCTGTCCAATCTGTGCATAGATGGGCTTCTTCACAAGCAGATTTGTCTGCACAACCTAACTGATGGTGTGTTTGCCTGCACTGAAACTTGGGAGCAGGGACCAATGAGACAAACACAAGCCTATCCTAATTTTGTGACACTGCAGAACTACTACAGGGGATGGCTGTGGCCCTTCCCCCTTGAAGTGGGACAGTGAAAAGAAGGGAACAATAGCAGTATCTGTTCAACAGAGACAGTTTTGGGGCCAGTCTTGGAAGGAAAAGGCTATTGAGAATACAAAGTAAAAAAAAAAATTCAGGACAGACTGGATCTCCAGAAGGATTGTTCACTCCCTGTTACCTCCATTTCTTCAAGTTCCAGTCCCATTCTCTCTTGTTATTTTACTGAAAATTTTGGTAAATATGCAGAGGAAGATCAGCTACAAAGCACTAAATTTGTTCACAGTCTAACCTAAAAAAAAAAAATCCACTGGGCAGATATACAGCACAATGACAATTGTGATAGAAAAGAGGAAATGAGGGACAATAAGGTCTAGAACTGGCTAAACACAGACTCAGCTGAAAAAAAGGACAATCAAATAAAATTTAGGAAGAAACAACTACTTCTATTTCTGTATCTGAGAAAAACTCCTATTTTGAAACTGATTTATGGCCATCTGGATACTGTTAAAATTAATGTGGAACAAAATTATCACAAAGATGAGCAAATAGTTCTTGGTACAAGAGTTAAAATTTCATCTTTGACTCTGAGTTTGTGTTGCAGTTTGTACCTGTGAGAGAAAACAAAATCTCTTCACTTGTGTGAATTCCTCAGGGCTGTAAAAGTGGAGGGATACCTTGGCATTTCTGTGGATTCTTGGGGCAAAACAGCCTTTGAAAGCAGGACCTTAGAAACCACCACCCACCTCCCTTTTATGTGACACACAGACCTTCTCAAACAGGTTTTGGTTGCATTCATTTTCCTTCTAAATTGTGAATGCTGTTCAACAACATCAGAAAGCAAATAACCAGAGTAAAGGGTTCATCCCATACCTGTCTACACACCACCCACCTGTCTGCTATGTAGCCAATGCTCATGGAGCCAATAAAAAACCCAGCATTCACACACGACTGGAAGAGGTCCAGCTTCCAGGAGTCCTCACACACCAGGTTAAACTGTAAGGGCAAACACAGTTAGAAGCACAGGGACATTCCCTACAAACCATGCCTGTTTGAGAAGGAGGGAAACCAATGGCATCAGCGAGAAAATAGACTCCGGGAAAGAAACCCTCTAACCTCTTAAGCTGACATCTGCGATGCATCTTGTTTGGATTTTCCCAAACCTTGTGAAAAAGTTACATCCCGGAAAATTATTGCATAATGACACATATGGAGAGTGAGAAAGGAAGAAAACTCTGAAAGAACAAATAAAAAAGTTCAGAAAAATCTCATCCTCTTGTCCCCACCCATCTGCTTGAAATTTGGACGACACTTGGAGCATTGTCAGCTTCCCAGATGCCAAGACTATTTCAAACCATGTGTTTCCATGAACTCTGCTGGGATGGAGCCAGGAGCTGGGGTATCCCTCACCTCATTAGTACTGGCAAATGGCCCAGGATTGGGCTGACTTTTTTCTGCAGGGAAGGGGCACTTGCTTTTGATTTACAATTAACAGGTTGTCAGGGCACACCCAACAAAGGGAGGAGGGCAAATTGGTAATAACTTTTCTACAGCTGGAAATATTCACTCCAGTGTAATTAGCCTTCAGCCCAGAAAGAAGCATGAATGTATTTGGCTGCTTATTTAATCTTTTTCTAACCCAGACAAGTTTGCTGGGGCCACACCAAACAGCTCAGCTCAGTTTCCCGGGTGTGGAGGACAGCTGGAGTGCTCTTCTCTGCCCCAGCCCATCTGTCCCAAGAGAAAATGGAATGGACTTGCTTTGTAACAGTGATTATAGTGAAGCAAGGAAATATGAATGCCCTGCTCATGGAAGCTGTGAAGCATCCAGCGATGCACTGTTTTAAGATCAAGTTACACAAACATCTGCTAGGCATGGTTTAGGTATAGCTAATACAGATTTGGCAGTGGAGGGGAAGTAGAAGAGATCTCTTTGGAGATCATTCCTATACTTCAGGTCTCTACGTGGCTTTAAGACTATTAGTACTGGTTTGCATAGTTTTTATATTCTAGATCATCTGGTTTAGATACTGTAAATTGAGATAAAGCAGCACTGCTGTTGCTAAAGCATTATGTGAGAAATGTAGACCTGTCCTCTGCTTCTTGTTCATTATGGATGAGTATCTGGATTGTCACTCAAAAGTGCAGTTCCTCAGTCTGGGCTAAGGGGGTGCTACCCTCAGTTTGGTAATGGAAATAATTGTGAGAATAGCCACTGATGACAAGATTGCAGTATTATGCTGCCAAGAAAAGCGATAATTTCCCCTTGTTATGTATATGAATCTTTGATCTAAGTGCCTAGCAGGTTCTGATATTGAGTGTTTATTAGCAGTCAGACTCAGACAGTACACCAAAAGCAAACTTTATTAATCAAGCATATTGTATCTTTAAGCTGTGCAGACAGGAGTGATTTCTCTGGACAAGCTATGTCTTACCTCGGTGACGAGAGAGCTCCCCGGGGAGTTGTAGACCCAGCCATCCCGGCAGGGACCGAGGGGGATGGTGCTCCCACTGCCCACCAGGCTGCCGAGGGGGTCAGTGCAGCTGATGCCTGTTGCGTTCCAGTCCACCTCGTACCTCCTGCAGCGGCTGTCAAAGCTGGCCCCGTGGCCATCCCACTCGGGAACCGTGTGATTCAGCTGCTCCTCCAGGCTCCAGCCACACCGCTGGCTCAGCTCAGCCACCCCGGGGCTGAAGCAGCGATGCTCAGGGGTGAATCCCAGGAAAAAAATCCCCACATAAATGGGAGCAAAAGTAGCAGAAAGCAAGCATAAGACAAAGAGGACTTTCTTCTGAAAGAAGTCGAATTCTCCGACCTGCTCTAAAATGTCATCCAAGGCTGGCATCTTTGTGTGTCACAGATCATGAAAGTATCTAACTCGGTTGCTTCCAGGGCTTTGGACTTCACTGCATGCTTAAATAATAGCTGAAGTGTTTGCTTAAACTCACAAACAAATAATTAACTTTGTCAATTGTCAAGCCATGCATCTCAACCTTTGTTTCCTAAATGCCATTTCTAAACACACTTTGGCTCTTCTTTTTGACTTCTGTTGTTAATTTGTTTTATATATGACATACTTGAAATGCAGGATCTGGAGTCTTAGCTTATGGCCATTTCAGTCTGTCACTGAGAATCTGTCAGTGCACAGCGTTGGGCAGGTGGTAATTCCTCTGTCCAGTATTTTCAGAGGCCTTAAGTACTATGAAAGCAGTATGATCCTCTTCCTCATATACATATAAACTGAAGAACCTTAAAATTACAAGGGACATAGATGACTGCTTGTATGCTCTGTTGAGGGAATAGAAGAAAACAGTACAGCAAAAACACAACAGGGCAGATTTCTTTGAGGCACTTAGTGGTTAAAGAATAGTGTTGTGCCTCAAATGGGAGGCAGACCAGTCACTGCAGTGTGAGTTGGGACTTCTGAGTCAGAGGTGATCAAATGGAACTTGCAGGGGTTCACCTGCAGCTGCCTCACACTCAGGGAACTGAGAGTGGCCCTGAGACCGGTCACCAGCCCTTGCATGCCCATCCTGCCCTCTGCCTCCTGACCTGCCTTGCACCCTGGGGAGGCAGATGGCAGAGGCTGCTGCAAGCTGCAGCTCCATCTCATAAATGCTTAACAGCTATTTAATGAGAATTTATTAGACAATGCTAACATGTGTGATTAAGCAATGGAGACATCTTCAGCCTTCTTTACTTGAGGGGGTGATTAATGCTGTGTTCCCATGGCCATGGTTGCATAAGGTCCTTGCATGTCATTCCCCATTTCCTTCAATGATGGAGCACTGGAAGAATGATGCAGCTGAACATCAAAAGTGTGGATGTGGACGAAAAACATCTATGGGCAACAATTTCTGCCTGAATATGTTCTGCCATCTTTCTGTCATCTGCAAATCTTTCTAAGCCAGACAAAGACTCTGTAGCTTGGTTAGTGCTTCTGAAGGGAACCTCTGAGCAGGCTGCTGTCCCTGGGTTAATTTTTCCCTTAATTTTTCCCTGAGGAGCACTCAGGGAGCTCTCTGAGTTTTATGAAGCACAAAACTAAATAATGAGGAAAACAGAGGTGATAAGTAATGTAATATTTTAAAGGGCTATTAAAAACAAGTGCCCTTGAGTTACAGTGACCAGCATTCCTAGGAAATTTCATGAATCACAAACAGGACTGCTCCTTTGCAATAAATATCTTTTGCAGCTAAGAAAAGACCAGCCATTTGACTGTGTACAACTGAAGAGTTTACATATCTCTGTTCAATCTGGTTTCATTAGAAGCAAGAACAGACTATTCCCCCTGTTAATGCTCAAGGAGCTCACTGCACCAGCAGTTTTTAAACCTTGCACCCTTCTGCACACAGACTACTCAGCAGTGCACATAATTGATGCAGTGGTTACCATCTAAAGCCTATCTCAGCCAAAACTGAATTAAGTGAAACAAGAAGTGCATGAACTCTAGAAATCTGCTTTACTCCCTTTCCTGATTCTGCCTACTGTAATTTCATGCTGGTGAAAGCAAGAAGAAAGCAGCCAGTATGGGGTTCACATGCCAGTTATGCTGGTAGAAGGTTGTATCTCTGATTATGATTAATGTTATTTCTTCTGGAAAACCTCCACTGTCACTCGAGTATCCTCTTTTATCGTCAGGAAGGAAAGTGCTGTCCTACAGTGGGAGTGACCACTAGTAGCTTTACATATTGCATAAAGTCCAGAGGTTTTCCCTACTGTCATCCAAGCTGCCCTCAAATAATCCTAACCAGACTCTCTCCTGTGTATGGTCTCACCAGTCTTCGAGGAACTGAGTGGTCCATCCCACCAATATAAAGGCAGGTGACTCTTGAGTAAGACGTCTTTAAGATGTTTTTAGCATGTTTTTTTCCACTTTGTGGGGGACAGAGCAAGCAGTGAGCATGTATGCAGTTCTTCTGGTGGATCTGACTGCATGTGAATGGAGGCAGCATGAGAGCTTGCCAGGGTGACCCCTGTACTGAAAAACTGAACATGACTGTGTATGGGCTCAAGTATTGTCCCATGCCCACGGTGCTTAATCTTTACCACCGTCCCCAGTACTGTTTTGCCTGATTCCTGCTAGCACCACACAACACCCAGGCAGGTTTGGGGAGGTGATGACAGGCAGGCTGTTTCTGGTAGTCAGGAGGGAAAAGATCACCTTGACTGGGGATGGTGTATACAGATGTGAGCCATTGCCTCCAGCCTACCCATTTATCAGCACAGATGCAGCACAGCATCAATCAGCATGTAACAGGTAATTCAGCCAGACGAGCAAAGTGAAAAAAAGCCAGAGCAGCTCTGTTAGCAGAGGGCATCTGTGCCCTTGACAGAAGACCCATATCACTCTGCAGTGGCAGGTTCATGCAATAGTGTCAAGTGTGACAGGTTTGCTGGATATAATCAGTAATCCCTTCACCTGCAGTAGTGAAGCATTACCATGACTGCTTTAAAACGCGTCAGTGTTCAAAAGATAAATGTTCCTGTACTCTGACCTTCCTGAGCTTTAGATGTAGGCTCGAAACGTTGGTGAAATGTGAACAAAGCCAAACCTACTCCTGTAAAAAAATTACAGATAAAAGGCATACTGATAATGATTGTATAAATAGCTGTTGGCTGCCAAACAACAGCCCCAATGCAAAGATCTGAAAGCATCTTCTCATTAAATCACTCATGAAGACTGAGAAACTGAGGCAGAGAGATCTAGCAGGTTAGATCTTCAGAGAAAATGGTTTTCAGATCTTTGAGAATTTAGGCTAAAACAGTTTGCTAGAGGTGCCTTAGACGAACTTTTCCATTCAGGTGCTTCCTGACATGTTGTCCTACAAACCTTCTTGCACAACTAAACACTTCTGCATTGATTTCTTTCTACTGAGTCATTCTTTCATCCTTGCCATTTAGTGATTATTTTGGTTCAGTACTTAGCTGTGTATTTGGACCTTCTCTTAACTCTGTTTCCTGTGAATGTATTAAGCACACAGATTTTTAACAGGGAGCTCTGAGCATACTGTCTGTCATAATCCCATACTACCATGTACCCAAGCAGGACATGCTTGATTCAGAGGAATGTGATGGAGAGTCACTGGTCACATCCATAAAAACAGCAAATCATGCACCACTGAGATGCACTGCCTGTTCAGTGGGGTGCAGGTATTTCAGCCAGGCTTTGCCAGTCTGGTTTCTTGGTGCAAGGGCCTCATCCCCTTTCCTACGGCCTGTCGTGGCACTTGTTGGTCCTGTACACCATGAATGAGTCAACTTGCTAAGTAGACAGAGGCTGATGCTGTCTGCAGTAGTCAGTTGCAGGGGCTCAGTGAAGGGTTATGGAAAATTCAGCACAAAGGAAAGCACAGGACCACATGGCTCAAGCTGCTGGGAGAGGGAAGCTAGGAAGAAGCAGGGTGTCCCTGTGGTGATGGAAAGATCATCTGTCTTGTAGTTTTGCGTACCGTTTCACCTGGGCTGATGTCAGCCATGTAAAAGCTGAACATGTAACATCTAGTTACCTCTGGATATATATCCACCTGTGGAGCAGGAGCCTACAGCGGTGCTTAATGGCAGATCTATACACCCAGAGCTGCTAATAGCAGCTGGAGCTTGTGTCAGCACCGAGACCTGGATCTCTAAGAACTGACTGTAGAGGGAGCCTATGCACCTTGTTTTTAGTCTGCTCAAGTTCTTTCAAAAAGCTCATGTTTGCACCTGATATTTATTTGCACCATGAGAACTTATTTTATAACTGAGAGAAACAAAGTGTACTTTACGGTTGGCTCACATACTACTAACACATTTTTCTTAGATGATAACCACACTATATTTGGCAAAGCCCTCTAGTTTAAGATTATTTGCATCTAGATCCAAAAGTCACAGCTTGAACTCATTTCTTCCTTGAACATTAATTACCACCTAGTATTGTGCAACCTAGGAATATCTCCCTTGGTGACAAAGACAGCTCAGTCCACAGTTCTTACTCCTCAGCTTTTGCCATGGCACAGGGCATGACGTGTTTCTGGAGTTTGTCCTCTGAAGGTTTCATTTCTGCAGTCATGAGGTGGCATGACTTTTGCCAAGAGCAAGAACATGCCGAGCTCCTGTACCACTGGCATTTGGCCTCATGGGCTGCTGGGGCGCTGTGTGAGCACTGTTTGGGCCAGGATGAGGATGCTTGAGCTACCCAGGGAGAAGGAGCTGGTCCTTGGGCAGCTTGGCTTGTTGTGAACCTGTGCCGTGGTCCCTCGGGTCCTGTTACTTTGATCTGACTTCCCAAGGAGATGGCAAGGTCACCCCACAGTGTGCTTGGGGTTTGTAGAGCCCCTCTTATCAAAGGGTGCACTGATAACAGGTTACTGAAGTGAGCAAAGGAGTCCAGGCAGCCCTGTAACTACTGGCACAGAGCCTGGAGGGTGTGCTAGGCACTTCAGGAAAAACACACAGGTTTTCTTAAATGCTGATCAGAGAATTTTCCTGAGCCCACCCATCCAACCACTTTATAAAATTCCTCCAAGAGGTGTCTGGAAGGATAACTACGTCTATCAGCAGAGCCAGGGATGGAGCTGGCCAGACCAGCCTTGCCAGCTCTGGGATGTCACAGCACAGGTACAGCACATGCCATCTGCAGTCATCCCTGTGTCTCTACCCAGCCTGACACCTCAGCCACCCAGACTGGGAAGCCCATGGCTCCCAGGGCTTCAGCTTCCTGTTGAGCAGCCCTGTGTGACTGCAAAGAACAAGCCCCATCCCAAACGGGTTTGCAGCCTAAGCCTTAGGTTTGTTACTTCCTTTGCATAGTTGAACTACTGATACCTGCTGTAAAGGTAGCAGGACCTACCTGAGACAAGCTGTGCAAACAGTATAGGTATTACAAGGCTAGATCCTATTCAGAGGACTTGATAAACAACTGAGGATGGGGTGAACTGGGGACTGAGGCTGCGTCATAACATGCATTTCTGCTGGTGGTGAAGGTGGGCTTTGCTGTCACAACATACTGGGTAACTGCACCCAAAGCCACCTGTCAGGGGCTGAGGTGGTACCTATTTTGCTGTTCTCAGCCTGGGCATGGCCACTTCTGAGTTGGTTTAAACACACTGACTCCTTCTGTCCCATGTGTAGAAGCTTTTTTTGGACCAGCAGCTCTTCAGGAATGGGAGCTGCTTCATGCCTGGATAAGAAGGAAGAGGCAAGTTAAGTAGGTTTCATGTGAAGTACAGCTCAAAAAAAGCTTGTGAATTTGAAAGGGAAGAAAGAAAAAAACATAGGAGAAAGCAAACTGGCAAGTAGCAAGCAGGTTTGCAGTTTGGAACTGGCCCTATTTCAAGACTTTAATATGTAGTTAATTACAAGCATTTAATTTTGCAGTAAAGTCTTGGGAGTGTGATTGCTTAATAAGTTCCTAGATTACACATATCAATCACGTACTTACTGCTGTGCTCAGACAGGGTATCACAGCTGCACAGCATGGTGTGGGGCATGGGGCCATCCCTGGCACCTCACCAGGCTCAGTGAAGGAGCAAAAGAGGTGGCAGGGGCAGAGGCTGTCCTGCCTGCAGGGATCAGAGCAGGGATGTCTCCTTCCCACCTCCATAGGTCTCTGCTCCCAGTGCTGCTGCTGTGAGCAGCCTGGGAGGAGAGTGAAGGTGACAAGGGAGCAGCACATCTCATAACTATTTCCATCATCAGGGGGCTCCAGATTCCTGCTTTCTGGAGCTCTGTCCTGGCCCATGCCTTTCTCCACCTCCACAGTGGGAATGGCAGCTACTCAGAGGTGTCCCAACGGGAGGGGGAGAAAGGGATGCTTCCCTGAGGGGTGGATGGTTGTGTGAAGAAGATGGTGACCCTGTGTCTCATCAGACAAGGCTGCTCTGGGACAAAGTGTTCTGGACATGGGAAGATGGACAGGAACAGGAGGGCATGAGGAGAGATTGCTCTTGTCCTTTGAGACCAGTTGCTCCCTATTGAAGTTCCCTAACTCACCTCTCTGCCCTGACTCAAACCCCTGTGACAGTCCCCTGTGACTCCTCCTGCTACCCCTGTTTTTGGCCCAACCCCTTCAGAAATCCTGTTTGATCCTTGAGGCAGTAAAATACCATTACCCAGAGGACTGGGTTTTCTAAACCCAGCCCTAATAGAGTAACAGTTGGTATAACATTATGAGAACTGCTTTTTCTGAATTTCTGACAGCCTTGCTTCTTGCACATCACCATGCAGCTGTTAGGATCACTGGTGTGACTGTGGTCTAATGAGAGACAGGCAATTACAGAATTCCCCCAGCTACACCATGCCAGAAGTCTTCAACTTCAGTGTCATTATGAACAATATTCTTGGATTTTCCATATGGTCCTCAGCTAAAGCATCATTCTAGCACTTCTGTGAAATAAGTAAACACACCTATATCTCCTGGCATCATAAATTGCTTTTTAAATGACAGAAGACTTGGAATCAAACACACAATACTTATTAAAAAGAACACTAAAGCAGTTAATACTGACCTAGGAAAATTGTAATTGGGGATCAACCCAAATTAAGCAATAGATTTAAGGAAAGGCTTCTTGACTCTGGGTTTGAATATTTTTTTTCTGAATGCAAAAGGAGTTCAATTATATTTCGCAAGCTTGAATCTTTGGGGAATTAAGTATCATAAACACACAGCTGTGATGCAGTTTGTCAGTGTTTGTTTACACAATTGTTATTAGTCTGCACATTTATGTTTCTAAAAGAGCTTTCTGCTCAGCATGAAATGAAGCTATTTCTTCTGCTCAAATTGCTTGAAAAAACAGTCCTTTTGTAGCTGAGAAATGGCACATTGGTCTGTGAGATGTCATGTTCAAGCCTGCTGCCTCTGACATCCCAGGTACTTGGAAGTAGAGGAGCTCCCAGTAGAGGAGCAGGTATCCAACACTTTTTGTTATGGCAGGTGGTCCAAAGTTTTCCCTTCGGGACAAGCTAAAAGTTCCTGCTCTCAAGTTTTATTTCCATTTCTTAGCTTGTGTTGTAAATGTTTGGGTTTTGATATCTTGTAAGTTGGCTTTGTGAACATTTGGGCATCTCTCTACACTTCTGAGAGACAATGAAATATACTGATGACACAAATCCACTTGCAGCTGCAAATGAGATAATACAAACACAATAAACACAGTTTCTCAGGGTCTGCAAGAGTAAAGAAAACCATCAAGAAGCGATGGCAAGAAGGCGTCAGTAGTTTAAGTCCAAAGGGAACATATAGACCCAACATTCATAGACAGGCCATCAGCCTTTGGTAGGGAATTCGGACTGAACTCCACCAATCCAACATGAATGCAGACAGCCCTGCTTCACTTCAGCCCCAGGACTGCTGAAATTTCAGTGGGACTAGCTAGAAGTACACTAAAGAGGCTGGTCAGAGAAGTGAGGGGAGTCAAGGATAAGGACACTAGCTAGCATGCAAATTTGAAGCCAAATGCGTACCACATGAAATAGGAAATAGAGAGCAATGTTTTCTGGTCGAGTCTTCCCATGCTAATTGTCCATCTGTGCTGCCCAGTGGGCTTCAGTGCTCCCTTCCCTGCTGCCATAAGTGCCTCCATAATGGCCTCCACAGTAAGAAATGAGGCAGTAGGTGGACATTGGTGGTGGAAGAAGCAACGAGACGGTGATAGTCACCATCAGATATCCTGTTTGGGGAGTGGTAGGTGAGTCACATGCTTCAGTGAAATGTGACCCTTGAGCACCGTAGGGTTGATTGGCTCTTCAACAAGCATCTTTTGAAGTGAAATATCCATGGGAAAACTGAGCCACTTTACAGCTAAGGGAGTGGGTGGAATGAGATCATTGAACTTGGCACTTTGTACGGGTGAAAGATAAACCCAGCATGGGGACGCTGCTCAGCCAGAGCAGGTCCACTTTTGATTTGGGAAGAATTGGCTAAGTGAAGGCAGGGGAGCTCCCTGTGAAAGAGCCATTCTCAGTGGACTGAAACTAAGACATGAATTCAAGCAAGTTAAGTGACTGCTGAAGCTCAGCTTGTTAATCAGATCAAGATAAAAGCAAGGACAAAGTGTAGGAAGCATTTACAGAAGGAGCCACAGTTTCAAACAGTAGAACAGCAGCATGTCCCTGTGTGTGTGTACATGGGGGCAGTGTGTGTGCAGGCAGGGTCTGGCACTACTCAGCAGGTGATGGCGAGACAGACTGCCCATGCCCTGCATGGCCAGCCATGCCGGCACCACTGGTCCCACTCTGCTTTCCCGAGACTGAGGCAGCAGAGCCGGCAGCACTGGCAGTTTTACAATGCACAGACAGCTCTCAAGGGAGGTATTTTGGACTAAGTGAACTTATAAAATGCATGTCCTTACTCTCCTATGGAGCAAGCTGTCCATTCAGTACAAGAGATTACTGATAACTTCTGAATTATTGGGCTGCTCCCATAAATACAAGAGTAAGTGGCCTATGAGTATACCAGGAAATTGTGAGCCTAACTTGTCATTAAATTATCTCTGAGTCCCTAAGGTTGGAAGTGGGTGGGAGGGGTGGTTAGTCATACCTGTGGAGATAGCCAGGTGAGTGGCTATTCTCAGACACACATTCAACAAAGTATGTAATGCACAATGCCTGTAATACTGTTGGGCCAGGTCACAGCTATATCACAGAGATGTTAATTTTTAACTGCATCTGCCCCTTGGTAAGAGCAGAAGATACTGTGATCTCAGCTTTCCCTCCTAATTTCAGGGTATGTTTCCTCTGCGACTTGCAGCCAAATTGTCCCACACCGGTGACACCAGTGCTGGTTCCCGGTTCAGGCAGCATTCAAAACTGGCCCGGAGCCGAGCTCATGTTCCTGTCAAATGAGTGCACGTGACATAGGATCTATGCCAGCTCTGCTTTTACATTAGTTTCAAGGCCAGCCCTGGCATGACAGTTCATACCCAACCTGCAGATAGGGAGGGACCTCAGCCAGCACGGATACTGTTATGTCTCTTCAATACTTTCTGGCTAAACCATAATCAGCTGAGCACGTTTATGCATCATCTTTACCCAGCACTAGCAGCCTTACAGCCACACTGACCACAGACTCTGTGCCTGACGTTGCTCCTGGTAGCGCATGGGCACTCCTGTGCATCAGGCACTTCTGGTGTGTGGGACATGTGTGGCTTCACTTCTTGTTTTCTTGAATGCCACAGGCCAAAGGGAGTAGCAGATAGAAATACAGCCATCAAGGACAACACCCAGCAGGAGTTTCAGTCAGTTTGGGAAGGTAGAGCTCAGCAGAGACTCCTTTCCCAGGGTGGATGTACTTTGTGGTGGTTCACACACAGGTGCTCTGTTGGGCTGATCTGTGCTTCCAACAGGCCGCAGAGCCATGCCCAATGAAAAATAAATCTGACAGATACTGAGCAGGGAGAAATACACTGCAGACTTCCAAACTCTGACATTATCAAGAACATCCTGTAATACCTGTGTGTGCTCTGAGATAATTACAGGTGGCAATGGTTAAGAGGAAAGCTTTCAAGTGAGTCATATGATAGCACACAACAACTTTGTTTAAACTTCAGTTTGCACTGTGATTTTCTTGGAGTTCCCAGAAACAGTGAAATCTATGAAAAAATAATCTCAAAAAAATAATCTTAAGAAATAGCCCCTTGGTTTAAATGAAACTGCTGCATAGGAAGTGAGAAGTTAAAACCTGTCTGAAAATTTTCAGAAGCTCCAAAGGAATGACCCAAGGTTTTCTAAGCAGGCACCAGGAGTGATCAGAGACACAGGCTGAATGAGAGGGTACAGGAATACCATGTCCCTACAGATGATATATGAAAGTGGTGGCTGTATTAAATCTGCTCTAACAGTCAACAATGCTGAGTTTCAACATTATTTATCTGTACTTGAAAGTGACAGCCACTGGATGAGCAATTGTGCTTCCCCTTACTTCTGCAACCTCATTAGTCCCCTCCTGGGGACAAGACTTCCCTGCTCCCATGGCATGGCAGCTGGCCAGGAGCCTGTGCTCAGGTGGTTCCCACCACACCATGGCGACACCTGGTGATGCAAACCCCTGCTCTGACCCTCAGAGCTTCTTGAGTTCAGTGTGACGTGGTGTAGGTTTTGCTGTTAGAAAGATGCCACTCTGTACCAGTCTGGCTGATGCCTGTGTGCACATGAACTCTTACAGGGTTTTCTCTCCATCCCTGCACCTCATTTTTCTCCTTGGTCCCAGGGTCACACTGCTCACATGTTGTGTCCCCATAAAGGCTCACTGCATTCCTGCTTCTTCTGCAAACACTCCTCACGATTGAGTTTTTCTAGCCAGGGGCCTTTGCCTCAGGTCTTGTCTTTCATCAGGTCTCCACAAACAAGCCATCACCTCAGTGATGTGCCACCTTGTCTGTCTGCTGTCACAGTCTGCTACCACTGCCAGCCAACAGTGTGGCACCACTGAACCAACAAGCCTCAGCCAAAGGTGGGCACACCCAGGCACACACACACCTGTGTATGCATGCATACAGTGTTTGTTCTTTCCTCTGAGAAAAATGAATGGTAAAGGGAAGGCCACTTCTGCCAGGAGAGCACCAGCTGCATGCCTGACCTCACCACTGTGTCATGGGCACCACAGCAGCAGATGTGGTGTAAGGAGGACACAGTACAGCAGCTTCCCTGTCACGCCTCTGATGTAATTTTCCTCTGCTCAGGAGAACAACTTCTGAAATACTGCCCTCAGGGACAGTCCTGGAGACACTTCGTGGGCACTCATGGCTTTCATGAAGACAGGTTTTTTCTACCCCTAGGTTGTGGCTTGGCATCACAATGCTGACAGTCAGAGCTGCCTCCTGAGCTGTTCACAAGGAGGACCAAGGAACAAGGACACCTCCTGCCTCTTTAGCCCATCAGGAAGCCCTTCTCCTCTCATGCCCTTTGGTGAGGGTCTTGCCCAGGCTCTTCTTCTGCTAGGAGCCTTCAGAGGTGGCTGCAAACCTCACTCAGCTTCTCTGTAATTACTCTATGGCTGCAAAGCATGGGAGGAGTTGAAGGCTGCATCAGCGGGGAAAAGGATGCCTGGATGCCAGTGTGAGCTGTGGCGGTGAGGACGGAGCCGTCTGTGGCTGCCACGGTTCTGGGGAAGGTGGCACAGTGGAGCCTCTGCCCTCAGGAGAAGGTGGAAGTGATCAATGCAGAGCCAGGCATGACCAGCATTCCAAGGAGATGATCACTTTCTCCTCTGCCCCCTGACTTGTCCCATCTCTTCCACAGCTCCTCAGGGTCTGCACCAGAGGAGCTCAGCAGCTCTCCCATGGAGAGCTGGCCCTGCACTGTCATTGTGCCAGCTAAGCTGTTCCCTCTGTGCCTGCTGCCTGCTTTGCACATTTTCCCTTTGACCCGCTCACATGGGTGCACAGAGTTTTAAGCAAGTCTTTGTTCCACAAGCTGCTCTTTGCTCTCAGCAAGGCCAAACCCACCTTCAGGCAGGGAGGGAAGCAGAGGCAGCAGCAAATAGCAGCCTGGGACAAGAAGAAACCAAGGAGCCCTGGCGAGAGTGAGCAGAGACTGCCAGCCACTTTGCATCAGAGCAAACTGGCAGCAGGCAATACTGTGTCCTCCCATGCCCTTTTCCTTAACCATCTTCATCCCTTTCCAAACAGGCTGTCCTGTTTGCTCTTAACCCCCAACCCCAGTTCTGCCAGTTTAACAGTGGTATGTGGTATCAGTGGCATGATAGCACAGAGTATAACCTCTGCACTTTCTACCTGGGTCATCAATTCCTTTAAACTACTGCTTCCCTTTCACCATATACTTAATCCTCCTCTTTTATGCAATTTCTCATGTTGCTACTTCACATCTTCTTGTGCAGTTATTTTGTTTGTGTAGGTTCGGGTCAGAGCTGCCCTTTTTCCAGGGTGCCCCAACAGAGCAAGCTGTGGTGGCTTAGCAAGGCCAGGCAGGATGGGGCTCTGAGCAACCTGGTGACATCCCCACCCATGGCAGGGAGGCTGGAACTAGATGACCTTTACAGCCCCTTCCAACCCAAGCCATTCTGTGATTCGATGGTTCTGGGACAGCCTGGAGGTGAGTGAAGGTTTGTCCATCTCAGGTATGAGCATGACAATCTCTCATGGGGGGTAGACCCACTGCCTGGTGAACAAAACTGGTGTGGCACCCCCACGGCATGCAGACAACAGGAATAATTTTGCTATTTGGCACTCCCATATCTTTTTTTGCACACACAGAGTATTTTTTGACAAAAGCATAAGAAAGCAGAGCAGAAGACAGGCAAACCCAACTTGCATTTCCAGGGGAATGAGTAAGTACAGGTGACACAGACTACTGCTGCTTGGAGCTTTGCAGGGAAAAAGAAACACAGAATCATCACAGATTGGTTGAAGCTGGAAGGCACTTCTCAAGATCACCTGCTCCAGCAGGTTTACCTAGAACAGGTTGCCCAGGATCACTCCCAGATGGCTCCAAGGGTGGAGATTCCACAACCTCTCTGGGCCGCTTGTTCCAGTGCTCAGTCACCCTCACGCTAGAACGATGTATCCTCGTGTTCAAAGGGAACATCCTGTGGTTCAGCCTGTGCCCACTGCCTCTTAAAACATGCTTCTCAAGAATGTGCTGTAATCCCTTCCTGGCAAAAACTCTTCAGCCTCTGTACACAGAAGTCTGGACACAGCCCGAGTCAATGAACCTCTAGAAAATCTTGGCACAGTATGAACTATCAGGGATCACAGCTGGGACTGTGGTTGCAAGGCCTGAGGCCTCTTTATATTGGTCACAAGGCTAGAGTTTCCTCCTGCACTGCTGGCTTTATGGAACAGGAGAGCAGTGGGAGCAGGGATTTCTCATATTGTACACAGAGGTTTTCAAGTTTCTGGTTTTGTCCAGAAGCAAACAGGGCTTTCCTGAAAGGTTCATTCTCAGAGGAAGGAAAACTGAAGTGGAGCAGAATAATATCAGAACAAAGCATCATGTGACGGAAAAAACAAGAGAGAAACTTCCCTGGATATAGAAAAATCAGTGAAGGATTAGCTGGGAACACCTTAGACTTCCAGAAGATAAACAAGGCGAAAAAAGCTGACATATTGCTTACCAGTGCCACCTGTCTGAGCAAAAGCTGTTACCAGGAGGAATTTGAATGAGGCATTACTGGTTCTTTAGTACAAATTGCCATTTTAATCATAATGCTGGAAAGAAAGAAGAAGAATGATTTTGAAGCAGAAAGAGTTTGGTGAAGTTGCCTTTAAACATCCCCCAAGCTGGGATGAAGGCTGGGAGAGTGATAACCAGGGCCTGCCAAGCATGAGGTGTGTGACAGACAGCCTTCCTCGGCTCCACAAACTGCTCCAACAGGTGTAACACCTTGCACCCCTGCTCCACCAGCCTGTGCTGGATGGGGCAGTGAGTGGGATAGGCTCTGCCCCCCTCAGCCCATGGGAAGGTGGTGAGGTCTGCAGTCCTACTGCAGATGAGGAGAGGGTAAGGTCCATGCTGGTGCCTGCTTTCTATGCAGAAACATAAATGTCTTCTTGGCTCCACTGGCCCAGGAGCAGTTTGCTGTTGTACACAGGACTGGAGGAGGATAGTAATTTGAGATGTCCGGATGGTGCCAGCTGCTGTACTGATGCGTATATGGAAAGTATATGGTAATGTTGCTCTTTTCATTTATTAAACAAACCCAAAGTAAGCCCTTTTTGCTTTTCTTCAGCTATCATTTTGCTAAAAATACCGTATGAACTAATCCTCTAAATAATCTTTTCATAAAGTTCATCTCTGAATAAGTCTCCTAAATCTAAGTTTCAAGCAGCTGGCAGTTTGTCCAGGAACTTCTTGTTTACTGAAATTGGTCCGTTCCCCATGTCCTCATCTCAGTGCAGAAGAGCAGATATGTGGGACTGGCTCCCCTGAAGGATGGATGGTGGGCCTGCACCCAAGGAATGCTACCCACCCTGGCAGCAAATGGCACAATCCCAGACTTCACAAAACCTCCCAGAGTCCCCACTCCACTGCAGCTGGCCAGCATGGAGCTGGGGGAGCAGTGGTGCCATCCCTTCTCTGTGGTTGATAATGTCCCTTCATCCTCCAGCAGCCCCAGTTCTTGGCTATGGCATGGCTGCAAGCATTGAGTCAAAGGCTGCACTCCTTCTGCTGAGACCAGCTGCCAAGGGGAGCAACCTTGCAGCAGGAAGAAGTCTTTTTAAGACGATGCCTTCCAGTTCCCGGTGCCCCGGGCTTTCCATCTGCTGCATTGTGGTCACACTGCCAGGGACCACCTCTCCAAGTTTCCTGGTCACCGTACTCCCCTTACTTAGGGTTTTCTGTTAGGGCCTGGGTTTGGTGACTGAAAGCTCAGCCTATAAATACAGAATTCATCTCAGGGACTTCCTTTGCCACCTACCTGGGCCATTTTACCTGGGCCAGCTCCCCACAATACAGGTGTTATGTTTTCCATCCAGTCACTGCAGAATTGTTTCATGGGAAAATGGATACAACTGCTGCATCCTTTTCAGATATACTCAGCTTGAATGGCCTTTGTTTCAGTTCATCTATTTGCTTGGGGTCTGGGGATCTTAGACCAATGTAAACAATTCCTTCATTTTCGAATTTGTTGAATCATCCTTGCTTTGCGTCTCCACATCAGGTATTTACATCGTTATGTTTTTTGCTTAAATACACTCAAATACACCCAGGAACATTCACTACGGAAGGGAAAATATAATAAATCCTGTGTAATAAATATACTGACATTTAAAATTAAATAAACATTAAAACAGCTGAGTAACTGAACTACTCTGTGGTAGGGCCACATACCCAAAAATGCCCATTTTAAGTAGTGTGCTAAGAGCTGGATCATGAACAGAGAGCATGTTCATCCAGCTAAGCGGCCTGATGAGAGTAGTCTGGTCCCTCTTCCTATTAATAAAGCATGCTAATAAAGCAGGAGGTGAGAACCCAGCCATGAAGAATTCCTTTGGGTTGGTATTGTGCAGTCAGGACAAAGGACATGATGTTATAGCAGAGATAAACTACAAAAACAGAGTGAACTATAAATAGATTGTAACTGCTAAGGGTTTCCAAAAACGACAGGGAGAATAGAGAAAGGCACTGAGGAATTACTAGTTCTCATCCATACTTCCAGGATGACTTGAACTTTCCCTGGTCCATTTGGAGCATGCTGGGTCTCTGCTGCTGCTCTGAACTCACCCTGATCCTGTAGCTTTTTTTAGTTTCTGCAGAGCTGTTTCTCAGTTCTTTTTCAGTGGCATTAAAAATAACTTGCAATTGTCTTGGAAAGACAGAAACAAGAAATCTGTTGAGATTAGATAATTTTTCACACAAATATGAAGCATATATTTGTTCTCCCATGTGGACTTGATCAACTAAATGTTAAGGCTCATGGGGTATTTTGAACCTGAATTCTCTTCTGCAGCAGATCATACTGCTTCTACCCAAAGCTGCCCATAAGATGGACAGTAGTGGTCTAGGGGGATTTCTCTGTTACTTTCTTCTTACATGTATGAATGCTGGCATTTTTGTTACACTGGCCACCTTAGTGGTCTTTTACATTCTCAAGAGTTCTTAACCAAAAAAATGCAATAGAAAGGCCACAAAAAAAGGCTTGTTTGGAATACTGAATATAAAAGTAAAACTGAGAAACAGTATGAAAGTAGATAATAAAGTCTAATATTAAAAACCCTGGTTTCGTGTGATTTTTCCCCCCTTTTTTTAATAGAATTCCCCCTTCAGAAATAGCTAGGCAAGTAGATAGCTAGAGAGGGGCACTCTCAGAACTCTTCATTGCACTGACACCATCCTTGATAAGATTTAAAAGTTTCATCTTTATTCTCATAAAATGGACCTAGAAACCTTAAAGGAAAGTCCTTTTCTTATTATTTAGAAATGTTGGCTTCCAAGCTTAATGGAAACTGAGTCATAGGGGAGGGATGTGCAACAATGAGGAATCACAGACAAAACTGAGGTGATTTTTACTGACTTTCCAAGCAGAAGTTGAGGTCCGTGCAGCTGAGAGAGGAAGCAACCTTGTGATTTACACCTGTCTGATAACATGAGAGGGAACATTTTCATTTTATTAGGCCTTTACAGCCATCTCTGGAAATATACTTTGTTTGTTCCATTGTGTAAAATACCCTCTGGTGAACTTGGCTTGTCTTATCTTATATCTGAAATGCTTGCTTATTCTGAGTCATTAGCAAGGATCCTGATAAAAATTCTGTGGAATTACGGCATATTTATCTGAACAGGAAGGTAGAGCCTGGTGTAACCTCCTCACTGGCCGCCACTGTGACCGGGTGAAAAGAAAAATGATGAGGGAAGCCACATATAGACTATGAAAATGGATGTGTAGGAACCCTTTATCCTCTGGCTGCCTTTCCTTCAGCTGGCCTTGAGGAAGCTGGTGAGCCCTTTCGGTTCCCCAGCCTGTCTCAGATCCTGAGCTGAAATCCTGGCAAGCAGGTGTTCCCACACATGCGTGTAGAGACACATTGCTGCTGCTTTCCCTCAGTATGCTGAAAGTCAGTGAGGAAGGCTATCATCCGCAAGCACACAAATGTGTGGTACCTGATCTTCTCCAACAGGCAAAGATGAGTGGTATGCAGCCACCATGGGGCTGAAACAGCACTGGGTTTGGGTAATAAAGCACAGGCCCAGCAGCATCCCATTTGCCTTGAGCAGGGACTGCTTCACTCCAAGAGTGAGCCTGTGCAAGGAAAGGTGTGGGGTGTCAGGGAGGGAAACCTGGTGGCTGCAGAGGGGATCAGCCTGGGGGAGCCTCAGGGGCTGTTTTTTTCCTCATTTCAATTTTCCCTTCTTTCCCCATATGTCTATTTTCCTCTGCTGTTTCAGCTGCTGTCTTAACAATGAGTACAGATTCCCCTGGTTGTTGTATTCTACAGTTCCAAGTACTACAGTTATTTATATTTGTTCCTGGGATCAAGATGGTAAAAATAGCTTGCAGTCCATGGAAATAGTGAGGGAGGGGAGTATAATATATTGTGCATTGCTTTAATGGATTGCCAAAAGGTGGAAACCCTGTTGATTGGAATTGACTCTTCCCACGTCTCAAATTCAGCCTACAGCTTCCTAAGTTGATCTAGAAGCCTGGGAAAGGACATATTTCATTGAGTACATTTGCCACCTTTTAGAAAGAAAAAGAGGAAATCTGGAAGAGGAAGAGGGAGATAAAAGAAGAAGATGAAAGTGGGTGTGGGAGGAAGAAGAAAGATCAATAAAGCAAAGGGAAAAAAGCCAACAGCAACAAAAGCCAAAATACAGGAACTGTCAGAGAAAAAGCTACATGTAATTTAGTGTCCTGACCCGGAATGTAATTGTACCATGTGTGGGAGAGGGGAGTCTCAGCATCTCTAACTGCCCCATAAAGAGGTCTCACTCTGATCTTAAAAAATCCACTATGTATTTAGTCTCCAAAACCGAGCTCTGATATCCTTTCTAATTCCTGCCATCTTCTGCTGTGAACCAAGCCTTGCCATTAACATCTGTGCAATGTGCATTGAGCTGCTACTGCCTGGTTCCCTATTGCAGTCTGTGCTGTGGGGTCACCAGTGAGCAGAGGCTCAGGTAGTCCTCAGATGCAGGGCTGTGGAGATCCCCACCCCTTCTCCTGGCATGGAGAGCGGAAGAAAAGGCTGGTGTAGGCAGTATCCTGGGCCTAGGTGTGAGGCTGACTGGTTTGCACCCCTGCTGCTTAGGGCTATCTATTCTCAGCAGTTTAGTCTGGGGGACAAGTATTTGGTACAATATGAAGCTGCATTAGGCGAGATAACAAGCAGGGTGGATGGCTGCTGCCCAAGCTTGTTCATAGGCACTCTTTTATTTAGCAAGAGGATTACGTCTGTATGGATCTTAAACCTAGGTCATGGTTTTCTGCAGAACTTTATCAGTGCTGTTATGTAGGATGGTGCCCTCAAGTGCCTGCAAACTGGGTGATGTCACCGCCCCACTGCTGACAGTGTTCCAAGAAGGATTTTGAGGTTTTTAAGTGATTATCTGATGCACTGGCAGAGGTTATCCTGGGTGTTGCAGTAAAGTTTTAACTTTCCAGGATTCAGTCAGAGCAGGTATTGATCAAAATGTCTCATGCTGTCATCCAGGCATGTATAAATGGTCATCTAGTGCCACATGTGTACAGGGTGTGTATGTGCCTTCCTCTCTAGACTACATAGTTTTCATTCCATGTCCAAAATAGCTGTGACATTTGGGCTGCTAAACAGAGCTCCAAGTGAAGATGCCTGTGATTGTAATTTAGTTGTACTTCTATATCTCTTTCTTCTCTGCTCCCCTTTCATCACCACTTCTGCATCTGCTCTTTCCCTGGCTTGCTCTGTTTGCACTCTTCCCCCTCCTTCTTTCTGTTCTCCACATCTATTTTTACTGCTTCTGTTCTTCTCATCACTCAACATCTTCCTTGTCATCAAAGAGCATAATATTTTACTGTATGCATAGGCTAGAATGTTTAAAATGATGACCCAGAGATCTGTTCTCAAAGATTTAAATCATTCTTTCCATGAGGTTACAGTTACAGGCTTTGTGTACAAACCCATTATCCTCCTGTCCTTAGATGTGCTCAGCTGCCACAGCACATGAAGCTGAAGTTCATGGAAAACCACACAGAAGCTAGGAATTGCTTGCTGTGGAATAAATGCACTAATGCACACTCTCACGCACCTGCCACTGGGATATTTTAGATTTCTTTGACAAACTGGAGTCTTGCCGTACACTGATATGGTGCCAAACACTGATAAGCTGTTTTTGGACAGAGGACTTAAAATACAGGTTAACACTGAGAAACCAAGGTTGCTATGACATCACGTATGCCAGGCAGTGGAAATGATTTTACTGAATGAGTCCTTGCCTCTATGACCAGCAGTGTAGCTGCAGGGAATGCTAGGGAGAATCCCAGATGTCCTCTGCCATGACCTTAGCACTGGTCCCTCTCAGGCTTTCTGGCTTCTGGTCTGACAGACCGCAATGCATGTGCTGTGCATGACCAGAGCACAATGGACAGGGATGTGTGAAATTTCGACAATGCTAGCAAAGCATGCTAGACCATGCTTTCTTTTAGGGAAGACAGTAACTCCAGAAGCAAGGTTCCAACAGTGGACTGAATTCTCCCTCAACTGAATCTGGTTTAGCTCCACTGATTACCAAAGAGGTGGCCACAGTAATTACATCAATGGATTTCTGAAAAAGGTGGAATGCTGGGCACAACTATGTTGGTGCAAGGGGACTAACCCTCATGATTCAGAGTTGAGCTAATATTCTCTATGTAATAGTAGAAGGTGTCCCTGCCCATAGCAGGGGAGTTAGGACTAGATAATCTCCAAAGTCCTTTCCAACCCAAAGCATTCTATGATTTTACGGTAATATTCAACAGGGATAAAACCAATATTTTTTTTATTGGGGTAAGGCTTGAAGAGCAGTGGGTGTTTAATACACCCTTGGTCGGATCTGTGAGAGCAGCACACAGCCTGATTATCAGGCTCTGTCCACATTTCTTCTCTTTATGGTGTTCCCTACATAGACAATCTCCTCCCCAGTCACTGGAAGCTGTTGGAATAAACATAATACCTTTGACATCTCAGCATGATTGACTTCCTAGTTAGCCCTATTGAGATAAAAGAACTTATCTTGTTTGAAACCAGCCATCAGAGTGTTCCCCATCTCCACCTGGACCCAAAGGTGATACATTCATGGCCTCTACGCTTGAGTACTACAAAATAGCATAACCAGGCATCAAACCAAATTCCCTCAAAAGCATATTCTGATGCAAGCACAGGAGTGCACCCACCTAGAAATCTGCATCTCTGCTGAGCTCACACCACAGTATCAGTTTTCATGCCAGATAGCCTGTATAGTAATCAAAGCCTTCCTTGATTTGCACCTGTTTTTAAAATTGTGTTTTGTTTCAAAACCGTAGACACCCATAGTCAAAGACATCAAGTCAAAGGTAACCAAAGACAAGGCATTGCAGGAGGCATCTTTGATAGGTCCTGTCCCTCTGCTCCTTCTCACAAGAGAATTGAGTTGCCATGGACCTCATGATCCTGAGGTTCAAAAGACCCCACTATTGCATCTCTGCTTTGATTCATGGTGTTCTGTGCAAGATGCGCTCACAGGCACACAAAATGCACCCTGGTCCTGGCTCCCTCTTCCCTTCCCCCCCTCCTCAAACAGCTGAGTAGAAAAGTGACTTAACTTGTTTTCCATTCATTTTTGATAAAGAAACACTGCCATTTCTCTTTTAAATATTTGAGATATTTTTTTGAATAATATTTAACAAGGTCATATAAAAGCCTTCTTGAGCAGATAGATCAAACTTCAAGAAAAAAGTCTTGGATTTTGGTTGCAGTTTGTGACCTTCACTTTATTTATGCTACAGAAGGAAAAGACCCTTGTGAATTAAGTGTGTACAGATGCCGAAGTAGTGCCTTGGAGAAGTAATTAAACTTTGCCAGAGTATTAATTTCTATTTGTGGAAGGAAAGACTATAGGTCTTCTAAAACAACTTTCTTCCGGCCTCTGCCATCCTGCAGAGAGCCTGCATCACTCACTGATGCTTTTTGCAACAGCTTCTGTGTTCTTTCCTATTTAACTTTCAGCTTTATCCTTGCACCTATTAATTTATCGCAGCCGCTGCAGGAGCTGGCCTTTGCAGCTGGCTCGTCCCTTAAGGAGTTAACCGGGTTTATTGCATAAGCTGTTTAACATTCGGAATGAATAGGAAATGCACGCCCCTCCTCTCCTACAATCTGTTTGTTGGCTTCAGCTCGCACTCCTCCCAGTCTGTGTGTAAGCCCAGTGCCACTTGTCGTGCCCTGAGTCTCCTCGTGTGTGCCTGGGTGTGTGCGGGGTGTGCGCCTGCATGTCCGCCTGCCGCCGAGTCCCGCTCCGCCTCCGCTCATGCCACCGGCAGCATCCTGGTGTCTCCGTGCCTGCCTGTCTGTCTGTCTGTGCGTCTGTGTGTGCTCATGAGAAGAGAGGAGCGAGGGGAGGCGAGACCGTCACGTTTGTAGGAAGTGTCAGCAGCCGATGCGAAGTGTGAAAGAAAACTCTGCCATCTCTCGGGCTGCTGCAAGAGGACAGACCACCTCACATAATGCCATCTTTTGATGAGGTTTTGAAGGAGGCCGGGGAATTTGGAAGATTTCAAAAGAGGGTCTTTTTCCTCCTTAGCCAGACAGGCATAACTTTTTCTTCCCTGTTCGCCAGCGTAGTTTTCCTTGGGCAGGCACCAGAGAACTTCTGGTGCAGGATCCCTGGGGCAGCTGAGTTAAGTGAACGATGTGGCTGGACACTGGAAGAGGAACGAAACTTCACGGTACTGCCCCTGCACCTGGGGAACAAGTCCATCAGTGGGGAGTGCGAGAGGCTGGATGTCACTTGGGACACCTCTGTCAGCTGCACCAGCCCGCTTGCCCGCTATGGCAATCACAGCACGGGCAACCTGCCACTCGCCACTTGCCACGGTAACTGGGTCTATGAACAGCCCCACTCATCTGTTGTCAGCGAGGTAAGGAAAACACCCATCCTCTAATCGGTGGTGTCTATCCTGGTGTGGGATTGCAGCAGTAAAATGGGATTGCCAATGCAAGGGTCATTGCTTTGCTGGCTGGTTTTCCTTCCCAGATTTATTTCATTTTGAGTCATGAGCAAATCGGGACAATGAGTATGATCAAGTGCTGGCATCAAGCTTTTAGGGAAAGGTGAGCTGATATGAAAGGTGGCTATTCAAAGCCAAGTGCCCAAGCAAAGCCAAATATCCTGAAGAGATATTGCTCTGTCTGTAGAGGAATGTCAGATTAAAACAAAAACTTAAGTCCTTGCAGCTGAGGCTTCTGCTGCTCAGTTTTGGGCCAGCAGCTTTGGCGGTGTAAACTCCAAGGGTACTCTATGACCTGGATCAATGTAGATTATCTCTTCTCTGTATTTCCAGTATTGAATATTTAAGTTTGCAGGTAATAAAAAACAACAGGTGGCAGACTGCCTATCTGAGATCCGGCAGGAGTCAGCAGAAGTGATTGTGCTTACTTAAGAAAAACCAAACGCACATTTCTGCCCAAAGCTGACATTCATGCTTTTCCTCAACATCAGTGTCAGAGAACAGCAGGCTATTGTCACTAGTGGTAAGCACTGGCAAGTGCAGTGATTTTTTTAATGAGGCTGCAAAAGGCCATTGCAGATTCTTTCCTAGGAGATCCTCTGTGTAATCTGTAATTGTGCCATGGATGTGCTGTGATTTGGCTCCAAAATACAGTCTGCACTCTAGGAGTGTGTATGTTAGGGTCATTTTGACAGCAATTGTCACCCACGCAGTGATGAAAAATACAAAGTGTGCTTAGAGGGATTGGCTCAGAAATCATCAAGGTGCACTGCAAAATGTGTCAGCACAGCTGAGGGCTCTGGTTCCTCTCTGTCTCAGGAGCCTCCCACTGTGCTTACACCGGAGCTGTGTCCTCCGAAACACAGAGCAGGGCACAGCAGGCAAAGCCCTGAGCAAACACTGAAAAGAGATGCCTATCCCATCCTTTCAATTCACCATCCTTCTCCCATCCAGCTGGAACTGCTGTATCCACTTGCAGGCTTCAGGCTGTCCATTCCCTGAGCACCGCATGCAACCTGAGCAGCTTTAGCCAGGGTCTACGCTCAGGAGAAGAGAAATCAGAGCACCTGACTGGCCTTTGAGCAAAGGTTCAGAATTGGCTTTTGTGTATGATCGATGAAGTCAAGGCTGCTCAGAGGGCTGCAAATGACACGCAGGGAGCTGGTGTCAAACTTTGGTCCCTAATAATGATGTATATCTGCCCACATTGGCAGTGGAAGGTAGGGCTGGGTGGGCAGGAGGCCAGATGGTGCCTGGGAGCTACAGCCTGGCTGTGGAACAATCCATGGGACATGGATGTGGTGGGAAGTTTATACTGCCACCTCCAAGGCACCTCTGCTGGGGCACTGTGAGGAATTAATTTTAATTAATTAAAATTAAAAATATTGATTCCTTTTCTGTTGCTGTCCCTTTTTTTTCCTGTTCAGCCTTGCTATAGGTGAAAGCATGTAGGTTGTGTCTGTAAGATCATGCTCAGAGTCTGTTTATGGCAGCACTTTGTGTATCAACAGATACACTGTGATTTTCCAGCAGTGATGAGTACAGCTATGGGAAAAGGAAACCAGTATTTGTCTTGCAGCAATAAATGGGAGAGAAAGGTTCAATGTTCTCGGGCAAATACCTCATCCATCTTCACCTTCTTCCTCTTTTCTGCTGGGGAGACCCTTCAGGGCCAGGGAAGGGAGGAGGGATGAAGGGATGCTTGGGGAAAGCACTTCCCACCTGTGCTCCCAAAGGTGCATATTGGGAAAACCATGAAATAACAGTCTGCAAGGAATGACAGGCTGGGACTCTCTCTCCCCTGTGCCAGGGCAGCAGGTCCCACCATCGGTGTCACTGTGACTCCTAGAGGTACTTTTGCTGGCCAGGTCCACCTTGGATAGAGGCTGCTGGGCTGTGACCTGTGCCACTTGGAACCTCTTCCCAGTTTTGCAACATTTTCTGAATAAATCATATCCCATGAGGCTTGATTTCTTCATCTAAAAAGGAAGCTTGTGGCATGCATGTCCTGACTCAATTGCTCTGAGATCAGCTACTAAAAGGGGCTTCATATCTTATTAATGAGTTATATATCCAGCAAAGACAATTTAATTCTCAGATTTAATTTAACCTCTTTTTTGCCCAGCTGAGTCTCTAACAAACCATGACTCAATTTAGGCTCTGTTTAATTAGCTCACCAAAGACTTGTTTTCTTATCCATCTACTTGTAAGTGCTTCATTTTGCCCGTGTGTGCAGAGATGTTTCTTTCAACTAAAGATTTATGGCATGTCTTGTTGAATCAACAGTGGAAGGGACTAGGGAGACAAAATTAAAAGGATGAGTTACAAAACAGTCTCAGGATATACATCCAGGGAGAAAGAGAGAGGATGGGGGGAAAAGTCAGTGTGCTCAAGTCCTTCCAGGCTTATGGCAAGCACAGGTCCAGTATGAATTTGCAGTGTGACAGGGGATTCAGAGGACAAAAGCAGGCATATAAAGCCTTCTCTGAGAAAAGATGTCACATAACACCACAGGTCTGGCAGCCAAACCACAGGCTGTTGCAATAAGTTCTGAGCACCCTTCAGATGATAATCATGTGGCTGGATGGACTGATTCATGAGAAGTTGTGAAACGAATGGCATTGTGGTACCTGACTTCACTGCTCATGTTGCTCACTGGCCGTTCTCTCATCTTAGATAGTTGTCTTATGCAAAGGTGTTCACAATAGCATCAGCAGAAGGAAGCAAAGGAAAAAAGGGGAGTGTGGATTGATAAAAAGCACACACTTCTCTATATATAGTACTTGGGGTATCTGCTGCACCACCTGCTACTGCAGGACTCCTGAGTCTCAGTGTTGGGGTAATGTCAGTGAGGTTCTGGGAGAATGTACAGGACTTTCCTCCTTCAGCATTTGAAGAGAAGAGCAAATTGTATTAAAAAGTCATCACAGGACCAACACATGGCAAAGCCAGTGACCTTGTTCTAGTGATGGGCAACACAGTATTGCTAAAGATTCCCTCTTAAAATCTTCCTTTGGTGTCCAATGGGCTCTGACAATAGGTCCCTACTTCTGCAGTGACATGGCCAAGGGTGTCTGTTCCATTGCTTTAGGTCAGGCCTTTCTGTGAGGGCAACACAGGTTCGAGGAAGTTGTCACTGGTGCTGCACACAGAGATCTGCACTGTTGGAGTTGAGCAAAGCAGACCTGGGTTGACATAAATGTTTCGAGATACCATTTTGAGACACAGCTCCACTGAGGTGGTGGATCTGTGCAGAGGACCTGAGGTGGTGGATCTGTGCAGAGGACCTTCCACTGCCAGAGGACCTTGGTCTGGTTTAGCTGAGCATGTCTTGCCCATCTCCCTGTGAAACTGCATCAGCAGCAGGATAGAAATGCAGTGGCTTCTCAGATTTTTCTTGGAGAGAGAAGCTGACAGGGTAAATTATCAAGGTAAATAGATTCCTGGCTCATGCCAGCTGGTGCCATCTGAAATGATGCTGGTCCCAGCAGGTGGCTGGCACTGCTCAGGAGGGAGGGCTGCTGACAGCAGCAGCTCTTTTAGAGGGAGGAGGGAAGGGAAGGGCTGTGTTTCTGTGCAGTGGATGGAGATGGAGAAACAACAGGTGTGCTGGGAGGCTGCAGTGGACTGGGGGCTACAAACTCATGCTCTGGCCCAAGGGTCTGGAGGGGAGCCCAGGTCACCCCCTGAGCTCTGTAGCACTTGAAACAAAAAGTGTTTTGCCTGCCAAGACCTGCTGGGTGAGCCTTGTGAAGGACCCATGTACCCAGGACATACCAAAGTCAATAAACCTAACTTTTCCAGGAAACTGTGCTGAAGTTGGGATCACTGATCTTTAATACTGCCAGGCTTTGGCACTGTGTACTTTTAACCCTGAGGAGACAAATCTAGTACTTTGTGACAGGGTGGCTGAAAATAGTGTGCAAAGGGAGAGCTATTTTCTTCAGACATTTTTGGCATTGATGACTCCTTGAGGCATGGGCATGAGTTACAATTGCAACTGCAATGAAATGGCCTGAGACGCTGGAGGAAAGGAAGAGGGAGGTCTATGTGGTCATCAGCAGCTACAGCACAGCTGGGCCTATTTTAGACAGCATTTATTTCAGCCCTTGTTGGCAGGAGTTGAGCAGAAGGGACAGTTCCCAATATGTCCTGTCTGCAGCAAGTCTTCATGCTGTAGATGATGTCATTTTGAGACCTAACAATAATTTGTTGCCGAAGTGTGAGGTCTGAGGAGGACAAATGATCATCTGAACATAGCCTATTGCACCTGCTGGGAATCAATCTTCTTACTTCTCAGCTTGCCAGCCACCTCAGAAAATACCAGCCAACATTTGCAGAGAAACCTGTAAGGCAACAAATATTGTTTGTCTCATGGTTTTTACAGTCCCTCAGAGAAGGAGATAACATGTCAGTCAAACTCAGGATGGAGAAAGCACAGCTGGTCCTTCTGCTATCCTCCTCCAAGGGAATAAACAACTCAATTTACCCTCAAATTGTTGATCTAGTGTGACTGCTGTTATTGGCATGGCAGTATATCCTGACTTATTTTCACTGTCATGATGGGATTAATATTAATTAGGGAAGGGAAAAGGGAAAAGGGCACAGAGAGCAGAGGGAGCAGCAACTGCTGAATTTCTCATGAAGCTCTGACTAAGATTTGTCTGTATGGGAGGGGCTGGAGCAGTTGCTTGCAGGGGTTAAGCCAATGGGGTGGTGTTTCTTCCATTGCCATCAAGCCCACTGGTACTAGCTGGGGGTTTAATTTTTTTCTTATTATTTTGCGGACAGCTGCTGCTTTTCCTCCGTTAGGAGATGAAGAGTTTCTCCACCTCCCTCTTTTTTTGGCCCTGAAGAGACAAAGAAAAAGGAGGAGGACAGAACAGGTCATTTGTCCTAGGATACTCAATGAATGAGGTGATCCAAATGTCAGGGACACAAAGGTCATGGGCCTTCAGTCATGCACAGCAGAGAAACTTAAAAAGCTTTCAAAGCTAACCGGTCCCTCAGGCTCTGAGTCCCAGTGCCCTGGCAGCAGGGTAGTGACTGACTCCTCTTGTCCTGTTAAGTGCTCAGCTTGAAACAAGATACGCAGAATGACAGTTGCTTCATCCCTTAGCACTCTGAGAGAAGCTTTAACAGAAAGAGAAAAAGAAGGTAATTTCTCCCTTTCCACTGCACTCCCTTGCAGAGGGGTTTGTTGCAACAAGGATGTGGGAAAGCTAGTAGTTTGAAAGGCCAGTGGACGGGAGAAGAGCTGCCCAGAAACAAATAAGGAACATGCAGCAACAGTCAGCATCTCCCCGTGTTTCCTTAAACTATGAATATCTCACTGAACCATTTGTCACTGGGAGTGAAAGGGTAAACCAAACACTTTTTGGTCACTTGTATGAATACCATTTAAAACGTGTCTGGGCTCTGGACATGCTGCTGCAAATGGGCTGGGGAATCACTGTAAAAGTTTATTGATCATAGAGTTTAATCCATTGTTTTGTAATTTAATTGTAACAGGCAGTAAAGCTCTTCAAAACTCCTACCCAAGGCTGCTACATTTTGAGGAGCTTTTAATGGCATGTTGTGATTTAAAACAATATATTTCTACAGGCATACGTGTGCTCAAGTGAATAAAGGTCTCTCAAGTACCAGGAATTACAAGTTTGTGCTTACTCTGTAGGTCAAACTTAAATGGAAAATGTTTGCCTCGTTTCAAAGCTACAAAGAAAGGAGAAGTTGCCACAGCCCCATATTTCCCAGTCATTAGTCATGTACAAGCTCATCCAGTTGCCACTCTTTCTTAGGCTGATTACACCACTAATGAGCTACAGGGAGCCAGTGCAAAGCCTCTTCCTTCTCCTAGAGAAATCTCACTCAGGTGGTTTGCTGCTCCTTTATAGATCAGTGAAGCATACCAGTGCTGTTCCTTCCAGTCATGCCACTGCTTCTGTAAATCTGAGCATCTCGTTGGTGTCCAAGCCTCAGCAGATATGCAGATATTCATGACAAGGATGTATTTCCAACCAGCAGTGGATGGCTGCATGGACTGCAAGGCTGGTAAGGAGGACAGAACTGTTTTTCCCATCTGTTAAGGACACTATAGAGGAATTCCGGAAGGAGCTGGTTCCTGCTGCCTGTCTGTGATGGCAGCACCTCATTTCTGCTTACAATGGCAGCTCATCGTCAAGGCTAAGAGAAAAGGAGTGAGGAAGTGGATTGTTTACCACTTTGGGCAGTTTTTCAGTCAGCTCCCTAAATGGAAAGGGTCGGTGTTCAGGTGCACAGTGGTTTGTGTCCTACAGTGGATAGAAATCCTGCAGGTGAGGGCAGGACTGAATACAGAGATGAGTTGTAGGGCTGTGCTGGGTGCCTGCACTAGAGCAGTAAGAGGCTTGGCTGAGAGCACAGCAATGCCAGGAAGGGGATGTGCCCTTAGCTGGAGCTGGCCAGCTGAGCTAGATCACCTGCTTGGTGATTACAGTGAGGAGCCAGCTCGCTGCGTTCTAACAGGCTTTACTTTGCTGTTTTGTATCCTTCTCCCCCCGGCTGCATGGCACTGCAATAAATGCTTTAGCATTTTTAGAAGTGTAAACACCAGCCCCTGCATGGATGGGCATATGAACGTTCAGAAACAGACAGGAGGCACCATGCCACTACCTTTTGTGGAGGCTGCTAGCAAGGAACATGGGAAGTGTTTGGTAGGGGTGTCACACAGGAGGACTAAGGACTAACTGGAGGCAGTGTGAAAACGTGGGTAAACTGTTGCCGATGATTTTTGTCCAAGGGAAGCATATAGGGATAACTTTCAGGCACAACCAAGCCAGGTCACAGCTGAAGCAGTGAAGTGGGTCTGACATGCAGCTTGGATAAAGAAAAGATCTCTGCGGGGCGTTCAATTCTCTTTTAAAGGTTACATTCCCCTCTAAAGGTTATGTTTGCAAATGAAAAACAAGACATTAGCGGGGTGATGACTTCAATGCTAGGTGTTACTGTCAAGCAAACAGAAGTGCTTATCTGTACCAGAATTTATTTAAATACTTAGAAAATGGCAAAGTGCAGGACTAACTTAGGAGAACAGTTAGTGTATTGTCACTAATCTTCAGGAAGAGCCCACAGCTCCTTTAGAAGTTTTCTGTATGTTCCTATTTCCCAGAATATATACAATATTTGATGATATTGTTAGTGTAGAGGTAGTTTCAGCTGCTGCATAAATCATAGGAAATTGCTGTACAGATGAAAGAATCCTCTCCGTTAAAGATACTTTCCCCTTCCTTTCTGGCATGCATTTGTTCTTCTGCTTTCTTTCATGATAGTTTATTCCTTGCCTGTTTACAGCAAAGAGAGATAAAATAATTTAAAAATAAATACAGTTTTTGAAAAGGGGTCGAGGAGAGTCCCAGCCTCTGGCATCAGCACAGGGAATTGCATTGTGTTTTAAAAGTCTTCTTTTAGTGGTCGTTCTCAGAAATCCCCACTGTTTTTCAAAGATACATCTTTTGATACTATTTGCCAGGGTTTTCATTGCTTCAAAAAGCAAGAGGTTAAGCAGCATTTGAAATCTGAAAGTGCTGCTCCATGTTCAGGCTATTTTAGGAAAGCATTTCAATTGCCCTTGAGTATGACAGCTGAGAGCTTTTATTCTTCTTAGAGGCTTCTGCAGCTCTTGCTCAAGATTTACAGAAGTGGAAGCCAGTGCTCATAGCTTGAGGTGGCTGAAAGGTGGCCAGTCAGGCTCCCTGGAGTAATGGGGTTGCCATCAAAACCATGGCTTTGCTTAAAGTCAGTGGAGGTGGGATATCTATCAGGTTAGAGACCTATGAGGTGCCCCTTGTATGTCCTGTGTAGGCACCTCTGAGCCCTCAGGCCCAGATAATACTCTGGGCATTACAGCATGCAAATGGGCTGAGATGGAGCTCAGGCACATGACACTAAATTTTAGGGTCTGGAGAACTGTGAATGGCAGAAGAGGCTGCTATATCTCTATCCCATCCTGTGGCCATTCCCTTTGAGAAGAGTGCTTGAACATTGGTGGTTTCATGTGCTGGTGAGCACAAATGTGGCACACTGTGTGTGCTTCGGCAACCAGCACCTTGTTGACAATGAAAAAAAATCTTATAGCTCACATTTGAAAGCAAAAGTGTGTCTCTAGGTAAATGGTGGCAGCTGCTGTTGTCTGTGGCTTCCTTTGGTCCTGAGACCTCATTGTTCAAATGATTACCCCAGGTATGGATTGAAACCTCCCAAATCCCATATAGTCTGCAGTGTTTAATATTCCTTTATTCTCCAGGAACTGTAAAGTAATTTCCCATGCCATGCTGTCTATGTTAATTCTATTTTTAGTTCCTAGTCTCTCCCTTCCTCTCAACCACTTCCCTCTTCCTTTTGCCTCCATTCATCCCCATCCCCATCCCCATCCTTGTTAGTATGCTAGGGAGCTATGGATGCTGCAGTATAAGGAATAGAAAAGTCTGGGAAAGCTACACCAAGAAAACATTTGTTCAATGTGTCTGAAATTGATCTGAGATCTGTTTGCAGTTTCCTCAGGGACTACATGTTTTTGCTTTTATCTAGAAGGCACAAAGAAGAATAACTAAACAATTTCTGTAAGATGCTGCTTTCACTGGCAATAGCTGTGGACCCTTATTCTGCACTAAACAAAGTCAGGACTTTGCCTTGGCAATGTATTTAACAGCGTTGTTTGCAGAAGAGTGATTTGCTGTCCAAATCTGGACAACTGATGTATGAAAGGCAGCATCCTTTTGGCAAGGAGGAGCTCTCCCTGTTCATGGCCACTTGAAGAGTGCTTGCTATGGGCCTACTGGTGCTTGTTATTGAGCAAGAGTATTTGAACTTCCCCTTCCCCTCCCTCTTCCCCTTCCTTTTCAGCTTCCCATGTGGACCTATGCAGTTCTGTAATGTTTTGCCCTGAGGGTGACAAATGACCCACCTGGGTGTTTATGTCTCTCCCTTGTTCCCACAGTATGATCTTGTGTGCGCCAATGCCTGGATGCTGGATCTCTCACAGGCCATCCTCAATCTGGGGTTCCTGGCTGGTGCATTCATCCTGGGCTATGCTGCAGACAGGTACAGTATGAGTTCTGCTGTCCTTTGGTTTGTTGGGAGGTGAAATCACTTCCAGTATCACCTGAAATAGGCATGTGTCAACATTTTGCAGGTTTAATTCCCTTTGGATAAACATCCCCAAACGGTGCTAACAAAATCCAGCCAATGTAATTTTTGCTCTGATTTGGGCTGGAAACTTTATGTGATTGTACTTACTGGTCCTGTTTGGACCTCAAAATTCCATGCAATGAGCTTTTCTTGTGGTTTTTGATGTTTCCTGTGCACATCTGGACCCAGGAACGGCAGAAATAAAAAGGAAGAATTCAGAGCAATTTTCTGGACTGATGCTTACTTGAAGGATGGCACCATTAATAGGCACCATTGATGAAGAAAGCAGCTACTTGAGGAAAGAAGGAAGGGGCTCAGTGGGTAACTCTCTCCATTCACAGGCTGTGCTCATATACTTACCTCTGAGGTCACAGCTCTTGCCAGGCTCTCTCTGAGAGCTGGATGAAACCAAGGACAAGTCCCTCTCAACCTTACCTATTCTGTGATTCTGAAAAGGTGTGGGTGACATTCAGGCTTGAGTACCTAACCTGTGCCAGAGGCAGAGCTCCCATGAGCTCTACCTTGCTCTGAGAGTAAAGAAGGGAGCCTAGTTTGTGCTTTGTGCTGCTACTTAACAGTAGTCAACCTGTGCATTGGGTGAGTGCACCACTGATGGTTTCAGTGACAGAGCATTTTTCTTCAGTTTGTAAATTACTTTCTGCCTGGTTCATATTTTCTTTTGTATCTCTAGTAATAATAATAACTTATAGTACAACTTCTTCATAGGTAGAAATACTTACAGGCTTATCTTCATCTCAAATGGAAAATTTTGAACTACCAAACAAAAGTAGTTTCAAGGAGAACCTCATCTTTCCAAAGGATATAGTAATAAGGGAAAAAGCAAGGCAAAAAAGCGGCCACAGCATTGAGTAACTTAAAGTATCTCTGTTCAGTGTCTGGCTGGGCAATTGTGACACTAGCACCTCAAAACTGTGAAAAAGCAGAGATATTACAGCCAATTATTAAAAGAAAATAATGCATCTAGGAGTATGTGTGTAGTAAGCCTAATGTAGCCTACTGTAGAACTGTGAATGTTGTTCATTGACAGCACTGGGGGAATGTGCTGCAGCCAGATCATTTCACTCTTGTCTCCTTGACAGCACTCAAAAGAATGGATCTTGTTGAAAATTTCCTGGGTTTTGTCCTGCATTAATTCTTTTCATGAAACCCTTTGAACAAAATGAACAAACAAATACTGTTGCAAATACTTTATGGTAATATAAACAGCTGCATCATTTTTCACTGTTTCTTCTTAAAACAATGAGAAAAGATCTAGTTGTGTTCCAAGGACACAATTCCATGAAACTACAGGAAGACTTTTTTTTAAGTTATGGCTTACCTTGGGCACATAATTATGTTTCTTGCTGGAGAGTGAGATTCCTGAATACATTAGGCGTATTTTGAAAAGAAGTGATCTAAACCTAAACCAAACCTAGAAAATCACACCGAGTAGGTAAAGCAGAAATTATTTTCACAGAACTGGCTGTAATTATTATTAGAAGACTAATTTGTGAAAACAGAAATTCCCAACAAAAATTGCCCTTATTAAAAACCTGATCAGATCAAACACCTGAACTGGAATGTATGGGCCATAGATTAGATACAAAAAGACAAACAGTTTTCTAAAACAAAATGAGGGCTGGTGAAGACATCACTAGTTTTGAAATTAGTGATATAAAGACAGTGATAACTACTACAGGGAAAAGAGTTCCATATCCCAAGGGCCAATACTACAAAATTTCAGAGAGCTACCTTTCGGAAAAAGGCTGGTCTCAAAAAGGCACTTTCAGATCTATCACTAAAATGAAATGTTGAGAAAAAAGAAAAATATTTGTGTCTTTTCATGATTTCCACTTTCTTTTCCTTTTTCAACAGATATGGCAGAATCCTCATCTACCTGCTGTCCTGCCTTGGGGTTGGGATATGTGGTATCATAGTGGCATTTTCACCAAATTTTACTGTATTTTTGATCTTCCGTTTTCTCCAAGGCATGTTTGGCAAGGGAACCTGGATGACATGCTACGTGCTGGGTGAGAGCTTCTTTTTTTCTTGGTTAGGAAGAGTGAGGCATTTCTGGAGGACAAAGACTCTTGCTACACCTGCTTGTCATAATATTTTTTCGTGGGAACAAAGCACTGGTCCTAGAGTCAGCAGAAAAATAATTACCCAAATCCATCCTGGTTAATGCATTTGTCCTCCAATGATTAAGAGGCGAGGGAATGGATTATTCATATATAAACGTTTTGTTATTACATAGAAGATAACCAGGATGATAAAAATCTACAGAGCAGCCCCCAAAGAAACCGGATACACAAACAGGGACATGGTTTATTTTGGCAGAGTCTGAACATCTTCCACAGATGCTCAGAGGAGTTTGCTTCTCCTCACTGGGAGGACAGCTTGGCTGGCTGCTTTCATTCTTTAGCTGGGAGACTTTGCTTAGTGTCAGGCTGGACACCAGGGTCCTTATTAGGGTTATTATTTTCCTGAAAAGGGAAAAGAAAGGGAAACTTTGTTATAAATAGCATCAAAACAGCAGGGATACGGCATCTTTGGTACATTATAATTTATCAGTCTATGGTCTATAGCAGTGAAGCTCCTTGCATAGAAAGCTTCCTTTTGACAGAGAAAGGATATTGTTGTGATGTCTTGAATGACTTCCAGGTTCAGTAAGGCAGTCATAAAGCCTGAAAAAGCCAGATGGTGAGGAAGGCCTCCTACAGGAGATGGGATGTCAGATTTACTTAAAAATAAAACCAGCCATTTGGTGATCTACTGTTATAAACCAAAACATTGTGATAACATCATGATATAGGGCAAAAACTTGTATCATTGCTGTTGTCTGTGAGGCCTGTGACAACTGTTTAAAATTCCTAGTGGAATTTAGATGAATGGGAGCAGAATTTTAGCCAGACATAAACACTTACAGTGGGACCTGGGAGCACTGGGGTGATGTATGTGCAAACATACCAGTCTAGCCCTATTAGCATCTAAAGCCCAGAAGAACTTTGTTTTTCTGGGCAAAGTTACACTGCTGAGCAGCTCATGTTCAATATCCAGTGAAAGGACCAGAAGCTGCTTTTCCTCTCACTTCCATGCACATGGCTTAGTTTTAAACTGAGATCTTATCTTGAAACTTTGGCAAGTGCTCTAACCAGCAATGTGTTTTATGGCAGATCCATGGCTTCCTTAAAATGGCCAAGCTTGAAAGGAATGTTTTTCTATGCTCAGATCAGGCTGCCTGACTTTAGGGAAAGATTCGGAGATCCTGAGATCCTCAGGTACACTGTATTACTGCAGACCTAAGCAAGGTGCCTAACTCTTGGATAGGGTGCTTCCTTCTAAATCCCTCCAGGGATTAACTCTTATCTCTTGGGATTACCCAGAGTGTTTGCCAACCTAACATCTCTTAAGAAACATATACAGACCATAAGTTGGTTTGCACCATGAGGGTGGTTGCTATTAATACATCTCCAAAGCTCTTGATCTGTGTTTCAGGCTGACCCAATAACCTCCCTTTGCTTTTACATACGACCCAACTCTTTTGGGGGGCAGTGCTAAGCAGCTACCTTTAGGCAACAGAGTTGCCCCTGAGCTATGCAGATGTGACGAATAGTCAATAAAAATGTTTGTGGTGTCATATCTCTCTGCATTGCAAGACAAAGCAAACCATTGCTACTTGTAAAATTGTGCCTGCTTTAGTAAAACAAACAAACAAATAAATAAATTTAAAAGAAAGTGTTTTCTGTGTGTTGCAAACCAAGGTAAAACCCTCTGCTTTTAGTCTGAAGGTGTTGTAGTGGTGACACTTTTGGAACAAACAGGAGACACTTTTTCATGCGTTGCTCACCTCAGTTGTGGATGTCACGGCCATGGGATATTGCCTGAAAGACAGGCATAGGTTTCACAGCTATTAGACACATTCACAAAATAAAAAATCCACCAAATAATTATAACCCCCCCCCAAATAGCAAAAGCTATAATTGTCCTAATAAATAAACCAGACTGGATCATACCTTACCCTCAGAGCAACCAGCATGGTGTGGTTTAATTCTTTTCCCCACCGGTGCCTTGTCTATATTACCTGCTGGGAGCAGCCTCCGCCTGAAGGACCCTCTTGTCTGGGGCATGTGCCAAAACTGCCCCAGGCAGAATGCTAAGAATTGCCCACCAAGCATGATCATGATGCAATCTCAAACCCGTGTTGTGGCCCTATGTGGATCAGTAGTAAACACGCAGACAGAAACCCCTCTGGCTGAAGGAGGGTGCGTGAGTTGATGAGGAGGTGTCACCAGTGTTTGCCCTGGACAGCCTGTGACACGCCTACACTGCTGAAGACAAGATGCTGGGCTAGACAGACCTGTGGCCTGATACAGAATAGCCTTCCTTATATTCCACCTCTTATAATTTTTTTTTTAATTGGGTTTGTTTCTGTGTTATTTATTTTCGCTTTGTCTGCTCAGTGACAGAGATCGTTGGTTCTGATCAGCGGATTGTTGGAATCGTGATTCAGATATTCTTTACCCTGGGAATTATAATTCTCCCTGGAATTGCATACTTGATTCCCACCTGGCAGGGGATCCAGCTGGCCATTTCACTGCCCAACTTCCTCTTCCTGCTCTACTATTGGTAATGTTGCTGTCATTGCTCTAGTCTTTATTGCTATTGCTATTTGAGCACCTTGAGACTCCTGCTGTGGTCCCAAGTCTCCAGAGTGGAAGATGTAGGTTAAGAAGAAGATATTTGCATATTGTTGGCTTTGTAATATGTGACTCCTTTTTAGTGAACCACAGACATACATTACTTTAGTTTTTCTACCCAAAGTTTGTCTCTCTGATCAGCCACAGCTGGCCCTTCACAGAACCCTGCTCTGTTTATAAGGTTAATTTGACCAAAGTTTATTTTTCCCATCAGCCATGAGACCCCGCTTCTGCCTCTCATTATCTACTCAGTTCAAATCTGACCTTGCCCTCAGGTCCCCTGAAGGACAGCTGATGAGAAAGCAGAGCACTGTGCCATGGTAAACACCTGTCTCAGTGCAGCCATCCTATGGGATGGATCCGAAGAAACTAACTCACAGAGCCTCTTCCTGAACATTGCTTCCTTAAATGTTGCCTGCCTTGAACTTCTAAATTGTGAATCCTCTTAATCCTAGGCTAGCAGAAACTGAAACACCCATCAGTGGTATTGCTTTGTGCTCAGTTTATAGAAGATGTGTGTGTCTGTCTTACAGTGATACAGCCAGAAGCTTCCTGATCTGCCTGGATGTGTTACTCTACGTGTTTAGTGTTGGCTTTCATTGCTGCTATTCTACAGGAACCTTCTTAGCTTGTTGGTTATACTTTTGACAACCATTGTGCAGACAGTTAGATTTCTGGTTTTTCAGCTTTGCAGAGTATAGATGTAGTCTATTTTCCTCTTTCTTGCCCACTAGGATCAAATATTTTACTGACTGACTGGAAAAACACTCCTCAAAAGTGTTTCTGTATCCCAAAGACTGAAAAATCAGTGTGTTTTTTGTTAACACAGGGTAAAAGATAGAAGACTTTGGATTACTTACGATGTTACAGGGTAAAAGACTAACTTATGACTTTTGCGTTCTTACAGGGTGGTTCCTGAATCTCCACGCTGGCTCCTGACACGCAAAAAGGGAGAGAAAGCATTAAAAATCATGCACGACATCGCCAAACACAATGGGAAATTTCTCTCACCACATTACTCAGAGGTACAGTCATGTGTTTGAGCTAGGGTTTTATTCTAAGCTTTCTTAACCTTTGGAAGGTTCAGAGGTGTTAAAATGCATTCTCTTTAAGGCACAGACAGGACTCTTGAAGGGTCACACCAGAACAAGATTGCAAGTCCTACACCTACTTTGTTAATTGCAAGATGGTAAAAGTGGACTGGCTGGAAATATACGTGCTGAAAAAATAAGTTTGCAAAACAGGTGTTTCTTTTGTAAAACTCCTACTTTAAAAACTTGTAGAAAATATCAGAAACTAACCTGAGGGACAATAGTATTTCACGGCAGTTTCCATTTTAACTGACAGAGCAAGTGGAGATAGCAGGATCCACTTCCCTGGCTCCTTTTCTTGAACTTCCTTTTACAACTCAAAGAGAAGATGAAATTAGAATTTAAGTATCAATTTTCTTCCATCTCAATAGAGAGAAAGTATACTGCAAAGTTCACAACTGAGGAAGCTCTCTCTGAGATCACTATTCACCAAGTAGGACGATATGTGTTAGAGTTACAGACCTTTGGCCAGTGGTCATGACAGAACTGATGCATTTCCAATAGCATGGTTGTGGCACTGCAGCATTTGGCTTGTTCTGTGTTGGTAGCAGTGTCTGGCTCTCAGAAGATGATTATTGCAGTATTGGCCTTATGGTTCTGTGACAACAGATGTGGTTTAGTGGAATGATCATTAAAGTTCCTTTCAACCCAAACCATTCTATGATCCCTGTGCTGGGGACCCCAGAGCTGGATGCAGCACTCCAGGTGGGGTTTCACCAGACTAGAGGGACAGAATCCCCTCCCTCACCGTGGTGGTCATGCTGCTTTTGAGACGGCCCAGGATACAATTGGCTCTCTGGGATCCAAGTGCACATGGCAGGGCTGCTCTCCATCTGTTCATCCCCAGCCTGTGTTGATACCCGGGGTTGCCTGGACCCAGGTGCAACACCTTGTTAAACCTCTTGTTAAACTTCATGAGATTATGAAAGGACATAGACCTTTTGGAGTGAGTCCAGAGGAGGGTCATGAAGATGATCAGAGGGCTGGAACACCTCTCTTGTGAGGAAAGGCTGAGAGAGGTGGGGTTGTTCAGCCCAGAGAAGTGAAGTTTCCAGGGAGACCTCAGAGCAGCCTTCCAGTACCTAAAGGGGAGTTACAAGGGAGCTGGAGAGCAACTTTTGTCAAGGGCATGAAGTAACAGACCAAGGGGCTTAAACTGAAAGAGGGCAGTTTCAGATTAGATATTAAGAAGTAATTCTTCACTGTGAGAGTGACGAGGCACTGGAACAGATTTCCCAGAGAAGCTGTAGATGCCCCATCCCTGATAGTGTTCAAGGCCAGGCTGGACAAGGCTTTGAGCAACCTGGTCCAGTAGACAGTGTCCTGCTCATGGCAAGGGAGCTGGAACTAGATGATCTTTAATGCCCCTTCCAGCCCAAACCGTTCATGATTCTATGAATTACTGTCTTTTGCTGGGGCATATACACCTGTGAGATTCCCACATCCTGGTCAGTATTATGCAGTGCCAAGCGTGCCCCAAGTCATGTAGCAGGAAGTTTGTGCTGCTGCAGCTTCCCCTCCACATTCAGCCCTGCATTCCTACACCCACTTCCTGTCTAAACATCAGCATTTTCAAAGCATCATGTCAGAAAGATGCGTCTTTCCTTGCTTTTTAAGTTGTATTTATTTTTTTTTTCAAAAGTATCCGTGTTCATGACCTTAAGCCACTCACAGCTGCAACAGATTAACCTCCACACATCCAGATTTGTGCTGGATCTGTTCCTGAGACCTTTTAAATGTATAATCTCTGTCCTCCTTTGTGCTGTGCCCAGAGGAAAGAGAGCATCTCAAGGAAGCACATGGGTAATGGATCAAGGGTATTTCTCACATTAACAGATATCAGACTTCTCTTTCATGAAACAACTCCAGAATTTCAGGCTAAGTGCTGCAGGTGTGGAGGCCCAGGGAGAAGTGAGAGGCATTATCCCTCAGCGCACTTTGACTCAGATTTTCCAGTATGTCTGTATCAATGTCATTGGCCAAGTCCCTTGCATAGCTCTGGATGTTGCAGCTTTGGGTTTTTCTTGGCATGCAGAAACCACAGATGACCTTTCTATGAAAAAGGATAAACATTTGCTGCTTTTGCTCTGTGAGTTATGACCCTGGTATAGGTCAACTCCAAACAGAACTCATTACATTAATTGTAAATTATAAACTCTTTTTTTCCTAGTTGCTCATATTTATCCTAGCATTCAGGATTTTTTCAAACTAATTTTCTAATTCTTGGTCTCTGTCCAAAACCAGAATGAGCTGTAACCCTCTGAGTAGGAGCTGCTTCTTAAGAGAATTGTGGATCAAAACCTGTCCCTTTATATATAGATTTTTTCCTACCCTATAGACCATATCTAAACATGTATTTCTTACACACATTAACTTACATGTGTAAATGTTATATACATGATATATGTATAAACATGCATGGCCTATGCAGAATTAAGCATGTGTAGAACTATATACATAAAAAATAATTGTGGGAAAACTGGTATGTAATTTTGTTGGAACATGAAAATATGAGGGAAGTTATAAAACTTCATCCAGGGTTTTCAGTAGTGTATCTTTGGAAACATGTGCCCTGTCACTGAATTCCTGGCTGCACCGGTGTGAATAGCAAAGCTCTCCTTGACTTCAAAGAACAAAAAGAGGATTTCTTCCCCTGCAAAGAGTTGACTCTCCATAGTGCTTTTTTTCTTCATCTGTAAAAAAGTGCTCAGTCATGCTTCGGGTTATTTTGACTTTATTAAGACATAAAAATACAAGTGGCAGTTGTGCTGAATTTATCTTTAGTCCTCTGGAAAACTAAAACCATATTTGCACAAAGTCACAACTGATGGCTGGCGGCCTGTTCTTATAAACAACAGACATGGCAGCTTTATAACCATGTTATGAGAGAGTCCAAGAGCAGTGCAGAAACCCAGCAACCTCAGCTGCCTCACTAAGGGCTCTGGCATGCAGCACAAGTGGCAGTGCTTTGAAGAAAACTTTTGGCTCTTGTTACAGAAGAAAAGTGAGACGGAGTAGAAAGGAAGTTTAAACAAATGTGGGGTTTCTCTGTCTTACAAAGCTTTGTGTCAGTCAGTTATGAAAAAGTCATGTGTAAATACATCCAGCCAAATCTCATCAAAAAGCAGTTGTGCTACCTTATAATACAATAAAACAAATAAAGAGTGAAAGCTTTGGGCTCAGCCCTGGCTGAGCTGATGAGACCCTCAGGCAATGCCTTTGGCTTTACCTGTGTTCTCATCATGGATCTTCGTGTTGCCTTGAGCTTCTCCATCCCTTCACCCCTGTCTACCCCTGGCCTGGGCTCCCGCACCTGTGTGAGCAGCAGGTGCTGTGGTAATAAAGAAGAGTTTGCTCCTCTCTTTGCCCTCTTAGGCTTCCTCTCAGGAGGGATCAATAATGGAGAGTTAAAGCAGCAAGGCTCCCTAAAATCCTTCTAAAAGTGGCCCAGCAGGTTTAATCCCATGTCCCTCACAGCTGCTTTGAGAGCTGACAGCAATCCCAGCTGTGGCTGCCAGTTCTTGGGCAGTCATGTTCCATCCCTGCCTAAAACCACCTCTGCCTTATCTCCCTTGCGTCTTCCTCACTTGCCAAACGATCATATGAACAAAGGGTTTCCACCTGGCTTGGACATCATGGTTAAAAACTGCTGGCCAGAGTTAAAAACAGGCTCAATCAATGTAACTAATCCCTTTTTGGGCCTGCTAGTATTCTGGCTGTGTCATATCTATAGCAATGAACGTCAATGGGTAAACACAGCCTGTGTGAAATGCTGCTCTTTTCTGTTAGTGTTAAACCTTCTAATCAGTAATTTCATTGAGTGTCTCTTTGTGATTGTATTGGAGGCAGCTGAGAACAGATTTATTATACTTTGTAGGCAGTATGAGGACAATTAATTCATACTTAGCAGGTTTTTTTCTTTCAGGGTAAAAGCCATGTTCAGCACAGTGCGTGTGTGTTTGAAAACACTCTGAATTTCATTAGTTGAATATTTTGTAGCACCCAAGCACTGTCACAGATCTCTCGCTCCCTTTCTCTTCTTGCTGTCCAGCTGTGCCACCAGTGATATTCCCAAGCCCATTTCTTGCTGCTCAGCCCCCCTCTCCCTGCTTCCCTCAGCCCATTGCTTTGCCGTGTCTCCTCCTCTCTGCCACTCTTTGCAGAAGGCAATTCTGTGCCCAGTGGCCCTGATGTGACAATGACAGCTTATTACTTTCCAAGAAAATCCAGGTCAACAAGGAGGAAATAATTTTTCCATTCTCAAGTAAAGACTGGGGATTTTTTAATCGATTTTTGCACAATCATCATTAAGGAAAGCCCACAGCCATGTCCAGTTATTAGCTGTTCCAGTACCTGTGCACTGCTCTGGAGTGCTATGAGCAGCAAACTGGCTCATCAGCACCTTTGCTTGCAGGACTGGAATATTGCTGATCACCGTATTTACACTGAAACTCTGCCCCAGTGCCTGCCTGATGCCTGACAGCTGACTACTGCTCACTTATCTCCTCAGATAACTATTAGCAACGAGGAGGTCAGTAACCCCTCCTTTCTTGACCTGGTGAGGACTCCCCAGATGAGGAGGAACACATTCATCTTGATGTATGCCTGGTGAGTGCCCATGTCAGTCCAACTTGTTACCAGGGTGGTGGGTTTTGAGGAAAGATTCCCTTGTGACTTTTAGGGTCTCTCCAGCTTCTTGCAATCATCTGTTTGCCTCTCAACACTTTTCTCCCTTTGCTGTTTAGGTTCACAAGTGCCCTGATCTACCAAGGGCTTGTCATGCGCCTGGGAATTATCGGAGGAAACCTCTACCTAGACTTCTTCATCTCAGGAGCTGTGGAGCTGCCCGCTGCTTTCCTAATCATAGTGACAATTGATCGCATTGGCCGGCGCCTGCCCTTCGCCATGAGCAACATCGTGGCAAGCATTGCATGTCTCATTACTGCCTTCTTGCCAGAAGGTAATTCCCTTCCCTGTGTCAGGCTCTTCAGGTCAATGGCTTCTCTCTGACACCCCCTGAGCAAAGATACTGCGACACACAAAACTGCACATAAAAGAAAAAGCATCTGGTGATACAAGCAGCACCCAGTCATGGAACAATACACCTTATTTGCATATAGATGGCCCTACAACATGGAATAATCATATCTTTGATGGGTTATGAGCAACAGCTGGGGGTAGTCTTAGAGAAAATGTCTGTAAAGGCCCTGTACTCTCTTTAAAGACAAATGCAAGGGAAGAGTATACAAACATAATGGAAAATACATTCTTTGACATGGAACACACTTAGTGATGTAAGAAATCAGTCATTTAAGCGAGTCATCTTGGTAGTCTTTTCCTTTACAAACAAAACAATGCAATCCTCAACACAATGTAGGGGCTGTGGGACAACACAGAGATTGTTGCCTTGCCCTCACTTTCCCAGGGGTTTGGACAATGCTAAGAGGCTGGAAGAAAGATAAGGCTTTTGATTAAGCCATTCTTATCTGGTTTCAAGGACAACTAAAAGGTCTGATATTGTACAAAGGCTTCCCAGCACTTCTGTCTTTTCTTTAAATTGTTTTCCCTACCATGTTTTTTTGAGGGGGTTCTTCTGGTTGTTTTTGGTTTTTGTTTGTTTTTTCTTTTTAATCCCTAGGGAAGGATTTGGAAGTGCTTTGAATTGTGTATAACCACAGGATTATGCTTTGCCTTACCGTAACTGGGGACCAGCAGCTCAGTGGACATGAGAAAGGCTTTTTCCTCCTCAGAACTATTCCTGTCAAAGTGAGGGACAGTCCCGGCCATCCTAAGAGGCTTTAGTTCCTCAAGTTATATCATGGGGCTGCCAAAAGCTTTCTTTCAGTAGTGGTGAAGTGCTGAGAGGACATCTTGGGGATTAAGATACTTGCAGATTGGACACTTGAGGTCCAAGTCCTGCTTTGAAGAAGTCTGTTTACACAGATGGAAAAAAATGCAGCTCTCAGCTGTGATCTCCATCATACTGTGTTGCTCACACGGTTCGAGTCCCCTGGCAGAGGGAGGATCCACATGGACGTCACCATCACCGTGGGAGTCTGATGGACTAAAGGGGTGCCAGGGAGATGATGTGGATTTGTTTTGCTCTTTCCAGCCTTTGTTTTTCTTATATGTTTTTGAAAACAGAACTTTTCAGGACATAGACAGTGTCTCGCAACATGGGATGAAATTTGATGGGGGTTTGTTTGGTTGTTTTGGAAGGGAATAAACCCAAGTGTCTCATTTTTTGGTTCAGAGAAAACTGAAGTGTTTTCTTTTTCTTCCTACTGAAAGTTTGAAAAAACACAATCACTGCCAGAGCCCTCTCTGGTGGCAGAGCTCCTCTTTGTGCCAAGTTCGGACTTGTTTCACTTGCCTCCCTCTCTGTCTAGTCATGGTTAGACCATGCAAGAGACTGTCCTCTCCCAAGGGCATGGCAAAAGTGCTTATCACATTCCTTGTGATGCACTTCCAGAGAGCACCAGCTCTCCAGAGAGAGGTTGCTCACAATGAGTGGGGCAGCTCTGCCTTACCGTGTGTGGGTGACCACTGCACCCCTGCTGATGTACAAGGGCTTCCCACTGATGTATTCAGGGAAGTGGCTGCTCACTGGAGCTTGAGTGGAGCTGGGAGAGCTGGGCAGAGCCAGCGGAGCAGTGTCAGGTACAGCCCATGCCAGTCATGCCAGGCATGCTGGAAGGGGACAGGAGGATGACCAGGAGTAGCATAATTAGGAGTGTATCTAATGTGCAGTGGCTAGAAAAATTACAAGGGGTAGGTGGACTGCTCTAGGGACAATTATTTTACTGCGGCCTCCCTGGAAGTTTTTAAGAGATGTGTAGATGTGGCACTTAGGGACGTGGTTTAGTGGTGGAGTAGGAGGGTTGTGTTAACGCTTGGACTCAATGGTCTTAAAAGTCTTTTCCAACCTAAATGATTCCATGATTCTATGCAGCTTTAGAGCTACCTTCCTTGTGGTCAGAAGGCTTTGACAGTGTTTCTTACAGCATAACATGCCTGTATAGATAAGTACTCCTTTGTGGAGCACAGTCAGATGTGGTCATGGAAGCTTCTGATGGTTATTCTCCCACCCATGCTGTTATGCCCCACCAGCATCTTGAATCAATCAACTCCAGTGATTTCTAACTCTCCAAAGCAGCCTTACATGATGTTTGAGAGCAATAAATGCCAGTATAGATTGATACCTTCAACAGTGGCCTTTCAGTCTGATTTGCAAAGTGTTCCTATGGTGTAACTTCTGCTGACAGGGCCTGGGGCTCTCAGAAATGCTCTGCTGGTGTGGCAGAGCACACTTCACACAGAAGTGTTTCTTTTTGTATGAACAGGTATTCCATGGCTCAAAACGACAGTTGCCACACTGGGAAGACTGAGCATCACAATAGCTTTTGAAGTTGTCTATCTAGTGAACAGTGAATTGTACCCTACGACACTGAGGTACGTCAAAAGCTCCCAGGAATCGTTCAACTTCTCCATCTGCTTTTCCCCATTTCCTAGTTCACTGTCCTTTAGTTAAACTTGGTTTCCTCCAGAGTTTTCCAGCTGAATAGCCACTGCTTAATGTGGATGGCATATACTGAAGAGATAATTTTGGAGCTAAGTCTACATTCTACTCCTTAAATATCTGTTTATTCTGTTTGGTAGCACTTCTCTAATATCTGGTATTTTTGTCTTTTGCAGAAACTTTGGTGTCTCCCTGTGTTCAAGTCTGTGTGATCTAGGTGGGATCATAGCCCCGTTCCTGCTTTTTCGATTAGCAGCCATTTGGTTGGAGCTACCTCTAATTATTTTCAGTAAGATTTGATTTACAATGTACTTTTGGTTTAAATATCCTTCTCCTAACAGAGCTTTTCTTTTGGGGTAAAAGTAGTGTGTGGCCTCATCTCCACCTCAGACCAGCGGTTCTCTACCTTCAGGCCTAGAGCAAGAGGCTGAATGGCAAATGGGTGAAATGTGAGTGATTTCACTGCACAGTGTGGAAGAGCTCAGGTCTGCTTAGGTAACTCCACTGAAGGAGCAAAAAAACTATGTGAAGTGCTTTAAGACTGAGAAAGCTTACAGCTAGGTTCTGTAATTGCATGGGAGTGTGTGGCTAAACGAGACGTCTAGGAGGTAGACGTGACTGGAAAAAAATCAAAATAAAAAGGATAGAATAAGAAGGAAAAATTGCGCCAATGACAACTTTAGGTGAAAACAAAATTGGAAAGACAAAAGACTTTTTAAAAGATTACCATTATTTCAAGAAAAGACATAGATAGAAGTACAGTGTTCACATTATCTAATTATTAAATTCTGCTGCTTCTGAGGGACACATGAATTCCCTCTATCTTAAGTAAACAGCTACGAAATCAGAGGAGATCAGAGTGAACTGTGCAACAGTCAGGGAACATTTGATTTTTTGCTCCAGCCCTTCTATTTTTGACTTACTACATTATGTGAATTATATCTATGAAGGAAATTATTCCAAAATATCCATTTGTAATTCAGCTTGTATCTGAATGCTGTTCCCCAAGGAGGAATTTTTATTCTGAAACACATAATTTACTTTGGCCATGGATAAAGGAAGAGAGTATTTCAGGAAAATCTCAGTGGTTTCAGGAAACACAGATGCATCTGCATGACAGAGCCCTTTGAGCAAAGGCAGATCTGTTCTCCGCGAGAAATACCACCCTGGTTCCAGTGCTGTTTTTATACATTTGCCCATGTGCACTTATCTCAGGTTTTTGACTTCTAAGATCTCCCTTTGGGGAGATCAGGCTGCAAATGAACTCCTAGCCCTCAAGTGATTTTGTAATAGGCTAAATTAATGTAACATAGAGGTATTTGATTAATCAGAAATAGCTGATGCCCTTAAAATATCTCACTTCAAACTTAATCTGAATAAGCTTTTCTTACTGGATAAATGCTGAAAATAGAAAAGTAACAATGTTCTTATTGCTTTTGTATTTCTTCAATATCCATTGTAGGTATTCTTGCAGCTGTCTGTGGGATCCTAGTATTGCTTTTGCCAGAGACAAAGGGAATCTCATTACCAGAGACAGTGGAGGATGTGGAGCAGCTTCCAAGGTATCAGATGTATTTTCTTCCTTATAGCTGGATGAGGTTTCCTGAGGATGTTGTCCTCCAGCTTTACCAACTGCCATAAAGCATTGACATTCTCCAGTGTCAAAGTAAATTTCCTAGTTAGGCTGATGCTATGAGTAGGTGGTATTTTCCTCAACAGAAACCTGAACTTCACAGTATCACTAAGGAAGGCTGTTAAAAAAAGTCTGGTGATAAAATCTGTATTTTTCTCATAGGGACACAAGTTTTCCTATGCATCTCTGGAAGCAGAAAGCAATAGTGTGCAAGAGAGGTGCTGCAAAGCATAGCCTGCAACTCTCTGCTTGAGAAAACCAGCCCCTTACCTCAGTCAAAGCATCCTGTGAAGAACGGTCCCTTATCACAAATGCAATTCCACAATTTACGAAGTCATTTAAGGGTCACATATGAGATGGATTTATAGGTGAAAAGTTGTAGGCACAGCTTTCCTGCTCCTGGCACACAGCAAGCCAGACTCTTCACTGCCCTGCAGATATGAGGGGAATATTTACACCTTGGCTAAATAATTTGAGGATCTAGTGCTATATATTAAGGTTTCAAGGAGAGGCTTTGGATATTATTAAGAACTTTTGCCTGATTCAATGTACAAAATAAAGAAGGAGGAATGTATCAGTACTGCAGCTTGGACTACAACTTGAACTATGTGTTTTCCTGATTTTTCACACTTATATCCCTCTCCCCTTCTGTTTCAACAGTCATTTTGGAAAATGTGGCAAGAAACGGAAACACCGGGACACCAACTCTTACATTTGATTTTTGAAGGACAGCACTGAGCTAAGAACTTTGTTCCCATAATGGGAATTTGTTCTCCACCTGCCACCACTTCAAAATTTGCTGCAGAATATGGATTAAACTTCATGTTCTTCTTCTAAGCACAAGGACATTTAATACAAGTAGTGTATTTTTCTATGAATATGGAATAAATTCTTTTTTTTTTCTGAGTAAACTGTTTGCAAGAAGGCACTGTGGTTCTTCAGAGAGAACAAACAGCTTTAAAAAGATGCACTGTCCAGCTCAGTGCCCTTGTATTTATTTCTTTATCTGAGACATTTGTTTATTGTTTTGTTAGGATTTCTGTTTGGGTGGGAAGAGTTTAAACAGTACTGCTTGTTTAAGATTTAGATGACCTTGAGGAGGAGAGGATGACTATTTCAACCTGACCTCCTTTGCCCCTAAAGAATTTGGACAAATAGAAGACATGATAGCTCAGAAAGGAGGGTACTGATCAGGGTGATCAGACCTTTCCCTGGTTGGGAAGGCTGGGAATCAGCAGTGTGCATCAGGAGAACTTCTCTATGGTCTGATTGTCATCCATAGGGACCCTTTTCAACAAAAGCCCTGCTTCCCTCCTTGTTCAAGGGCTTTCTGAAATGCAGCAGCAGTCCTCCTCGCCTTTCCAGGGCTTTATGTAGGGTCATACCCTGCAGAGGGCATTAGCTCTGTGGGACAGACTGTCCTGCTGCCCACTAGTGCCTTTCCCAGACACAGCTGGGGTTCATGTGACACCCCTCATATCTCCAAGGGAAGGGATTCTCCCTGCTCTCCTCTTTTAAATGCTTTTCCAAACACCTCTCTCAAGAGCATGCTGATTTTTTCCTTTGCAAATCATGCTCTCTGCCCATCCCTACAAACCAAATTCCTTTACCCTACCACTGCCAAGGTGACCTGCAATTTCTGTCTTCTGTTCATTATCACTATTTGCCATCTTTCTGTCCTGGGGATAATTTTTTTGGGCTGTTGACAGAGATGTTAAGCTGTCTTGGGCAGGGCTGAGACAGGAGCTTTGGTTATGGAGGGAAATGTTAACTGGTCCTTTGAAGACGATGTGACAGAGTAACTCTCTGGCTCTGCAAGCGGATTCCAGGGACAGACTGCTTTTCCTTTCTCCTGTATGACCTTCATCAAGAATGGTGTCCTGGCCACTGGCTGGTGAACAATACACTCCTTACAGGGAAGGACTTGAAAAGATGTGGCATTCAAAAGGTATCCTGTTACCAACAGAGAAATAAATAAACAAAAGAAAGCCAGTGAGCAGTGGTTAAGGGCCTTATAAGCTCAGAAAAAAACGTATTTAGCCTAAGCAAATATAGGACTGAGTTTGGAAGGTTCATACCACAAATGAGTAGCACTATAGTACAGTCAGTGAAACTCAATGACCACTGCTCCAGTCTTACAATCCTAAGAGCACACAAGGATTTCCTATGGTAAGGAATATACTGTAATTTTCGACAGTTCCCAACTCTCCCTGCCTTTACCCAGCAACTGCCCTTATCAGCAGCCCTTCTGGAGGAAAACAGGACCTTTAATAATAATCCCAGCCTAATGTTTGCACACTTTAGGCAGTTAGTGATAAAGGCCTGTCTTTCAAGGCTGTTTCTAACTTACTCTGAGGCATGGTAAAGGTCAAAGGTATGCTTAGCAAAAGTCAGTAATGACTTAGAGATATGAAACTAAATGAACATCTCACAATGTATCCAGCTAATCTAGAAGACAACCCAAGACTGGAGCTACTGATACAGGGAGAAAACTTCTCCTACACCCTATAGATAGCTGAAGACAATAGCCCAAGGCTGGCTGGTAGAGACCAGCCCTGAACTGGAAGCTTTGGGCTGGCACTGGCCAGATGCTGTGTCTCAGTGCAGGGTGGAAAGTGCAGGCACCCAGCCACAAAACTCAGCCCAGCCAGCCCCTACTGAAGGCACCATGGAGAACCAGGTGAAGTAATCACATGTGATGCTGGATGAGCTGAACCACTCTCTTCCATTTAGTGTTTCTTCTTTGTGACTTCTTTTTTTTAAAATCAGTGTCTTAAACACGTAAGCAGTTTGAGAAGGACTGCAGAGATCTTTTAAAGCTTCGACTTTCCAAATAAATGTGATTAATATTTGCCAGTTTCTTCTGTTTGTGGACAACTAAAACATGTTGAGAAGTGAGAGATGCAAAGACTTGTTTCTGCCTTTGAGATTATGCTTTGTTTTGCATAGCGTTATGTGTTGCTCAAAAGATAATATAAGTGATAAATTTTGATAGGTGAAGTGGCTAGGGGCAGTGTCAGAATGTTTAATATATTTATTTCTTAAAAATTAATTTTATAAAGGACAGCAGAAAAAAGCCTGTGCGTATGTTTTGACTTCTAATCTAGTAGCAGTTAGCAACTTCAGGTGGTGTTTGTATTTGATAATTGCTCTTGTGCTAACTCTTATCCCTAACAGGGATTTTGTAAACTGAAAAATCCTTCCATCTCTGTGAGACTTTGTGCTGCCTCATGAAGGTGCAGTGGGTATGTAACGTGGGGTATGGCCAGCGGTTTGGTGACAGTGGGGTTCCACTCCTGTGGGCGAGAGAGGACAGATGAGGTGGTGGAACCAGATGAAGAGCTTCAGTGAAGGAGAACCCCAAGGAAAACCAGCTGCACGGAGGTGGATGCACGTGGGCATGCAGACCACAGGACAGGCTGTTTGTTTAAAAATAGTTATTCTAAATTCATGTGTGCCTCAAAGCGCTTAATACTTACAGGGATGTCCTACAAGCTTCTCAGGAGGCACAGCAGTGTTTTCCTAAGGTGCATGTGTTGACAGTAAAATGGCTGTTGTGACCCAGCTCACTCAGTGAGAGGCAACTCTTCAAGGAGGGCCCTAACTCTGTCAGCTATAGCTGTCCTGCATGTGTATCCTCCAGAGGCTCAGTGAGAGATCTGAGGTACACAAGAGACAAAGGGTCACCACACCATCACCAAAGGCACACGAACAATGTGAGCTCAGAAACACAGCTGTGTTCTTCCTGCCAGCAAAGAGGTTTCTTGGACCAACAAGCAGGGGGAAGTGCTATTTTGGGTCAAATGTGCCACTGCCACCAAATGTGCTGAGTTACTTCACCCAGACTGTGCAAATGTTTGCTGCAGAAAGTGGCAATTTTTATTGCCGCTGACAGTCTGGCAGAAGGAAAAGATCACAATTGGCACTTTTTAAAGGGTTGTGAGGTGGGACTTTTGTGGCAACTCATGCATGTCCAGGCACTTCTTACCATTTTGGCAAGGAGAGCAGGGCCAATGGTTTCTCTGTCTACAAGCCGGGTATTAACCATGCATTCAAGAGTTCACATCTGAAGACCTTAACAAATCACAGACCAAGCTGCAACACAGAATTTCTGTTGCCAGGGAAGTATTGTACAAATCTCTTGGCTGGCTTAATGATCAAAGTGGATATATATGGAAAATATGCAGGAGGGTATTTGTGTTCAGTGAATCCCTCTGACCAGACAGGGGGGTGGGATGTGCTTTATCAGAGCTACTCCTGCTCAGGAAGGCACTGCCCTGAGATGATTGCATCTCCCAGAATCAGACTCCAGGTGTAGAAACTTCAAAAATCACCCTGCCACCTAACTATGCTTTATAATTCTCATCTCCCTTTAAGGCAATGTGAGAAAACACCAAACCAAACCAAAACTCCTAGGATACAAAACATCCCTTCTGTATGTACAGGCATACAAAAACATAAAGACAATTTAAAAATGATGCACACTTTGGCTTGTCTGGTAGTGCACCTCTCCAGTGCGTAAAATGGACAAGACAAATCCCACCTCAGGAGGGGATTACTGTTACTTGGAGTAGACTCAGCACATTCTGGGGATGCAGGAAGGATGCTACACAGAGCTGGGGGTCCCCAGACGCCTGTGGGGAGCTCCCTGGTTTATATGCAAGAGAGTCGGGATGTGAGCAGGAGTTCATAGTCAGCAATTGTTTCACCTTGGCAAGCAGGAGTCAAGCTTTTCCTGGAAAGCATTTCAAAAGGTTTAAGCTTTCACTTCCTATAACCACATGTGTACATAATCTTCTTTTAGAGAAGAAAAATGTACATCTTACAGTTACGTAGTCAGATAATGCTATAAAAAGAAATAAATGGGTACTGTGGACAACTAAATTTTATAATATGTAAATGCATTGTCACTACTTGTGGTAATCATTGATAGCTATTTTCCTTTCTTGCTAGGGACTAACTTCAGGGTCAGGCTGTTTTTTATTCACTGTTTTATATCTTTGATGCAACATTTATACTTTTGCTGACACATGTATTTCCATGACAATAAAAAATACAAAAACACAAACCAAACGTGTTTCCTTCTTTTTTTTCCCCATCCCATGTGTTTAATGCTATCAGATATATCTAATAAAACTTTACAGGCATATAAGACATGCACTGTGAGATTCTTCTTTGGTTTGTAGCATCAAATTGGTAAGAGGTTCAGAAAACTCATAGAAAATGAAAAGTGTTCTCATTTCTTCATATGTTGGAAGCATGACATCTTGCAAATGATGACCTTAGAAGAAAATGTCATTGTAGAATCTAATATAAGATTAAAATGCAGGTGTCCAGTTACAGTTAAGGTTGGGATTTTTGACATGTATTTCAGAGCTGGGTAGGTCTACTGTCAGACATAGAAAACCACAGAACATATAGAAAGAGGGTAACAGATGGTCAGTTGGGCTTCTTGGTAATGACTATTGATTTATAGCAATTTAAAATGGATGATCATATTTATTTTGCTTTCTTACGAATGATTGTAGCTTTAATATTGCACTTGGAATCTTGTACTTCTGATGTGCATTCTGCTTTCCAGGAGAGGGCAGTCCATACCCAGGATCAGTTGCTTTCCATCACAGTTTTAATCCAAGGAATATAGTTGGAGACTCGAACATAAACACCAGGTTTCATGGGTTGGGCACAGCCAAGGCCCCAAGAGGTGACTCCATGCTGGACAAATTTACCTTGGTCCAGACAGACTAGAGGTCCTCCACTGTCCCCCTAAACAGAGAAAGAACAGGATGATTCCTTCTTGGACAGACCCATGTGGCCTTCTCACAGGAGGCACAGAAACAGAAGTACCTCCTACATGCGAAGGACACAGAAGTTATGAGGAAACACTGGAATTCTAGTAAGGTAAGAGTTCTCTATCCATGTTGTTGAACACTTTTGTAAAGTCACTTTTTCATGTCACCCAGGCATTACATTTATTTTTGAAGTAAGTGGATTTATTGAGAAAGAATCTGATTGCCCTTATTAACTTAAACTGTGCTTCCTCACTCGGTCTCTTTTCTGAGATCCTCTTGGGTTCCTATTGTTACTAGATGATCCAGTGGCATTGATACTTGGAAATTCATAGTTCCTTTGGCCCTCATTTTGCCTGCATGGCAGGCTCCACTGCATCCTTCCTCGACTGCTAACTGAGATGTTGTTAACTGAGCTACCTTGGACACTTGAGATAGTCTGGCTGAGGCAAGAAAAGGGGCCTGGGGAAAAAAAATCAGACCTTTTGTCATTCTAAGTTGGCTTCCATACACCTGACTTGTGCACCTGTGTGTTACCATGTGCTCTGTAGTTCAGGCTTATCTGAAAAACTGTCCCACTTCCCAGCAGCAGCCAAGGGAGCAAGAAAAGAGCAGAATATATGGGCATTTTTCAGCTCAGATACCACATGGTGTGGTAACATCCTGAGGATAATTCTGGGCCTCTAAAGACCAAAAAGCAATGCCTTATTTGATTTGAATGTGCTTACAACCAACTTTCACGCTCACAGACTTTCTTACCTGGCAGGTATCTGTGCCACCATGAATATTCCCAGCACAGAGTTCATGATTGTTGACTCTACCATTCAAAAATTCAGGGCGGTTGCATATTTTATTCTCAATTACAGGAAAGCCAGTTTCTTTTAAGTAGCCATCACCACGAGTACCTTTGCAAATAAAAATGAAACCAAAAAAGAATGACAAAGGTAATTACCATATTCACAAAACACAAATGTCAGGATATAGATAAGCAGTAAAATCAGTGTAGTGTGCACTGTGCATACACTTCACAGGTACAATATAAAGATATACCAAAATCAGTAAGCATTATCAATATTATGGTATTTATTATCACCCTACACCACCCACCATTGACCTTCCTGCTCTCACAGTAGATCCATGTGGATCCAGTACCCACGGATACTTGTGGGAGTCATTCCCAAGCCATTTTATTTCTCTGTATCTGAGTTTTCTGTGGAAGAAATTAGGTAGAAAGTAAACAGTTGAAAATGACATGATGGGCAAGGAGGCAGAGAAGGTACCGATGCACCTCTCCACAGAGACAGAGTGGGAGGTTTGAAGATGAGGATTTTGTTTGTGTGAGATGTGAACCAGGCTGGTTGGGAGAAAGAATCATTCAAGAGAATGAGCAAACTCACATTTATGTGATTGGGAAATCAGCTAAATCTAGAAAAACTTTCCATCCAACTGGGCAAAAGCCCATTTTAGGGAAAAGCATATGGACTGAGAGAGAAGTGACTCCTTAGCTCTGCTTGTCCTCTTGTAGCATCTATTTAGAAGGTTTCAGTTTACATGGCATTGAATGATTTAGCAGAATCCTTGTCAGAGAGAGATAGTGGAAAGACCGGCAGCACCTGATGAATTTTGATGAAATAAGTTTTTCATCAGTAGCTTGTGTGGGGCACAAAGAGACTCTACTTTGAGTACAAGTATATACCAGTCTCCAAACATGGAGCTTTTAAATGGGTTAATGCTGTCTCACCTTTTGTATCCCCCCATCCCGTCACATAGCACTCCTCTCTTCCTCCTAACACAGAGTTTTCTTTTGGTAAACAAACTGGGATTACATGATTATTAATGACTGCTGGTCTGAAATGAACAAACAGGAACAAGCATTAGCACAATTATATTTAATAGTACCTTCAGGATTCTAAACAGACCTTACACGTATTCAGCCTCTTATCATTTAAATCCTTAGTTTCAGTTAAGGTTTTTTTCTGATGTGCAAAATTGCTTTTAGGCTCTAAACCCTCAGAAAGTGATACACAAAAGGGAAAAGCCTGAAATGGAGAATGACATAAAAAGGAACAACATTAAGCCAGGAGAATGCTTTGACTTAGGCTAATGCATAGCCAACAGAACCTAGTTAAAAAACTACTACAAAGGGTATGAATCAGTGGCATTTAACACCTGGATGTTAGCTTGCTCTGTCTGCATCCAGTCTGATTATAAATCACTTTCTGTCAGGACACTTAGCACACAGCAGAACCATCTGACTTGCCTTTGGGTGCAGCTAAAGCTCACTTACAAGGCCACATTTTTATGCTGACCCTGCATGTGTTTTGGATGTGCACTGCAGCCACAGCAGTGGAAGCCCAAGCACCACACATTCACATCTGCTTGCAGCTGCACGGACAAATTCCTTTTCATTGCACAGTTCCACTGAGAGCATTTCTGATGAATGAGAACAGATGCAAGAAGGGCCATACTGAGTATTACATCAAACTCTTTGCCTGCCCACTGGCCAGACCTGCTGGAAGAAGAAATCTCCACACCAAAGCATGGAAACAGCATGGAGTGACATCATGCTAATACTGCAGATTTCCATCATTACCTTATCAAGGTAGAAGCATGTAGAAACACAGACTGAAAGCTCCTCTAGGCATTACCTCCTCCTATTCTGCTGCCACTGCCTCACCTTCCAGCAGCTGACACCCAGTGCATTTCCAGCCTGGGTAACTGTCCCTAGCACTCCTCTCCTCCCAAGGCAGCCTTTCCCTTTCTGAAATCCTGGAGCTTTTGCAGAAAAGGAAGAAAGAGAGGGTCTCAAATCACTAACTGAACAAAGAGTGTGCAGAAACACTCGTTTCTACAACACCAGCAAACACTTTTTAGTCATTTTGTCCCACCAGAACGAAGGAATGCTTCAGGTGAAAGGGTACCTCCTCAATTTGAGCAGAGCAATATCTGCTCTGCGTGGCTCCTTGAACAACTTCTCTACATCACGGATTTGTACTGATGGCTCTGTTGCTACTTCTTTGTGTAATCCAAGGTATACTTTATATGCAGCTGGTCGTGAGGACCTATTGGAAATGATTGCACATGGTGAGCTGATGAATACACAACCAGGACATAGACCACCTACAATATTATTGGGCACCTTGTTCTAGCAAAGCCAGATAGCCAGCTTTGGAGTGAACTTAATCCCTTACAATGGCACATGAAATCAAATTGGCAGAAGTTATCACTGTCACTCCGTTTTGCAGTCAAAACTCAGCTTTAATGAATGACAAATAGACTTGGCTCAATTCTCAGCTGTTTGCAACCAGCTCGGGTTGGTTATTGGGTGTCTTTTGTTTCTCCTGTGATTTTCTATCTAGTGTAAGAAGTTGGTGGTGCAGACTGTAACAGATACTTACTTTTCTAAGCAGTGGGCGGCAGTAAGAACCCATTGAGGATCTATCAGAGTTCCTCCACAGAAATGCAAGCCAAAACTGTAATAGAGCAAAAAGGGCAGTGGTTTAAGATGGGGAAGTTAATCCCACTGTATTTATTGGGTAATATTTCTAACATGTGTGCCTTTAAAAACTAAAGATATTATTTCCACAATTTCATTAAGAAATGTTTTGCTTTCCTTGTATAATGTTTCTTAAAATGACAGTAGGGTTCTGCGGACATTTTTATGAGGCCTTACATGAAAACACCTAGATCTTCGTTTTTAGTCAGCATTTCTATTACTGGAAAACCCCATGTGCAGTGAGGTTCACTTTTTTAGAGATTCTGATTTTTCTAGCTCTAATCACAGCCATAAAGCTCTGCAACTGGTCTTGATTCCTAGTTTTATTAATAATTTTGCCAGTAGAATCAAATACTTACATGGAAGCACTGATCAAGGGGTGTACTAGCCATAGTGTTGCTTTTATTCATTGGAATCTGATTCTATTGTAGAATATAGTGAGAGATTTAAAGTCATTCTGCCTTCTACTGAAAATGTTTTTGAAATTAACAATTTTATTGATCTTCTCATTGTGTGTCACAAATTAGAGAGTTCTTGGTTGTCTAAATGACCTTCTTTAAGAATAGCACATACAATGCTTAGCCTTGAGCTATTTTAAAATTAAAATCAAGTTTAGAATGCTTAAACCACATACTGTAACATCCTATGAGAGGCAACGTTTCCTTGCATGTCGAGTCTAATGTAATGGGGAATAACCATACCTGGTACGGAGACTGATCTGCCAGGGCCAGGAGTGTGGATGTGAAATACACCCTGCAACAATCCTTTGAGCACACAATTTTGGTCTGAACTTGGATTTTCCACATTCATACTGAGGAGGAGCTTCAGAATAAGAAAAAAAAAATCACTTTAAGGAACTTTAGCAATTTGATTTACATTCACTATGAACTCACTAAACTCGCAGGTGAACCTGTTGCATTTGTCACTTCAGCTTCTGACTCTCTTCAAGTAATTCAATACCATACATCAAGTATATTTTGTTAGGTTATCTTCATCTGGAACACCTTAAAATGCCTAGTAATTTTTTTTTTCACATACAGGTCTCAGTGGTCAACAAATTACATGAGTAGCTCTACAGTCAGATAGAAAAAAAGAAACCCAAACCAAAATAAAACAAAAACAGAAGGGGAAGGAGAAGAAAAGAGAGAGAAAGAAGAAATAAATTCTCTCAACATTCTTAAATGGACTCTTATGGACATCAGCAGTGCAGAAGCTGCACTGGCAGATGTTTTAAACTAATCTTGGTGGTACAGCAGGTGAAATTCTATCACTGTCTCTAAGAACAAAATTTTGTTAACTTTTATCTCAGGATCATTTGGCACTTCAGATGTCTCTGAGTTATTAAAAAAGGTAGTTCTTACTTCGCCTTGGTAAACTGACTCTTATCAACACAGAATTTAGAATTTTGTCAACAAAAAGAGCTAACTAATGTAATTAAAGGCAAAAGCCACATTTCCTCTGTTCTTTAGATGAACATCTCAACAAAAAACCAGTATTAATTTAAAGAAGAAATGGATCATCAAAATTGAATACAATAGTCATGTGAAAATGTAATTTTTTTGCTTAAGAGTCCCAGCCCAACACGTTCACTACAGTACTACTTTCACAGCTACAGTGTGTATAGAAAAACTTTATTTTTTTTGTTTGCTCCATTTTTGGGTTTTGATCTGAGCACATTTTCTTCTGCTCACCTATTAGAGGATAAAGCAGCAAGAAAGTCACCCTTCTCTTGAGAGCTACCTCTCTTCCTTAGCATAGTTTTTGTTGTTGATGGACATAAAAGGACTGGAAACCAAAATGTTATAAAATTTTATCATTGTATACTTTGTTGCACCACCTCATTCAGAGTATGGCTTGATTACAACTAACAAAGACAAAGGGCATCTTGTTGAATATTTAGGGTCAGATGCACTTTGCAGACATCAGACATGGTACAATATCAGAGGAGGGACAATCTGGTTATCATCCAGAGCAGAACCAGAGACACATGAGCAGGGAGTGCAAAAATTTTGCATGGATAAGAGCATGCCTTGTTCAGCAAGGCCACACACAGAGTTATGCCAGGAGATTAGGCAAGAGCAGGGAAAATTTCTGCTGGAACGGCCCATTTTGAAACACATGGCAAAACCCCATGAGCTTTAGTGGGCTCCCTATCTTGGGGCTTTCAAGGAAGACCAATTTTAAGACTTCAGACAGAGACCTTGAACATCACTTCCCAAGAGCCTTAATTTCTAATCTAAAGCTATTGCACGTAGATCAGTCTTCCAGACTAATCACCAATTATTCTCCAGTTGTTATAAAAAGGTACAGGAAAGGGAGCCACTAGTCTTTAAGGGAAAGGGAGACACTAGTCTTTAAAGGAATAATTACGGCACTTGGGAATGTCACAGTACTCCCAGGCTTTTCTCGGGTCTGTTGTGTAGCACCAAGGTCCATTCACATCTCCATCAGGATTCCTGCAATACTGTAACAAAGAATAAAGACACCAGCTATTAACCAGGAAATAAAAAGCCAACCAATTAAAGTTTCCAAATAAAATAAAATTAAATTTGGGAAATATTTTTTAAATTTCCTTCTTTACAAGTGATTTCCAAATCCTTTTGTCAAAATTTGTTTCATTTTTCCATTTGGTCAGTGAGTTTAGAAAAGGATAATAAAAATCAGACTTCTTCAACTGTCTTCAGACAGCAAGCTTCTCTAGGGCAACCTTGGATCTCTAAGGTCTCAAAAAGTAGGAGACCTTGACCTTGGATGAAGCTTTCTAAAGCACAGAAAAGATCTTCTCCTGCTTTCACTGCAGTTAATAGGAGCAGTAGGATCAGTCCTGAGGTCTTTTCACATCCACTCTGGCTGCATGACTCGGGGACAAGTGAGTATTGTGTAAGCTGTTCTTGCACAGCCTGGTGGTCTCCGTGGTGATGCAGGGCTGCAGTGTTCACCCTCATGTGGGTGCTGGTTAGCTGAATTGCTCTCTAGATTTTTCCTGGGCATAGTGATCTCTGCTCAGCACAGAGATAGCACAGAGAACACCTCACACAACTGTGTGCTACCAGGTATCTTTTCTAATTCCCTTCCCTATCCTGAAATATATCCCAGGTCTTAGAAAAAAGGAGAAAATATTTGCTACCAAGAGCCCCTGACAAATGCAAGAACCAAGAATTTATGGCAGGCAGCTTTTTAGATGGAGTTTCCCCAGTCTGAGCTGGAATTCAATACGGAGTATGTGATTCCATCAAAGAATTGACTAAAGCAAGTTCTAAAGTCATCCACCTGGTAAAAAAGTATTCAGGCTGGCAGCATCAAACAAGCTCTTCTTATCACATACAAAGCTTGTGACAAATTAGGCAAATACTGTATATGGGATATTACAAGTCTAAAGAACTGGTGATGAGTACATTTGTAAGGACTAGGGAGATGAAGGTTAGAAAGGGAGATTGTCTTACAGGATGGTCAGGTACATTCAGGGCTATCCCTGAATAACGGGCTGCGGCAGAAGCTGGAGGGCTGAGGGGGAGCTACTAGAGGATAGGGGGGCTACAATCCATCAGCTTTATATCTCAAGGGACTTGCACTGAACATAGGATTCATCACCATCTCACCTGTCCCTGGTATTACTGAAACCTAAGACCCCAGGTATTCTTCCTGTCAGAGGAGACAGAGATGCTGCACACAGACCAACTCTGGTTAGTCCTTGGTAGTGGGGAGAAGAAAGTACCCATCTGAAGCCCCTTGGCTGTCCTGCAGAAGCATTCAATAGAGCTTCTGGGCATCTCTGTGTCCCACAGAAGTACAGATTGGTCATGCCAGCAAGAATTATCACAATCAGGTTTTTAGACTGGACTGAGGAAGAGAAATTAATTAACAAAGACCTGTCACAAAATGCTTGCTGAGGGACCCTGAAAAAGACAGGCAAAGCTCAATGACAACAAGTATTGAATGAACAGTTGTTTACATTTTTATCCAGGCCTGCTCTTGGATGAGTTGTGGGAGTGAAATAGTCGTGGCTATGAGGTCTCTGAGAACTCCACTCTTGACAAGTCCTGCCCCTTGCAGTTTTTGCCACTGTGCCACGGTAGTCTACACCATTTTCATTAATGCAGTCTGTGAAAAGTGAAGAAAAGGAAATGGTTGTTAGCTGTGAGCTATTGGGCCACATTTGTACTTGGTGAAGCAGAGAGAAATTTGAGGAAATACTACTACAGTTTGCAAGTCCTACACAATATGTAGACAAGGAAAGAAGAGCAACATAGTGTCAATGATGACTAATGATGACATTTTAATTTCCTTGTATTTTAAGAGTTTTATTTATGATCACAAAAGTCATAAATCAAAGAAGCCTACATTCAGTTGATCCTTCATAACTCCAGAAATCAGGAATACAATGACCGTACACTCACATAAAGTGTTTCCCTTGCAGACACTGATATCTGTCCATTGCCCCATTTTACAGTAGGTAACAAGCAGTAACACGTGCTCAGTCAAAATTATTAACCTTCTAACCAGAGAAACGTGTCATAGCAAAAAAAAAAAAAAACCCAAACATGAAAGCTGCAGTACTCTAACCATCTACTGCATAACAAAGTTGCATCTGAACTGAATCAAAGAAAAGCCAGCTGTCCTCTGATGGGAAATGGAACCCTGGAAATATCAATGCATGGCACAGGAAGAGACTTTTTGGAGCAGTTGCCAGCAAAATGCCATCACTGCTGCATTTTCTGTCATTGCTAGTTGCCCTCCCACAGTAGTGTGGTGACTGGTAGCCATCCTCTTCCTCGAGTTTCCAAAATTGTCAGATGTAGCAGGTAGAAGATGTGATATTAGTCTAAAATCTAATGCAGAAACCCCACTATAAAATGAAGAGACTGGATACAATACTATATTAAATTCTGTATTCATTTAGAGTTTCCTGTATTTCATGCTCATTAAATTCTTGAAGATGCTTCCATAAAAACCAGCTTCCTGGTTATGAGCATTTCTGGGGAAGCTGAAAGTATTCTCACCAGGGCTTGTTTCCAGTGTTGTCTGAGGAGGCTGAGGTACAGTCTGTAGCCCTTGGCCATCACACTTCTTCAGGGCACAATACTCCCACCTCACGCTGGGGTCGGTGGTGTAGCACCATGGACGGCTGTCGGCGTCTGGGTTTCTGCAGTAATTTTGGCTCAGGCCCCTACAAATGCAAACATATTATATTCCTATCCATGCCACTGCTCTGGGGAGAGCTCAAAAGAACATTTTAGAAAGCAGATCTGCTATGGAGTCATATATCATTTATTATGTGCATTCTGTCATGGCCACTTGAAATCATTTTGGCAGCAGAAAGAAATCAGGATACATATAGCGAATATTTAAATACGCCAAATAGTTATTCACTGACTAACACTTATAGTAGAATAAAATTTTAAAATCCAGAGAAGTAAATTCCTACATTTATAGCAAAAATATTATTTATTTTCTTTTTCAAATGCAGTAATAGCTTTTAAAAAGGAATAGTTTTTTGCATTTTGCAAAAAATGAATGATAAATATTAGGAATAAGAAAACAACCTATCCCTTCCTCAAAGCTCTAATGACTTGCAGACTAGGAAGCAAAGAATTAAACTCATGAATAAATTAATGTATAGAAACGGTTCATTTCAGCATAAGGGAAAATTTATGTCAACTATTAATTGCTTTAGAAGCAATGCAGAAACACACAGTTAATTAGTCTAAAGTATAATAGTGACAACTGTGGTTTCTTTCAAGATTAGGTTGATAAAAAACATTTCCATGATAAAAAAGGAAGAAAAGGAAGGGATTATTTTTATCAAGTACACTCCCTTCCCATCTTTATAATCACCGTTGTGCAATGATGATGCAAATCAAAACAAGTTCACGAATGATCATTGCCCAATGAAACCTGGAAATGGGAAACACACATACGCATTTGGGAAGTTCTCTGCTGTTTTGTTGTGCCGGTGAGGCGACATTGAGCTCCAGGCTTGACATTTCTTTCCCGTGAGAGTGAAAGAAGCTGTACCACGATAAGTCACCCCATTGCCCTGATAGCACTCCTCAGTAACTTGAGCCTGCTCAGGCACATCAACAGCTGTAGTGAATAACAGAAACCAATCTCTTGCATCTTAATACTTTGACATTTATACTTGAGCATAGAAAGACAACAGAAAACAACAAGCTGGAGTGTTTCATTGACCACCACAGCACGCTCTCTGTAACAGAATCCTTCTCAGACAGTAGATCAAAAGGAAGATTTCAAAGGATGTTTGCAAAAATTTAATGATATGCTATGAAAGCACTTGTACGCCAATTTTGCTGTCATGCATGCAGATTTATTTCGGCTCACAAGCCAAATAGTTAACATATGGATCAAAATTTTTTCAGGATAGCGGCCTGGCTGTGTCTTTGCCATGGACATATGTGTGGAACAAGACTACCTTGTGTAAGGAGAATTTCCTTCTCCTTGTTTTCTATGGAGTCTTGGTTCAGTGCTCTTAAATTATCTTAGGTTTTGCTTCAGATTTAGTTTTTAAGGAACTGGCATGTAAAGCTAACTAACTTTTCCATGGAGCATTTAAAATTTTAGAAGTGGAGGTAACCACCACTTGGCAAAATGAAAAGACATCTGTTACTGCAATATTTCCTGATCTGAGTCGATAGCTGACTTAAAACCTTCTACACTTAGCCACCAGACTGAATATACCAGCCTGGGCTCCACATCAGACCCAGGAGTTCAACCAGACATGGCAATGCTGACAGTTATAGCAGCAATGCAACTGAGTCACACAAGGTTTTTCAAAATAAAGCATGATGAGCCTTCACTTTCAGTTGTCTCCTGTTCTTACCGGGGGCCTCTGGCTTGGTACTGTCACAGGAGGGGATGTTGCAATATTCCCACCGGGCGGTTGCGTTGGTGGTGTAACACCATGGCCTCTGCTCACCATCGGGATTTCTGCAGTAGTTTTCATCTAGGCTCCTAAAACAGAAAACTTGACTGATAAAAGTCTCTCATGGAAATCTATTAAAGGTTATGAACAAAAGGAGAATCTGTTGCTGCCTAGTTTACTGTTGCATTTACTGGTAGGTAACTGTGGCTCTCATTTATTGATGCCATCTATTACATGAAAAATTGCAATTCACTGGTGTTTCCAATGTGCTAAACCAGGCACTCGCTTGACTGATGGATGAATTAAGAGATTGTAGTACTTTGAGGCCAAAAACAGCACAGTAGAAAGAACTAGGGTGAAAGAATCTAGCCCCAAGCAAATATTATAATTGTACCTTTCTTACTCCACATGGTTTCATCTGAGCAACCGTACAGTAAAAGAATGAAATGAGGACGGAAAAATTCAATCAAGCAGAGCTTGAAAGTCAGAAGAGGAGACACCAGTATTCAAGAACAAAGAAGTCAATTAAAAAAATGTACAAAAAAATGGAAAATATTAGATCCAGCAGGTGATGAATGCTGGTGTAACTGAAGAACTTTGCAATATAGATGAAGAAAACTGAAGTAATTTTGAGACTTGGTATTTCTCCTGGACACTGAATAAGAGAGGGGTTTCACTTACTGGCAGGGATAGTTTTCAGGAGTGCGTGCGTGTCTGTGGGGAGATTGAGAATTCCAGTGCTGACAGGTATTTCCCGATTCAGTAACAGATATTGTGCCTCGATAGTCTTCTCCTCTTCCTGAGAGACACTGACGCCCTGGTGCAGGAGGTGGGGGGGGTGTTGCTGTTACAGAAAAAGGAACTCAAATTAAACAGTGCCTTCTAGATAAAGTAAAAAACTAAACCAACAAACCACTCTGAACTTAATAATTAAGTGGGCATTTTAGATTTCTTTGCAGGTAAGTTCTAAATGTCAAAATATTTGAAAAGTCCGAAAGGCAGAGAAAGATCTAAAGATATCTTTCTTAACTTTTTTTTCTCCCATTTTAACTTCTTCACAAGCAGTCAGGCTGCCAAAAAGGCATTTGCATGTGCCCCTTTACAGCAGCCAGGATACAATACAGGATACAAAAGTCTGCATATGGAAATGCTAACAGCCTCATCAGAACAGAGCTGGAAAGTGAGCAAGTGGTAATACTGTGAAGAAAACCGGGGTGAAAGTGTCAGGCCCATCACTGATACATACACTTGCAGGTGTAAAATAGACATACTCTAACTGGTGAGAGACAGCAAGGATGAGGTCTGGTGAGAAGTCCCAAGGAAAAGTATAATGGCAAGGACAGGCCTTTAGGGGAAAAGGAAACTGAAAAGGTGGAGAATTGATTTGGAAGAGCGAAACAAAAGCCAAAGTATTTTCAGGAAGAGTGAAACTGCTTGGCATCAAAAGAGGAACATCAGAAGGAACACCAGAAATGCCTGGTCATAGAAAAACGCATCAAGGAAGGGAGACGTGCTCCAGACAAAACCATTAGAAATGCCTATGACAGAAATGTCTAGCCTCAATAAAGCTATCAGAGATTCATTTCAAAATGATTAATTATTTTCTTTGAGATAAAATTCAGCTGTCTTTTATACTTTTCTTTATCTGTTCTGTTTGTTCTAGATTCTTGAACCATTCTGACTGGAAGAAGTCTAAAAGTCAGACTCACTGCAGCGAGGAATGTCACAATATTCCCAGCGTTTAGTTGGACTGGTAGTGAAACACCAGGGCCGAGGTTCACCATCGGGATTACGACAATAATTATTCTTCAGATCCTTCTCTGGAAAACTGAACCGGAAAAATAAGTTTTAAGATACATTACTAACAGCCATAACAATTATCCTGTCCGGTGCAGGGTGGTCTTCAGCCCACCGCGGATGAGAAATAGACCATCACAGAACCTGACTTACTTTTCCGGGAGGTATCCATGAGAGTGAGGTTGCTGGGAGTCCCAGCGCTGGCACTCAAGCCCAGACACCGTTGTTGCAACTACTCCATGGTAGTTTTCTCCACTGCAGTGCATGCACTCTACTGTAAGAACAAGGCAGAATAAGGACAAGAGAGACAGAAAGCCTCTGATGAACCGCTCCGTAAACACTCCCAAACACTTCATCTCACATGAAGCTCCAGAGCCTGATCAGAGCACAAGGCTGAAGTACAGTCATTTTTTTGGCAAAGCAAATCCTTGGTGAGATGACTTTAACTAGTTGATAACATTTCTAGTATTCCATTAAAAAACCCAAATCAACATTATAGACGACAGGTTTTAAAAGAGCTAAATTGAATCTACTAAGATATAATTTAAAACCTGTGCTTTGCTGCTGTCACATTTTATTGAGTTTTGCACTAGCAACTGTCATTTGGTTCAATTCTAAGTTTAAGATATGTGAATACACCCATATGCCATGTTTTATCTAGGGAGAATAAAAGACTTTGTACAGCTGTTTTCAGGGTCTTTTGATATCTTCCTTGCTGATGTTGAAAATGTTTTGGAAAGTTTCATGTTGAACTAAATTCAAGTTTGAAACAAATGCTCAATTGAAAATAAAAGTATCTGAATAACTTCACATTCTTGAACACATCTTGCAAAAACAGAAAAGAAGTCAGTATGTGTATCCTGACCTTCACACTCAGGGATGTTACAGTAGTCAAATCTGGTATCAGGATCTGTTGTGTAACACCAGGGTCCCTTTTCATCCTCGTCAGGATTTCTGCAGTAGTTTTCCTCCAGTCCTGCATTGGGATACTTTTCAGGTGTGTAACTGCAACAGAATTAAATGGGATTACAGAATAAGGGAAGTGTCCCAGCTGTTCAGACGAGGACTCTAAGAATGAAATCTTTATCTGAGGACCATTTTGTAGATGTTGGTCTTTAGAGGGCTCCTAATTGTTACTGTATGCCATTGCTGAAACATTAGAAGTGCTGCAGCGATAGACTTCAGGAAGTATGGTGCCTCTAAGGCCAGTCATGCCTCTAATACTTGCATTTACTTTAGTTATTGGTTTCCAGCAGTTATTGCTCAGTCAAGGTACCGTGTAGCCTGTAGTGAACTGTTTTCCTCTGGATGTGTTCCCTGGGAGATGCAATGAGAACATACTTGCTGAAATGTGAGAGTCCTCTGTAACCTGAATGCTATAACTTTTGAATAGAATGTTACTAAATAAACCGAGTCAGGTATTTTTTATTAAATACAAGAAATACTGCCTTGTTAATTGTGGATTCACTGATAAAATGAAGCACATCTATCTCATCTGCCACATGTTACACCTTTGGCCAAGAGAAGTTCTTGCTCTGGTGAGATTACTGAAAAAATCTGATTTCAGAAGAACCAGAGGTGTCCCTGTCTAGTGCTTTGCTCATGTAAAGAGCATAAAATTTAAATGGGGCTGCCAAGGCTTACAATGTCTCTATTAATCATAGTCTCACTTGGAGAGCACCACTTGGAGGTCTCTGAATTACAACTGAGATTAGAGAATGATATTATTTTAGATAGGTGTAGAAAAATAATTTATTAGAAGACTTTTAACACCAAACAAGTTGCTTACAAGACTAATTAGCCTATATGTATGGCTTGACAAAATTTCAGAAAAACATATAAACAGATACTTACTTTGGTTTATGTGGGTCATTATCAGCCCACTTCTGGCACTTCACACCTTTCTGAGTCCTGGCTTCTGTTCCTCTGTAATCCACTCCTTTTCCCTCCTTGCATTCTAGAAGATAAACTGAAATATGTGCTTAATCAGGATCATGACATATTGATTGGATTCTAACATGTACAAAATCCATTTTCATACTAACACACTTACATATATTTGATCATATTTTGACTTTCTTATGTTCTCAAAGCTAGACAGTTCACATTGTAAAAACCTACTAGTTAGCTGATGTCTAAGTTGACTTAATTAGGACTGAAAAATGTATGTGAAAGAAAAAAAAGTTCCACACCAGAATTCCAGACAAGTAAGTGTAACACAATCTAGTTATTTTGGGAACACACCATGGTAGATTTAAATAATAAAATATGCTTTTAACATTTACATAGATACTACAGCAAAATAGAAACACATTCTCTTTTTCTTACTTCCTATGACATTATTATAGTTATGCACAGTAATACTTTAAATCTTTAAAGACAGTCCCTGAATTCAGTTGAAGACAAGAAGACAGTTTCACAGATGCACAAATAGACTATTTTACCAGTTTAAATAAGCCATTTTTTAAAGTTCATTTAAATTCCGATGACATTTTTTCATTAAAGTTCACCATGTAATGAATGAGATTTAATTAATTTATGATATGATGAAACAATGATTTTTTGCTGTTCAAAATAAAATGGATAGTTGGTTGAATGTGTATATTATATATATCTTTGCACTCTTATATTTTGGAACTTAATAGTACTTCCATGAATAATAGAAAAATAAGGACTGAATGAATTAGCGATTAAATCCTGTCTCTGTATAAGACAAAGGATTTTAATTTTAATGCTGATGAAATCTGGGGTTAGTAAGCTTAAAACATAAAATTGTTTTAAATGAATAATAATTAAATTAAAGGAGAACTGAAAGCTCAGTGTTGCAATTTTTTTCCCAGGAGGTGGGAGCAACCATAACCCCACTGAAGCCCCTAAGATTTCCTAGCAGACCTGGGCAATCACCCTTCCCAGCACAGAACTTGTGACTGCAAGGGCAGAGATGGCTTGCAAGGGGCATCTCTTCCAAGGCACAGCTGAAGGAACTCAGATCTTGGCATATTCCCTCAGAGCTTCTGTGTCTGCAGTTCAGGGACAGTCACTGTCAGGCAACGTGTCCTCTGTCTTGAAAACTAAGTAGGAAACTCATTTAACATTTCCCTAGAGAAGCAACCTCTCTTTTAGGTTGTGAGCTTGTTTGTCTCAGTGTCTTTAAGTAGTGTCCAAACCGAGTACTTGTAGAGATGCAGTTTTGATAGTTTTTCTCAGCACCAAAGTTGTAACAAAGCTGACATACAAGCAGAAGATTAAGAGAAATCTGGAGAAATAATGCCATTTTACACAGATCTGTCTTGCCCAAAGTGAGAAGGACTAATACTTGAATCCAAAGTATGGTTCAGCTTTTCTGAGGGCTGATAGTTTAGACCTGAATTCACAGATGTACCTTTAGGCATGCTTTTATTTCAGTGTATGTATAGAGTTTACTCTAGAAACTTTAGCTGGAAGCCATTTGGATCCCTCAAACAATTTCGCAATAAAATAACATTAAACCCCTCAATTACTGAACATTGAATCAGTCAAGTGCTGACTCTTTTGTTTGTGTAAACTTTTGACCGTTTATATAACCTTTAGGGCTTTTTCTTTCTGATGACAAATGACTAACTTTGATCCCCAAACTCAACCCGTGTCCCTGGGATTAACTATTTCCAAACAGATATGTAGGTAACAATTCCCAAATGCGACTTTAATTCTTATTACTTTTACTATAAGTCAGAGAAGATTAACCTTCTCTTTTATAGCACATACTATAGAAAAAATAACTTCTGAAACTGTCTGTTTTGTACTAATTTTCATCCTTTTCTTTGAATGCAAGGATAAAAAGCAACTAGGTCTCATTGAGTAATTGCATTGACTGAAAAAATTACTGCAAATAAAAAGATGAACAACACAGAAACCTTCTGACACATACACAATAGGCTGTGTTTTTGATATTTATGATACCAAGGTCCGTCTTTTGGTTTCTGTAGGTAGAGGTGCAATTTTTGGAAATTTTGGTTATGTCAAACAACAGTTTTTAACACTTTTAGTGGTGTGGGTCTGTTATTTCAAGAAACTAAAACGCATGCCTATGGCCTCAAAAGATGTAACAAAACCTCAATGAGTATTGCAGGACCAGGTTCTACCCTCAGTAAATCCAAGGGATGACTCAATAATAAACCAAAATCACAGTCTAGGTCCTGATCACCATAAGCAAAACCAATACGATTATTTACATATAACTCATTCAGTCTTTTAGCTTTGTTAGTTGCTAATTGATTCACTCAGTTTTCCTTCTACATAGGAACTGCAGAAGAATTTTTAGCATTACTTAGATGTGATTTATGGAAATTCCCACCTCCTTCTGTGTATAATAAAAGAGCTAATGTTCTAAACATTAAATTACCTACAGAAAAAATGCAGCTTGACATAGGCTTCAGAAAACATCAGGTTGAAAAGGACCCTCAGTGGTCTTTGGTCCATAGCCCCAGAAAGAGCACATTCAGGTTCAAAGGTGGATGAGACTGCTCAGAGCTGTGTACAGTCAGTATCCGCAAGGGGAACGCTCCACGGCCTCTCTGGGAAATGTGGCCCAGTGCTTACCCACCTTTCTGTGGAAAATGACTTCCTAATATCCTAACAATGTCTGAACAAAATCTCATTTGGATGTTCAGCTGCAATCCAGCTAGTAGTTCAACAGATAGTTGAACTACTATCTAAAATCTCCTTGCAGCTGCTATAGACACAGCATTGTCCTATTCCACAGGAAGGGATAAGGGCAGGTCGACAGAGAAGTAAAGATGCAGTTCTCCAGAGCTCATGGGTATTTACGGTCAAGTTATTATGATTCTTGCCTCTTGCTTGGAAACTGGCCCATCAAAACAACTTCATGATTCTCAGCAGCTGAGAACCTGCTTCATCTTAGCTTTTGATGCACCTTTCTTTGTTGAAGGACACCAAAGCCTTGAGATAACATAGTTTCCAATTTCTGAATATTTTCAAATGCATTAATATTTTTTTCAATCTTAAAACTCAGCAAATGGTCAAAGATAGTGTTTATGAAGTCATTTAACACAGAACAGAAGTAATTCTATTCAGAGTTTACCACATTATCTTTTATCTGAATGATCCCTAAGGAGATCTTTTCTCTTTTCTATATTACTAAAGTCAGGGAACAGGACAATTAAATTTATGTTACATTAAAAAATAAACCACATTCCTTCTTTCCTGTATATAGCAAGAGCTCCATGCTCGATAATGTAGTTCAAAAATAGTCTTAAAACCCAATTGTTTCCTTCCATTATCACCAATAAGGTGATAATATTTGAAACAGGATAAAAAATTGGATAGCTGCCCTTTCTCAGAGACATACTTTGTATTTTCAGAAATCATTAGAGACCATTTCTGTCAAATAATCCTCATCTATTACAAAAATATTAATAAATAAAATATGTACAAAAGGAGAATACAAAAATTCACCATGTCAATTAATTATGCCATAAAAATAAGAATAGGATAAAAATGCCACCAATTGGCACCAACTGAAGAGTACAAACATCATATAGCAATATACAAATATTATAAAAATAGATCCTTTTTATCTGAAGCACAGTCCAATAATATAAAAAAGACATAGACATACTTCTTTTTTCGTAAAGAACTGCATTTGCTCTTCTGAATATCATTGCTGTTTTGGTGTTCTCAGTCAATGTTAAACACTGTTGGTCTTTACTGGTAAATAAGAAGGCCCTGTTGAAATTAAAAGGAGAGAGCAATGTAAGAAACAATGGCTGGATAGATGCTTATTTTCCTGAAAACATTTTTGAGTATTCAGTTGTCATTTTATCAAGCACTACAGTTCAGTGATATTTAAGACTGAGAAACTGAGCTCACATTTTCAGTGGTGATTTTCACTTCTAAGCGTTCATATCAAACTTAGGTTGAAATGGAGCAACAAGAACAAATTATAACAAGGGACAAAAGATTTATAACCTGCTAGACGTTCAAGAGATCATGCTGAAGGGGATATATGCACAAGGCACCTTGATCTTATTTCAGAAATATTAGTGGTCATTCGAGGAGTGGGACATTCCACAGTATGCAGCAGTTAGCAAGGAGCAGGTAAAACACAGGCCAGGACCTTAAATTATTTTGTGGTAACTGTTCTGCATCTTTGTACATGAAGCAGTGCAAGCACTTTTTAAGACACAGCCTTCTGTCTTTTCAGCAAGTGCCTACACTGTAAGCTGCAAAACTGAAGCAGATGGTGTAGCCTTTACAAGAGCATCCAAGGAAACCTTCTGACAGGCTAAGCAATTCCTACAGCTGGCTTTTCTGAACTAGGAAAAGAGCAATAGCAGCATGGCATTCAGTGGGTAGATCCACACCAGGAAAGGAAATACTGACAAAGCATATTCTGCAGCCCTGTGACCAGGTGGCATGGCCCCAGTGGGCCTGTGCTTGTAAATTCACACAGCCTCTTCCTAAAGGTGCACGATCACATCCGGACTCATTGCTGGCAACCATATCCATGAGTGGTCTGGAGAGTGCTGCCTGTCCTGGGCCAAAACTACACCAGGGCTGCTGCCCCCAGTTAAGCCAATTAAGCTGTCAGTAATGTTAAATTTGTAAGTAGGGAAGTAACTAAGGAGCTCAGCCCAATCCACCTCTAAGGTGGGATAACATGTCTGAAGTATTGATCCGAACAGGTTGGTCTGAAGCGTTAATGTGAGGATGCTGCAGTGCTGGCCTGGTCTTGAGCTCTGCCTTTCTTTCCTCAGATCCTTCCTGCCAGATAGCACCTGTTCTAGCTTGATTGTAATAGATCTCACATAATTAATGTTAATAACTGATATTATTCCAGTGAAAGGTAATGGTAGGCTTAGACCCCAGGACAGAGGCTAAGGAATGATACAGTGTCTGAATACGCCTCAAAAGGAAACATTAATTCCCTGAAAACTGTAAATGTATAATCTGAATATATAGACTTGACCTCTCTGCCTTCCTCCCTACACTCCTGAACCACATGCTACTGAAGCTCTGCCCTCTTTGTGGTTTTCAGAGCGAAGCTGGCTCAAAGGTAATTGGTGGTACTTCACACTCTCAGCAAACCCCTGTAATCCTTCAGGGTTACACCTTTTTAAAGTAAGTCCCATTTTCCCTTTTGAGTTAAAACACAAAGTTACAAAACACATTTAAGAAGCCAGCACCACTGTATCCCTGCCTTGAATAAAAGCATTAAGTAGAACCAAGTACTTGAAACAACACTGCAGACAATCACTCTGCTGAGTTCCAAAAGGTGTGCTGCAGAAGTGGTAGATCAAGATCTTCTGAAGACTGGAAGAGAAAACCCCTCTGCCCCATGTGTGCAGATTGCCTCCCACCACAGTAAGGGACCTCTCTCCTCACTGCCCCAGTTTGCTGCTATACTGCTGGAGCTCAATGGGCTCTGAGGCGTTGGTGCAGGAGATCCAGAAGCCCTAGGCTCAGAGCAGTAGGCTCCACTGGGGCAGAAGCCTGAGCAAAGAACAGTGGTACAGACTCATCAACACATTTCATGCTTTCTAGCCCCTTGAGCCTGGTTAATGCAAGTGCAGAGAGAGGGCTTGGCTGAAAGTAGGGTTTAGGATCATGGAGGTTTAGGTGGCCGTCTCTTTCTCAGAGTAAGTAGAAATTACCTAAGTGCAAATTCTAGTAAAATTCAGAATAATGGATTTATCCGCAAGATAGCCAATGCAATGAACATAAGCAATGCCATTATTGCTGTCCTAAATTCCCAAGAAATTAATTGTGATTCCTTGTTGCAGGAGTGCAAGAGTCTTGATAAAACCATGTTCAGTTGGTTTGCAGCGTGTCAAGCTGTGCATCAAGATATTGTAAACTTTTTCAATAATAATTCAACATAACTTTCTTAATTTCTCTATTTCTTCTGTCTTCACCTATATGTCCCAGGCATTCTGTTTCTACACATTTTTTGTTTTTACAGCAAACCTCAAACCCACACATAGTCATAAGGAAACACTTGAAAGTTCAGACTGCTGATAAAAAAGGCATATTGTTCCATCACTTGCAAGGAAAGATGCATGTGGGAACCAGTAAAAAATTACCTGCAAGCAAACTTTTCCTCATTTTCACATTTCTCCGCACATTCTTCTTCACTATTTGCTCTATAAGCCTGCTTCATTGGGTTCAGCAACCAAGCTCCCTCTGTTCTCACATAGCGGTCTAGGATGCCTCCTTGCACTAAAGGGAAAAGAGAGAAAAAGGAGTGAAAATGGGAATGACAATTTGATTTATTTGAAACCCTCATGTTAAATTCCTTATCACCTAGTCATGTAACATGATCATTTAATTGCTGCAATAATTGGGTTAATGGTGACAAAATATGGGTAAATCTAAAATGCCTTCCTGGTATGATAAAAGGTAGCATCACTGAAAACCCAGTGTAAGGCAGGACAGAGAAATGGCTTAGACAGTGCTTTGTATCATACTGAAAGTCATAACAAGTAACACAAACCTACGGTATAAAGTGATGGGAGCACAGAAGACAACCCAAGGAGGAAAAACAGTGAGGTGTTTCAGAAAGAAAATACTGGCCATGCATACTTTGGAGAAAGGGGACCGATGGGACTCAAGAAAGATGTGAAATAATGTTTGTCCATTGCTGTTCCTCTATCCACATGGAACGACTTCATATTTATCAGCCACCTCTTCTCAAAGGCTCCTATGCTTGCATGAAACAAACCATCCTCAGTCACTGGGGTTGTCAGATGTTCAGTTTGCCATTTTCGTAATAACCCTGTACTGAATTTACTTAATAATCAAGGTAGCAGGTGTTGCCCTCCATTGCAATGAATTAACACACAACACTAAACTGGTAAATAAATTCACCTAACAACCTCTGGGCTACAGCTGCGTGTCAAACACAGAGGATACTACAAAGTACAGCTATGTTTAATGGTAAACTCAAAAAATGTTCAAGAACAGTCCTCCTTGTAAAGGACTTTTTCATTTAGTATTTTCCTGTTACAGCTCTGCAATCTCTGAATTAGTGCACAGCACTGACTTCCATGACTTCTAGCTGCAGGGTCATGGAGTTGCACAAGTCCTGTGATTTTTACAGTTTCTTTATCAGAGGAGCATATGACTCTTCTGATGAACATTTGGCTCTGGGAGCTACCTGTTCTGTATGGTTTCAACCCCAAACAGACACCCTGGCCCCTGGTCATTGCAGGACATCTCGGTCCTGCTCTGTGTTTTTGTGCCTGGCCTTATGCAATTGCTGAATAAAAGGCAGACAGGGGATGAACCAGACCATGACTGGCATCTCAGGAATAGCAGCCGTGCTGCAGAGAGGAGCTTCTTCACTTTCTCTGACCCCTCTCTGTCTCAGCCATGGCCCAATGCCAGCAGGAGGGACAAAAAGCCTCCTTGTCCCACACAGACCCATGGCCTGTGACCGGGAGCTTCACTGAGTTGTTCAGTGGTGTCTTTCCAGCTGAGAAAGGCAACAGCTCCTGCCTTTCCTGAGTAACTCTCTTTAGTGTAAAGCAGGCTCTTATGCATCCTGGTATTTAATAACCTGAGAGGTAGCTCAGCCTGCCATCGGGTATTTTCTTGAAGATCATTTTGCATCTACAAGTTGAAGATGATAAAACAGGGATAAAAGCCAAATTGTGCTTCCTCTCATACAATTGCAAAAGCAGAGAAGTTCCTGCAGGGGTTTTTCTGCATGTAGACTAGGGAAGAGTTCATCCCTAAGGGTTGACAGTTACTTTAACAGTATGCATGGAAGAAAAGGATAGCTGCTGGAAAAGAAAAGAATAAGTGAAAAAAAATACAATGAAATTTCATGTGGCAGGCAGAGGAATCACAGATTCCACTAGTTATTTCAAAACAAAAACATTGAGACGAAATGAGTTTTGAGAGAAAACATTAAACTAGGTTAAGACAATGTCATAGGGATGCTGCAATGCTCTCCACAAGGAAAAGAAAAACAAGTAAAGAATTCCTACTATGGTGCAGCTTCCATGCAAACTTAATTCTGTTCTGTTTTGACATTTTGCAATAATATCGTCATTAATATTACAGCATTTTATTTTAGAAATATTGACAGGGTCAAATTAACCTGGGTCATAAAAATATTTTCCCCCTTTTCTGTTCTATTTATGTGGCATGGCATAATACTTTAAGAAATAAGAAAGGAAAATATGCAATCGGAATAAAAATGCAGTAAATTTTCTAGCTACCATTTTCCCTATATCTATGGTATTTTACAGTCGCAGAAAGATGTATAACTATCTTATTCAGAAATGCGAATATTTACTACCATTTGATAAAGGATTTGCAAACAAAAGTATAGTATTTCAGATAAAAGCCCAAATAGTATATTTTTCTCCTCCATATAAAATCCTTACTTAATTGAGAAAGGTATTTGATTTGACTGAGGCTGTTCATTTGCAAAAACAATGCTTAAAAACTAGAATTTAAACTAGGATAAAAATTCTTAGCATTAAATAACAGGGGTTTTTTTATGCTGGGGCATGTCTCTAATATTTCCAGCTAAAATCTACCCATACTTTTCCTAACTTCATTTTTATGTTTTAAAACTACACATGAAAAATGTTTATTTTATTGCATCTTTATATATGCATTAGCACACTCATAAGTGTGTTTTTTACTGCAATCATAGCATACTGTGAGGTTATACAGACGGCTGCAAGAAGATATGTGGTCTGAATCTCATAGTTCATTGGACTTTAAGGTTTTTAGGACAGATAATACTCATATATATGAAACCCATACAAATATATCTAAAGAATCCTATTCAGTTCTTATGGGTTAAAAACTTTTTTGCACCATCTTCCACAAAAATATCTTTTCATACCAAAAATATTGCAGAAACTAACGCTGATCAGATTTGGTCTCCCTATCACATGGAATGAAAAATCTACTTGTGGTTATGAAAAAGACTGAAACTGCAGTGTGTAGAACAAGCTTTCCCTTCCTTTGTATTCTGTTTTGCACAAGCATTAACAAATTTTAAAGCAATCAAAATAAGGATCACAGTAGCTGGCAGTAACATAGAAAAAATCCCCAAACCTAAGATAAAAGGCCGCTGAAACCAGAGAGAGCCATGCCTTTGTACAAGCCTTTGACAGGCAGCTTCCCAAGGGTCCCCCCATCTCTGGCCATGGGAAATGTTTGCTGGGAGCCATTAGGTGCCCATGCAGACACTAAGGCTGCTGCTTTTCTGGTGTCTCTAATGAACACAACCCTGGAGCAAGCACTGCCCTCCCTCCATTCAGCAGCAGCTCTTGCTGGCGAGCAAGCCCCAAATCCATCATCGTCCCGGGAAGTTGTGACGCAGGGATTTGGGGACCTACCTTCACCACATGGAGCTTGTAAGTGTTTGGCCCCAGTCTGACCTAGGCAAGAAGAAGGCAAAGGACTCTTACCTGAGCTGAGAAAGAACAGAAGGAGAAAGGCAGCTTTGCTAATCCCCATTCTGGCCCAGCCGGGGGGTGCTGGAAGTTGTGTGTGTCGGTGCTCAAAGTTTTATTGACTCGCACTGGAGTGAGGCAGCATCAAACAAACAAGGCAGGAGGATTAAGTTAATCATTCCCCCATGCTGTTCCCCCCTTGCTGTGGTGGGGCCATTCAAACAACCTTGAATTGGATGGATTACCAAATCAGATTCAATCATTTCTACTGGATGCTATTAAATGTGAAGGCACTTTCTTGTTTTACAGGATGTGTTTTGTTCTAAAATGGTTAGGTCTTTCTCTAGAGAGAGAAAAGAGAGGAAAGACAGGAATAGTGTTGCTGGAAAGCATGGGAAATCATGTGTCCAGGATCTGAATATCCCTTGACACTAGAGTCCCAATAGTAAATTCAGCCATGAATACCCGTATTGATTTATAAGGAGCGACTTCTATTTAATCTCATGGTAAGCATGATTATAAGATTCAGATAATATTAACTCTGTAAAATAGTTTAATCTTACTTCTTTATTAAAGAATTCCTTTTCTGCTGTCTCCTTGACCTAGAGATTCCCTTTTTTCCCCTCTATTTGGGAGTAGGACTTAATTTTAATTTCATTTAAATTTTAGATTTAAGAGGCTACTTTAAACCTTAAACATTAGGTTTAAGAACCATAGGTAGCAATTTAGTGTTCTTCCTCACCAGACATTTAACCTCACACTGCATACACAAACTCATCCAGTGAGGGTGTCAGACTTTGCTCTGCTGTGTGTTATCCTGATTTCAACATCAGCTCACTCTGCATTTCCCAAGCAGCCTTTACCTCAGAAAAGTTGCACTGAAGCACCATTTCATGGCTTCTCTTGCATGTAAACTCTCTGGTGTTGCTTCAAAACAACTTACTGAATCACATGGGCTAGTGATGCACCAGAGGCAGGAGCAGGATGAATATTTGGATGGGGAGAACGGACTTGAATGGACACTGCTGGATCATGCAATTCAGTCCTCTGCAATTGAAGGCCAAGAGTTTACAGAATCATGAGTTGCTTCTAAAAACTAATGAGGCTATCCACTTCTACATCATCCTGCTTGCTTTAAGTAGAAGTTCCATTGTACTGAGGGCTTGGGATAAAGCTAGGAGTGCAGGAGTAAATATGTGAGAGAGGCATTCTAGCATGAGCAGCAGCTTAGCTTCTATTTTACTGATTATGTGAAAATTTTAAAGCTGATCCTGCCTCTGGTCCTATGCTATTTTTCTCTTGTAGGGTAGTATAACACTATGTTATTTGATTGTTTTCTGTGCTTGAATCTGTTTTAATGCAACTTGTGAACAACAGCAAAACATGAGATATCTGTAGAGGCTTGGGATACCACTGATGTTAGTCCAGGGAAGCAAAGCAGATGGGCTAGGGAGAGGAGCTGATTGGAGCTGGACTCAGCTCAGGGAAACATTTGAAGGGTGACAGGGAGAGTGGGTCAAGATATAGTGCAATAATATGTGGGATCGGGCTTATCAGGTTTTAGGAACAGTTACTCATTGGGAAAGAAGGGTAAAACAAAGGAGCAGTAGGCTTTAAAACCAAGTAGGCTTTACTAGCAAGCAGGCTTTTGAGAAATATTCAATCCTGGTTTAGCCTCACATATTTTAATCAATCTTAAATCCATTTGCAATTCTTGCTCCAGATCCTGGTTTCCCTCTCTCCTGCTCTATACCCCCTGACTCCCTGGCCACAAACAGCACCTGCTCACCAATCCCTGTGCCTCCTTCCCATCAGATATTATCTGATAGTGGGTTTTTTTCCTTACTCCAATGCAAAACCTCTTTTCTGCTCAGCCCTGCCCTCCCCAGCATCTTTGGCACCTTCCCCATTTTTCTGTATGCCCCATTTTTCTGTATCCCCCATTTCCACTGAGGTAGTCATTGGGTTACTGTGTTATGGTGCACATCTCGTGGTAAAAATCTAAGAAAAAAAGCTGCAGAAGTGGGTGAGTGCAGCTTTTTCTGCTGCATGGAGAGGTTTGAAAGGCTGTGAGTCTTAACTGAGTTTGTAAAACCCATCAATAAACACTACATGTCAGAGATTTTAATCAGATTAGCTCTTCCTACTGGTTCTCAAAACCAAAGAAGCTAATCGTGGTAGCCAAAGGTTTGTTAACACATGTCCAGGATAGTTTGGGAAAATTTGCATGCATCACACAAGCAAACTCTTCTGCAAGCTTTCCTCATGTTAAAAGTCTACATATACTCCTTCAGAATCTATACTCCTTCCTCATAGTCGATAGTTGTTGCCACTTTTAGGCTTGGCTCTGGTTCTTCTCTCAATCTCATTGCCTCAAATCTGATTTAAATGCACCTACATTGGTGTGGATGCTCTGAAGAAAGGAAAGAACACTCATATTGCCATTTCATTCAAAGATGGCAAGGCAGATTTGAAGAAATCTTATTATCTCTGCCTAAATGGATCTGATCCTGGAAAACTGGACTTGACAATATTATCAGCAATTGCTCCTGGTACAAAACCAGTCATTCTGTAAGTTTTTCCACAAGAAAAAGACAAAACAGAGGTGTCTTTCATCTGCCACACTGGCACTCCTCACTGTTGTCTTATGACAAGGATGTGACCCGTGAAGGCATTCTGTTTGAAAGGATCTCTTGTAAACTGTTGGTTTATCCTTTTGTGCCTTTCCTTCCTTCCTCTTTTCCCTCACAGATACACACTGTATCTAAATCTTTCCCCAGTTCTGGTCTTGTGGTGTTTGTTCTCATTTATTTGATCACTGTGAGGCCAACCCATAGGTGGAAGTTTATCAGATCTTATTTCAGAGTCAGGGTACATTTGTTAGCACAGTGGTTAAAATATAAACAACAGTAGGAGGCTTTTTAAATAGAAGTTGACCCTTGAAATTGGGTTTACTGTAAGTTCAGAAAAATACTGCCCCCCCCCCAAAAGAAATTGCAAACAATGTCAGAGCACAGAGCACATAAATTCACTTAAACATAAATTCTCTAAATTTCAGAACAAGAAATTGTCAGAAAACAGACACTTAGATATCACTTACTTGCTAAGAGAAAAGAACCAAAGGAAAGTTTTAGTTCTCTTTGAATATCCTCAAAGGAAGGGAAAATTTCAAAAGGCATCTCTAAGGCATTGCACATCCACAAGACTGGGGCAAGCATGAAGAAAAGGAGTTTGTGTAGTTGCTCCAAAGAATAATGCCATGACATAGAGCCATGCACAGCTGGGAAACAAGGAAGGCATTTTTACTTTCTTTTCAAACACAACCAGAAAAAGTAAGTTACATAGCCCTGATTCCCAGAGCGAGAGCAGCAACCCCAGATGGACAATGTGGATGGCTTCTAACATCAGGAGCTGCTGAATGTAAGGTAGGGAGGAGTTTGGGAGAGGGAAAGGTAGCCAAGTTAAAAATAAATTCTGTCCCTGCTCTGCACTTGAAAGAACACAGAGGGCAGAAGATCTGGTAGATAAATTCATCTCTGCGACTTGTGGCCACAGATGCTAATGGATCTGTGTCATCTTTACAGCAGAATGAGCTAAAGAATTAATTACTGAGGTTTCTACATTGCTGAAAAAGTGTCTGGAAATACAGAGACTGTGCAATTGCCTTTAACAGAGGTGTGGAGAGCATTAAAGCCATAGAGAATCTGACAGCCAGCACTTAGCACACTGTGTGCTACAAGTCTTTGTACATAAGTGACAGCTGCATCATGTCGCTGCTAGACAAGAGGGTAAAATAATTCTTCATTTCCTAGACAGAGAATATCAGAGAAACCACAGCTACACTAAAGGACTGTGGACAGCAGAGTGACCCTGTGTGTGCAGCTCTGAGTCCTGCTTGAGTGCCCCAGCATGTAACATTCAGCACTAGCACTGCTTTGGGAAGCGGTTCAGCAAAACTGCTGTGGTGATCTCCTGTAGCCTACTCCACATTTCTGTTAGGGGGAGCACGTGTTCCACACCCAAAATTGTCCTTTCTTGATTTTGTTATTCTCCTGCTATACTGCTGTCATCACCCTGTCTAAAGAGTGCTACCTGCCATTTGCATGTGCGGCTTCACAACACAGAGAAGCAGCACGTAATAGGGCCTGAAACGCAACCTGTATGTCTGATTTTCTTTTTAGTTCTGTGTTCTTCTTGGAAGAGTCTGTAAGAAAGTGAGAATCTGTTTGTGTTCAGGCTCCTCAAAGACTGGTAGGGGCCAGGTCATTTTTGTGTTTAGCAGGCGAGCAGTTCCTGTCTCTGCTGTTCCAAGTCATGGGACTCAGCCGTGAGCTCTGTTCTGGAGCCCATGCAGATGGAGGGTTGTTGAACTCTTATCAGTCCTTCCTGTCACACCTAATGGTGCAACTTAACCCTTTGACCACTCTGTTCAAAATGTTTAGAGTTAATGGTAAGTCCTTGGATGAGGGTAAGGGCAAATTGGCAGCAGAATGTGGAAGAGAAAATGAAGAAAAGAAGCATAACCATTATTCCACTTATGGTTAGAAAAGCCAAGGAGAGACTCTGTGGAGAGATTTTGCATTTTACCCAACAGTTATCCAAGTGCTTCCAAAGACCCCTGCAAATGTCTGCTATTTGTAAGGTGCTGTTCTGGACTATTTCTACTCACCTAGGCAGTTATATACAATGATCAGTGCTGCCGTGCTTTGCTAACTGATGGTTCCAGCTAGTGATGAAATCAACTGTGTAGAAATGTCATTGAAATAAAATGAATGTTTATAGTTCCTTACTTCTGTGACAGTTTCAGAAAAGAGGGACAAGCCACCTCCATTTCCCACAAAAAGGGTATCTTGAAATTTCCAAGTGCATTTTCTGCTTGTCACTTACATATAGGTTCATTTCCATGCTTGCTCTTGGCTCATGAACTTGCATAAAGGAGGGATGTTCTAACCAGTTTAATTTTATTGAAAGTAAGTGTTAAAAGGGTAAGGCAGCAAATGATGCTAATACTCCATTCAGGGCTGTGTGGAATGGGATCAATTCAAGACACTTGAATCAGTGAGGTTTTCAACAATATGTCAGCAAGGTGAGAATATTACCTTCAGGTTAATTTAATATTTTGACAAATTGCGTGTGTGTGTGCATATGTGTGAATGTGTTTATAGAACCTACTATAACATCTTTGTTTACAAACAGTTAATCAAACTGTTTATGACATTCCAGTTTAATGGATGTTGTATAAAACTCCTCTATTTTTTACTAATTTTTATGTCTCTATGCAAAAAGACCTTGTCATTATATTCCACAGCTTGCAATTGCTGAAGACAACATTGGAAATGTTGCTTGGTTCTTTTTTCCCTGACTCTCATGTAAACTCCAAAGTTGAGATCAGAAAATTTTGCATTAGGAATAATGGAAAATTTGCATGTCATCTTTATCATTTTCTCCTATTATATTTTAATTCAAAGTAAATTTCTGAAAGATATGCCATTTACATGTGTTGTGTGTCCCAAAGGCTGTAGCATATCATGTTCTATTTTTGTCATAGAAAGTGCAGAAATATAAGAGTCATCACAAACAGGGGGGTGGAAGGTGGATGAAAGTGGGATAAAAACTTAAATGGATGATGCTGTCAGCAACTGGAATTACCTTAATAACTTTTTCCAAACTTGCTTTTCAAACTCTGCAGCACCTTCCCTATTTACAAACTACCCATTAGTCTTCTGACATCCTGTGTAAGACACCTTCTTGAAAAAAAGTTTTTCTAACACTCAGAAAGCTCTGGAGTGTTGCAGTTGTCTACAGGCTTAAGAGACAGGAAAACAAGAAAAAATCCAGTGGTACTACATTTAAAAATGTGGCAGAATAGGGACATACAGATCACCGAAGCAGACCCAGACAGATGAAATGAGGAGGATGGTAATTGTGTGCCAAGGATTCACAATTGTGTGCAGAGTCCCATCCTATGACAAAGTGCTGGTGTTATCATCAGAATCAGGGTCCAAGCTCCTACATTCTATGTCAATGTATTGACACACTCCTAGCAGTAATGGCACAGTCCTAGTAGTCAACTGTAAATATGAAAAAAGATTTATTATTTAGGCACATCCAAAGACTGGAAAATGCAGGAAACCTTGCCAGAAGTATCACTAGGTGCCAGAACTAGGACAGATGACATAGTAAATCAAGAATTCCCATGCTGCAAAAGAACAGATAAAACTGCAGCTGTTTTCTAAGCTGGAGAAAATAATGCAAGATTTTCAGACTGTATTCGCACAAAAGCTAAAAAAATATCCCAAGTCACAAAATGACACATAGAAAAGACTCAAAACACTGTGGAATGAAGTCAAAGAAGATTCACAGAATATTGCAAAGTGAAGGTCTGACAGTCTCTAGCTTCTGAGAACATCTTGTAGCACAAGGATGGACTGTAATCAGTCACATGGATTTCTCTGGAAGAAACCTGATTTCCAAATGTGATGCATAATAACATGAAAAATTGTTATACTGATGGGCACCCCAAATCTAACCAGAGTATTGAGAGGTACAGAGACAAAAGTTTCTGAGGAGAGTAGCCATTTTTAAACTTTAAAATCAAGAACAATAGCCTTTGGTTTACATGAAACAGCAGCAGCATTTCAGTGACAAACGCACAGGGTTGTTGGGTTCCATGGGCAGCACGCTGCACGTCTGTCCTGCTGTGATCTGTGCCTTACAGGCACACTGTGCAAAGCCTCTCCAGGCAACAGCATCACCTAGGGGGGCAGATGCCCAGCAGGCACAGTTCAGCATCTGCTACCAAAACACAGTATCAGATATCAGAAATTTCCATTAGACAGCCCCAACAGGACCTGCAGAATGTCTCACAGGAACCAAAAGAAACAGGAACAATTTTTGGGTCTGGCCGGTTATTACAGAGAATTGGTGCCAATGTTTTTTTAAAGAACAGCACTACTGGCAGAACTTTCAAAGCCAACAGTACATGGGGGATAGAAAGCAAGTGCCAGATGGCAGCTAGCCTTTTGTGTGCTCTGGGAAAAGTTGTGCTCAACAGGTTCTGAAAGCATCCAAATTTACTGAGCATGAAGCTCAAGAAAGGCCTTTGGGGCTACAGTACAACAGAAGAACTAGGGAGAGACACACTGAGTACTGTACTTGAGCAAGGAGAGCTGGTTTTGAGTTCACATTTCAGGTTTTCCTCTGACCTTGTCTCACTGGTTGATTAGTGAGGCAAATGCTAAGAGCAGGCTGCAGAAGTGCCTGTAGGCTGAAGCATGGTCCCCTGTAACAGCCTGTTCAGATGACCACACAGAAAAAAGTGGAAGAGACCCACCACCGTTTTCAGCTCCCCTGGGTGAGAGTACAGGGGTCTGTGGCAGTGTGAGAAACTCCACACACTTCTAAAGGGCCACAGGGGTCTGTGGCAGTGTGAGAAACTCCACACACTTCTAAAGGGCCACACACTTAAAAAAGGTAGCCTGTTCTTATGGCTGTGATGGGGATACAGAACTAAGGGCAGACTGAATGGAAGGAGAGCAGGAGCTTGGAGAGGGGAAAAATACTCAGGACTTGAAAGGAATTGAAGAAAAGATGCTTTCAAGAAAGACAGTTATAGAAGAGCTATTCAAACAATATCATGCTGAGCAAAAGAAATTGATGAATGGATCAGAATGGAAGCCATAAATCATTGATGAAGATTATCAAGGAGTAAGCAGAGAGTCTACAAATATTTAATTTCTTTTTTAGCTGTAGCTTTTTAAAAATCCCAAAACGAGTTTTTGCAGAGCCTGATCTCTGTAGGCTTCTTTATAGCAATAATAAAATACCTAAATACTAGATATAGATTTATAATATACTTTAAATCAGGCATCCAACAGGAAGACTAAAAAAATACAGATATCCTTCTTCAGATTTAGAGGTCCATTTCTAACGGGCAGGTGTACATTTCTTTCATATGTAGGTCAATATATACTCTGTTTGGAAGTGGTATGTTTTTATGTGATACACAGAAAACTAGAACAACAGCTAAAAATTCTGGAATTAGCTTTGGTAACTGACTGGGAGTCTATGGGTCAGGTGTGTTTCTGTTCATTTTTGTTGCTGCTGGAACATGCCCCACTCACCAGTTTCCTTTGGTCACTGCAGTACTGCTTGAAGGACTAACCCAGACTTTCCTGACACTTCCAGTGGCAGTCCTTTTCCATTGCTCTGGACGGCACCCAGGCCACATTCCACGGCTCTCAGAGGCTTGACTAACCTGTGGGTGCTTCTTTCTCCACTTCCCTGCAGGAGAGTTAGCCTAGATTTACATTGATTTGAACTCTTTCAAACTTAAGGTGTTTTCCAGGCAAGCAAGATTTTGTGAAACCAAGGTTGAGTTTTCCCAAAATATAATTTATTTAGATGTGGGATTCTGTCTCAGCTCCCCCTCCCCTGCTGATTTTGTGACCAAGCTGCACGACATGGCAGGGCTCTCTTTCCCACTGCTTAAATGCAAGAATGGTGTGTTGATTTTTCCACCCTAAGTGACTTCAGAAGAAATCTAGCCCGTAGCATTTTTTTTGCTGTGATCACCAGAAAATAGAAAGTAGCTGCCACCATGTGGCAAGCTGAACAACAACAACAACAACAAAATTGCAAGTCAAGAGAGAGGAGAAAGGTGAGACGAAAGACAGTAATTACTGTCTGTGCTGGAGAAAAGTGTTTCTTTATAATGCTGATGATTTACACCAATATTAGAGTGACTATTCGAATATTTCTTTTCACAGCATCAATTTTGTTGCTAAATGACATGAGAAAGGAAAGGAAGTACAGCAACCTCTGTGGACACTTTATAGTAAAACTCAGAGAAAGGGACATGGTTTCTTCTTTTACTTTTTTCCTATTCTATGGGTGCACATACAAAGAAGAATCCTTGGCTTTGTTTTACAGGTGGATTATTAAAAACGTGGGTCTGGCAAATGGGTGGGAAGGGCATCTCTTGCATATAGCCCAGCAAGGCCAAGTGTCCATGTGGGAGTTGGGACTGAATGAGGGCACATACCAGCATCACTGCTGGAAGCTGCAGGGATGAGGAATTGCCTCCTGCTGCAGCAAAAGCCAGTCAAAGACAACTGGGTATTCTCATTCACAGGTGGAGTGAGAGCTTGGCAGCAGGACAGCACAGGGTTGATTTTTAATGCTAGACTGTGAACAAGATTTGTGAACACTGTATTTGCAGTAGAACTATTAAAGTATTCCCCAAGTTAAAAAAATGGCCACTTGTTTGCTGACAATAGTGATTCTTACTCAATAAACCAGTGGAAGGATAAAAAGAAATGAACCTTAATAAAATACTGAAGAATAAAATACCTCAGAGAGATAAACAATAATGTTTAAAAAGGTAGGCTTGAAGACTTTGAAAAAAAAGTTGTAAGAATCTATTGAAGCACTACAGTCTCCAAACTGACTTGATAAAAAACCCAACCCTTCAGAAGAAAGGATACCTGATGAACCACACCAACAATTACATTCTGAAACAGAACAAGTACATTTTCAAGAATAAATACTTTTCTGAAAAAAAAAAAAAAAGATTGTGGGAATTATTCTACAAATAAAATACTATTAACCATAGGATACAATAGGGATATTCAGGAGATCCGTTACTCTTTATTAAAGTTTATTGTATAGCTAATAAACAGCACAGAAGGAAAATAATTTAATCAAAACATATGCAAAGATGCACTAACCATACAAGGGGAACAACTGTACTTTGAGAAGTTAAAAAGCAACGATGCTGCACGTAGTTACAGACAAATTCGAGCTCCAATAGCCAACGCTTCCAGAACACTTCAGAAAAGTTAGACACAACGACACGTGCTGTGACACTGCCATCATGTGGCGAAGTTCCCGAAGCTTTCTGAGAACATGAGCGTTTTCCAAACGATAACCTGCTTTCAAAAGACTTAGCATTCCTGTTCTGAGGACGGGAAAAATATCACTAGAGATTTAGCTATACCTCAGGAGATGTTGCTCAAGAAACACTAATACTGAAAACACAATAAAATTTTTCTTCAGCGGGTTCATGACCCTCCTTGTCTGGACACAATTTGAACCTATGGCTTCTGAAACCTAGTTTTCTGGCAGTTCAACCAAATGAGCTTACCCTCTTTTCCTCATGTTGCAAAATAAATAGCTATTCTAGTACATTGAACATATATACAAGGGAGTGTTCATGTGACTTTCCTAATAACTCCAGCTCATTTAAAATGAAAAATAAAATTATTTATTAAAAATTTAGGAGTCTTACATTTCCTGTTAATACCAGACCTCTAGGATTGTGTCACTTCATAATTCCAGCCTTACTTCAAGTCTCTGCATTAATATGATGACTAAGACTTGATTTCCTTAAACCATTTTAAAGTCCTAAACTGGAAACATGTCCAAAAAAGAAAAAAGAAAGTAGGTTTCTTTAAATGTTTTGCTGAATTTTAATATAAGACTTTTTTGCTTTTGACCTGCAAGTAACAACTATAGTAGACTGTGAGAAAACTTTTCTGTATTTCAGAATTTTAGCTTTGGGAGAACTGGCATCCACAAGAAGTTGATAATACACAAGAAAAAAAAATCCACGGTCATAATTGGTCTTGTACCTACTCTGGAGAAAGCTTTGGGAAGGTAAATATGGCTCAACAAAGCCAATGAGGATAAAGAACATTCTTAAACTCTTTTCTGAGAAAGGATTGCTTACGTGCCCCCCCTGAACTAAGGGCACCCACTTCAGGACTAGGAGACAAGTCAAGGATTGAAATAACATGAAAATCTTTTCAGTTCAAAGACTTTCAGATCTCTGAGAAGCTGCCACAGAAATTCAGATTGCCAAATAAACATGTACAGACATTTTTACTGCCAATAGCCACATATTTGGGGCACACCAGCTTTCCAGCATTGCTAGTCCTTATGACTTGCTTTCAAAGCCCTAGAAATTTAGCACGCAAGATCCAATAATCACAGGATGTAGAACATCTTGCAAAATTGGTCTCTAATTATTAAAAGAACTGATGACTGACTTTAACTTTTTGATGCTTCTTTTTCTTATCAATATTATGTATTTAAAATTCTTCTTTCAGTTGCCCCAACTCAAGCTTCAAACTGTCAAACATTCACATCGTTTACTCAGAATACCAAATACCAGAAACCCGATTATATTTTGCTATCAAGAGAAAGTAACCCATTGATCAGTTAAACAATTAACTTCTGCCAAAACATCACTGTGTCTTTAGAACTCTCCGACTTATCCAGCCCCAGATCTTGTTCCTATTTTGTACACTCGAGTGACACCTAGAGCTTGTCCCTGCATGTGACACATTTTACCTTCTGTTGAATGTCAGCTTCTCTGACAAGAAGCTCGATCCATTCTTCATCATCCTGGAATTCCAGCGGGATTTTCAGAATGCATCTGATATCTACAAACTGTTTACCTGCATGCTACAATATTCCACCTTAGTTCACGCCCCTTTCTACTTCCCAAATGTAAGATAATGGAAAGCCTTCTCTATACAAGCCCCTGCAACTGAAAAATCAGGCAAACACAGTGAGTACATGATTTTCAATCCATTGAAAAACTCCATGAATCCATAATTACTGTTCCATCTTTTTCAAAATTCTTGCTTTTCCTCTTCTAGAAGAATAGGAATTGCACGCTTGTCTCTGCTTAGGATGTTGATGTATGCTTTCTTTTCTTTGGTCTGTTCCACAGGCCATCAAAGTACAGACAAAAGGCATCCTGTTATTTTGGGGGCTGTACAGGTTCCCCTGGATTCTTTAGGTGCTGCTCCTGACTTCCACTGCTTTTGCAATAATGAGTAAAGTCCAAATATTGTTAAAAAAATTTCAGTGTCAGGAAATGGAAAAAACCAGATTTGTGCACTGACACAGGAATACACATTGCAACACCTTTAGCTGCAATGAAAGTGTGACTAGCAGCCACAGGAACTGCTTCATATCAGCAGGTCACCTTATGCACTATGCAAAGCACATCAGAAGAACTGTAGGACATAGGAGCTCACAAGAAGTAACATGGGGCAAAAAAGTCTTCTTCAGATCAGCACATCAAACCTCGGCTTACAGTAGCTTTCCGTATGGAACGCTCTTAACTCCAGAACAGTGATTTTTAACTAGTCCAGGATGAAAGTAACAAATTTAACATAGACTTACTGGTTTTATCTATTATTTATGAGTAAGAACTGCAGGGGTGTCATCTGTCTATACCCCCCAAAAACACAACTAAGCAAGTCAGCTAAAGAGGTCAGATGTATTCTCCGCTGACATGGAAAATGGGCCTGAGCACTACTTGCTGATAGATCTCAAACTGTACAAATACCTTGTGCTTGTCAAAGGTCTAATGGTCACAGAAATCTTTAAGACATTCTTTTGAAACAGGTGTTCCTGGAAACTTGACACAAGCTTGTGCTAGTAATAGAAAACCCCTTGATGTCTCGTGCCAGGCTTATTTAGGTGGCTTTGTAGCCCATTACTGCTGCTGACAGGTCAAATCAGACAACATCAAATTTGTTTTCTATGTCAATAATTAAAAATGACTGGGTTTCAGTTTACCATAAGTGAGCCTCTCAGCTGCCAGGAAGTTAGTTAGGAAGGAACATCTGGATTTCTGGTCCAATCTCCTGTTCAATGCAAGGCCAACTTGCAAGTGAGATCAGGTTGTTCAAGGCCATTATTTAATGGAGTTTGGGGTACTACAAAGAAGAGAGAGATAAAAAAATGGAGACACACTAAGGATAAAAAAGAAGCACAAGAATGCTGAGGTGTTGGTTTTTGTTTGTGTTATGCCAAGGCAATCCAGGACAGCTACCTTATGAAAAAAGAAATATCCCTAGCTATCACTTGAGTGCATGTAAACATTTGAGAAAGCAGAGGACAGGTAAGTACAAAAAGAGACAGTACCATCTAGCACTAACAACACTTGAGGAACAGGGAAGCCAGGTTTCAGAAGGTGCATTCTTTCAGAAGCCAGTGTAATTCATTGACAGAATTTGAGGGATGCAATGCTTGGGAACTACATCACAAACTCAGGATCACAAGCATTTGCTCACCTCTAGTTTGTGCAAATTGCTGTCAACGGAAGACTAATTTTACCCAACTTCTGAAAAAAACTAACCATGTTCATCGAAAACTTTGCATTAATTTCTCAAACCTTCTAGTGCATGAGGTACCCTTGGCATCTACAGTTATAATCTGTTTTTATACAGAAGAAATGAACATACAGTTTTTCCGTTACAACAATGATAAGTTTATTAGGTAATTATCCCTAACGGGGAAAAAATCCCCCAAAACACCGCTTAAATCAACTACTAAATCAGGCAACAAATAAAAGTTTCTCCAGTATCTGCATAGCTCGAGGACATCCATTTGTGCCGCTATTTGCAGAAAGCTTGGGTTCACTCCAAGCACTTGTCACTTGCCCTCCTGAGCTCTACAGAGCCCACTACACAGAGACTTTATTCTTCCGGCAGCAACTTCTGTCAGTCTGAACTCTGAGAGCTCATATGTACTTCTGACACTTTTTTTTTAATGGACCATAAAGTATCCGCGGGACGGCTTCCGTTTCTAATGCTTTTCACCGTCTTTCCCCCCCCCCCAAATTTCAATCTCACGTTTCCAAACAGGTTTTCGTAACCAGCTCATCACGCATGAGTGGAAAACAATTCCGTCCCCATGCCCCCGGCAAGCTTTTCACGAGCAGCTCATGACGCGGGAGCAGGTTTCCACAAGCAGCCCTGGAACGCGGAAGGAGGCACGGCAGGGCCCGGCGCGGATACCGCGTAGAGCGCGCTGTCCTATCACCGCCCGAGCGCCGGGAGGCGGCACCGGGCCCCGCGCTCCCGCCGCGCCTCCCTGCGCGCCTGCGCCGGCCGCGCCGTTTCCTTGGGAGCCGGGATTGTTTTGGGCGGAACCAGCCGCGCGGCGCTGCGGAGGGGGGAACGGCGGCAACGAAGAGCCCACTGGCGGAGGGAGGGGGGGAGGCGGGGCGGCCGCAGCAGCCGCCGGGCCACGTCGCGGCCGCCAAGGGAGCGGACGGGGCCGACGTGAGTGATGCCCTCGGCGGGGAGCGGGGCCGCGCCCCGGGCCGGGCCCCGCCGGGCGTGTGCCGCCGCTCGTCCCAGTGCGCGGCCCTGGGGGCGGGTAGGGCTGGGTAACTCCTCCCCGCCGCTGTTCCCTCCCCCGGCCCCCGGGGCGGGGGGCTCAGCCCGGGGCTGCGCTCGGCCGGGGCCGCTCGGGGGTCGCGGCGGGACCGCGGCCGTTGGCGCGCGCGGGCGGGGAGCGGGAGCGGGATCGGGCTGGGGAGCGGCAGCGGCGGCGGGAGCGGGATGGGCGGTGGGAGCGGCGGGAGCGGGCTGGGCGGCGGCCGGCGCGGGCCGGGGTGCGCGGGGGGCTCGGCGCGCTCCGGGAGGCAGCGGGAACGGGCGGCGCACCTGGCGAGGGTGCCCGGAGTAGCCCCAGAGGGACCCCGCGGTGACTCTCGGAACAGGCGGCCTAGGGCGAGCCGCGCGCTGTCGCTGTCCGGTCGCGGCGCGGTGGCCGGGGCAGTGCCGCGGGAAGCCGTAATCCCCAGGTCGGTGTTGTTTCGCCCTCCGCTCTTCACGAGCTTTATAGTTCGCTGGGGTGACATTGCGTGGGCAGTTTACTAGTGAATATCCAGTGCTGCTCCGTGCCTGGCACCTTGGGCTCCAACGTGGGGATGCCTCCCTCGCTTGAGGAATGCGCATCTGCATGCACATCACATCCTTGTTGAATAATTTCATCGGTTAGTCCAGTTGTGGTGTGTGGTTGGAACGTCCTTTTATGCCTTTTAAATCTACCACTGTTCTTCCAGGCAAAGCAGAATGTCACATTGGAAATAAAAATACTTAGGGTGGTCACTTGCTGAGAACACATTTTCGTAATTATAATCTAAAATAAAGCAGAAACTTAATAAAAGTCGGCTGTATTTCCTTACATAGAACTGAAGTCTGTAATTTTGCCATCAGTCTGTTTGCAACTTTCTCTTGACTAAAGGTGCCAAATTTCTGGGGGAAAAACCACAACCTCTGAAGCAAAAACTTTCTGATATGTTACTACTAGAAAACGGAGCTTTTTAAAGCTCCAGCTTTTTAAAACGTATTTTTTAATTAGTATGAGCACAAGGTTTTTACAGGCACATCTAAACTGGTAGAAAACTATTGCACTTGTATTAGTATTTATTTGACATGCAAGTACATAGGGAGTTTACCTGGTCTGTCACTTAAAGCTGTCTGTCAGTTTTCTGGACTAAAAGACTGAATTTTCGCTGATAAAATTGGATTGGTTTTTGTTGTCAGATTTGTCAATAGTGAAGAAGAACAGATTCATCTCTGTGTAATTTTGCTGTATAATTCTGAGTTGAAGCTCTTTCACATCTCAAAGTAGCAATCCCTACATGTAGCTTAATTAGAAAGCTACTAGTAAAACCCAAGATTTCCCTCTGTGGTCTAAAAGATGAGAAGCAAACAAGGCCTGATGCTCTACTTGTTTTCAGCCACTGAAGTTTATGCTCGCTCAGTGTGACAAAAGAAAAATGAAGAATTTAGTTCGGGAAAATTCTAAGTGTGCAATTTTTGTCAGCTCAGTTTCCTAAATGGTTATAATTAGGTAAGAAATTTTTCACTTCCCATTATGTAGTGCAAATTCTGTATGTTCTGCTCATTATAGCATAGGTTTAATTTGTATCTTTTAGTGGCCAGTAAAAGTGGGGTTTGTGTATGGTGACCTTTATGGCACGTTTAGCATAGAGTTCCCTGTATTACAGGTGTAGAATATAGCAACTCAGTGAGTATTGTAAAATATGGTGAAAAGAGCAAGCGTTTAATGTAGAATCACTTTTATAAATACAGATAGAATACTGGAGAAGAGCAAACCAGGTTATTTTCAGGAAAGTATATTAATTCTTGGAAGTTTGGGCTTTATGAATTTATTTTCCTGTTTATTTCTGGTGGCTGAAATATGCCACTGTTCCAGGTATGTGTTTTTGTTGGTCTTGGATTGTATTATATTTACTAACATGGAAGACATCCAATCTGATGAGGCAAAAATGTGTTTTACAAAATTAATGATACCTGAGCTTATTTGCATTGGGGCATGGTGGTTGCTGAACTTTGATATACGATTAAATCTCTCCTATTCTAAAGTGAGATTACACTGAGTAAACAGCCTTGTTCTTATCCTTGTTGATTAATGATCTATATTTACACAAGCCTGATAGTTGCTTTAATGCACCATGTCAAAGACCATGAAGTTCTAAATTGGAAATGCCTTTAAACAATGGCACTGTCATTAGAGGACTTTATCTCTTAATTTTATTGCCACAACAGGGTAGACACTTAATGAATAAACAAACAGCACTCATTGGTGAATTTTGCAAATTATGCATTTTACAGAGAGTGCTTGCGGATGTGAGGTGAGCCTAGCCTTTGTTCCATTATAGTCAAAAAGTATCTGCAAAATTAATATTTTAACCAACCTATGGGATGGTTGGGTTTTTTGTGGATTAATTTATTTAACCTTTGACCAGAAGCTCATTTCCATACTTGGAATAGGTATGCACTTTTCTCATTTTGCTTTTGTGTTCTGTATTGTCTCTCATATTTTTTGCTTTAAATTTAAGAGCCCTTCAGTATTTAATTTCTTGTTTCTGACTAGTTTTTGAGGGCTTGTTGAAATCATTCAGCTAATTATAAGATACTTTTCCGTGTTCCTGTGGTCCTCAGTCAATGATTAAAGCGATATAATCTGGTGTATTTTATAAACTTACTTAGTTTTCTACTCTTCTGAATTATGTGGTTTTTAGCCAATTGTGAATTGACTACTTCAAAAGCAGCACTTAGTAACTTGTAAAATGCCCATTTGGTTTAACCAAGTATAACTTGGAAAAGCAGTTTTATTTTTCAAAGGTGTTTTCTCTTTCCATGAATGGTAAGAAGTGTTATTTTTAGCAGTTACTGGTTTAGTTGTGACAGTAAAGCTTAGCTTTGGGAGTCAGAACATGTTGTAGATAGAGAAAATACTGCAACTTCATCAGTGTCATTTGGAAGCATATTGCAAAACTAAACTTTTTTTTTTCTTCCAATGGAGTTTGTTCGGCTGTCCGTACTCTTTTGAAACCTTAAATTGTTGGATACTTAGTATAAATGCTAAAGACATGAAGTTAACTAATTACTCTTGGCATCTGGCTAATCAGCTCTTCTATAATCCTAAACCAACCTGAACACTTTGCCTTTTTTTCCTTAATTTGGTTTAGTTTGGGTACCCAGCAAACCAAAGCACTGTAAGTAATGGGTGTGAAATGACCTGAAAGTAACAGGCCTGTGCAAGTAAGGCTGTGAAAGAGATGAGAGGGATGTGAGGGTAGGGTGGTGCAGATGCTTGGGGACCCAAGTATAGCCTCAGCTCTTTCCTGTGCTGGTGAAATGTATGTGTCCAGGAGGGATTTTTAGTGCTGAGGGCCAAGTGCTGTATTTGGCTCTCTTCACTGCTAATCAACTCCTGCAGCCTCAAATCAGAGCAGCTGCATGCAAACTGCCTGTTAATAGTAATCCATAGTAACTCCTGCTCTGTATCCAGGTGTAGTTTGGGTGAGTGTCAGGTGGCTCGGACCAAAATGGTGCGAGAATAGTGCAACTACACAGCCTGGCAGTATTTAATGCCATGTCTTAATTTGTTCGGGTCAGTGTAGTCTGCAGTGAATGTGAATTGCTGCTGTCTCACAGGACGTGTTACCTAGGGAGAACTCGGAGCTGTCACCTGATGGGCTGTGGGGGACATGGGTACCAGAGTTCATTGCATGGAAGGCTAAGGGGAATATCACACCTGCATAGGAACCTACGCTTCATTAGTTCCACTGTTTACACAACAGCTTTTTGTATTAAAGTTTTTTGTAGAACAGTCTGAATTTTCTTGATGAAAAGATAAACCTGTGTAATATTTTTATTTGCCTTCAAGCTTTGTTTGGATTGCATTTACAGGCTTTTCTCCACAACCAGGAGGGCCTAACATTTGTTTTCTTTAGCAAAATGAATTTCATGTAGTTGCTTGTCTGCTTTATGAAAAATACAAATGCTTTATATAAACATAAATATGTAGAGATTTGTAATAAAATTAGATTTGCTGTCAGATACTAACCTTTGCATTGGAAACTATCAGCTGGCTTCTTCAATGATGCTGTCAGGAGACAAACCTGATTAGAAAGGCTTCAACATAAATGGTTTCATGGGTCATTATTATTTCAATAAACTGTTGGGGTTTTTAGAAGTCTGGAGGACTACAGTGCTGAATTATTTGGCTACTGTCCAGAAATACAGCTAATTAAACTGCTGTAGTGTTGTTTTTTATTTACCCTCAAATAATAAGTATCAGAGCTGGGACTTGATAGTGAAAACTTCTAATAATTTAGACAAATAGGGAAATACTTACTTCTAAATAAAATGTACTCATCCCTAATACTAATTAGCACAGATTGAATTATTAACTTCAAGTCTATGGACCATTTATGTTAATGATGGTTGTTAAATACTTTAAATAGAATGGTGAATTCCGAGGGAGAAGCAGCTGTTGTGTTGAGCCACTTCTAACTGAGGACTGAAAATGCGAGCAGGTAAGGATACTTTGTGTTTGATTTCCACTACATATTTTATGGTTATAACTAGATGCTAATGATAGAAGTTATTTCTGTCCTATATAAATCTTTAATGCTGCATTGGCTCCTTTTAAAGTTCATTATTGTAGCTGATTTTCAAAGTGGTGTTATTTTTTTGTTTTAAATTCAGGGGCTTTTTAAAAAGTTGTAATGACAGTGGTAAATACCTTTTGCTGAGGATTCAACAGCCTTTCTCAGTGGTGTGCCAGGTTGCATTTTGAATTCTTAGTTGCAAATTAAGCATTACCTGAGGGGAACTAGAACACCTATTGCTTCAAGGTTGAAATGCTGCTGATGGCAGTATCATGATTCATAGAAAAGCAGAGTGCTGGCTCCTGGCTCTTACAGGTCTGTCTCAGTATGGTGCTCTTCTGGGTTCCAGGCACAGTAAGAACTGGGAGCTGCTGCTTCTCCTCAAAGACAGTGTGTCACTTCTGCTCATAAACAGGGAGGGCAATAATCTGTCCTCTGCTTTGGCTAGCCCAAGTTTTGTGCTAATCCTGGTGTGCATACTCTTCAAAATGTATTTTCTTCAGGAGACAGAGTAGATGGTGCTGTCTTTAGTGACAAGACTGGTGTGTGTGTGTGTCTGTGGAAAGCTGCTGTGTTATCCTTGTATGGCTTAAGTTGCCAGTGGAAATTCTTAACTGAATACAAAGTGAATTTGTTGGTAAACTTTCCCTGATAAATAATTCTCATGCTTTGCAATTTTAAAGCATGATTGTGCCCTTTTTTTTAGCAACAGTGATTACTGAGATAGCAAATCATACTCTAGATTTCTTTTTGCAGTTGAAAGTGAGGCAAAGGCAAAAACCAAAGTCCGCTTTGAGGAAATCTTCAGGCGCCATGCTGGCCTAGCAGACACAAAGAAATCAAAGAAAAAGAAGTTTGACTCTCAGGAGAGTATTGTGGTGAGTTGGAACACATGCAGGCTTTGTTTGGTTGCCTTCCTTAACAGAAAAAAGATCAGGAAAACATATTGTTGAAAAAAGATGTGAGCATTTAAATAAAATAAAGTGTAAAATATGTTTCTGCATGTATCCCTTGTTTTTGGTGTGGCTTTTTTGTTTGTGCACCAGCAAAGTGTCCTTGGAGGTATGCCAAAATTAGATAGACTATAATACTGGTAAAAAGAAAGTGGCGCATGCAGGCATGCACTCATTTGATGTCTACCAGTACTTCTTTGTCCATTCCCTTTTTTCATAAAATTTTTCAAAATCACAGTTGACTTTACCAGGAGTTAATTAGATGTTTGAGAGCTAGTAGAATTACGTCTGTAAATGTATTTAATTTTGAGAGTACTACATCTGTGTAATACAGGTATGTCTGTCTGATACAGCTGTCAATTGAGAACTGATGAGAAAGTGTAATAATATTAGAGATAATAATTAACTATTCCATTCTGTCCTTTTTTTTTAATCTCAGTAATTAGTGAATTTCTCCATTCAGCTTTGTGTTTTTAGTGGTTCCGTGTTCACTTGTCGACTTTTTTAAAAGATTTTGGCTTTAGCTTGTGACTTGCAGATTAGGAAGGATTCTATCACCCTGAATTTATAGTTAGATGACATTTTTGTTTGTGGTATATCTGTCGTTAAAAAATCCTCAGAAACTCCTCTGAGTTATGGTTCACATTGTAGCCTTTTTCCTGAAGAGGAGAATAAAAGTTCAATACGAGTTTATGCATACCTGATTATTGACTTGGAAGAATTAGAATTTAGAAAGAAAGCAATTTGCTTAGCAGACAGATATTCTGATTTTTTATTTTATTCTTGTTAGGTTTTATATTTTCAGCCTTTTTTCTTACAATTGTATCCATATCAGATTCTGAAAATTCCTTCTTTAATACTCATTTAAGACAAATGAGTTGTATTTTATGTAATGTCATAAATTTTACGTGTAGTTATATATATAAAGTATATTCAGAATAGATATATTAAACTTAGTATTGCTATTTGGTCTTAGATTGACAATTTGAAATTGGATTTTGTGTGTATTTTTAAAAAATTATATTCCTTGATGTATATGCTATTTAGTCAATTGTCTATACAAAGAATCAACGATGTCTGAAAATAGCACAGAGAGTTAGAGGGTGGGTTTTTTCCTTTTTTACTGGCATATATGTAAATAAAAGACTAAATTCTTCCTCAGTTAAGTTTACTTTTTAATGAAATGTTAATTATTAATTCTGTAATTTATAAGTATTTTGAACACATAATTGTATGTTCATGTGCAACTACATATTACTCATAAGTATTTTAAATTTGCTCTGGTTTTGAAATTTGTTTCCATTCCAGAAGTCTCTGATGTAAAACACTAGTGTTTTGGAGTTATGTAGAAGCACTTAAAATCACAGTGATCTGAATCAAAACTTAGTGGTATGAAGCAAATTAAGAAGCATTTTTAGGATCCGTGTGGAAGCCGAAATTTCTGGCTTTGTTGAAGCTATAAATATTACCAATCAAACCACTTAAAAACTAAGAACTTGAGGAGAGCTTGTATTGAAACCTCTTACTGACCATTTTGAGTATTTCCTTAAAGTGTGACAAAGTTGCAGGAGCTCAGGTTGGTATTTTCCATGCCAGTTGCATTCGAGTAGAAATTTCTGTAAAAGCTTCAGCAAATAAACAGTCTGCAAGAAATAAGAGTGTGTGGGAGTGGAAGAGTAGGTAGATGGAGGAGGTTGGCTGGTTTTGTTCCCGTTTTCTTCAGTTCATATGATTTAACTGTACAGTTTCAGGTATCTTGAAATAATGTGAAATTTGTCAGTGATGGTTGGCTTTGTGTCATGCACTTGCCATAAATGGTCTCCCAGCTTTGATCAAAAACAGGTCACGGTTCAGAGCCTATTTCCACTTGAAACGTTCCCGTCTGTTTCCTTCCTTTGTCTTTGCTCTAGCCTTTCTTAAAGATTAATAAGACTTTTTCCCTTATAGTCCACTGTTTCTTTGAAACCTGAGTTCTGGAGCTGCAGGGGGTTGCTGTGGTTTTAAATGACAGAAGTGAGGATACGGAGAGTGCCTGCCTGCTTGCCTGCTCTGCTCTGTGTGCCCATTGCCTGGAGAGCATGCCTGGAGAGCTAGGAAGCAGTCTGCGTGGAAGAGGAAAGGTTGATGTCTGTAGGGCGGGATGAACTTGAAGCCACAACTGATAGGAATGAAGAGCTTGTAATGGAGATGGAAATACACCTCAACTGTGGCCAGTGAAAGCTCTGGTTTGCTGTTCAGTAAAGAGCCCCTGGGGAAGTAGGTGTGAAGCTTAAAGGCATAGTGGGAAAAACAAGCGCTTGAGACACAGTCAGAAAGTGAATTTGCCAACATCCTTTCTAGGGCAGTCACCATATTTATTTTTTACCAGTTATGCCTCCTATTACAAATTGTTAGAATGAGGCAAGCCTCGGATCAGGTAATGTCCAGGTACATTCATCTATCTAAAGTCATCATGAAAATGATTGAATTTATTTGGTTCAATGTCAATTCTGTGGTTGAAAAGAGGATGTTTAAAATTTTCTACCAGATGAAAAGGTTAGATCCCTTTATGAAGGGAAAAATTTCCTCCCTAGACTGTTATCTGATCAGATTACAATATTGGGATGGACAGGCATTGATAACTTGGGTTTTGTATTCAAGGCAGGAGTGCAACTGATTTATCTGGTTTATAGGCTGAAAAGCAGTGAATAATTGTGGAGATTTCCACTGGATTTTAGCATTTTGGTTTTTGTGTGTAAAATAGGAGAATTGATAGTAGTTGACTATATAATTGATCCACACATTTTCTCAATGTTTTCTGTTAGAATTTGGTGAAAAAATTCCAAGCCCATCTTATCTCTAAATAAAAATTCTTCTAGCTTTGAGTGTCTACATTTTATAGTCTTACACAAGCAATGGCAGTAAAATTGGTTTCCTAGTACATTAAGGTTTTCTTATACCTCCCACCCAACAAGCCATCTTCACAAGTACATTCATTAACAATTCAGTTGTAAGTAAATGGTCTTTTACATGTCAGCTCTTCAGTGGGCTGGCAGTGTCCATCCCTAGTTTTTCAAGGTGTGCCTGTGTTATTATGGGCAGAAATTCAGGTACCTCTGTAAATCTGGCTACACAAGTTTCCAGATATCCGTGACAAAATCACTTGATATGTTGCCAGCTTCCACTCATGCGTATTTGAGAAGCCCTTTCGAAAAGGTGTAAGATTCTTAGGTGTTGTCCCTGCTATCAGCTCTGGGACATGAATGGCAGTGATGTGACCTGGGGGTGACTAACTGTGGTGTGAACCTGGAGTGTCAGCCCACTTGTGTGTGCCTTGGCTGGCACCCATCTCCTGCTCTTCTCAAGGCAGTAGTGCCAGCAAGGCTGTTTTCAGGGGAGAGTGCTTCCTCTGTCCTGGTGTAACGTGGCTACAGAGCTGTTTTGAAACAAAGCCTTCTTATTTGTTCCATGTTTTAGGCTGAGAAAGTCAGGTTCAGGGTCAGCAACCCTCTAGAGTTACTCCAGAAACAGGCCTGTCTTTCTGAGCTGCTTTTCCAGCCTAACTCCTTTCTCTAACTCAGTTCTGTGTTTATCTGTTGATGATAGCTCTTAGTTGATATCTCTCACTTCTTTGTTTCAGACAGAGAATCTGTACCAGTAATCCCCACCTCTGCCTGAGTCCTCAGGTTTTTATGAACCTCTTGACTTTTACTTTATTGTTTTGTAACTTCACATCTTTCCTCTCTGTTTAATTATATCATGCAATTACAGCATGTGGAAAAGGTAGCCTGAATTGAGATCATACAGGCTGTTTATCTGAGGAGTTTATGTTTGAACTGCTGAAGCAGCTTTGTGCTGTTTGCAGTACCTATTAATGTTCCTGAAATTTGCTGTAGTTTGAGATTGTGGTTTGTTTGTGTTATAAGGAAGTAACCTCAAGTTGTGCCAGAGGAGGTTTAGATATTAAGAAAAACTTTTCTGTTGAAAGGATAGTCAGACATTGGAACTGGCTGCCTAAGGAAATGGTAAGAGTCACCATCCCTAGAATTGTTCAGAAGGCCTGTGAATGTGGCACTTGGGAATATGGTTGAACGTGATGATTTTAGAAGTCTTTCCCAACCTGAGTGATTCTATGAATCCATGATTTTTTGTTTGTAGGCAATAATAAATAACGAGTTCTAGTAAGTATTTCAAGCCAGTTTTTGCATCAGGTAGATTCTTTAAGGAGATTATTCTTGAATATCAGAGTTATTTTAGAAACTTTTGACCAGGTCAAAGGTGAGGGCTTTTTGTTTAGGATTTCTCAAATAATTCTACTATTTGTGCTTAGTGGATTGATGTTTTATCAAGGGCAAAAATCAGCATGACCTTAGTTATTGGCCACTGCTGGGTCTTAATTGTCAGTGTGTTTTAATCTTTATTTCTCATACTCTACAGTTGAAGTTATTAATAGAAATAAAGATATGGAAGTGAACAATCTATTAGGAAGCATTATCCTGTTAGGGTTTTTTTTTTTTTGTTTATACAGAGCCTGATGCTTTAATTCTTTTATTTTCCGTACTCTGTTCTGTATTTCAAGTTATTTGTATGAAATTTTCCACATCCTCTTGAATCATTGACTTAGAAATAAATATGATGTTAGTGATTTGTTTAAGCAAGTATTAGATGAAGATACAAGGACAATTTTTTCATACTTATTACACATATTGTCCTTTTTTACAAATTTTTGAGGCAAACATGATTCTGTAACTGGTATCCTGAATACAAGGGAACAATGTGTTTATTGAAGAAGAAGGTCTTGGCAAATAAAACTTTGTATGCAGATACCTATATTTTCTCGAAACTTTTTCATTTCTTTCCGTTGTGTTTTAAAGCCCTTCCTATTGTTCCATGTTGAGACTCGAAGAGAGTTTTCTGTAAGACAACAGAGTAAATGAACCTCAGTGACTTTATAGAAGTTACATCAAGGAACAGAGATCTGTGTCTTCACCTCCTTACAGAATTAGACCTCAGTTACTTGCTGTGTTTTTTGGCATTATCATAAAATAATGGTTTGGATTGAAAGGGACTTTAAAGGTGATCTAACCCAAGTGCCCTGCCATGATCAGGAACACCTTCACCCGATCAGGTTGCTCAGAGCCCTTCCAGCCTGACCTTGAACATATCCAAGGAGGCAGGGAATTGGCATTATAACCTTTAGTAACCAGAAATAGAAACCTGAAGGAGAGAGGAAAGGTTACAATGTGTTTTTTATAAAACCATCAAAAATTAGCAGCAGAAGTGCTTGAACAAATGCATTAGCTAAAATTTAATTCTGACAAGCAGCTTTCAGTACAAGAGACTACAAACAGCCGAGCCTGAAATCTCTCTCTCACTTGCATTTTCAGTGGACGAAAGTTTTTGTTATTCTACTGCACATAGTCTTCAAGTCCTCTATAGTGTAAAATATTGGCATCTGTTTATGGAGTGGACTTGTTGATTTCCTTTTTTCACTGCATATACATAAAAGTCGTATGAAAACATAATGTAACACTGAGGATGAGGTGCCCAAACACCAAATGTTTTTTTTCAGTGTGAATTTTCTGTTGACTTTTAATCTGTCACTTGTCAAATAGAAACAACAAAATAACTAGATCTTTGATTTAATTTTACTTTGTGTAATGTTGCTGAAGGAATAACATGAAGTGCAATGTTTATCCTTAGAACATGATTTTTAGTACAAGTATGTTTTATGTTCTTTTCATTTATAGCTTGATACCTTTAGAAATAATATTGATCTATCTAAGGAAAGTGTGAATGATGAAGCAATTATAAACAACACATATAATCCTGAAGAAGAGAGCCCCAGATTTACAAAAAATAAATTGAGAGAGAAAGCGTCAATTGCAGAGAAAATAAACAATGATGTTGTTAGTGGAGAGGAGAAGAAGCAGCCAAAGTCGAACAGGAAGAAAAAGAAATCACTGTTACAAGAACAATTTAATGAGGAGGAAGATTTATATGAAGCTAAATTGGGGAGTTTTGAAGAAAAGACTAATGATTTTCCAAAGAAGAAAACAAAAAGTAAATCACAAACAGATGTACCTCATCAAGAAGGTGATAGAAAGATCAAAAATTCCTTGACTGAAGTGAGAAATGTAACTGAATTAGAAGAAGAAGAGCAGCTAATTCAAGCCTATCAGCTGCATGTGGCTGAGGAAGAAGCAAATGCAATTAAAAAGAAAATGAGAAAGAAACTTAAAGAACAGATGTCTGAATCTACCTCCACTGTTCAAAGGCATGAAGTTGCATTGAATAATGAAGTGGGCAAAAAGAAGAAAAAGAAGAAAGAACGAGCAATTTTAAGTGAAGCTGAAACAAGGTAACATGACAAACTGTACACGGTGTGTCTGTGAATCTTAAGCAAAATGTTTCATTTTAAGATAGGCAGAAGGTTTCTGATAAATTGTTCATATTTTCTAAGTGATTAACTGGATGATATGAAAAAAATAGTACCAAATCCTTTCTCAAAAGGCTGTCATGATTAATACTTAGCTCACGGATTCTTTTTAACTCTTTTTAAAAATATCCTCCATTGCTATTTGATGTTTGTTTGGAACTCACTCTTAACCTCTTAACTAACTTAAGATAGTTTTGTGCCTGATTTTTTTTTTTAGTGATAAGTGATGGCCTTCATCCAGCAAAAGAGTGTTAGCTTAACTGTATTCATATAAATGGTACTGCAATTGTCTGGAAATTAGAGGGAAAGGAAGTGGGGAGAGCACTGAAAAAGGCAAGACACTAATGGGGCTGGGGGCTGTTACGTTTTCAAGATACACAGATGATGAGTTGCAGAATTTCAAGCGGATTAATAATGGCAATGAGTAATTGTATCAATATATGCAGTGGACTGCAGTTGCTGACAGTGATCCATTTCCTTGCAGTGCAATGTCCCTTTCTGAGCTGCAGCATCATCCAGAAGGTGGCAATGAAGGTCAGTCACTTGAAACACTGTTTACATCAGAAGGCCAGAAACTGGAGGAGAGCATGGATAAACAGAAACCTAAAGCCAAGAAGGTTAAGAAGAAAACCAGAAAAGGTCTGCCAACAAAATAATACTGTACTACTTTGCTGCACTTTTTTTGGTGCTGCTATAGAAATATTTGTCCTTAGTAATAATACAGAAGTGATTAAGCTGTTTGAGTTACTTATATTTCTTAAGTTACTTAATTGTATCTCTGTTCTTCCAACTCTGAGGCTTATTTTTGAGGATTTTATTTGATAAATCAATCGAAAATTTTGAAAATTCATTTACTATAAGCAGCTTTGAGTTGAGACAGAAGTTACTTTGTTCCGCTAATGACAGTTTATTTACTTTGTTCCCACTTCCAGAAGAAACCATGGAAATTGCTGCAGAAAACGATGAGGAAATGAAGAATTCAGAAATTTCAACTCAGTCTAAATTTGGTTTTGGTGATGATCTTGTTTTGGGAGTTTATATCCATCGATCAGATCGACTTAAAATTGATCACTTGATATCTCATCCTGTGGTTAAAATCCATATTGTTGATCAGAGGAGTGGCTTATATGTCAAGAAGGATTATAGGTGACTTTTAATAAACTGTTTCTGTTATCAGTGATTACAATAAATAGGTATACTCTTCCCTACAAAATTAAATATGAAAATGAAAATGGGGTATTTTAAGCTTGTGAAGTTGTTCGTTAGTTTCTACATCTATGATAATGTGTATATATATACGTACAATAAATAAGGGTGATATTTTCTTTTCTTTTTGACACTTTTAAATGCTCTGCACCGCTGTATTGCTCTCGAGGCTCCCCAGGGCAGTGGTCACAGCAGCAGCCTGACAGAGTTCAAGAAGCATTTGGACAATGCTCTTGGGCACATGGTATCACTCTTGAGGATGGTGCTATGCAGGGCTGGGAGCCGGACTTAATTATCCTTGTGGGTTCCTTCCAACTCAGCATATTCTGTGAATCTGTGATATTTCCAACACATCTATGATATTTTCAACACATTTCTTCCCAGAGACAAAATTTCTTAAGTCTCAAAAATATGTAAAAGCAAAGATTAGAATATGTAAGCAAAATTCTTGTAGTATAAATAGCATCTGCCTTTTCTTTTTTGTTAAGAACTTTTGAAACCTTAAATTTAGTTCTTTGTATTTCTAATTACTTCAGTTGTTTGTTTCCACTGTCATTATGCATAATTTCCTGAAACCAGATATTAATGGGGCTTGAGCAGTAGACTCCACCATGATCATTATGCAGAAATTTGCTAACAGTAACTTAATTGTTAGGATTTTCAATTTCAGCCTGTAGTTTTTCTATATACATTGCAAATTGTCTTAAATTTTGGGTGGGTTTAGAAAATTTTTTCTAGAATCATACATATAGTATCTTATATGTTTCCTAGCTTTCAGTAATTGAAAATATTGTTTTGTTTGAGGTTGCTTTTTAAATGCTCTAACAATTGTAATTCTTTGGAAATTTTCAAACAGCAAGAAGGAAGATTCATCTTATGAACAAGAAGAAATACAGCACATTCTTCCTATAATGACACAACCATGTGACTTTAGAAAGTCTAAATCAGCAATTCCAGAGTGGGAAGAGCAAGTAATATTTAATGAGCGTTTTACTTACTTTATTCAAAACACTGAGGAAAACCCTCAGGTTATCCTGTTTTTTGAGGTAAGATGAAATATTTTTCATCAGATTTATGCACATTCTGGTTTTTGGGCTGTTTCTTCAACAACATATATTTGACTGATTCAGGTGTTTTATTGCAGTTCAATTGGGTTAATAGCATGACTTTAAGATACAAAATCAAGTAGAGTTACCAAAAAGTGGGGTTTTTTGTAGAAAAGGATCCTGTTTTGATAATAATAAGGAAGATGACACTTTCTTATAAAATCAGCTCTGAAACTTCTGGGAAAGCCTGGTAAGATATGGTGGATATCACTGGTTTCACATTCTTGAAATTTGAAAAGAGGTTTAAGTACAAGAAGCTCAAAGTTAGAATTTTTCTGCTTGTAGCAACACCTCATTGTACCAGTGAGCAAACTATTACATTGTTTCCTTTAACATTTTACACATCTGCCTCTCCTGTCCCAGTCTTCGTAATTATTAATTTGTCCTCCAATACCATTATGATTAAAGGAAAAATTTTAAGTTATATATTCCATGTTATTTTGAGCTTAAGTATTTCAATATTTGTACAGGGAGATTCTGTAGTATAAACATCAAAATGGAAGCCTAATAGAATAAATATTTTTTATTCCTTGGGTTTTTTTCCTATTTCAAATAGACTGAATATAACTTATTACCATATTTTTTAATGTTTTGTGGTGCTTGTAAGTGAACATATTCGTAAAATTAAGAGTCCTTAGTTGCTTAATACAAAACTAGTTACATTTGTATGTAAAGATTCTTCATGCAAGTTGTGCTAATGTTGGGACCAAAAATATGATTACACTGAAAAAAAGCTGTTTGACTTCAGGTTTATGAAATACCAATTTGAAAAAAGTACTATGCTAAGGATTTTTTGTATACTGGGTAAACTTCCAGGAGTAGCTAAATATGAGAAAATTCTGGTCCCTGACAGAAAAATGAAGGCTCTTGTAGGCATCCCTGGAAGTGTTCAAGGCCAGGTTGGATGGGGCTTTGAGCAGCCGGAGTTAGTGAAAGATGTCCAAGCCCGTGGCTCAGAGCTCTGTGATCTTTGAAGGTTCCTTCCAACCCAAACTGTTCTGTGACTGATTTGATGACAAAACTGATAAAGCTAGGGAAGAAAACCTAACTTTTAGACTGCCATTTTCCATCTAGATTATTATGCAGCTGGTTTTAGCTGTCAGATTTGTGATCTAAGGGATTTCTGAATTACTAGGAAAGCTACACATTATTGTTTCTTCTCTTTTATTGAGATGTAAGGGGAGCAAGAACAGGTTTTTTTAAGACTAGGCTCTTTTTTAATGGAGGTCATAAATAGTCATCAGGTAAATACATAAGGACCTGTTATTTCTAATTTCTTACTTGTGAGGAAGAAGCACTGGTTTTGTAATTTCTCAAAATTTAAATCTGTTTAATTTAGTGAATTGACCAAGCATATCTTCAGCAGTTTTTTTTTAATTACCATGAAGTATATATTCATTAGAAATACATTTATATTCACGCTGATACTTCTAGGTCCTTGATTCTCTACGTATGAATGAAATGAGAGCCAACTCTGATATACAAGTTCAGGAAGGTCGTTACCGAAAAATTTGTTGGGCGTTTCTAAAGGTATTGTAAATATTTAAATGAAGAAACAAAATTTGTAAGTCCTTTTATCTGAAAATCTCTTGCTGTACTAAGTAGGAAAGCATTTTTTAATATTTTCAGCAGCAGAGATGGAAAAAAAAATCCTTGTTTGCTTGGCTGTTCTCTCCTTTTCCTCTTCTTTCACTCCCTGAAATCAACACAGTGACAAGCTTGACGTTAAAGAATGTGTTTTTCAAGAAAATATAGAATGTGTAAGATTGTTTTTGTTTGTTTGTTCATAAAGTACAGAAGGTTGTGTTCTTTTAGGGTTTTCTTTGTGTTCATGTGATTGTGAACAATAGGACAAATCCACTAATTTCTGTACCTCAGCTGTTCTGTATTCTAGTGGCATTTTCAGTTGTCCAGTCTTTGAAAAGACTCCCTAACTTAATTACTAAAATGCTTCTCATTTTCAGTTGCAGAGTTTGAAATGCTGTGGCAATTGAGATACAAATGTGCCAAATGTGAGATATGGATAATTTAGCCAGCACGTGTACCTTTCTACCCTTTTAAGAGATATTTGAATGTGTCAATTTGTTCTTTGAGAGCTGACAAACTACAATTTCCCTGAGGATTGTTTGTTTACATCTACCCCTGTGCGTGATAGTCATTGACAGTCCACAGCATAGAGGAAATGTGAGAAATACAGGAGAAGATAATGGACTGCAAATTAGGTGAAGGGATAGGCACCTCCATAGCAATTCAATACAGAGATTCTTCTGAGCTCTGCCCAAGATAAAGCTACTGGAATCAGGGGTCTGGTATCCTGTGTCTGTTAGCAGAGCTTGTAGGAACTGTGCATCCAGGCATTCAGTACAGCCTACTGCTGAACAGAGGGAAAAACGAATTTTCAGCTCATAAATATGAATAAAATTATTGCCTGTTCATCATTCTTACTGCATCTGCCTGCATTATCCTTTCATCTGTATCAGTCTAAGTAGAAATGTCCCAGTTCAACATTGATCTGTGTTAATGGCAGCAGGTGCATTTATTCTTCGGTTCCGTAGAGAGGACTGTCTCCTCTGAAGTTGGAGAGGTTACTACATTGCTGTATCTTCTGCTCTGAACCAAAGCCTTACCAATGCCCTTTGTTGCAGCATTCAAAGAGGACAGATTTGGAAGAAGCTGTTTGTGGATTGGCAGTCCTTTGAGATCTGGTTGTTTTAGCAACTAGCAATTTAAAAAAAAGTAGAAAAGTGGTACTGCAAAGGTGTTCCCACTTACAAGCTATTACTGCTGTGAAGCATCTTTCAAAACTAGGCTGCCATCTAGTCTTTAATCTTAGTGATTTGATACTGGGGGGATTAAATACATGCTTAGTTCATAATAACTTTTAGAGTTAGTATATTTCTGCAGTGGGAAGTGGATTTCAAGAGCTTATAATGTTACTTAAGATATTAGAAATTATCTTTTATGTTCATTTATCTTCTTCTTTCTTCTTTTTAATCACCCTTCCAGCTTGTAGGTGCAAATGGAGTTCTAAATGTTGGTGGAAAACTTCGTCTACAATTATATTACCCACCTTCAAGGACCAAGTCATATTTAAATGCTGTTGAGGTTTATGACTGGTGGGCAAAATGTCCTAGAAATCGTTACCCATCAACGTTATACGTAACTGTAAAAGGCCTAAAACTGCCAGATCATGTAAGTTAAATATATAATACGTAAGCATATTTGCAAATATGCAGACTTTTCTGTAGGAGCTAGTACCTAGATAGAGGATGTGAGTCTATGTTCCTATGCGTATATGTAAAAGCTGGGCTTACATGCAGTATATAAAATATATAATAAGAATGTTGCATCTCAAGGTAGGTGTTTCAAACTTAGCCCTTCATAGGTATCTTTGAAAAATAGGCATACTTTCCCACCTAAAGCTTCGAATATTTTGCTACTGACAGAAAAATTTCAGAGTACTTTCTTGATTAATGTTCCTTCTTATTAGCAGAATTGACATTTTAAGTCACTGGACTCATGCAGGTGTATGAATTCTTGGAGAAAACATGCAAGTTACTTAACTCTGATTCCCAGCACCCTCTAGCTGTATTGAGCTGTATTTTTTTTCACAAATGAAAGCTTCTTTAAAGATAGGCTTACACTGGTATGTGCTGAGATGAGCATTCAAGATAAATACGGCATTTCATTTTCTACAATGCAAGTACAATATTGTTCTATTATATAATTTCCCTTTTGTATTTAGAGCTCTAATAATACTTTCTTCTGCTCACTTTTGTACTATGAAGAGGTGATCTGTGGAAGCCTGGTGAGATGTGCACCTTCTCAGTAGTACAATATGGTACAATAGTAGAGTAATTCTAATTTTCACTGACCTTAATAGTTATTAAAAGTAGGAAAGTAACAATTATTTGAAAAAATTGTGATACCATTTGATTGACACAACTTTGGAAGCTTGGATTACTTTCTGACTTCCTGTGAAATTTTGCAATGCAGTTTTCATGTATTAAGCTTTTTCCGTTCTCTGTGTTTCAGATGTAGCAAAACATTTAAATTAAAAGTACCTTTTAATCTTTTCAGAAATTATATTGTTTGCTTTAAAAATATTTTTTCCCTGATACTTAGTTTTGTTTGCCTTAAGGTTGGTCCTTCTTTTCACTCCATGGCAGCTGTTCAACAGGAACAAGCTAATACAGCACTGTCAGAACTCCAGAGAGAAGGATATGAACCTTCTTCAGAGGAGAAGGAGCCATTTAAATGGTCAAGATTGCCTGGACAGGTGAAGTGTTTTTCTTTGAATTTTAAATGAAAATAATTTATATACTTACTATATTTTTGTAAGTATTATGAAGCAGGTAATGAATTAAAATAATTAATAAAAATATTAAACAAAACATTAAAAACTGTCATAGATAGTAGATGAGGCTTAACCTGAGCAAATATGCTTGATTTAACCATTTTTTCACCAGAACAGACAGGTATTTTTATCTGCATAATTCTCTAAGAATTTGAAAGAGTAGGGTTATTAAGGTAATGGAAGTAAGACAGGAAACCAGTTCTCAGATTTCAGCTTGACTAGAAATATATTTTCTTGACTTTTTCTGTTTGCTTGTTTGTTTGCTGAAGATACTTTTATACGATAACACAAAGAGCTTACACTGAAGAACCACGTAGCTACTGTGGATATCGTCCTTCACCTTAAACTTGAATTTAGTTTAGGAGAAAAAGCCATTGGGTCAAAAAGAGGTAGTATGTTGGGAGAAGGGAAAGGGAGCTATATTACTCATTCCATTTTTTGGGATGTTTCATCTCTGGTTCTGTCTTTAAAAGTCAGAGATTTAAATACAGATGAGGATGCTAAAAGTGATTTGGTAGAAGACCAAAGGTTTGAGTGCCTGTGGTTGGGTTTCTGAGTTCACACTGCAGTCATGAGGCTATGAAAAGTTGTGCTTAGACTCCTTAAACAAGCTTGGCTTACAGTCTTAACTCCACATCTTACATCATTGATGGTAGGCATTATTAAGCTCTTCTTAAGATTAAGGAAATTATTTCAATTTTAATTTTTTTTTAGGTCTTTTTAAACTTGCTAGTTGATTGTAATAATGGAGCAGAAAGAGATTATACATTCATGTGGCCTAGGTTATGTTGCAAAATTGTCTCTGTTTGTAATAATGTCTTTGAATTTTACTTTGGAATGCCATTAAGATGTTACTAGCCTTTTAGAACTTCTGCATGTCAGGGGTTAGAGTGTATTTTATGCATTGCATAATTAATATTCCTACTGCTTGTTCCCTGAAAAGCCAGGCTTGCCGCATACCCAACAAGCACCTGTTTTCCCTGCGGGGTGGGGATATGGGCTGCTTCTGTATCCGCTTCTCTCATGATGGGAGAACACTGGCAGCAGCATGTGCAGGAAGGAATGGCTATCCTATTGCTTGTAAGTTAAAAACGTTTTGGCTTTTTTCTTATAATTCATGCATTTGGAATTTAAAGGTTAAGGGAAGTTAATTTTTAAACTGTGCTTTTTGAAAGTTTCTGGTTTATAATTGTGATTTGAACATTGTTCTGTGCATTAAAGAGCATTGAGGAAAATGCCCTTTCTGTGTTGATAGGGCTGAAACTGGCTTTTCTTACATGGTTACATATACACAGTTTAATGGTATGAAATGGCACGATTTCTGCCCAGAGACCTAATGGAAATACTAAATGAGTTTGCAGAAGGAACATAGTTTCTGATGATAATGTTTTAAGGGAAATAACTTTTTAAGCCTCCACCTCATATACCTTTCATGTAAGTTTTTCTCCTAACCTGTCTTGAAAGTTAGATGCCTGAATGTTGTCATCTCCAGACAGACTGCTGGAAGCTGCTGTCTTCCATGGTCCAGTTCAGTCCAAGTACAAACATTCCTTATAACTCAAATTTTTGACTACTTTTTGACTAGCTTCAACTACATAGTTCTTAAACCTTGCATAAGAATTCTGAGATTTAGAGAGAGCGGTATTTTAAGCATGCACAAAGTAAGTGTTTAAATGCAAGGAGCAGTATATCTAGATTCCTTTATTACACAGCCCCAGAAAATTATCTCAGTGTTAAAATACTTCTAAGATTGGTCAAGTAGTTGTCAAAAATTTAAAAAACCCCAGCTTAATCCTAATCTGGTTCTAATAATTTAAAGCAAGTAAACTGTTTCTTAAGGGGTAGGACATTTGTGACATCCATGAACCACTAGATGGAAGTAGATGCTTTCTGTCCATTCATATCTAGCAATTATTTCATTCTGTTGCCTCAAAATAAGAAGACAAAGAAAATGAGTTGATTTATGCTAGCAGAAAATCAGCCTAGGATTAGACTAAACTTTGGCTCTAGTAGCTACATCTATGTGACTGAAAATACTTACAAAACTTTTATTTTTCTGTTTGAACTTCCCTAGTGTATGAAATTCCTTCTGGACAGCTCTTGAGAGAATTTTATGGTCACCTTAACATAGTGTATGATCTTTGTTGGTCAAAAGACAATCAATATCTTCTTACTGCTTCCTCTGACGGCACTGTCAGGTCAGTATGGTGAGATGTTCTGGCAGATACCATCAGAAGTTGAAAAGAAAGTGGTCTATTTCAGTGTGTTACTACAAACTGCTACAATGTTTTAATTAAGTATTTGATTACTGTGTGACTACAGTAATATAAAAATTGTGATTGGGTTAATCTCTTACACTGTATTTACTATTTCTAATGTATTTGTATTTGAAACCAAAGCTTTTCCAAAAACTCTAGTGACTACATCTACAGTGCAGTGAAAAAACAAAAGACTTTTTATTTCAAGAAGACACTGAGACAGTTGTAATGTTCTGTTCCTGGAGAAATTGCCATACTGTAAATGAAATACTAAATTTGCAAATTTGAACATGAGGCAGGAAATTGAAAATTTAAGATTCAAGTTATGTGTGTGAATTTGCCACACTGCATATATGTGTATTGGTGGTGTTCTTTTGGTTTTTGACATTTAGTAAAAGAATTCAGCTTAAATTGCTGTATATGAATTTTGATACTGTTATTTATTAAATCAAATCCTCTACAATTAAAGTGTACTTCCATACAGTGTTAATGTTAAAATATTGATCTGTTCAGATCTGAAAACCAAAACCCTCAAAGCTGTAGATACACATGAAAACATGGCTGGGACACTGTACAGTTTTATTATGAACAACTTCATTGGATTTCATAGAGCTTTTTGGGGTTTTTTTAGCTCTTCAGATCCCTATCTGTTATTTCTGTTATGCAACTCAGTAATGCTACAGGCAGTTGCATAATTGAAATGCCAGAAGAATTGTTAAATGATATATTGTATGTGTGGAACTGTTTTAAGGTCTTTTTGCTGCTTCTATGTAGGCCTAAAAAGAGTGTTTTGAGAGTTCAGTCCTTTTATTTTTTTAATTTGGGAGTGGATTAAATAAGAATTTTTTATACTGAGGTAAATATCAATTTCAGTCATTTATGTTGCCTATAAGAAGGCTGAGCTGTTCCTCAATTCTTGAATTTGTGGCAGCAAGTTGAAACTGCAGTGGTCTGCCTCCTTTTCTGTGTACTATGCACAGTCACTGTACGAGTTATTAGTTCCTGTATTTGTTGTGAGTTGCCTCCTTAAAAAGTCCCAGCACCCCATTGCTTTAAAGCCATTATCAGTTTATTATTTGGATAATCTTGTACTGAATTCTAAGGCAATGTGAAGGTAAATTCATGACCTTATGTGAATTCTTCTTTATATAATGTTTTATGTTATCCTCAAGCCTTCCCAAGGTTTAGTTCCACAATATTTGTGAGCAATAAATTAGTTTTTATTTTGTTAGATCAAAATCATTCTAAAAGATAGGTAGACTCCTTGTGACCTTTCTGCATCAAATTGTGAATTAATTGCAGTACTCTAAAGGGTTGGAATTTTCTAATTAAATCACCTCTGAATAAGCTTAGAATTCCTCAGTAGCCACCAGAAATGGTCACCTCACCTGGAAGGGTGCCACTAAAACAATTTAATAATGTACTGTAGCTGAACACTCTGTGCAAAGTGCTGCCCACCTGTATTTAATGATCCAGGTACTGTTCTATTCTTTGTGGACTCATTTTTGGGAAGGCTCACTAATGAAATGCATACCATCAAATAGAAAGCACTAAGAAAAATCTGGTCTTGCAGCTATGGGTGGCAAAGGATAGGAAATAGATTAATAGTAAGAAGTGAATTTATGTGATGTAAACATCCTTGAGATCATGATCACTGTGTGGCTGGTAATTATTATTTTAAAAATTTCTCGGGTTTTATTTATATTTAGTGGCCCTCAATGTTCCTTTAAGGGTTTTCTTGTTTTAAAATTGTTTTAAATGGATGATACCCCAGAAAATATTAATTTGGTTATAACTCCTGAAAGAAAGAATTGAATGCGTTCCATGGAATTCTTTATGAGTATTTTAAAATGAGAAATATATCCATTAAGTGAGTAAGCAGTCATTAATTTGCTTTGAAGACCTAATTCTGTGTAAAGTAGTAAATGTTTCATAATTCTTGTTGGAAAGTACCATGTTAAAGGGTTAAATAGAGGTGGAACAAATTGGTAGGATAAACAGGTGTTGTTAAGTGTTTGCAAGTATTTACCTCTAGAACCAGTAGCACAAAGTACAGCAGCAGTTGTACCTGTGTGTGTGACTGCTTTCTGCTGTAGAAATTCTGACCTTGTTTCCTTTCAGAATGTGGAAAATAGAAATGAAGGCGGCCTCTGCAGAGAGAGTTTTCCCTCATCCTTCATTTGTCTATACTGCCAAGTACCACCCAATTGCTGACTCGTTGGTTGTGACAGGATGTTACGACTCAGTGATTAGAATCTGGAATGCAAATGTGAAAGAAATCCATGGGCAACTACTACAGGAGCTTGATGGTCACAAAAGTTTCATCAACACACTTTGTTTTGATGCAGAAGGTATATAGTTAATATTGCTTTTACAAATAGTTGTCTTTCCAATTGAAGACCAACTTGAGTGTTACTAGTTCACTTTGTAGAGGCAGCAGTATATTTTCTTTCTTTATTATTTCCCAGTATATAATTTCTTAGGAAGAAGTTATTTACTGGCGAAGTGGTGAGACACTGGGACAGGTTGCCCAGAGAGATTGTGGGTGCCCCATCCCTGAAGGTGGTCAAGGCCATGTTGGTCAGGGCTTTGTTGTAGTGGAAGGTGTCCCTCCCCATTTCAGGGAGGTCAGAACTAGATGGTTTTTAAGGTCCCTTTCAACCCAAACCATTCTATGACTCTTCCATAAAGAAAATGAGGTAGTAGTAATTAGGTTGTGAGAATTTTAACGCTAGACTGAAGAAGTGGGAAGGTGATGAACTTTTCAATATTGACAAGAGTAGGAAACACTGAGAGAAAGGGACAGAGGTTTGACCATTGCGAGTCATGTCAGCTGGTAGGTTAACAGCTGAAAGTGAATGTTGTACTGACATGTACTAGTGGAGGAAGAGTTGAAGATGAGTGAAAGTTAAAGTTTGACTTTTTCTAGTACTAGTGACATCACTAATAGGTGGTTCATTTTAGTCACTGAGTAGGTACTGCAAAGAGGAAAGCTGTATTTTTATAAAGAATAAATATTTGTGCTTAAAGAGCAAGTGTTGGAAAACACTATTTGTTCTAGTTCCAGATTGTCTTAGTGAATGTATAGGTAAGCATTGAGCTATCATGTGAAGCTCGTTGAGCTGTAAATGCTCACATTTGCTGGTTTTAGAACATGAGTAAAAATGAAAAATATTAAAACTATGTTCTGCACCTCAGTACTTGATGTATATGCTACATCCAAATTTATGGTGTCAGCTTATGTTGTGCAATATGAGCAAATGCATTTGCAATGAGTATATTATAGCTAAAGAGATGGAATAATTGGTATTTGCCTATTCACAAAAGTGATAGAACAGAAGGTTGTTTCTTGTTTTCTGTATTACTTTTTTTGTGGGTGGTATTTTACTTATAAGACATTATTTCTCAGGACACCACATGTTCTCAGGAGATAGTTCAGGACTGATAATAGTTTGGGATACACCTGTCAAAGGAAGTTCTCAACACCTTTTTCAACACTGGAAGATAAATAAGGTAAACGGGTTTCTTAAACTAGCTTTGTAATTTTTACATGAACTGTTTCATATCTATAAATCTGATTTGAATAAATTTTTTTATACATTACCTTTTAACTGTATAGATGTATTTTCTTTAAAAATTGGTATAGGAGAACTGATACAATGTGCAGCAATTCACTGACTTAATTTTTTTTTAATAGTTTTGCAACGTAATTGGGTTGGGCACTGGAACAGGCTCCCCAGGGAAGTGGTCACATCACCAAGCTTGAGAAAGTTCAAGAAGTGTTGGACTGTCAGGCACATGGTTTGACTCTTGGGGCTCTCCTGTGTAGGGTCAGGAGTTGGTCTTTGATGTTCATAGTGGGGCCCTTGCGACTAAGGATATTCTAGGATCCTGTGGTTCTATATTTTTTTTCTATATAAAACATGAAAATACTTGGGGTTTGATAGCACTGTATTAACAGGTAAATGCTAATGTGTTAAGTTTGTTCTCTAGAGACAAAAAAAATAGACCACGGGCTTTACAAATCACCTTTGTTCATACTTCAGAACCATAATGTTCAGTCAGCATTTCTGTCATCAGCTTAATTTTTTTAAAATTCAGTCACAACAGAATCTGCCTCATGGTTGTAAAAAGTTGATGTCTAGGATGTAATGCCTTGATATAGGAACAAACTTTTTCCTTATCCAAATAAAATGAATTGAGCAGAAGAAGAGTAATGCGAGAGAAAAATGGGCAATAACATGTAAAAACATGAGTTTTAAAACACAAAGTTATATAATTTTCTTTATTTTCCATCTCTCTGTAGGAAATAAAAGAAAATGATATTAAAGGAACACCAATAAATCATTTGGAAGTGCATCCGAATGGAAGGCATTTATTAATCCATGCCAAAGACAGTACCCTGAGAATTATGGACCTCAGAATGTTAGTATTTTTGGTGACAAATGTGTATTTCCTTTCTGTTTTAAAATTTACTTGGGGGAATAAAGTACCACAAAGGTATTAGTTGTGTAGTTGGGAAGGAGAAAGATGTCCTAATAATCAAGGATAGAAATGTTAGGGTTAGGAAATGGTTTCAAAACACTGCTCTGTTACAGACCTTTTGGGTGATATTGAGTAAGACTTTTAGCATAGAATATCTAAAAATTACTAGATTACTTGGGAGCCTAAAGTGGCATGAAGAATACAATGTTAGTCTTGTAAAGATTGAAATCCCTTTTAAAATGCAATCTGGGCATGAAAAGAACTTGGTAACATAACATGTGTTAGTTTTGCATTTTCAAGACTCTGCGAAGGATATTTTGATGATGAAATGGAAGATGATCATAAATACTGAAAAACGCAGTGGTGTACATATTATGGTGTATTAAGCAGGCTATGAGATATTTTTGTGCAAGTTTTCTCATTCTTGATAGTTATAAGCATGATTCTTTGATGATAAACTAAAATAAAAACCAAGAAGATTACAGACTCGCTTGAGTTTCATGTTGGGAGAATGACCAGTTCAACCCAATAATCAAATCACAGCAGCATGTTACTCAGAGCTTTATACAATTGGGTTTTTAATATCTTGAAGGATGGAGATTTTATGACTTTTGTGAGTAACATGTTCTAGTGTTCATTCACCCTCAAAGTAAAAGACTTTTTTCTTACATTTTAAACAGAATTAGCTATATTTCAATTTATGTCCATTCCCTCTTGCCCTTTCATTGGGTGGGAGTGGGCAGAGTCTCTCACCAATCACTTTCATATGTTGATAAGATGCGCTTGGAAAGTCACATTAAAGATATGAACAAGTTTTCTAAATGTTTCATCCTTAATTTCATAGGTTTCTTTCTGCCCCTCACTACACAGAAAATCCCTGGAGGTATTTAAAAGATGTGTAGGTGTGGCCCTTAGGTACATGGTTTAGTAGTGGACGGGACAGTGCTAAGTTAACAGTTGGACTAATGATCTTGAAGGTGTTTTCCAAGCTAAGCAGTTCTGTTATTGGACTGGATTGAATGTTTGAACTAGGACTTTACTGTATTATAGTGCACTTTTCTCTTTTACTGTGGATGATGACTTATAATGGCCATGCTAGGAGCTAAACTGTCCACTCAACTGAAGCATGAAATTGCTGGATTAAGAGAGGGAACCTGTAGTTTTTGAGTTAGTGTTCTTCTGTTGCTCCTCTTTCTAAAATGTGCAGAGAGTTTTAGTTTGAGAGGGAAAAATGGGCATGCATATTAATCTTTAAGAAAGAGTTTAATATGGGGTGCAATTTCACAATTATTTTAAGCAAGTTTATCCATAGAACGTACCATCTCCTGCAATCTCCCACACCTTTGGCCATGTATTCCTAGCATTTCCTTTTTATCATCTCTATAGATCTTTTGATGAGGGGCAAGTCAGATCAGTGAGCTGATTCAACTAAAAATTAGCCTACAAATACAAATGATTAATTTTCATTTTAATCAACTACCTGATCAAACTCATCTGATAGCTGCAGAAGCACTAGAGAAGAAATGAGGGAGAGCCTGGGAAAATAAGGGTGGAGAGGACACCACCAGGACTGCTACTTTGACCACAGCCCACAGTTACATTGACTTAAGTCTATCAATAAACCACAGGGTCAGATACCCAGCAGTGATAACTTTACACGTCAGCATTAACTGTTCATTCCCTGCATGAGAAAAGAGGGGGTGGAGGTCACGGATGAACACAATTCACTTTGATTGACAGCTGGTTGCTCTTAACTTTCCCCTTTCAACTGGCTTTTTTCATCTTTTTGGATAATGCTGCTGTCCTGTCACTTAGGTATGTGATCGGGATTTGGTTTGGGTTCAGTCCTCTCCTTGGGGTTTCATGTGAAGGCTAGTTTTACATCTTGCAGGGCTCTCCTAAAGACATCTCAGAGATGCTATCTTTCTTATTCATACAGCTAAAATTCTTATTTGGGTTAATATGGTCTCACACTGGGATCTTTAAGGCATCCTTTTCTCTTACTTGCCAAATAGAATTTCATCTAGGGTATCCGCATTTGGAATATTGTTTAAAATAATTTTACTGTCGTATTAAATGCATTGCACTTCTCCCAGTATACCTCCATTGTTTCTGCAGTAACAAATTTGAAAAGATACTGTCTTCTGTCCTTGAGGGCTACAGTGGCCTATTGCTGTTCTTCTTTCCTCCAATTCTGCATTGTAGTATTGCTGCTGGGTTAGTCTCCATGTTGAACTTTGTTACCTTTTTCTAGGCTATGCCTCATGTTTAAAATAGCCTCTTACAAGCTGACTTATGCTTCTTTCTATCCTTTTGTGGATTCTCTCCTACTTGATGCCTACAAACTGTTTGACAGTAGATCATTATGACTGTGCTGACCAGGAGTGTTTCACTGAAAAAAGATTAGGCTACCTAAGTTGCAAAATAATATTAAACATATCAATAGTAAATCAATGTTTATGTCTGAAATCCGTTGATTCTGCTACTGGTTTTCTAACCAAGGAGACATTAGTCTGAAGAGCTGAAGAGAGCTGCTGGGTAGGTTTAATCATTCAAGCTCAAGAAGCATAATGAAAACTTTTTTGGCAGAGCTTGGAGTAATAGTGACAATTTCTCCATTTTTTTGCAAAGCCCAGGATCAAGATAGTGCAAATTACTGCATCTCTATCTGTTCTCTAGATCTGAGGATTTCCTTTTTCTGCTGAAAGACAAGGATGTACACTTTCACCTATACCGTTAGGTGCATTATGAAGGTCAGGGAAAAGAAAGGATAAACTCTGCACTCTGCAAAAAGTGTGTGCTTGTGTTTGGGATGCGAGGTATATTGATTTTTCTGAGGAATAGAGGGGGGAACTGACACTTAAAAAGTTACATTGTCTATTCTGAACGTATCTGCTATATCTGCAAACTTTCTTTATCTTTAGCTTGGCTGCAAAGAAATACATAGGTGCCACAAATTACAGAGAAAAGATTCACAGCACCTTAACACCATGTGGTACATTCCTGTTTTCAGGAAGTGAAGATGGAAAGGCTTATGTTTGGAATCCAGAAACAGGTAACTAATTATTTTATGGACTTAAGCCAGATTGTCAAGGCTGAGGGGGAAAGGATTTTTTAAGGTTTATTGAAACACTTTTGTTACGGAATTAAACTTTGGTAAGATGTTCTTAAATCCTGAAGCTTCAGCTCCACCTTTTAAATAGCTGTTACTAATCTCAGATTTAATTCTCTAGAGGAAATTAATAGAGGTAACATTTGTAATATCCAGCATGACCGGAGCACCTGAGGCTCAGCTTTTTGTATACTGCAACTCTTTACATGTGGTGAGGATCTTAAAATGGAATGCACAAAAAATGTTTTAGGTCAGGTAAGTTTTTCTGTTGTGTTGTTTAGATTTGAGAATCAAATCTCTCTTGTTCAGAACCACTTCATCTCTGTGGTGGGCGGTCAGAGATGGAATATTTTTGGTGTGTGGTATATAAGGTTCCTCTGTGAATTAGTCCCCAAGCCAAGGAGTTTCAAAATAGCTACCAAAATTTTTCTGAAAAAATGTGACGAAAATGTAGGGTAGAGTTTCTTGTACAGGAGGTAAAAGAGACAAAAATAAGAGTAGAAAGTAGCAGAATACCATTTTGGATTTGATGACATTATATTCTGTCTGTAATTATAATCTATATAATTTTTTAAAATAAAACAAGTAAACATTTTAAAACTGGCAGATAACTAACAGATCTGTTTTGAATTTCTTTCCATGTTTCCAGCTACATTAACTTGAATCTCTGCCACTACATAATTTGCCTGAAACTTAAAAAAAATAATAATAATAAAAAGAGGGAGGAACTTTGTTATTAATATGTTTTTATTGGGTTTTGACTTTGTTTACACACTGTATTTGCATTTGTAGTGCCATCAGCTGAAGAGCTAATTTTATTTATATTTTTTAATAATTCTCTGCTCAACTTTCACTCCTGTCAGAACTGTATAGCTGAAATCCACAAGTAAGATGGCTATCTTTGTACAATGCAAGCACAAACAAATACTGTGGAACGCCACCTTTCCAGAACTTGCTTATCAGAACAAGAGAACTCAGCTAACCTGGTGCATCCTCTGGCATTTCCTGCAGCTATTGCAACAGCACTAACTTTTCTGACTTACTGAATAACTTAAAATCATGCAATATTTCCTTTGTCTTATGCCAAAATGCTACTTCTCAATGAGGAAATTGACTGAACAACATTTATTTACAGTGGCAGACACTGCAGTAATACAAGCTTTAACCAGCTGTTATTTTCCTGTATTGAATTTGTTTCAGATATGTTCCTGTGGCATTAATAAACTTTTTTCACTTCTGCAGGAGATCAGGTGGCCATATATTCTGAACTCTTCTTCACATCTCCACTTCGTGATGTTGCCTTTCATCCACATGAACACATGGTGTCTTTTTGTGCCTTTGGTCAAAACCATCCAATACTTGTATACATTTATGATTATAAAGGTACAGTACAAATTTTCTTGATACTCACCTGTAAGTATTTTGTATTTGTAAGTGGTTTGCTAGTATTGGTACTTCTTTCAAAGGAAATAGAAAACAGTCATTTGATGATAATACATATCTTTTTTCTGGGAGATACCAAAACTGAATTGAACATGATCCTGCACAACCTGCTCTAAGTGATGCCACTTTAAGCAAGGGTTTTGGCCAAGCCAAAATCACCAGAGGTCCCTCAAGTTTAAATTTGTTTTTGTATTTCGTACTGTGTGATTTTTGCAGCACTTTATCATATATAGGCAGCATCATACAAAAGCCCTTTTTCCAGTATCAAGATGAATTATGGAACCAGAAAATACAATCGTTTGGGAAACTAATTAGGAGCTTAATAGGAATCTCAGTAGTTTGTGCCAGCTATGTTACAAAATAATGTTGAGGAGCTGTATAGAAATGAATGAGAGTGTATAGACTTTTAATAAATAGCTGTTACATCTGTGATGTGATTATGTGAGAGATATGTTTATTCCCAATGTTATATTGAAGAGAAGATAGTGATAAATGCTAATTTTGAATTTTTGGTATACAAAATAAAATTCAGATTGTGCTTTGCAGGCTTTTTTGGTAGTTGTGTTCAAGTAAGAACATTTGCATCTAGAGAGTTAATGTGTTAATATGAATTATGCAGTAATATTTTTGTTTGAATTATGTTTGCAGGGAACAGATCTGTAAAGCTAATCCTGTCTTTATACACTGGCTTTTTAAGTAATGTAGTAATGGGATTGCTCATATAAAATCTCAGTGTAGGTTGTCTATTGAATTGGTTGACTTTTACAGGAATATTAAGTGGAATGACTGTGCAATCAATATTCAGTGCTAAACTTCAATTAAGTAGGATATATCTGTACTTTAGAAAAAGTTTAAAAAACAATGAAATTTTTGGGGGGGTGAAGGGTTTCTTTAAAATTTTTTGATTGTTGAGCAGACAGTGAGTCTTAAAAAACTTAACACTGTAGTTTGAAAAAATATATATGTGCGTACACATTTAGAGATCACACAGATAGCACAGTCATAGTTATTTGTGTCTTCTGACTGCTGACAGTAAGACTTTGCATAGGTTGTGGTCTTTTTCTTGCATTGTTGGTTACTATCTTTTTGTTCCTATTTTGGTTAAAAGCACCCTCTTTGCTTTTAGAATATAGTCATACTGTCATAGTGTTGAAAGATTTAAACATATAGTAAAGCTAATTTTAGTCACACACAATTTTTAAGGCTCCGACACTATGTATTTTAGATACACCAACAGTTTTATTAATATCCTAGGCAGAACTTGCATGAAGAATTCTTTTAACCTTTGTTGGCTTGAGACCATAGTACAAAAAACTGCAAAAGTCAATTTGTCAGTCAGTATGTCCTGTGCATGTATAATATGTCTGTCAGCTTCTGAAATAATTGCTCAAATATAATAAACTCACTTGAACTAGGCTGGAAAAAAATGGGAAATGTCACTGACTTGAACTCAGTGCAAGCTTTATAACTTTATTGCCTTTGAAAAATTCCTTTCTCTTCCCACTCCCTCCCCCCACCCAATGCCAATATTTCTGCATGAGGAGCACTGTTGTTCATAAGCAATACAAAAATACCAGTTCTGTATGAGAGGCTGCTGAACACAGATAACAGAATTGAGATATTTTTATCAGAAGAGTTAGGGAAAAAAAAAAGGGTAGTAAGGGGAAAATTTCATGTAATTTTCAGGTTTTCCCTATAGCACTATTGGTACAGCTTCTGATGGTGTTTGACTGAAGACGTGGCTGACAAAATGGCTGCAATCCTTCAGTGGGTTTTTTTTCCCATGGCAGTGTAAGGCTTCACCTGAGACATTAATATTGGTTATTTCTACAGTTGCACAACAGGAAGCTGAACTTGTAAGAGATCTCAGTTCATCACTTACCACAGCTGCACCAAGAGAGCCACACTTCTTTAGCAGTTTTTCTGAAATTCCTGTACAAAAGAGCTCAGTGATGTCTCCAGCAGATCAGTTTGTCAATGTTGCAAGAGCATCAATGAGAATGCAGAAGGTGAAACAAAAACTTGATTCTGTTATGGTAAGTCAGATTTAATTAATTTCAGAAGTTTGTAGTCTTCCCATATTCTGGAACTGGTATACATAAAAAACCATATGTGTTGTCATGGCATCTGGTCTTTGGAAATTAATAAATCTCTCACTAATATTAATGCAGGTGTAAGTAGCTCTTAAGAAAAGAGCAATCATAAAAACCTTAATTTTGTTTTTCAAGTACTGATGACAAGGGATGTTTTTATGCTAGTGCCCGTCGCTGTTTGTCCATCTATGTGAAATCACAGATCCATAAATCATTACGGCTGAGCTTCCTGTCCACCTTAAAAATTGTATGTGGCGTAAATGGCAGGGGTTTTAGGGAGCTGCAGGGCTGGGAGGAAAGCATGGTCTTCCCTGTGCTGGGCACAGCTGTTTCAAGCCAGCTCAGTGAAGGATGATATGGACCCACTGCACAACTGAAACTGGAACCAAACAGAATATGGCATCTCTGAGAAAACAGACTTAAGAAAAGTCAGAACTGACTAGAGACAGGAAACACCACAGCAGAGGAGATATGCAAAGGAAAATGTGTCAGGGGGCACAAGTGAAGATACAAGGAGGAGGGATGTGAGGGGTTGTGTGAAATGAGATGTGAAAGAAGACACAGAAGGAGGCATGAAGGTGATGCAAGAGACACAAAACAATGCAGAAATAGAAATATGGGGGAAATAACAGAGTAGGCTTGAAGAGAGAGACAAGAGATATATGAGGGCACACAAAAGAAAATACAGCTAATGGTACACCTCTGAAGGGGCTGCAATTCATGGAAGAATGCATGCTGGACAGGTACAATCCCAAAGGGGATTTTGTCTGGTGGAGGATCCATACTAAAGCAGTTGAAAAGAGCAAGAAACAAGAAGAGTCAAAAAGAGCAAGTCACTATGCAGTAACCTCACTGTACTGCCCCACTCATCCGTTGCCTCTCCAAAGGGACTGAGTGCAACATAATGGCAAAAGCAAGGAGACTGAGGACTAGAAAGGAGAAAAAAGCGGTGCCTGAAGTGCAGACAGACAAAGAGAGATGAAAAGTGTTTTCTTTGGATGGGTGTTTTACTATTTGTCTTGTTTCTCAATACCCAAATTGGTAATTAAAGCTTTTGTAATTGGCAATAAATTTAATTAAGTTAAATTCCCCGACTTGAGACAATTTTGCATGCAGCAAGGATGCAGAATGTTCCTGAATATCACTGTGAAGTTATAATTACTTTTCACAATAACTTGAACTGCATTTGGGTTTGCACTTACTATTTTTCATTTTGAAGTACTTTTGAGTATGTGTAGATTTTTTAAATGTAGTTTTAGGTTTTGTCTGCATTAAAAAGTAGTGAATCACAAAAGAAGCAGATGAGTAGATGAAAGCAGTTGTTCCTGAGGTTGCTGTAACTACTGTCATCATGCTGTAGGGGTTTTACTTTGGATTAGATTTAGTCTGGTTCCTTGGCTTTGGCATCCCTATTAGGCCGGAGTTTTGAAACTCTCTGGAAGAGAGCTATCCCACAGACCTTTGATTTTTGAACTGTGAACTCCCAGTGAACCCCTTCATGAAACACCACATGCTAGCTCTCATGGATAACAGTGGCAAGCTGCTTCTACCTTTCAGTTACATGTGGCCTGATACATGGAAGCAAACCTTTTTTCTGCCTTCTGCTCATTCTCTTCCTACTCATTTAGAGTGAGCACAAGTGCCTTCAAGTTGTGTATCATAGAAGGGCACAACGTGGAGAGGATGGAGCATGTAGCCTTGTGTCTGGGACAAGTACTCCAGGAAGATACTCCAGGATAAATTTTTACTGTTCTGGATATCTGGTCATATGAAGAAAAAGATGGGGATAGAGAATTTATGAGAGTATTTATCATTGCACTGTTTATTCCCAGATTAACCAGTGGTTCTGGACTGTGGGAGACAAATCTGGTTTAGCAGAACCATGTAACTAGATGAAATAGAAAGCCTACAACTGTGTTTGGGAGAATTAACTTTCAGCCACTGGAGTTTTGTAACCTTAGGTTTCCATTGACCAGTTTGGGATGAGTAAGTCCACTGTGAGCAGAGACATGATCAGTGCTTTTGACAGCATCCTCCAAAACTCTCTACCTGTGTGGGAGATGTCAAAAAGTTCATCTGAGTCTTCTCACTGTGTGAGTTTCCAAACAGTACAGGATGGTGGTTGAAAGCATCCACATCCAGTTTGCTATCTGTCACATAGCAGTAGTGATTATAAACACTGAGAGTGCTTCCTTGCATGGCCTTAAACCACTGGGATATTGGGGAGAAGATTTCTTTGAAAGGAGTCTTGATGCTGATCTTTCCAGAGATCCAACATGACACTCAGGGGACAGCAGAAGATCTTTTTCAAGCAGGGATAGGATCATTTTTTGCATGTGGCTGCAATAATGCCTGCCTGATTTATCCCATTCTGGACAGCCCCAGAGTAAAATATATAACATTAAAACTTAAAATTTCTACTCATTTGTAATTGGGAATTAGTTTTTGATGTGTGTGCAATTCCCTTTCTCATATGAAAAATGATGGCTCTGTGCAAGCAGGCTTTGCTGGAAGGCTTGTTAGAATGCACACTCACATAAATGGTTTTCTAAAGTGTTTGTCAGAGTAGAACTCTTAAAAGTTGCCACTCAGCCACATGTGTGAGAATGTGCTAATATTTCTGGGAACAGACAAGCAAAAATGGAAAAAGATGACTTTAGGAAACCACACATAGGGTGGTTTGCTGCCCTGTGGTCAAGTTGGAACATTAAAAATCCAGGTGAAAACACAGGTGTTACTTTGTATGTATTTCACAGAATCACAGAATATGTTGAGTTGGAAGGGACCCCCAGAGATCAAGTCCAGCTCCTGGCCCTGCACAGCGCCATCCCCAAGAGTCACACCATGTGCCCCAGAGCATTGCCCACACACTCCTTGAACTCCGGCAGGCTGATGCTGTCACCACTTCCCTCGGGAGCCTGTTCCAGTGCCCAGCCACCCTCTGGGTGAAAAAACATTTTCCAACCTAAACTTCCCCTGACACAACTTCAGGCCATTTCCTCAGGTCCTGTCACTGGGCACCAGAGAAAAGACCAGTGCCTGCCTCTCCTCTTCCTCTCATGAGGGAGTTGTAGATGGCAATGAGGTCTCTCCTCAATCTCCTCCAGATTAAACAGACCAAGTGACCCCAGCCACTCCTCATACAGCTTCCCTTCAAGGCCCTTCACCATTTTTTTTGCCCTCCTTTGGACACTCTCTAATAGTTTAATGTCTTTCTTATGTTGTGTCACCTGAAACTGCACACAGCACTCAAGGTGGGGCTGCCCCAGTGCACAGTAGTCCTGGTCTTTGGGTCATGTTTGCATGCCCTTGTCCCCGAGATGTAGGAAATACCATGTTGGGACAAGCATGGTGGCAGCATACCTTGCAGACCTGGCCTAAGGTAATGCCTGGAGTCATGTTTTATGAGACAAAGGTGCTGGAACATAAAAACAGGAAATCTGACAAAACAGGGGTCTCTGGTTTTAACATGTGTGAACTTAGCAGCATAGCTGCTGGATTCAAAACTTAACTTTTAAGTGCAGAGTTTGGAGTTCTGTGACTTAGATACAGGATTGGAAAAGAAAATGTCAGTACATTAAAGTTTGGGTTAAGCTAGATAGAAATAGAGAGTACTCTGATCCTGTATGAGCTTGAGGTCTTTGTCTTATGACCCATGCCTTTTTTCCAGGTCCCTTTAGAACCAATAGCTTTTTATTTTTCTGTTTTTCTTCTTTGTTACCTGAACATGAACCTTAATGAATTAGGAGATAGATGAAGTTTCTTTTCTTCTCCTCTGCAACATTGCCATTCTTATTAACCCAGAAATTGTGTAATTAGAACTGAGAGTTGACTATTGTGCTAAAGCTTTAGCAATTCACAAAAGCCAAGACCGTTTGATAGAAAAGGTAAAAATTAATTTCTGTATGGAGCCAGAATGCAGAATCAGCTTGTGTACCACACAGAGAAATTACAGAGTAGTGAATCTTGGCAGCAGTTATTATTATTTATCTCTGCCTAAGGGAACTAATACTAATGTATGATTCTATTCATAGAAGTTTTTGATAGGAAAACATTTAACTCATCTCTGGCTCTTGGGAGTGCTCATAAGTGGTTTTCATTCAATGTTACTGTTTGTTTTTTAAATTTCACTTCTATCTAGCAGTGAAAAAACCTGTTTTTAACTATCCATAACAAGGGGACGATATATGTTGTGTAGGTGTGGAGAGAAGGGCTTTCTTTGAAGATGTAGTATTCCAGCTCTGAAATTGGGCTTTTAGATGCTTGACCCCTTTGTCGCACTCACGAATAGCATCAGTGTATACTCTGTAGTACTAGACTTGGAATCAATTATATGTTGGCTGCCTTATCTCTCAATATATGAATGCTTCTAAGTTAAAGTATGATTAGCTTTTCCAGTCTTTACTTCATGATGTATTTCTGAAAAGTGTTATTAAAAGGTTATCAAAGTGGTTACCAAAATTCTGATACTCGGAGCATAATAAATACAATGTTAGACAAGTAGAATGTAAAAGTATTCTTTCCTATGTACAGAAATGCTTACAACTATTTGGTTTTTGTTTTTTGTCCTTTGAGTGTATTTATTGCTGTGGCACAATTCATAAAGGAAGTAGGTACTGTTGGAGAATCCAGAAGCTTACATCTCAGATTGCATGGAATGTACTGAACTTCCGTCACTGAGCTGTACAACTGTAAAATATGTTCATAAACAATACTTTTGTGTAGTATACATCAAATACTAGAGTCCTTTCAGATGGTCTCCTTTTAAAATTTAGTGGAGATGCAAAATACATCTTCTTGTGTTGAAATAGAACAGAATTTAAAGCCACTGCTTTTCAGAAAAAAGCGTGCAACCCTTTTGGGGAACACATAAACATGATACTGATACTACCTAAGCCATCAAGTGGAAGAAGAGGGAAACTTGTGCTTTTGTCTGCAACAAAAACCTAGAGGCAGAGCTGGATGCCCAAGTGGTGTGTATTTTTTCATGCTACCATTTTCAGTCTTGTAAGAATCTGTCCTCTGGTTCATCTTGGTTTTGGTAAATTCTGAAATACCATGCTTGACTTCTGGGGTTTAGTGCAGATCTGGAAGGTAAGAATTCTGTAGTAACTTACTATAACTTCTACCTGAAGATGGAAAACCAGAATTCATAATATATTAAGTACTGAGGACTCTTTTTAAAACATTGCCTATTTTGTGAATGTTCTTGGCCTAGTACAAGAAAATGGTGCAATGTTCCTGCAGGCTGAAATAGCTGTTTCACTCAACTGTGCCAGCAATACAAAATTTTTATCTACAAACTACCAGGAAAGGTACTGGTGTTCTACAATCTTATCATATGTGTAAGAAATGTGCAGTATTTTTAAAATCTCTTTTTCAATTTTTTATCATATTAGTAGAGAACATGGATGTATTTTATAAGCTATGGTGCATCTGATATCCTATAATCCTGTGCATTTCATTTGCTATGTAAAGATAACCTTTATAAACCTCTTCTCCATTTCTCTTCTCCAAGCAGATACTGTTGAATCATTGTGATTTAATAAACTGATTGTTGATATGAAATGGCTGAATTATTACTAGAAGCTTTATATAGGTAAAATACTTAATAGCTTATAAAAGCTTTGCCAGAATTTTACTTTGTCTTTAAGAAATGTTTTATTATAGAAAGGTTTCAGAAATTGTGATGAATTTTTCTTGCCATTTCATTAAATTTTCTAGGTTTAATAAAGTTGCCTGTGTTAGAAAAAGTTGAACAAATAATGGAGTTTTTTTCTGTGATTTGTTTTTCACTTGATTCCCTCCCCACCGCTGTCTGAAAATCTTACAAGGCAGGTCAGGTTCTTAAAGTCTGTCATATTTTTCTATGTTAGAAGATTCTTTGCCTAATAAGAATTTTTTTATGCATTCTTCATTTTTGGCAACCAACAGGTGAATTTTAAAGCAGCACAGTCAAAATAGATGTATGTGTTGGTTTTGCCTAGGTTAGAGTTAAACCATGACCTCTTTCACCATTGTATGTATCTCAGTGACTTATGTTTTATATAAATGGTATGCCAGCCAGAAAATGAATTTAATTCATTTTTTAGCATAAAAATATACTTTTATAATAATTTTATCAGAGAGCAAAATAAGTTGGTGTTAAGAATTTTTACTGTGTGAAGATTTTAGTGGTTGTTTCTTTAATTTTGTTTTCAGTTTTCCTGTACTAGCTTTCCTGCCACAAAAGTTCGTACAGTTCGTAAAGTTAAGGAAAAGTTACTCACTGATTAAGGACTTCTACTGTGTGTGGGTTTTACTGATTGGTTTTGTTTTAAGTTTTACCCTATTACCTGTCTAGTCATAAATATTGGTACAGTTACAGAGTAGTTACTCCATGTTTATTTTGTCCTTGCTGAACAAAGTTAAACAGGGCTGTCTGAGTATTGCTATGTGTCTTGGGGTGTCCAAACTGGCACACTATGTTTATTCAAATAGTATTTTAAAGCAGAGAAAGCTGGATTCATTCATGTTAAAACCCAGCAAATTACTTCTCCTTCTGCCAGCTGGCTTGTTGTCACCAAGTTGTTGAGAAAGCAGCTTTTATTAGAAACTTTTAATAAGAGAAAATACTTTAAATGGGCACTGAGTCAATTAATAATATTAATGACAGTTTTGGTAATGGTTATTGGGGCTGTGATAGAGTTTCTTGCAACATGAAGAACATTCTTCCTGCCTGAAAGGAGGTTGTGGCAAGGTGGGGGGTTGACCTCTTCTCCCGGGCAACAAGTGACAGGGCAATAAGAAATGGCCACAGGATGCATCAGAGGAGGTTCAGGTTGGACATCAGAAAGAATTTCTTCACTGAAAAGGTGGTCAAGTATTAGAACTGTCTGTCCAGGGAGGTGGTGGAGTCACCATTCCTTGAAATGTTCAAGAAATTATGGGATTTGGCACTTAGTGCTGTGGTTTAGCTGACAGGGTGGTATTTGTTCAAAGGCTGGACTCAGTAGTCTTGGAGGTCTTTACCAACTCGATTCTGTGTTTGGTGCAGAAAGGAAATGGATCGTGGCTCAAGTACTAAGAGACTAACTGAGAGTTAAAGAATGATAGACAAGATTAAGCTGAGAGTATAACCAGGTACAGGGGGGCTGGGGGGAGTTTGTGTTGTGTGTGGTAGGTGGGGTGGGGTTAAAAACATCTGAGTACCTGAAGCTCTGTACTGTGTTTAGAGTCATAACACCCTAATGTCTTTTACCAGGAGGTATGAAGGAGTAGGTTTGTATGTGTGACAAAATTTGAGTTAGAAGAATTGCTAGTGTCTTATTTTTCATAACAGAAAGAGAAATAAAATCATAGGACAAGTATCTTTGTGTGTGGACAGGTTACATCCATTTTTCATTTGCAAAAAAAAGCCATTTTAAAATTAACTATTGAAGTAATGGATTTTTTTCCCCCCTGGTCATATGTTTTTTGATAGCATTAATCATAGCATGAAGTCACAGTTTACATAATAAGCTACTTGGCTCTTACTAAACAAGACAAATCTACTTTTTACTGTTGTTGATGGTGACATAGCCCATTTCTACTAGGATGTGTATATCTAGGCATGTTCTTAAGCTGAAATGCCAGTTTTATCCAATTCCAGAAAGGTCGTTCTCTTCACGTTTAATGGCTGAATCCTGTGTCGTTCTCTTTGTATTTAATGGCTGAGTCCTCTGTATAACTGAGCCTTTATTTAACTGTTTTGTTTCTTGTACAAAGAATTTAGTGTTCCTAGTGACTAAATGAAAGAAGCTTACTATTCCAAGTGTTTATAATAATCTTAATTTCTCCTTAACATTTTTTTTAAAGACAGAAAAAGAAAAAAGGAAGAAAGCTTTTGAAGTAACATGTAATTGAAATGCCAGAACTCTGGCAGAGCTAAGGAACTGAGTATACATAATTACTTTGTGATGAGACATAGCATCTGTAGACAATGACTAAACTGTAGCATGAAGCCTCTTTTAGTGTCAATTTTTATATGTATGCCCTGGTCACTTCTGGGCTTCTATGAGGAAAAACAGCTGAGCACTCAAGTTACAAGGAAACCATACTGCCATGTAGACAAGTTCCTGATCTGGATAATCAGAGTAAGAGGACTGTAGAAGCCTCAGGGGAACATACTTGCTTCAGACAAGCAAAGTAAATCTATTTCAGTTTTGCTTGTGTGTGGGGATAATATCTCGTTTTAGCTATGTTTGGTTTTTCTACTTAGCCTAGAGCTGTCTAAGACCAGAAGAGGTTATCTCTAAGTGATTGCAGGACTTCTACCACAATAGAGTCCCAGCTTTCATTGGAGTCCTTCTAGTGCTACTGTCATAGAAGCGATTGTACTTTTACATAGATGTAAACTTGATTCAAACTTACATTGCAAATTTAAAAGCCGTAGTGCCATATTCCTACTTTAAGCATTATTGCCTATGTATTTTCTTCTAGCATTGAGAAAAATATGAATTTGTATTATGGGGTTTTGTTATTTCAGATTCAGCTTTTAAATTCTGAAGAATAATGTCTTAATGCTTTTAAACTGTCTTTGAAAGCAGTGTCCTAGAGACATAAAGTTTCAGAAGAGAAACCTAAAACTAAGATATTGAAAAGTAATATAGAGCTGACCAACTTGATTAGGCTCGCAAGTATATATGGAAATGTTGATTATATTGATTGCAAAGGTCATTAAATTGCATTCTTAGGAAAAAGAGAAAGTGCTTTTGTCACCTTGTCAAGTCTTAGAGCATTCTATTTTTTGTCTCATGCAATTCACTTTTAATGTGAAAACTAGTTCCACTGAAAATGTGTATTTGCATAATTTGCATAGAGCTGCCCTAACACAGAAAATGCAAGTAGTCTTTGTTTAAACTTGGCAAAAATTATATAGGTATCTTTACTGTGACAAAAATGATACAAATGTTTTAACTCTTAGTTTTACTCTGTTCATGATAGTAGTAAACTGTGTCTTTGATAAAGCTGTGGTTTGGGCATGAAGCAAGTGGAGCCTGTTGTGAAAAATAAGTAAATTGATGGTTGGCTATCTTAGCCAACTTTGCTCGTTGTTGTAAAGGTATTTAGCAATGCCTTCCCACAGCATGCATTTCAAAAAAAAAAGATTGCTTCATTTTGTTCTGTGGGTAGTCTTATGTCTGCCTGTTGTAGGAGAATTAATTCTTTTTCATGGAACACTGTACTTCACCTGGAAACAGTTGTGCTTGAATCACTAGTCCTCAGTTACTAACTGAGTGCTTCCCATTTCTTTTAACATGTGCTTTTTTTTTCATCCTTGGGCCTCTTAGAGATTTAAATAATGCTTAAGAGCTAGTGGCAGAAAGGTCATTAAAACTCAGGTTTTGTCTCTGCTTTGGATGGGCAGTCTTTTATAGCTCACCTGCATTCAGCTTCACTGCCATAAAGGGGAGGAATTAATCACTTCCTGTGAGGTTGCTTAGATTTAAAACTTCATTTTTAAAAGCTCTTTTATTAAAAATGGTTTTTATCTTGTTTTTAAGGGCCTGGAGAAGAAGGAAGTATTCTAAGAGAACTTACGCTGCATTTTAGTACGGGTGATTTTCTTAAATCTTCAGGACCACACGTTCAGTCTTCTCTTGTGTGTGTCTGTTGCACTTGATTTCAAAGCGTGCTATTTCGCATGTATAGTGAGAGTGTTTGCATAGTACAGCAGGAAAATAAAGAGAAGTTAATTAAATGTTGTACAGGAATAATTTACATAGAGTTCCATCTCTCTTAAATAGTTCGTTCAAGGACCAGAATCAAAACAAGTTTAGCTTCATAATTCTTCCTTCCAGGATGAACTGGGGAGGCATCTCCTAAGTGCTAGTTTTCAATAGTTTGCTCTGCCCTGTTTAGTTTGGTTTCCAAAGGCCAGTATATTCAACCTGTCTTCATTTCCTGGTATTATCTGAAACTTAATTTTTGATAGCAAATTTGAAAGAGACTTCCATTAAAATATTTGACTGGAAAGCCTCCATTTGTCTTATAGTGTAGTGTGCACTCAGCAAGGAATTCATGCAAAGGGGAGATCTTCTCATTCATCTAGGGAGAAAGGCTCTCTCTAGAGTTTACAGTGGATTAAAGAAGATGAAACACTGGAATGCTGAGCTCGAAACATTTGCAGAACAGATTGTTTTTACTGTGTTTTAGTAAACACATAAGCTAATGGCTTTCCACCATTTTTTTTATCAGGGAAAACTTTATAATAATGAAGTTTACTTGCTTGCATATGTAAATGTAGGAAAATCAGATTGTTTTTGTTGTTGCAGTTGTTCAGAAAAACAGGCCTCCATTCTGAAAACATTTCACAGCTTCTGTTTACTAGCATTCATTTAAATTTGTACACTGTAGTAAAATCTAGCAGGTTTAAGGCTTTTTAAAATCATGTTCAATGATTAATCTGATTTTCTATCTTGCTTTTCTTTTTGTTGAAGTAGTCATTACAATTGTGCGCCTTTGTGGCAAGAGTCCCTTGTTAGTCAAAGACAGTTTTTACTATAAACTTCCCTCCACAGAATTAAATCCATATTCCTGCACAAAAAACAGACATGTTAAGATGAAGATCTAGTGTAGTGGTGCAGAGCAGATGGTGGCAGATACTCTCTGGCCCAGTCAAGTAATTCAACACACATTTTTACTGCTATACTACCTGCATTCCAGTACACCTACCAAGACCCAAATATTATGCATTATTGAGTAGAATAATATTTATTGAATTACAGAAGTAATAGATAGATAAAATATATCATTTTTGAGATAGTTAAACTAGAGTGAATTGGTGATTGTCTCCTTTCTTTAAACAGAATTTACAAGCCAGTAGTTTGAAAATTTGCAAAATATCACTGGCCTACAACTGAAGTTTAAGGTTCTGATTTGGAGTTTACTGAGGCCAGAGGTAGTGCTCCACTGATTGGGAGCTTTTAGTTGGGTTAAGTGACCATGTGCATTTATTCTATGTGATGAAACAGGCTTGACTTTTGAAAAGGTCAAGAACTATGGTGTCTTACGTAAATAACTCATAAGAATTTTAGCATATGAATATCTTTCTTGAAGAAAGTTGCAAGTATTTTATTCAAAGCCTATTTTTCTTCCCCTTTGGCTTTGGTGTATTAAGGCAGTGAAAATATAGTTAACAGTAAAATTCTCAATTGGATCAACTAAAGCTTAAGATAATTAAATCTTTTTTCATAGACTGTATTGGATAATACGTCAAGAGTAAAATTTGGGAAGGGCTTTTGCTTTTTAATAGTTGTATGTTTATCAAGAAACTCCATAGGAAAATAGATTTTAACTACATTATCTTTGTTGCTATGGAAATTAGGACTGGAATGATGTGTAATTTACATGTAGGAAGTGTCTGGGATCTTGGTGTTTATTGCTTTGCAGAAATCAGTTTTGTGCTAGGACTGGTTTAGGATTTTTTTTTTTCTATAATGGTGAGTATCTCTTCATGGATGTAGCGTAGGTTGAGTACTCAAAAGTTAGAAATTATTTTACATTTACGAGTTTATGACCGTATGTAAATGTCGTCTTCTTTTTATACATGAAGATGGAACGAGATGCTGGTTCAAATAATTCTGTTTGCACTGCTTGAGAGTTAGTGTCCATATATAAGCACACAATTCAGTTTATAGCTGCGCCAGTAATTTTTCCAAGTCTGTATCTCCAAATACTAAAAAAAAAAAAAAAATTTGAAGTTGTTAGTCATCATCAACTTGAGTTTTACTTTTTTTCCTGGAATTTAATAGTTATTTACAGTAAGCAAATATTTCTTTTCTAGCTATTGCATCAGTAAGTCACCCAGGAAATTACACTTCACTTTCTGATTTGTCTTCCTATTACAGGCGAGCTCAAATCTCTTGCTTCCTGCATCATCATCTCTGTCACCACACTCCAAGCTAAGACTGCCAGGCACTCTGAGTACTCCACTGAATCCTCTGTATACTTTCACTACTGAGGGCGGTAAGTATTTTTATTTCTTCACTCTTTCTAGGGAATGGCTGATAACTTCTATGAGAATTTTGTTTTTCTGCCTTTCTAAATTTTGCTGTGTAGCTCTTTCAGGGAGTAACCCAATTTTGTTATATGTGATACTGTTTAAGTGCAGTGTGATACAGTCCAATAGTGATGCATGTTCCTTTGTAATGCTTTTTTTTCTTTAAGCTGTACACTTATTTATTAGTGCTGTAAGTTCCTAGAAGAGGATGAGATTGTCAGCTTTTCTTAATTTAATATTTTGATAATATTTTAATGCTTACCGAAGTATCTTAAGCATGGAAACTCAAAAAGAATGGCATTTTAAAGCATATATACTAATAGAAGAACCATAGTGCTTGATAGTCTCTTTGCAGTTGTGTTTAATCTGTTTTTAGATTTTTTTTCCTAAAGATATTTTGTATTGAAAGTGTTTGAGAAAAAGGTAAGCAATGCAATTATGTACATTTGTGATGCTTACTTAGCTAAAAATATGTTTTATTGCTAATCACAGTATTTAATAATAAAATTTATAATTTCATGCAATTTTCTCTTTTTCTGGGCACCTGTAAAATAAGACAGAAAATTGGAACCTTAATTTCGAAGTGTTTTTGTTTTGTATCCTTGAGAAGAGTAAAAAGAATTCCAGAGGGAGGGTGGAATATATAATGAAATGAAAACAGGTAATAGAGATTTAAAATGTAGATAATAAAGATAGGAATAATCTCTGTAATTATATAGAATTATCTCCTAAAGGCAGACAATTCTTTTTGCAAATGAAGTTATGATTACATTTTCTGAGCAGCTAGGGAAATGATCCTTAGCATGGTCTAAATGATTGACCACTGGTCTCAGAATCACTCTTAGTCAGTTTCCCCATGCAAATGGCCATACACCCATTAACTTCTGGATTTTCTACCTTAACGAAAGAGCTTAGAGCCATAATAATATTCATCTGTTGCCCAATGGATTTCCACAGTGTGTAAATCTTACAGAAGCAGTAGAACACATATACTTACATATTATGAATGTTTAAAGTAAGTGGACTAACACTTAAAAGAACATTAACATATACTTTAAGTTGTTCTAAATGGCTATTCCTGGTATTGCTCAAACCAAGGAATTTTATTTTCTTGAATTTTGCTTTGTGCAGAAGCACAGGTAAAAGTGTTGATGGAGAGACTTCCTAAACACCACGAGCAAACATAAATGTATGTTACAGCTCTTCATGTACAATCCCAATGTTTTCATTTCTAAAACTGACTGATAATTCCAAGATGATCCACAGGTACAGGGTATTATTTATACAAGGAAAACATAGTAAAAAAGGAACTATAGTAAAGAAGAAGCCATGAAGATTTTTAAGGGAAGGCAACCATAAAAATACTAGTGGGCCACAACTGAAAGAGATTTTTCTGTAAGAAAACCTTTTAAAATCGCTAATTACTTCTCTGTTGTTTTGGGGGCCTTCAAGTTGTTCTACTGTGGTAGAGTTGTTTTCAGTGAAACATGAAAAAGATTTACTCATCTATTTCATCATTCCCCATTGGTTATAAACTGTAAAGATAAGTGCTTGTATTCATAGTGCCTAACTGCCAGTTAAATTTTGGTTTTGAATAATAGAAAATCGATTGATTTATGGATTGTGCTGGAAGGACAGAACCTTTATTTTCTATGTTGGTTTTATATACAAAATATATTTTCTTTTTTTACTTATATTAATTGGGATGTTGCATTGTTAACAATTGCCTGTACTAGAGTTCCAGCAGATGGTTGCATAATCCTGAAAGTTATGTTGACAGTTCAGTTCTGTCACCTTTTGCTGCGTGTTCAGTGCTTCTTAAGGCAAAATGCAGAATTCCCATTCATATTCTGTTAGCAATATATGTAACCACATAACTGGTGTATGTGCATGCTCTAGTAGTTTGGTAAGGTGGAGCTGATGTCTTGTAGTATGGACAGTGTAGTAGCCTGAATATATGCAGCCTTCTCTTTTTAGAAGACAGTTTAATTGCCTAGGTCTTGTCTGAGGTAGGAAACAGTGGAAAAACAGTGTTTCCATCTTTGTGATATATGAGCAGTAGCAGTAATACAGCCGATCTTTCCTGACTTTTAAATCTTTTCATATCCAGATACATTTGCTGAATTAGCTATATGTGACTTTGTAATATAATACTTCAGATAAAAGTGATATTCACTACTATGGCTTTTAAATATGTGTGTTCATTTTGACAAATGGATTCTGTATACCCTGATGTATCATATGTTTTGGCTTTTCAAGTGCATACTTCTACAGGTTTATAGGCTTTCATGAAGCCCCAGTCTTATTCTGCTATCTATTCTGCTGTTTCCCCACTTCCCTCAAGATCAGTTAGCTCATGGATGCTGAGGCAAGACTGCCTTTGTTTCCAACCAGTTTGCTCTGAATTAAGTAATTTATTGTTTAATCATCTAATAGAGAACTTCAGTATCTTTCTCAATGACAGAATATTCTTTATGTGAGATGAGTAAAGACAAGATCATGATACCATTGACCATGGAGCCCAACCCTCCTGCTCAAAGTGGATTCTCCTAAAGCTCAGGACTGTGTCCATTTGGGTTTTGAATATCTCTAAGGATAGAGACTCCAGAACATCTCTGGCCAACCTATTACAATGTTTGACTATTCTCACAGAAAGGATTTTTTTATTATCTTTAAATGATATTTTGTGTATTTCAGTCTGAATTGGTGGATGGGATTATTCCTCCCCTAGTTCAGGACTTGGCATTTCCCCTTGTTGAACTTCAAGAGTTCTTGTTGGCCCATTTGTGTGGCCTGTCAAGGCACCTCTGTATGGCAGCACGTCCCTCTGCTGTATAAGCCCCTCCTCCCAGATTTTTACCGTCTGCAAATTTGCTGAGGGTGTACTCAGTCCTATAATCCAGGTCAGTAATGGAAAAGTTCAAGTATGGACTCCAGTATCGACCTCTGGGGTGCACCCCTGGTCTAAAGTCTCCAGTTAGATTTCATGTGAGTGGTTACAAACCTCTGATCTCTACAGCTCAGCCAACTTCAACACTGTCTGTTTTACACAGTGCATACTTGAGCTGTTCATCTGTGAGAATGTTATGGGGGACAGTGTTGAAAGTCTTGCCAAATTCAAGGTTAAAAACATCTAGTGCTTTCCCATTGACGCTATGCAGTGCTGTGCAAGAGATAGTTTTGTCAAGAGCGTGGTTAGAATTGCTAGAAAAACGTAATGAATTTTGTCAAATAGTAATTAGCAAAATAAATACCACAAAGCAGATACAAGACATGGATCAACTTATTTTTGTGTGTTATGTATCAAGCATTTCATTAGAGACATTTCATCAGATTAACAAAATTAATTAAAGAAAATGTGTGTTGTGTGCCTTTCTCTCACAAAGATTGTTTTAAATTTGAGAGAAAGCCATGGAACTTGGGTTTTCTTACCGTCTGTCTTGATAGCCTGTTAGCTGAAATTTTTCATCAAGAGTGTGACTCATTTTACCATATAGGATAATTTTTGTGTCTGACTCAGTAAAGCTGTATCTGTGCTCATAGCTATTTCAATAATTTGAAAAGTTTACTGGATGTTTTTCTTTAGAATAAATCATCCCCTTCAAGTTTTACATTTATAATTCAGATTCACAAAGTCTTATGGGTGTTTAGTACTCTTAAGGAATCTGTCCCTAAAGATATGTAGTATTTAAGGTTGTTGAACTTCTTTTTTTGTTTCTTTAATTTTTTTTCCCTTCCTTGGTAATAAAATTTGTTTAAGATCTGTCTTTGATAGTCAGAATTGAGGTTTTACCTTGGCCTGTGCCGTATAGCTCTGCTTATGCTTAGTGCTAGTTTTATCATACCTGGCCTGTAGTGCTGTTCTGCAGCACTGCACTGTACCATTATCCATGACTTGGTCTTAAACATTCCCATCTCTTCCTTCTCATATGCTCCTCTTTATAACTTCTCCCAGGATGACCCATTTCCTAGTTGTTATTTTTTAAACAAATAGGGAAGTAGCAAAAGCTCCAGATTCTCGATTGCTCATTCTAGTTGACAAACATTAAAATCTCCTCTGGTTTTGTTTGCCTTTCCTCCTTAAGACTGTGAGCATCTTTGAACAGTGAAATCACCTTCCTATGAGACACTGTTTTGCAGGTCTGTGGCATGCCATGAAAGAAATATCCAGCATCTTTGGGCTTTATTCAACAGTGACTCTTCAGTAACTACCACTCTGTTCAGGACGTGCTTTCTAAAATAAGTTCTAGGTTTCAAGTCATTGTAATTAACAGTGACCCTAATTGTTAAGTATGTGGGAGATTGAAGCTCGACTATAAATACTACACAGATCTTTTCACTGAATTTTGGACTTCAATAAAACCATTTAATTAAACTTGCTCTTAAAAATTAATTACGTATGTGCTAGAAACGTGATGGTTCTTGTATCTTTAAAGAAAATCTCAAAAACAAAAAACATAACATTTTGGCAGGGTTGAGAACAATTAGAAATTTTCTCTCCATTAACACAACTGACAGTCAAAGGTGTTTTCCACCTATATAAAGGGAAAGCTTCAAAGCACTCTTTATTGCTCTAAAGATATTAACAAAACTGACTTCACATTTAAGTCCTCTGTTACATTTGATAGACTATTTAAAACTGCTTCTTTCAGTCTCAAGCAAACAGTGAAATAGATTTCTACATCAAAGATATCAGAAAAACTTATGCATCATTAAATGTTCTCAAAATACCATTTTTATTCTTGGAGGGTTTTTTTAAGAATCAGAAAAAGGAGGTACACCATGCAGCAAAATTCATGTTGTGCAGACATGCTGCAGAAACACATCAAAAGTTGCAGTCTCATATGTATGTTAAATAATTGATTTTTTTTTTTCTCAGTATTTCATACTTTCTCCCCAACTCTGTAACATCTCTCCTTCAGTACTGCCACAGTCCTGGAGGAATTGGATGGTTTTGTTTGGGTTTTTGCCTTTCACATAATTTTGTGCCACTCAAGGAAGAATGTCCGCCGAAAACTTGTTCAGTGTGGCCTTATTCTTTTCATGTCTTACTAAGAAACTCTTAGGGGAAAAAAGACTTACGCAAACTGTTATTGAAAATGTATTAAATGAACAATTGAATTCAGTTTGTTATTCTAATAACTTATTTTGTCTAATTTGAGAATAATCATTAACAAAATATTCCGAAGAGATACTAAAAAAGATGACAGAGTATATATTAATTGAAGTGTGCATGTATGTGTACTATATAGTCCAAGTATAACATGAAATACAGTATTTGTAGTATTTCTTGAAAGAACTGATTGAAAGACAGAAGATGACTAAAAGAAGCCATGTGGTACAGGTGGCAGCATTGGCATCTTCCTCGCACTACTGTGCTGAAAATACATAATTTTGACCTTGGAGGGGTACTACTTCTGTTTAGAGGGAGTGCCAGTGGGAGTGCCCCTTGGAGAAATCTGTTACTGGGATCCAGTCCATGCAGGCAAATTGAATGGCACACAGATCACTGAATGCATACTTTTTTTTTTTAATCCCAGCATATTACTGTAAATATTGTATTTTAACAAATCAAATTTTAACATAGGAGTGAAATATTTTCCTATTCAATTTTTAAGAGAAATATCTTGAGAGTGTGTAAAAGACTTCTTGCGAAGAATATAAATGTAAGAAAGGAACTCAATTTTTGTTTTGAAAGAATCTGGGTATAACTGTTCCCTGTTGAATTGTAATGTAAGCTGCCTCATTAGCTCACCCAGCAGCTTCGTTTAGATTTGCTGTGATGGTGAAAGCAATTAAGCCTGCAGGACTGCACAGATCAGAGCTATGGAAATGGTGTAGCAATTTGCCATAATGTCTAAGTCTCATTGAGAGTTTTCTTTTTATCCCCACATCTTCTTAAAATTGGGGCAGGAGCATATTATGGTGAAGAGAACCAAATACACACCTAAAAGTGGTTCACTATCCACACTATTAGTTGAAAGTGCTTTGAGTGTAGTACAAGCTGCTAGGAGGAATAGGTAATGATAGGAAACTAATTTTACTTTATTTTACTTAGGAAAAAACAAAAGGGAAGTAGATAATGTATAATTATTTCACAAAGTTTCTCAATTTCATTAGCATTGGTGAGTCTGCTGGCCTTTTTTTGTGTTATTGACTGAGCAAATAATGAAGTGATATTATAAGGCCTGTGCAAAATGGCTGTAGTAGTCTGCACTGGTTGCCTAATCTGTTTATCTTTTCCATTTATTCTTACTACTACAGGCGGAGAAAGGGATAGTCCTAATGGCCTCATGTGATCAGCCAGTCCAGTGGGGGAAATATCTTTGATTAGCAGTCTGCTGCCCATTGTCTTTAAGTCTGAAACTGGATAGAAATGCAGAACACTTTTAGTATGTCCTGTGGAGGTGCTGCCAACATAGGAAGTGATACCTGAGAGTAAGTGCTTGCAGAATGTTTAGCTTCCTGCAAGCTACAGTCTGCTGCTACTAGATTATGTCATGTGTTTGAAAAAGGGGAATGTGCATCAAGATGAAAGAAATATGTGCCTAATACTTGTCTAACTTCTCAGACATTTTTCTATGTTTTTATGCAGTTTGCTGTCTTCCTGCTCTGTCACATATCTGAAGAACTAATTCTGCCTGACACATTTTTCAGAAATTGAAACTTCAAAAAATTTTCAAAAGAACTATTCTAATATTTTTAGGGGCATGGATTTTTTTTTTTTATGTGACCTTTTCATTTAATTATTCCAATGGGAAACTGATGCCAAAAAATTCAAAATTTTGCCTAGTGTTTTCTTTTACATTCCTAACTGTCGAAATGTTAGTTGCCTTCTGTTATTATAAAAAGTATCTTATTGCAACTTTGCAGAGTTCTCACATTTTCTGTAATTTGTAGGATGTAATTGCATTTAACTCTGCGGCTGGATCAAGTATGTATGTTTTCTTTCTTTTGGAAACTGAATTACTTAAACATCCCCACCACCACTTGGTCTGGATAACAATAATGCAGAATATTAGCACTTTTTAAGTGAGTGAACTTGACTTATTTTAGTCCCTTGGTTTTTGAGTATATTATTCTGTTGTGGGATTTTTTCCTACTATTAACCAAAGATAAACATACCTTTACAGTCATTACAAGCCTTTGTTTTAATTGAAGATTACTGCATAGTCACTGAGAATTTATTATAATGAATTAAGTTTTAGATCCAGTTAGTGGATTTTCTCTTTATTTTTCAAAAGATGGTAGGAGAACTCAGTAGAGAGAAATCATCAGCTCAACACCACAGATCAGCTCTCAGCAAGTGTCAGCTGATGTAACTACAATGATGTTTGCTAAAAGTATTTTTACCATAAGCAGAAGAGAATTAAGTCTAAAGTGCTTTTTATATATGTCTGTTAATTTGAATGGGAACTCCCCTGGGGAAAATGATCATTCATTTTAAGATATTCATATCTCTCACTTTGACTTAATGGAAATGTGTAAGGGAGAATGGAGAAAGAAAAAATTTTTTGTTACTATTTGCTTATAATGCAATGGAAGAACTCAAAAATACAGCTTACAGATATTTTTCTCAAAGTTAGTTTCTTTTAAAACAATAGGAACATCTATCACAAGATGGTTTTGGGGGTTTTTTTATACCTCCTTCTTTTATAAGCTATTTGGTGATACCATTTACATTTTGAAGTGGCTGTGACTCAGTTTCTTCAGTGCAAACAGATTACAAAGGCTCACGATGTTCCAGCTTACAGCTGACTTCGGCAGTAAATAAAAATTACGAGTAACGGGACACACCTGTGCCTTCATCATGGCTTACAGGTAGCTCAGGCCATTCTGCAGAGGAAGGAACTTCCTCAGAACTCTGTGACCCTGCTGTGCTGCCCACATCACTGGACAATGTCAGAGTTCTGGCTCAAGGCACAAGTACAGGACCTTGTTTTAAGGTAGAAGAGCTGAGTGTTTACACTTACAAAATGAATAGTAAAAATGATTTTTTAATTTGAAAACATAAGTTGTATAAATAGATTCATCTAACCACAAAAATGTTCCAACAGAATAGTAAAGACACAGAGACATAACCATTAACATTAATGACAATCTAGTTCTTCTGTTCTAAAAGGTTGCTTATCCAGTTTCTTCTATCTGATTGATAAAATGTTATAAACGTCAGAAGAGTTTGTATTTTCTAGTTAAACTTGCTAGAATTATTTATACTGAGATCAAAGATACACATGTTCCTTTATTATATGTTCTTTTTCATGTTTCTTCTAGGTAAGTTAATTAAAATATTTCTCTAAAAATTACACTAAATACAAAGCACAATAACAGCAATCTTTGAAGATTCCAAAAACTTTATCTAAAGAACACCATTTATATTTATTTGAAATTGGTGTATGTTAGGGTAATTACTGCTGAGCCTTCAGGCTAAAGGAAGTACTCTCAGCCAAATTATACAAGGGTGTGGATTAAATGAAGCATTACTCTCTGTTTGGCAGCAGTGGATATAGATTGCAAAATCAGGGTGTGATGTAGTACTGTGGAAAGTCTCTGCCAAAAGTGATTTGGCCTAAGTGTGCCCTTACTTTCTCAGTTCTGTGGATCCTAAAACAACTGAATCTAATTAATTCCTAAGTTGAGAGGTCCTGTTAGCTGTTTTCACTCTGAGCTTGTCTGTAGTTTTGGTCTATTGAGCCACGAGACAACAACATGCTTAGTTGAAATTTCAGCTGGTCACAAAAGGGGAAACTCCTTCTGCCAAGGACTGTGCAGTAAAGTATCAGTTCCCTCCTCCATTAGAAAGCTCAGGTCAGCAAGGATGCTGTCTGTGGAGCAATAAACATGAGTGAAGAAAACGAAGAAATTGATCCCTTCTTGTATTGCTCTAGTCCTTCTGCTCCTGTCATTTCCAGAGGAGCTGGGAGGACTATGCAAAAACCCCAGTAGCAGCCATGGTGCACAGGAGGGAGACACCTCTATCTCCCCAAGAGGAGACCAAAGTACTTTGATTTCATTGCTGGTTTTGACAAGTTAACAAAACCCAATACATTAAAAACTAAAAAAATCTATGTTTTAAACATATATTATCCATCCCATTTTGGTACACATGCATACTTTTTCAACTTTTTTAAAAAGCCTTTGCTAATTTTGTTGATAGATTTTTATGTGTGAAGCAACTAAACTTCCACGGGTTCATTAGACGACTTGTTACTGTTGTTGCTGAAGCACCAATTTCAGTGACAGCAAACTTCCCTGACATGATTCATTCTACTAACATAATACCTTTAAAGTTAACTTCGGGTGTATGTGGTCTATATTATGCTCTGCAATGGGCAGTGGTAGTGATGCAGTTTGATCATTACAGTTTGATATGGATCATGTTGATTCTGTAGAAGCTAATGATAGAGGATGGTGGCTTGGGAAAGCATTAACAAAGCAGAAGGCAGGTACAGAGAAGTGAAGACTCTGTGGGTGTGTAACTCAGATGTTGCTGTTGTCACACAGTAGTTTGCCGTTATATACAGAGCTGGCCTCAATGTGCTGCCTTGATGCAGATGAAATGAGAGCTTCACTGGGAGCCTGTCTGCTCATTGTTAGCTCACTTTCTTGCTTGCTGGAGGTTGTAAGGAACAGTGACTCATTGCTTGTTGGCCTCAAATGAAGTGCTAGAATTCTTTTAAAACTCTGCTTCTGAAAACTTGTATTTGGGTGTTCTCTGCAACCTGTGGCACTCAGTGAAGGAAGAGATTGCAGAGGTTCCTTTCTCATGTTTTCCAATTAGGGCTCAGTTTCTTCAGTTTTCACTTCCCCAGGCAAAGAAAAAAAATTCAAATGACAGACACGCAAATTTGAAAACCTTTTAGAGTCTCCCCTGCTCACTTGACCCCAGGCTTTGTTCTGGCTTGCTGGACAGTCCCTTTGCAGAAAGCTCTTACTCAACTGTGTGACACATAATATTTTACACTCTGTAGCTCATCTAAAGATTGATTCCAGCATCCCCTTATGATTCTAGATATCACATCCCCTTTTCCTATCCTGTCAATCTCTACTCCAGTTGTCTATATATGCTAGCTTCTGGTGCTATGGATTGGGGTTTTTTACAGATTAGCTGAAGGGTGTTGCAATGGCATATGTTGATACAGGTCTTCCTGGAATCTTTTCAGAGCCTGACTGGTCAAAGGAAGCAGACTGCTGCAGCTAATATGCCAAATAATAAAATACAGAAAATTGGAGCTTCCTTCAAAATATGCATCGAGCATCTTTTGCTGTGACAAATTGCCTAGTAGCAAAAGTGTGTTGAAAATTCATTCACCTAACTTCTGGTTGTCACTATGCACCTGCAGAGCATATTAAGATTCACTTTGTAAGGTGTATTTTCAGCTGAAGACCCTAAATTGGTTTCATTTTCCTACTCCCTGCATCTTTGAGTTTTCATTTATGGATAATCACATTTAAGCAGAGTTCACCTCTGTAGTAAAAAAGGATCGTCCTGTCCTTAAAGTGGGGGGTTTTTTGTGACTGTCTCAATTCAGAGGAGGTGTCTGTGAGATGTCACCTCTTCTACTTGTTCAGGAGAATGTTGTAACAGAGCTAGTTGAAGAACTTGCTTATCCTGTGTTGATACTTTTCTCCTGTAAGGACTCCAAGCATGTTCTTGGAAATTTTCATTTTAGGAATAGTTCAAAACACAAGTTCTGAATATACATGTTGATTAATTAGTGATACCTTTTCACCTGTCATGTCCAGCAGTTCAATCTCATATAATATATGTTCTGCCCAATTATATTTGCTTCAGATTTGGCTGCTTCTGCATAAAAAACAGCAACAAGAGGAGAAGAAATATAATTGTTCTTCTGTTATGTGCAAAATTTGGAGTGTAGTGCCCACCTGATGCACATCTATAATATACCACATCATGTGTACCTTGGTAACAGTACTTTATTGAAAATTTGTTTTCCTTCTTGTACAGAACATAAAGGAAACTTCCATCTTTTTTTGCTACTCACACATGTAAAGGATCTTCAGCAATTGAAATTGTGGTTTCAATTAAGGCTCTTCCTGCAAATCAGCTTCTCTTACCAAAACAAATAATTTTCAGAGTAAGTTCCAGGAATCACTCAAAGAGAACAAGGTGTGTCCAGGGTTGTCTGTATCACCAGTTCTTGAGTTAATAATTGGCACGTAAGCGTGTGCAAAAACCATCTAGGAAGTTTGAACTACTGAACATGGTTATTAAGACATATGCTTTGAGACTTCCAAACTTAAGAGTGTTACTAGACAATTTTCTGTTTTTCAGTTGTTTGGTCCTTTTGAAGAAACAGATGTTTGTAGCGGTTGTTGATGAAGTCAGTTTTAAAGAAACTCTGATATTATTTACAACGCATAATGTATAGAAATGGGTGGTTCCTTTCAGAATAGGCTGTGGAGAACTTCTTGTCCTTGAATATTCAGACCTTAATCACTCTCCTCTTACTTATGATTATGAAAACTTAGCACTTGCTGCTTTTGTCTGGGTTTTGGGTTATTGGAGATGCTGTATGAGCGTAGTCAGTAGTGATTTTAGCTGCAACTGGTAGTCAAACCAGAGAGGATGGGTCATATAATGAAGCTTACATGTTAAAGTACTGCAGTTTTTAACAGTTTGGCACTACCTGTGTGATGATGTGAAAAAAGCTGGTATGGTATTGGATTAAGTGCTTAATCAAATTTATTTCATGATACTGTAAAAAATATTTAGTCAAATGATATTTCTTTTTTCAGTCGTTCAGAATTTAATTTTCATTAATATTTGTGTTTACATTTTTAAACTTGCTGTGCTAATAGTCTTGCTTGCAAAATTCCTGTACAAATAAGATACAAATTCACTGGATAGAACTGTCACTTTTACTTTCTGGCTTGCAACTGAGATAATGGAAAATCTTACTGTCTTCTAATCCCAGCTGCAGCATTTTGTGTTGTTGATTGAACCTTGGAGAGAATTCTGTTCTCTCCAGGATAATCCAGAGTTTTAGAAATGTGGTTTTAGCCCAAAGCTGGGCACAGCACCTCTTTATGAACCTGCCTGTCTTAATTTGCCTTCTTTTACCTCTCCTCAGGAAATTTATCCCTGTGTAAATGAAAGGGAGTATTGCTTCCTAATTATGTTCATTGCAAACATTTTCCATGCTTATTTTTTTTTGCATATTCCCCTCCTAAGACCTAAACATTCAAAAAATCCACTGCTATAAAAGCAGTAACAGGTTGGTGTTGCATTCTAGAGGACTTTGAAGACCTTGTAGGTAAAGGAAACTGAAAAATCAACATCATTGAAATCTGTGCCCAGCTGGATATCCAATGTGTTGCTTTAATGTTGGACTTAATATTTCAGTATATTTTCTTCTGTAACAGATGATACCAATATTAGTCTCAAGTGCTTTGTCATGTGTTATTTGCAAGGAACTATATTCAGATTTTGTTACCAAAGTGGTTGCAGGCCATTATTATATTTCCCTATACAATTGGATACTAATTGGAAAGGGCTTAGTTATTCATACATGTTCTAAGCACTGATACATAGAAAAACTCTTTCTTAAAGTAGTTCATAAATTGTCTTGAAAATTCAGAAGTATGCATGTGGGAAAGCTCTCATGGGGTAGTTTGGTTTTACCACAGACATATTTTCGTGAAATATCTGACCAGTCTAATTTCTAATCTAAAAAATGGAAATTAAACTCGGGGGTGTATTTTAAAGACATGATCTTCTAATTCTGAATATACAGTAAGAAGTGTGTCTGTCATGAGCTTTTTTCCTTACTCTTTTGATTTGAGACCAAATTAAAAATCTTATATAATGGTTTCCTGATACAGTGTCTGCCAATGGTCCTGCATTTTTCAGGTTTGATAAGGTATGAATTGTTTGTCTATTTCATGGAATTTTCTGGTAATAATTTGTCAAAATTACTATTCAGTACTGGCTGAAAGTGCTAATGTCATAGAGAAAGTAGTGGCTATTCTGGTCATGATAAAGACCTGAAATATCAAGCTGACTTATTTTTTCCAGCATATTGCAGATGATGTTGGTGATACTATTCTACCCTGAGTGTAAATGTTAGGAAAATGCTACATAAGTTCTTCAAGCAGTTACAAGATTTAAAGTGGTTTTTTTTTCTCCAGTCAAGATGTGGTGTGACATTGTGAGGCTTACTCGGTAATACAGAAATTCAATAGTTTATGCAGTAAGTGGTTGTTTTTACTTAGCTGACAAGACTTTGCATTGCAAAAAATTGCTGATTTTAAAGAGTATTTGTGGTATTGCAAGCATATTTTCTTACATCTTTTCACTTGTGGAACGGCAGGCTAATTTGATGTAAGTTACTGGGAGTAACTAGCCATTGCTGAATTTCTGTTGTGGGAAGAACCATGCGAAGTAAATTACTTGGTTTTCCTTCCTTGCATAATTTTCATTCTTTGCCTTTTATCTGCAGTCAAATACATTTTTTTAAAGACATGAGTAGAGTCATGAGGTCATAAGACACTTCGAGAGTTGCAGATAAAGTCTATTTAACTGTATTACATAGGAATTACCTGTATTAATAAATAAAATTTAACTGTACTACATATTTTTAGAAAACATAATCATAAATCCTGCTTAAAACCTCAATTTCCTCTGATTCAGGGAGGGTAAGTTAAAGTAGAAGCAAAACTATTACTAAACTCAAACTATTACTAAACTCACTGCTACTTCAGTGTTGGGCATTTACAGCTCCAAGGGACTGCAGTTTTTATATTTCATGAAGTATTTTTTGATAGGGAGCACCACAAACTACATGTAATAGAACACAAAATAAGTTTCTTTTCAATTTTACTTTACTTTTTTTGCTTTTAAATAGTCCAGGTGAGCTTAGCAAAACTAATAATGACTTTCTCAGGATATCTGCAGCACTAGAAGAAAAATAACTCTTATTAATACAAAGAATGCATCATAGTCTGCATTTTCCTTACATCTTTTTTATCTGCTATCTAAAACTTGTAAATAATGCTGCCAATCTGATTTCAGAAAGCTGATGGTATCTATGCAGGCTTATTGATGTTTGCTATAGAATCACTTTCTGTTCTCTATGTTGTAGAAAGAAGCAACTGGATACTGTAACCTCTGCTCATTTTCAGTATCTACTGCCATTGTGATGTCATGTTAGAAGTTGTCGTAAATTAGCACATTCCTGATTAGCATGAATTCAATAAATGTTCTTTACTTCAAAAGAATGCTTGGGACACGTGCTACTACTTGCGTTGTTTATATATGGTACTGTAGAAACTTAACATTTGCAAGAAAAATGTAAGATGATGGTTTGATAAGATTACTCAGAAATAATTAGGTGGGTGTGTAGGCTGCTAAATGTATTTGATTTTAATCTCTAATTAAAAAGTTGGATTTTTTAATTGTTTTTGTGATGCAATAGTTTTCACTTCATTGTGCTTTTTGTAAATAGGGGCCAAATTCAGCCTGTTCATTGTGCCTAAGTACAAAATATATGTTTTCAAATGAAACCCAAAGCCAGTATCTCTATAGTCCTCCTCCTGGAGGATTATTCTCAGAGCAAACACATGTATGTGTCCTTGTATACCTTGAACCAGCAATGAAAATGATGGCTAAACTTGAATGAGTATCTCTATGCATTCTTTCGGCTGATGAGAGATATAATTATGTTGTGGGATCTGGCACTGCCAGAAGCATAGTGTTTTCATGTTGATGCTGTCTGATTCTGAGGTCTCTTACATGAGGATTGGAATTGGTGGATATTACAGCAAAGGTATCTCTCTGTGGATCTACAGGTGTGAATTTAAGCCTTGCTCTGTTCCACTGCTCCAGTGTTCATTTAACTCTGCTGCAAGGACAAACTACTTGGTCACTTGGGCTGTGGAATCAGACACAACCAGATGCATTAGCTGGAGGGAACTGTATCACTTCTTGGAGAAGGAAGTTACTCTGTTAAAGCACACTAGACCACTTGTGTCTCTCACTTCAGGAAAACCATGACTTGCTCGTGGTTTGAGAACGGAGGGTTCTCCTAGCAGTTGCAGTTGGGGCATCCACTGGGAAGTTGCATGTTGTGTTAAAGAAGCTGCAGCACAATGTTTGGAGCTGCATGGTTCTGAATTGTGTAACTCCCTAGAGTTATTTTTCTAGATAACTCCTTTTAGTACCAGTGTTAAGTGAACAATTGGTTGAAAAGGCAAACATTACTTACTTTTTTATTGAAAGCTTATCCTGATGCACAGGCTTTTTCTATATGGTGTAGTGTTTTGAATGGCAAACCAAGCCCGATCTATTGACATAATTTCCCAAGATTATTTTGTTAATTTACAAGTTTTTATTGCATTAATAGGGATGGAGAAGGGAAACAAAAATAAGCTATGCTTTTCCACCTATCAGCACAGCTGTTTCAGCTTAGCTTGGAGAGGGTAAGGTGGGGTGGATTTGAGGTTTTTTATGCTTTAGGATTTTTGTCATTGCCATCTAAATTAGTCTGCACTAACTGGCGGAGTGTTGTCTGGCGGCAGTAGAGCTGCCAGAGCTTTTCTGTCTCTCATTTTTCTGAAGCGTATATAGCATATAAACAGCTCTCATATCCAACTGGCAAAATAAATAATCAGAAATTTCTCTATATAACTTACAAAAAGTGAGACAGTAAACAGAGGGATTCTATTTGTCCTGTAGATTTTTGGGTTTAAGTGGATAGATTTAGGTTAATTGGAATCCCACTTAGAAAATGAGAATGACATTGAGGAGATAATTCAACCTTTTCCAGATGCTCTGATAGAAGCAAAAGGTGGGGAAAAGACAAGGAGAGTGCTAGTAATGGCATGGGCTGACACTGAGTAGACTTCTGTCAGTGCAGAATACCCTGCAAGAGGTAATGGGTGTTTGTAGGAGACCTTTGCATTCAGTAATGTTGCCATCACAGCGCCTTCGTATGTACCCTTAAATACGGCATGTGAGAACTGTCTATTTTGAGCATATACATTTTAAGGGGTTTGCAAGATCACAGAATCACAGCATTGTTTAGGTTGGAAAAGGCCTACAAGGTCGTTGAGCTCTAGCTTTACCAAGAGTCACCTTGTCAACTAGACCATGGCACTAAGTGTCACATCCAGTAGTTTCTTAAACACTTCCAGGGACGATGACTCCACCACCTCCCTGAGCAGCCCATTCCAATGCTTAACAACCCCTTCCATGGAGAAATTCTTCCTGGTGTCTAACCTGACCCTCCCCAATGCAGTTTGAGGCCATTTCCTCTTGTCCTGTCACCATGATACAGATTAAACTTCATTGAAATAGTTTTCAATACACTTTGGTCCTATCAATTCTCTTATTCAGTCTGGAATATCTTCAAAACCAAAGGTGCTAGACTAAGTTATGTAGAGCAGAATTGGAAGTGGGCTTTCACCTACAGCAGTGGATATTTTGAAACATCTGCTTTGCTGGTGAAACAAAAAGATACGCTTGTGTTACGTAGGTGCATCCACTCCTTTCATTTTGTGTGAACTGTGTCTGAAAATGTTTGTGGTGGGTTCTAAATGTATTTGTGATCCTGTGTTTAAATAAAGGAAAACACGTTCTTACCCAATATATAAACAGTATTTTTATTTAATGAATTCTGCTTGATCTGTTAGAGCATAATTGGTTTGAGGATAAAGTCTTCGAGGGAAGATTAATATATATTTAGATCATTACAAAATTACCTTAATTCCCTTACATTATACATAGCTTGAAAAATGAAATTGCAGAAATAGCTGAAACCTTAAAACTTTCCTTTGAAACCTAAAGTAGAGATTATATTGCATTCTAAAAGATCCTTTGGTGACAAAGATCATACTTTTGACTCGGCGACTGTGCTGAAAACACGATTCCGTTTACTGGAAAAAGTTTTAAAGACGCAGATGAGTAGGGAGAGGAATGAGCTGATCGACACATACTCATCTCATATGTGACTTGACTTTTTTTCCAGTGTTTGTTATTTAATTGGGTGTATTTTAACTACACTGTGTTGCAAGAGCAACCATGATATAATTCATAAGAATTTCTGTAACAAGAAATACCATTTCCTAGAGGCATTGTTTATTTTCATGTCTTCCAGGATTTTTGTGGGTTTTGGGACATTAGCAATTAGTATAAACCTAAAGTAAAACTCCATTAAAAACAGAATAATGTGTAACTAGAGTAGGTAAGATATTTTTTTTTTCTCTCTGCATGCTTTAGAGGTGTTTGTCACAGAAATGTCTGAATATTAACATTTTTCAGTTTCCTTAGATGTAAATTTGTCCTTTGTTCTGTGATTTTCTGAGAATTTTCCAGGATGAACTTTTGGATGATTTCATTAACTATAGATTCCATGTGACTGAAATCCTTAGAGATTTATTATGCTCAAATACCTTTAGTAATTAAAAAATTGATTTATCAAGAGCATTTCAGAAAGTGAGAAAAAACGTTCTTTCAAAAAGTTCATTAAAGCAAGAGTTCTGTAATGAATGCTATCTAAGCCTTTTAAAAAAGAGCATTTTTTCACAGAAACATTTCACATTGTGTGGTTGTAGACAGTCCAGTAGGGTAATAGTGGAATTATGTGACTCCCTAGAAAGACTTCTTTCCCTGTTCTGCCTCTTATGCTTTTAGTTTAAAACAAATAAAATCACTAAAGATGCTGTTATTTGAAAGGGGGTGTTCTTAATTATTACAAGTACTATTCTGGGGCACTCTTGCTGTTACCATATCAATTTCTATATAAGTCAAGTCTGTTTGGAAGTGAACTCACCTACTTTGTGCATTTCAGTCCAACTATTTAAAATTTGATCACCTCACACTAATGTGTTTATCTAGAGCAGATGGCAGCTTTTCAGTGAAAGCATGCAATAAAACTGGGGACTTGGTAGTACAGACACATTTTGGACAAGTGCATGGCTTCTGTCTTCTCTTTAGTTGCAGTTATACTGGCAAAGAATATATTAGCAGAAGTGACCAAGGGGAACTGTTTCAGTTCACTGTTCAAATTGTACAGGAAACTACCACAGTTTCAGACTCCTTTCAAGGTAGACAGATACATTGTTTTTCAAACCAGTTCTTTGGAAGTCATTTCCCTAAAGGTGGGCTCAGGACATAATTGTAACAATAGGATTATGTGGGCACTAAAGAAGAGCTCTCCTGCTGTTAAATTGTGTCAATGTGAAAATTCAGAGCATTTGAGGAGAAGCATTAGCATCTATCATCTTGAGATGCCTAACATTGCAGTTAGACATTAACAGTAATTCTCCTAGAAATAATATGTTCTTATGTAAAATTCCGTATAAAGGAAACTGCTGAAGAATCAATGTAGAGTAGTAGGAAATGCAATGATTCAAATGTTGATACTTTCATAGAGATTAGCTTCTGAAGATGTATATTATTTGGAAGGTGAAGACAGCAGATGTGTTAAGAAAGAATATTGTTGGAGAGTTCACATAAAACATCTGCATCAATAAAAATGCTTTTCCATTTGTGATTCTGGAGTTTCCTTAAGAAAGGACAGTCTAGATTACCCTGGGTGTTGGGGGGGGGGGGTGGTTTTGGGCTTGACCTTACAAGGGATTTAATGACCTTTCTATAAGCTCAGACTAAGTGAGAGTCCCAGCAGGTCACGGTGTCCTGTAAACTTAATTTTTAGATCAAGTGGCAATGTCCTTCGGGAATCTGGACCTCAGTTTCACTGTGGTTGTTGAAAAGCGTGTACAGCCTGGATGAGAGAGAATCAAAGCAAGCACTGCTGAGGCTGTTAGTCACACCTGCTTGATGTCATTTACATGCTTCATCAAGGATGGAACCATATCAAGCCCATAGCTGTGTAACATTGCTTTAAAATTCTACTGCCTCATTTGGGGAAGAAGAGATGTATATTCCTTTGCTTGCTTGTTTTGTGAATGGGGAAGATTTGAGCAGGTTTTTTTTGTTGGTTTGGGTTTGTTTTGTTTCTTGGGGTTTTTTAATATGGCCATTTTGAATGTAGGGGCTACTAAAGGAATGCTTGATAACTAAAAACAAGATAACACTAAAGACTACTTTGGGGTAACCAATAGACATGTTCATGGAGTATTTGGACCCAGGTGTGCTGTGGTCTGTTTACACCTTAAGCAAAGTAATAAGAATTTTCTGTTTGTTTTGTTTCTAGTCACGGAAAACACCGAGTCTGAACCAGTGCCAGCTTCTAGAATTCCATACAGCACTCCTTATATCTCTGAGTTACATATCTGTCTCTGTCCTATGCTTGCAGCGTAGCAGGTCTGCGCTGCCCTTTTTGAGGCTTAATTGGGAATATCAGTCTAACCATAAAGTTTTCTCCTGATAAGCAGCTGAATATAGAGGCTGCACAGGAGTACTCACATCCATAAACCTACAGTCCAGGAGCGCTTGGAAGTAATGTGTGTTTTCCTTAGAAAAATAAGAAGGTCAATAATGGAAATGATAAAAATGCAGATTCGTGTTGTTTTTAATTAAAACTTGAATATTTTTATACACAAGCAATTGTTTTTATCAAATATTTTATATATCTTTTATCTTAGTATGGGTTTGTGTAAAGTGGCACAACATTCCCATGCTCAAATTGGCCATCTTAAAAATAAATTTTTTTTATCATGCAGACGTTTTATTGATTTTCAGTTTGTTTGTTTTTTATTCAAAGACTTGATACAACATGTGTATGTGACAATACATCCATATGTACTATCATCTCTGTAGCATCTGGTTTTCTGGCTTTCTGAATATGTAGATAACAATATCAATAGGAGTAATATCCCCACTGACTTTTGGTTAGTACTGAACAAATGTTTTAGCAAATAGCTTATTTGAAAAAAGGTTGCCTTCAGGACTACTGTCTTCAAGGATGGATTGAATTCAGAAAACTGTTTGCATTCTCATCTCTTTCTTCTTCTTAAAAGAGGTGGGAAAAAGTAATAAAAGCAAATTAAGCCTTTCAAAAAAAAGTATTTCAGAATTTATGCAAGATTTTTTGAAATTATTAAGATCAAAATGTTTTTAATTCATACATGAAGCTAAATAATCCATTATTGCATGTGTTTAGGACTTCTCACAAGTAGGAGATCAGTTGCATGCAGATTTGCAGGAGCATGGTTTAACTACAGTTATTTGAGCTTGCAGCTTTTATTCTAGTTAGAAATGTCTAAATATCTTAATGATTAAGCATTTATGAGTAAACTTCCTGTGAAAGTCAAAACCACTAGGCTTTAGAAAGTGTATTATAGATGGAGCTGTGCAAGTTTCCTTGTGGAGCTCTGCCAGTACATGGGAGTCTGAATCTGAAAAGTCCACTTTATTCAGGTACTGGACTCCTCGAAAGCAGGCTTTTGGTGTGGCAAATGAAAATGAGTTTTCAGAACTTATTTCTCTTTAAAAACAAAACTTGTTTCAAAGCTAGTGTCTCACAGAGAAATTCCAGTGAGCTTAACTCTGTGTTGCCTGGCATTTCTGTGCTTGAGAAACTGTTCTTCAATGATGCGGTAGCATTTTTCACTGTCATGTTCAACGATTTTCAGATTTTTTTGTGTCTTTTCTTTTTAAGATGTTTTCTTAAGTATACAGCTGAGGAGACCAATAACAAAAAGATAAATCCATAGATGATAAAAGGATTTTCCTAAGCTTAGTAGTTAACATAATAGTCTGAAAAGAAAAGAATTTACAAGTACTTGTTCAAGTGCGCTATGTAGAGAGTGAATAAAATAAACAGCAAGATGTGTTGTGATAGAAACTCTGATGATCAAAGGGAACTACTGAATAGGAATAGTTATTCTTTCAGATAAAATAAGGAAGTAATTCCTTTGTGAGTTTTTGTGATCATTTCTGTTGGAAAACTTTGTATGCATTACTTGGAAATTCAATGAAGAGAAAAGCAATACAGCCTAGATAATAGTGTCAGCTTTGAGCACGAGGTGGCATGTGGACATAGCTTGAGCTACTTCTCCAAATCATTTGAATGGAAATATTGGATTAGTTAACCTTGTGTCAGGTCTGTTAGTTAAATAAACCCTCCAACTGTTCCCGACTGAAGGATGCATAGTTGTGACTGAAAGATGCTGCTGCTTTTCATTAGAATTTTGTCAAACATACCCTGCTAACATAATGATTTTAAAATAAAATGGTTTATTCGATGGAAAAAGGATAACAAGCAGAAAATTCACAGCCTTTTCTTTTCACAGGGTGCTTCAGCCCAGTAGGAAATCCTCTTAGTCGAACACTATTGGGTAGACTACAGACGGTAAGGAATTCTCTCTTTGCATTTTTTTTAAATTGATGTTTAACTATAAAATGTCATTATTCACAAGTTCTCATTGTAGAGACGTGGGTTTTTTTATCCTGTCTTTATTCAAAAAAGAGGTATCTTCAAACCAATTGTCTACATGGCCAAATTAGTTTATGCTGTGACCAGCTGGTAGTAAGATCAGATATCTGCAAATCAAATCTTTATATTTTTTTCATGATTACTTTTACTTATTGTTTAGAAATAAATAAGATAAAATCATACTCCTGTGTTTTTTTATTTTTACTAAGAAAACAGGCATTGATAAGTAGGTGAGAGAAAAGCTAAGACAATACCTTGGAATTAAATTCTCTTTGCAGCACCATGTTTTCATTGTTTACTCATACTTGTAAAAAGTGAAATCACAGCTATCCTCTGTTTACTTAATTGCTTATCTATTAAATATTGATTGTAAACTTCTACTAATTATATTTGTTCTTCTCTTTGTTTCTGGTTTCCTGATCACCATAAATAAAATAAAAATCCAACAGAATCTGTAAATGCTATTAGTTGCAACTATACATTTGATGAACCTGTATTAAACACAAAATGTGTGGAAAAACTAGTGAAGAAAGATCAAGTGGTGCTTCTGAATACTGAATGCGTTTGTGTGTCTATGAAGCTGGGCCTGTTGTACTGGAGATGTTAATCCTCCTACACCCATGGACAGAATGCCATGGTTTAATATTCTGTTGTAACTGCACCTATTTTAAGTTTTGAGAGAAATGTTATAAATGGACATAAATTAACTTGGGTAATTTATAGCTGTTTCACAGTTAATTTGGGGTTTTGTTTGGACTGCTTTAGGATTTTTTGGACCTACCTTTTTTAACAGAATCTGTTAAGACAGTTGTGGAAAGCTTGTAAGGTACATAGGATTCACCAAGAAATTTTGAAAGCATGGTTTTACATTGCAGTTGTATTAGTTGCTAAATGATTCCTGTTTTCATGTTTTCAAATTTTTAACCATCAATATGTAATTTTTTAGGGAAAAATATAAATTGTTCAACCAGTACTATAGTGTTTTCCACCACAGCAATCTTGATAGACATTTCCAGGATCAACTGTTTTGTGAAATGCTAGGTAGCAGCTAATTTAAAATAGTTTTTTCTGAGAGGGCTAAATTAAGGTTTTGAATATATTTGTTACTTCTTCTATTATAAATGCATTAATACATGTAAGTGCAGGTTAATTGAGCAATTAGTATCAAAACCTAGCATATTTAGAAATGGCAGAATAGTTGAAGAGGTTTTGAATCATTTCAGGAGTTGGAGTATTTCACATGCTTCTCAATTGATCTTTTTCCCTTTTTTCTTTTCTCTTTTTTTTTTTTTTTTAATCCTTGTAGGTTTTACTACAGCAGCTGTGTTTGCATTTCTGATTTCTATTTGTACATTTCAGGTTTCAATAAAGTGCAGCCTGGTGCAGTTTTGGTCCTTTCTTTGTCTAGACAAATTAGAGATTCCCATGCTTATTGAATATTGCAGGACTGTAATCAAACCAGGATTGTAGTCATCTGAAGCCTAAGGAGCTGTACAGCGTCTCCACACAGATTAGTTATGACTGAAGAAGAGTGTATCATTCTTGCCAATTGATACTTTTAGCATAATTTTAATTTAGCTATTAATACTAATATTTGTACTTCTGTTTCTCATAGACTAAATTTGTAGTTAGATGTCCCGAGCTAGCACCTGCATTGGACCAGAAGATGAGAACAGAATACAAAAGTGCTAACAGTATTGAGCTGCTTTCTTCTAAGCCTCATCTTATTTAGCATTTAATTTAAAACTTCACTTACTGGAATAAAGAGATTGCATAGCATTCTTAGGGGAGGAGACAATTAAGTAAATTTCTAACCCATGGGTTCCTAAGGAAAAAGGAAAACAATGGAGCAAAATCTCAGATTTATTCTGTAGAATTTTTAAAATGTTTTAAATATTACCTTTTAAGCCAACCAGGGGTTTTCAATTAAGCTCTGTGAGTTAATTTCTTACTTTTTCTCCTTAGAAGAAACCAAACCAAGAAACCACCATAAACCAAAAGCTGCAGCAAAACAAACCCCCGAAAGGTAATAGTCTCAGAATGTTGGCTATTACACAGTGAGGCACAGATTTGCTAGACAGACAAGAGAAGCTGTAACACACATTTCTTGTGTCTTTTCTGGGGTGTTTGCATATGTAATATTCCCAGTTTCTCTTCCATTCTGGCAGATAGCAGCTATGGGGAGGTGGAGTGGAGGGAAGCAGTGCTGCTGTCAAGGGTCCAGGAAATAGATGTTTGTCCTTCATGTCCCTGAGTCTGTCGCTAATGGGAAAAGGAGGGAGGGTGGCTTTGGCCCTGTGGGCATACACACTGGGGTTCACCTCGGTATGTGTAGTGTCTGCCTAAAATTAATCTTAGAAAAGCTTTTTTTCCAAGTGTTGTTATTAAGAGTTAATTAAAGTGGGACTTAATCTGTATATTTATTCTGTTACAATGAAGAATATCTTTACATATAAGGAGGAAGCATATGAAACTAAATGAATCATTAGACTCTACATTTTCCAATATTTCCTTCTTTACATTTTGATATTGCAGTAATTGAAATATATTGGTTCAGTAGTAGAAAGGAAATGCTGAGATTTTTACAGAAAATGCAGCAATAAGATACATCTCTTGTTCTTACTCAGTGCTCCTTCTCCTAAGGGAATGAGTGCTATCTAATGCCCAAATCCTGTTGGCCGCTATACATCTGCATCAAAAAAGCAAAACCTCCATTTGAGCAATCACAGAAACTGACCCATTAAAAAGAAGCTGTAAACATTTTAATTAGGGCTATTATCAGGAATCAATAAAACTTGACACAACAATGTATCAGGTTACTCTCACTTACAGTGTTCTCTTTTGTATCAGCATCTTGAAACATTTTTGTTTGGTTTGAGCTAGAAATGTCAAGGGTACCTAAGTGGGTCAGTCATGGATAACCAGTGTGATACTCCATGGTCTAGAACTCTGCATCAACTGATGGATCTATTTATCTTCCACTGAGGATGTTCCTTAATGCTGAAAGCTCCTAAGAGCTTTGTTCAACCACAGTCAGTGTGACATGGCACACTTTTTCAGCAAGCATTTTGTTTCTGTTTCCCACAGATGGTCTGCCTCCCAAAAAGACCAACTCCTCGGAACATAGCTGTAGCCCCACATCTGTTTCAGTGCAAGAAAAGGATTAGCTAGTTTCCATCCTGCATGAAAAAAAGGACGCATTAATATTGTATTAAGAATGATGTATTCATACCATTTAGTATGTCTGTTGCTTTTTTGAAATCCTGAAAATATGCCTTAATCTTGTGACACAGCATTTAAAAAATTATGTTTCTGAGCCGAAAGGCCGGTAGTTTTTATTGTGTTTCTTGTGGTGTAACTGGTAGTTGACACTACTTGAAGAACGGCGTGGCACACCAGAGGCAGCTCTGCTGCCTTGCAGTAGCTGTGTTTGTGGTAGGCAGCCGTGGCAATTGCCCTGCACAGCTGGAGGTAGATGTGTGTGCAGCCGGTGACATACTCAGAGTACTTCTTTAAGAGGCACCTCTTTGGATTGTTGTTGCCTTAAAAGTTTAAGGCAGTGTCTGAGAACATTCAGCATAGTCTCAGGGTGACTCATAGATTTTAGCTTGTTATTTCCACACAGCTTGCTCTCTTCAAGCTGTTCTCAAGTGTTTGAGAGCCACATAAATACTTTATTAAAAAAAGAGAGAGACAGATTGAGACATAATAATGGGGCAATATGAGTACCTGAACTAGATACCTAAATAATACTGCTAATAATTCTGATGAATCATTTTTGAGCAACAGGAGGCACTCCCATCCCACAGGCTAAGCACATTGCCTGCACAGTTCTCTTAACCTTGAGAATGGAAAATGAGAATTAGCTGAAACCTGTACTGCAGTGCTGACTACCAATAGACCACTGAACAAGCTGTGTACTCTGAACTGCAGCTCCACCAGTCTTTGTTCAAAATTTGTTTATCAAATCAGGCAGTTACACTTTTTTTTTTCCTTCTGTGCATGTACATAATTATTCAGAACTCTTTAGGTGGTAGGCTTAGATATTTGGGTAGATGATAAAAAATGAGTGCAACTGTTCACTTTTGTACTGAGTTCATCTGTAATTGCTGTGTGTGTCTGTAACTACTGAGACAGTACCAAAACAATCTGGAGGCTGGATGGAGTTCAGGACAGTCAGTGATTTCTTTCCCATATGGGATAAGTTCAACTAAATTATTAAAACAACACTGAGGGCAAGAGTCCCTGTTTTCAAGAATGGCATTTATTCTACTGAGGATTTGCAAGGATTTTCTCTGTAATTTGTAATGATGTTCCTAGGACCACCATAATAAAAAAAAAAAAAAAAACCAAACCAAACGTTGAAAATAAAAAGAACAATACATTTTAGATATATTTTTTAAAAGCAGAAGTAAGATAAAGAAGTTCATGAAAAAGACAGATAAAGGAGTGGCTGTAAAATATGAAAAAGATGAAGTATGTTGGATTAAAATTTTCAAATTAAAAGAGTTATAACGCAGTATATCTGTTAGAGGTGGAAATGTTGACTTCACAAAGCACATGTTTGACTCTTCTAAAATATTTTAATTGCTGTGTAATATTTCTATTCTGTATGGTAGCATGTATCCTTTAATGCACACAAAATTGAGGGGAAACTGGTTTCCCTTGGTGAAGATAGACCATTGGAAAAAAAATAAGTAATACCAGCAAAGGACTTCCAGCTCTTCCTTTTTGTTTCCTAGTTTGTCGTTCCTCTGCTAATTTTAGTAATTATTCTGAATCTTCTTTCAGTTTAAGCATTCTATTATTTTACAGAAATTAATTTTTTTTAAGGTGCAGGCTTATCCTGATTATTGCATTATATACCTATTATTTTTTTGAATTCATTGAAAGTCTGAAGAGCAAGTGGTAAGGATAGAACAATTAGAATCAAATGGAAAGTATTGGTTATTAAGACCAACCTGAAATTCTTCATTATATGGAAGTGGCATCTTTTGCATACTGGTTCAGAGGTAAAGTTCACTGCAACAACTTCTTAAATGTCTGCTGTAGTGTTTGCAATGCAAACAAGCTTGGACTGCATAGTCATTAGCCCAGTTGTGTCTTTAATGCGGTGTACATACTTGAAAAATTTAATATCTTCTTCTAAACATCTACCAACCAATAGCCAATATTACTCAGTGTTGCTTAACATCACTTCTGCTTTTTCTTTTTTATAAAAAGCATTTTGTTGCAGATAATTCTTACTGCCTTACAGGAGAAATGAAAAACAATTGTAATTTAGCAAAATGTTTCATATTAAAATTTAAAATAATTTATTCTTCTAGAATTATGACAGCCTGACTGCGTTGGGAGTGGGAGGAGGAAACAGTTGTCCACCCGGGCAAGAGACAGTAAGTATTATGTAATTTTTTGCAATATGTTCTGTACCTGTTACGCTGTATCTGCTTTAGAAAGCGTGCCCTTTTTTTAGCATGATCCCAAGGACATTATTTTTCCTACTGTAGATTTTGTAATTCTTACAAAGACGTTCATAACTGGATAACTACATTACTGCTGGGTTTATATCAATCTTGAAAAATAATTTCGTAAAATTTTGTTGAATATAGATTTTTTTATTTTTTGCCTGGACTTGGACCCAAATAGAACTTCACAAATTTTTGAGTGTCACACCAGAAGTAAGTCCACTGCTTTAGGTGTAATTGTGAGTGGTTTACATTCTTCTTTGGTTCTGAGGTGCATTTCCTATATCCTGTTATGGTCATTTTTCTGATCATATGTCAACAGAGAATATAGTGGCAATTTCAGCATTTTATTTAAATTGTCAGGCTTACTAAACCAGTTGTATTACAGGACACATTGGTATATTAATTTCTTATTTCAGAGAGGCAGACAGTGGAACTTGCTTAAATGTTTTGAACTATTTGTGGCAGTTTCCATGTGACTGAATTTTTGTAATTTTTTCAAGAAAACACAAAATTTGCACCAGAAGTGTCTTACAAAAGATACTGCAAAACAAAGTGGTTGTTGCTCTGCCTTTCATTGTTCTTCATGCTGCCAAGTAATTAATGTTGCATTCCTACATTCCTTTTTGGGTTTGGGGGTTTTTTACTGTAAGTGACCTCATGGTTTTCATGAACTTGTCGCTTAACTGAAGTGGGCACTGTTAGAGCACCTCTTACTGGACATGGCGCTCATTAGTGTGGTTTAGTTTGGTTCTGTTCTACAGTTCATATTTCTGTACTGCCAGCATCACCAGTAATTACTGTTAGCTTTCCTAATGCAGGGAGGAGAGTTATGATAAAGGACATTTCATTGTTTAGCTTCTTTATGTAAATTCAGGACTGCTGAATGCATATTTAGGTAAGTTTCCTGTCTACTGAAAACTGTGGTGTTACTAATTCTTTGGTGCTGACCATCTCACAAATTGCCACGTAAAATTTACAGTGGTAGAATCGTTTCCATCTTTTCCCATTCATAACTGATTTAATCTGTTTAATTGGTGGCATGGAATTATGGAAATGCAAGTGACATTGGCTATATTTTTACACACACAACTCCCAGGTCATCTTGCTCAAAGCAGAAATACAAATATAAAAAGCACTGTGGAATTCAGCCGTCCGAAAATTTAAATGCATGCATGAGTAATAAAAAAGTAATGAGTAATAAATAACTTTGCTGGCTCCTTCAATTCTGTTAACCCTCCTATTGCTCCTAGTGATCCCCATTTCTGACCTCCACTTAAAATTTTGTAGAGAAATATGAGGTGAAGATTGTAGGTAGGGAAGCAGCACTCTGTGTGTAAAATAGGTCATAATTTTGCTCTTCACTTGTGATGAGGGAAGTGAGTAATTCCCTTATTTTTTCAGTTTATTTGTTTTCCTTTCGTGCTTTTCTGCTCAGAGTTCACTAGGACAGATTTTTGTTCATAGGGCATAGGAGATAAATAAGAAATTGTACTTGATATTTTCATATTCAGGGTAGAAATCAGGCTTCTAGTAGTTTATTATATGCAGTATGCATAGTGCTGATGACTCTTAGTACTCTTGTTCATAAAAGTATAGCTGCACTGTGTTTCACTGTCAAATAAATTCATTACATGAAATGTAATATAAATGTATTTTTGCAGGAATTTATAAAATTGTACATCCAAATGCTTATTTCTGAGCAAAACAAAACAAAACAAGAAAAAATGGAGTGATCAAAGCAAAAGTTTTCAATGTCTTTTTGTATTAAATTTTTCCTTGGTTAAAGCTGTCATACTGTTGAAGTATTTATTCAAACACATATGCTTCATGAGCACACAGAGAATGGGATCTGAAGGTGGTGTAACAGTTCTGAGAAAGTGACTGTATGAAGCTTTTTTTTTTTCCCTTTTGCTTCACAAGCAAATTGCTTATAAAACTAACAGCTGCTGTTTTGAAGCTAATCTTAGTGAATTCAATGTTCTTAACCATTTCTGCAATCCCACAGTCCTTTATCTTGCCTCTCCTGCTGCTTTCCCACCACCCCTGATCCCATTAGCAAAACTTGAGGCAGCCTCAGCTTTTACCAAAGTGGAGCTTTGGTTTCAGCTGCTTTTCTGCAAGAGGAAGTGAATGTTGCGCTTTTTTCTCTGTGGCATGGTTGTGATAAAGCTGTGGTGCTCTTATCTCTCTTTTAGGTAGTGGCTCTTTATGACTACACAGCGCATCGATCAGATGAGCTAACCATCCATCGCAGTGACATTATCCAAGTGTTATACAAAGATAATGATAACTGGTGGTTTGGCAGCCTAGCAAATGGACAGCAAGGCTATTTTCCAGCTAATTATGTGGCTGGTGAAAGTAAGTTTACTGCTGTCTTCCTGGTATACCGGTGTGGGTTTAACTGATGCTCCAAGATTTTACCATGCTGTTCTGCTTATTGTTCTGAAGATAGGAATTTATGTAGTACACACGTGGCATAATGATGACTTATTGTGGTGCAAAAATTGTGTAAAGTTAGCTAACCATTGCACTTGGTTAAACATTCCAGCTTATGGAATAAGTCAGCTTATTACTGACTTAATTATTTGTCAGCTGGATTGATCCCTTGTCTCTTCTAACACAGAGCCACCTAATTCAGGCCCAGCTTGGCAATGTTTTAGGACACATCAGAGCATTTCACAAACATCTTGGTTTTCTCTTAGGCAATTTCCATTAGATCTAGCTTTCGTACAGACTCTTAATTTTCCCCTGCTCTAATGGAAAATGTTCAGTTCCCAAATAACTGGATTTCAGTATGAAGTTTTGAAAGAATGGTAATGGTTAGATCTCACATCTGAGCATTGAACTTGCTACCAGGTTCTTTTCATTAAAACAGTTTTGATTAAACTGATTACAGACAAACCTAGATGAATCTGAACAAATAACATAGGAAGCAATCCTACTAAGTCCACTGCTATAAAGATGCTCAGTGTGCTGGCAGTTGTAAATATTCAGCTTGTGGACACAGCCTGTGGTTACATAGTACAAGAAATTATTTGCTTTCCTAAACTATCAAACTATCAGTTATACTGGTATTTAGAAATCTTTTAACCCAAAATTTCTCAAGATGGTTTCCCCCATTTTTTAGTTCCTCCCTATGTCTTTAAAGTGAAATCTAGTATTTAAGCCTCTTTTCCTAAAAAACACTTGCAGATAACACTGTTCTCACTTGATGAAGTTAATTAGAATTACTATGCCCTTCCCTTTTGCCTTCTCCTTGTACATCCATTGCATTTTCCCCTGCCTTTCCTCCTTGCAATAAAACCCAGAGAGAAGTCTGTAGGAAGAGTCTTCAGTGAAGGCCTTAAAAAAAATGTTCTGAAAAACAAACAACAACAAAAAAGTAAACAAAATTTTTGAGGCAGTTGTCCAACTGTGAAATAAAATCTCTGGTATATAATTTGCTATTTCAGTTTGTGATCATCCTATTATTGAATCAAAAGAAATGTGTATGATACATTTGTTACATATCACCTGCTTGCTAACAGTATGGACTTTGTTCTTAGGTAAATGTTTGAATGCCTTTATACAATAATGAACATATAAATCACATTTAAATCTAAACTTATGAGTATAAATAAAGGTTTATGGGAGAATTTTCATAAATTCTCGTACAACAGTTGCCTTCAAACATTTTTCACCTGTTTTCATTCACATCCTGTTTTTGGTTAGATTGTAATGTCATGGTGGTTCACATAAATTCTTTCATAGCTCTAATAATGGAGAATTATGGTTCCTCTTTTCAGAAGAATATGAAGAACAGCCTTCAGGATTAGTACCAGATTCTGCTCCTCTCCTACCAGAAGGACCAACAGAAGCAGAAGAAGGTTCTCTGACTCTAGATAAGGTAGTAATTTGAGAAGGAAGGATTGTGTAAGTAGTGGTAGGTTATGTCTTTTGTGTGCCACATGGACTGTGTTAATTTTTGATGCTTTATGTAAAAATTTCTCGTGTGTACATCTCATTCCAGGCAAGCAGGTAGATTTTCAGCAGAAGTTTAATATTTCTCTTGTGTGGAATCAGCTGTTCCATCATGTGGCAATTAGATATTCTGCTTACTTGCACCATTGTAATGAGTGGCAAATCTCCCATTGACCCCAAGTTTGCAGAAGTTATGTGTGCATAAGCATTCCTGTTTCTGTGATTTTAGTTAGTCAGAATATACAGTATGTACAGAAGAACAAAGAAACAGGGCCCAGTTTTCAGTCCAGGAAAAAATAGACATTTGATGTTTACCTCACCTTTAGAGATTCTGCTATGTGCAAAGCAGGCCAATTGACACTCACTTCTCCAGGAGATTAGAAACTTTGCATGCTTGTGTTTCCCTTCTGTGAAATAAGACTGATGATTGTCTTAAAGCATGGGATAATTTCTAGGAAAAAAAGTAATAAAAAATTAGTTCAACAAGTGTGAATTTAAGAAATTTTTATTTTGAAATGTTTGTATCCTTAATAAGTGTGCTTTCCACAACTGTTCGTTTACTGAAATGGTACTAACACAACTACTTAAAAAGTGGTGTTCAGATTTCTTTTAAATTATTTGACTTTTCCATGTACTTTTCTAAAATTGAATCCAGTATTTTGTGTCTGATTTGGAAGACTCTGAACATATTCTATGTTGCTTAGTTGCAACTTTTGGGGACTTTTTCTCAGATGATTGATCTATTCTTTGCTCCGTAGTGTATAGAATCATAGAATTATTTAGGCTAGAAAAGACATTGCAGTGTTCAAGGTTAAAACACTCAAGGCTATTTCTATTGACCTTTTTTATGCAGCTTCTGTTTTTAGTCAGTGAATATAGAGAGGTAGCATTTAATAAATTATAGAGTACAGATTACTCACTTGGTGATCTTGTTGAAGCCAGCTGCCTTCTTGAAGCCAACTGCTATAAATCAAATTACGAAGTGTTTTGTTCCTAACTATACTTGGAAAATGGAATAAATCACTACACTGAATAGTAATAATTAATCTGAAGTATCCTTTACCTCTTTGTAGCTGAGAAACTCCTAGCCAAACCATTGTCCAGGAAAGACAAGGGTGCATTACTTCTAGATGCTTCTGTAAAGGCAGACTAGAATAAATATGGAAAAAATTACATTACTGAAGATTTCTTTCATTAATTGTCTACTTTGCTAGAGGCAAGGAGAATATCCCAGAGGGAATATGTTGTTATAATCACCCAGTTTCACTCATATCTAGATTAGAAGAGAGACAAGTGCTACTGTTGTTAGACTTGGTCATTGTTATCCATATCTTTTTTTCTGTTTTAATCTGGTAGGAATCTAGTAAATTTACTGTATCAAAATACTTTTATGTACACCAACTACAGTTACTAACATTTGCAACCAATATTTGTTATTCAGCTTTGTGAGAAGCAACATTTAATTAGTTTTGATTGCTTAGAATTTCTCAAGTGTCTGTGGTTGACATACTTTTCTAACACTAGTTTTTGTATTACTAGTAGTACTTGTTTTAGTAACACTCAGTTTTAATAATGTTTAATTCAAATGCTCTTTACTCAAATTCTGCTTGTACCTTGAGTTAAATTAACTGCATATTAAATAATTAGTTAGAATTTTGTAGTAGTCTATATAGTACCTACAGATATTCAAAGGATATAATTAATCAAATATACATTAACAGTCCAAAACCAAGCAAATACAATAAAATTGCTTTTTATTTTGCACAGCAGCCAAAGGCACTACAAAATCATATTAAAGAGTCCAGAGGAAGGTTATGAAACAGGTCCTGGAAAAAATTATATCATATATTATTAATCGATAATAATATAATATCTTGTATTATTATATAAAATCCTATAATTTATATAAAATTATTGGGTTTATATTAAAATTATTTAAAAATTATATATTAAACTGGCAAAGAATGAGCAGTGAAGAGAGTGTACAAAGTAGTACCTGATGTGAAGTCAATGCACTCTTCTTTCTTTTATTTTTCTTTCCTTCTGCTGTTAAACGAGATCAGGGAGCATTAAGCTGGAATGGAACACATCTACTATCAGTAGAAGGAAATTTTTGGTTAGGCCATGCTTAGTTACCCTGGTGAGCTCAACTACTACAGGACACTCTTACATGAGTGCGCTTGGGGATTAATTGCTTTAATAACACGTTTTAGGCTGAGGTAATGACTGAGATTTCAAAAGCATCTGAATGACTGGGAAACACGATGTGGAGGATTTATTTTAATTTCAAGTCACATCAGGACCGTATAAACCATCAAGAAGATAGTGAGTTGAATCAAATGATGAATCAAATCTCTGTAAGACTTACGATGCCTTGAAGTGTAATAGGTTTACAAAAGCTGCAGAGTTCTGCATAGGAGAAACAACTTGTCATTCAGCTGTTTGCCAGAATGAATGAAACTTGTGCAGGGCTTTGGCTTTAGGCAATTTAGGCAGAGGCTTCTGAGACAAAACTGCTAAGGTGACCACTGAGGGGGCTCATCGGTTATGGCAGTTCCTGTCTTGCAGCAGTGACACAGCAACTCTTCTTCCTATTCCTTTCATTTTTTTTCATTATAAGACTCAATGAAGGGAAATGCCAATTTCCTTTATATGGGAAATAAGAAAAACCATTACTTTGTAATACTCTGTGTTTTGTGTTTTTTGGGTTTTTTTTTGCTTTGGAAGAAAAGCTTTAATTTTTTTAATCCAAAAATATTTATGGAGTAATTAAGTTGTTGCTTAAATTGTTGACACAAGCAGGAAAACATAACTTAATTTTTTGGTTGTGTTTGTTTTTTGGACACAAACATGTTTTCCCAAGTTCTTCGTTATACCTAGGTCTGCTATATTTATTGTTCTTTCTGGGTGTCTTTGAGGATTACTCAAATGTTTAGCACTGTTAAGACTGCAAAACAGTTACTATGAAAATCATCATAGCAATTACTTGTGAGATTTTGCTATCATTCAAGACTAAATAAGCACTTAAAATATTGACTATGACTATGGTTTTAATTACTGAGAATACCAGATAGTCTAATTAAAAATAGTTTTCCAACTGCAGATATTACACATACATATCTAGCTAATTGTCAGAGCTTTATGAGTGAATAAAGTGGAATTATTAACATTACAAGAGGGTGTAATACTTAAGATCCAATATTAATCTTTGCAAATAATTTTTAGAAAAGCTTTAGTTCAAAGAACTTTCTTTCAAAATACTTTCTACCATCAGTTTTGCATTCATAACATAATAATTTTATGCAAACCTTGTTTTCCTGCCTTATGAGTTACTTAACTCCTAAGCCACAAAATTAGGTCATAATCATCTTTAATTACAACATGCATGTAAACTGACAATAGAAATTTCATGGAGTGAAAGTCTTGCTGCATTGATGAAGAATTCCAAGAAATAGAGATGGATTTATCATCTGGCTGCTCCAGTTAATGTGTTGTTTTCAAGTTCCTTAAGATGAAGGACAGGAATTCAGATAGGGTTCTATTAGAAACCAGAATGTGGGGTTTGCAAAATTTTGGCCAATCAGAAACATTTCAAAGTCAATAGAGTGTCTTTTTTTTTAATCAGAAATTTTCTGCTGGCTATAAGATCTTGCGAACATGCTTTATAATTCAATGGCCTGCCACTCACTACATGAAATGCAGGTAACTGGATTCTGAATATGAAGTATGCAATTCCATGTTACATGAGAATAGTAGGAAGTAGTAATAGACAAAAACAAAACAGTAAATTTAAAACTTCCATTAAAAGTGTAAGAAAGTATTCTTTCTGGTACGTTTATCTTCGGAAAACAATGCCAAGATGTAAAATAGAAAATAAAAGAAAAGGCTTACTGGCAAGAACCACATTATTGTTGCACAATTTGAATGATCTACCCAAAGGTCATCAAAACTTGGTTCCATGTATATTTAAACAAAGTTTGGGATTATCAGTGTTCAGAAAAATAATTCATGGTCTCACTCTTCTTCTCCTAGAGGAGGTTGTTGTCAGACTTTGTGAATACTTAGCCCAGTGTGCCTGAAACTAACCTGCCAAGCAATTGTTGCTTTTCCCCTGGGCTTGAGCTATGGAAATGTGGGTGATTTTATGGGCTTAAAATTTATTTATTTAATCTTAAATTTTAAAAAGCATAGAAAACTTGTTCCATATTTCAAAAATAATAGCTAGAAATTTTTCTATTAGTTTCATCAAAAACTTCTGGTTTATAGTTTGTGCTTTTTCTATTTTCTCCATTAATGGTACCTTTCTTCAGGTTACTGGTGAACACTTCAGAGAATGATTATCTTTTAGGAAGAGGAGAGGGGAAATAGGAAGATGTGATTATGCTAATGAGGGAAACACTGTGGAATTAATACAGTGAAACTCCTGCAGTCAATAGAGCTGAAGACTTTTGACACACTATGGAATGTGTTCATTTTCAAGGGTCAGAGAGAGCAGATATGAAAAAAGGTGATATTCAATTGAATTAGAATGTATTATAGTGAAGTTCATAATTCTGAGCTTCATTCCTTGGTAATGTGATTACAGATCTCTCTTTCTGAAGGTATTGACATCTGGGCTGACAGAAACTGTGCTTTTCTAGAACCAGTCTGCAAAGCTGCTGTGTAGTCTTCCACATAAATTGTTGAATAGATTATAAAATAGATATATCTTTACAAACCTACTTTTGAAGTAGTAATGACTTTGATTACTCTTTAAGAAATCATTCATCTGAAGGAAATGTTACTATGGCACCATCTATGAGGAATGGGCTATTTTTCTTAATCCTTACCCAACATCAACATATTTCAGCTTTTGAGTTCTTTAGTTTCCTATTTCTTGGTACTCTGTTTTTCCTTTAAAATGCAGTTTGTACTGTTTGAATGAGAATCATGAAATATGAAGGGGTTGGAATGGACCTAAAAGATCATCTAGTCCCAATCCCCTCTGCCATGGGCAGGAACGCTTCCCACTAGACCAGGTTGCTCAAGGCTTTATCCTACCTGGCTTTGAACACTGGCAGGGTTGGGGCATCCACAACTTCCCTGGGCAACCTGCTCCGGTGTTTCTCCACCCTCACAGTGAAAAATTTCCTCCTAATATCTAACCTAAATTTCCCCTCTCTCAATTTGTACCCATTATTCCTTGTCCTATCATTACAAGCTGTTGTAGTTTAGGAATGGTACTTCCCAATTCAGTTCCCCCATCGAGGCTCTCGATCCACACACCCCTCTCTTGCTCCTGCTTCCTCCCCCGCTTTCCACTGTGCTGGGATGAAGTTGAGAATTGGAGGCACAAAAGGTGAAGATCGTGGGTTTTGATAAGAACAATTTACTGTAAACAGCAATGAGATAAGAAAATGAACAGTAACAGTAGTAATATTAATAACAAAAATGTACAAAAGAGAGAGTGATTCACATCCAGAAATGCTCACTGTGGAGCCTGCTACAATAAATTAGTGCCAGATGGCTTCCCCCCACCAAGTTTCTGACTGGAAGGGACACCCTTCTCCAAAAGTCCTTCTCCCCCTATCCCTGGCAATGATGTGAGGTCCTATCACATCTGGATCCTGGCCATGCCCCTCCCAGCTGTTGCACAAAATTTTAGCCTGCCTTGGCTGAAATCAGGACACAGACAAAGAGTCCCTCTCCAGCTTCCCTGTAGGCCCCCTTCAGATACCAAAAGGTTTTATGAGGTCTCCATTCAACCTTCTCCAGGCTGAACAGCCCGAACTTTCTTAGCCTGTCTTTGTAAGCAAGGTGCTCCAGTTCCCTTATCAACTTTGTGACCCTTCTCTGGACTTGCTCCAGCTCCAAGTGGGGTCTCACAAGAGCAGAGTAGAGGTGCAGAATCACCTCCTATGACCTGCTGGCCACACTCCTTTGGATACAGACTAGGATTTGTTTGGCTTTCTGGGTTGTGAGCACACCCAGCTGGCTCATGTTGAATTTTTCATCAACCATCACCCCCAAATCCTTCTCCACAAGGCTGCTCTTAACCACTTCTCTGCCCAGCCTGTAGGTGTGTCTAGGATTGCCACAACCCAGCTGTAGAGCCTTGTACTTCACTTTGTTGAACTTCATGAGGTTTGCTTAGACCCAGCTCTCAAGCTTCTCAAGGTCCCTCTGGATGGCATCCCTTCCCTCCAGCCTGTCAACTGCTCCTGCAAGTTGAATTACTCTCTCTTTAAGCATGTGTGGTGCTACTTTATTTGTAAACTGGTAGCTACGTGTTCTGTCTCAAAAATACTTATGCCTGTGTCTATAGTATTATTTGAGTCATTGAAAGAGAAGGTATCTGGTTTACAACCAAATTAATACCTGCTGGGGGAAAAAAGTAAAGGTGAAATTTCATGCATAGACATTTTCTGTAGGTGACCAGTCTGTTTAAAGATCAGAGGAATCAGACTGAGCCACTGAATTGGTCAAGCAGAACTAAAAATGCTGTTGAGTGACACATATTGTCTCAGGAGAAAGCTAACTTCTCCCTTCCCCATTTTTCTCCTTGGGTCCTCATAGCCTCTTTCTGAAGAGAATTGAACTATTTTTGTGCAAATGTTGATGCAAAGCTGTGACCCCATATAAATTCCCAGAGCCCAAGGCTGCAGGACTGGAAACAGGTGTTCTAAAACATACTGTTTCAATCTCAAGTGTCTTTTCCCCACTCTTCCTCCTCCTTTTGTTATCCCTGAAAAGCTCATATAGTGGATTTCATTTCTGAGATGCAGTATTTGTTAGTGTTAAGCCATGACTACAGTTTTCACCCAACAGATTTTTCCCTTTTATGCAAAAGAGAGAAATTCATGCCAATGTGTCTCTTGTGTACAGAGCCACAGTGCTGCTAGATTCTCACAACTAAGCTAATACTGTTAGATATAAGGGCTAGAACATGGTCAGTCTGATTTAGATAGGCTTGTTCTTTAAAAACACTAGGGAGGGGGAAAAGCAATTGTAAGTTAATTGCATTTTAAATAGGAAGGTCAAGGCAAAAGAAGTACATGTAATTCTGCTAGCAAAGGCCTCTGCCAGTTGTTCATTTAATGGGGAAATGTGTGGACGGGTGCAGAATAGCAGGAAAGAAGATGATGAGTGTGGTGTGGTGTCACAACATTTCCCCCAAACTTGACTTGTTAGAACAGTTTTGACAGCAGGCATTGGCATAGTTTTGGGGAGTTAAATACATGGCTGTGAATCTTTTATCCATGGACTGCGTAATTGAAAACAAAATACAAACCTAATACTGAGTCTAGTGTCCTAAAGACGCGTCTGAAAAGGCATCAGAGACATGTTCATTCTTGCCATCTGTGATCCAATGAATTTTTAATTAGATCAAGTTCTGTAGAAACAGCTTCTATGGGAGAGTTCCTCTGTAGGCTATAGAGCAAACTCATTTACTGTCATGGCTTGAATCATCTGAATAGATTCCCACACCACTGTATTCTGTCCATCTACTTCTTAGTCTGCCAGAGAACCTCTGCAGACCATCAGTCTTAGGGCCAAATGCGCGCAGCCTAGAGGAAAGCACTCCAAAGATGTAGACTTAGGATGAGACTTTGTCCCTAGTATTTCCTTTAGATGCCCTCTGCTTCAGGTTCTTTTAGAAAGTGTGTTCTGAAATACCTGATTGGTCCCACAAGTTGCACAATAAGGGTTTAGTGCTTGATTTACTGCTGTGGATTCTACAGCAGGGATCAGGAACTTGATATGCTTTTCGTGTATTTTGCTTTTATTTATATTGCCTAGGTTGCTTCTTATGTTGCAAGCAAGAGAGAACTTCAGGATAAAATAAAAGAACTGTAAAGCAAGCAAGCCCTTTAGGAAGGAAAAATACATATTTTATTACAATTCCTATGATCATAAAGCAAAAGAAACTTGAGAAAATCCAAGCTTCTACAGTTGACATGAACTAATGTTCTCTTCTCCTTATGGTGGGCTGGATCTCACAAACGGGGAGAATTAGAACATAGCAGCAAAATTGAACACCATTAGTGGCACTCTGCAAAGGAGCTCATTTTTTATACAGTGTTCAGTATTTGGTCTTGTGATCAGAAAAATATTCATAAGTATCTGAAACATTAGGGTGTTTTTCTTTAAAGCAAACACTGCCCTAGTAATACAATATTAGTATTTAAGCTCTGCGATCTGGATGAGAGTCATGGCTCTCACCATGCCTGTTCCAACACCAGCTTTACTGCATCTTAATACAGAAGCAGTGACGATAGTGCAGAGCTGTTTGGAACTTCATGGGAGATCTGCTCAAGCATAATAAGTGGTGGAGAGGTTTAGAAATGGAAAAGATTAGATCAACAGCCTCTTCAGCTCCTCCATACTCCAGCCTTCCCTGCCTGGATTGCTCCTTACATTGACATGTCCTTAGTGAGTTCCCAGTGTGTTCCCAGACCTCCTTAGCCAAATACTTCCTGCCTGTTTTCCCAGCCTTCACTTCTTCCTCCTGATGCTGCATCCCCTTGCTTAACCCAGCTCCTGCACTGCCTCTGTGCATCTGCCACTGTTCCCCTCGTTTCTTCAGTACTGCTACTTCTTACATCACTAGGATGGGAAAAGTAGGTCAAGGAGTAGGCTAAGAGGGACACAAAGGTGTGTGGAACAGACAAAGGGAGGTAGTGGCAGCGAGATCTGCTTCAAACAGATCTAGTATCTAGTTCCTCCTTTGTTACATGCTTGAAAGGTTGTAGGAATAAAGTAAGAAATCTGTCACACACAGTACTGTGGAGTGTTGGGAGTCCGTCTTCACAGACCTAGGAATTCTCATGAGTTGCCATGTGAGGTGAACGCAGCTATTTGAGTGTCTCCAATTGTGTGCTCTTCTTTCCTTGGTACTCATACTAAAAAGCTGTGCTTTAATATATGAAAGGCTATGTGATGAGTTGCTTTTAAAACAGATCATAAGAGCTTTCAGTTAAGCAGCTAAATTTAGTGGATACTTTAATCTTCTAACTGTAAAACAAGGATAATTTTGGGTGTTTAGGTGTCTGAAAGTATTAAAAATCTTAGTCTGTTTTTTATAAGAGGTCAGTCTTCTGTAGTAGCACTTTAGGGAATTCTACTCTATTGTTCTTTGGAATGGTTCATATTTGATTATAGTATTAGTACAGTGAGAAGATTCTGTAATATTTACTCAAAAAGGAGGCTAAAAATGATTTGACTCATTCACACAGGATTTTCTGAAAAAGAATTTGTTTTGACTGCAAACAAAGTGAATTCATGATTGTGTGTGGCAAGGAACCATGAGGTTATAAATGCTGAAGGAAGTATTAATTACTTGAAGTCATTCCCTTTACAACACTCCCTTGTATTTTCATATCAGTGGTATTATATTTCCTTCTTTTGTGTTTACTTTTACCATTTACTTAGTCTCAAGTTTATTACTGTATTAACAAGGATTGTGTGTGAAGTAGATGATTTTTCTTCCTAGCCTTGTCAATGCTACATTATTGTATTCTAATAGGCTGACTTTTGTCCAAACTAATCCAGCAATCTGTGTTTTTACAGCAGACTAATTCTAATGACTAATGTTTGAACATGGTTGTTGTGGGCAGTGTAAATGTATGAATTCAGTAAGTCAATGGGAGCTTGATCCTGTTTATTCTAAGTCAGTAGAAAATAATATTAAACTAATAAAATAAACTGTCCCTGAAGACTCAGGGAGGACACTCACATTTCCTTATGGGAATTCTTTCATGAAGTATGAGACCTTTTAGAATTAGAAGAGGTTTGTTTGTAGAGAGTTTGTTTGCAAGTTGTACTAATTACTTGGGAAATGAGAGAATTTACTTTTCCAGATTCGGGGAATCTTTCTAGCTCAGAATTACAAGGTCACCTGGCGTGATTTGAACTGCTTTTGAATTAAACTTGCAGGCTTAAAGAAGATAGGTTTTCCTTGTGAAAACTATGCAATAAGAAGGCTTTTTAGCATTCTGCTTTTTCACTGGTAGTAGCACAAATAACAATTCTTTTAAGACAGTGTGTGTTTTAAGCTGGCTTCAAGCAGATTCATAACCTCTTGTTTCTACACATACCTGAAAACTTTCTTTTATTTGCAAGTAGCTTTTTTTTATAGCAGGGCACTGTTTCCTTGTTTGTAACCACATAGGAGTTAACATTTTATGGCTGATAGACATTCTTTTTCAAACGTGGTATATTCTCTCCTTATTCAGGAAGCTGGTGGGTTTTCTATGCACATGTGTTGGCCCCGTTGTCTGTCGTCTTTTTACCTTCCTGCTTTTTTTGTTTCTTTTACAGATGACACCAGTCACCAGTAAGTCAGGGGACCTGAAATTTATCTCCAAACATGACACAGATAGAGACTCATCTGCAGCACAGTAAGCAAGAAATGCTTAAAAAATTGCAGTGTTATTTCCCACCTGCTGTTTGAAAACTGAGAGAAATGTTGGAAGGGTTATTTTTTTTTTAAAGCAAAACAAGAAGTTAGCTTTTGGGTGATCAGTCAGAGAGTGCTTCACACCCAAAATGCAAAGGAAATAACAGTTCATATACACATGCATATCTCCATGTGTATATGAACATAAAGACCAAGGACTATAATGTACATAACAATCAAAACTCTGGGATATGTGGTTGCTCACTGGCATCCCTTAGCTATCTTAGGATTTTATTGCTGCAGACTGCAAACTATTTTTGCACCTTCTAATAATTAATTAACGTAAATTCCAAAGGGTTTTCACATTCTAAGAAGATGCCAGCAACACTTTTGATGTTAACACTTGCATTTTTTAAAAATCGTATCTCTGCGTTGCGTGAAAGCTGTAAGCAGATAAGCTCTCAGCATTTTGAACAAGAGCTTCCACAATATCTTTAGCTATTGCAACCATTTATGCTTCAAAAGTTGATATCTGAAAATACTTCCCATGTTTGCCATTGTATGTGTCACCTAAGCAAAGTTATTTCACTGATCATTTTCCAGACTGGTTCCCTCCTCATATAAATAATATGTGCATTATGCTGTAGATGCAGATACATACCTAATTTTAACCTGCCTTTAAATCTGAATTTTGTTTGTCCAGCTGTATCTAGATTTGAAAATAAATTGTGAGTGGAAAGTTTAACCCTCATGTACAATGAGAAATAGGCTGTACAACTACACATTGACAGAATTCAGTGTTGAATTTTGGGCACAACTATTCTGATAGCATAGACATTAAGGAAGGAAATGCTTTAAAAGCGCAGTTACTGTGACGGTTGACACAGTCTGTTAGAAGTCAGTATCAAAAATTTGGGATGACTCAACCCCATTGGTAGAACTTCAGGAAACAATTATTTTGAGTGACCTTTCCAGGGCATCCACTGAAAAATAGGGGACCCCAGATTTGAAGTGTGGAATCACAAATGATACAAGCAAATTCAAGAATTTTGAGTCATACCAAATACAAATGTTCATTTTAATGGAAACTAAGGGTATCCTGAGAATATGTCACACCAAAGGCATAGAGCCCCAAAATCACTTCAGTTACATTTCAAAAAGGTGAGAGAAGACACCTACATGCTTGAGTCAGTAGAATGTGCTCCCTCATCCTGAACTATAGGGAGCAGGAGCATCATGGAGATTCCAGTCTGAATTCATGTATGCTCCATGTCATGGCACTTCAAAGCAGTGACCACATGTACCAGGTTTTTTTCACAAAAGACTGAAAGCTGTTAGCTTATTTTGAGAGCTAGAAGAGAAAAGGATCCTCTGATACTGCTTATGCCACTAGTTTGAAAAACTCTCAGTATTTCTGTTTATAGGTACTTATACAGCACAGATCAGATAATAAAACAGTTCAGAATCATGGCTACCTATTTTTCATTAAAACTCTGACTTTACTGTTAAAAAAAACATGACCTGCCAGGGCTCTGACTGGATTGTAGTTTTCTTGCTCACTGCAGTCAATGTGTCTTGAAATATCCTTAAAAATTTACATGCATGCAAGTATTGCCATCTTAACTGGAAAAGTTTTATATTTCAGCATCTAACAGCAATATCAACATGACTTGAGATCCAATCCAATCTGTACTTAAATAGTTGCTCCACCTAATACTATTATTTTCCTGGTTTCTGTGGAAATACACTTAATATGCATGTCACATTGACATATATGATATGAAATTTATTTACTGCATAATTCATAAGAATCAAGTGAGATGTGGTTGCCACGTAGACACTTTCGATATGGAGAAGTGAAACTTTAACACCTGCACAACTCACTAAGCCAAATGAATGACTGCTGGCTTGCTTATTAGAACAATATTGTTCACTATGGCCACAATACCTGCTCTAAAAGAACGTGAATGGCAAGTCCTTATAAAATGTCTATTTTTTGAGAATTTCTGGGTGGAAAATACGGTTTTGCAATAGGAAAACAAATTTTATACAAGGTGGTAGTAGACTTTTATCTTAGCCAAACAGTTAATGTGTCTTCTGCAGACTCTAGATGCTAAGTGTTTTTAATCTAAGTTTTGATGCATCATCACATCTGATGTTCAAATAATAAAAAGATAAAAACTGCTTCTCAAAATTAGAGTAGCTTTATATTGGAAATAGCATATTAACCTTACTCTTTGAATATTAATGATTAGCTGCTACTTGTCAGTGCAGCCATTATGTCCTTAGACATGTTTCCATTGTGTGGTTTTGCTGAGCTGCACTAGGTACTGCTCTCTGCATAATTTACACGAGACCCAGCTGAACACTCGGTTTGGTACATTGGTACTTGTATCACTGAATAATTATGACTTTGTATCCCAATTTTGTCATGCAGCAGTACTTCTCAAATTGTTCTAGGAATCCTAACACAGAGGGTCTTAGACTCCAGAACCTTTTCCTTAGGATGTTCCAGTACTAGAGCTGCAGCAATCTGCATATTCATAAGTGTACAGTTTAGCTTAAAAACACCTTCCAACTACAGGCAGATATTCATCAGTTCATTAGCAAGGCTGATGTGTAAACGTTTTCATCTATAAAATCTGATTACATTAGGACAGTATCATCAACAGTGCAGCACTTGTGGAAAAGACACATTACATTCATCAGTCTCGATTCATCCATTTGCTTATGTGTTTCAGCTGCATTAAACATAACAATTCAGGCCATAAACCAAGACCCCTTTGTACTAGGCACAATACAAATTTTTAACAAAGACAGTACCTTCCTTTGAAAGGTTAGAGTCGAAGTAATATTATGTATTTATAGTTAAATAGAAAGTTGCAACTTCTGCCAAGAGTGGGAATTCATGGTGGAAGTGGTGTAACATCTGCATAATCCCTGCCATCATGTGCAAGACCAGTTAGAGGCATTAACTGGGATACAGGAACTTGACTGATCCTTTTGGCACTGTATGAAGGCTGATAAGCATAAATAGACATTAAAGTGATTTCTGACTGTCCTCATTCAGGCAAATTAAAATGGAAAAACTAATCTTATATACTTCGACTGCCTGTCTTACTCTTGTTGCATAAATAAACCAGGAATGTCTCCTTAATTGTAAGTGTTTTGGTGTCTGAGCTTAGGAAAGTTAAAAAAAAAACAAGTGCAATTGCTTTTATGAGAGGAGGAGACTGGTAATTTGTATTTTTTAATTACATCTGTTGTCTATTGATCAAGACGAGCTGATTTTTAAGATCATGAGCAGTTCTTTTGAAAGCAATGCTATGATAAAAAGTAGACTAGTGGAGTGGTCTCATATTTTGTCTTCATGGTTTTTCTGTCTTTGTTCTGCTGTGGAACAGTAGTTTTTGTAGTTGTTTCAGCATTGTGCTCAAGAGGGTAGGCAGACAATTGCTCTAACACATCAGCTGTAGGTGGAAAAAGCTCTAAATTTGGGCTAACTTTGTGTTTCTTTTACTCTTTTTATATCCACCTTCCTCTAGAGGTACAAAGGAAAAGAAGAAAAGGATACAAAGGAATGAGAGAGAAAATCAGCACAACTTAATGAGTGTCGATACTCCTCTGTCATCAGTTACAGCTAATGGTGTTGAAAACGAACCTACATCCCATGGGGTGGAATTGAAGAAGAAGAAGAAAAAGGCAGCAAGAGGCTCAAACTTAAGCACAAATGGAAGGACAAATATTGCCTTTGAGCCCGAATGCCATGACGCAGAGGCATAATTTATTTCTGAATACTGGGGTGATGTTCATTAGACATGTTGAAGGCTGCAATTATGATCTCTCCTCTAGGACTAACAACAAACAAAGAAATTAAAATACTTAAATATGCAAAATGGTACCAGTTGTGACTTATCAATGGTGCAAACCAGTTTTCGATGACTTTTGCCCTGGGTTCCTTGAAATCAACATAACTTGGAGGTTCAGCTCCTCACTGGACTGGAAAAGAACTGAAACTGTCAAATACCTTGTTTCCTAATTTGATATCTGATTAAACCTTCACTTAGGCATTTATGTGGGCTGTAGATCAATCCATTGGGAGCAGAGAATCAAGTGAAAAAGTGTGGTCTAGAGCAAAACAAGCCCAACCACTACGTAAGTTATTAAATTAGCATTTTAAAGTATGCTTTAAGTAAAATAGAAGAGTGTTCAGAATGGTAAAAAACCAAAGGAGTGCTGACATTAAGGTGTACCTGAAAACATAAGCTTTTAAAAAATATTTTCCTGACATCTAGTATCTGTTTGGACTGCATTTTGCAGCTCTGAAGGGAATTGTGGAATAACTACCTATGCAACTACACTGTCTTCAGTAGGACTACTTGTTCTTATCAAAATATATTAGTGTTGCAAATTCCAGGCAGTTATATTTTTCAAATGAGGTATGCTGCACATAGTAAAGATTCACTGCAGTTTTGTCAGAGTTCCTGGCTGCTGTGGCAGCAGTCTTGCCAAATGTACTTTCTTTTGTCTGAATGAAATATTTCATATCCAACTGTGCTGTTTGTTTTACTTGTAGTCCTTATTCACTTATAAGCATCATTAATCTATTTTTTTACTTGAGTATTATTTTGTGAACTTTTACTATTGAATTCACTAATTATCTATGGTGTTAAATAATTTATATTTTATATTAAACAGAACGCTTTCTATCAGTTAGTGTTGGTATTTTTTCTGGCTGATGATGTCCAGTTTATTTTTACTCTGCTAGGAAATTCTTTCTCCTCCCCCTCTGAAGCAATAAATAACATAAAATTAGAAAGCCCTTATTTAGTAGACAGGGCACTTGATTCCATTAAAAAAAGAAGTGAAAATAACAATGGTGGGCACTGATGTGTGAAATGCACCCAGATGCAGAGGACTAGTTGTTGTGTATTGTAATACCTTCCTTGCACGTTTTGAAGCCAGAAAAACCTGTAAACGTTTTTCTTTCTAGTAAAGCACAGCAGCAAATACTCTTTTTTTGGCCCACTGGTAGTTGTTATTTGCCAGCAGTCCTAACTTTGCTCTGCCTGGAGTATGTGCATGGAGCCCTGCCCTGAATGGGGCTTGCATATGTGTACTGGAAACTTAGCAATGTGTCTTTCCCCAGTCAGAGGTGGTGTAAAATTACCTTAGTCCTGGGGCTGCCTGATTCTGTCAAGACTCCCCACCTCTTATGTCCCTGCAGTGTGTTTCAGCTCATCATCCTGTGTGACATGTGGCATTTAGAGATTTTATAAAGAGGAAAAATCTCTACATCTTGCATTTCTTAAAATGTCCTGGGTCACGTTTAAAACAAGGGCAGAACGTGACATCAGGCTCCACGTCAGGGAGAGCTGAGCAATAGCCAAGATCTGGGAGCTCATTGGAAAGCATTGTAAAATGTTAATTTGCCATTGTCGACACTGAAGACAGAAATAACACTTCAGATAAACACCACAGAGAGATGGTAGTTCTAATCAAAGGCACAGCACCTCCTTTCATGCTTGCGAACTAGGGCTCCAATTATGTTCACTGCTCTGAAGCTGAATAGAGCTGCTTTGCCACACTTTCCAAATTGAGAGGAGAGGCAGCAGTAGTGTCTTCCAAGGCACAGTTCCAAATAACAATTAAGCAGAAGGAATCAGATAAGAGCCAAACATGAAAATGCAGGAGTTGAAAATAAACTTTTCATAATGTTTTTTTGTAATTGCAATAGCTTTTGTTTTGCTTCTATAGTTTTTTTTTCTTCCCTACCACATGGTTGGTTAGAGACTTCTATTCCTTTATACACAGTGTCACTGTGGTGCTAGTTTTCTGCATTCATTTAACAGAAAAGGAACAAAAATATCTGAAATTTTTAAAAGTCTATGATCCTTCGGTATTAAAATTAGAGCCTTCACCCTAAAACCTCTTTAACAAATTATGAGCATGGCACAATGGCAAAGACAGATTTTACCTTTTGTTCAGAAATATGACTGATATATTCATTTTAAGAAGAACTGCTTTTTGGTGTTAGTAGAGTCTTTATTCTTCAGACATTGCTGGTGGGATTTTAAATTTACAAAAAAGGATAAAACTTTTAAACAGTTTGGATTAGCATAAGGATTTAAAAAGAGGTTTCCAATTCAAAAACTTCATATAATTCTTCTTGTTTCTGTGTTAATGCAATCTACATATTTTCTAAAATCACTTTACAGTGAATATCATATACGTTTGCTGAATATTGTCTATGTACATAGAGGACTTAAATTTCAGTGGAAGACAAGAATTGCAGAAGGATTCAGATTGCCTACTGAAAATTTTCCTTTTTTTTTTTTTTAGATGAAGCATTACGAGTGTCCTGCAAAATTTCTCCCTGAGCCATGATGTGTGAATTAAAATGCAAGAGTTACAACAGTCTCTGTGAGACTTCCTTAGAGGGTGACATGAGTTCATTACTGGAACAAACCAGATAAAATGTTGCTTTAAAAAGTGTGAATATTAGGTACTTATAGCTGCCTTGCAATAGCAGCGTCGTGGGTCTTTCATTGTTCTGGTGTTTGTAGGTTTTGTGTATGTGGTTACACCATACACTTGATATTATGTTTTTATGATATGGCAGAGATACCGAGAACTGTGCATAAATCAGCAATGCAGAAGAAAATGGATGGCCGCGTTTTTCCTGTGTTTCCCAATAGCCATCAAATTGCATTTAGTTTTTTTCCTTAAAATAATTTGAGGAACAGACATCATAAAACATAATAAGTGTATTTGTAGCATCACTTAATTCAGAAGGCAGTAGGGGATGGATCACAGTCAAACAAGGGCTAATGAGAACACAGAGGAACATGACAACCGAAAGTCTCTGTTGACTAGTGAACTAAATCTGCCGGCTGGACGCAATTGTCTGATGGAGAATTGAATGTCAGGATCATTTAGGGTTAACAATGGCCCATTACAAGCAAAAGCAGACAGCTATGAAAAATAGCCGGCATGGTAGCCATTCTGCAGGGACTGTGGATGCAAACTTGATAATGAGGCACTTCATTCACTACATCCTTCTGCTCTAATTACTCAGGTGAATAGGAAATACTTCATTTAAGGCGGGAACAGACTAAGGCAAAAACACTTGTTTGGTAAACACAAAGAGTGATGGGGTTTTTTAATGATCCTTTTCCAGCACGTATGGAATTAGTATGTATGCAGTGCAACCTATTTTATGGATGTGGAAATTGGGTGGGGATAGAAATATTTTCTGAGTAGTGGAGGGAAGCCAGGAAGAGTCATGTAGAGGTTGGTACTCTGGGGTTTTTCCCTTAGCATTCTGTCCAATGTCCATACAGAATATTTCAGACAAATTAACTTATGGATGTACACCTGCACTTGTAAAAATATACTATGTTAGTTCAAGGGGGTTTATTGCTTGGAGTTTAGCATACATGCATTAGGAACAAAACTGCTGCGTGTAGGGAATAGAAACAAGAGGAGGTCTGAGAGAGGGAAATAAGCAACTTTGAGAAGAAAGCTGCTGCCTAGGGGAGTCTTGCAAAAATGTGGCAATTAGAAATTGGAACTTAAGAAGAAGGAACAGAAGATAGTGTGTAGGTGCATTATAGCAAAGCTTTGGTTGCTTCAGTCATGTTTTTTAGACTTCAGAAATTCAGATATTTAACCACTTCACTTTTTAAAACATTTGTTTTGTGCCATTTACAGAAGCTTTCTGGATGAACTCTCAGAACCCATGAACAACATTCTGTGTCTCTCCAGTAACTCTTAGCTCTCTGTGTTCTGACTCTGAGCTACAGCCTACAAAGTTCCACATAGCCTATGGCTTGCAGAGCTGTTGGGATAGATGAAGATTTCATTCCCTGATTTCTGATACAGGTCTTCAGGAGGCACCTTTATAGTTGTTGGCTGTTGCAATAGGCAGCTCTGCCTCAATTCAGTCCTCTCCAGCTTCTTCATCTGGCACAAAACAGCTGCAGCAGAGGTTGGAACTTCACACCAAGACCTGCTCTTTTAAACATTTAATGTCATATGATCCCTTTCTTACACATGGATGTGTTCTGCTCACAGTGGTTTTGGAAAGAGTTTTGTCTTTTGTTCATCTGTTGTATGCAGTTTCCTTGCTGCCCTCCCCTTCAGAAGGGTCTGTTTACCAGCAGTGAGATGTTTATCTGGAGTCCCAGTCCTGCAAGCTGCTCAGAGTAGATGGACCCCTATACTCAAAGCTCCAGCAAAAGCAGCAAGGATTAGGCAACATCATGGCTGCAATTAGTGCATACTAACTTTAAAGATTGGGAAAATATTTTCTATCTTGCAGCCATAGATAAAGATATCAGCTCTGCATTTCATCTAAAACTTCGTCCACCTGATTGATTGTGAGGACTTTGTCAAGCCAAATGAATTTGCATTATGTTTGGCTGTGACAAGCAATTTTACAAGTCCAGTGTAATGCTCAAATGCAAACAATCAGCAGAAACTGCAGATGCCACTTTTAGCAGAAAAAGTGTTTCCACACCGGTAAAGCAATATCAGTAAAATCTATGCTCTGAGCAGACTTGAAATTTTTGTTGCATTTATGTTGCCTGCAAAGACAGGGAGTGTAATAAACTAGTGTGTAGCAGCTGTAAATTCTCTGAGGATTTATCTAACCACAAATACATCGAAATGGGGAAATAGGTCTATATTAAACTGTGCAAGATGCTGCTGGAACTCAGCCACTTCTGCAACATCCTGTAATTAATTTATTATGACAGGTCTGGCAAACTGAAACACCCAATACGCTTGCAACAGACTGTTATGATATAGCTGTTTGAAAACTCCATAGTCACATAAAATGCAGGTATTAAAGGAAAAAGAAAAAAAAAGGTAGCCCAGTATTACCATTATTTCTCTATTATGTAGAAATTTTTCACCAGACTTACATTCACCAGCATGCTGGAGTGCACGTGGCAGAGTCAGTACGTCTGCCTGCATTAGCTGGGAAGGAAATTGTTGCAGAATGTATTGGCTTAGGTCCTACTGTTCTGGGATCAGAAGGAGAGTTAATGAAGTTCTGTGGACATGTTCGACTGAGGAACCTCTTTTCACACATTTTCTGAGTCAGCGCAGGCCTCGCCATGTCTTTTGGTGATGAAGTTAATAAGTGGAGCTAAGACGCTCGGTGCTGGCTTAACTTTCTTCTTGGTCAGTCCATACTTATTTTTCTGCCCGTGTTAAAGACACTTGGTTTTGTTAAATAATAGTGAGAGAGTTCCAATGAAATTGTCTGTGAGTTGCATAGAGAATTAGTACAGATTTCTCACAAATCAGTTTTTTAATATCTCTTGTCGCTCTAGTTCTTACAGAGGTGACTAGAACAGGTTGTCCTTGCATTCAGCTGCTTATCCTAAGTTCATTGCCTCAGCTAGCAGTTAAAACAAAGAAATACTGATTTCCATCTTTTTCTGGGGGCTATCTTCAGTGTTGAATATCCTGCTATTAATCTACAGCTAGACATAGCTAATTCAGCACTGCACAACTGTATAACTTGAAGAAAATCTTCTTTCTCCCCTCACAAATTTTTGGTAAGTAGATTAGGCTGGTTTGCTCCCTTGCTTGCACTGTGTGCTTTAATGTGCACAAGTTAAGCCTTTGCACATCCATTGCTGCAGGTGAGTGCTTCAGAGTACATGCAAGTAGTTATCATCACCAAGTGTTACTCATTTGGCAGTGCTGGTTTTTTTATGGACAGTAATTATTCCCTTAGTTTCACCTCAATGTTTTTATTTTGCCATTGCATCATCAGCCAGCTTTTTTCAGTGTATGTCATCAGGATTTTGACACCTTTGTATAAACACTGTATAAAGCAACTTCATGCTGTGTTCTGCATTCATTTTAGCGCTTGATGGGGATATACCATCATGGGTGTAATAGTGACATCGGCCTGAGGCTCATTAAAATAAATGCCATCCAAAGTCAAGCTCCAGCAGCCTGCATAAGCCTATAACAAGCTTATACAGGGGTGGTTAATCCCCATTGTGGTTTGGTATAATGTCATAATAAAAAAGTGACATCAGGGAAAGGGCAGAAGGGGCCATCAATGTGCTCTGCAGTGTGGCCAAGGGCTCCTGACATCCCTGCTCCTTAAGCATCAGTGCGAGCAGAGCTAAACAAGTCTGGATTACAATGGAGGGTGACTGAAAATGGCTCTTCTGTTAACTGAGACAGAACTACAGAGCCATAAATATCCCGGGGTGGCTTTCCTTGGTGATGCATCACAGATGTGCACAGGCACACAGAAGATGTGGAACAACATGTGGCTCTGCACTGGCTTGCTTCCCAATGAAGGGTGTAGCTTCACTGGACCTTGCAGGCCCTATTCTCCCAAGGAAACATCAGGACTCCCAGTTTAGACCCCAAAACTCCTGATTTGTTGCCTGTATCCAAAGGTTTGGATGAGAAGGTGGTGGGCTGCCCTTAGAGTCAGCAGGCAGCAGGGCGTCCTCACTCCACAGAGCAGGGGCACCCAGGGCACCCTCCCGTGGGTTGGTACTGAGCAGGACCAGGGCTCAGGCTTCCTGCTCCCCAGGGATGAATGCCAGTCACTGAGCCAGCACTGGGAAGGAGGGTGGAAGCTCTAGACAGTGCTTTTGCCTCACACTCGGTTGAAGTGGTAGTTACAGTTGTTTTTCCTTGCTATTCTTTCAGTCAGGGTTAGATTTTCTCTGAAAGAAGAAAAAGCCCTCAATGGCAGCTTTTTGAATTCAGTGTCTCTGGCATTTTGCCCTTTTTACTCTTTGTCAACACAATAATATGGGTTTTCAAGTCATGTTTGGGAACCTGGGCACCTGGCTCTTGCTGAGACTTGCTTGAGGCAGTGTTTTTGACATCAGGTTTGTGGGACAAGAGTTACAGACTTGGCTGCCTCCCATTAGATCCCTGAGTAGCCTGAATTCACAGGGAAAAAAATTGTCTGATAATTCTCAGGTTCTGATTGTTGGTCGACTTCTGTGTTGGAGGACAGAGACCTGTGTAGACATGGTCTAAGATACAATTTCCTGATGGTTTATGCTATCATCTAGCAACAGCTTGATTCAGTTTGCTTCATCAGGAGAGTTAATATTTTTAACACTGCTTAGGACTGACTGTTTTTTCACGCCAGTGAAACAGAAGGGAATACAGAACAAGTAATGCTGAAAGCCATTACCAGCACCACTATCAACAAAGATTTCTCCTGAGCCATGAAAACCTAGGAGAAGAAAGCTGTAAGACTCAAATATCTTCCAGCTTGAATGTACATACAAGGCCTTGCCACCTAATATTTAGCTCATGTTGCTTGTCCTAAAGACACATTTTATAAGGAGAGGAAAGAGTGACTAGTTCAGCACATGGGGGTGACACTGGTCAAACACTGTCAAGGTTTGGTCTTTTTGTAGGATGAGGTTGCTTCATTGAGTCATTTGAACTCCACCAGTTTCCCACGCTAAGATCAGTGCTGTAACATCTGTGAATGTTTTGTGTTATCTTTTTTTTTTTAATATATATATATAGTTTTGTTCCTTTTTTGTTTTGAATGTGTGGTAAAACATACTGGAAATATATTGTATCATTGAAGAAATCTATTCCTAATTTGTTTGAACTGTTGGTATATTTTTCCAGAGTGCTGCTGTATTTTCCTAGAGCTAGAATTAGCTAAAGTTAGATATTTGCTTTCTTAGGACCCAGCAATGGACCAGCACATCTTCCAAATTGAAGATGCATGTGTTTGTGCCTGCAACTGTAGCTGAATGCTGGTTAACCTCACTTGCAGAATTCTGGTGTGAACTGGAGTTTCTTGTCACGAATACGTCTCATAGGGTCAGATTGAATCCTGTAAATTGAGTAAGAACTCAGTCAGAAAGAGGAAAAGAGAATTTTCTGCCATTTGAACCTGTGCAATACCAGCAGAAAAGTGCTTGAGCAGGGCACACAGTCTGTCTGCACAGTGCAGCAGTGTGGAAAACAGGCCTGGCTCTACGTGGATTTGTAAGCAGTGGCACATGTCACACAGGATTAAGGACTCCTGGAAGGACACGCAATTTGTGGTGCTGCTCCCATTCTCCCTCCCAGCCACCCTCAGTTCCCTGCTGGCCTCCTGCCTCCTGTGTAAAACTGCAGCTGAAATGGAGAAATGGGATGGGTGGCAGCATGCCAGCTGCCTGGGCATCAGGCGCTGCTTATCTCTCTGACGGACACCCTGCCGTCCATCCCCGGGGGTGATTCACTTCTCCAGGCACTCGTGCCTCCTGTAACTCAAAGAACTTACTCACTCCTGGACAAATCTGTGCAAATATTGATGTAGCTGCCTTGTTTTACATCGGCCCTTTTGAAGGTGGTCTATTTTGTGTAGGCAGGTTGGCAGCCGGTTTGGCACTGCCATTCCAACTTTTTTGACTAGAAAGGTGTGAGTAGAAGTAGTTTTTGCTTCTTCTGTCCTAAGTTGCTGAAGTATCTGCTCTAGGAAGAAAAGCATTTGGAAATGCTTTGGAAAGTTAAATTCAAAGTTGTGATCTGGGCTCTTAGTGCTGTTGAAAACCAAGAAAACACTTTGTCAGAAGATGTTGAAATGATTATTTGTTTCCACTTTGCTGGGTTTGATTTACAGCTGTTTTTGTGACTTTCAACGGAAATCAGATTAATTAACTTTAATCTGAAACTGTTGTCTAAATAGTCAATGACCTAATTCATTGGCTGTATTTTATCAGTATTTACTGAAAAATACCAGGAGTGATTTTGAAAATATTGAAAAGCATAGAATTACATTGTCACAGGAAATACTGAAACTGTTGACAGTTTTTCACAAAGAACTTCTGTGCTTATTTAAAGACCATTTTTAGGGAAAAATCAAAAGATGAAAAATATTGATGTTGGCTATTCGAATGAATTCACTTATTTGGCAGTAAAACTGGTCTAAGTCAATAAGAGTACATAAGAAGTGTCGTGACTTTTCATTTCAGTAAGATTTTTGATACTGTCTTATATGATATTTTTTATAACCAGAGGGGGGGGGGGGGGGAAATATGGTCTAGATGAAACTATCACGAGGAGTTGATGCATAACTAATTGAAAAAGAAAAGCTGCATTCAAAAAAGAGTTATCCAAGTTTAGTTATCATACCAGGGAGATATTGCAAGTGAGGTCCCTGAGGTCAGTTCTCTGTCACTTCTATTCACTATTTCCATTAATGAGCTGGACGATGTAGGAGTATTTATAAAATGTGTGCGTGATACCAGGAGTTTGCAGGCTGTTCGTAGGACGTGATCAGAATTAAAAATTATGTTGGAAAATGGAAGTAATGGTGCAAAACCGTAAAAAAGGAGCCAATAAGATTTGTGCTAGAGGAAGAAGGAACCAAAGACAAAAATATAAAGTGGCTTTTCAGTTTTATTGCAGAAAAATGTGAGAGGTGACAGGTTCAAAGGCAAACTAAGTGAATCATCAACACACTATAACTGTTTGATAAAAAGGGTCATCTGAATGATATTAGCAGAGGTGAAGTGTGCAAGATCAGAAGATTATTACTTCTTCCCAAATTATGCTGGTGAAGCTTCAGCAGGAATACTTTGCTTTAGTTTTAGGCACTGCATACTGGAGCTGGCAGACAAGCTGAATATGGTTCGGGGAACAGCAGTGGGCATGACAAGAGATTTAGGAACCTATGAAAAGTGTGCAAGGGATTGGAATTGTTAGTGTAGAAAAGATAAGGATTGGGAGACACAATAGGGATGCTCAATAATGCATAGGGTTTTACAGAAAACAAGAAGTTAGGCAGCTCTGTTTGGTATGCCCATGTGATTTCACTACAAAGATTGTCTATTTTTTCTCTCTCTCTCTCATGGAAAAGCTTAGTTTTATCTTACAAGCAGTGTGATGGAACAAAATATAAGTTCTTCTGGATCTATTTAAATTAGATGATCATATATTTCCTTTCTTTCTCTTTGTTATGTGTGCTATTATTAGTTGCCTTTTTCTTCCTCCAAAATAGCATCTGTAAGACTCACTTAGATCAGTGTTGGTGCATAACAACCATTCTTTGAGAAGAAAATTGCAGTGAAGATGTTTTATTCATTATCTCCTCTGTCATAAATCTCTAACTGGAGCAAAACTCCTGACCCTGAATCTTTCTCCAGAACTCATGAGCCCATGGCTATTCAGTTTTAACTGTGCTGCTCCGGTGATTTATGGCATGACCTCAGGTAAATTGAACCTCCACCTCAATTTCCCTGTCTTTAGCTGAAGATACTAATATTTCTCTTGTGGACAGCCTGAGAGTTAATCTATGTAAGACTGCCTTGACAATGTCCAGTCCTCAAGCAGAATCTTAAAAGTTTAGCTGTCACCTACCTGTGACTCAGTAGTTGAAAGATAGTCTGTATTTATGGTGGGACTAAGTTTTGAGGGTTTGGGGATTTTTAAAGTACTTCTGTAAAATCATGTTTTTCAGTCATATGGCTTGGAAAGGCAACTTTGATTATTTTATTTTTGGGGCTGGCACTATCAGGCATGAGAGGAAAAAGCTCTGGAAAAGGCCTTTGTTTCTAAAGGTGGATTACTCAGCTGTAGTTGGACACTGTAACTTATTACAATACACTCTGCTGGCAGTTGTAATAGTAGGGCAAGCCCCACTGGAGCTCCAAAAATCTGGGATGGGAGTCTGGCCAGAAAAACTGAAAGCCTTGAAGTATGTTCCATGGCAAGGAAAGAGAGGTTGCTTTTCCCCTCAGGTTTCTTGCATTCAAAAGTGATAATTACCACCAAAACAGAGAGAGAAGATAAATGCTGGATAAGCTGGCAAGGAAAGGACCCAAGTTTCTGTCCGCTACAAACAGGAATGCCTGCCCAGCACATAGGATGGTGTCTTGATTTGATAGCAAAACAGAAATGTGTTAAAAAGTAGTTGAGGAGACCCTGCTTATTTTACAGAACATGAGATAATAGTGTCATATCAATAGATAGGAGGGTCATGCTGCAAATCCAGTATTTATCTCAATTGTAAGCACTCTTTCATTAAGGAGTGGAAGTGTCTTTACTTTGAAACAGGATTAATAAAGGCTGTGACCACTTAGGCTTTTGAAAAATACGCAGACTTACGTGATGATAGTAGGTAGAGGGCAGTATTCCTGGGGGGTTGTGACTTATGCACCTTCATTTCATTAATTCATTGAGCCATCTGTTTAAACTAAAATAAATACTGTGGTACAGCTGGAAATGTCTCACTGTTGAAGAACTTGGCCTTTTCCCTGTCCATTTCTCTTCTTTTGTGATCTCAGTCAGTGAATGGTTTGTAATGTTCTCACATTTTTTCTTCGTGGTCAACCCTTTCTCCACAACTCAGAATTAACAAGATTTCTGTTCAGGAAACTAGGTACTTGGTGAATGCAACCATTTGGTGGAAAGGAGGGAAATAATAGTCAGGAAATTAACTACACCACATTTTGGTTGCGTTATTTTCCCTATCCTTTCCCATTCCTACAAACCCTCTGAAAGCACTGAATCTACTCGATATATTAGTGCGAGAAATCACTTTTTGCTTGCAGTGGTTTTTTTAGTTTCATGCTACACAGAGTATGTGTGGATTTTATGGCACATGCATTGAATAATCCCACCAGCCTTTCAAGCAATTTGGGTTTTGGTGTCAAATGACGGAAGCTGGACATTTTTTCTAAAGGAGTTGCTGATGCACAGCTGAGTGCACACAATCAGTGCATTTAATTGTCCACAGCGTGCTGCACGCTTGGCCCTGACAAGGCTCCAAAGTGCAGGAGCAGCTTTAGGGACAACTTTCATCTCACACCCCTTACCCAGACTGAGCCCCTGTCAACTTCAAAATGTGCAAGTTCTGCAAATGGAGATGTTTATGAGCTTCACTGCTGGGCAAGTCTCACTGGAGTCCTTGGGGGGTGCTGGGCTTCCCTGCTCTGGAATACCCTGACAAGGACTCCAATTTACCTTTTCCTGAGTTCGGGCAGCTGGACTTCAGAGGGTCAAAACCAGAAGGAGCCCCAGGAGGCTGAGCCTGAGCAGCACTGGCCCCTTGCCCAGCTCAGTGCATGCACAGCCCTTCCAGGGTGCTCCCTTGTCCTGCCTTGGCCACCGTGTTAAAGTGCAACTTCAGAGCCTGGCTTCTCAGCCAGTGGTGCCTCGTGTAGGTCATGCTGGCAGCACCTATTGTTCTGGAGCATTTGAAGGGCATCCAAGTTTTGGCATCATTAGATTATTGCCATGGTGCTCAGGCTGCAGATCCTGAACAATAAAAGGGGTTTTACTTTATGTTCAATCACTATTAGCTGGTATCTGCAGCTTTCATCTAGTCTCCATTAATGAAAGAACAAATAATTCCAGGGACTAAATAGATGTTTGAGCATTCAAATACATGCAAAGTGATATGATTTATAAATGGGAGGAAGTTGTTTTGCAAGCCTAGAATTCCATTTGCTGTGGAATTTCAATTTAACAGTGTGAATCCAGTTAAATCCTGAAATACTACACTTAAGAGAGCAGGTTTTGTCATACTTCAGCTCCCTTTCAGCTGAAGGCTCTTAATGGCTGATATTTCTAAATCCCATTCCATTTCATTAGACGGTAATTATCTGTTAATACTAACGTGGCTGCAAAGAGGAAAACATCGTGCTATTCTCCATGATTTTGCTGATTAAAAAAGGAGGAACAGGCTTGAACTGCAGTGAGGGAGATTCAGGTAGGACTTTGAGAAAACATTGTGTGAGGAACAGAGGTCTGAAGAAACTGGGCATCACCACCACCAAGCAGTGTTTTCTATTTTTATAGCCAAGAGAATATCCAAGACTTGCTGTTGAAATCTCCTGGGAAGGGAAATGTTTTCCCTTTCACTGAGTCTGCACATGGCATTCTTCAAAGCAAGGGATATAGAAGGCACAAGTGGCACAGCCAGGCAAGTTTTACTGCAGCATAGCCAGTGATTGCCAAAGGATTGCATCATGGCCCGGCTTTCCAGCAGTTCCAGCCCTGTGGCAGACTTGTAGCTCTTGGATCTGGAGGCATCGCTTTCCCTGGCACTGCTCCTGAGGGTCAGAGTGGGCGGTTTCACCGAGGGCCGGGAATGTGACTGCAGCTCAAGAATCCCCAACTTCGGTGAGGTGTTTCGAGCTGGCCTCTTTGAGGTGAATCAGGGAGGGCTCAGCAGCTTGGTCAGCCAAGCATTTGTCCCCCATTTCCCCCTCTTTCCTCCCAGACCTGTGCATCATTCTCTGCTTACCAAAACTGCCTTATTTACAGCTACAGAGGCTTTGGCAGAGGTAAGTCTGGGTTTTGTCACAGCTGGAGAGCAGCTGCAGAGCATCCTTATGAACTCTCCACACTGAAAGCTGAGGCACCAAAGACTGAAGGTAAAAACAAGCCCAGATGTTGCCTGCCTGTTTGACTTTTCTGTCCTGCCATCACTCAGCTTTTGGTGGTGGGTAGGATGCTGTCAGAGTTTGTGACAAATCAGAGGGGCAGTTAGTTCTAATTCAAGTTGCTATGGAAAACTAATGTTGGAGGGAAAAGTAACCTGGACCAAATATACTTTGTGCGAGGCAAGAAACCGCACTGCAAGTGAGGTTACACATGCACTCAGTGTGTTATTAGAGAAGGGGAAAAAAGCCCAGTGCATTTTGAGAGGGACCTTTTGAGGTATCAGGTGATGGCAGAAAGAAAAAAGGACCTTCCCCTCTCTGCAGCCACCGTGGTGAGCCTGGTCCTGGAGGGCTGGAGGGACCCTTCACTGATGTGTGGATTCCACTGAGGCTGTCAGAGAGCTAAATACACCCTTGTTAATGACAGCCACTTAGCTAGAGAGTGAAAAGGAGGCAAATGTGTATAATACACCAATGGACATTTTCTTTTTAATGGAAGGAGGTATAAATAGAAGGAATGAGATGAAAATGAGAAGCAAAACTTAGGCTACATGTAAATGGAAAAATCTTAACATTGGGATTACGGGATCATCTCCTCAGGGTAGTAGTGGAAGCCTGTAGTTTAGGACTCGAACAACCAGACAGAGAAGGAGCACGAGGCACCACATTGCAAGGAGCAGTCCTGCGTTTTGCACTTGGATTTCCTCATAAGGCTCCTTTGCCACCACTCTCCTTGAGGATCTGAAGGAATGTTTAATGTTGATGGCTCAGCCAAACTGCAGCTTTGGGAATTCTTATCTATCCTCAAAGTCTTATCTTTTATTTCAGTTGTTTAGATTTGCTGACTTCCTGTCTACAGTGCTTATCCGAGTTTATTGTTCAGTTTTACTATTCCTTGCTTAACAATTGCTTCTTTACTCTTGACGGTGCTTCTTGAGTGATTTCTCTGTTTATCTTTACCACCTTGTTCAGGTGTTGGAAGTAACATGCTAAGCTTGGAGCTGTCTCAGCAATCCAAAGATGCAGATTTTCCCCATAGATTTGCTGGGTTTTTTTACTTGCATAGCAACCTTTTTATTTGTAGCACAGTTCTGAACTAGACATGATTCTTGCATTTCTCTACTCATGTAATTTTATTCTTGTTCAGATAGCTTTCAGGGGGTTTTTTTGATTGGTTGTTTTTTGCTCTGATCCTTTCTAGGCAAAAAAGGGTTAATTAGCCTCAGTAAAACATTGACAGTCACCGGGGACTGCTGCAACTGAGATGAAAAACAAGACTGCACCTGTATGCTGGCAATTTCAGATAGATTCTGGTCAACTATTTTTCTCTCCTGCTTTGTTCTGCCAGCTGCCTCAGTGCTTTGGATGCAGGTGGAAGGATGGACTTTGCTATCTATAAAAAAATTAAATTGTGAAGACCAACTTCCGTCTCACCTCCCCAGGGATCAAAGTGATTGCCACGGAACATGGCAAAGCAGGAAACAGGCTGCACATGGTCTCCACGTGAAAGAAATAGTCTGAGATAGATTTTTCCCTTTTTGCCTCCCTCCTTTCTTTCTTTCCCTTTATTTTTTTGGAAGAGACAGTGAAAGCGTGGAAGGAATCCCAAAGTGATTGACCATGACTGAAGGGACAAGCCACCACTGTATAGCACACACTCTGCAATATCACTACAGCAGTTCCTCGATAGAGGAGCTGTTGCAGCTCCTCCAATAATCCAAAGAAAGGCAAAAGATTGCTTGGGAGCTCTGGCTTATGTCTTGATGTGTGCTTATGAAAGAAGTTCTCACAGAAGCCCTGTAGATTTATGTCATAATATGCCCGTGTATGATGAAAATGAGTAGTCTCTCCTGCCTGTGAAGGTGCCTTCGCTGCCTGTTGTGAGCAGCAGAAAACACGTGGACTCTCTGAAGGTGTGAGATGGATTCTAACAACAACATTTCACTATTAAATAAATCTCCCAGCAGCAAATACTGCTGACACAATAGGAACTTTCTGGTGTTGTGCTACGCTGTCTCTACAGTCAGGCTTTCCTTGGCGTTTTTGACTGGTGCTGTGATAGAAATGAACAACAGGTAAATAGCAGTAGTAAGATCTGAGATATTTAAATGTCAGCAGAACATAAGACTTGCAGGATAGCAGTCCCCATGAAAGGGCTTTCAGCAGGGAGAAAACCCCAAAATATCCATTGGAAGAGTTAAAGAGTTATGCACTGTTGGCGTGGGTTTCGAAAATACTGTCAAAAGGAAAAGACGTGATTTTTTCCCCCTTTTTTCAGTGATATGAACAGATGCTTAACTTAGGTTGTTTTCTCGGGTTGTTGTTTTACATCACTGCTCTGCAAGCCCACGCCTTCAAAGTGCTGTGAAAAAAAATGAAGAGGAAAAAATACAGAAGTTGCTAAATGGAGATCAGTGAGTTACAGCAGCTGAAATTAACCCACATGCATATTGCAATGAAGTGTGTGGGGACTTTGGAGGAGGTAGCTGGGTTGGGTTTGTGTAATTTTATTTTGAGCTGCCTATGACCTTCTAATGCTAATGTGTCTTTAAACAGTGTATATTTGTATGTATAACATATAAATACAAAATAACACTTGGTATTAAGAAAGATTAACCAAATCTTACATGTCAGGGCATGCAGTACCCCAAAAAGAATGTCTTTGCCTCCTCTCCGCCACTGCAGAAAATACTCACCTGATTTGCAGATAGTTTTTGCCTGTCCCTACAGCACCAGGTACCACCACCTGCAGTGTGTGTGAGGCAAAACAGGATAATAGCTGGATGGAGGATCTTACCTGCTTTAGTATATACACAGTGTGCTCCTGTGCCTCTGTGCTGTTTGGGCTTTCCGACATGCGGTGTCAAGGCCACCCTTCGCTTTGTGTAGGAAGTCTTGCCAGTACTCGTTTTGCACCACCACTTTCAGATGCAGTCATGGGACAACACTTTGTCCCACGTGTGTCATGCAATTAGTGAATGCTCCTGTACCTGTGATTGCCCAAGGGTGCAAGTGAGGTTGTGCTTTCTGCTGCAGAGAAAATCAAAGCCTGTAATATCTTTGCATTAGTTCAACCATTGATCTAAGAAGCTGTATCAGGTAGTCTAATAAAAATTTTGCTCTCCTTGTAAACCTTGTCTGACTCTGTAGTAAATGAGTTACTTTTCCTGATAGCTGATGAGAATTTGCTTGGTGCTTGAATGGGCTTCTGAACTTTCTATCCACATTCTTCAGTTTTATCTTATGTTTGGCAGAATATTGGCATCATTAAGATAAATGATTCACTATTTCTCTTTGGTAGGGAGAGTTACATAAAGCAGTTACGATCCTATTCATAGGATGCCTTGTTTTACATCCAGATACATCAGTAATAGTTAATTTTGTCTTAAAAAGGATGAATTTAAGGTTATGTTTAGAGTCTGCATTTTTTACCAGAGGTGCTCTTTGTAAATAGGCATTTTTATGCTGTTGTGAGCTCATATTTGACATAATTTTCAAGTTATTTCAAGTTGTTCTCCAATGCAGACACGTGTTCGGTGTAAGTGCTGTAGTCTGTGTAAAATGGTGGAGGTGAAACCCGAAATGCTCTAATCTGTCAGCAAATAGTGGTAGCAGGAAAGTGAATACTCATGGCTTGAACAAATGAGCAAGTTTTTACCTCAAATGGACTGAGCCTGAAGGCAAATGTGATTTCCTGAAGAGAACTCCCTTTTTAGTTGCACAAGCTTTGGATGGACACAGTTAGTGGAGAAGGCCAGAGCTGGATGCTATGTTGTTTTGCTGTTGGCCTTTCCCTTGCCAAAGCTTTGGGTATAGCCCATGCTGACTGGGTGGGGCTGTACGTGGGGATGGGCTGGGAATGGCGCCTAATGGCGTGTGTTCCGTAGTGTGAACGCAGAAATGTTCTTGGCAGGCAGGTGGTACTGGACATGTCTGATGATGAGGCAGGGTTTGATACTCCACCTACTGAGCACATTAATGGATTCCCTAATTCAGCCCTTTGTGCTTTACACATTTTAGTGTCTCCTGTGAAATATTAAGATTTTTTTCTAGGCAGAAATCCCAGAGCTATCCTTGCCGCACTGAAAAATGAAAACGGACCATTCAGTCTTGGATCCCTGCAGAAACTTACACAAGACTTTTCGTGTAATGAAATATCTAGTTACCATACTGCAACAAAACTGTGCTCAACAGTAATAACCAAATCCATGGGAATGAATGAATGCCACAATGCCGATTTTCAAAAGTAGAAATTACATAATGAATCTTGACATTGACTTAACATAAAGGGACTGCCATAGCTCTTTGAATCCTAAAATAAGATTAAATGAAGGTGTCATATCACTTTCCCTGCCAAAGGTTTGTTTTGGCCGTCAGAAGACAGCAGTGCACAACCACTACATTTTTTTCCTTTAACAGTACTCACCTCTGAGACTTTCCTTCATGTGGGAAAGGTATGTGTGTCTAAGTGATATGAAGCTGTATTTTCTCTCAGTCCCAAAGTACAGAGGTTTCTGAAGTACTGAAACAGTACAGAAGTGCTGAAACAGCATAGGTGTTTCTGAAGGGGTTTCAGAGATCTCATCCCTATCTTTGCTCTAGCTGCAGTTCTCTTGTAGTGCTATTGAACTGTTCCAATAGCCTTAATATGATCAGATATGACTATGAGGAATAAATGCTGATCTGCATAATGAGCTAAGTGTCTAAAATATAAATAAGTGTGGTTAGTGAAGCTTTGCCTATATTAATATGCTTGTTCACTTTACCTGTGCTTAACGCAGTAGGGCATTCTGCATATCTGTTCAGTAAAGGCATTTGCATCTTTTCAATTACTTTGCTTAAATGTAAACTATTGGTGTCAAATGTTGCCCATCTTTTGAATAATCAAAAGGTAAAAGTTATCATTTAAAGTATAAATTAAAAGATCATTAAGGCTTGGGAGTGCAGTACTTCAAAGTTAGGGGAGTCAGAACTGAGGCTTGACATGCAATTAATTCACCCTCCCCTCACTCCCCACTTTTCTGTATATTCATTACAACACTAATCTTAATTATACAGTCACATTTATGTGTGTGCACCCATTCATACACACATTTACATCTGGCTCCTAGCCAGTAATTCCCATTGCTTCCAACTTGCCTTTACACCCACCTTGCTCTATGTCCCTCTGCACTGGTGTGGGGTAACCTCATCCTTGCCATGCAACAGGCTTAGTGCAGAGCAGCAGGAGGCCCCTGAGAGACCAAGGCAGCTCAGCTGAGCCCCTGTGACATTGCACCGGCCCCTACAGTACAGAGCAGGGTAGTAGGTGACCAAGTGCAGCCCCTTACCCTCAGAGGGGTGGTGTGTCCTGCCCAGGAGGGGAACTGCCAAACTGTGGTGAGCCCCTGCTGCTGCTGTGCTGAATGAAATGCTCAGAGGCCATGATTTGGTCAAGTTTATATGAATCCTCATAGGAATAAGAGTCACAAATTACACTCCTGCCTAAAATTTTGAAACCCTGATCCACAGTGTACAGCCAGGAGAGTTTCTTAATTGAAGCTAATATAAAAATACTTAAACTGGTTATTATGGTTTGAGACAAAATGACGGTGGGGAACCTAAATGGGTTTTTAATCACAGTATATGCAATGCAAAACAAAAAGTCAGTTAAAGTTCACAGACTCATGCTATGCTAACTAGGCCTACCAGGGCAAGGAAAAACGAGTTTTCCTCAACCTCATTCTCAGAAAGGGCTGAACCGTTTTTGCTACAACTTTTTTTTTTTTTCTTCGATATTTCTCTTTATTTGTTTTCCATTCTAGAGTGTGTGCTCTAGTCATTCTCCTACCTGTGGTTAGTGTTACTCAAAGAAGACACACTGTAACTGAAACTCTGAGTTCCCTCCAGCTAGTCCAGTACCACCTCAGTTGTCTGAGAATCCTGAAAATAGCTAAAAATAAACATGTTTTTCAAAGTGGACAAGGCTGCCTTTCTAAAATCAGAACAAAAAAATCTTAGCTAAGAGGAGTCTGGGTTTTCATCAGAACCATGCACATGACCAGCTACACTGAAATGTAGTGATAAGGTATGTAAATATTTTTCTACTGAAGAACATTCACCAGGTACATTTTTGGCTGAATATCAGCAATTTTGTGGTGGGGGATGATTGTGCAAGGCATATGAGATGCAAATTGTTCAGTCTTCCCTGTGTGTAGAAGAAACATGTGACTGAATTGTCATGTCTGGAGTAAGAGTTCTGATTTTTTTTCAAATCTTTAAGTAGTAACTTGCTTGAGCCTAAAATAATCAGGACTCAGACTATTCATATTTTGTAATATTTTTAGCAGCCAATAAGTAATCAGTATGTCTTTTTTCACACTTTTCAACCTTCCTTGATGAACAATTCTGAAAAATAAAGCTGTGTCATAGACTACATCAGTCCCAATGAAAATGCAGCAGTTGTGCAGCCCTGAAAGCTCTGGATTCCCTGGTACTCGAACCATGGTGGGAGGACAGACATTCACAGGATGTCCTGGAGCCTACAATTTTTTCAGTCAGACTTTCTAAGTCCTCCTGAAGAAGATGGCTTCGACACAAGTTGACCAAGCATGTTGTCCAATCAGCATGGACAGCTGTGGCTTTAAACAATGACAGCCATTGTTAGGTCAATTTTAAAGTAGGTCCTTAAAGTTAATGTGATTATGCAAATGTTGCCCTAACTACCATGGCTGTCTTATATCCTTCACAAACGAGTGCATTGTCACTTTTCATTATGTGCATACAGCCCTGGTGGTTTGGTGGTATCATTGTATCTCTTGGAAACGGACCATGTAAAGGCCATTCACTGTTGGCACTGCATTGTGCTTTTCCCCAAGCAGACCAACCTTGACCCACAAATGAGGGTGGTAGAGATTTTCAGGCTGAAACCTGTGTGTGTTATTCACATGATTACTCCCATTGACTTGGCTGGAAACTCTTGCAGCAGGCATGGAAGAATTAGGTTAAAATAAGGTTCTGAAATTAAGTCCAGTCCACTCTAAACCATGATGTATCTGAACTAACCTCTGACAACTTTCTAAGATAAAAGGTTTTCTGTTAAATCACTTGCAGCATAAATTGAAAAATTAACACGTTATTCATTGGGAAAAAAACCTCCGACATGTCAGACAACTTCTGTGTATGTTTTTTTTCCATGGTGTCTTTATGATTACTATTATTAATTTTATTTTAATAATGAAATACTCTTTTACGGAAATCTGTGATCACAAACAAGGAAGCTGAGAAATCTCAGGATCTGCGTGTTCTGGAAGGTGGCGGATTTCAGACGACTCATCAGTTGGAGGACATGACTGATTTCAGACTCTTGGTTGCTTTGCTTTCAATGAAAACCAGTGACTTGCAGTTTCAGTTCTCATCACAGAAGATGTTCTCACAGCAATTTCTTGTTTGGATGGTTTTCTCTTTTTCTGAGTGCGAGTCTGGTGTTTGTCTGAGTTCTGTCCTTCGCAACTTTTTGTTCTGGTGGACAAGAGTCTCCATAATGCAAGCACACGACACACAGCCTGTGATAGATTCAGATTGCTGGTTGGGATTTGGGCCTGCTCTGTAAAATAACTTTCCTTTATTTCTAACAGAATAAATAATATGTACATAATATATATAACCAAGAGAGATTTGCATGCGCTTACTTAAGTAAATGTAAGGGAAAATCATCACCTCCCAGGGAAGTCCTCTGCTGACTTGCAGCAGCTCTGTTATGAACACAAACTTCCTTAGGAGATTCAAGTTCTTGGAAACTGCAAGGGCAGCACACTCTGTTGCTTGGTTGTGTTATTCTACATGCATCTTCTCAAAACATCCTCATCGCTGCAACACCTGAACACTGCTCCAGAACGAGGGTGTCCTTGGCCAGCCTGTGTGTACAGTCAAGAGAAATCTTGTCTGTCCAAACCTACACTCGTAGCAGCTGGGCTCTCCTTCTTTCACAGAGCCTGGTTCTACTGGAAAGGTTGGATTAGGGTGTGGAAACCTGCTTTGGTACAGCAAGGCTGAAGCTGCAGCACCCTCAGCATTGTCTTCAAGATAGTACAGGGCCGCCTTTGGAACACTGAGCCTTCTGGAAAACTTCCTGTGCTCTACAACAAAGTGGATTTCTGTTATTGGAAATCCTTTGGAAGAAGTTAGTTATGGGTGTTAAAGAGGAAAAAAGAGCTTTTATCACTGATAGGAAGGCAAACCAAGGTATCAAATAAATTTCCACATTCACTCTGTTCAAGCTGTCACATAAAAACTAAGTTGCTCCATTGATCAACTGCCAGACAGGATGTAGCAAGTAGTTTTTGGATGTCAGACAGACAGCACAGCAAAACTTGGAAGTGACAACAAGGAGGGGGGACTGCTGGCATAATCCAGCATCGTATTTTAATCATCATCCTTGCTGCTTTGTGATGCCTGTGGCAAAATTGTGGTGCAGATGTGTGTCGGGTTCAGTCCTCCCTGGTCATGCTGGGTCTGGCTCTGAGATTCCAACAGTAGCTACTCCAGCTGGCTGCAATGAAGGCTTGTACTAGAAAGCCCTGGGTCTCAGAGCAGTGATGGAGGAGTGTCTATCACATCAGTTCTGTAGCTTATCACCATACAAACTTCATTTGTAATTCGTATTTGTTACGGGTTTTCTGTTAAAGGATGTGGCCACAAATCAGAGGTTGGCAAGGAAAGGATTACTCTAACCTCTTTGATTAAAGAAAGTTAAGGCTGTTCCTGTGTTGTTGATAACTCAGGAGGGGAGCCTGTGAATTGCTGCTCCTGGACTGCCACTGTGGGACCCTCATGGGGCAGCAAGAGAACCCATCCCCTTCCTGGACAGGTGGGCAGCTGCTGAGAGGGTGCCAAAGCTGGGTGTAACATGGCCTGTCTCGCCTATTCCTGGTGGACCTTCCAGCCAGGGGCAAATCAGCCTCCAGAAAGGCTTTTGTGTACCTCCCTGACTGGAGTATGTTACTTGAGATACAACCAGAGCTTGCTTTTCAGCGAAGATGATCCCGAACCTGGGGATACCAAGAACACCACTGTGAATGTGTGAGACCTCTGGTGAGTGGGAGTGGCAGGAGCACATCTGCCATAGGCAGGGAAATGATCCATGTCCTTAGTCCTGGCCAAGTGTGGGCTTGGGTTCACTGCTGTTATGGAGACCAGTGACTTTTATCAATCCATTTGCAGCAGTGTTTGGGCTTGACCCTGCTTTGGGGAAACAGAGATAAGTAGGGGTGCAGAGGGGATGGCCAGTATGAGCAGAGCAGAAAAGAAAAGCAAAGTATAATCTCTTTTCTTTATTATTTCACTGGAAGGTATTTTAGGCCTTTGACTGCAGCTGTTTCTCAGTTTATTTCTTTGGTGCAGGAAGGCTTAGCTGGGCAGGTAGGAGCTCTAACCTCTTGCAGATTTCCATTTTCCTGCCGGCAGCACAGGCTAGCAGTACCTTTATCTGCACAGGAAGGCTGAGCCAGCACCTCAGAGGTCTCTGCCTTGAGCTGCTAGGAACACAGATATCAAAAACCCATCACTGAAATAATGATAGCCTCCCTGCACCTTCAGATAACTCCTGTGCTGATGTACGCTGATGAGAGAGTTAATGAAACATGAGAGAGGTGGCGGGCAGGAAAGCACACCTGCAGGCACCCCTTCAAGGCTCTCTGGGGACTGACTGTATCGGGAGGGCCACAGCAGGCTTGCAGCTGGGCTGGCAGGAACTGGGAGATGCAGAGGTGGTCTCTATGGTTAGTATAGAAACCTGTCTGGGGACAGCTTCCTGAAACTTTCTTCTTTGTCTTCTTCGCTTCTCTGACAGATGTGTGCACAGAGCGCATCTTGGAGCTGTCGTGATGAGTAGTGATTTAATCAAGCAGTAGAAGTTGTTTTCCCCATGAAACAAAATTTCCTAATTTCCTTGGCTGTGAGTTGAGCTAGGCTGTAAGTGTGGATCTGCGTGGTCTGAGAAGTGGAGGCTGTTTTACAAAACAATTAAAAAGTCAGCAATTATTCTGATACCCAAATGGATTGGAAAAATGCCTTCTAGAAATGTCATGTATCAAGAGGGATTGTAAAAAACAAAAACAAGCTCAACAACCTGATCACCGGTAATTTATGGAAAAATAACAGCAGAGCGAATACATTTTGCAGCCCTTAACAATGAGCTGTGTAACCAATGCCAGCTTGCAAACACAGCTGAAGGCAGAATTTGGACCTCTCTGGTCTACCTTCATTATTTCACCTCCATCAGTCACTGAGAGCAAAAAAGTCACAAACAAGTTTATGCTGGTAGCAGGGTCTTCAGTGAAAACTGCTGAGACATCAAAGTCAAGTTCAAAGAAGAGAGGCAAACAAAGGGAACAAGTGCATTTGGTCAGGAAACATGACTTCCTTTTGAATTAAGACATTAGACTGGAGACTGAAAGATGTGACCAGGGTCTTTCCCTGGCCACCCACGTAGAACTCCACCATTGCTCCTGAGCAACATCTGGGCTCTTGACTGACTCCACCCATGCTAGGAAACAAGGACACAGGCAAAATGCAGACCAGTGCCTCAAAACCATTCTCTCCCAAACTGAAATATTTTTAACATGCTCCTTAAACACAAAACAAATCAACAACCAACAAAAAAAAAACCCAAACCCCAACATATTTTAAATAGATTTCTAGGAACAAGCCTTTTGTTCTGTGCTTTGCCATCACACCTGTGTCCGATCAGGAATGAGGTAAAAATACAATTAAATGTGGCAGGAGTAAGAAGAGGTAATGATTATGATGTTCCAGTCACAATCTTACAGAAACATCCTTTGCTTATGTGCCTGCCTGTGTGGGCTTGAGGGAGGGCTGATTGCCATTGACTTAGCTGGCACAGATAAGGATCAAGATTACAAATATGGAAAAAAACCTTCTGGCTTTTTTGAAGGATCACTCTCATGCTACAGAATATTCAGTGCTGTGCTTGCTCTCTGCTTTACCCTCAGCAGATTTATTTTGGCTCCTAACTACAGTCTGGCTCTTTCATTCAAGCTCTGATATTTTTTTCCCAAACCAATTCAAGCTCTGGCCCTTTTTCAGTTCAGGCTTATAGCTGTCACATGGACCTGTGGGAGTTGAATCCCCAGGATTCCCGGCACAGAAAGCTGAAGAATGACAGGGAACTAGCTGGGAAACACCTCACACTCTGGTTTTTTCCTTTATTTTTTGCCCTGGCTCCTTTGCCCCTTCATTTTTAATTAGTGGCATATGCTGAAATGATAATTTAAATTCTTTTCAGAAATCAAAAGAATTCCCACTGACAACATCATTAAGTTACAATTACAGAGAAGAAAAAGGTTAATAGGATTTAGAGCCAAATATCTACTCTCCATTAAAAGAGAACTTGACTGAACTTGCTTTCCTTTCATTTTGGTAGGTTACTCTAGGTTTAAATGGATCCAGGATGGCCATACAGCTGTGCAAAGGGCCACTGCTAGGTCAGGTTGCTGTCATCAAGACCATTTACACAGACCTATCTCAGGACAGCTCTTGCCTGACCAGCTCAAGACGGAATTTACCAGAGAGGTGGGACTCCTCTTGGACCTCTGAAAGGTGTATTTCAGACAGTGAGCAGAGCATGGTCACATGGGGATATTTGCGTGAGAAAGACGTGTAGGAGGTGGCACTTTGCTGTAAAGGAAATGTAGACACTATTGGTGAAGGGAAAATAATCAGCTTCCTGGGTCTAGCATCCAAAGAAAGCCTCTTCCTTTGCCCATGCTGGGCACCACATGTGTGTAGAAACATATGCAAATCTGCCTGAATCTACTGAGTGTTTTGCATTTTCAGTGAAACGAGAAAGGGGGAAAAGAAACATTTTCCTCTGTATTAGCTCTAAGAGTGTCCATCAAGAAGACAATTATTGTAAGAGTTTTACATCTTTAAAATGGATTTTAAAGCAACTGAGGGGTGTAGGGGAAAAAAAAGCCTACTCCTTTTGCTGGGCACCTGCAGGCTGAGCTTCCATGGTTCCCAGCACGGGGATAATGGTCCGTTTAAACTCAGCCAGGATTGGTGCAGTTACCGCTGGAGCTGTACAAGGCAGGAGCTTTGCCTTGAGGTCTGGTTGTAAGCTTGGCATTCCTTTTTTTTTCTTTTAAAGCTGTAACACGTTGCCTAAGCTCTGTGGCATGCCTCAAGGCAGGCCTTTCCCTCTTCCCACGTTGCACACCACCGAGTCCTGCAGGGCGTTCTCATCCTGCACAAGTGTTTTTATGGTGTGAGCCCACAGCTATGGCACAGGCAAGGGCTCCCGCAGACTTCCCCTTCTCCGTAATCCATGCCCGGCCCCGGGCTCCTGCCTGTGGTAACCGCTGAGAAACTGCCTCGGAGCTGGCTCATCCCGGCCCCAGCGTTGGGTTGAGAGCCCAAACCGCACAGGAGGGATGGATATGAAACACATGAAACAACTTAGAGGGGGCTCCTGCAAGCACTAGTCCCTTCTCACACTGAAAGCCAAAAGCACACGAGCAGGGACCTGTACAGAGGGTGAAAAAGGCCATTTTGCTCCTCCTTTTCCGTGCACTGTGTGGTTTGAGGGCCAGCATGTGGCTTCAGCTGGGAGGACTAGGCAGGTGCTGGGTAAGGAGCAAAAAGGACTGGAAGGCACCTTCGGGCCTCAGCACATACATGGCTACTCTTCCATCATGGAGCTGAAGTCTGCTCTCATGAGTATCAGTCTGACTTCAAAGTGCTTGCACCAACTAACATTTCAGCCATTTATATTCAAGCTACTCAATAAAACACCTTTTTTTTTTTTTACAGGTTGCCTTTTTATTTGTTTGTTTGTTTTGTCAGGAGTTGCTTTTATCTCTGGTCTTCTTAGGGCTGAAAGTCCCTCAGCATGTCAGCTGTGTGAGGCTCTTGCAGGTCTGTCCAATTATTTGCTGTGAAGCACAATGCACCAGGGTTTCAAAGTATATTCTCACCTCTGTTTTCTCAAGACAAGCATGAAAAAAGCCTGTTCTACAGTTGTAAGAACTTCAGAATATTTTTCTCTTATTCAATTGGTTCCTGACCTGATTGTCCTTAGATGAAAAAATAAATTAGCCAGCATTGTGGGAGAAGGGCAGTTTTGCACAAAAGGTGCAGTGAGTCTGCCACTGACTGAAGCTGACCTGGACTTCGGCATCAATAGAGATGTGCTCCGAGACCACAACATGCTCAGTACTCACTGTTTAATGCTGTGTTCCTTCCACTTCCTTAACAATCAATGAGAACCAAGGATTTTGAGGCTATGGTGTGCAAAACTCTATTCCTTGCTTATCTAAGTGTGCTGGGAAAAACCCTCTTGGCTTGATTGTTGCCTTTAACACCACCGCCTAAAAGCTAAAGACAAACAAGAGTAGGAGGCCATGCAGGTTTAAGTAAAAAAGAACACACTTTATTTATCTACAAGGCAGTACATTGTTGTATAAAAAATTAAGTGCAGATAAAGCTGCACCAAATGCTATTAAGGCAGCAAGTCAGAGGCTGTTATAAAAACACAAAAAAATAAAAAAATAAAATAAAATCAGTGTTTTGCCATATCAATAAAGATTTGATATGGCAGTACAAAGAACCATGTATTTCTAAGAACCTGATTCAGTACACAAGACCCAAGTTAGGGAACAACTAGCTAGACATGGAACAAAAGAGACAACATGAACAAGACAGTGTTCTCCCAAACATATGAAGGTGCAATGCATGCTGTTACAAACCAATGAGAAACAAAACAACACATCCACACAAAAAAAAAAATCTCCCAATAACAGTGTTCAAAAATATTGCTTATAAAAAAAGGGGAAAAAATATAAATGATGTAAAAAAAATTAAAACAAAAGGTCTGAAATGCTAGTGCATAGTCAATTAGCTAACAACAACATTTGTTTTTTTTCCATATAAAGCTCTACTGCTCCTTTTACACTAGCAGCATGTCTACACGCTAAGGTCTGTAGCAGCAAAACACAGTATTCATTTGGCATTTACAAAATTAAATTACTGAATAAAAATATAATTTTTCTCATAAATCTATGTTTCATACAGTAATATTTTTTAAAGCAAGCTAATTACCCACCCTCCCCAACACACAATGTATAATGGCCTAGAACCAAAACAGAAAGGAGTATTTCAAGAGCCATGGATGTTTGAGCATTCACGATCTTGATCAGCTTTCCCCTTTTGCCCAGACAAGCGTTTGTAGTAATGCTTTTCACTTCGGTATTTTACACCAATGCATTTTGTTCAGTGATTTAAAATATATCTGTTTGAGTACCTGCTCTTTTATTATTAAGAAAACAAAATAAAAAAAAAGAAACAAACTAAACCCCACCCCTGCCTAGCACATCACTGAAGTAACAATACTGGTGTACTAAGTCTGCTTGATCTCAAAAAGTACAAGAAAAATTATCTTTATTATAAGACTGCACTTAAGATCATTAATTACCGATTCAAACTCAATACCTAATAATTTAGGCAAGTATCGTTAAAAAAACACAAACTCTTAAGTTGGGTGAAATCCAACAAGAATATATATGCTGAGTGACTAAATGCACTTTGTGCTGCTCCCAACTGTTGTACCACAACAAAGATAGGCTCTTCTCCCATTCATGACAAGTTCTCATGCAGATGAACAGGAATTTCCCAGTGGAGGTGAAGTGTTCTCAAAACCATAATGCTTCTCTGTGTGTCGACCCTTTCACATCACCAGAGTCCTGGTGGGGAAGGTGGCCATGTATTTTCGTGCCTGATCCGTCAGAGCCATCTGATCCTCGATCTTCCCGCAGGACGCTGACTCCCAGGCATTGTTTAGATGCTAATTTAGAAGAGAGAGAGAGATTTAGGTGGAATGCTGAGTGATTTACCCATAGCCCCAGCCAAAGCCAGGCCTGCTCACAATTAACTGTTCCATGAACAGTTCCATCCAGGCAGCGGGATGTTGTCCCGTCCCCGAGAAATTGAGATCTCAACACAATAGGCAAAAAAAAGTCATCCTGACTTCTCAGTTAGCGACCACAGGGGCAGACACACCCGATGATCTGCAGAGGGGCCACCACAAGAGCCAGGATCCAAACCTTCCTGCTTCTCTTTCAGACAGTGTCTTTTCTCTAAGGCCATATCTATAGCCTTGCCTTTAATCCTTTAGGAAGGCCTAAAGGAGAATGCACTTGGCAGGCGGACTTTACAGTCAACAGCACGGACAGGCTACAGCCCACCGTTAGTGTTATGACCATGCACAAATTCCTGCCAAACCTCCATTCTAGAAAAGCAGCTGCTCTGTCCCGAGTTCCCTAAAGGAGCCTGACAGCCTCGACAGGCTGACCACTGCTGCCAAGGATTCCCGTGCTCAAAGCTGCTTTCACCTGTGTGCAGCGATCAGCACCCGCCCAACAGCTCAGCTCCTCTGGCAAAGGAGAAGGGAGGGAGGCTCGACTCTCAGCAGAAACAGCTTTTTAATTATCGTGTAAGCCATTTCACTTCTTGTGGTATTTATGGAGGCTGCAGACACCATTTAGTACAATGTTAAATTGAGATAAACATATCTGCAGAGGGCTGTGTGCGCTGTATTTATTTACTCACTACACATGTGAGACATTTCTCATTGCCTTGAGCTATAAACAGCAATGAAATTTCAAAGCTCCTGGAATTTACCAGGATACACACTTCAATTTTTTTTCTATTGAACTCTTTCACTTACCCAGTGTGTCTGCCTTTCCACACTGAAATATTCTCTAAGACCTGAATAAAACCTCTATTATCATGTAGTTAGCTGTACAAATACTCTGCATTCCAAAATGCACACAATTCTGCTTATCTTTCCGCAAGGGGATCCCAGTACTGCTGAATATTGAGAAGGTGTATGCTCAGGATCCACCAGTAAAGACAAGTCAGGAGAAGCCTTTCTCTGTTCTCCATTGCATTCAAAAAAGGATCATCTTTGCAGTACAACAACTACATTGCCCAAAGAGATGTCCAAAGCCTTCCCAACTTCTAGGACACTGGATGAATCATAATTAGTGGACTGCAAACCATCTGCTAAGAGCAGAACTGTCCTGGCATGCCCATGGCTCTTTCTGCCAACTTCTACTTGCTAAGTTCAACTTCTCATTGCAAACTTTGCAAAAGGATCCTTAAATTATTCTCTGGCCTAAATGTTTACAGAATGCTCTTCTGACTGTAAACAGTGTTATCTGAGACATACAGATAGTAAAAGGCTGGGCAACTATGAAATACAGATAATTTCACATAACATGCCCTAATCAGGGCAGCAGTAACAAACACAGGGACCGAGGTTCCTGCCTTGGAGGGCTTATAGTCCAAAAGGGACAAATGCAGTGAATAACTAAGCAAGTGTGTTAGTCCCCTGCAAACTTCTGCTGGGCTTCCCAACACATGGCTTTCTCTTCTCTGTAGAGAAGTTCCAAATGCTGCCTCTTCTCCTGGATGCCATTTTGCAAGCAAAACTGCTGAGCTTCAGCAGGAGTTCCCTTTCTGAAGGGGAATCAGGTCAGGCCTCAAATCATTTAGTTTCTGCAGTTTTTGTGGGAAAGCTGCATCTGAGAAATGAACAAACATGCCATACACCTCTTTTCTAGAACAGTTCAACCTGGACTGGCTGTGTACCTTGTGCTGTGGCTCAGCTTAGGACACATGCAAGAAAGCAGGTGTGACACACTTTCTGCGTGCCACAGACACACATGCAACACACCACAGCTTCTTTTATGTTTTGGTTAAATAGCTTCCAGGGTAACTTTTTCAAAGGCACCTACACAAGCTGGGAACCTACAACCCCCTATTGATCCTCAGTGGGACTCAGGCACCTGTGCATATTTTCCCCCTGCTGTTTTAGAGGTATTTGCATGAGGAACCAAATTAATGCCTGGTACAACGCCATCGGTTTTACTCAGAAGTCGGATTTATTCTGTACACCTCAAAAGCAGTTGGTAGTTCCCGAATATCCATCACTTCCAAGGACAGAAATATGTGTCCAACCATTATTTCCCTGTGATCCCCAAAAGCTTCAATGCACTGGTCTAGAAATAAGAGATCATCATCATCATTAAATAATGAAAACATGTAAGGAAAAGTCCATTTGTCACACTATGTCAATTTCTAAAAAATATTAGTAACTTCAGGCAAAGAGTGTCCCTGTTTCAAAAATTAGACTTAATTGTTAGTATCTACACTGAGCTCTTTGTATTAACAGACATGTGCTTAGTAGGAAAAAAAAAAAATCAGTATCCTGATATCACCAACATCTCAGCAGGCTGCTACATGTCACTCATTCCACGGAAAGCCTGGTCTTCATCCTTAACCTGATGTCAGCGTGGCAGAAGCTGCTCAGGCAGGCAGTAACCCTCTGCCCTCCCACTGGGCTTGGCTGCCCTGGGGAGCACTGGGCAGCAGGCACAGCAAGCACAGGAGGACCAGCTCCACCCCTCACTTGAGCCTGCTTGAAACAGCTTCAGCTTTGCTGTAGGGACAGAAAAGTTTTCATCCATGTATTATTTTCCCAGAGAATCAGACTACTTACACTTTTTTCCCCTATTGTGACAAACTTGTAAGAAGAGACTAACTTTGCATCTCACTGATGGTGGTGAGAGCTTTACTCCAGTGAAGAAAGCAGAATTTGACCCAAAGTAGTATGTTTTCTGATGCAGCATGTTTACTAACACAGTTTTCAATTCTACCCTTGGGGAACTCAGATAACATTTAAGTGGGTATTTTTAATAAACATTTTCTGTCTGAAGCCATGACTCTGGGCAGCCAACACAAAACAAAGCACAATGCCTGCACCTTGCTAGCCCTGCAGAGCAGTGCCAGAGGCACGTGTGGAAGTCATCCTGATGGCAGCAGTTTTCCTTCCCTCCTTGGCAGGGAGTGCTGGGTCCTACAATCCAGGCAGAGCATCTTGCTGGCCCTGGGCACACACAGCTATGGGATCCCTTAGTAAAAAGGGTAAAGAGGATGCCATAACACCTCCTTCCACACCAACATCGCAGCAAGTACTGACAGAGCTCTGTCACAGGACAGTGGCAGTGCCCCACAGACAGCAGTGCTCAGCAAATGTATCAACAGAAAAGAGAGCCAGGCAGAAGGCTACAGGCACACAGGAGAACAGCACCAGAAAACCCAACCAGAACACTCCTGTTGCAGAATGCTCATTGCATCCTCCTGACCACATTTACATGTCTAACTCTGCAAATCGATGGCTGGAAACAAAATCTTTGTAATCAGAAGCCAGAAGGCCTGACCCAAACCCCACCAAAATTGATGGACATGTTTTCATTGATCCAGTGGATTTATCCAGCTTAAACTCAGCCATCTAAGAGTGAGGTGTTTGTTTGAGGCACCTAAATTCCTAGCCAGTGGGAAGTGAAAGCAATTTCCACAATAAATATTTTCCATATACAAAATTTTTCATTGCCTCAGAGTAGGAGACTAGTCCTAATTTTGCTGTCAGTTAAAAGAGTTTAAACCTTTTCAGCCAGTACTTCCACTGTATCCACTCTTCCATCCACAGCAGTTTCTCTCTTTAAGTTAAATCAGGGAGTGGGGGTGAGAAGAAAGTATGGTACTACAAGTTCCCATAGGATAAAATTACAGATCCATGGTACAATTCCAGCTATGTCATTATGTTATTCTCCCTGTCCTTTTTCTTTTTCTCTCTCGCTCTTTTTTTTTTAACCTCAGTAATCCTACCAGTACATCCTTCTCCTGGCAGCAAAACTACCTTATTTATCCTTTAATATGCCTTCAACTGCCCTCAGGCAAATGTGAACTGTAAACAAACTGTCAAAGCTGTAACTGGGATATCCAGTTAAAGCACTTTAAAAACTTGGACCATCTAGAGAAAACAGAGCAGAGTAAGGGAAGAAAACACTGTGGAAAGGTGCTTTTCTAACAGAACTAGTCCTTCTGCACTTGCAGCCCGGACTGCCTTTACATGTGCTGTCTCCATAGCTTAAGAAAGCTCCAGTGTTAAGACACCTTTTGTGTTAGGAGCCAATGCCAAAACCAAACACTGCTGCAGTCCTGCAGCGCCGAGCTCCCAAACTGATTAAAGTGTAGTAAAAAACCTTGGGTGAAGAACTGTGTTAGAAGACCATTTTTAAATTTTCACTCTGCTGGCAGGTAGCTTCAGCAACTCCAGCAAAGTCAGTGGTGTTACAAACATTCCCACTAATTTACCCAAGCTGTGATGGTATTTAAAAATAATTTTTAAGAAGCTAGTGTATTTAAAATATTTACAAGGCTCAGACTACTAGAAGGTCTCTTATCATGTTTCCCTGCTGCAAAAAGCTGGATTTCTTGCCAGTTTTCCCTTAGATTACATGGTATGGATCATCTGCAGAATGCGCCACTAAAAAGAAGGCTTGCAACAGAAATGCAGCATTCCTGAAACAGTGAAACAGTGCACTAAACAAAAAAATTTCCTAGCAGAATACACTGGACATCACATAGAATAACATGGCTTTCTATTCTGTAAGGATGCAGAACAGGCAGAAACCCATCTGCTTATCATGACCAGACAGTAAAGACCAATTAAAAACTAAAGTGACCATAAATGAATTTTCTACCTCATTTGACAAGACAGACCACTATTTCTACCTGTCTTGGTAGCTTTCCTCTGGGGCACAGGACAGACTTTTCCTAAATGCTGGGGCTTTCCGAGTTGCTCAGAAATACAGCTTGCTAAATGTGAAAGAGTAACACGGTCCAACTGTTCAGCTTCTGTTATAAGCATGATACCAGAGCTAGAAAGAGCTATTTGATGGCACTTCTAAGAGCTTAACCCTGAAGGTCTTGGTCAGACAAAACTCCTGCTCAAGATGTACGAGCTTTCCAAGTAGGATCAATGGATGAGGTATGGAAGTAGGCTAAGCACCTGTAACTCATACTAGGATATTCAGCCCCTTCCCAGTTTTGTCCTTAACTAATCTTTTTTTTTTTTTCCCCCCCACAGATCAGAATACATTGCTGCAAATGACTAATAGTTAAGCTGTCACTTCTTTTCTTCCTGAGAGACCACCCCAGTTCAGGGCATCTGTTTGCAACCCAAATTCTGCCAGCCTAGGAGGAAAACATGCAATGACTGACCGGTAACTTTGAACCTTCTCTGGCTCCCTCAGCTGTGCCAAGCACAGCTGCTTCCTGTACACATCAGTCACTGGGGAGGGAAGGGGCAAGAAAGGGAAACCTGTGGGGCTACCTTTGCTGTGCAAATCTCAAACACAGCGTGCTTCCCCCTCTCCCTTGATTAAACAAAGAAGAATATGAGATTTCAGGACGTTCTTTTCCCCAAAAAGCCATGGAGGAAAAACAGAAAGCCTGCCGCTGCAGGACACCATGCTGCCTTCCTGGCCATTTTGTCTTACGAACAGCTGCAAATGAAACAACATTTCACTTTTTAAACTGAGAAAATGAAGCTTCAGGACAGCTCAAACACTTGAAAAAAGGTTAACCAAGCAACTGTTTTAAAATCCTTTAAACTTACTCTTTGAAGAAAATGGCTACACAAACCGCCGAAAGTCAGGAAATTCGAGCTGAAATGTGTCAGTCTGTGGTTAAAAAATGGAAAGTGACAGGAGCTAGGGGTTGAAGAACATTCTCTTTAGCTTGCAGGGCTTCTACCTTGTGTTGTTTCCTTTGTTACTGGGGGAAGAAGATATCAAAGCAGTGCTATTTTCTTAAAAGGCTCCATTTCATGGTGTCTTTTGATAGCCTGCAGGGTTAGGTGGAAGGTCTGTGATTTAGCCTACTTTTCTATCTGTTAAAATGTCTATGTTAGGACAGTTTGTATTATGTACCGCTACTGCTACAGAACATAATGTGAAATAAAATTTAACTTTTACATAGGAAGGGCCAGAAACAGAGGAGTTTTTATGTAACCTCTTACAAGGCAAAATTCAAGCACATGCTCAGTACAGATCATCTGTTTGTCTTGGCACTGGAGTATGTTATCCCAAAAGCTTAACCTTTGGAAAAGTTTCTAGTAAGGCCCAAATCTCCCTGATATCCAACTAAGTGACAAAAATATAGGGTGCAAAAATACAGGTCTTAACTAACCCCAGGAATACAAAGCAGAAATATTTGGGATCCATGCAGTGGAGAGTAAGTCCACCTCAAGGCAACATGTGGGTTTGGTGAGACATTCCTGTTCCTGCCAGTCAGACAATATTCAATGCACAACCACGATATTTGTCATGTAGGACAAAAGAACTGGCTGAACCCTCACACCTTACCAGAAAGGTCTTACACATAAGTGCCTTTACATCCAATGTCTTAGAGAGACTTAACAGGGGACTGAATGAGGATAAAGCCCAAACTCTTCTTGGGTCTATGAAGGCTTCTTCTCCCTTTGGTCTACGCAACACTGACACCACCACACTCCAGTGGTGTTATTTGGAGCTAGCTGACCTCACATGCCAAATGATGCAACATGCTGCTCCTGCTAAGTGATGGTGAATCATGTCGTGCTATCTGAAATGGTCATCAGCTGCTATTTACTAAATGGCATATGATCAGTCGTGTACCCAAAATGCAGTAAAAAATATCCTTAGAGATCTGTTTGAACATTTGTTACTCTTGCCTTCTTTGGAATTTAACAGCAAAACAATAAGTAATCAAGGATTTTGATCAGTTTATCGCTAGCTAAATATCTTTATGTAAATACAATGCAAATTATTAAAGCAATGGAAAACGGTGGGCTGGTAAATATACTGCCTCCCTCTTACCTGAGTTCAAATTGAAAAGAAACTGGAATTTTAAGAACCAAGCATATCAAAAACCCCCCTAAGCTTAGTGCTGTCTTTGTTTATCTCTTCCCTCTCCATGCACAGATCCCAAGGTGAAGAGATTGCTGTAATTCTTTCTTGGACTGAAGTCAATGAGAATTTGCCTAAGTAAGAACAGTTGGATCAGCTCCAAAATATTAACAACAGCAACGTCAACATATGCAGACACAATTAAATTTCATCCACATGAGTTCCCTCATGCTTAATGGGATCAGTGGATTTAGTCCAGTGTTTGTTTGTGTCCATACATGTGTTCATGTATGAGGGTGAGATACCAAATTCTAAACCAGGAAGGGTAGAAAGCATAGAACAACAACATGCTAAAATCTAGTCATGTACAAAACACAACCAGTCAACAACAAGCACTAAAGCTAACGTTTTCCATGCACCCTTTAGACATGCTGTGTCCTAGTCATACGAGTCCGTTTACACTGGAGTGGAAGAGGGGAAGTGTTAGGGACAGAGCAGAGGCAGTTTCTGGTGCGAAACAGAGCCAGACTACACATCCTTTCTGAGCTGCATGGGGTGAAACTCCTCCCCTCTGACATGAAGCCAAGCAGCTTTACCATTACTTTTAACCACGACACCAAGTCCTAACCAGAGTGCAGCCATTGGCAGACAATACTGCATTGTTATAAAAAGTCTGTACTTCATTACGAAAAAGCTGTCTGTGCCACCATCACAGAAACCCCAAGCCTCATTCTTCATGTAAGATTACATTTCAGCTGAAAAGCTCAATGTTTCATTAGCAGAGAGAACAATTTTATCTTCATACTAGTACACCAAGAAGCTGCATACTAACTATTTTGGGGCTTTTTACAACTACTTTTTCTTTCAGTTCAACACACTTTAAACAGTGAGAGGAGTTGGGAAGTGCTTTTTAACTGAGTTCCTACTTAAGAAAAGGTCCTCTTTATCCGAACAATGAGAATACCTGACTTTTAACATGTTTTTCCTCAGCAAGGACTGAAGAATTGAATCCAGAATGATCCACAAATTGACTCATGTAAACTTCCTGAACAAAATCAGCATGAGTGAGGACAAAAGGTTAAACAAGCCCTTTCGTTTACAGCAGCTTGTAAAGAAATTATTTTTAGATAGCAGGAAACATAACAGTGTTACACCAAAGATCAAAAGATCCTATTTTACAGACCTCTCAGATTCTTCTTTTTTATTACAGCCAGAGTGCAGGCAACTACCACTAACAGGACAACACACAGCCTATGCTGCTCAGCTACCTGAAAATCTTGCCCTAAACCTATGGAGGAGCTCAGAGTTTGGCTGGGGTCACAGACAGGTGCTGGGACGCAGCAGAGCTGAGCTCATGGGGACCAGCAGCCTCCTCCAAATCACCCACCAGGGAGCTCCAGCAACACCCTGCAGAGCTGGAGACCCAGGCTCCTTTGCCATGAGATGGATCTGAATTCAGCCCCTACATACTGCCCTAGACCAGGGGCAGTGATCTTCAAACCCTTCCCTTAGCTGTCTACCACAGTGCAGGCAAGAAACACAGTTCATGAAGAAAGAGCAGATAAACAATACCGAGTGTGAGTCTTTGACCCCTACAGACTCCCATGCCAAAGGGAGTCCTAATCCCTGCCCTCCAAAGCTGTTTTTCATCAAATGATTCTGCAGCACAAAATACAAGCCTACACCATGGCAAACTGTACCAAATGGGGACGTGTAAATTCTACTATCTCCTTTTTTAATGCCTGGCTAGAAGTGCTTAATCAAAACCAGCCTTTATTCATTCCTTCCTACTGTAAATAAGCCCTAACGTAAATTCTGGAAAGAGGGAGGAAAGAAAGGATTAGCCATGTGGACTATCTGTCTGAAAGTCAGGAACTATGGAGTTACAATTTCCTTCCTGACAGTGACTCACCCTGGGGAATGAGACACTTTCCTTTAGTTCTCCCATGTGGAGAAGGGCTACAAAATCACTCACTCATCTACCTCAGAAATACAGAAATTATGTTTTGTTTTCTGAATGACTTGCTGTGGGTTCCACCTAAAGTATACAAGAGCTGCCAAACTGGCTGCTAATGACTGGTGGGCTTTGGATCAGTGCCTGTGTAACAGCTGTATTTTAAAGTACAGCAAACGTATGTCTTTGTCAACACTTGGCAAAAGCATAAACACAAACCATAAACCCCAGCCTCACATCTGACTTGTGTTATAAAAATTACACATTCAGCCTACACTGGGGAAAGGCCATCATGGTGCTGGGCTGGATGGGTAATACTGGCCACCCCTGTGCCAGCCAGGCAGTGCTAGAGTCTCTCCTCTCACCCCAAGGCCAGTCACAAGTTCTGGCCACCACCACACCACTCAAATCTCCAGAACAGCAGTGCTGCCTACAAGAAGTCTATAGAAAAAAAAAGCTTCTGGTCCACGTTAATTCTCAGTCCTACCAATTTAACACTGCACCCAGCTGAGTTACAGTACCCCACATGTGGAGCTATGCCCTGTTTAGCTTCCTCGCACTGCTGCAGCCACAAGCAAAGTGAGATCCTCAGCCACATTCATCTGAACATGTCATTCTTCCATACTCAAAACCTAAAATCAGTCTGTGAGAAAGCAATATATATATATGGATGTATATATGTATTTTATATACAGAGGATACTTTTATCAAAGAATAGTTACCTGCAGAGGACTGGCTAGTGGCCTGTTTCTAGGTACCGCAACTGTTTTGTGAAAACTATCATCATCTTCAGACACAGGCATCTTTAAAATGGAACTGGTAAGAAGATTCTGAACAGGAGAAGAAAACAGAAAAACATTTTCAGCAACTCATGAGAACAATTTGAATTCAAATGCATTGTAAGTAAACACAGCTTGAGTGCAGAAGTTGCTACACTGGGCACAGCCACAGATGAGGAGCAGACCTCAGCCTTGTGTCTCTGGGACTTGGCTTTGCAGGAGCACTGCCATATGCAAGGGTTTTCCATCCAGTGAAAATCCCAAGTACAAGAATAACAGTAACACTGAATAGTCCTGAGTCCTGGTAATGCAAAGGGAACTGTGCTCAAGCAAGGTCTCCTTTGCAAAAACCAAGAGAGACTCTCTCTCTTTTTCACTGGTTTTTAACTCTATGATCTAGTCATTTCTACACACAGGTGCAGGCATCCTCCTAGTGTAGGCTCTTCAAAATCTGTGGGCTGCAAAACGACTGCAACTTCTGCAACCTTCTATAGGCACCACAGTGATAATTAAGAGTACCATTTTGCTTTTTATGCTTAGTACAGGAAAATGACGTGGAAATAAGGAATAAAGTCTACTTGTGGAGAAAATCAGAAAAAAATATTCTTTCTCTTCCATTTAAGAACTGAATGGGGATGTAAAACAAAGAATTCCTTTGATGGTGTGAAAACTTGTACTTACTGGCACATCTTCCATAGTAGACCCAGGTGGAAAGAGCTGAGTGTTCAGGTTTTCTCCTTCCCAGTGATTTGAGCAAAAAAAATTTCCAGCTTTATCTGTTGGAGACTCCACCTGAAAGCAGAAAAGACATGATTCAACCAGCACATAACTGACCAGGAGATCTCTGTCAGTTGCTTAATAAATTGAACAAATATATTTCACAGAGGTGCATAATGCATGTTTACAGTACTATCTTTTAAAGCAGCCCTGCTCTTTGCAGAGGAAAAAAGTTCAAGGTTCTCAAAAAATCCTCATCTAATAAAACTTTGAATACTTGCACTCAGTGTTCTGCCAGTATTCAGGAGTTTAATCCCCGAGAAAGGATTGAGAATATATGTATTTTTAGAACTTTAGTGACAAAGTAATATAATGCAATGTCCTCAAATGTTCAGGTTTCTAAGTCACTCCATGGAGCTTGGTCCCCATGGGGTTCTTCTATACTTTTCACCAATATTTGAAAGATTCAATCCAAATTCATGTCTAATTTTTCTTTTCTTTTTAAGTTTCAAACGAAAACTGCATTAGAACGGCCAAGCAAACCCCTGCTGAAAACAGGAGAAAGACTTCTATGGAAATCAATGGGAGATGAATTAGACATGCCTAGTATACTATATGGAACCGACACTAAGATCTTGGGGCTCACATGAAAGAAAAACAGACACAGCTATTTAACAGAAAAGCCATTGGTATAAGTTTCTCAGCAAAGAGTTCTGAATTAAATTGCCTCAGGTAAGTTTGAGATTTACCTCTTGTTTGATTTTCTTCAGCAAAGGGGGTCCACTTTCATGTAGCCCAGCCACTATTGCAGATTCCTCCGACTCCTGCTTGATAACATCCTGCAGATCTTCTACAAGATGAGTTGGAGTTTGAGGCTGAAAGAAAGAAACGTTATATCCAAGTCCCAGAACATCCCTCTGCACTAATATCAAAGCAACTTTTATCATTGTTTCCTTCTTACCAGCATCTTCAAAGGACCGTATTTGATTTCCTGAGCTGCAAGTGCGTTTTTGAATGGAGTGGGTGTTCTTGGAGAGCTTTCTAATATCGACCTCTTGATTGCTGGAGTCCTGAAACTTTAAAAAGAAGTAGAGGAACTTTAAAGGAAGATGCTTGGAAATACTACCTCTTTACAGAAATATTTGCGTACAGGCAGTATTGTTGTAAGACTTTGGAAAATATTTCCCTGCAATTCTATAATCCATTTTGCTTTCACAGCAGAACATCCATTTGACTGTGATAAGGTGTAATGACTTGACTTTAAAAATTGGTGAGCCTACATGCATGGTTTTCTGTATTAATATTATGTATTAATAACCTACCTCCATAGTCATAAAGTGGAAGTTTTACTCCCAACTAAGAAAAATCTGAATGTGTGCGCAAACAACTTCGCAGGAAGCATAGAATCGTAGAATGGTTTAGGTTGGAACAGTCCTTAAAGATCATCTAGTTCCAACCAACCTGCCACAGGCAGGCACACCTTCCATAAGACCAGGTTCCCCAGGGCTTCACCCATGGGTAGGCCATTCAAAACTTCTCTGGCCAGCCTGTTTCAGTGCCTCACCACCCTCTCAGTGAAGAATTCTTTCCTTGTGTCTACTGTAAACCTACCCTCTTACAGCCTGACGCACACGCTGAGCCGGCACTTTGGTTGCATGCAAACCTGAAGAAATGGACCCTCACTGAGTTCAACAAGACAATAGACTTACACGTGGTTTTCCTTCTGAGCTTTGAAAGTCTGGTCCCGGTGGAACGGGGCGGTAACTGCCATCTTATGGCCACATACCGGCGTGGAGGTAAGTGCAGGGTTGTCCAGGTTCAAGTTTTCGTGATTGGATGAGGTGTTTAAGAACTGCAGGTGTGGAAAGAAAAAATTAACAGGAACATCCAGATTACATGGTTGACCTCTTAAGCTGACATTATTTAACAGAAGAAAAATAAATTGTTTTCTTCTGATTGACATGAGTCGCTCTTCTGACCCTATGATGCGAGTAGGGGTATGTGGGGTACCTAACTACATTGTGAAAAAATACTCAATGGTTTGGCTCAGGAAGCTAGCGAGGTAAAGTCTAAAGGAAACGACACTCTGTTCCAATGAGAAACACTTTCCACCACTTTCAGAGCCTGATTTGGATTTCTCCAAATAAACTTCAATTAAGAGCAATGTGCCCAAGAAACTGGGTGAAAATGAGCAAGGGATGTTTCAGAAACAAACCCACAGGAAATGGGGTTAAATTCCACAAAGATTTATATGGGGCATCGAGGGGCTTTTAGGGCAGTAAATAAAGTGTTTATGACAGGAAAATAAATTTCCTATCATCTCTCTCAAAAGAAAGTGCTTCATTTTCAGAGCATAAAATGAAAACTGCCACCTGTGACAGGTACATGGAATGCTTTGGAATGGAAACAGCTGACTGAAAAGGAGGCAGCACTATTTGTTTGGAGAAAATTGCTCTTGCATGTGTTCTACCTAGTAACCTAAAATATTGTTTCTATTTCTAGCGTCTACAAATCTGTGAGCATAGTGGTATCCTTTATTCTGACAACAATTCCATGTATTACCTTCTAGATTCAATCTGTCACTTTATAAAAATGTGGCATGTAAGAAAATCTGGCTTTCACTGGATAAATATGATTAAAATACCTAATATGGTAACGGGAAATACAGCGGGAAATCATTACATGAAATCTTTTACTATCCTTCATGAAAAAGTGTTTCTTTGATATCGAAGACTAAAGCAAAACAACACAGACAAACAAAAAATCCAAAACACTTTTAAATAGTGCTACAGCTGTGAAACAAAGCAACCATCATCAGAAATATGAAAATGCACGCCAGGCCATTTTAACAGGCCATTTTCCTCCTCATTCCTATTCCACTCCAACTCTCATGGCCTGGGCAGAGGATGGCGACTGTGATTTGAATTTTCTGGTTGTTGTCAGTTTGTCTCACAACCTGAATGCTATTTAAATGCAGTTTGGGGTTTTCTAGGTCAATGAATCATACTGTAAGTGGACAGAGATGGAAAGTATCAAAAATGATCAGAAATGTTAAACTCTAGTAGTTGGAGTTAGCAGCAAGAGTAAAGCAAGGAGTCACACTCCCCTACAAAAAGATCCAAAGAGGCAAAAAACCAAGCCCCACAGATGAATTTAAAAGACAAGAACCAACAGTTAGCTTGCTGATTAACTAAACTCAGTGGTGAAGGCTAGGAGCAGTGAGAAGATTCAAACACGGAGTGAAATCAACAAGCACAACGGTAATTAGTCATTTGTTCCAAAGGATTAGTTTCTAAATTGTTAATACTGGGGTGACTTTTGAGAATTAGTAACATCTGTGCAGAAGTCTTGATCTACCTGCGAGGGAGAGAAGGGCAGGCTTTTGACAGGGGAGCGCTTAGGAGGAGTTGAGCTGCTGACGTCAGCTAGGACCAAGGTGCTACCGTGGCCACTGGCTAAGGGGCTGCAGTGCCCTCTCCTTTTGCGAAGAAGGACCCACGGAGCTGCACTGCCCTGTGAGGCAGATAAGGTCTTTGGTGAGCCAAGAGAGCCCTGACTCAACATGACTTTGCTCAAATTTGTGGTGGGGTGTCCTTGAGGTCTACAAGCACCGGCCCCTCTTTGCTGAAGCTGCGCGACTGTGCCTGAGGGAGCTCTGCTAGCCGGAGTGTCTGTGTCTTCAAAGAATTCAAAACTGCTGAGATCACCCCATGATGAAGGATCCTGAAACAACGTGGGAGGCACGGAGCTATAAGACAGTGTATAGTGCCACCTCATGAAAATACAGCACTAGGATATGCCTGTAACCAACAACAACAACAAAGTCTTTCCCAGTTCAATTCAGCCTGACCCTGTTCATGGGAGCAGCAACACTGTGAACACAATTTGTGTTTTGAATACATGCCTTGATCTTATCAAACTGTCTGACATCCTAGTAGTGTTGCTGGCAACTGAGTCCCTAATGAATTATGTCTTTACTATTTACTTGCCCAGTGTTTTCTGCTTGGTATGATGATGGTGCCTTTTACTACAAAAAAAATGTGTGCTGTAGACCAAGACTGGCCTCCTCCTAACATGCAATGCTGCTCTGGATGTGCTGAAGAGGACATGATGCCGTATGAAGCAGACACCTCTGCTTCAGAAGGAGATTGTCACCAGAAAACATAATTCGATGTGCTACTTCTTTACATGTAGCATCCCAGAGACTGCAACGGGAACAGGTTCATGTCAATGTCAGTCAGATACATGACATTCAAATGTGTTTTTACAGTCCATCACATGTGCCAGGGCAAGCTCCTTAAACTTTGAGAAGCAGCTATTGAGGCTACAACAAAAAAATTCTACAAAATTATGCCAGTACATGAGCAGCCACACATAAACCTATGGCATGTGTCACTTCAAATATCAATAAATATAATTTCATTACTTAAAATCTTTCACTGTGTCTCTGATTTTATTTTAAGGAGACTTAATGTTGAGAGGTTGCTTCAAGCTCCTACTGTGCAGCTTGCCAAAACTCACACTCCCATTCCAAGACATAGCAGGAAAGGGAGACACCCACAAAAAGCATATGCATCCATGCTGGAGGGCTTCATTTACGAGCAGCTGCATTTTGTTATGTCAGAAGATAAGCTTCAGATCCTGGAGCAACTCAAAGTTACTCGGGGAAAAAACCAACAAGCACATTTAGGACAATCCCAGCTCCTCACCCCTTACTCCTTGACCACGCACAAATCCACTTGAGGCGGCAAGTCTACTTACGGAGTCTATTAACTGGAGTGTTTCTGCAAATTCTAAGAGATTCTTAACATTATCCAGGATGTTGCTCTGGTGAACAATCATGCACCGTGCGGGGGATGCACTTTCCTCAGGTAAGCAACCGTGATCCACCGGTGGAGATGGAGTGCAGTGGTGGTGTTCCCCCAAACAGGAAACAGGTGCACTGTCACCACTGGTCCTGGTACTGTCAGCAATTGTGGTGCTGTGCCAGCCGGGGTAGTTTGATGTGTGGTTCTGTGTCTAAAGGAAAAAGAAGAAAAAAAAAAAAGAAAAGGGAGGGGGGAAAGGCAGAAGGAACTTAGCAATGAAATTGCACAAGGTGTCAGATGCCACTGGCGGAAAGATAAAAGTAGTTGCATCATCTAAAAGCTTATGCCTATGAAACAATTGTCAAGATGTTTCCTTTCATCAGTGCAAGATCTTAAGTAACACTGGCATTGTATTTGTTATCCCAAAGTCACCTCATAACTTACTTCCAGAATTATAGGCTATGTCATTACTAACACATAATCAATTCATACTTTGTTACTCCAAGTGCTCAAAAAGTGTCTGCAAAGTCCTTTTCTGTCAGAAGCAAGAAACGGCAGGATTTCCCTACTGAGCGCTCAGCACTGTAGAAGGCTAAATGGTTTTAGAGTTAGAGTTGCTTTTGTCTGCTGATCTCCTTTTCTTCTGCTATCCCTGTCTAATGCTACAGCTTACACCAATGCAATGAAGAGGCTGTCAAATCAACGTGGTTAGGAAAGCAGAAGAACAAATTAACAGAAGTTTCTTTCCAGTGTGATCATGCAACAGAAGAAATTGCAAAACATTAACTAAAGTTAAAAAGTGGCCAAACTAACGTATCATGCATGCAGTTCTTTGACTATTAATTTAAATATTACCCAAAAAAAAAAAAAAAAAAAAAAACCAAAACAAAAAAAAAAATCTGCTGGCTATCACCTATCTTCAAAAATGATTTTGGGATTCTTGGCTTTGGTGATGGTGTTAAGTAGTTACATAAGGGTTTTCACACATTAACATCCAATGGCATATACCACGAAGTATGAGAATTCAGTAATAGCCAGCACTTGCTCCACACATGCAGTTATGAAGAATCTAACATTATTCGGAGGAGTAAAACAAACTCTCAAACATGCACCAAGTCTGAAGCTTACAAAGTGTATAAACACAGCTGAAGGAAAGAATACAACAGAGAAGAAAAATCTAATGCACAGGCACTGTATTTTCATCACATGAACCACGGCACACTTTCAGAAACACAGATCCTGTTATTGATTATAGATCTGCAGGATTTTTACTTTTTGTACAACCATCATGTTTCCAATATTACGTCACGTTACAGAGCCCAATCCTGCTCCCACTTTGCAAAGTAAGATACCTGCAAATATTTTGGATTTTTTTTTTCAATAGAAGAATTTACAAAGTGGATACAGATTATGTATGTGCTATGTTTCATCCTTTTAAAACGGAAATATAGAGCCTTGATTAGTACTGAAGGCAGAGGGGGAGTAAAAAGTTAAAAAGACAAGCACTGGGGTAAGGCTGCTATCCCTCCATCCAAGCACACAGTGACAATCTTACTGGTAATGCCTGCTGCCCTTTCAGTTCATTCTCAGTCGACATTAGTAGCAACTCTAATTCCTTTATTCGCTTTTCTTTCTCAGGGTCTTCATCATTATAGTGTCTCTGAAATTAAGAGTTAAGGGAAAAGAAAAGATAAAGGTCTGATAGGATGTAGCAACTAAAATGCTCATGGTTTGCCGACCTGTGGTTATAACAGCCAAATTAGATTCAAAGATGAAACAAATGTCAATTGTGTTTTCCACTACCAAAGTCCCTGCTGAATTTCAGTATAGACATTTGAAATGGAGAAAGCGAAAGCCATCACACCAGATGTCAACTACTGCATTTTAAATCCACTTCAGAAGGAGCAATTATTAGCCATGTTAGAACTCCCCCATCTTCCCCATTTTCTCTTTTCACCACACTTAATACATTAAAATGTTTTCTTAATGTATGATGTCGTCTGCATTTTAATTTATCAAATATTTAAGAAATTGACTCTTGAAATGAGGTTCAAGTTATCTACCTGGATAGCTGCAGCAGCTGGCTGAGGTACATTGACAATATTTACATGCAGTGCTACTGGATATGGGATCTGACCAGGAACCTAGGCCAAAAAGCAAAAAGTGATTATTTCCATCATATTATCTGCTTGCATTGTGAATTTGTGTTAAACATACTTTGGTTTTAGGTACTTAATATTTGTAGTCTGTGGAGATGAAATAGCAAAAAAACTAAAAATGTTTACAAGAAAAGTAATCAGGTTTTTAGGAATATGACAGTGAGCATTAGAGGAAGAAAGAAAATTCACATATGAAATATTTACCCTTCCTGAATGAGAAAAGATGAATAATTATAGACACATTTGTAAGGATTTTCTAAATTGAAGTGAAAAAGCAAAAGATGCAATTTATTATCATCTAAAACTCCACAACGCAACTGTCTGAAGCAGAAGCCCGTTTCATTATTAATCATTAATAGAAAAGAAATCTGATTAAAACCAATACTTGTTTACTTGGTTCCAACAGGCAACCCACAAACAGAATATTACTAAAGAGAACGTGGGAGATTTTGACATGGAACACAGAATTAATGAGATTCAACTGATATTCAAGAAATTTAATATTCACAACTCTAAGAAATATGTTAACTGCTCCCAAGGCATTAAACCCGCTGTACCCGGTTCCACCACCTGAATGCCACCAGTTTGAAATGTACATATTTTCACCACTGAATGAAGCAAAAGTCAAAGAAATCCTCAAACACATCCAAGCCCACCAAGACGAAGAAAATCCTTCACGCTTCCTGAAACCAGGCATGGCTAAACTGCACCCATCTATTCAACAAGGCAAAACGAGCACCCCCACCACACTCACATTTTCAGGCACTTACGTTCTGTGGCTCAGAGATGTGGTAGTAAGGGTAGTCACTGCTCAGCGGGGGCTGGCTGGCCACTGGCAGCTGGGCAGGTGGCGATGGGTTGTGAGCAAAGGCCATCAAGTGGTTGTTCTTCTGAAAGCCAGCAGCTGCTGAGGAGTGACAGGCTTTGGAGGACTCCTGCAGGTAGCCCTCCTGCTCAACCTTTCGGCGCATGGTGGAGTTCCAGTGGTTCTTGATAGCATTATCAGTTCTGCAACAGAAATACAGATGTTCAAGGAGTTTCAAAAATGAGCATTTCCAATTCAGACAGGTCAAGAGGCAGGGAACTGCTGCTGGCATTTCTGTTTAAACCCTGAGCTCTTCTCTGACCTTCCTCCTTCTCCCACCATTACAAATGCTACTCCCAACTTCTCAGGAAAGATGCTCAGTATAAAAGTCAGGGGAAAAGGAAAACAGGCTACAGTTGTTTATGTACTTTTTAAAGCAATCTCTCATGGCTTAAATCCTCAAATTGGAAGAAATTGCTAACTTCAGCTTCACCTTATTCCCATGAAGTGAGGTGACAACAAAGGCTAACATCCCTTTGAGGCTATCCTATAGGAATGCCAACATCATCTTCCTATATCTTAATAATTCAGAGGAATCTTATTGTGTCTCATTGCTGGAAAGAAAGACTGTGGAGAACAGTCGTGAATAGACTAACTTCCAAGCAACTTTCCAGCTGGTCACCTAGACGACGACAACATCATGCTGTACACAAAAACTCAGCAAACAAAACTGTTGGGATTTTTCTTAGATGCACAAAAACTGAGATTCAAATCCTCACATACATGACTCAGAAAAAGCAAACTTATCAAGTTTGTGAGATTTTAAGGGTATGCTTAAAAACAGCTCTGCTATTGGAAAAAACATCACCACTGCACGGTATCATTCAAAGCAGTATCTGTGATGTGTGGAAGCTACTAAAATATTTCCAAGGGGTAATCCCTTTCTTGTTATCTTCTAGAAGGTAAGACCACAGAGAATGACTGCTTAAAAGGCTGTCATGATCTTAGGCCTTATATTTAGATCTTGAAGGCGTTTTACCAAATAGCAGAAAGAAAAGTAGGAAGGGAAACCTCTCCCTTGCTTACATTACTTGCTTGCCCACACTTTGAATCACTTTTAATCACAGCAAATAAGACACTGCAAAAGCTTCCAGTGAGATAAATATTTCCAGGACCAGAGTTTGAGGAAAAAGTTTCTCCTGTTTTACACATGGATTTTTAACAGGCCAAAATCATCTGGATGATTCAGGAGCAATTACAAAAGTTGAAGAATCTTAAATAATTCTGAATAAACAAACTGGATTTCATATTGAAGGCATATCCTTGGCTGAATGTAAATTGTGTTCCACTTGCAGAGTCTGACCCTTCCCTGTTAAATCAATTTAAATTTTGACAGTCACCACAGGCACAAATAAGACTGCACAGACATTTAGGAAACTCTTATGGTCTTGCTCTAGTTACTGGGTTTTTTACCTGTGGCAAACATTAAAAGCCTATAAAAATAGCATACTGTTCCATGTACTGACCAAACAGTGAAATTCCCCACTGAGAAAAACGCACATCAGTGTCACTGGCTTCTGAGGTTTTGGTTCCAAAATTTTTTGATTTATACAGTGCAGCCTGAGGCGTCCAAAACAGACTGCTCAGACCTGCAGCTTTTTCCTTTTTCCCTTTTTTAAGAGCCAAAGGTATATGTCATTACCGTCCAGGCAGCAACTTTGCAATCTCTGCCCATCTGTTTCCCAGCCTCTTGTGTGCCTGGTAAATAATTCTATCTTCCTCTTCTGTCCAGGAGGTTTTCTTCACTTCTGGATTCAAATGGTTGTGCCACCTCTCCCTGCACTGTTTTCCAATCCTTCCCTTCAAATGCTTAGCAATGACAGACCAGCGCTTTGGACCATATTTCTGCACGAGCTCTATTACCTTCAAAGAAGGACATAAAAACTGCCTGTATTTAATGATGCACAATGAATCAATGAAATTTTTTTCTTTGGTGAAGCAGTATTTTCAACAACAGTTCTCAAAACTGCCACAGTAAAGCTAAAAGCAATTAAGGTTCCCCACTTCCCATTCATATTTTTACCCAAAAGGAAAAATCTGGTAATAGTTAAGGCATTGCTAGACTGCAATTCTACATTACAGTGCTGTAAAGCAGCATTAATTTACTTGCATAGCAAGCTTAGAAAGCACTACACAAATACGGTCTGCCTCTGGCCATTATAATGTTGAGACCACCAAAGATTCCAGGAGTTTTGCCCCGACACCTAAAATCTGCTAGTAAGGCATTAATCAGACAGAAAGGAAAACTGATTACCCTTTGATCCTCCTCTTTAGTCCACGGACCTTTAATAAGTTCTGGGTTTAGTACCTTCTGCCATCGGTGCTGGCACTGAACATCTGTCCGATTCTAGTGAAATGTGAAATACACAAAGTGGATTATTCTTCAGACAAGATCAAAGTAGAGTGAGAATGCTCCTATTTACGTACACTTGTTTCGATGGATTTCACTGCCACCTAAGACTACTAAACAACATGGAGTCATAGAGTAAGTCTGAGAAGAAGGTGCTCAACTATCAATTTGCTCACAGAATAGATAAGGTTTTCATCACTTCTGCATTGAGGACTCCATCACCAAAACTACACACTTTATCTTCCCTATCTGCACAATAGCTGGCATGCTTTCACATGCAGTATTTCAGCAACAGCCAAAGTGTTCACAAAGCAATTATCATCAAAATCATACTTACAATTCACCAAAGTTATTTTTTTCCGCTGTGCTGAGATATTTTGTTTCATTGTCACATTGACCATCTACTGTGCAAGACCCCACCATCCCCCATTTTTGCTTGTTTGATTTTTTCCAACCCTTTCTGAGAAGTGAAAGGGAAAATAAATGTAAGGGTTTCCACAGTAATCTAACCAAATTTTTATGCTCTCCATTTGTGGAGGTTTTATATCTCCCCTGAAAATGTAACTATAAAGCAACCACTCCCCTTCCCCTTTATCAAGGAAACCTCTTGACGAAGAGTTGCTACTAGGCCTGGAGACAGAAACCAATATCCACTTACAGGAAGGAAATTAGCAATGACTTTCCAGTCTTCTGTCCCATTCTGCTCCACAAGCTTCTTCAATTTCTCATCCTGGATCATTAAAAACCCCCCCAGATATAATTAATATTGCAGTCTCTTATAATCCAAATGATTTTTTTTTTTTTAATTTGTTCTTCTAGCTTCTTATGCATCTACTTCTGCTTTCTCAGTGTAAGGGAGGGTGGTCTGTAGACTTCTCATGCTTTTAATTGCCTAAAGCAGAAGATTTTTCTACTCCTTTGGATTTTGGTAGGTTCTTTACTGTGCTGTAGGAGAAAGACTGACTTCTGTGCAGTTCTTTGACTCACAATATACATTCCCATTTTACTCATCAAAGCACTGTAACTGTTATTATTGGACTGGATTTACAGGAGGGCATGGGCGTTTAGATGCCAAGCATCAGAATAACCTTGGAATTCAGTAACACTCAGGCACTCAGCTACCTGGGGACCTCTGAAAATCACGCCCTAAGGTTTATATGTCTTACAAGTAATCAGAGTTCCAGAGATTTGCTCACGGCCTACCCACCTACAATAAATGCACAATAGAACTAACAGCTCCTTTTTGCTCCTGTTCTCTGTGAGGGCGTTTTGCATACTTGCAAATAGCAAAAAAATTTGGCCCAATCTTTTTAGTGATAAGGCCAGAAATATAGACCCTAAAGACAGAAGAATCCAATCTTATGTACTGGGAAAGATATAGTGTAAAACGAACCAGAGATGCCCCAGGAGATAAGAAGAGAAGAGTAGCTCTCTCCTTCCTCAGTTAGCATCTCCCAGTATGCTCCCAGTTCATCTGACAGGACAATGGCCATTGGACTTCATGGCCATCCTTTTCTCCCTGGCCACATCACAACCACGTCCACCTTTGTAAGGGCAGAATATGATTTAAAATAAATAAATGAAAGGCTTGCAAGAGGTGACCTGCCACTGTTTTTACATCAATACACATTGTTAGAGAAGAGAAAGTCAAAACATAACTCAAAAACTGTATTAATGTATTTCACAACAAACTCAAACCAGTTAAATGGCCAAAGGATATCCACCTGGCAAAGCAGTTTGATACCACAATTCTCCCAGAAAGTCAGCACAAGGGTATCACGACTAAAACACATTCTGACCTTGAAAAGCAAAATACATCTTGAATGCTCGGTTTTGGGACTGCTGGATTTCTCTCTTCCAGCTTTTAATTTATTTCTGCTTGGAATCATAATGCTGCAATTAAAGTGCAAAATTCCAGTGGTACAGAAGGACTGCAGCAGTTTCTGCCACAGTTGTTGGCTGCTGTGGGACACTGAACACAGGTCGATTCTCATACAGCAGTAGTTTCAGACAGAGGCAAGCAGTAACAATGAGGCACTGCTACAGGTGACTCAGAATCTGCTTCTCAGGGATTACACAGAGATTCACACATCACGTGCTATAACACAGAGCTTGGTGGAAACCTAAAAATTGTGTTTATACGTTTTACTGAAAAGGTAAGAACTATGCTCAAAGTTAAATAAAACACTGAATGTAGTTAGCGGGTCAAAAAAAGTTGTCCTCAGATATGGGATTGTCACTGAAGTAAATTTGCAGATTAGCAATATGGTGAAGAACACGAAGCAACTAGGAGAAGAACGTGATCCATGCTCTTTCTTATCTTTTAACATGCAGGAGATGAATGAACTTGGGATTTACCTCTTCACGGGTCCACCTGGTTTTTCCTAAGTGACGTTTTCCAGTCTTAGGAAGCAGACCATCATAATCATGATCATACACCTCAACATCTTCATCATCATCATCACTACTATATATACTGCAAAAGGAAACACAATGAGAGAGTGGAACATGAGGACTCGAGCTACTTAATTACAAAACTCAACACCCCCCCTCCCCCCAATCCTTGCAAAGGTTACACAGATAAAAGTTTTTAAACTTGCACAACAAGATTTTGTTCTGCATTCTGTTGTTCTAGTATTCTGAACTGGTTCTGCTGTTTTTGGTATCCACAGATACAAGCAAAAGGCTGGCAACCTTCGTATTACTGTGCATGTTTAGACCTGCTCCTAATGTTAGATCAGTGGTGAATTACACATTTGGCAAACTTTCAACCAATGAAGGTTTCAAATTAAAATACAATGTTTGGGACAATAAAGACAACTAAAGGCTGTGTCCAGTACATGAGTGAATGTTTAAGATCTTTAACGAATGCCATACATTCTGAAAAATATTAGTGATTTTGTATGTTTAGTACAGCAGATATATTGTTCCATAACAAAACAGACTTCGTAGCAAAACAAAAAGCTAAACAATAATCTTGTTTGAGAAAATGTTTATGGCACAAGTTTTTGAAACTAAGTAAAGACAGTAAATGGCAGCATTAACATACAATAAGCTCTGATATAAAATATGCCCTCCATTTATGGGTTTGGACAGATAAGGACTGGGGACAAGTTTGTTTAATATCCTGCAAGTAACAAATGAATGACTGAACCCTTCTATATTCTCCATTTCTCTAACTTTATTATCTCCAATCTATTTCTAAATCCCTCATACTGTTTTTGAAATACTCTGCTCACCTAATTCATGACTAAGGGATTTCCCCAGAGGCTATCTGTGGGTTAAAAGGACTCCATTACTCTTTTCAAAAACAGTACTTGTTCTACCTAGCTAACTAAATCTAAAAGAGAGTGTTTTGCAACAAGAGGGGCCTTTCTGGTAGACAGTATTCTGACTTTTAAGGTATGAGCAGCAGTTCTGGTACTTTAGCTAAGAGATGCTAGCCATGAGTGTTAGAAAGGAGTCAATGTAATGCTGCAAGATTAAAAACTGTGATATATCTGATGGTATGTCATGCTGTGGTATGTTAAAGTATGACTAAGACATTAAAATAAAGTTATTTTGTAATAAAATTAACAAGCGTTGCTTATGCTCTTAACCTGTTTTCAGGAGATTAAATTAAGTTGCAGTGAAGCACAGGGACTGTTAGACAAGCTGCAAACACCTTCACAACGCAAGATGCTGAACATACATTCTTTAAAAGTACTGGGCTAATCGCACCTTACATCTTCCACCCTATTTTCTGGCCTGTGTCATGGGCAATGAAAGAACATGCTTACATGCTACATGTAAGAAGTTTTCCACAGCCTGCTGTGATGTGCAAGGTCTTCCCGCAGCCTTTGCCGGGTGGCCCCTGACTCACCCACCCAGCCCATCGCTGCCACCCTCAACGTGCCCACCGCGCTGTAGTCCTGTAGCCCCACGGTTCACTCCCTATTCCCTAGACGGCATAACCACTGGGGGTAAGCCCCGATTGAAGCTCCCACTCCGCACGCACCCCTCGTTGGCAGCTGGAGCCTCCCGTGCTTGAGCAAAAGCTCCCACGCTCCAGCTGCCACGAGCGCGGCTGCTTCCCCAGCCGCCGCTCAAAGTGGATTCACTTTTCTCAGTGACACACAGAGACAGCTGCGCCACTGCCCATATGCCAAAGGAAGTTTTGTGGCGCAGTTTCCAAGTATCATTTTGAAAACTAGTTTTCCGTAGACGGCACCCAGCAGGTACGCATCCATTGGCGGCGCTTCGTGCGCGGGGTGCGGGCCGGGCAGCGCAGGGAAACGCCGCTCTGCAGCGGCCAGCGCATCAGCGGCCAACACGTTAAAGGGCTTCAGTGCGGGGCCAGTTCTGTAACCGGGTTATTTAAATGACTGGGGCCTCGCTGGCACCGCAGAGCCGAGCACACTCCACTGTACTACCTGCGTTCTCCAGCAGGAGAAAAGAGCCCTAGGATTCCGGGACGCTCGGTAGTTTCTTGAGTCAACCGGGCCCTCAGCGGTGCTCTAAAACTTTATTTTGCACCTCCGGCCGCAGCCCCGAAGCTTCCCCCCTGGGCGGCACAGCTCGGCACGGCATGGCGCGGCGCTCCCCCCGGCCGGAACAGAGGGAGTCTCCCGGACGCCCATCAGCGCTGGGCTGTTCGCCGAGGCAACCGGCTTGTGCAAAGATACACGGGGAAAAGAACGAAAAAAAAAAAGGGAGAGGTAAAAAAAAAAGTAAGAGGAGGCGTAGAGGAAATGACTCGCTGCTGTTACAGTGAATGAAGGAATTCGGGCAGCAGCCCCGTGGGGCAGAGCCCGCTCCCGCCGGGGCGGCCCCACCGGCGCCGCTCCGCGCCGCGCTCGTGGATCAGGCGGACACCGCACCGCGCCGCCCCGGCCTCCCAGCCCCGAGCAGCGGACGTGTCCCTGCGGGCGGCGCCCGCGAGGCAGCGGTGGCTGTCCTCTTTCGGGAGAGACGGGCCGGGTGATTCACCCGCAAGCCGTAGCCCCGCTCTGACACTGAAAGTACAGCCCGGCGCTCGCCCAGCGGCTCACCGCCTCCTCCCGCACCGCAAGCCCCTCTTCCTTAGGAAGGACCCACCAAGCCCCCAGTCCCACCGGACGGGGCTGGCGCGCGGGAAGCGACAAACAGGGCTGCGACCTTCTCCCCTGTCGCAGCCAGCCAAAGGGGAGGGGAGGAGGAGAGGATGCCGGGCTGCAAAAAGAAAGAGAAAAAAGCCTCCACGTGTCCGACCCGCCGTCCCCGGCTAATGAGACAACAACCCCGTTCTGTGCGCCCGCCTGGCAGCGGCGGCACGGCCACGGCCACGCGGCGCTGCCGCCCCGTCACGTCCAGTCCGCCGCCGCCGGGTCACCGCCACCCCCGGCCCCTGGCGCGGGGTGGCAGCGATGGCCCGGGCCGAGGTGCGCGGCAGGCGGGCGGGCACGGGTGACAGCTGTGGCCGAGCGCTCCGTCGAACCCGCAGCCCTCCGCCCGCGCTGCCGCGCTACGGCATGTGCGGAGTGGCGTGTGCCGGGAAAAAGCTAAGCCCCGCCGGCGAGAGCCGCGCTTCCAAGGAAAAAAGGGCCGCAGGAATAAAGGAAAAAGTCGAGGGAGCGAACCGAGTCCCCGCACCCGCCGCCCACCTACCGCCTCACCCTGCCGGGAATGAATGAATGAATGGGACGGGATGCGCTACCTGCCGCCGCCGAGCCCGCCAGACATTGTCCCGCCTTGCGGCTGCGGGGCACGCAGCTCCGTCGGACTCCGCGCTGGGTCCTGCGGCCGGCGAGCGCCGGCTCCCCGCAGGCGCGCAGCGCGGGGCCCGAGCACCCCGGCACCGGCGGCTCTGCGGCGCGTCCCGCTGGGCTGCCGCTCCCCCGGTGCCTCCGGAGGAGGGGGACGCCTCGGCATCGGGGGCGGAGTAGACCAGGTGCACGGAGGACGGGGGGGCTGCCCGCTCGTCCGCCGGGCGAGCCGGTGTCCTGCTGCCGCCTTCCCTCTCTCCCGTCCCGCGCCCCTTCTGACAGGCGCGGAGCGCGGCCGGCCGTCCGCCGCCCGCAGACAGCGGGTTACCTGTGCCGGGGTCTCCGGGACATCCTCGCACCGGCCGCTGGGGGAGAGGACGGGGGAGCCCGCGCCCGCCGCCGCGCCCTGTTGCCGGGCTGCGCCTGGGCACTCCGCCGCCGCGCACAGGAGTGCTGAGGAGCCGCGGGAGGAGGAGGAGGAAACAGGTTGAGATTAAAGAGTAAACTCTGTAAACAGAGATGCCATCAAACAAAGGGCCCTTGGACACTCCCCCTCCCGCCAAATCTGGCGCCCCTGCAGTGCGCAGGCGCCTGGCGGGCCCGTGCCGCGGCGGCGGGGCGCGGGGCGGGCGGACCGGGGCCGCGCGCCCCACGGGGCCCTCCCGCCCCGCCCATCCCGCGCGGCAGCGGCGGGAGTCCCCGGCGCCAGCGCCGCCGCCGCTCCCGCTCCGGGGGCCCTGGACGGCGCGTCCGCACCCCCCCCGTGCCCGCGCCCTGCGGCTTTCGCTGGTGGAGCTGTCGGGGCGGGGGGCAGCCCCTGTCCCCCGTGCACGGCGGGTGGGGAAGGCGAGTCTTGCCATGGGGCGAGAGCTCTCGGGCGAGACCCCGCGACCACCCCCCGGCCCACGCAGGTGCCTCCCGCCGACGGGGGGAGGGTGGGCCTTGGCGGGTGCACCTGCTCTGCTCCCCGCGTGGCGTGCGGGCTGCAGCCGCTGCAGCCCTCGGGGGCAAACACCCCCCGCTGGCAATAGAAAAGGAACTCAGAGGGGACTCAGGGGCCCGGGGCTGCGCGGGGCTTGACTGCGGTTCCCTGGCCGCGGGGGATTTCTGCTATAGTTCCCCTTGCTGCTACCCGGCGGTGGATGCTGCCTGCCGCCCCGGCGGCGGGAAGGGCGGCGGGTGTCCGATGAGCTCTAGAGAACACGTTTTTTGATACAGAAATGAGTCAGGATGTGAAAAATGGCGAAACATGCAAAGTTCCCAGGCTGCGCTGCTGCTTGAAAAATCATGGCTTTGCAACGGTTTCGGCGCACTCGTCCTTTCCTCAAAGGCCCGCGGCTCATCAATGAGCTGCCGACGGGGCGGGCCGGGCCGGGGCGGGGCTGCGGGGCCGCTCCTGAGCCCGCGGCACCGCTGCCGGAGGGCCGTAGCGGGCTGCGAGGCGGGGCGTCCCGCGGGCCGGGGCCGGGCGCTGGGCACAGCCCCGGGCAGCCCCGCACCGCCCCGCCGCGCCCCGCCCCGCCCCGCCGCGGCGCTTTGCGTCCCGAAGGCTCCCGCGTAACGGGAGTCACCGGCTCGGGCAGCGCGGGGATGGACACACAGCCGGGGCTGTCTCCCCGAGCGGACGTATCAGTTCTTGGGATCTCGTGCCAAGTTAGCCGGAGCGTGCACGTCGTTCCTGTTTTGCCCTACCCAAGCCTCCGGTAGGAGGTGCCGTCCCTACCGGCCTTTTTTTGCCTACCTGTAACATGGATCTGCTGCACCGGGGACCAGTGTTAGTGCAGAGTGACATGTCTGCAAAGCATTTCTCTGCGAGGAAGTGGGTGGGGGGGGGAGTTAATGCTAATCTAGAAAATTGAAGACCAATTCAGCTGTGTTCTACACCTTTGTGTAAAAAGCATTTTGGCGTCAGCAGAGAACAAGGCTGCTCATATCCATTGGTTTTTTAAGTTGTTTTGTTGTTTGTTTGTTTGGTTTTTTTTTTTCCCAGTAAAGATATTTTGGGCAATGAAAGAAATCAGGAGACCAGAGAAAATACAGAAAGATGTCTCACTGTCATCAGGGTTGCCAGGTGTTCGGGATATTACTGTTGCAAAATCAAAGCTGATAATAAGCCACAAGAGTATGAATTTTGTGTGTGTAAAATGCTCCTGAACTCTTTACAGAAAGTTATTTAGAAGTAGGAGAGCAGTACTCTCTTGAGTACTGCTCCACCAGTGAGTGTTGCTTATGTACACAGGAGGCCCAGAGCTGAGCCTGTCATCAGGGTGGCTGTAAGGATATGTCAGGATTCACTGGATCTTCTGTTAAGGATATGTACTACTCTGTGACTGAAAGTGCACATTTCACTGAAGTGGTCATTTTGCCTCCAGAATCCCAGAGAGGTAGAAACAAAACTGTGCAAGGTTATCTCTTCCTTCTTCTGCAGGAAACACTTTCCCTTATTGATTTTTGCAAATATTTCAGTGTTAACTGAGGTAAATCCAACATCTTCCTGATTTGGATGTAAATTTGCTGAATAAATGCAAAGAATGTCTATTATTGCTCTCAAGAGAGTTCTTAATATGCACCATTTTCTTCTGACAGTTTTTTTGCAAGACTACATTTCTTCTCCAGTGACTCTGAAGAACCACATTTTTTCCTCCCAGACTGAAAAAAGAATCCACTACATTTGGTTTATAAGATTCCATAAAATTGCAAATAAAACATATCTTACTGTGTTCAAAATAGAGAAGGAAATGACACCTCTGCTCCAGCTTTAAAGATCAATCTTCCACAACTCACTCTGCATATATAAACCCCACTAAAATCAGTAAGGTGTGTGCATGCACTCCATTCGTGTTGCTTCATTCTTAATGTTTAAAATTTAGCTAAATACAAGCCACAACTCTACTATTTTGCTTTATTTTCCAAGCATCTGTAGCCTGGGGGACTTTGATGTGTGAGGGTTCTTTTTAATATATTCTTGCCAAAGCCCAAAAGAAAAAGAAATCACCCTTCTACGTCTCAACTTAGATATCATATGCCATAGATGTGAAGTAGCAGACTTCTTCTTATATTACCCTTCCAACTTCATTAATTAGTGATGTCTCTGAGCCTATTTATAGTAATTGCATCAACTGACAGAGTAATTATAAACAGTATAACTTCATGTTCTAGTGATTTTTTTTTGCTTACACAAATTATATAGGTAGTTTAATAAAAGTAATTATATAAATGGTAAATACAAGTTGAATTAGTTGATTTCCTGCACCTCCACTATAAACATAAACCTCAAAATGAAGTTTAAAAGCATGTGAAAAAAGTTTCAAGAATCCCAGTTAAGCATCAAATCCAAGCTATGTTGTCTTCTTCCTTATTGTTTTCCTATTGCGATTTGCTGTTCAGCTGGCGTGGCTTGGGCTGAGTACAGAAAAGGAATCATGAAGGAAGTTTAGCTGTAAGAAGAACAGTGAGCCTGAACACAAGGATTTCCCAAATGGACAGGAGATAGTTGCATACATTGTTTTTAGACTTTGGAAAATCTCACCAGCAGTCTCTACCTATGTGTTCCTATTTTTTCTGAGTTTGTCAGAGAATCTGCAAGGAATACTGTGAAATCAGTGTCTAACAACTTACATGATCACACATGTTTTTTCCTATCAAAAGTCTTATAAATTGCCATCTTTCCCTCTGGTGCAAAGATATCTTAGAATTCCAGAAGCATTTTTATAAGTGTATGTTTATGTGTGCTTCTTTGGTTACTTTCTGCATTTCTTTCAGCCTGTGCATCATAAAACAACAAGCAACTTTCACTTTTTTAGTTTCACTTTTAGACTATAGTTATGGTAAAGTTTCAAATGCAGTTGTGGTATTTTTACAATTGAACATCAGGTGATTTTTGGTATTTTGGCCAGAAATGTTTTTTAATGAATACTGTTAATACATCTGAAGCAAAATAAAAATGTATGCTTTCCTTTGATGTAGACTTCCTGAAAAGTTCCTCATAAAAGGCGATAAGAAGAGTGATTAAAAGTTATGGGGAAGGAGGCAGGAGACCAGGGTTTAATGCCTCTTGCATACCAAGTCACTTCGAGCCAGATATTTAGCCGGATTCCCCTATCTGTGGATAAAAATTACATCCAACAATGTGCATTAACATTTTTGTTCTAATAAACTGTGCAGTGTGTGAGGGCCAGGCTGGTGTCTGGCCCTATGCTGGCTTCCTGAGGGGTAGCTGCCTCAAAGGTAGCTGGATGTGTCACCACCCAGATTTGCATGTGCGCCGGGACTCCAAGAAAACACTTAGGTGTGAGTGGAAACCACCTCCCCTGCTGAAAGTGGATGCAGCCTGGTCCTGGGTAAGGCCGCAACAAATGGCAAACTGTGGGCCAGCAGGAGATGCAGCTACCTCACACCATCATACCCATGTGTTTTTACAGCCAGGCTGGAAAGCCAGAGAAAGGGTACTGTCATGGTTTAGCATAGGTAAAGAAGGCTCCATCAGCAAGTAATGGATATTTTGAACCAAACCACTACACTTAATTGGTGTTTCCGCCCGGTTTATGAACTGAACCCACTACAGGTAGGAAGCTGACTGGAAACTTTTAGCAGCTGGAAACAAGTTCTCTCCTAGGATATGCGTCCCTGTGCTTAGAGAAAGAAGAGGTGCTCTGCTGGTTCCTACTCCAGCAGTGTAGATGGTGTAGCCTAGATCTTTAACTTTGTACCTCTGTTTTCTGCACATGCAGGTTTAGAGCCCTCTAGACCACTCTTACCCTGATTATAGCAGAGCACCTACACTGAAAATACAGTGTGTTCTGGTGTACAACAAAAATAAGATAGCAATGGTTCAGACTTACCAGTTGATTGCATTATATCTTTTTCTTTACTTATTTTGAAAGTGTAGTTGACCTTAGATCAGGTAGCAATAAGAATTCAATGATAAGGTGAAACTGAATCAATTGAAATTTTATAGGACTTGATGAAATTAGGATCTTGGGTGAGGGAGCAAAGGTAAGCCTTAGACTCTTCAGCAGAGGCTCTTTTTTGTGGTAAACCCTCTTTGTTTGTGTATGGCTTGGAAGGAGAGTAATGCCTGAGGCCTTCCAACTGCAAAAATAGCTTACTATAGGAACTGAACATATGTTGTACAAAAGCTGTTTTTCATTTGTTCTGAAACAGCACGGTACAGAAGGTGAAAAAGGAGGCTTGGGGCAAGTGGCACCAGATCTTTGGACACCAGCAGAACCACTCATCAAGTCGGCTGCCCAAGCATGGTAGGCTTGGTAGTGTTCCAAGTGCAGGGCCTCCTGTGAAAACTAGCCTTTCCATGTAATGCCCTACATCATCACACAGAACAATCTAATTTCTTTTTAAAACACTTAAAACACATAAAACAGTACAAGCAACAAGAAGCATTCATCGCATATGCAGCTTCATCTTTTTAACCTGTAGCAGAGCACTGACATTCAAAGCAATAGAAAGTTTGCGATATGGTGGGATATTGACATCGTATGGTACCAGAATACCTGGAGCAATACAGCCTTTCCAACTACTCTCATCACACAGAAGACTATGTGATTTCTTGACTTTATTTTATTGCTAGCAACTACTACTTGAAAGGCCATAATGACTTTTGTTTATTTATTTATATAAAATATACTGTGATAAAAGTATTAGGCAAATTTGAGTAATAACAGAAGAGAGGATAAATAAGTGTGAACATAGGCAAATAAGTATATTTTCTTAAATGATTCCTTTAAGCATACTAATATGTCAAGGAACAGCAATATGCATTTCAAAACGATAAAGTAAACCCTATTCACAAAAGAAGTGATTTGCTCTATGTACATGTTTACCTAGAAGGGTGTGGTTACTATAATATATGCCTGGCTGGCAAGCAGAGAGGCTTTTGTTCTGTGGCTGCTTTTAAAAGGGTCCTCTGAGGGAGGTGCACCTTTGCACCGGCTTAGCAGAGAATTCAGTCTATTCCTTCTCTCTTGTAAATGCAAAGCAACTCCGACGATGTTTCTTAAGGTTCTGTAGATATACCTGGCTGTACCTGAAAGCAGAGCTTAATCTATAAACCATAGAAGTGTAGTTGAGAGTAAACCCATGTACATGAGTTTAGCCACTTATTTGTGCAATGCACAACATAGCAAGATCCTACAGACACCAACTGATTACATTTAGCCTTTTTTCACTGTCATGCAGCTGGAAAGGCCTCGTTCCCCATTACGGCAGTCTTTCTTCCCTCTTGTTCTATTGACTTGATAAATTGGAAGGAAATACAAGGTGATTTACACCAGTTTAAATAAAAGCATGGGCAGATTCTTGTCAAGTCCATTGTCTCTAAAATTCATTAATTTCTCCTATTACTGGAAGATATGTACAGGAGATTTGTCCCTTCTGTGGTTCTAGCTCACTGGTTGCAGTAATTTCTTACATGTTTTCTTTTAGATGTTAACCCATAATTCCAAAATTAATCTCTTTTTTTTTGTCATGGACACTTACACTTCTCACACAAAGCCCTATTTCCCATGTAGTCTGTTATTATCTTATTAAAATCCAGTATTTTATATGCTTATAACCTTGCCCCTTTCAGACCGTCTCCCATCATTTAACTGACTGAATATTGTGAAGTGGAATCAATCTCTTCTTTTTCCACTTTCCTACACTCTTACTGTATTGCTGTGGAAGACTAATGTAGACTAGCTACTAAAGCTTTTCATTTTCACCTTTACATCCTCAGGCCCTATGTCACTCCTTTCTGTATTAATCAGTAGGAGGTGCCAAAATATTGGCAAGAAAAGTAATTTTTTCAGGCCAAGACAGAATCACCTCCATTTCTGTATCTTGCAACCCTTGTTAATCACTGCTTTTTAAGAGGTAGTCAAATTATGTTTGCAGTAATGCTGTGTATACAAACACGGTAGTGCTCTTTCCTCTCTTCCTTGTGCCCATAAGTGCTGCCATTTAATTCCATTAAGTTACTCCTACATCACACCATTAGCTTTTAAAGAAGTTTGCTGGATCTTAGACCAAGTGGTTGAATAGGTGATTGCTATCACTTAGACAATTCTGAAGCAATCACTACATTATTAATAAGTATTTATGTCCAACAAAGTTTGGGTATGAACTTTGAAAATGTGTTCACCAAGTATTTTTTAGCAATAATTCTTCAAATTGTATGTTTACATGCACTGTTTTTTCAGCGCTGAAAATAACTTCTGGGACCCGAGGTAAAATATTTCCCCAGGTATCTTGTAAATGTCAATTGACAACATAAGGCAACTTGTGCTTTGAGAGCTCAACCAGATAGGAGAAGGATAGTCAGAAGTATTGAAAAAGCTTGTGCTCAGCTTCTTGAAGAGAGGATACCTCAGCAGTGCTGGGTGCTTAGTTTTCTTTAGGGATTCGAGCCTTTATTGGGTTTACATGGCAAAATTAGCCAGAAAATGATCCTTGCTGGCTAATTATAAAATGGAGTTGGTTTAGTGGACCCATAAAGTAAGTGAGTAGAACACCAGGTCTGTGGCCAGAATGACTTGCTGGCAGTGCTTGGCTTTGGGTCTGCTGCTGTGCAGTAACTACAAAGATAAATTGTGAAAATGAAAACAGCTTTAAAAGACAGGTGTCAAAGTGGAATTTTCTGTGCTTTCCTTTACTTCTCCCTTTAGTGAAGGCTGGTGAGTTATATAGAAACTGATACTTGGAAGACTCTTTCATACATTTCTTAATTATATACCGTGTTCTTTTGCTGTGCACTCTCTCACACATGTAAAAGAAGCCATTACCTTTCTCATTCACTCTTCCAGTGCTTTCATTATGTTCATTACTAATGACTGCACTTTCTGGACATGCTGGTGTTTGTATCCCTGTTCTTTAATGTTTTATTACTTCTGTTTTGTGCTTCCCATATGTTTCCGGGGAGAATTCCCTTCTTTCTTTTACTTGTCTTGTTTCTGCTTGCTCTTTCTGTGTATGCCAATTAATAATGAAGGCTATGCCTGTGCTTCCCCTCCCTATGGCACAATGTGGTTTTCTCTAGCTCTCACTTTTTGTGAAAAGTAGGCCATCTACTGTTGCTTTCTAGTATGGATTACAGATCCCCTGGCAAATGGCCATGCCATGCATATAACTCCAAATTTGGCTTCACAAGTGCCTATTCTCCTGTTTATTGGCACTTCTTATTTTGCAGGTATACTGTGATGTAATAGTCTCAATAGCAAACTGAAATCTTATTTCTTTTTCTCATTCTTATGAATAGTAACCAATATAATTGGCCCATGTTCATCTGCCATAAACCAAGTTTTTTATTTTGTAATCTAGATAGTATTCAGTGTTCTGGTTTGCTACTCTAAAACTTTTCCTCAAATAAACATTTTTCATAGTTATACATCGAGCACCTTTCCCCTTTCCCATCCCCATTGAAGTTAGAGGGCAAGAGATGACCACCTATTGATTTAGGCAGCTATTAGTGACAGTTTTTGTCAGTTTAGCACATCTTTGTTGTGGGGTTTTTTTGTTTTAGTTTGGGGTTTTTTTGCTTTTCTTCTTTTTTTTTTCAGTGTGGTTTTGAACAGAAAACTAACTTTAAAAATTGAATCTTGGTAGCACACATTCTCCATATGTCTTCTGAGTCATATCTGGATAGTACACTGATGAAAACAAGCTCCAGTGTTGTCAGCACTGTAAAACACAAAGAGCCGTGAAAGGGGAGCTGGCCCATCATCTGCCTGTTGTACCACCAGGTCAGCAGTTGGGTTCTGATTCCTCAGCTATTTTTGGAGATGCTACAGAAACTAAGCATTGACAGTGCTCAACTTCTTATCAAAGGTGAACTTGCTGTCGGAGCAATTGTTTGGACTTCAGTTTGATGGAGATACTATTGGTAGATTAGAATCATGTGCAGCCAAATACAGCTTTTCTGGTCTGTACTTTTAGGTCAAAGTTGGATATTTCTTCCTTTCCTTCCTGTGAAAACTGACTGAGTGGCTTATCATACAGCATTACTTTTGTGAAAAAATATTCCTTTATTTAGTGGCCTATTAGTCTTAGTTCTGCAATAAAATATTTACTACTTGGTTCATTAAGAATAAAGCATGAGTATAATAATTTTAGTATGCTCAGTTAATTTTTTGTTCACTTGCAATTACATATTATTTCTCAGGGCCTTGTCTCTGTTTTCACATGGAACCGTCATTAAAAATTTTTATTCTGGTTTTATGTGAATTGCAATTTTCAGGGATGTTCCCCTTTCTCAGTTAGAAAAATAAGGGATTGTAGTTCCTCTTGGGAGTGTTTTGTTTTTTTTTTTTAAATACACCTACTTTATATAAGCAAAATTACAGGACAATTTCATCTTCTTGAATACCTGGCTCTTTAAACTGGTCACTAACAGAGAGGCAGTCTTCCACTGGGGGCAATTGCTATGCAAAATAAAAGAGAAAAAAAAGTAGGTAAAGGCCCCTTTAGTAGCTCTGAGAATGATAAAATTATGTAGATCCTTAGTGCTTTGTGGATTGAAATATAAGTGGAGACAACTCACTTTTCTTAAATGACAGTTAGGGAACCAGCTAAATTGCTGAGGGGTTCATATGAATAAATAAAGCATCTGTCCTTACTGATCTATCACTTGTCAGATGTTTTAATTTGACGAGGAGGCCAATATCTACTTATGGCCCCACTCTGCTCAAATATAACTGGAGAGCAGGACTCAACCTTTAGGGTGAGGCACTAGAACTGAACAATGGCAGCACACCAGCTAAGTGACACTCTGGATGTGCAACAAATGACATCTAGATAGATACATAGGAGATATCTGATTACACTGGAAGAGGCATTAAAATTAACCTCAGATCCCTAAATCTCAGTGTGGTAAGCTAACACACAGGCACACATTCTGTCTTCCAAGGAGCCAGTGCCTTCTAGAGGTCAAGAATGAAGTTGAAGGCATTTACTCTGTGTTAGAAGGAATCTAAGCCTAGAGGAGTTTGGACAGAATTGAGAAACATTTTTAATGTTTCCAATATAAATGATTAAGTATTCAATGACAATGCCTAAATGGTCCATCTCTAGTTTTCAGACAGTCAAATGAATGTCATGAGCTTATCATGGGAGCTGCTTCTTCAGACTGCTTTAAACAGAAGCATAAATCCCATACCAGTTTATACTGTTCAAGTTAAACACATTTGACTGAAGCAAATACGTATTAAACCTATTTTCACACTATCAGAGGTTGCTTTGGTGGCAAATCATGTGATTTTTTTTAACCTCAGATACCTCTTTGCAAGAAATAGAGACAATGTTGCTGTTTATGTTAAATATACAGTTTCAGTACTGATAATAACAGACTTCAGCATTTCTTGTAGAAAAGTACGCATATGATTTTGCTGACACCATTTTTTTTTTCTCATCACCTATATTCTCATCTAAATGTTTCAGAAACAGCTGGACATCATCAACATGGTCTGTACAACCTCTATGTCCTGTAAATAGATAGGTAGATACATAGACAGAGTGTCACTCACTGAGATGGCAAGTGCTTCTCTGTAAAGTCTGTTTTATTTAGCTGACATAACAGGAGCTGATCTGTACGTAACTGTGCCAAGGAAGGATCATCTTGTCTGCACATTTCTTCCAGTCTCTGCCTTTGCTTGAGGATATTGTGGGCTGGTGATAATGCAGTAGAAATTATATCTTGCCAAAAAAGCTTTGAAACCTTGCCCTATAAACACTGGGGTTTTTTTTTTGTTTTGTTTTTTTTTTGGTTGATTTTTTTTTTTCCAATAATAGTTCCTCTGGAATTCCCCAGTAAGAAAACATATTCTTAACCTTCCTAGTGACATTTTAGTTGTACTTGACAATCACACAGTTCATGAGTGTTTTGGCTAATATTCTAGCCCAGCTGGCTATTTTTCTCCCTCTAGCACACAAAGATTGATATCCACCCTTCTAGTCTCCCTCAGACAAAGCTGGTATTATCAGAAAATCACCTTTTTTTTTTTTTTTTTTACTGCCTTAATAAAGTGTCAGAATTCAGAGATTCTCATGCTTTTTTTTTACATGCTGTAGGCTACTCTAGAAATAGTGGCTTTTTCAGCAGTTTCTGAAGGCCTCAGGGCCATCCTGTCTTCTATTTTCAGTTTCCTCTCCAGGTTTTAGGGATTACCCTAAACCTACAAAAAATATGCTTTTTTTGCTTGTAGCTAGCAATTCACTACTGTTTTAAAAGGCAGGGATGACTGTTTACTCTACTCTGTAAGGTACTGGTCAAGCAAATGTAGTTCTGTTGGTTTTGGCTTTCCCGAAGATTAATGGCCTGCAGAATTCCCTGACCCTCTGTGTCTGTGTCTGTGCTTTCTTCTACAGCATAAACATGTTAAGATTTTTGTTTCTATAGCTGGATGACAGGTTGGGATATCCACTGTTATCAAATCTTTCCACAGGAAAAGCTTTGGAGTAATTTACCCCAATACTGTATTAACAGAAATTTTTGTGGAAGGAGCAAGTCACAAAAGCTTCACATGATTTTATATAAGAGAAGAAAGAAAGAGGGAAAGAAAGAGAGAAAGAGAGAGAAAGAGAGAGAAAGAAAGGAAGGAAGAAAGGAAGGCCCATTTTACTTTGACGTGGAAAGGACCAATACCATTCTTTGTTTTATAAGAAACATTTTCAGGCAATTTGGTACACTACACAATTTTTTTAATGGGTGTTGGAAAGGCCCCGTCATACTGTATTCCTTTCCTTTCTGGTACAGATGAGCTGACTGCACAGAATGACCTCATGGTTACTGTAGGCAGCAGCGAAACTCACAAAAGATTCATTTGTAGAATAAGTGTCTTCCACTGGTCTCATATCACAAAACAGGACAAAGCCCACTAGCTACTTCCTTTTGCATGAAGAAAATGCTCTCCACTTGCAGTCATCTTCTTGTCGAGAAATGAGATATGACCCCTGCAACCCTGCTGCATCACTCTCCAGTTTTTCATCCTCCTTGACACTTTCAAGAGATCCACATTCTTCAGATATCCCCTTTACACTTCTGTATCAGCTGCATTGGTATGATGCTACAGCTTAACAGACTGCAAACCTCTGTCTGTCCTGTACATGGGGTCTCAACCAACAGCCCCAGTGTGTTGTCTCCTCTGTAAACTCCCCTCTCACTTCCGTTTTCCTGCTGAGCTACTGAGGGCAACACTGGCTTATTTTAGCTTGGATTGGCAATGAAGATAATTGTATACTAGCTCTGACAGTAGAAATATCAAGCCTGTTTTAAAGCTCATATGCTTGCCATGAAGTAGGAAACCAGGTTCTCCAGGGTTCATCACACTTAGTGACACAAGTAATAGAGCCTGAGAAGAATGGCTCTGCATGCTCCTCCTGGGTGCCTTTTGCTCAGCACACAACTGAAAAATGATTCTTCCTCTGTCATTTCCTACATTTTGCATTTCTAGCACATCTGTGACCAAGATCATTCTTTGAGTACTGCCTATTGTTTTGATCACATGTACTTGCTATGCTTTTCTGTGTCCTTTCAGTAGCTGCAAATACTTTTGTAGCATCTGTCTCAAATACTTTGTTAAATGGCCAACTTCCTATTTCTGAGGGTCATCTCAGTGGTGTTCCTTGAGTGCCCGTGGCATGTGACTAGAAAGCCATCCACCTTTTCAGAAACAACAATTACTAGGTTAGTCTAAAATTTAATTACTTTCACAGAATTACATCTTAGGAAGCACTTTACAGTATCCCTTTGGCTGTATTACCATCTCATAAAGCTGTATTTAGACATAAAGCAATAGTTAACTTTCTTGGGACTTTTCAAGGCTTTCATTTTTTTTTTCCTCCTTCCTTGATTAGAAAAGCTATGATTGGCAAACCAATATTTTCTTCCTACATTATTGCAAACTGGTGGATCTATCCCTTACATCTAACTGTCAGTGTTAAAATATGGTAGCTGCCTGTGAGAACTCCTTCTATTTTGGCTGTTCTGTAACTTCATCAGCATTTTAGTGCTTCAGAGTACTAAGGCTAGACTTAGATTTTCATCTTTGCCAAAGTTAAGGTTGTTTATCTTGAAATCACACTGGAAAGCAAGTGAGGGAAAACAGAGCGACACATGGTATAAAGCATATTCTTTTTGTTCAGCCTGACTCATATTAATTTAGATTTAACTATCCATTTGGGATAAAATTTACATGAATGACACATTTCAATTATTTTTACTTCATCAGTTTAACTGAAAACAGTATTTTTAAACTATATAGTTTTTCATACAGACAAACCTCACTGGTGACATACAAATAATACTATTTACATATAAGTAAATTTCCTAGCTACATACACTTCTCGATGTACTGAGTTAGTAAAACCTACAATCCAAAGCTCCTGGAGAAGTTAGTAGATAATTATTAGAGATAATACATGGCTGACCTCAGTGTTCATTGATTAGTTGCTTCATTCTTCTATTGAGGTTTGGGCATACAAACTACGATTTTTGGCAAGCTCTCTTAGACTGGCAAAGGTGGTTGGGTGAGGGTAAGAAATCAGTGAGAGGAGGTAAAAATGTAAAATGGTCTAGGGAACAGGTTAGATATTGATAGAAAAAGATGTGTACAAATATAAGTATATATGTCAATTTAGACAGAATTCAGACTTACTCAGATGCAACCCTGAATTTGGTACTTGAACAGGCTCCTTGTATGTCATGTTCCTGCTCCTGTTCACAGCAGAGTCAAAAGGATTTTTCTGTTCATCTAAATGAGAAAAGGACAAATCCAGAACATAACATGTGAAGGTCAGTCCCAGGTGTAATGACTGCAAGAGCAATGGCCAGCAGCAATTTGCAAAGGTACAACTTCCTCAAGTGCTCAAATGTAATCTTGGAGTTGCTGAGCTCACTTACCAGGGCTTAAGAGAAAAGGACTGCATGCTGCAACTGATGTGCTGCATGATCCAAAGCATATCATCCAGCTTCAGCAGGTCCAGCTTAAGGACTCTTACAAGGGTTAATAACATTTCTGTTCTTTAGACGACATTGCAAAAGTTAATCCATTAAAGTTCATGAGAATCACTGAAATGATCATGATGTAAATCAAATGGAAAATTACTGAAGCAAAAGAACTCTCTGAGAGATATCCCTCTTTTAGAACAGTTTTTCTGCTCCACTTCTTTTTTCCCCCACACACTGGAAGTCAACAGAGACATTAATTTTTCTAATATCTACAGATTTTTATTACACAGTATTTAGGCAATTTTCTAAAAGGAAAGCAGTATTTATGCCTTCCTTAAAATTCTTTCACATCTCTGGCCTGAGAAAGTTCAGCTTGGGTTCTTCTGTCAGATACTAAGGTCTGTTTCATTCTGGAACACAATGCAACATGAGGGATAATGGTATCCCTGTCACCCATACAAGTGAGACCTGATTAAATAAGGTGGGGCTTCTTCTTTCATCTGAATTATTCCAAAGTATTTTTTTTCTTAAAGCTTGATCACCACAAATGCCTAAACTGTTTGTGAGAAAAACTTCCTCGTTGATTTTTAATATTATCTTTCTGTTGAGGCTGGAGAGATTTCAAAACACAGGAAGGACCTCTAATAAGGGCACATCTGATACATAAAAGCAGCAAAGAAAACAAAGCAAACAAAAATTTGCATGAAACAAAACCAGCAGAGACAAACATGCCGTGCCATAGTTGTTTCCTACTCTTACAAAACATACTGTGTAGCAGTGCTCAGAGCCTCCGTTACAAATGATAATGGCAATATTAATGTGGGTCCTTATCTGAGACCTGCTGAAGTCAGTTAAGGCCTTCCATTGATTGCAGGGAATATTAGATCAGGCCCTTTCAGAACGTATTTTGGTCAACTCTTGTCCAACCGTTATTTCACATAGGAGAAATGGGGTTTATCTCCCCTCTGCACTCTCGGCTTCTATCAGCAGAGTGACATCCAAGTGAGGGATCCAAGCACGAGAAAAGTCCAGGCTGTCCCAGTGGTGAAGTACAGAAGGTGTGGCAGTTTTTAAAGAGTCTCAACACAATGACACATGAGAGAGAAAGGGAGAGTGAAACAAAATAAATCATAGAGCAAGACTGGAAGGCAAAGACATGGAAAAGTATAAAAGCAGTTCTTTAGTTTTTCTAAACCAAAAATAGTCCAGTCATGTTAAGACGTGAACAAGTGGGAAAGTACAGCTTTGCAGCTTTAAAATTGTATATTGTTTTTCATCTGTAACACAAAAGAGAGTTTGAAAAAAGTGAAAAACGTTCCAGCAGGTTTCGGAGCAGGAAGGAAACCATGCCAAATTATTGCTGATGTTCAGTCTTTACAGGTGTGCTTTCTCCTTCACCTTAATGGGAAATCCCCTCATTTAATCTCATACAATGTAGCAGAATGACTGTAAGCAACTTCCTACCTGGTGTCCTTTTCTTCTGCTTTTCAAACCACAGTGAGGCAACAGGAATTAAGACCCTGCAGATTATGGCGTATGGATGAAATCATATCAGCTTGCACAGCATCTCTGGCAGTGGGGTTCTGGAGGGATGCTGGCAGCCCTGCAAAAGGAAACATTTACCACAGCAGAGGACAGCTTGAGCTGTTTGCTAGGGTTTGGTCTTCCTCCGAGTGCCTTCTCCCACACTTTCCAACAAAACTTGCTTTCCTCTTACAGGGTGCTTCATTTCAGTTGGGAAGTGTTGACTGTAAGTGCAATGAGCATTTGTTTTACATTATTTCAAAATAAAGATGATTCATGGGGAAAAAGATCTTAGAAACCTATCATATCCTGTCACCATCATGCAAACAGAACTAGATACTAATATCCTCTGTTGCACATTTTATTTTCCAAAAACCAACATTACAAAAAGTAAAAGGAAAGGACAAGCATGACTAAAATGTATCATTTCCCTAGGATCTTCATTGTCAGAATCTTTTTAAATATTGAAAAATTATCAGAAGACACTGTCAAAATACAAATATTTCAGAAGATTTAATTTAATTTTTAGGTAGTTTGAATCTTATGACCATTATCAGCTTCCATATGTTATTTTATTTTTCTTGTGCTATTTAGTTTTTATTTGGTTTGTATTTTAAGTTTTTTAAAACTTCTACATTAGTGCTACTATGATGTCTGTACTCTCTTAAATATTAGAGAGAAAAATAACACTTTGTGCTGCTGAGTTGACATCATGTAGCAGAATCATTTCAATGTTTAGTGTTGTGATACACTTGCTTTGATGTTTTTCCAGAAACCTTTTGGATTTTTTTTTTACAAAGCAAATCTCAATATTTTGACACTTTGCCCCAAATATGGAAATGCAGTTTCTCCTTACTTGGCACTAAGCTGATCATCAGCACCATTTTCTTCTCAGTTTTCATGGAGTCCATATGAAATCAGACATTCTTGTCCCTGCTCATTCCCACCCTGATGGCAGAGCCATAAAACCAACACTAGTCCTCTTCCCTGTGCACTCACCCAAGCACCTGGGACTATAGCTGAGACATTTTTCCCTTCTTCTAGGAGCTCAGACTCTGGGACCCTGATAAACCTGGCAAGTTGGAAAAAAACAGGGCCACATCTTACCCCATATCTTTTTAGTAAGATACTGTCTTTTTTTTCCCCCCATGATTTATTAGTATAAAGGACAGAATGGGAGATGAATACATCTTGTATTAATTTTGCAAACATACCGCAAGAAAATGTATCTCAGAATATTTGATAACAATTCACATATACATTGCTATTTCTGTATGTGCAATGAAAACATAAAGAATGGCACTGTAACTTAGAAAACATGAATTGTTGAAGAGATTGTTAGAAATAGAGATAAATATTCCATTAATTTTATTTTTAATCATTATTGGTTTTCACCGCTTTTTGCACTCAATAAATAAAGTGTTATATATTAAATATTTGACTAGAGCAAATTAAGCAACAAGTTGAGACAAGCCTTAAGAAAAAAATGTATTAGTTACTTTTGATCAATTTCCATATCTTTAGATGTTTAGTGTGATGAGAGATATAATTAAACATTTTTCAACAAAGGCCTGATCCAAAACTTGTGAAAGGTAATAGGTACCATCACAATTTCATTAAAATTAATTGGCAAGGCTCCTTCATTAGAATGAGTAAGATTTTGAGCATGGTTACTTGCCTGAGTTTTGAAAATTCAAGCTTTATGTTTTGAGATTAAAATTCCTGTTCATACAAGTACAGCCTGTAAAAGGTAATGAATGGAAAGTAGGGTGGAAATATTGACGTGCTTGTTCATTTAAACAAGAAAAAAATAATGTGAATTACCTGTTTTTGTAATACTTTTGCAAGAAATTACAAAAATGGTCTATCATTTCAATTTTCATATTCTATATATTGATATACTAAACTGATGCTCAGGTTAGATGCTAAAAGAATAATTTTTCACTGAAAGAGTGGTCAGGCACTAGACTAAATTGCCCAGGGAGGTGTTGAAGTCACCATCTTTGGAAGTGCTCAAGAGGTTTCTGGATGTGGCACTTGGGGATATGGTTTTGGGGTAATTATGGTGGTGCTGGGTTGATGGCTGAACTTGATGATCTTGAGTGTCTCTTCCAACCTTGAGCATTCTGTAATTCTGTAAACAGGCAGAGCATTCTATACTTGTATTGCATCTTTTTCTATCATAGCATTAGCCAAAACCTCAAGGCCTAAAAGAAATCTTGTTACATACTGAAAACAAAGTATAATTCAGAACATAACAGACTATTTCAGTTTGAAAAAATTAATAAAATCTTTAAGTTGTTCTGCTAATTTGTGATGAAACAATATGTTGGTATCTCAAAGCCTCGCAGGGAGTGACAGTTGAGTTGCACACCGGTGGCTGCTTTCTGCAGTCACGCGCTTGGCTTGCCAGCCCGTTGTCTTGAAGTCAGTGGAAATTCTGCCATTGTGTAAAATAGGATAACAGCTAAGAGATTTATTTTCTTTTAAATAAATAACGTAGCGTTTTTCTTCACCTCACCACCGCCTTTTCCCTCTTGCATCCCCACAGCTATCTCTCATTTTATGTGGCTGCAGCCATTTCACGTCTGACAGACTGGTCTCAGTCCAGCCGGTTATGTGCCACATGGACGTTTTGTGATTGAAGAGTCTCCATTTCAGGAAGAGCTGTCTAATTGCAATGCCTCTCACAGCCCCATCTCTCTGTGATCAAAATATCTTACGTGATTTCAAGCTGATTCTGACCAGCCAGGAGGAAGGAGAAAAGAGGAAGGACGTCGGTGCGGTTATGGTGTTAGCCAGAGCCTCTGGGGATGATGGTGTATTTCCTTGTTCTGCCACAAATGGCTGTCGTGGCTTCAGGCAAATGACTTGAAGTACTATACAGGTCCCTAAAATGTTGCTTAGGCAGCAGAATAATGCTTTAAAAGGCATAGTCTTGAAACCACTGATGGTTGTGGCCTGAAATCTATCAGCCCCCTAAGCTTCTGCTTCTCTCTGCCTGTGTGAGAAATGCCTCAGTGACGACATGACTGAACAGCTCGGGGCCTGGCTCATGCCTCAGCTTGCCTGGCCAAAGAGCCTTGGTGCTTCTCTGCCTGCTCCTCCCGCTGGGACAGGGCCTGGCAGGTAGGTGCCTCTGCTGCCATCCCACCTGGCTGGGCCCCGGGTGAGGGGACATGCAGGGCCTTCACTGAGAATGCCCGGCAGGAGCTGTCAGCACCTGGTGCCAGACTCCAGCTGCTCACAAACTGAAACCTCAGATAACATCCAGCGGGTGGACATGGGGTCCTCAACATCAACCATGCCACGCAGTGCATCCATGCCTGTTGGGCTGCTCTATGTGCTCACACAGATGCAAGAGTGGCAATTAAGAGCAGAGATGCTCCATGGCATCCTTTTTTGTACCTCACCTTCCAGGGCTCTGCAGCACAGATCCCCACACAGAAGAGAGGATTTCACACTCTGCTTTAAGGTGGGTATTACCTTGCTTGAGTAAAGATTTCATTTAAAATAATATAAATAAATACTTTCTTGGAATGAAAAATTTTAGGCCAAATCCCGTACTTAGTTAAATATATATAATAACCAAGATCCTGGGAATTTTCTTCCTCTATTTTTGTAGAAGAATCAGAGAACCTCTTAATCTGCCCCGATTTCCTTTACTAACAGGCAGACAAATACTGTCCTCTTTTATTTCAACAGAATGGTTTGGGAAGGATGGGAGTTCAACAACATGTTTTCAGTGTCTTACAGACTTTTACATTTCCCTATTTTTTCTTAAATGAACTCTTCCCCACACCTACTTTCTCACAGGTGTGAGAAACTGATGTACATTTGACCTCCTTTCTCCCCTCTGCACTCCACCACTGTCAGGTGATTAGTTTAACTTCTCCAAACTGTCTTTCTGTCTATACTGTTAAAATCTTTTCTTTTCATATCCTGACTCTCCTGGTGGTAACTTGAAAAAGAATTAAAATACAGGCTTTCTTTCATTAAGAAAAGTGATGCATTGCAAACTAAGTTAATTAATCTTTGACAAAGTCTTAAGGAAGACTGAAGTTTTTAAGCCCCGTTAGCCAGTGAAGAGGGGTGAACAATTTTACCAGAGATGGAGAAACACACACAAAAAAGGTTAAGATATTTTGAGGTTTTAAATCTTGTGCAATTGGTCTATGAGGGAGATGAAAACTGAAGCAGAAATCTAGAATACATCAATGGCTTGTATCCAAGTGACACTGATTTTTCAGAAAGTTCAAGAAAACTTAAAAAGGCTAGGTACACTTTCTATGTACTAGTCAAAATTACTACATTAGGTTCCTTGGGCACTCCTTGACTAGATGAGAAAGATTAAAGATTGGGTTTTTTCCTTGGTTTCAGGCTTGTAGCACAGATCATGAATGAAATGGATCAAAACCAACCTTCACTTTGTTTTTTCCTTCTTTGTTTTAGAGAAGACAAGGTCTGTAATATGGAGCACATACCAGGTGCGTACGAAAGCAATGTATAGTTTCAGTATGAAAACGATCACCTCTGTGCCTCAGAATCCTGTGAATATGCATCATACTACATAATCTGGTGTATGTTGTGATTGCTACTTTCAGGAGCATGAGAGCATGAGAGTCATACAAGCTGACTGTGTCCTTCAGTCAGTTTTGGACTGGGCCCTTGGTTGTCCTTTCTGAATTGAGCACTGGCTCACTCAAAATCCTTGTACAAGCTACTTGGGGAAATCTTTTCTAAAAAGTCCCCCACATTTTGAGTTCTTCTTTTTTTTTTAGATAGCCTAAATTAGACACCTGCTGGTAAGTCTTTAAAGCCAGACAACCGTAAACAGAGGCATGCAAAGTCAGTGAATACTTTTGAGCCCTTTCAGCCTCACCTCTGTATGGCTGAATAATTTCTGGTATGATTTGGGAGGCCCAGATGAGTTATATCAGGGCTAAATTGTGAAATTTATGTTTATATGTATTAAATTTGTTGAGTTTGTTTGTCGGGGTTTTTGGGGGGGTTGCTTTTTTGTTGGGGTTTCTTTTTTTCCAAAAAGCTGATTAAGATCTTCATACCATAAAGACTAAAGGTAAGTCCTCAGTCTACTTGCATACCTGTCTATGCAATATGGCCTGCTTGATGAGATGTATCTCTTCACCAAAGAGGAAAATAATGTGTATTTAGATTCCATAACTTTAGGCACTTAAGACTGAGCTGAACCTCTCACTTCAAGAAAAAGACATGATTTGCAACTTAGTTCAAAAATGCAAAGGAAGATAGTATGAGCAGAAAGCACATCTGGTAGTCACCTTTTTACTGCTAAGCTTATCCCTGTCACAAGGAATTAAAAGGATAATCAATAAACAAGACATTGAAAACTGAGAAATCCACAAGAAAAAAGAGTATGACTCATGAAAGGTATGCTCTTACTTTCCCTTATTGGTAAAAATGAATCACTACTGTGTGTGAGAGCTAAATGAAAAAAAAGATCAACTGTAAATACTGCTTTCTTTTTCCTCCCTTTTATCCAGTTCTTGCACCTATCAAAAAGGTTGCTATGAAAAAGAAATTACATTTTCTGAAACAATATCCATAGAGGCAGAGTCTTCACAACACTCAGTTATCTAACCTGGAAGTTAATCTGGGTTCACTTGTTCTGTTCTACTGCCCAAACTTTCGGCCAAAGCGAATGAGACCAATTTTTAAGGTTCAGCTCATCTGTCCTTGTACTTAAAGCCAGTATTTTTGCTTTTTGGGAAACTCCTGTACTCATCTAAGATGGAGAGGTGGTGTTTTGCCTGGGCAGTCTTTTGAATCTTTGATGCCGAAAGCTTGTGCTTGCAGTTTTAGTTTGCTATGTTTGATCAAAACTTCTTGTGCCTTGGTGCCTGCAAATAAGCCTGGCCTTTTTTCTGGGCAGTCTGTGATCAAAAAATAAAGAGAAGAAGTAAGGGTGATTTGACTTTGAAGTTAAAAAAAGGTGTAGGTATGATTCAGTAACTAAAAGAAATCCTGCCCCTAAACTTGACCTTAGTGGTTATTGGCCTTTGATATAAAATCCTGAGTATGGGATATGTACCAATGTTCAGTAAAAACAAAAGTAAATCCAATCCTATTGAATAATTGGGTTTTTTTACAATAAAAGATGCCATATAAACCAGAAATGTTTTGGGTTTTTGTTTTTTTTTTAATTCCTTTAAACACCCAAAATACTCCCAGGTAAAATAGCGTCAGTTCATTCACACAACACATAGATATAAAACCATTTGAACATGTAGGGCCAGATCCATGGTCTCTTATAAATCAGACAAACTTACTTTTTCCAAGTAGTGCTGCAGCCAGTTTTCTCTCACTGAGGATCAGTACTATTGTAAATTAATGATGGAAGTGTGGAGCTACTGCCACTAAAATAAAAACAAGTGCAGTTGCCAGATTATCATTCAACCTGAGCTTTAAATACTTCAGTCATTCTTCTAGGAAAGTGAGTAAAGTTTTCCAGAATCTGTCCAAAAGGCTTTTATCACCCATCTGCATATCACTTGTATTATCTGAAGTGGTCTTTGAGTCAAATCCATAGTTACATTTATCAACTTCAGAATACTATATGCCTCTTCAAAACTACCCAGCACAAGCAATATCCTTCCACCTCTGATTTAGCAGGAGAACCAGGATGGATCCCAGGCTTGGCAAGAGGGTTGAGAAGCAGAATACATCTAATATGCAAAATAGATGTGACTAGAATGCTTTTGGGGGCCCACAGTATTAACACAGTGGGCCCCAGTGAAGGCACCATCAGAAATCTCCCCAGCTCAGAATAAACTAGTTTTTCCTTTTTTTTCCTAGCCATGTGATATGTCATCTCTCTGCTGTACTGGGCAATTTCTGCTGTACTGTGCAAGTCACTACGGAAACATTAAATACAACTGGATTCAGTAAACCCAAGGCAGAATCACATCCACTTGAGATACTTTTTTGTTTGGTGGGAAATCACTGATAAGCAGATTTGAAACCAATTCAGCCAACCTTATCTACCTGATGGTGACCCTATCAAGATTCTGCTTCCCTCTGAGAATACCGCGTGGACAATGACAAACCTTTACTGCAGTAGAAATACAGCCTTGCTCTGATTCTTCTTTCTGTGCTTCTTATGTCTATTACCTGTCAAAGAAATGAATTAGTTTGGTATGAAGTGAGCTGTTCTTGACACACCCTTGTTGCTTTTTTTAATCACTTTATTATCTTTAAGGCTGTTGACATGGATTGTTCAGTAATTCATTACAGTATTTTTATGGACTGATTAGTTTATGATGCTCGGCATCTTCACATCTTTCTTTCTCCTTCTGTAAAAGACTTCTGCCTTTTCTCATTTTCTAGAGCTTCGTTTTTGCTCCCCAGGTTCCCACATGCCATCACTAATATTTGGGAAAGTATCTTGGTTAGTTCCAAAATCAGCTACTTTGGCTACTTTGAACTTTTGCTAGTTTTGTCTAGAGTAAATTTCACCTACCTCTGCTGGCTAAAACATTTGTTTTTTTTGTTTGTATTTGTAAATTTGTTCTTTAACCTGCTTTTTCTGTACTCTGTCTGGTACTCTTCTGTTCTTCTTAAAATATATTTTCTTCCAAGTGTGTGATTGCAATGTATTTTTCATGTTTGTGTGTATGTGAAGCCATGCTTGTTTGCTCCTACATTATGGAATGGATCTATACATTGTTTTCCTCCTTTTTCTAATATATTAATAGCTACTTTTTTCCTTTCCTTTTAAGCCTCACGATAATTTAAATATATCTTCCATCTGAGATTTTTCCCCACTTGATCATACTTGGAGATAATGCTTATAAAATAATATGCCTTTCAAGACTGCTTGTTGTAGAAGTGGAAATCCTAACATAAAGGCCAGGAAATACAAGTTTAAGTACTTAGCTTGCAAAATAAAGTTCCACAAGAATGAGAATTAAAGTGACTGAGAAACAGGCTGCAATCATTTTTCAAAAAGAAAGTGACTTCTTCCTTTCACTCAAAGCTTAAAACTAGTAGCTGCATATTATATGGCATAATGAACTAACTCAAATATATTGGATCAAATATTTGTAATATAAGGGAAATATAGAGAAAAGGTGACAGATGTTATTAGGAAAATAGCATCAAGATTACAATATAAAAGTTCTATTTTTTTTCCTATAGATTGTATTTTAGATTTGACATAGGGACACTGTAGCTGTACTATGAGATGGGTTGTGCTTATCATGTAACTGACCTAAAATCTTTGAAAAGTATCATATGTACTTCACAAATAGCTTCTGTGAGTACATATTGCCTCTTGTATGGTCATGCACCTTTCTCTCCTCTGTTTAGAAGCCTAGGCTTTTATAAAGAGTCTGTGTTTTCTTTTAAAAGCAGCTGTGATATGCCTTTGAGCATGTTTCATCTGCTGTTTTGACTGGCTTGACTTTTCACTTCAACAATGCAGCTGAATTAGAAGTCTTGCATTAATTTTAATTCATCCTTTTGATAACATTGATAACAAAGAAGTCAGTCTTATCAGGGTAAGAATCAAGAAGGATTAAGAAGCTGAAGCATGTGGGACAGAATAGAGCATGAATCAGGTCTGCCAGATGGGAAACGAAACGATGAAGAGGGAAGAGTAGGGGGTGGTTTATGAAATAGAGGAGAAGAATGAAATTAGTGAATTTTGTGGGAATTCAGAAACAATCAGTCTTGTCTTCAGACATCCCAGCCTTTTCTTAGCAGCACTGTGAGTACAGGCACTGCAGTTCTGGTAGTGATTACTCAGAGAAAGGTGGCTGTCTGCGTTCCTGTACTGCGTGAAACTGGGAGCAGGTCACATGTGGTTGCTGTGGCGAGACCCTGTGGGCTTGGAATGCCTAAGTGTACAGGGATGCCTAGAGTGAAAGGAGAGGAGGTTCATGACCTAACTCCAAGCCCTTTCCCATCCATTCCATGGGGCAGTGATGCTACAGTTGAAGGAAAAGATGCTTCACCTCCCACCTGTCACCACATCCTCCCCCAGGATCCCTCTGCCTGTTCTCTGGAGATACATGCTGACCTTCTGGCCCTTGGCTACAAGGAGATTATCTTAAGTGGCCTGGAAGAAATAGAAGAATTGGGTGCAGTAGGTGGGTATCATACAACCGAGGGCAAAGGCTAGCTATGAATTTCTGGGTGCTGTTCTGGCCACATTAACTTGAAGCAGAGACCGAATTAGCATGTTACTATTCATAAGGGAATTTTCAAAACACTGAAGGGCAGCTAGTGACTAGTCCCCAGAGAACATCAGTGAGGACCAAACACTTGACTCTCAGCTGCACCTCCCTTCTGCATCACTTACGGGGCTGACAGAAAGCTAAATCAAGAGGTAGACTAAGGAGTGTTGCAGGGGTGAGTAGGAATAAGAAAGGGGAAAAGCAACAACAGAGCATACCCATGTCTTTGGCTTAAAGGACTATTACATTGACAGGGGTTGGCAATCAGCAGCAGGAATTATGGACACAGGAAAGCACTTCTATGTGCATTTGTGGATAGAAGTAATTTTTTTAAACAAAAGAGTATTTCACGTAATTGCAGGTTTCATGTGTTGAAACCAGTTGTTGCTTCATTAGAGCATTTGCAGTGTGGTTGGTCAATTTGCAGGTATGTAAATATAAAGGTGTATACATATATATATTATGTCCTTGGGAGTCCACACAGCTTTTCTCTGACTTCTGGTGTTATGTTTAAAATAGCATGATGGCTGTTACTATAATACAGCTTTATCATGGGCACTATTTCAGTCTGCCAAAATAAATGGGGATGTAAAGGAAAGAGAGGGATGGTGGCTGACTGAGTAATGTTCAAACTGTCAAATTTCTCATGAACAAATTAGCTGATTCTAATCTAGTTGACGTTGGGAAACCATCCAGGATTTTTTTCATTATTTGGGCTTTTTGATATAAGATGACTTTTTATTGGAACTGAAACAACTCTTCCTTGGCTCTGATTACATCCTTCCTCACCACAGAGTTCTTGGTAGGGCAAGCAGAGAGAAGTCTTATTCTTATGCATCCTGCCTGTGCATCAAGACAAAGGGTTTGAGGAATAGGATAAGAAAAAACTCTTTGCTGAAGGCAGCCTGAAGAAGAAAGCATATGGTAGGCTGATGCAGATGTGAGAATGCTAAAGCTTTGCAAGAAGCTTAGGCTAGAGCTGGGCCATTCCATCATACAACAACAGTCACAATTTTGTCATGATCCTTCCGAAACTGGGTCTTTCCTTTCCCATCTACTTGGAATAAGTATGTGCTCTTATTTTGTCCTCAAACCTCTTGGAACCAAACCCCTGACAACAAATGCACAGAAGATACGTTCTGATGTAAAAGACTTCTGTTGTTATGTGGGTGAGGTGTGCCAGTTTTAAATTGTCATGGGAAATCTCTGGATGTGCATACGATGTGCTTAAACGTGGTGCTTGGGAGAGCTCTTCAGAAGTCTGTTCTTCAAGTTTTGTTCCTGTTCCAGTTCCAGCAGGCTGGTCCACCAGCTCAGCTTTCTGGTTGAAGAATGAACAATTTGTTACTTAAATACCTTTGGGTTACAGATTAAAAGTGAGGTTTGGCTAAGTATCAGTGGATGGTTGCTGGATCCTGGGGAACTAAAAGGCGACAACCAGAGGGAAAAGAAGGAATCTCATGTCTTCTGTTCAGAAACAAAGAGAGAAAAAAGAAAACCCTTAAAAGGGGAAAATTAAGAGTTACAGCAACCACATATTAGAGCTAATTGCCCGGACACTTTACGAAATTTGATTTCAGTGTGGGGGAACTTAATTTGCTCTTGGCAACAGGGTAGAATGCTTAATTCAACTTAACAAAAATACGTTTTTTGAAAGAGGAAACAAGACTGACAGAATTTTGGCATGTCAACAAAAGGCAAGAATACAAAAAGAAAAGGATTAGTGAAAATGAAGATCAAGAAAGGATCAAAAATATATTGGCTAGAGTCCAAGAAACATTTGTTACATTTTATAAGCAAAGCTATTCTTCTAAAGTGTGTAGAACAGAGGAACTAGCTGATCTTTACCTAAAGCAATATTGGCCACCCTGTGTGCTAATGAACAGATGTCCCTATAGGAATCAGAAAAGCGTTGATCTCCGTAGTGTAACCGAAATGGCATAAACTGCCAGGTCTACATGCATTTTCCCAACTGGAAAATTCAGTAGGGACTTGGACATTTGGACTGATTTATAAGTAAACAACACTATATTTAATTTATATGTATCATATATTTAATATGATACAATAAAATTATTTTACATTTAGTAAACGCTTTCTTGTTTTTTACTTCTATTTCTTGCAACATAAGGACTTGAGCCACTCCATAAAATGGTCAGACAGCAGGCCTAAGAGAAGGAGAATATTTTTTCCATGTGATGTCCAAGTGCACTGTGGCAAAACCAGTGCTATAGGACAGCAAGAAAGTCAAAATATAGATTAATTAAAAGAGATCAGTCAAATCATCACAGGATGAATCCATCAGGTGGTTTCAAATTGAGAGACCCCTCATTTGCTAGTGGCCAAAGCAGATGTTGAATACTGAGCTAGATCAGTCTTAGGTCTTGCCCAGAGTATTTTTACAGTCTGCTCTTACACTCCTAAGACCTGATTTTCTATCTGCCATATTTTTCTAACAAAAAACTTGGGATAAATTTACTCTTAGCTGCTATTCCTAGGTGAGGCTTGGTAACTAAACAAATAAGCACTCTGTTATGAAGTCAAACAGTTTAGCTCAATCCAGGCTCAGACTGGTTTAGTTAGTAGTTAGCCTCTTCAGTATTGCACTGAAAGGGTCTAGGATTGTTCACAGGATCAGCAATGATACGAACAACAAATAACTCCAAACTCCTTGATTTTTTCCATGTGGTTGATGACAGGCACACACTGATGTGTACCTTGAAGTAAAATAAAAATTCAGAGCACAATTACCGAAGAATTATCTGACTATTGGTGTTGCCCATCCAAAATTTTCACATTATCTGTGTGTAATAAGATATAGAATGAACAGAGTAAAGAAATTCTTCCTGTGGTATAATCTAGGAAGGGTATAACTTATTTTATTCAAATAATTTCTCTGCAAAGCAGATTAAACTTGAAGGACTTTCTAAAATTATTCAAAGCTATTACAAAACTGCATTATGTCAATTTTCAAAAGTATTGCCTGCAAAATTTGTCTGAATACTTGTCTTGATACTGCTAGGATACATTTTTACCTTGCCTAAATTCAGATCAGCTGGGGAAAAATTGTTTAGGACAGAAGACTGGGAACTGTCAAGAGGAGTAGTCATTGTAGGCCAGAGTCCTTCACTGCTAAACTGTGTCCACATGGACACTGCTGAATGTGTCAAATTACTTTGATTTAGCTAAACTCAAACAACCCACAACTGTCTCTTTCTGATATGGAAAAACTTTTTTTTTTGTTTTCAGTTTGTGTTACCTCATTTGGAAAGGGATTCATGCTTGACTGGGAGAAACCTCCTCATACCTGACAGAATGTTCAAGCTATTTTTATCTGAGTAATGATACTGGTGCAAGTGAGCAGCTCAACCTTCCTGTGTAAGTAAGGCAGGAGTCACAACTCAAAGGCCGTGTAAGTAACCAAGAGACATAATCTGGTGGCATTCCAGTGGTCTGCTAGCATAAGTTCTGTTCCCTTGCTCCAGTTCCTGGGAGATGACCATCACCACCAGAATTCCAAGTAATTTACAATCTGAGATAGAGCACTCAAGATCGATCCTCTGCACTAGGGATGGCCTTCCAAGATACAACAAGCAAGAAATGTAAACAATCTTACCCACTAGAGCCCACTAGCATGCCTGTTTAGGGGCTTAAAAAGAAGAAGAAAACTAAATCACAGGTTTTTGATATGAAAAACTACCCAAACCATTTATTCACAAGAAGAAAAAAAGTTTTCGAAACAAGTACAGATTGTTATGATTGTTATCAGAGTTTTAAAAACGGCAGTGAATCATCAGAAGTCACTTACAGTGACTCATACTGTGGTCAGAGTTTTCATATGTCAAACAGGTATTTTTCTCAAAGAATACCTTCTGGTGTGTCTTTGTTTATATTCAGTTATTCAGAACATTTCTTCGTCTCTAGTCTTCTCCATGAGTCCATACTACGAACACATACACTTCCATCTGTCAGATTAGCCAATTGTGCAACACTATGTTCTGTACCTCTTCTAGTTCAGCTATCGCAAGCTTTGGATAGTCAAAGGCAGCTCAGCTGACCTTTCGATTACAGTGCGTAGGTACACAAGAAGAACTCTTGCTGATTGCTATAGGATGGGTTGTGTGGCTTCTGCCCAAGCATGGAGAGCAGATTCTCTACCTCCTGCAACCTGGGCCTAATCCAGTGCCCACTGAAGCCCACTCATGTTTGACTTCACTGAGCTTTGGACCTGGATACTCCTGTAGAGTGTAGCAGCCATATTGTTATTTGACAATGCCCTCTATAACATAGTCAGGATGATTTTTGTTGTCTGCTGGAGCAACGTTAAGACACTTTTAAGAAGAAGGATGCAGTTGTGCCCCAGACTTCCTTCTTAGCTCCTGCCTTTACTAACCACCAGTGCAATGGCAGTTCTTAGAGGTTCAACAGCAACTAGGTGGGTAGGATTTCATTTTCCTGTAATGCACTGTTTAATATGGTACCATGCTACTTCCTTCAGGATATACGCCTAAAACCACTTCACCCCATTTTCAATAACACCTGTTAATTATTCGGTAGAATTTTTTATTTTGACTGTACTCAGTCTCTAGGGAAGAGTCTTCATGCAGATTTTAAAGATGACTTTCCACTTGGCTTGTGTTTTCATATTCTTTTCTAAGAATTTCTTTGGAATTTTTCAGTATTTTTACTATTAGTGAAGAATTGTAGCAAATAAATGTGATATATTAATGTTATTCCTGACACAAACATTTGCGAGATGTGAACATATATAAGAAAAGGACCAGAGTTTCTCTGAATACTTGTTTAGAAATTAAAACCTTTAAAAGAACCAATTTTTTAAAGTTTCTGTAGAAACTTTAAAAAAAGTTCATTATTGGTTAATTTTAATGGTGTTCATAATATGGACTCATGGAGAAGAGTAAAGACAAGGAAATATCGTGAATAACTGAATATAAACAAAGAAACACCAGAAAGTTTTCTTTGAGAAAAATAACTGTTTGACATACGAAAACTCTGACCAAAGGTAGTGACTTTTTTTTTTTAGAGGAATTAATTGCTAGTTTAGTGATTTGGGGAGGAATATTCTTTACCAGTACAAATACAGTCTTTTACATAGGAGGTGTGATCCTTTATAAAGGTTCAATTTAAAATCAATAAAATTAAAGCTGTAATGCAGTTTTGCCGGTAGTTGCCACCACAGTCCTCCCTTCTGGCATTTTTGGAGAAATCAAGGATTTGCCATAAGGTGGAATAAGCATGTCTTGGAAACAATTCCTGGGGCACCACAGCGCTTCAGCTGGGCAGAGGAGTCAGGAGCACAGGCTAATCTACAGCAGTGACCAGGCTGACTCCCATGGCTCTTGCTAATGCTAGTCTTGTTTACAATTTTGTGCTTTGTTCAACTCCCCAAAGTTTACATAGAGTAACACTTGAAGAAGTGGCTGGACTTGAGGAAGCAGTCATTTTGAGACTCCTCTTCTGGTATGTTAGAACAAAACTGTGGAGACATGTAAGAATGTGGTCTATGGATGTGTTATCTCTGTTCTGTTTTGTGACAGGCTTTTGATCCCATGATGACTCATAAAAAAAAGACTTGGCAGAGAAGCCACGATGGGCCATGTGCCCCACTGGTGATAGCAATGAAAAAACAATGTCTTGGACTAAAAGTTTGTCTCAGCCTTTGTTTCAGAAGATACCTTTTTTTATCACTCTTTGCTTTGAAACATACATTCTTACAACTAATTATGCTCAATTTTGGTCTTGTACTAATATATTAAAATGCTTCTGGGACAGTTATTCTTTTTTAATTGGACTTGAGATTTTTGTCAGTAGTCTGGAGAAAATTGATCATGCTAATCAAATTGAAATGATACTCAAATTTTCGGTGTGCCTATATTCTAAGCGCTGTAATAGTATGTTATCTTTGTTTATGCAAGTAAACATTTGAATGTTTAGAACTGATGCATTTACATATAAACATATTCCTTAGCTATTTTGTACACATACTTAATTGCATTTAAAGATGCATTTGGGGTATTTCTTCATGCATATGCTTATTGAATAGCTTACTGCATGCTGAATATTTCTGATTGCTGGGAGGTTTTGTATTTGTAATTAACAGGTGGTTCTATAAGCAAAGGAATTGATGGCTTCCTACAGATTTGAATCTTTTGTGCCTTAACCATTTTGACCACAATAGCCTGTCTCAACAATAATTTTTACATGGCTTACCTGGTGAGATTGATGAGCTCTGTGGTCAGCCAATATATGTAGGTTCACTGGACAACAAGGTAAATATTTATTATAACTGCTGAGTTCTTCCTTTTGCTCTTCTGCAGTATTAATGTATGGTGCTATTCCACTAAGGAATTCAATTCCAAGAAACAGTTAAGATCATAATTATCTTTGAGATACTTGCCACATTTTGAAATGTCTAGAAACTGGATAGTGAAATCAGAAGGTATGGGCAGGAGACATACAAAGGAAGAGATAGACCTCTGGACACAATCAAATGCACAATCAAATGCTCATTACCTTAGGAATTCAAGTTAAAAAAGGAAGAGGAAAATTTATGACATTTAACTTACAGTATCTACTGTAACTTTTCAACAGCTTGAGGACAGAGTTTGCCCCAGGTCCATGGTTACCCTGCAATCCATGTCCTGAAACTAAGTTCAACTGAAAAAGCAACAACTGAAATGACAAAGTGTTGCATGGCTTTACTGTTGCAAACAAAACCTTCCAAATAAAGAGCAGTAAATTACAGGTTTTTTCTACTTAGTCCTAGAGGAAGCTTGATATAATAGAGTAGGGAAATCTTACAATCACATGATGATGTGGGCTATAAATACATTACTCTCACACAGTGTTTCTTTCCTCTGATCTAGCCAGAATGACCTATAATTCTCTTTGCTTGGGTTGTTTTTAACTTGAAAAAAATTTTCAAAATTTCTGGTGCTTTTGTATTTCCTTGGCCTAACTTTAGGCTTTTTTTTCACTTTTTTCTTGTTTCTAGTATTTAAGGTCTCTTAGCACCTGTTGACTGTCTCATTTCCCACACTTTGTGTCATCATGTGATAACACCAGCTGAAGGGCTGCTTCTAAAAGAACAACCACAAAGGCAGACTGTGGTTTTGAGAAAGGCACATTTTGCAGAGTGACATTGGGTGACATCCAACACTATCATGATGCCACCTGTATCTATGTTTGAAGTAGTCTCAAAAGTAATATGAATCATGTCTGACTTTGTAGAAGTGTCAGAGGTCTAGTGTAGAAACTTGAAAAGAAAATTAGCTGCTTTTATAAAGAGGTCACTTACTAGCAAGCAAAAAGCAACATATTTTAAGCATTGAAGTCAATTACCTCCATTAGGATAATTTGAGGACCTAACCATATCATCACATACCATGACTCTTACTCCTTAGCTCTTTCCCAAATACAACAGCCCCAAGCTCTACAGAGTTTCCCATTTCCATCTCCACATTCCCATCCTACCTTATGATCCCAGTAGCAGCTGTATGCACAGAAAGTCTTTTCGCTTGGAGCTGCCCTTCTTCAAGTACTGTGGACATCTTTCCTAAGACCTCATTCCCTGCTTTCAGACATATTGAGTGAAGAAGGAAGTGACACCTGCTGCCTACCTGAGAAGAAAATTCACCACCCTCATGGAAGAATTATGATTGGGCAGCAACAGTCAAAAACTCCCCCTTTCCTCCCCAAACAGCCAGACAATACTAGGACGGTATCAGTAGGTGTCTTTCAATGTTCAAGTACTTCAGCTTGAAGGGCTGGGTCTTTCACATCATTGCTTCCTCCTAGAGAATATAATAGCTTTTGAAAGAGAGGTACTGCCATAAGGACACCCATGAGAAAAACTAATGAGAAATACTAAAAAAAAAATACCCAACCAAAAGATGCATAGATGACTAATTAAAAAATACTTTCTATTATCCCCCCACATGAATGAGAACAATGAATGGCCTCCTCTGTCCACCTGAACCTGTGAAGAAAATTCAATGACATAAAAATTAACACTACACTTGAATTCATACTGAACATAGTAGGTCTTGATATGCTCCCCACCTCACATCTCAGAAATAAAGTTGATTCTAAGACAGCTTCAGAAGACAGCTGTATAGAGTTGTGACCAGTTTGCCTCCTTCAGAATAACTCATTCTCCTGTGAATGCTCAGGATTTTCAATTCTCAAAATGCTACTTTGTCATATTATTACAATTACAGTGATCCCACCATCAATTGCACCAGTTGCTAACACTTCCTCACACCTTACTTTCCTTGCGATGGACAACACCTGTCCCTTTCCTCAGCATGAACTGTCAGCACAGCTAGCTGTTAGCCTGCTTTTAAGGATAGCTACCACACCACATATTTACTTGGGAGAATAAACAGGAAACAAAATATGCAAGAACTGGGATGTAGGTTGAAAATATAAGAGTACACATCTTGGAGATCCTGAGACCCCCAGACAGTGGTGTATAAGATACACAGTAGTCAAGACAAATAGATGGGAGGAGTGGAGTATCTGGAGAGGGAGTGTTGCACAAATGACAGAGAAGTAAATTGCAGATGAAGAAACCTAAGAGAGTGGCTGCAAGCTTAGATAAAGGTCACTGAGTTTTTCTTACGCATGCAAGTAAAACAGGGTCAGAGCTCGTACTTATGCACTCTTCTGCAGTTTCTGATACTTCCAAAGTTTTAGCACACTTTGATCCTTGACAACTAGCACTACTACCCCGGAAAATGTGTGGGTATCACAAAGTGGACAGCATGTTACACAAACCTTTCCCATTAGTTTTGGATAAAATAAATCTGGTTGGGATAGGGTGGTGGGGATTTTTGGATCTCAGTTCAAGTCATGTCACATATTTTCTGGGTCAGTGCACAGTTTCCAGTCTAGTTTACCCCTAAATGTAGTCCAAAAAACCTGTTGTAGAAAAGGAGGCAGAACAGAGTGGTCAGGGGTTGTTGGCTTCAGGCCTCGAGGTTTTTTTTGTCTTTCAAGCATTTACTCAAGAGATCAGGATAAAACAGTATATCTAAAAGCCATGCATCAATTCAAACAAGAACTGCTTCAGACAGTTTATGCAGGAGGCCAGATTATGTGATAACATTAGACTCTTCTTGATTTATAATCTGTAAAATGATCAGTATTCCTGGACAAGACAGAAAAGAATGCTTGTCAGAAAGGAGCAGTAAACTTGCACAGAAACCAGGTAAGTAATTCGTGTGAAGATGAAACTTGTCTCAAGGTTAAAAGTAGTTCCATTATTACTGAATGCCAGTGCTAAGTTCTAAATCAGCAGGAACTTGTGTGTGGGTTATAAATGAACATAAAATATTGTCTTCCAGGTCTCACTGCTGATACCAGGAAAAGCCTTACAGTCTTCATTGGCTGTTGAAAGAATCATAGTGAAGCACAGTATTTCTAGTTAAACAAATCACACACGTTATTCTTGGTAATTACTCATTGTCTTTTGCACACAGACCGGAGGTTTCATTCACCTTTTTTGTAAATGTTTTCTTGCTTTTGCAGAGATCCGTGTTTCATTTTGTGATTTTTATAAGGGGAGACATTTTGATTTTTCAGAATCAGGTGGGTTTTGAGAGCAGAGATGGAAATACTGAAATCAACTCATTTTTGTTTCTTCGTGGGAGGCCCACAGGAAAGAACAAAAACAAGTTTCCTCAGCTCAGACAAGTTTAGCAAGATAGTGTGAGCTGAGAGCTGAGACATATACACCGATCATCTGCAGGCCATGTATTTGATGAGCATAGAGCCCTTATTGTTGATGGTGTACAAATCCCTCAGGATTGTCACACCAATATTGTATAACCAACCACTTTGTGCTCAGTAGAAAGAATTTACACTAATGAATGGGGGCACTCTTTGAGAAACACTGTTATGTGAATTCTCATGTCCATGAATCAAACAATGAAAAAAAAATATTGCATATAGAGTTAAAAAAAAATTTATTTACTGATGGTGGCTTAGCTATAATCCTTTATCAGAAGGGATTGTCGTAAATTGTGACTGCACCGTTAAGGTGATGGTGTTACACAGCTGCCTGCAGATCACCCACATTTGTGTGTGTGTCCCTAACAAACAAATACCTGAAGGCCACACTTGCTTCTTCCCGTGATCCCGTCTGCCTATCCTGTCACTGAGCCATGTCAACATTGTTGTTCTACCTCCAACCACTTTGCCACTTGAAAGGCTAAGTGTGGGCTTCACTTCTTGCTCTTCCGGGCTAAGTTTAGCTCATGAGAGGCTGCTGAAATACAAACAGGTACCATGGAAGTGGAACTCACTGCAGTTGTTAAGGGTGAAGCCAAGGTCACTGACAAACAGCAGGAAAACAACAGCTGAAGTCACAAACACCATTAATGTAAGAGCGTTGCAACATATGGGAATGTACCTGTAGCTGGTTATACTCACAGAGGATGGATGAATGGATAGATGGATGGATGGACAGATGGATGGATTAATGTACAACACGATCCCCAGAATAAGCATGGCAGTACAGCTTCCCTTGCTGCTCATGCCTTCCCAACTCATGCCTTCCCTAACTCTTACCATCAGAAAGTGTAATAAAGAGTAGTTATAATCTAGCATTTGCACACTCTGACAACTGAGATCTACATTTTTAAGCACAAGCTTACTTTTCTTCACTCATCTGCTGACCTGTGGTTATACAAGTCTCTCCATACTTTGTTTTTCATTAGACATTTATCCTTCAAGTAAAGAAGGGAAACAGAGTAAATAGTAAACAGCTATGTCTGTGCTGCATAGAAATAGTAGGAATGATTGATTTTTAAAGAAATGGTTTAATCAATTTGCTTTTAAAAGGTTTTAAAGATTTGGATTCTTTATTATTACAATTGCCCCTTTTCCTTGAAGATCTGGTCGTAGGGAGAATGTGTACAGAAGAATCCATTATTCCCTTCTTGCCTGGGGCTGCAATTATAATGTTAGGCCAGACAGTACTTATTACCTGCCTGCTTCCTGTTATTTTTGGAATGATCTTAAACAAGGTGAAAGTGCTTATTCAGGGTGTGGGAATAGGAAGATTTTATTTCACTTACCCAAATACAAACTCTGTATTTAGTCAGTATTTTACATGACAAGCTAAGGACCAAAATCAATTCATTTTTATGCGACTCTTACAATAATGTCAAATAAATTGGATGAGATCCTGAAATAACAAGAATTACACATCCTGTGGGAATCTGCAGATGTTGCATTGTCATTCTCAGCAAATGCTGTACACCATGTGGCAGTGCCTGCAAGCAGCTCTTTTTGCACTTTCTAACCCTCACAAAGTATTTACTGTTCACAGAGTCAAGTGTGTTATGTCTGTATTAGGCTCAGACTATAAATAGTCACATTGCTTATAACTGGAACAGATTGTTTTTTAGAGCATTCTCACGAAATACAACTTTAAATCAAAGCAACACATTCACCCTTTCATCAGCTAAAACTTTCTCCTCAATACAGCTGATGCAGAGATCACATTTAAACTATATTGAAAGTCTGTCTGTGTTTTGCTTCTTGTAACTGATACAAAGCACTATAAGAGATGAATTTAGCTTCCAGAGAGACAGGATAGCATTAAAACTAGCAATCTGTTTGAGTAAAACTGAATGTAGACCTAGTTTTACAGATTTTGCCCTTGCTGAAGGAAATATATGCAATAATTTTGACTTTCCTTAATTATTATTTTCCTTTCTTCACGTATATATCTTTATTATGGCTGTATTTTTGTCCTCCATTCTCAATTGATTGATTTCTCCCTGGTTATTTACAACAGAAAAACATCCCAACAAGGTTTCAATAGCTCATTTTGTGCCCTGGAAGCTGGGAACCAGCATGACTAACTATGGCTTCTTTAATTCACATTGGTAAGTAATACAGTTTTCTACTATTTCACACATAGCTTAGGATTCTTTTCAGAATGAGAGCATGATGTAAAAGAGAGAAAAATTAGTTCCTCTGGGTCTCTTCCTGAACAGAATTTTTTTTAGAAAGATATGGTAGTTGTATCCAGGTTATAAAGTGAAAGTTTTAAATCCTGTAAACTTAATGTGCAGTCACATTAAAGGTGTCTGCAGAGTAAAGAAATGATGCTCATTTGAACATTAATTTATTTCAGGAGCCTACAGAAGTCATGCAATGTGTACAAATGCCACTCTGCTGTAAGACTTAGAAGTGGACTTCCAATACATTGACAGTGTTTTGACTGGTCATAAATATATGTGTGTTTATTTTCATCTTTGAGATACCAATGTTTTACTGCTATTGCTCTTGTGTGTAATTTCTGGAGAAGAATCAGGATGTTCTCAGTAGGGTAAAAATACAAAAAAAATTACAGACAATCCTTTTTCCAAAGAGCTTACAGATGGAGACAAGCATTTTTTTCCTGGTTGAAGAATAGTTACTTTTCAACATGCAAAAAGTTTTCTTAAAAACTTCAAATCCATTGATTGTAAAATATCTCTTTTTACTTCTTTGTTTTGAGAGGTGATAATTTTTCTTGATATGCACTCAAATATAATATGTCAAATCTGCTTGAAAATACTGGAAATAGTAATGTCTTTATTGCAAGGTGAAGTGCTCATACAAGCACACAGCAGTTGCTAAGTCCCCATGTTTTTGTATACTGGCAGACTCCCTCACCTGCCAAGGAAAAAAACCCAGTACCACACCCAGGCTTCTTTAAGGCCCTTCCCTTAGGCACAGTTCATTACCTGAAATGCAAACTTTACCACGCAGCAAAACACAAGATATTTCCCCTGACTAAGGCTCCTACAATTGGGAGTCCACAGATCAAGCTGAGTTTCTTGGTCCTTAGCAGAACTCACTTGATGCCTTCCCCTTTGGTCAAATAATGGCTCAGGACTGGCTGGTTCCGGTGCTCCTCTCCCACATCCTCAGGCTCAAAGGGGCCCTTGGTTATTTGCCTCCTCTTTGCTATATTTCATTCTTTCTTTAATACGATCTTGTGTTGCCACAGATAACATCCATTGACATTTTCTCACTGCCTGAGAACATAGATAAGAAATTTACTATACCTATTATCTTTTGTTGCTCAGCTCATGGTTTCTCTAGCAGTAATAGGGTGTCTCTCTAACACAATTTACTCCAGTGGAACTTAATGTAAAATGTTGTACTTTTGTTCTACCAAAATCCTCTTATTTATATATTTTGTTGGTCTGGTTAGTGTCAAATTGATTCATGAAAGCAAATGCAATTATCTCCATTGACTTTCTGAAGGTTTGGACCAGGCCCCAAATGAATTTCTATAAAAAGATGACCAGCATCTTGTAGTTGGACAGTATTCGTAGAATTCTGCTGTAGCTTTTATTGGGAATGAAATGTGGATTTCCTCATGAGCACAGCTGAACTAAATATTCTAGGAATATTTCCTAGAATAAATATTCTAGGAACTTCATAGGAATATTTTCTGTTCCTATTACAAAGGATGCCCTTACTCATCCTGCTGGTAACATTTTCAATCATTCTAAACTTTCCTTTAACAGAATTACGTGACCAATACAGAGGGCTGGCATTGCATCATAGCTGTAAATTATGATGTCAAATTTTTGAAATCCAGCAAATTACTGATGCATCTAGCTAATGCTTCACCAGAATAAGGGTTGTGAGTGGCAAGTAGACATTTTATTATTAAATTTATTGCTACAGGATTAAAATGTGTTCTTGATTAAATTTCACTGAATACACTTGCAAGGTTGATGATACTGACTTAATTCACCCACTCTAAATCCTGCAGAGTGTCAATTATTAAACACTGAATAGAAGTAATTTCATTAAGTCCTGGATATCCTACCATCAACTGATGGAATGTGGAGAGTTTGCCACAATTTCTATTAAATACTTCAGGCTACAGGAATAGTTTATGTCAAATAAAACAAGCTATTTCACAAGCAGTGAAGGGATGAAACACAGATTCTTTTGCACTGTATCTGTTGTTCCCTAACTACTCTTCTCAGCTGTAACCAGAATTGTGTCTGTATCTGTGTGACCCATCACTGGGCCCACACTATGACTAATGTGAAACTCTGCATATATGCAGAGCATGTAACATTCACTTTTACATGTTTTTCCATCTGAGAGAGCACTAATTTGAGTCCCTCTTTTGCATCTTGCCACTGAATTTTATGATGATTAAATATATGAAAATTGGTTTTTTCATAAACTTTGCTTCTATAAAAGTTTGCAAACCCCTTCCCCCCAAAACCTCCCACAAAATTTACCAATGTAGAAGGAAAATTAACTTATTCTTTATTTCCATGAGTGCAGGGCAAAGAGAGACTTCATTGCTGCAAGGATCCCCTCCATTTAAAGATGATGCAGTTGATGCTGTAAGTCAGAGGTGTTAGTCTCTGGGGTTAGACAGGTATTGTCTGCAGGAATGATTGGTGCAAGGTACCAGTTAGAAGTATTGTGGGAAAATATTTTATCCATAGCAGAGAGACAGAACAAATCATTGTGTCCATGCATGGTTTGGAAAAAAAATTTACTTAAATGATAACTGAATTTGGCTTACACTGCAATGCTGTTGTGTCTTTTAGGGAATTCATTCCACGGATACAAACATAAAACACACGTGGACTTCAGTACAAAAATGAAAGCTCGCCACATCTGCAATCAGCAACAAAATCACATAAAACAATTATAATTTTAAGCACATTAAGCAAACTTTTATGTAGTTAACCTGTCCTAAGAGATAGCTCAGAAACTGAGACAATGTTCTTTTCAGATGGGATATTTTGGAGGTAGTATGATATTTAATTAGAACATCCACATCAGTTCAGCTCTGGACACCAGTATTAAAATATTGATTCATAAGGCCTAAGCCATGTTTGCTTTTGTGAAGCGCAGATAGGAAAATTGGGGAGATGAGTAAGTTATCTCCAGTTAAACTGAAATCATGCTGTCATCCATGAAGCAGCTGCTGCAGCACCTTAAGACCAAAAGCTTACATGCTCCTGTTCATAATATATGGTGTACAAACTTGGAAACTTTGGACTGGTAATTTTATTTTTTAATTGGTGTTTCTCCTTTACACTTTGTGGCTAATGTTCTCCTATTATCGAGGTCTTGCATATTTTAAGCACCCACCCAATTCTGTGGTATTATATGTATTTTTTTACGGTCTGAGTGACAAGTACATTGATATAAGTGAATCATCATTTTGCAGGCATAAATTTTTATCAGATCGGTTTTCTAATAGATTTCTACATTTAAGACAGTGCATCTGCCATAAAAGATTAGTTCATGGAAGATAGGACGTTGTTCTAATAGCAAATGATAGAATTTTATACTTTAAACATGTGAAGCAAACTAGATAGTAAATGAGCATCTTGTTAAGTAGTTTCTGGTTATCAGATAAAGAGAAAAAAACTGAACTAAAAGGATATTATTTTGCAAGATTTCCATTCCCTGCTAGTGTCACGGCTTTGTGCTGTAGGACTGCATTTGACTCTAGGATACACCAAATATAAGCAGATGACAAAGCAAGAAATGCAAAATAAAAGGGCATCTGAAGTGCATTATATCCTGTGATTGCAGGATGAATTAGCAATACCTGCTATGGGATTCTTCAGCGTGCAGTACGTGAGAATTGGTTGAGAGATAAAGAGGGACTTGGTAATTTCTTGAAGAATCACCCTTTGAAAGTGAAATTTTTGGGGGGAGACGAAACAAGGACGTCAGTCAAAGACTGGTGTATAGTATTAGTCTGAAGGAAGCCACATTTCTTATTCATCATATGTTGCTACCTGACACACTTAATAACACCATATGAATCTTTTCAGCCTGATGTATCCCAGATTTACAGATTCAGTTCTGAGTCTCGTGTGAAGAAATGTGACTCAGGATAACCATGGACGTAGTGGATTTCTGAGAGAGGCAAGTACAGAGGGTTTCCCTGACTCAGTGGCCCAACATGTATAGCTGTGTTTGTCAAAGGCAGGTCCCAAAACCATAAAACTGCAGAACACAGAAAACAAAATCAGAGTAATTCTAACATAATTCTTAGAATTTCACAAGCTGTCTTCCCAACAAGCTAAGTATTATTGTGCCTCCCAGAAGCATACGTGTCAGCATTTTTTATTTAAGGTCTCTATGAAGAGATCAGTAGTGGAGTGTCCCAGTCAGATTTGTGTCATGAATTATTCTATACAGAAAAGTGAGGGACTTTTCAAACTATGTTCACCCTACTTAGATCCTGGAAAATGTCTTTTGAGAAACATCACACAGGTATCCACAGCTGCAAATCAAAGTTCCGTTTTTTTTTTTTTTTCTACTACAGATGCAGTAGAAAAAGGCCTCATTGCTGTTACTGATTGCAGCTCTATGTCCAATTATCACAGATATATTGATGAGGACACAGTTTATGGTAGTAGCCAGGATCCATGACAAACTTTTAAAAGCAGTTGATAAATCAATGTATATAATCACACACAACAGAATGCTGCCTATATGCACAATAAATATATATATGTGTCATTATAAATTGCTTTAGTGTAGACACATGCATCATATTAAACCGAGTCATAATGACAGCCTTCTGTTTTGCCTCTTCCTTAGGTCTGCAGCTCCCTTAATTTATCCTGTCAGTCACCTGTAACAAGAAAAGTAGATGGAATCTCTAACATGAAGATTTTTATGCCTTGTAGAATTTTATATAGGCTTTAAATATTTACTGTGATCATGTTTAAGTATTCTTATCATCTACACAAGGATCTAAACCATTTGAATCTTGCTAATTTTTTTTGGCCATGATAATTTCTTTTGCCCATGAACTTTATAGTCTAATTCTGTGCTGAATGAAAATTGTCTACTGTTATCAGGTTAAAATTTGCCTTCTTTCAGTTTCAGGGAAATTGACAAAAGCTTTCACTATGAGAAAAAAAAAGCCCAATTGTTATTTCTGAGCCATTCCTCCTATAAACTTCGGTCATGTTCCATTTTATACGTCTTCTCTGTAAGACAAACTCTTAATCCTTTTAATCTTTCTTCATATAAGAAATTTCCCATACCTCTGATGATTCTCATCACTTATCTCTCTCTGTACCAACAATAAACTTCATAGACCAACTAGAAGTGAATGCCACTCTGTTGTAATAAAATACTATTTTTATTCAGGGGTAAACCCAATAGATAATAGGTTTTCAGTGAGTGCTTCACAGTGGCTTTAGCTACCATGCTCTTGGCAACCATGCTTGAATTTGAACTCCTTCTCTTCCAGCTGTGTAGTTCAAGGCAGTTTCCCTCTTTGCAGAGACTGACCTTCCCTTTCTGGGCCAATATTTGGGTCACTACAGATGGGAAGCAGTCTGAGAGCAAGCAGGGAGGCAGCAGGGTGACAGGGGAATTTGGGATTGAAACCAAAGTGTTTCAGAAAGTATAGATGCAGCTAAAGTCACCAAAATATTTTATTCCTTATTGTAACAGGAAGTTTACATACTTGTCAGGAACACAAATGTGGTGGACTTGACAGCGTTAGGTTTATGGCTGAATTGGACTCAATAATCTTAAAGGTCTTTTCCAGTCTTAATGATTCTATGTTAAACTATACAAATAGGTTACTTTTCCAGATTGAATTGCCATTACATTACCATTTGCCATCAGCTGCCATCTAATTTAGCTGTTAATAAATCCTGTTGAAACTGCGTAAGGTTTTGACTTAACATAAATCACTCCCTTGTGAAACTTGTTGTTCTGCACTGATCCATTCCCAAAGAAATAATAAATATATTTAACAAGCTCATTCAGACTGGGGAAAATTGGAGACACTTGCTATTTACCATATGTACAAAATAATAATTTATTAATACTCTTTGTTTTCTAACTTTTAAATCGGCATCTGACTACATGGCATCATTTTAGATGAAAACAGACATGTATGGCTGCAGTTCTTTTGAGCTAGTTAGATCATTTACCAGCTGGAAATGTGTTTAGTGACATTAATAATACCTATATTTTAGAACTTAATACCCACACCTGGTAGTGTGGTAAAACATCTGGAATTATGCTGTTTTTTCCCAGACTAGGTCCTGGTTGACTTTGGTTTAAAAGGACAATACAATATTGAAGTAGACTGAATATTTTGTAGCTAAGACTATTAAACTACTAAAAAGCTTGGTAATTTCACTTTAAGAAGAAATAACATCATTTGAAAGACCTTCCACTTATCCAAAATGAAATTATTAAATATTTTATTAACTGATTCTTACAGTTACAAAAAAATAATCGTAGTGCTGGGGCTGGGAGTGCCCAGGAGATTGCTGAACAAAACAGGATTACCAGAAAGGCTGCCACCTGAATCGAGACCAGTGATCTTGGTTCACGTCTTAAGGCACACACCTTAAAGTAATATATAATCTCAGTGGGCAGGAAGGAAGTGAGTGCCGGAAGTTACCTAGTTAGCCATTCCTCAGTCAGAGCTGCTGGAGCCAGATTGGCGAGGTTCTCTGATGGTGCTCTAATTGCTGCTGAAGGAATAATGCTTAGTTACAGATTGCTTTGCTGTCAGATGAATAGTTTTCATGAACCTTGCATTCACATACAAGTAGCACGAACTGAGGTAGAGCTAGGGCTTGAGAACTAAAGCTTATTATTTCTCGAACTCCTTTCCCTAAAATAGTTACATACGTCTCAGAATGAAGAAAAGGCAAGGAATGATCACAGTGTATTTATGACTCTTTGAAGGTACTACCATAACATGAAATAACTGTGCTCCTGTAAAAAATTGTTGTCTTTGGGTTCTTTTTCCTCAGGTCTCGTATGATATAACCTATTACACTTCAAATGAAGAAAAATAGCAACCTTTCAAGTTCACTGTTAATGCCATGGAAAGACTACATAGTATATCATGTCCTCCATTTGGCTTACCTTTATATTCACCTTTGTATTTTCACAACTGTTATTTATTTTGAACTAATTTTGAAGTCTTGAAAAAATGTTACATTTGACTATCAAACAAATGAAATGAGCATCATATCTGTGAAAGTCACAGCCACTGAAAATTAAGAGAGGCAATACAAAAAAATTCAAACATGAAAAATTTATTATTTGATAAGCAGCTGGTAGTCTATGTAAAAAGCGTCAATAAGAAGAATAAAAGAAATATCTTTGCAACAGAATGGTCAGGTGTGAGAAATGAGAACTGTCACTACCTGAAAGAAAAAAAAAAAGCTAAATTTACATGATTAATATTTACTGGAGTTTTAACATTTGAGGAATGGGATCTAAGTAATTTAGAGGCGGGAAAGTGTGTCTTTTCCAAAGTAAAGCTGTTGGAGGCAGACTGGGAGGATGCTCTATAGTTGTAGTGATACAGTGTCTTAGGTTACTTCACTGAAGACTCAGAGAGCAGATGCTGGAATCAGGTTTTGAATTTAGAAGTGTGCTACCCTGGCCATAGCAATAATGGATGATAGCAAGTCTTCACTTTTGTATCTTCAGCTCATGTCAAGAGATTGGGATAGATAAGGATTAGCACAACTACTGTCAAACCTCTGCTGCAGAGAACATTTGGGACACTAAAGGTCAACAGGACACCAGTACTAACTAGAAATCTTTGTTTCCAATTCTGTTGTAATCCTAGCACCATACGAAAGCCACTGTATAGAACCTAAGCCTGTGAGCTGCATGTGCTTCTCTGTAGAAATTAGTTAGAAATATGCAAATAAGGTAATGAAACAATCTGCACCTTTGCATACAATTTGTATATGAACACAAACTTTGGCTTATGGTTAACAGTCCCTGCCTCTGGCGGTGATCAGGAAGGATGTGGAGCAGTAGATAGTGACAGTTTCGGCATGTGGGCAAGGACAAGACAATAGTTAGGTGGCAGTTACAGAAGGGCATGTGTGTTCGTAGGGATGTTTGGCGGTGTGCTGGGGTATCAGAGGACACCTGGAGCATGCAGCTGGCTGAAGGGGGCTCAATTTCTCATATTGTCAAGACTGGATGAAAAGATGGTAAATAAATTATTAAAGTTCTCAAAGATGAAGACACCTGACTTCAGAAATATTAATAGGATCACCGGCCTAGCAGCTCCCAAGCCCATAGATGAATGCAAGTATCTGGGGAACAACTGGGGCAGATACAGAAGCAGATTCTGTCAGAGCTGGAGCTCATGAACTGGGATCTCTATCCCAACTCCCTTTCCCACCAGAGCTTAAGGTGTTGTCTGCTTGTCCTTCTCTCTCTGCCCCAGCATGAGGAGTAGCTGTAGGGACATTCCTTGGTCATCTGAATCCTTGGCAGTGCAACTGCTCCTGCAGGCTGAAACTTGGTATTAGATGGTGTCACAGTAATGTGCCAATTAAGTCAGATCAAGGCTCCATGGAGCCTAATGGTTTGACATTTTGCTTCTTAACACTGCCAACAGCAATGCTAATTATTACAAATTGTATTTACCTACAGCAGTTCATCTAACCCTGGCCACTAGTCAGTCACTGGATTGTAATGGCTACTCGTCACCAACAAGCCAGGTCAAGTGATCCAGAATTGAAAAAGGCCTTGTACTTAATTTCAAAGCCTTTCAAACTCTCTTCATGCGGTGGTGCACAAATCATAGACTTTGTTTCAGATGTGTTTAAATGACTATGCCCTTGGTGAACTTAGGCCAATCCACAACGCTCCCTTTTCATCGATGATGCAGCCGTTTCTGAATAAGCTTTAAAACACTAGCTTACATCTGTGCATGTAACATTTCCCATATCTGGCTTGAATCAAACCCATCACTGATAGAAAATGGGCATCTCATACCTAGTTTTCCCTTGTAACTCACATTACTACACAGACAGATATCACAGGCAGACTCTGTACTACTAGACCCCATAGAATCGCAGCAACATTTATTCACGTTGGAAGAGGCCTCCAAGATCATCGAGCCCAAACTTGAGCTGGGCTCCACCACGACATTTACACCTCAGCACCAAGTGCCACCTCCAGTCGCCACTTAAGCGTTCCGTCACCGGGGCCGGTGCTTCCCGCCCTGCCTCAGCCGGGCCCGGCGCGTGGGCGGAGCGCGAGCGCCCCAGGGAGCGGCCCCCGGCTCGGCGCGAGCCGCCGGCCCGAGGACGCGAGGGAGCCGGGCGGGACCCGCCGCGCGCATGCCCAGCAGCGCTCGAGGGCGGAAGCGGTGCCCCGCGCGCCTGCGCAAGAGGCGATTCCGCCAGGCGCCGCCGGACTTCAACATGGCGACCTAGGCCGGCCGCGCCAGCGCCACCGCGGGCGGGCGAGCGAGACCGCCGCCGCCATCGTCATGTCCCGGCACAGGAACGTCCGAGGATATAACTACGACGAAGGTAGCGGTTATGGCGAGCAGGTGCTGGTGGCAGAGCTGCGGGGCCCGCCCCAAATCTGGCCCCTCCACGCTGCCCCCGGCCCGCGCCCCTTTTACCGGCCGGGCCTCCCGTCCCGGTGGCCGCGGGCAGCAGGGTGTGGCGAGGCCCGCGCCGCGGTAGGGGAGGGCCCGGGGGGCTGTCGGGGCGGTGGGAGGGGAGAAGCCGCCCCCTCACCTCCCCTCGGCGGGGGTTGGACGGGGCTCCGGGCGAGGCCTCTCCCCGCCCCGTTCCCGGCCCGTTTCACGCCCGAGTGGAGGGTCCGGCACACGTGGCCGCTCTGCCATCCAGGATCTCCTCCTGCTGCCGGGGCCTCCCGGGACTTTCCACACGGGGAGAGCGTGGCCTTGCTACGCGGTCCAAGCCACAGCTGGATTCTACCTGCGTTGCCTTGAGCTGCCCAAGTTTGACTGTGCTTTTCAACAGCGGCATTGGCTTGAAGAAAGCCTCAGTCAGTTGAAGCCATCCATCCTTAGTCTTGTAAAACTTAAAAATTGATATTCACGGCCAAACTCTAGTAAAGTATTGCTGATGTTAATAAATGGAGTCACCAGCTGTTACCTGAGGAAGAAAAGTAATTCTTAAAGATGGAGTTGTGCATTTAGGGAATAACCTTTTTCAAGCAGCTGTCTCATTTTACTTAAGCTTGTGTGGAATGAACAAGTTCTTCTGTAAGAACTTGGCTTGTACCTGCACTTTCTTTGTGCCCTGGCCCCATTAACTTAGCCAAACTGTAAATCAGAGGGTTTTTTTTTCCACTCGAAGCCCTTACTTTTGTTGGCTTGGGCCATGGAGAAATGGACACACTTCAGTTGATACCCGTATTTTAAAGAACCCTTTGGTAAGAGCAGCGATTTTGTTGCTTCACTTTGTCAGATTATTAAAAAAAATGCAAGAAATGCTTCAGCCGGCCTCTGGGCTTCTGCTGAGTGACCAGACTACGCGGTTTATATGTATGATAGTAGCACAAATTGGGTTTTGCACTGCGATCTTGGAATTTCTTGGAAGTTGTAAATTCATGTGAGCTGTGCTGTGTGTTCCCACCTTGCAGTTTCTGCTTGTGTAAATTTGCCTAATATAGGCAAAATATTGGACTAGATTGGGAATTTTACTGCTTGATTTTTCATCCTCCAGAGACCATTTTTCATCACAGATTTGTTGAAAGTATTTCAGCTGAGTCTCTGGCATTCATAAAGTTAACGTGTGCAGTCCACTGAGTTAATTTCAGTGTTCATACACTCATCAGACTCTCTTTTAATGAGTTTGCTGAGATACACAGTAATTTGCTGTAGCCATTAAGTTGCTGTTGCTATTGGAAACCTGACTGTGAGGTTACATGTCAGGTCTTGACCCTTGTACCATATACTGCCACTGTAGTCACACAGAATCATTTATGGCCCAAATGAAGTAGACTTTGTGTCTTCTTCTCTGTTAAATGCTATATATTCTTTTTATGCTGCTTGTGATTCTGTAATGTCCAAATATAAGTTGCATTTCTAAACTAAATATTTACAGTATTTTTTGATTCCCTTTCATAGGAAGACTTCTGAGGCCTTAGATCTTCTGGTCTTCATTTGACCATGTTCCATTTTTTCCCCCTCCTTTCTGAGATATTGTGAATGTAACCAATGTGATATTCCATCTGCAGATATGTTGGCAATACAGCTGGAATGCTTCAGTAGCTTCTACTCTTCTCTGTAATTTATGTGATTTTTAAATACTTTTTTTTATGGTCAGTGCATGTTGTGGTCTGTAAGTCTTTTAAAACAGTAAACAATAGATGTTACTTGTGAAATTGCCAAGTGCAGTAGTGTCTTTAATAATAGTTTGTTATTTTTTTCAGGTGTTTCCTTATTACTTAGTGAAATTACACTTTTTTAAAAGATTGACATAATAGTAGGATTAGATTTTGGAGGGAAAGGTGCATAACTTACTCTTTGTATTTCTTGGTGCCTTTTTTTATGAGAAAAGAATATTTTTAAGTAACTGTATGAGATACTTGCTTTTTGCCTGAAACAATTTTGCGTGTTCAAAAGGGAATTGTGAATTGGGATTTTTGCCTTGCTGAACTTCATTTGAAAGGTGGATGGGTGTGAGGACAAAACGGAGAAGAAAGGTGAGGAGTGCATAGGAATGGAGTAGAAATGCTGATCCTGAGTTGTTGGAGTAGAAATTGCAGTTGAACTGTCTGTCTGGGGTTAAGACTGAGAGGTCAAGTAAAAATATCAAGAGAAGTGCCATTTTTGGAACTGGATTTGGTCTGTGAGGGCAGAGGAGATGCTGAAGGAGGAGGTGTGAAGTATGGTAGCTCTTGAAAATTTTCGGCCTAATAAATAGAGAATTAAATGTTAAAACATATTGTAATAAAATTTTATTACTGTAATGTAGAAGGTTACTTCTTACCTAGGTAAATAAACAGAACTTAACTGCACTTCTGGAATACAGGAAATGAATAATTTCATAAAACCTTATGCAAAACCTATGCTTTGAATTATTATTTAGAAATTGTGCAGATTAATTTTGCTGTTTTTGCCTCATAGACTTTGAAGATGATGATGTGTATGGCCAATCAGTAGAAGATGATTATTGCATTTCTCCTTCAACAGGTTGGTTCAGATAATTACATTCAAGTATTGTTCATTGATACCTGCTCTGATATTTATTTCTAAATTAAAACAATATTTAAAAGCTAGTGACACTTTTCGAAAGTGCCTAGTGGCCATAATCCTATTACAGTCAGTTACGTAGTGTTAGGCATTATACTTCTGAAAGTCTTATTAGACAGCTGGCCACATTTTGCATCCTATATGTATATTGTCTTAGATGGTTGGAATGTACTTGGTAATGTAAAAATCTGGTCTGTGGGAATGTGTTGATAATCTTGAAACATTTGGTATCTTTTCATATGGTTAGTAGGATCTACCTGGGCTTAACAGTAGTTATTGTGCACCTGGTAGTCGTTCTATGCAACTTCGAGTAAATATGGGTTAGCGAGTCTTATTGTGGGTTGCAGTGCTGGTCCTCTCGTGCAAGATCATGTGGAGCTAATCACCCTTCCAGCATTTGTAATGTTGCAAAGTAGGTTTAAAATAGTGATGGCTGTGTGCTTAGGTAAGGCATAATTGTAGTCACTCGGCTCAGCTGAATTCAGCCTGGCTGTAGAACATTTAAGTTGTGTTCTCCAATCAAGTCTCTGACAAGATTATCAGTTTAGGGTTTCCCCAGATTTGGTGGCAATGTTTCTAGAGCTGAGTAGGCCCTGGAAATAGTACAGCTAGTGTTGACACAAAGCTGTGCTACTGCAGGTAGCTGGTCTGGATCCAGGTCCACTGTGACTGTGATGTAGTGTGTGACCTCTGGCCACAGGAACTTGAGATAATTTGTTCTTTAAAACTCTGGTCCTCTCTCATGCTCTCGATTTTAGTGATGAAAATGTGCAATGTGTACTTTTTACTCAAGTATAGACTGATAAATGGCAAAATTAATTCCTGCCTGTGTACAGTAATTTTCCTAAGAACTCTTCATGTGTAAGCTTCAATTATAAAGTAATCTGATCTAGATTGTTTAACAATCTTAATAGTTGCTTCAGTTATGGGGATTGAATATGTAATGCTGTGTATACATTTGGGAAACAGTTGCCAAGGCTGTACTACTTCTGGATATACACCTGCTTTCAGTATGGATTTCAGAGCTGCAGAGACTATTATATAAGGCAATTTGTTTACATTATGCTTTGCGCATTTCTGAGAGTATGGAATGACTGGGGCTCTTGTTCAGTGAGGAGTTTTATTTGTATATGCCTTAACATTGCTAAATCAGAGTGATGCCATGCACTCGTTTAAAGTTTTGTGTGAATATGCATTTTTACTCATGGGCTGTATTTCAAATGAAATTCTATGAAAGAAAGGATGTGTTCAACTCTGTTAAATTCTTACCAGTAATTTGACAGTGACATGCTGTAAGAGCAATGTTAATTTCGTGCTAACTTTTGAAAATTGAGACTGAGTTTAACAAAAATGGTTGAGTAAGGTTCTGAAGACATTAGGCCATAGATTTGTATAGAAAGTACTGTTTTTCAAACCTGGAGTATATTCTTTTTTCTAATGCTGAACTTTGCAGAATTACTGCATTCCATGGATACAAGGATATTGCCCAGCCTGTAGTTTCACTGTGATGAATTTATATATATTCCAGCATGAGCTGTTGTATGCTCTGTGCAGTCCTCAGGTAGTAGTAACTATACAGCAGTGTCTCACCACCCCCTTGAAACCACTGCAACAGTTCAGCATCCTAACTTATTTTACCTTTACTTGTGTTCTGCTTTTAAAGGAGGAAAAACATTTGACCTTTTTTTTTTTTTTTTACTTTGTTTTTTTATCTAATGCAGCAGCTCAATTTATTTACTCCAGACGAGACAAACCAGCCACATTTGCTGAGCCATTAGAAGAAGAATATGGCTATGAAGGTACCGATGCTGCTGCTGATTGTTTTCCATCCACGCATCAGTTGACTGAAGTTGATAGAGGTAATTATGGAAAACAACTATCAGAATAACCTCTTACATGAATTAAGGATTTACTAGAATAGTCTTAAATTAATGTTTCTTACTTGACTGACACGGCTCAGAATTCTGGAATCTTGTTATAAAGCAATACACTTCAGGAGCCTCCCTTCAGTGGTCATTCTTCAAGTTCGTAACTCCCTTTTGTGTACTACTTGTAACTTGGTTGCACACATTGAAACGTGTTCTTAGTTTCTTACTAGAAATAGTGAGGTTTCATGTGGAGACATTAGGACATCGGTACTGACAACTCAAGTCTTGACTTGAATATTATAAACTGAGTATTTGTAGAATGATTTTTTGGTTGTTGTCAGCAGTATTTGAGAGGTTTTCAAAGTCTTGCATTTCCTTGAAAGAGTAGCCAATATTCTGTACAATCTTTTCTTATCCTGTTTTGAATTCATGAGACTTTTGTTTCCATTCAGTCTTGCAGCCGTGAATTCCACGTTTCAAGCTGAGTTCTGAGCTGAGTGGTTGGGGAAAAATACTTGCTTTTGTTTTTTAAGCTTGCTGCCTGATTGCTTAATTGCTTGCTTTGTGAAAAAGAGTCACAAGTCTCTTTTCTAAGTGTTAATAGTTAATGTAGTTTTTAATGTTTTGGAAATAATCAGGGTTATTTTTAAATGTTGATAAGATCGCACTAAAGTGTGTTGAAATTCAATACTTCAAAAACGTTGCAGAAAATTGTGAACAATTCTGAACAGTAAATTAGAAAGAATTTTGATTCTATGTCAAGTGAATTGGTAGAAGTTAAGCTAATGCTTAGAGATATGGTTGAATATGGTATATTGGGTAATAATATATATGTTTTTACAGCAGGAAATTAAGCTGTAGAGGGCGATTTGAAAGAATGAGCTAGTATAATGGTACAGGTGATCTAGACAATGCAGTCCTCTGGCTTTGCAGAACACTTTTGACACAGTCAGCTAAGAACTGCTATTGGGGCAGGAAGGAAAATAACATTTTGGACTATAAAAAAAGAGGGAAAAGAAACCTCAAAATATCCACTCCTACTGTGAAAACAGCAGTGGTCACACAAGACCTAATATGTTTGATACAGTATGTAGTGTTGGCCATTAATACAGAATTATTGATGTAGCCAGTGTGGCTGCAAAGAGTTTCACGAGGTTGTTCTTGTTGAGTATTAGATAGTAAAATGGCAACAAGCACGTTGTGCAGGGCTCTGCCCGTACTTGTTTTGCAGGGCAGATGTCTGGGGAAGATTCACTTGCTATTTGAATTACAGGTAAAGGGTGCTAATATAAGTAACCTTGTAGAGGTTGGAATTCTGTGGTGTTGAATTCCTTTAAGCAAACTTCTTTAAACATCTTCCAGGAAGTGTTCAAATAAAAAGATGTAGTTGTCTTCCTGTTCTTCAGCTCCTGTTTTCTAAAATCTGAACTGGCAGCAACTGGACTATTCAGGAAGATTTTCTTGTGCTCTTTAGTGTTTGTATGGCTTCCAGTGAGTGGCAGCCTGGTGAATTTTCAGTCTCTTGTTGTGCAGCAAGTATCTTAGTAAATGCTTATAGTAGTTGCAGAAATACGCGCCAAAGAAAATTGATTTTATCAGCCAAAAATATATTACAATTTTAGAAAAAGTAAAGATTACAGGTAGTTTGAAACCTGGCATGTTGATCAGTTTTCAGTTAAGGCCTGAGGACCCTGAAAATGCTGTTGTACTTTGGGTGTTAATTGTAGCCTCTGTAAACACTTAAATGTGCTGTTCAGTGGGATTTTACGTTGACTTACTAAATTATTTTAGATAATTTTAAGGTGATTATTTGTATTTCTCCTCTGCAGTGAAGATACATATTTTACAACATCAACATATTTCAGTACTGAGACTTTCTAGAATAATAAATGGTAGTCAGTAAGATGTTCTTCATTGCAATATCTGAAATAGGTAAATATTCTGCAAGGTGTGGGAACAAAGTTTATCAGGGCAATAAGTGAGATTGAAATTAATTTCTAAAGGTTTTAGCTCTTACTGTAATATTTTTCCCTTCTGTTCACTAGTCAGAGGTGTGGTGCTAGTGGTTAGGCCATTGAAGACATATTTTTGGGCAGCTTATAACAGTAATATGTTTCTTTCAGCCCGTCTTAATTCATGCCTTGATCAAATGAGAGAAGTTTTGGCAGAGTCCATACCAGAACAAGCAATGGTGCAAGCAGTACTGGATACTAAATTTGATGTACAAAAGGCTTTGGATCTTGTGCTTTCACAAGGCAGTAAGCAAAATGTGAAGACCAAGAATAAGGATGCTGTGATTTTAGCAAAGACTACAAAAGGTATACTTATATTTAATTGTTTACATTCAAGGTGATTCATTTCTATCTACAGTTTAATTTTGGCTTTACAAACTGTGAAGACGCTTATCATAGCAATAGTCATTTCTTGGAAAATGAAAGAAGACTGACTTACTATATGTGTGTTCTAAAACATTTAAAGGAAACAGCTTTTCTTGAGCTAGAAGTCAAAATAGCATCTCAGTGTCAGTTAAAATTCAAGCTGCGACCATCTACAGTTCATGATCAATTTCTGACTTACATGATTTAACTGAATTAATGCATGTCCTTAAATCTTTAATTTAAAGCATCTTTAAATTTTTAGTGCTTCTCTTGTTTATTTGATGAATTGACATCTCCCATCCCTAATACCTCCCTTTTTTGGTAGTGTCTCTATAGTAGCTTTCTTATTTTGATTTGTACTTAAATATTGGTAGTCTTTACTGGCATTCTCTACTAATTCTTACAGTTCTTTATGTATTTCAATAGATACCTGTAATTTAATTGTTGAACATTCCTTACCTTTGGATAACACTTAGTAATTAAATGCCTTTTCATGTTTCTTGATTTTTTTTTTTTTTTGTTCCTGCTGTCAACTTTTAAAAAATGGGATATTTCATTGTGACTGGACTTCCATCTGAAAATTATTGGCTATTGTAAGGTAAGGAGACTTACATTGTTGTCCAGAAATGTGTATTGATACAGGCAATTTCTCTTGTGCAGTAGACAATTTTGCTGACAACACCAACAGACCTGGGTTTGGAAACTTGACAGCCAAAAGTGGTTCAGCTCTTTATTCTTTAACTACAAATTTTGAAAAATCTGATATACCTTCATGTGAAAGGAAAGGATCGAAATCCTCTTCACTTGTTCTGTCATCTGCGTTCAGTGAGGATTTGTGTAAAGGATCATTTTGTGAACCTGTGAATAAACAGGCAGAGAAGCAACTACCAGAAAATGCTAATGCTGTAAATCTGGTTCCTGAGAGTGAAGATGTTCACTCTAGCATAGGAAATAACCCATTGAAATGCAAGGAAACACAGGACTTGAAATCCTTGCTGATGCAGAATGTGGTTTGTGATTCTCTGAGTCCTGAACACAGCATTCCTCTTGTTTCCTCAAAAACTTCCGATTGTAATAGTAATGCACATTTTTATAGTCCTCCATGTTTAACAAGTGCTTTAGGAAACTTGGCTCTTGATAATGAAGTCAGTCATACTGTAAATAAAAGAAATGAACTTCTTGAAAATTTTTCTTCACTTGCGCATAGTCGAAAACAAGAAAGCCCCTCTTCAGATATGGCTGCTTTGCCAGTGTTAAGACCTGGAAGCACATCATTGGCTGACTTGCTTCAGGAGCACCAGGAAAGCAGTGCTAGCCACTGTTACTCTTTGGCTGATCTTTACACCCAGTCAACAGCAAGTCTCACTGATAGGAAATTGGGAACCTCATCATTATCACAACTAGTAAGTCAACCCCAGACTTCAGGTGGGATGCCAGAGCTAACAGGATCTTTGTCTTCTCTAGCCCTTTCTAAAGTTTCTCCAATAAAGGAGGTTGAGAATTTATCACTCTCAGATTTAATAGCAGAGACCATTGAAATAGATAAAACTCAGCTGAGAACTGACTTGGCCACGCACAGTGTAATTGAATTGAGGCCCTCCCAAGGAACAAACATTGATTTAAGTGTCCTTGTAAAAAATGCAGAGGTATCTACAGAGAAAAGTGTGGTAGGACAGTCAAATATACTAAGTCCTGAAACGAAACTTTTAAAAGAAAAACAAGGAAAATGTTCTGGTTTTGCCAAAACAAGCAGGAAACCCAAAAAAGGGCATGGTCTTAAGAGGCAGGATTTGTCCCTTTCATGGATAAAGGCACTGCGTGCAAGACCTTCAGCTTTTGCTTTAACCTTGTGCCTCCGTTATCCTCCAAAAGGATATAAGCAGAGCACAGTTGGGATACATAAAACTTTCCTATACAGTAGACAAGTACAAGATGTAAAACCCAAGGAAACTGGTCCTACAATAGCCATAACACCATTTGACTTCAAATCAGCATCTCCTGATGATATTGTGAAAGCTAACCAAAGGAAAGCTTTTACAAGACAGTAATGAGAGAAAAAAAAAGCATCAGTATTAATATTGCATTATATTAAAAAAAATTATATAGGACCTATTTATGATCCAGAACTGACTTTTTAAAAAATTTTTTTAATTGACATATTACAGTTCTTGCTGATAGGCAGAAATTTGTATGTGAACTTTGAAAGTGTTGCACTGAATATCTCAATTTTTGCATAATTTTCACTGACAGTTTAACATTCTTAACTTTTGGAAAGTCTTGAACTTTACTGTATAGCTACTGCTTGTACAAAATTCTGTAAACACCATTAGACTTCTTGAAATACGGCTCTATGTGTTCAAGATACAGTTCATTGGGAAGAACAGTGAATGATTATTTTGTAAAGTAATTTACTTTTGCTATATGGTGTACAGTTTGGGGAGCAGGAGCCTCAGTTTATATTACAACTGTTTTATTAAATGTTCTTAAGGTTAGATATTCTGATAAAAGTATGTTATTAACCTGCCAGTCTTGTAATGGATGTTTCCAGTCAATGTCATTATTCTGTTTCTATCTTTATACTGATCACACTATTACAACAGAAATGCCTTTAGTTTTTAAAAGCCTCAAGGACCTCAGGTTTTGACACTTCTGGTTGTGGTAATACACGTGTAGGTTTTGATAGGACCAAATTTGTAGGGGAGCAAGCAATTAAATTGTTGTGCCCCCCGACTGCAATTAGCTATCAAAATGTGATATCCAGCATTTTAAACCAGCAATTTTATAGGTATGTACATGCTGCATGTATTTCATAAGAAGTTTCCCTAGGATTCTATTGTTTATTCTCAAGTCTTACAAAGAAGTACTGAAGTATCAGTTCTTACAACTGTAGCATGAGAGTCTCTGCTCAGTGGAAAAAAAAAAATCAGGCAAAGCCTAAGTGCTATTTGTGTCTGCCTCTTGTCTTTTTTGAAGAAAACTTCCTTTAGAAATGGAAATGCATTCTCTTCTACTGTTTGCACCCATTGCTGTTACTTTGAATCCTTAGATGAAAGATCCAAATCAGAACATTCTGGACTTATTATGGTGCCCTGTTATTCAAATTAGTAGCTGCATGTATGTTTGAACTTTCCTTTTAGTACACATTATGACTTCTAATTTATTTCCAGTGTCATTGTCAGTATTTTAGATTCAGAACAGCAATAATTTCAATAGAGATACTGCTGCAACTAGAAAATGTTTGTTCATACACTTAATTCATGCTAAACTTGGCAGCTAGTATGAAGCAGTAGATATGACTTTCATCTAGTTGTAATCTAATTTTTGTTGAGCATGTTACATCAAAAAGAAGACAAACGCTTTAGGTTTATTCCTGACTCCAGGTTGCACTACGATTTTGTTTCTAAATAAAGTAAAAGAAAACACGTTCCAGTTCTCTCAGGTACAAATTTAATGGTCTGTATATTTTGCTTTTTGTCTAGTTGTCTTGTCTGTCAGTTGTCATTTAGGACTAAGAGCAGTGTGATCTTTGACCTTGTGAATGAAATTAATGTTTCTTAACCTAATTAATAAAAGTTTTATATAATTACAGTGCTGCAGTGTTTATGTTCTAGTTGACGTGTTAATCTAGCCATCTGTATCCTAACCTATTTGGGGTTCCTTTAAAGGATTAAATAATGCAATCTAGTGTACATACTATGATCTGATAAGTTCATTAGCAGGAGCATAATTGATTTCCTGAGAAGACTTTCCATAGAAGTCTGGTTTGATACTGATTGTAATACTGGTTGTTTTATTAATTAGTCATAATAGCAAATTCTACTGTGTCAAGAATATGATATGCTTTTCAGTGATCTGTTTCTCTGAAGTTAATCCAAGCATTAACTTCCCCCTGCTTAAAAATCCAAGTCTGTTTTTCCTACTGACCAAAGGGTCCTATTAGCAGAGTTTGTAATTAAAGCTCACTTTTCCCAAAACCGTGTGTATTTTTCTAGTAGAGAAATTCTAATTTTTCAGCATAAAACATGAGTGCAAAGTTTGGCATTGTCATGCCTGTTATATTTGTAGGTGGTTTTGCTTTCCTGTGTTTCTAATACTCCAGACTTAATTAATGTCAATAGATATTTCTAATACATGTGGGTCTTTTAAAATTGAATAGCTTTGCTTTCCCATCTAAATCTTTTCTTATTTTCTCTGTCTAGCTTCTCTTTGGTTTTGGTCTGTTTTCTCATTTCCCTGGCTGCCCTTATGTGCATAAAACTTCTTATAATTTGTAATAGTTTTAGAGCATGAACTGGATATACAACTAAATATAATAAATATAATATCCTGTGGATACCATTGGAAAAAGTAGTAGGGGGAAGTGTGTAGTACTTGGAGCTCAGATTTGGCATAGTTTTCATGCAGATTAAAGTTTGAACAAGTGACAAGCTAAAGGGCATCAGCATTGTATGTTAATCATGGATCTTACTGTGGGATTGTTACCTTAGTAAACAACTTTGGATCTTGTTAGGTACCTAGATTTTCATATATAATTAGTTTTTCATTGGCATTTGACTGTGGTGTTCGTGGTCATGAAGGAGCAGTATATGCTGTTCAGGGTATAAGCAGTAGGGGAGGGATTTTTCTTCAGTTTGCAATCCTGAATCCTGAAATGAGCCTTGAATTAATACAGACCTGCAGGCTGAACATTGGAGAAGGTGCCTAAGTGGTGGGTAAACCTGAATTCCAGTTAATTTTCAGCAGAGATTTAATTTCATGCCTAGACAATTTTATAGTTTTGTTTTTCTAAACAAAAGGTATTGTGTCACTATATTTGCTTTTTAAATTAAACAGGTATTTTAATAGTTTCCTTAATTATTCCTTTAATTTTTTTACTGAGAATGAGGCTTATGGTATCAAGGACAGTTTTAATTGTGTTAGAATACTGCATGGTAGGGTATGTGGCATTTTTGTGTAACAACTGTGTTTGGCCTTTGCACCAAAGGGTTTGTGCCTAATGAATGCTGGAATTCTAGTAAACTTAATCTGCCTATTTTAATATGGGTTGTGTTACTTGTTTTGGAATTCAAATATTAACATTGCAAAATACTTGTCTGTCTTTCCATATAAACAGAAAAAGATAATATTAAACTGCATAGACATACTACTACTGTATAGTCCTAAGGCATTTAGTACATCAAATTTATTTTGTGCATAGTTTTTAAGTGGCTGCTGACTATTTTTAATACAAAACTGACTTCTGGATGTTGCTTTATATATGTAAATAAAATGCATATTATTAAAGGACTGAGTTAATTACAATTTCTTGTTAACTTACCTTATAGAGTTGAATGTTCTATAATGTTTGTATCTATTGTGGAAACAGACTCCAGTTCTTACCTAGGTTTGCATGGGCATTCTTTGCACAGAAGATTCCTTTGGAGAAGGCAAGGCAAAATCTATATGAACAGTTCTCAAGATCTTAAGTTTCACATGCAGCAAGCTGTTTGAATTTCTAGAAATGCTGCACAATATTTCAAAATCTTATTTCTAAGTGACTAATGGGTGCAGTGAGGTAGTCTTTGCAATCTTGTGTTTTTCCCTATTTCCTTACTGTGCCATTCAAAAACATTTTCCCATAATCAGCAATTTCTCAAAATCTGCACTTCTGCAAAAAGTTAAACAGCAACAACTACTACTGCAAAAATGAGTATCTGTACAAAAGATTTGTATGAAGATAGGATACAACTCGTCTTTTTATGAAGCAAATGTGGTTTATTACAGTCCCATTATACAGGGGCAGTAGTTTACCTTTATACAGGGGCTGTAGGTTAGGATTATACAAACATTCATTCACATCTTTTTCAAATCTAAAGTACTCGACTTCTCAAATTTTTAAAATCTCTTTGTATTAGGTATTGATTATGGATCTATATTTCAAGCAAATACTTCATCAGATTGCAATTCATGTAGTAAAGGTAAACTTCCTCAGGTGCTGAAAGGGGGTGTTTTTCTGTTTTTTGGGTTGCGTTTTGGCTGGTTTTGGTTTTCTTTAAATTTTTTAAAAAAATTTTTTTATTTGAGTTGAATTTTTTAGATGTCTTACTTTTTTTTTTTCTCTGAAATGTAGAAAGCTGATAAACTTAGATTTTATGTTCAATTTATTGTGTCCAGGCTTCTAATGAGATAATAGGAAATATTATTAGTCCAAGTTATCTGTCTGCACTGGAGAACAATGTTATGAAACAAAAAGCCAGTGGTGATTTATTTATTCATTTAAGCATGCATTTGTCTTCCCAAATTGCTATCTCAATGCAGTTCAGTGGGAATGGGTTTCTGTTTTAATATTGCTGTATTATGCAGCCAGTTGCTTCTTTGTGTGGTCTGTGCATGTACACCATTTTACCAAAAAGTAAAAGCTAATTGCGGTTTGTGATTTTAGGTGATTCTTGAGATGAACAATCTGTATGAAACTGCTCATCAGCTTCTAGTGTCATCATGGAAGTGTGCTTTATCTGGTTTGTGGATTTGTTACATTGCATGCTTAAAAATGGCCCATTAGAAACAGTTGTCAGTGACTTCTGAGGTATGTCTGTAGTTTGTTGGTCAAATAATTGATTTGTATGCTTAGTGTTGGTAGGGTTCCTTTAGAAAATAACCCATTGCCCTGTAAGTTTCTGGTAATAGTAAGACCAGAAGATGACTAGAACGTGTAAAATGGTTGTAGTCTGTAGAGATTAAAATATGTGTTGAAAGAGAATCTTTGAACAATTTCTTAAGAATTAGACTTATGAAAACACAGTGAAAATTATTTTATTCTTTTTATAATGAAATTATGGAGATTTTAGAGAAGAGTTGTTTGTGAAGCATTTACTCATCATCAGTGAGGTCCCGCTGACTGGAAGCTGGTGAGCATTGTCCTGATTTTCAAGATGGGCATTAAGGAGGACCCCAGAAACTACAGGCCTGTCAGTCTCACTTCAGTGCCTGATAAAGTTATGGAGGAGATTTTTCTGGGTGGTATTGAAAAACATCTGAACGACAGCACAGTCTGCGGTCACAGCCAGCATGGCTTCATGAGAGGAAAGTCCTGTCTGATTTTGTTTTATGACAAGGTAACCTGCCTAGTTGACCAAGGGAATGCAGTTGATGTAATCTTTTTGGATTTCAGTAAAGCTTTTGATACTGTCTCACAGGATCCTTCCTGATAAAAGGTCCAGCACACAGCTGGGTAAACACATTGTGAGATGGGTGAGCAGCTGGCTCATGGGTCGGGCACAAAGGGTTACAGTGAATGGGGTGACATCAGACATTGCTAGTGGGACTTCACGGGGCTCCATCCTCGGGCCTGTGCTCTTCAACATCTTCATAAATTACTTGGAACACAGAACTGGAAGGGATAATGAGCGAGTTCACAGATGTTAGAAAACTGGGAGGACCTGCTGACTCTTGAGGGCAGGGAGGTCCTGCAGACAGACCTCAATAAATTGGAGGGTTGAGCAATTCTCAACCAAGTGAAGGTCAGCAAGGGAAAGTGTCAAATCCTGCACCTGAGATGGGACCACCCTGGCTGTATGTACAGACTGGGGAATGAGGGGCTGGAGAGCACTGCCACAGAAAGGGACCTGGGGCTCCTGGTCAGTGGCAAGTTGAACATGAGCCAGCAGTGCCCTGGCAGCCAGGAGAGCCAAGCGTGTCCTGAGGAACATCAGGCACAGCATCGCCAGTCAGGCAAGGGAGGGGATTGTCCCACTCTGCTCTGCACTGGGACAGCCTCGCCTTGAGTGCTGGGGGCAGTTTTGGGGCCCACAATACAACAACATTAGAGATCATCCAAAGAATGATCTGGGTCTGGAGGTGAAGCTTTTTGAGGAGCAGCTAAAGTCACTCAGTCCGTTTAGCCTGGAGGAGACTGAGGACAGACCTCATCACAGTCTGCAGCTTCCTCATGAGGGGAAGAGGAGGGGCAGAGACTGATCTCTCTGGTGACCACTGACAGGACCTGAGGAAATAGCCTGAAGTTGTGTCAGGGGAGGTTCAGGTTAGATATAAGAAAAAGGTTTTTCACCCAGAGGGTGGCTGGGCATTGGAACAGGCTCCCCAGGGAAGTGGTGACAGCATCAGCCTTGACAGAGTTCAAGAGGTGTTTGGACAGTGCTCTCAGGCACATGGTGTGATTCTTGGGGATGGTACTGTGCAGGGCCAGGAGCTGGACTTGATCTCTGGGGGTCCCTTCCAACTCAGGATATTCTGTGATTTTGTGATCTTGTCAATGTATGGAGATAATAGCTGATGAAGACGGACATTATTTTGATATTTCAATTGGCTATTTTGAGTCTTTTTATCCATAACGTGAAAGAATGAAACCTTAATACAGATTTCTCCTTTTGACTGGTGCGTATGTTCTTGACGTGTAGAATTTCTCAGGTGTCTTTTGCTCTGGTATCAGTGATATTCAGAGATTGCAATTTGAAACACACTCTTGTAATAAGGTGCTCTTACTGGTAGTCAAAATAAGCAAAGATTTTTGTTTCAGGAGTTGTAGCTGGTATTTATGGATTCTCTGAGAAATCTTTCATAAAATTCAAATTTCTAAAAAGTATGTGTGTGAAAATGGTACCCTTAGTCAAAAAGATCTGCATTTTCTGCATCTTCGTTTCATTTCTGCATGTTTTTTTTCTGGCTAAACTACATTTTCATTTCTTTTTGCTTGTGTTAGTGTTAACAGAACAAACAGATACTGGTGAGTGAGCAAGGTTCTATTCCATTTCAGGCACCGATAATGGAATTGTTAACCACTTTATGACATTAAGATTTTTGATTTTAGTGATGCTTGAGCAAGAAGGAGGTCAGATGTCTGTAAATGTGCAGTCCTTGCAGGAAATAAAAAGTGCTGTGAACTGAGTCTCTTTGGTTTGATTGCCGTTGGGGAGCAAGGAATCTAGAGTTGAGCTGTCTTTGTGGTGGCACTGGCCATTTTGTTTTATGGTAATTTCTCAAGAATAGCACCAAGAACAGGTCTATTTTTATAAATATTTAATAAGAAGCAAGCTTCACAGTAAAGAGTCAAAGTTGAAAGTAAGGCACAGGAAGCTGAAAAAAAGCCTTACTCATGACATGCCTGATAATCTGGGAGTAGTGCACATGTCTCACATTTAAATCTAGTTTTGTAGATACTGGGCTTTACTAGTTTCTTAATAGAGAAGCAGTTAATAGATGTTAATAGAGACACAGGTATTTCTTCACTGGCATGTATTTTTGATTTATGCTTTTTATTAATACTGCACATGTTCAGGATTTTGACATAACTGTTAATACAGTGTGGGCAGTTTCAAGAAAAGCACGAATAAAGTTGGCAGGTGCTTACCTTGCATTTTGTTAATGTTTCTTTTCATTTTCTGAATTCTTTTTTTTGCCTCTCCTGTGTAAGTATCTTCTTCAATTTTGCTTTACACCAGTTGCAGTTAAAAGTGAAAAAATCATACAAACATCACCACAGTGTGACTCGATGTCACTAGCTTTTTCTTTTCTGTCAGTTGAGTGCAGCAAGATTTGGTTTTGGTTCACAATGATAGGTGATTCTCTTTCCATGAACAAATACTTATTTGTCTTCTGTCTTTTTATGTTGCAGATGGACATTGTGATAGCAGTTACTTCCTAGTGCAAAGTGTCAGAATGCAGATTATTGTGCTTTAACAGATAACTTTTATCACTTCTGCTTGTGGTTAATGGACAAATGAAGTTGGGAGCCTTCAATGAATAAAAAAGCAACCAAACCCAGGCAAACTGATACTTTTGGATTTTATTTATAGGGAGAATTCCAAAGAGGAGCAAACATTCTGAAGGTTAATGGTGATGTACAATAAATTTTCATTAGCTTTAGAGTTCCTCAGGTTTTTCTGTCATTTATCATATAGGGCTCTGATGCTTTGATTTTGCGCATTTGAAAATCCATTCTTTATACATGGATATCTCAGAAGAAATTTTTATTCCCAGCTTCAGTTGGCTGTGGTAACTTTTCTGTAGCATTACAATTCTCAAATGCCTGCTATAGAGATGAGGACCTGTTGTACTTAATTACACTGAGATATGCCATGCATTAAGTCTGTGACAAAGAAAATTGTTCTTTTCTCAGTGGAAATGTTTAAAATCTGACATGATATATCTTAAATCATGGAAAGTAAATGAGAATTTAGGACTTCCGTGTTTTGGGTAAGAAAAATATATACACAGACTTTGTGAAGTTACTGAATCTTGACACTGAGAGTGTACTGTGTGGGTTTTAGAAAGGAAGTGGCTTATTTCAGGGAAAAATGTGTCACCAGCAATGAAAAGTTTTTTAAAATCCTTTGAAATACATTTTTGAGATTCTCCTCATACATACTGTACACCTACACTGGAAAAAGTGACACTCCAGGCTTTTTCTGAGTTTTCCTTTATGGTCCTCTTAACACTAGTTACTTTTGTTAGGACAAAGTGTAAACCAATACAAAGTCAGTAATTTCTGTAGTTGAGTGTATCATGTATGAAAACTGGGTGTTTTGCTTGGAAGCGAAGGGAACTTGGATGAAACTAAAAATGATTGTGTCCTTTTTAGAACTTTGGGATTCCAGAAGAACCAGAGATCCTGGGGAAACCGTAGCTCCACTTGTTCTTACAGTGTCCTATCTCGGTCCATTCAGGTCACGGTAAAGATCAGCTATCACATGATTTTCTCAGTGTTGTTAGAAGGTAAAGTGAAGAATTTACTAAGTCCTCAGGTGGGATTGCTGGGGTGTCAGGAAGGTATAATTGGAGAGAGAATTCTTTTAAATCCTGCCTTAAGGATGAATTAATCACTGCTGCTGTAGTGCTATCATATACCAATTTAAAGATTGTAAATCCTACCTGAAGTTTGCACTTTGAGTGCTCAAAGCAAGGCTGTTGGGAATGCTGACACAGGAGTATTTCACAGTTGAAAACTAATGCATTTCAGCTCTAGAAACTAGTAAGACATCTAAATGTTAGAAGTGGCATATCCAATCCAACATAATGGGAGCAAAAGAAACAGTTTAAAATACATTACATACTGATAAAAAGGAGCTTGAGTGCTAACAGGAAACCTGGGAAAATTCAGAAAAGTAAAAGCCAGGAAGGTGTAAAAATGCAAGCTTTAAACACAAAATTACTTCACAATGTCTGTTTATGCTAAGTGTCTTTCGCTACAAATACTGTCCCTTCCCTAGAAAATTTGTGTCATCAGTGCAAACTTCATCTCTGTACTGTCTTCTGGATGTGTTTCTGCAGTATTGTGGCTGACTCAGAATTGTTACAAAGCATATTAGTTGCATAGTCTAGTGTATTATGGCACGTACATATCAGACATAACAGAAGTGCCACCTCTAGTTATATTTGAACTGTTTTCCTCTTGGGTGACAAGATTTTACCCATTTTTCATCATCTCAGTTTTTCAGTCTTCAGCGTGGACACTTAAAAATATGTGAAGTACCAGTTTCCTTCCTTGTGTAATACTTGTGATGATTGAAATGCCCATTAGAATTAAAACTCATGGGTTTACTGTCTGAATCCCTGGGAGAAAGTAGAAATTCATGCTTAAAATCCCAAGAGCTTGGAAAACCTAGCTAATTTTGTTGTGGAAAATACTTGTCTCTGTAGAAGTTGTAAAGCCATATTGTCAAAGACATGGAAGAGCTTTGAGTGGTTCTTGCTTCAGTTCTTTTTCTATGTTTTTACTGCCTATAAAAGCTCACCCTAAGTGGAAATTTTGTATCTAATTAATTCCAAAATATGAGTTGAAGTTATTTTGGGTACTCCTTGTTCAAGTCCCTGCTGCAACTTTTTGTGGTTTTAGAATCACATTTTCCTATTTTTAATGTTTTCCTCTTCCCTATTGCTGACCCACATAAACAGGAAAATGACTAACTTTGCTTGTCCACTAGGCAAGATGGCATAACTCTGTATACACCAAGTGCTGTGCTTAAGTTCAAAAAAGGAAAATAAGTGCTACCCAAAGATGTTAGATAAACATTTTTCAAGGCAAAAATGTACTTTAGATTTGAAGCTTTTGATGCTATTTTTAGGATAACATGTATGCAAGCAAACTATTACAAGATTGTAGATGCTATCTGTGTGCTTACAGGTGCTACTGTAAATGTGAAGTGTAGAGAAAAACATCAAGCAATGAACTTGAGTCCATGCAGGTTCCTTTCTTAAGTCATGATAGAGTGAAATGCAGTGCTTGAGTCTGGCAAATGAAATTTTTCTGGTGTTGATCCACATCTGATAAATCTTCCAGAGCTCATCTAAAACTATAGGCTGTACTTTACTATATTCAATTTTGCTTCTAAACTCAGATATGCAGCTTTTTATAAATCAGTTTATGTCTCTGAACTATTTTGGTAATGAAGAATAGAGTCTCAAGTGTTATGTTTCACATCACATATATATATATAGGTTGTTGTTCTCTAAATATGGGTCTCTCTTTTTCAGATTATGGTAATAATAGGTCTCAATTTTTTCTAGTCTTAATTAAACAAGTTCATCTTTGATAATGCTCGGGTTCAGATAAGTTTGGCTGATGCCGGATGAGTTCATAGGAAAATGTGGAGTAAATTTTCAGAGTAATTATATAAGTATTGCAAGTGTAGATAAGTAATGCAGATAATGTAAAATAGCTGCAGTTAAAAAGAGAAAACATTTCTTATGCTGAAGTATGGTCCAATTTTTATAAACTTTTCCTAAATTTTAATGCAGAGGTGATAAGGTTTTTAAACGTATTTTGTGTTTTTCAAATGTGTGCTGCTGTGTATGTCAAGTAGCTTTTTTGTACCTTGCTTACTTCAGCTTGGCCAGTATCTGTACTCTTCCTTGCAGTGATTTCCCTGATAAATACAGTTAGAGCTCAATTCTAGGATTTTATATCAGTTAGCCACTCAAAGGCCTGCTGTCAGCTTAATCATCAAATGAATGGTTGGTTCTCTAAATCTGTAGTAATGTCCATTGTTGCTGTTGCCATCCGTAATGTATTCCTTAGGGAATTATGTCTTTCTGGTATATAATGTGTTGTAACTAGGTGTTTGTACAAACTGTGTAGTGCACAGCAGTGGTCCAGGAAAACTTTGGGACATTTCAGATAGCTTAAGTTTAGTCTCTAAATTTGTAGTAATAGTTGTGTGAACTTTTTTTTCAGTTTTTTTTTTTTTTTTTCTGCTGATATGTTGGTTTTGGTACTGTGGAGATTCTGGACTGCAGATAAATTAAGTACCTTTGATCAGCCTGCTGCATTGATGCAGCTGAAGTTTGTTTTGCAAGTTAGATTCGGAGATCTTTACCAGATTCACACCTAGCATTCAAATATTCTTTGTATTGCCAGTAAGATATTTAAATAAGAAAGAATGCTAAAGCTTTTTTTTTTTTTTCCTTTGTAATTTTAGTAGCCATTGCTTCCTCTTCATTTTTGCCCTTCCTCAAATGTACTCTATTTATGAACAGGACAAGATGACAGTGTGGCAAACTAATTCTGTTTATTTAGGAAATGAGTAGGGTACCTTCCATTAGAATTGAAGGAAGAGCAGAAATAGATGTTGAATGAAGCCTCTTGATCTTACAGTGAAGACAAAGAGAAAATTTCACAAAAATGGAACTAGAAGAAAATTACGTGAAGTAAAGTATGCCTTAGTAGTATCAAACTTCTTTATCTAACAGTTTCCATCTCAAGCTGTGATAATATGGTCATCCTCTCCTGTAGGTGTATTTAGTTATTACTTGTCTTTTGTTAAAGATAGCTGCTGTTGATTAGGTTTGTGTGTGTGATAATTGAGCTTTGATCTGTGTAGCACTGAGGACAAAACTGAGATTGCACTCTTTCTTTCCAAAAGGCAGGAGTTGCTTGAGTTTAGGAGGTACATGCAAAAAAAAGTGTCCTTTACAGCACAGGAATACCCGGAAGGTCTACCAGCTAGAGAGGCTAGTGGTGATGTAGCTAGTCATATCAGAAAAACTGAGCTTTGAATATCAGTAGTAAGGTAGAATAAAATGCTGGTTCACCAGCGTAGTTATGAGCAGTCAAGGCTCTTCCAGTTGAGAGCAGTCACATGTGGAGTAACACAACTTCATATACCCCGTTATGTTATGGACAAATTACCAGAAACTGGTAGATACAAGTGTGACTGGACTTGAAGCCTCATTTCCTTTTGTTTCTCTTCTGATGTTCCAGCATGAGTGGCAAATAGCATTGAGAGGGGAAGATGTTTGAAATAGTATCTAATAAAAAAATAGTGAGAGCACCCTGCTAAATAATAGCACGTTGTGAAATGTAATCTCTAGTATTGAACTGAGGGTTGTGAGCATATTGTAGAAACATTTGATGGTGCACCTACAACCTTTGGTTTCATGATGTAAGAACACTGAAAACAAAATTCAGCTGGAAGGAGGAAATCTTAAGTATTTTCTCCTGGTATTATGTTTTTAAAATTGAATCCCTCTAGAGTACTTAAACTGTCCCAGCTACATAGAAATAATTTATAAATCTAATATTTTAAAAATTATTTTAGGCTGAATCTGGTATAAGAAAAAGTGTTAAACTTTATGTAGCTTTTCTGAAACTTCTGTGAAAGAATTGTGATCCTGCAGTTATTTTTTTAACCCCCCCACTTAATATTTTGATGTTGAGTAATAATGCAAAATTGAACTAATAGCCTAAAACATCATCCCTTAATCTGAAATCTTGGAACAGTTAAGGAGGGGAAGAGTAGGTTGATCAATATTAGTCTTATTTGGAGAAAAAATGCAAAGGAGAAACAGCACTTTGTTAATTATTTTGCTTGGTTCTCTTCGGTGTTTTACTTCATTATGTTACATTTAATCCTAGTAAAACAAGCACTATCAGAGGTGTGTGTTCACTCAGCATGTTTCCTTTGAACAGATTGTGTGAAATGTTTAACTTGACCTTATTTACATGTGCAAAGATCAATGTATTTTTAATTCCTTTTGTTTCCGATTTGTCCTTTCTTGACATTTATCCCTTCTGAATGGTAAAAATCTGAACATTTAACATTTTTACCTTCAAGGTAATTGTTCAAGTGACTTTTAAACGTATGCATTTAACTGCTAAAGATTCAGTTTTCTAAAATAAACTCAGTGTATTATTTAACTTTTTACAAGGTTACACATTTTCAGTAGCTGCTTAAGTTTTGGATATTAAGGAATTAGTTGGAATAGCACAAGAGGTAGGATTTTAAAGTTACAGTACCTTTGAGCTATTCTGTTTTGTAAAATTGTAAATACCATCTCTCCTACTCTATCATCTTTATTACACCCCTGGTAATTAGGGGCCTATCAGCTCCTAGGTCTGGGAGTTCTATATTGGCACCTGTCAGAGGTACCTTTTCCATCATTCAGGTGTATTATTAGTTCATGTGCGATATTTACAGTAGTTAGATATTTATCTTACATAAAATACATGTGTGCACTGCTACAAATACCTGCTCTGAAAAAAATTCCAATTTTTTTGGGGGCACATGGGCAGGGCCACTCTGCTAGATTGCCTTAAAAAAGTGAGAGCATGTATTAGATGTAACATCTTAGTTCCTATTTCACTCCTTGGGTTTTGTTTTTTTTTGTTCCAGAGTAAAAGGTGTTGTTTATTCACTGAGCTAGAGGCCTTGCATAGAACACCACTGTTTCTGAAGGCGAGCTTGTTAAGATGTCATTCTTGTGTTTTACTGGTTTTATCTTCACTGGAGCCTACCTTCCAGCATCATTATTTCCATTCTGGTTAATACTGTCAGCTTTTTCCTTGTCACTTTCCTGAATTTATTAAAATTGCTCCTGATCAAGAAACCCAAACACTATACGTTGTTTTCTGACAATTTGGAAAATGACTGGGTCTAATTTATTTGATCAAAGTGATATCTTTTAATGATTTTTATTTTGGGATTGAAAATAGCACACTTGTTTCACTGTATTATTGTTGGCAATGTTTTTTTGTGTTCTTGTATCTAATTGTAGTTTTTAATCTAGGGAATTGTAATATTCTTTGGTACATTTTTAATATTATGAATATTTAGAGTATTATTTATGTTTCAGAAGAAAAAGTTCTGGAACTTTATTCATCTTTGTTCCTTAGCATTTTTTTCTTCATTAGCAGTTTTCTTTCTTAGTGAAAGCAGCACAATGTCCTGAAGCAATTCTTCTTGAGTTCAAATCTCCACTATGGCTATGGGCTCTAGAATTCAAGTGGCATTTAAGTATTTGTAGCAAAAATACAAGCTAAGTCTGCTTTGAGTTCTGTGTATGAACAAATACTGAACATAAAGATGGTTCTGAACTGAGGCTCACACCCAAAGCTGGTTAGTAGTTATAGTGAAGTGCTTTTTAGTGGGAAGGTTGTCTCTTGCCTAAGTAGAAAAAAACCCACTCAAAAATATCAAGAGCCTGAACATTTACTGTGCTGCGGATGATACCCATATCATCCACAGTTTCTGTCAGTTGTAGTAAAGATGGAACTTAGTTTTGCCAGATCCCAGAGAACTACCCTAACTACTGGCTGGGGGAGATGTGTCCAGCTATGTTGAGTAGGTGGTGGGCATGGCAAGAATGATCAAGAAGTCAGTTTCATCAAACCAAAAACCCCTCTTGAAATCTAAACTGTTTCACATGATGTGCTTCCATCTTTTCAGTTCCGTTTCTGCTGGCAATCCCATACCTCCACTCCTACTGTCTTTAATGAAATTTTAGTAAATACTGTCATTTCCTTTTATCTTCATTATAAATAAAGCTTTCAAAATGGGAGTATTTGTCTGACTTTTTGTAAAATATGTAAGTAGAATACATCTATGTTTTGTCTTTTTAAGGGAAAAAACTCACGAACTGAAAGGGGACGTCTCTGAGGATTTGCTGTTTGATTACCATAACCATGCAAGCAGAAATGCAAAAGTAATTGTCAGTCAGTGAGTTTCTCCCTTGTACTCATGAACAACTCCTAGTTTTTGTTATTAAATGCATTTGTGTATCAGTTTATAGTAAGGGATGGGTGTTTGTGTATACACAGATTTATGAATAATTACTGTACTGCTGGACCTTGATTTTTTTTTTCTTTTAAACTATACTCAACCTGTTGAATACTTGCTTCTTTAAAATCACATCTTATGTAAGCCCCTGAACTACTTTTTTCAATAACTGATAAATTTTTGATATATGATTAGACTTTTGGCATTCTGAAGCCACCAGTCTTCCTCTCTGGAATGTGCCTTACGCTGTGGCCTTGCCCTATGTGGTCTGCATTGCCATCTCTGAAATCATGGAACTAACTTTACAGAGAAACAAAAAAGCGAATGCGTGGACAAGTGAAATTTTCAAATTTGAGTTTTAAGACAAAAAATTATTGATTCGCCCACAGATACATCAGCTCTCTGGCCTGTTCAGGATCTAGTGTGATTGTAATGTCACCAGCAGAGTGGGAGGGTTGAGAATTCAGAGAACCTAAATTAAATAAGGCTTTAGCTAATCCTACCTAGAAGTTTTTACTACACTAAATTTTTGCAATTTTCTGTAACATAAAAATGTTAAAAATGTTGGCAGCTTTTACAATCATTGGCCAATAAATACATTTTCTTCTGCAACTTTTAAAGGCTATCTTATTAAGTTTCTGGAGAAAATTTGCAGAATGGTTGTGGAAAAGTTGAACAATTATAAGATGGTTTTACTCTTCAAACACTGTCAGTTCTGTGTTTTTCATGTTCACTGTTCTTATATTTAAACTTCTGTTTCATACTGAAATAGTTTCAGTGCAAAAATAAAAGTCATGGATCAGGAAAGCTTTCTTTTTGTAAAATGCATTGCACTCCTTCAATACAATCAACAAGAGTGTACTTAAATAAATAACATTGACATGTAAAGGGCATGATGTTGTTTCTGAATTACCTGGATGATGTACAGGCAAATAGCACCATCCTCTGGCATTATAACGTTAGTTATTAATTAAACCTGAAATTGCTATTTGTTATTTTTGGAAATTCAATACAATTATGATAGAATGTACATATTGTACTTTCAGTTTTACATACTCATTTTGGGCCAGGGTTTAACAGAAATTCTGGTAATTTGCATGGACTCTGTGTTCTGTTCAATTAAGTGACTGGCTAAAGGGGATATCTTTTTCGGGTTATCCTGCCCATAGTGCTGACTCTGCTCTTTACATGACCATTTATGGCAGGAAGTTGCACTTCAGAAATACCGGACCGAGCTTTTTCTAAATCTCAGTGAAAGACAATTCACAGTCATTTAAGAAAAATTCGTTGAGTTAGAAAACACCACCAACGACCTATGGTTGTGTGTAAAGCTGCTGTAACAGAACAACTGCAAATATCTAATAAATTATTTTTATAGGAGATCGTAGCTTCAGTTACGGGTTGAGAATGGGTATCGTTGGCATTGCTAGAGTGCAGAGCAGTACACCTCCCACAAATTAGGTTTCAGTAGTTACAGGATGAGTTGTGCTGAGTTACGGTCATGTGAAGGACTGGATTTTAGTCCACTGAACTATAAGCAGTAGGTATGAGAAATACCACAGGGACATTTTTTTGAAAAACTTGGTGGATGAGAAAGTTGCTGTTTTCATTGTTGAATTCCTGTTGGACCTTTACGCATTTTTTGTATCGGAAACATCAAAAGGAGAGACAGCTGTTTGGGTGCTTTAAAAGAAAAAGTACACCACCCCCAATCTGCCTTTCTGTACAGGAGAACTCCGTTCTTTTACAGGGGAGGTGTTGGCTTAGTGAAACTGGAAATCTTAAGAGTTTTGCTATAGCATCAGTGCCTGTCTTTCCCCTAACAGATTAACCACGAATGCAAACCAGACCAGTTATCCATGTTTCTGGAAAGACTGTACCAATGGTCTACATATAGAATCTGGTCTGTGCATTTCTTTGCTATTGTGTGTTGCTTAAACATAATTTCATAGAAATTGGAATGTTGTATTAAGCATCCAAATATTTAGACATACAAGTTTAAGTTGTGAGAATGCTGAAAGCTCCCAGTTGTAATAGACAAGAGTAAAGTCTTTCTATATAAAATATATTTGTACTCTGTTCTCTGAGACATGTTTCTGTAGCAACTTTAGATATTCTAAATTAAATGTACAGCATTCAATGGAATGATTGCAATAAGGAGTCACTGGGAAAAAATAGTTTTAATAGGTGCTACTTGCAGGCTTGACTATACGTAATTTAAATAAGTCCTGATGGCCAGAAAATTCTCACGGGAAGACATTTGTTTCAGGCGAGAGGAGCAAGAGAATGCAGCTGTAACTGACTGCTGGATTCTGTATCATTTGGCTTCATTCAGGGAGGTAGTATTGATGGCAAGAGACATGGTGAGACTCCAGAAGTTTTGGCTGTGTTTCAGACAGGAAAGAAAATGTGTTGTTGCCTTGTTATAACATATTCCACTCCCTCTGCTTCAACCTGATCTAACATCAGTGTCTGTGTCCTTCGAATCCTCTTACTTGTGTTCAGTTTTTTTGTTGAATTCGTCTTTGTGCTGTAAACACAGTATTTCCTCATGTCAGTCCACATTTTTTATTGCAGTTCATTTTTTCTACTTCATAATTGCAAACTCCTTATCTAGCCATTCCCAGTTTCCTACCTATTTTTCCACTCATTGGCCATTATTATTTTCCATGTTTGCTCTTTTCCAGTCGTAGTTTGCATTCGCTTTCAGTTCTGCTCCTGTTCTGCTTACTTTGTTCATGTTTAGCTCTGCATGTAACTTGTCATTGAGTATGTGGCCTCTTACTTTCTCCCTCTCCTTACACACAGCTTTTCCCCAAATTAGGTTGTTCACTATTACTGGCTTTTTTTTTTTTTCCCCCAGTCACTCTATCTCTCATTTCATCTTCTCTTCTTGATTGGTTTTCATTCTTCTAGTCTTTGTCCTTGATAATCTGTGTGTTTTGCTGCTTGCCAGTTCTCACTATATGTTTTTCTTCTCTTGCCCTCCAGTTTTGTTTGTTTTTATGATTTACCCAAGACAAATTTATGCCTCCAGTTTATTGATGTGGTAGGAAACTATGGAGACCATAGGAGAGGTAAAATTTGAGTTCAAGCGACACAGCTGTGTCCAGCCTGGACAAAAATATTCGCAACAGCTACATACTGAATGTTAATGAAGTGTTTCTGGGATTTAGTTTTAAAAACTTAAGCCATAAGAGCATGTGCAAACTGTTTTCTAAGGAAAAAATCAAGTGGGTTTTCAGACTGTGGAAAGATCACTTGAAGGACTTAGTTTATGCAAATAATACTTTCCTTAGGTGCCATTTTAAAAAATCTCCTGTTGTATCTTTTGTCTTCCAGTTTCTCTGTTCTCCTGTTTGGAAGTAAAAAAAAAAAAAAAAAAAAAATCAGCCCCAGGCAGGAGCCTCATTTGAACACATTAATTTTTGGACTAGAGATGTCAACTTGCTGAAAGTTGCAAACATTGAAAGTAAAGCTGGAGAGGTGAGGAGTGCCAGCTGGCTGTAGCAGGCTGCCAGGCCTTCTCACTGTGGCTGCTGCACACCCAGTTGTTGCAGCTGCATGTAGTGAAGCAAACTGTTTCTGGAACTTCAGTCCTGGGGTAGCGAGTTGTGCTGTTTGTGTATTGTGGATCCCAGGAAACTGGCTCATGATGGAGAGACTCAGGAATATCACCACTCAAGAGCCTGCTGTATCCCTCTTCCCTCTTGCTGTATCAAACTTTAAGAACAAAACAAAAACATTCTTGTAGTTAGGTGCAAGTGGACATTTTTATTTTCAGCATTTTTCAGTGAAAATGCCTACTCCCAGTTTCATGAAAAAAAAAAAAATCATATTCACCATCTGAAACTTTGCAGAGAAGGTAATAGTTATAACAACGAGACCAAGTTACCTGGAAAGCCCCTGACTGTGGTTTCTATTAGGAAATAACCTTTCTTTTAAAAAGAAAAAGTTCAGTGTTCTTGTTTGGAGAATTGTTTTCAGTAGTATCTTTAGAATGGCTGTCTCTCATCACTGGGTGGTGACTTAGCAAGTTGCCTTTTCTATTATTTTGGACTGTTGCATTATATTTGGAAGTGCTGTGGATATTCAGTAGCATCCACTTGCATATTGTGGTTCATAGTAGCATGTCATACAGTTTCCTAAAAATGGATGTTTTGAACCAGTATAATTTAAGTACTGAAGTTTGCATATGAAAGAAATTCTGGATGTTGAAGTTCTCACACATGCAGACTTTGTCACTGCTCTTACATCCAAAGGCATTTAATTGATGGGCTATAGGGATGATGCACAGCAAATTATATGCAGGCAGAATGTTTTAAAGGTTAGGAAACTGTCTAAATTTAGGAAATCTGGGATGTTCTGAGTTCTGTAGTCATGTTATGTACTGGTGGTACATTGTTGAGAGTCTTGGACTTCTGGTATTGTTCTCAGAATTGTGATATGTTGGTAATACTAATACCCAGTACCAATGCCACTGATGATACAGTGTGCTACATCCCAGTGTAAACTTAACTAAACTGTAAGTTGCCACTATATCCTACAGCATTTTGTAGAATTTGACTTTCAAATAATTCAGTTGAATTACAAAACCAAAATAAATTATTTTCAGTAGCATATCTCTCTAATTTGACAAGTTTTGCTATTTCCTTATGTTATTTTTTCCCATGTGCTGTGAAATTTGAAGAGAGAAAAATAAAATTCTACTGTATTTAAGGCAAATTTAAAAATTAAAGGCTAGAAGCTTGTGAGGTTTATGGCATAAAAAGAAGAATGTAAACAATTTGAAGTTTTTCAGGTGGGTTATGTTACATGATGGATTTATTAGATGTTAATATAAACCCAGATATATGTGAGCAAACCGGTGATACATGTTTCTGGGCATGAAATTGTGTGTAACCAGCTGCATATCTAACATCTACTTGACTCACTCGTCTATTTCAAAATATTTGAAATATTTTCACAATTGTAGGGCCTTAAAATTAGTTTAAAATCATAGCACAGCATATAGGAAGGGAAGTATTACCTTGAGAGGGGCCTGAGTTATTAGTTCTGCTTTTCAGATAAAACTGTCTTCTCATGATGTGTGCCAAACTCATGACATGGTGCACAAAGCCAGTGCCCTGTTTTCTTTTAAGTAATTGGCTGTTGCTGTATAATCAGCAGACAGAGATGCAAGTGGCTTGTTTGTGGTTATATAGAAAGTCTGTAGCAGAGGAAAGGATGCAAACCATATCTTGTAGATTAGAAAGCATGGTGTTACATGTGTATTTTTTTTCATGGCAGTGCTGGTTTAGACAGCATTAGGAGGACCTGCTTAAGTAACTTTATTCTGTCAAGTATTCATTGAATGTAGGATCCTTAGCCTCATTCAAAATTGAAATAGTATGCAGCTGCCTTCAAGTGCACATGCAGTTTTGAAAAGAGACGAATCAATATTACCAATAAAAACGTCAGAAGCATGCAAGTGAAAAACTAACTGCATTCTGTCTACAGTTAATTGGAACATAATTCCCTTGAAAGTGTGATCCTTTGCCAGTGCTTATATACCATTAGTAATTGGTTTGTGAGTAGAGATGGGATTGCCATCTGAAAAAACATGGACTCAAGACATGCCTGACTTGTTGACATTTGTCTTTGTTTTTCATGCTGAATTGAGGCACATGAAACATTCTGGTTCATTGTATCAGAAACAGGCTTCTCTGTGCAATGAGGTAGTTGCGTGTAAAGTCTCACTACCAATTTGCAGTTTGATGAATGAAAGACTAGTTGGGAGGAGAAGCTTACGTGTGTAGGAATTGAAAGCAGTGGCATTTTGTTTCTGCTGTTGAAAAGATATGGTCATCTGAACAAAGTCAGTGTGGATTTAAATACCCAGTGCTCATGTTCGTTTCTCCAAATTTGCCAATATCCATTTAGTGTCAATGTGTATTTCTTGAGAGAGTGGCTGTATAGCAGACTCCTCTTTTCATTCACCTCTAAACTACCTGGGAACAGACTAGACTGTCAGTCAACTCTTCCATTTACTGAAACCTTCCATACCTCCAACAGAATTAGAGAAAAGATCAATTTTTATCTTCCTGTTACTTTCAATCTCAAGTGTGTATATGAACCAAAACTGAAAAAAGGACTCATCAAGCCTGCTAGGTTTGATAATGTAGCCAGAGTAATCTTTGGATTTCTTTGTACAGATCTTCTACAGGTACTGCTTACAACCAGTTTTAGAAAAGAAATCCAAAGGGAGTTGCTCACAGTAAAGGAAGATGGTTGACTATATACTTTTGCTATTCCATCTTGAACATCTAGAGAGACTGTGTTAATTTTTAAAGACTGTCCCTATGTTTTATTTCTTTCCTGTGTATGTATGTGTCTGTGTCATGTTTATCAGCCTGCAGGTGCTTTATTGTGCCATCAGATTTTGGGGTTGTACTTCTAAAAATTTTGAAGTTATATCAGGTGTCACTAGTAATACTTTTTGAAGTAATACTTTTTGACTAAGTCAAAAGTCTATTTAAAGTCAGAAGACCAACTGGCAGTCACAGGAAAGGTAGAAAAACAGCCAAGAATAATACAAGAGAACTTTGTCAAAGTGTCATACCCTCCAGTTGTGCTGGAGTAATGGCAGTGCAGGCCTGTAACAGTTCCCTTTGGTGTTAGGCTCATCCCAGTTTAATACTGAGACAAGGTTCATCAGTACACGTTTAGTTTTGTAATACTGTTTGACTTGTAGCTACAGTGCGCTTTAGCCTAGGTACTCTGATGTTAGTGCAGTCCAAATACCTCTCTGGAAGTTACTTCACTTAAAATAGGCTAGAAGTTTGGAGTTCTAAACATTCTGAATTGTGAGAACTATCATGCTGATAAGCCTTTAAGGTTTTACTTTTTTATTTTCAGTTTTAGTTTTTCTGGTTTATAAATGTATACTATGTGTTTTCATGGCAGGAAAACTTCTAAATTTTCCTAGTGTTACGTCAATCAGTGCATTTACTTGTAGGGATACACACCTAGATTTACTTCTTGCAATGCTAGAGTAGTGAAATGTAACAAGGAGGTATTGGGGCTTCTTTTGGAGTTTGTGAAAGATGTATCTGTTTTTATTTTATGTGTGCTCTTGATTTAGGAAACATTGAATTACCTAGGTATGTGTTTGAGAATGTCCAAATGGCAGTAGGCATGAAGAACTTTATGAAGGCCTTCTTGGCAAAAATCTGTATATCCTTGTAAACCTTTCCCTTCAGAAGTTGTTTTTCCACAGCTGCTCTTGTCCTAATCAGATTGGGATTACTGCTTCTGCATTTTTTCTGGCTTTGTAGTGCACTTCAGTTGCTATAGGGTACCCTGCCTGTAGATTAAGAAGTGTTTTAAGAATTGTATCAGCTTTGTGCATTGACTTCCTTTTAGTTCCAAGGTGCAATTTAAGGATTTGCATGCAATCTGTTAAGTGCCGAATAGCTTTTGCTTTGCCTGCTAGAGCAGATAAGAATTTATCATGCAGTTTTCTCCGGTTCCCTATAGATTAGATAGTAAAGTATACTCCTTTCCCAGCCTTCTCTCCTTTGTAATGAAGCCATAATTATTAATCTTTAATGGCGCCTGCAATGCATAAAAGACAGACTTGGTCCTTATCTCAAGGTGCTGCTTGATTTTATTGTGTTTGGTTATAAAAACATGGAAGGCAGAAAATTGTATTTGATGCTTCTATCAGTAGTGTAACTAATAATTCTTGCCTTGTCTTTTCATCTGTTTGAATGTTGCCATTCTGGGATTATTTCTATGGTTTGATTTGTCTTTATATGATCCCAGTCTGTTTCCTTGCTCCACCTATGCTTTAGTATTTATATATTTATATAATTATTATTGTTACTGTTACCTATAAAACTAAAGTATATATATAAATAAAGGAAAAAAGCCACCCAAACTGTCAGTTTTAATGGACCATTATTGTTTTACTTTCTCGTGTTCTTTGTGATTTTAGTTTTGTATCGTCTTTCCACTTGCGGTGTTTCCCAAATTCTAGTTTTAAGTTTATTTTTGTGTCAAATACTCCATTTGTTGAATGTATTTTGTCTTGTACAATTTCACTTTGAGTCTGTGTCAAACACTGCAGCACTACTTGTACAGAGTAAAGCTTAATTTCAAAATTGATTAGAGAAGGTATCTTTTGTAAAACCTTTGACGTTTGGAGTAGTAGATTGCAAGTTATTTTCAAGTTATGTAATATAAATTTGTCTTTTCTTTAAACTAATCTCATTTCAATTTAATTGTGTTTTACTAATTATTAGTTCCTTGCAGCCAGATTTCAAACATGTGTTTTTCTGAGAATTAACTGTAATTTAGCTTTCAAATTACATGTAAAGCAGTTGTGTTTACCTGTCAGTCAAAAATTATGTCTGCTTGAAAATTGTTAGAATTGAAGCAGAAAATATCATACCAATTTGGCAGCAAAAGTAATTTTTACTGTAACTGAAGTGTTTAAAAATGCCGTAGGGGATCTATTTAAGAGCTTGAAGATAGAACACAATCTTTGTGCTTAGCTAATAGTCCCTGTCCAATGAGAATTTTATATTCTGAATATTTATATTTGTTAGTTACATGATTTGAGATTCTTGTAAGCTGTGCTTTCTGCTGTTGTCTTTATTTCTCTTATTTTGTTTCTTATTTACAGTGTAATTTGTATGCAACTATTAATAAAACTCATACAGGCTACTTCTTCCAGAGATCTGCAGGTGGCATATAAATAAAATAGCAGATAAGACAAATGAGGGAGATGAAGACCAAGTCGTCAGATAAATAAGAATGTCTCCATCTGTATTGTGACTGCTTGCTTTTTTGGTTTGTAGTTGTAGACGTGTCTGTGGTATTCTGTTTCCTTGTCTGAAATCTTCAGCAGCCTTGACCGCAACCATTTATGTAACCTGCAAACCAATATGATTTTGTGGTTTAAAGGTGTAGCCGTTGTGCTTTAGAAGGAAGCGCAGCATTAACATAAATGACTGGGGCCAAATGGCTCCAATAGTTCATCCTAATGTAGTATATCTAAAATACTTGCAAGAGTAACTTGATATTCACTTGACTCTTGAGTATCCAAATTGGTCTGATACTGGAAGAGTAGTGGCATTTTTCTAGCTTTCAGATACACTTGTAGGTAAAGCATGTTTAAAAATTGCAGCTTAATTCTGAATTCGGGTTATTGTTTTGCTTTCTCATGTATGTAACATCCTTCAGAACACAATGTGCAGCTACTGTCACAAATGCTGTAAAGCAGGAAGTCTTTTTCCTTGAAGGAAGAAAGGATCCTAACATAATAACAAGGAAATTGTGGAAAGAAAATAACTAGTTTACTTCTTTTATAGAAACTCCTCCTCCGCAGAGTAAATAATTCATCTTTTTTTTTACAGCTTGATAAGAAACTAATAGCAAGGTAGTGCTGTTAGTTGTGCAACTAGTTTCACAAAATTAAGAATGAACTTTAATTGTGTTTCCCTTTAAGTTATGGTAAAAGTTAATACCCTTAATGACTTAAGTTACTCAATTCTGGTAATTATTTCTAAATAACCTTTAAACTAGCTAACTTTGGAGTATTGCTTGGCTTCTTGAGTGTAATTCAGTACAAGACAACTCTGTTTACAGGTTTCAGGGAAGGCCTTACAGCCCACACAGCTGGTGCTGCTGCTAGCATTCCCTGAGGTGGAAATATTTTTTTGCTTTACAATGTTAATAATGTTAAGGCAAAAGAAAAACTCTAAAGAAGAATTAATTCAATCATCTAGTGAGCAGCTGCAAAGTATTTCTTTATGCTTGTATTGTATGAAATGCTTCTGGCATCCTGCAGAGCTGCTTCTAGTAAAGCTCTTGGATAGTGTAGGTGTCAGGTGAATGCTTGGAGATTTTCACAATAGATCTAACTGTACATTATTTCGATTAATTATGTAATATGTTCAAGTAAGATACTGAAATGTGAGAGTTGGTCATGAAGGACTGGCATCTTTGGGTTGGAGAGAAGTAATGGGACTTGTTAAACTTTGTATTTAATACCTGTTAGTCACAACCTTAAGTTCAAACTTACTTTTTGTCTATTACTAGGAAAAACAAGGGATTCCCAGTCAACCAGAATGGAATCTGAAATTGTGCCAAAAATTACCAAAATGACAGTGTCTGGAAAGAAACAGTCTATGGGATTTGAAGTTCCATGGTAAGCCAAGCCCTCATACATCAAGGTACATCAGCAGCTCCTCTTTCAGACTGATGCACCTGTAGCAAGTTTTCTTCTTATTTTTTTCTATTTTTCACAGCAGTTTTAGTGTCTCTCTTCAGAACTAACCATCTCAGCTTCTTGTTTGACTCAGAATTACTTTCAGAAGATGGTACCTCACGTTTTGAATTTAACAAATCCTTTCACTATGAATAGTGCATAGAGATATCAGGTAGTCAGATTATTTAAACATCCGCTTCATAGAATACTGAACTTTCTTGGGGTTCGTTTATTTTAAATTTAGTTCTCTAAGTGGAATTATGAAATCAATAAATCTTAACTGTAATTGCTTGTTCTTCAAAGGAAGTAATATATTTAAGAATAGTTAATGGGGAAAACAATCACTTATGGCTGAACCTTGCCTTCCTCTGCAGCTTTTATTAACTTTAACAGGTGTCCAGGGTACAACTGTTGTAGAGTTCAGTCCTGCTTACGCTATAGCTAAATTAGAGTGGTTCTAATTTTATCCTGACTTGGAACTGTTGAGGGTGATGTCTCATGAGAGCAAGAAGACAGACATCTGGATCAGAGTCTACCTACAACAGTAGCTAGCAGTGAATAGTTAAAGAAATATATAAGGACAAGGCATGTATTTTGGGAATGTGGTCCACAAAATATCACTGAGTAGTGTTCTGTGCCTCCCCACAATTTTTATTTTCTTTTTGGTTTTGTCTATTTCTATTAAGAAAGGTCAATGTATTTTTCTTACTTAGGTACCCTTATTCTGTTTTTGAGCCCAGTCTTATAATAGCCACCTAATCTGTGGCAAGAGATTCCATAGTTCATCCTGAGGTCAAAAAATTCTCAAGTGTAAGTGCCAACATCACACCTCATCCTTCAATGTTTGTGGTTCTGGTCTGGAAAGCATTTTTGGGAGTACAAGGGCAGCATGCTTTATTTTACAGTATCTTGTGCTTGTTTGATAACTGAGTGGAAAGCAAGCAGTTTCTGCTTAAGGACATTTAATACAGGGCGTGAAGCTGATGTCATTATTCCTTTATGCTGCTAAATGTCATTGCTAAAAAACATCACCTTCATTCAGTCTCCTTAGGTACAGTAAGCTCCAAATCAAAAATTTCTGTGACTTTCAAAATCTTTTGTCTGTACTGTTTGAGAGTTGCAATATATAAAGGAAGCATAATTTTTTTTCCCCTTGCTGTCTACTAATCAGTGTCTCTGGGTTTGAAAACTGGACTTGATCATGAAGTTTGGGGCACCTTCATCTCTTATGTTCCTACTAAACTTCTCAGAAGCTGGAGTTTTTCAAGGGGGCTTTCATGTAGTAATTTAATTTGGATAGAAGTTTATAAATAGAAAGGAATATTAAGTGAGTGAAGACAATCTGCCAGCTAGTTTTAAGTAGTTGTGATTGATTTTTTTTTTTTAGTCTGTCATAATGACTAATTTAAATGTTTGTTTCCAAAAAAGAGCAAATACAGAATTTGTATCTCTGATACTTAGCATGTGTGCCTGCTCCACAGGGAAGGAGGAGATAAGAAAAATGCTTCCTCATCTGTAGACTAAAGTAATTCTTGGACAGGCTAGTGATGACTCAGTCTCTGATGAAAGATGATTGTCTGCAACATGGTCTTCAGCCATTCTGCTTCTTTTCAGGGACACTGAAATAGTTTGTTTCATGCTTGCTTACAGTTCAGTGGCAGAAAAAAGACCAAGCCCTCATGACCTGTTGGTAAATGCTTTAGATAAATCCTTAATATTGCTCTTGTGAGGCCCCATCTCAAGTGCTGCATCCAATCCTGGGGTTTTCAGCACAGGAAAGACATGGACCTGTTTGGAGTGGGCCCAGAGGAGGCTACCAAGATTATTAGAGGGATGAAGCACCTCTGCTATGAAGACAGCCTGAGAAAAGCTGGGCTTGTTCGACCTGAAGAAGAGAATGCTTTGGGGTGACCTTATTGCAGCTTTCCAGTACCTGAAGGGGATATATAAGAAAGATGGAGACAGACCTTTTGGAGGGCTTGTTCTGACAGGTATAATGGTTTTAAACTGCAAGAGAGTGTTGATCGTACGTAAGGAAGAAGTTTTTTACAGTGAGGATGTTAAAACACTGGAGCAGGTTACCCAAAGAAGTGGTGGATGCCCCAACCCTGGAAACTTTCAAAATCCGACTGGACCAGGCTCTGAACAACCTGATCTAGTTGAAGTTGTCCCTGCTCATTGCAAGGGGTTTGGACTAGATGACATTTAAAGGCCCTTTCCAACCTAAACTATTCTGTCATTCTGTGCTTGTGAAGATGGTTTTTAATTCATCTCACTTAGTGGTACTGCTGAAATACTAACTGAAAACAAACTTCCCTTTACTATAGAAATTGGATATACATTAGGTATTTAGCTTTAAGTGGGAGGAATAAGTAAGAAGTAGAATGATCTCTAAAAGAGCATGACATTTGGGGCACAGCCAATCAATGAATATGGAAGAAGATAGAATTTAAATGGGAAAGTTACTTGCATGTCTTAATGACCCTTGCTTCAAGGAGTCTGATGAAGGCCTCCTTTCTTTTTTTGTCCAACAGACTGCTGTGGAGGCACTGCCAAGGCCTATGACTTTGACTTTATAGAAGCAGAGAATCATCTATTTCTAAACTTGAAAAACAAAACAAATCATGAACCTCCACCTCAATTCAATGAGTATTAGGATTGGTTTTTTTCTTCTGCAGTTACCTCCTGCATTAATAGCAGGATAGGGATAACCTGTTAGGGAGCAGAAGGAATCTGTGTTTATTAACACCTAAGAAAGACTTGTTCCTTTGACCCTTATCATACCTTTTTTATGTTATTGTTTCATTGTTAATTTAATACAGGGTGTTTATAATAATACAGCTTTTTAAGTACATAGTTTATGTCACTGACCAAAAGCACTAGTATGAATTACTCAAAGCATTCTAAATGGATTCTAAAATGTCTTTGACTGCCCCCTACTTTCACCCCAAAATATTTGCATGGTGCTGGTGCAGATACCATTAGAAGGGGGTTGTATAGTATATATGAACTAGTTTTTGTTGTTACCACTATGGGATCTTAAAGGTAATTTTTGGACCATGTTTTTAGAAGCAGCAACACTGGAGTAGCCAAGAAACCCATTCTTTGACTAGCTATTCAGTCTATGTCAGTCTTTTTATGGGGCATAACCTCATATTGATCAGTGAATCTTATTTGAAATGGATGGATTATTAGGAGTCATTAATTGCTTTGAGCATTGATTGCCTTTGTTGCTGTGTGTTAGTGGGATTGGCTACAGAAAATGGAATTTGCTGGTAAACTGGTGCTCTAGCAAAACTGTTTACTAGGCTTTTTCTTTCTGTTAAGTAATAAAGGAAGTCAGAAGAAGTTGTGACCAAAAAGGGTTGATTATTTTAACTAGTATGACCAATATTTTGTAATTAATAATTTTGAAAGGGGAAATAAATGCAGACATTTCTGTAATGACTGTAAGTACTCCGAAAGAGTCGGTTCTGTAAAAATAATTCACCCAGCATCCAGACTAGAAGATTGAAATTAATGTTTAAAAGCTAAATTCTGAAGAGTTAATATTGAGCAGATAAGCTTTCAGGTTCCTCTTTGAATGCATAGTAGTGTGAACCTTTCAATACTTATGGGAGATTGAATGCCTTCTAACACATCTTATAACAACATACATTGTATTTTTTAATATTCCCCAGTAATGTAACCATAACATTTTATTCAGTTTACTGTTGTGGTCCTTGTTGGCAAGGCAGCATAGGAAGTTTCTGGCCTGGCAGTTTTAATTTTGACTAAATGTTGGCACTTGCCAGGCTTTGGTTTGTCTGCTGATTTCCAAAAGAGCTGTTTTGACATTTGTGTGTGAATTGCTGATGGTCAAGCTTTCTTGAGTACGTGATTGCAGTGGGCATACAAGGTTCATGATAGTTCTGTCCTTTCAAAGAAGTCGAGTTGCATAATCAATCAATGGCTCCACGTTACCAGCTAGCAGTGGCTGGCAAACTGAGACTGCTTTTGATAGTTCCATCGAGTTCTCAAACAACAATGCAAGCAATTGGTTAGGAAGTGGTCTTCCTCCAATATAAATTTTTCTTCATATGGTAGGTCATCATGGCTCAGACCAAGCTGGAACTTTGCTACCAAAAATGCTTTCTAGTGCAGTTGACTTGGTTATATCCTGAACTGCCTGCACTAGTGACACACTAGGTACTGCCTTCTGACAGAAATTTTCAATTCAATAATTTTGGAAAACCTTGTGGGAAGAGGCTTGCTGAAGAGCATTTCCAATGTCATTCATTTTGTTTATTAACTGTCAGAAATGGAGCTCCTTAGCATTTTTCTGAGCCATTATGAAGCTTTTAATAAATTACTCATCTAGTTGCCGTGAAGCATAACAAACTGTCAGAGTCTTACTGTTGTTTTTCTCTTCATGTACTTCCATGAGACTGGAATTTCATCTGCCCACTTTCCTGTTTAGGTACCTAGCAATAAATTTGCTCTCCCTTTCCCTGACACTGGTCAGCAAGAAGCTGAATTATATTATTAGAGATACTCTGTAAGTAGATCATACGCTCTGTCCATTCTGGTGTTTATTCTCTGGAATGGCAAGTCTAGATTAATCATGGCACAAGTTGTTTCCAAGTTTCCAAAACACACTAATATCTGAAACTTTTAAAACTCTAGCAGTGTACTGACTGTTCAAATACTGTACCCTTGAAAAAATAGCAAGTCCTAAAGATGGCTGGAGTCATGTTTCACTCATTTCATTTGTATCTAGCACTTTTTTCTTTGCACCACCCAAAATAAAAGCTATTTGGCAGCCTTAAGCAGTGGTGGTTGCAATAAAAGCTACTTAGAAATGAGAGAGTATTTACTGTTTCTGGCAATAACCATCGTTCTTTCAGGTGCTGTCATTAGTTTGAATTCTACCACACAAAATCCATCCTGTTTTGGGGAATCCTTACTGACATAGGCTTTGGCCTGCAGGAAGATCTTATTAGCATCTGGGATTAGAAAAAGAATATTTAGCTAACTTAATGACATAAAATTTAGAAGCTTACAAATAACCTCTCTTTGAAAATACATTCTTGTCTGTTAATAGGCTGATGTGACAATGCTTGAATATATTTTGGAAAGGTATAGAAAACCATGAGAGTTATGTTTTTAGGTCATACTGCTTTCAGCTTCATCTAAATAACTACCTTTTAATTTTCTTTTTTTCTTTTGAAAATTTGGTTTGGGAAGAAATGCAGACACTGAAAAGGAGAGAAAACTATTGCCAGCTGTAAAGGCTGCTTTGATATGACTTCTTACACAAATACTTTCCTCCAGAACTTCAAATATTAGACTTTCAAGGAAGAAAACTTGATACCAATGTAAAATACCATATTTGCATTACAGTGTGACCTTTGCATATTGGCACTAGTCCTGGTACTTCAATGTGAACATGCTAGATATTATGCTGAGACTGAAGTGAAGTTTGCCTGAAAAAAGGGAAAAAGATGGAAGAGTCTTAATCTTGATGAAAGTTGTCTAATGCAAATTAATTGTAAATACATGAGACTCTCTTCAATGATTGAGACCAAAATTATTTGGTATACTTTACATCATTCAGATGATTTTAAATACGTTATTAAAATATGTAGAAAACTTTGTTACCACAATTCTCTGCAAATTTACCCTCTATCAGCTTGATTGTTTCCAGTCTGTTTTCATGAAGTAACATTTTCCTGCAGAGACATTGGCAAAAATAATTGTTTTGCCATTCCTAAGTAGATTTTCAACTAAAACTTAATGTACTATTTAAGTAATTTTAGAAGCAGAGCCTTCTGTTCATCCTTATAGAAATGCACTTACCTTTTCCAGTAAAAGAAAGCATAAATGGTTGTAGTATATTTTTCCTGTGGAATAATTAATGTGTAATCAACGTTCTTCATAGCTACATGTAGAGCAGTGATGGCCAACTGTGGTTTTGGTTTAGAGAATCAGGTATTATAAAAGTTATTCAGCTTGTCAAGCTGCAATGTTATCTATAACATTGGAGCGGTAGTTGGTGATACAGAACACTTGGCTTTGTAGTGTGAATTCTGGAATGTCAAGACTGTGTGACCTAAGGCAATAGTTTGATATAAACTTGTCCTTCTCCTTCAAGCGGTTTACAATATTTTGATAGGGTAACTTCTTTTTAGAAAATACTTCAATACAAAAATATAAATAGACTTTATGCATCTATATTTTATTTAATATCAAATAGGCTTTATACAGAATTGTCTATCCATTCTGCAGAAGCACAGGTACCATCTAAACCCCTGCAACCATCAAGGCTGGCATAAAACAGGTTGTTTGCTTAGCTAATTTGAGAAGCATGCCTGGGTATCCAGCCTTGAAGCAAGAGCCTGACCTTGGGTTTTGGAACTGTAGCCAAAAATATGAGTGTTGGAATTTCTGCTTTGGTCTCACAATCAAGAGAAAGACTTGGCTTTGGGCCTTATGAAAAGGTGTCAAAATCAATCAGTCTGCTGCAGTACTGATAACACAGGTGGGTTCTAAAACTGTGGGGAAGAAGGGAGAGCCACAAACCACTGATTATTACAGTATAATGAAAATCCCTACAAAACACTGTATTTAAAATTTTATCCAAGGGGAATAAGCTTCTTTCCCTGGAAAACTGGAAATCCTTTCAAGTTCAATGCCATCATGCTATGATGTCCCATGTTACTTAGTGCTGTAATGAGAGGCTAAGTTTGCGTTTGACCTGAACGTTTATAATATTTAATTTTTTAGATCATAACTCTTCAGTAGACTAGCATGTTTAGACTGTATTGTTCCACGAGATCTGTGTAATGGAAAGGGACCAATGCAGTGCAAATACGCCTACACAGACAGAAAATGAGAAGGAATGTCAAATAAAAGCTGAGATGTCACAATGTGGGATTCTAAAGTACCAAAACAAATAGTTTTGTTTGTAGAAATTGAAAAGATTAAAACTGGGTAGTTAATTGTGGCATGTAAACAGAAAGTGGAGAGTGAAGATTTCACTGTGGATGTGGAAACACTTGACTCTTTAGAGCCTGCATGAACCTGTTCCTGAGAAAGCAGTCTGCAGCATGATGGTACTGAACTTGAAAGGATTTCCAGTTTTCCAGGGAAAGAAGCTTCTTCCCCTTGGATAAAATTTTAAATACAGTGTTTTGTAGGGATTTTCATTATACTGTAATAATCAGTGGTTTGTGTATTGACGTTTGCTGTGATAGAATGTTGGCACACCTGTAATAAGAGCTTCTGTTCCTGTCTTGTTGCTTACATTAATGCCTCACCATGCAGCTGTCAGGCAGTAAGAAAGCTTTTGCTGTCTTTAAAATGTTACTTAGTGTTTGTTTTTAGTGATCATCTTTGCTATGATAGATGAAGAATAATATTGTATATTCTCAGAAAGCTTGTGTAAATCAGGAAAATATGTTCATTTACAAAATGGAGACAAAAAGAGAGAGTGTAAGAAAATAATATATTGAGGATTATTTACCATTAGGATTAGTATGGTGATCTGTGGGAGAACAAGGTGTTAGAAAAAGGGAGCTTGAGAATCCAAATCTCTTTAGTCCTAGGTGCCTTGTTTTATGCATGAAACAATTTTTTTCAATATTGATAAATCTTATATTATCTGTTACGGTTCTATATAGGCATTGCACTTTAAATTGCAGCTTACACGTGCTTAATATCAACTCTTTATATTGTATTGCTGTTCTCACAATAGGACATCACTATATTCAGCTGCAGTAATTTAGTGTATGTGGAAACTGTTTCAGGATCCGTGCTGCAAAGCTGACTTGGGCTCTTAGTTCAGAGGAGACCTGCTCTCTGTGGTTGTTCTGCATAATTGTCCTTTCCCTTCCTGGTAGAGTCGATGGAAAGCTTGTTTGTCTATTTCATATATTTTACAAGATTACTTCTTATCTTGCTTTTATAGACAGTGCTTTTCAGACAAGATGTTCAGAGCTGGTATAGCTGCAGTTTGTATCCAGCTGCTTATCGGTTCCACCTTAATGGGCTTATCCCATACTCTAGGGGGCTTACACAATACTGAAGGGGAAACTCAATTTCTATCCTATATATCTATGTCTTCTTTGCCATTTGCATTCTTTGTGTTTTCTTTTTTTCCCTAGTGCGATTGCTGAGGAAAATGGCCACACTAACACACCTCAGAAAGGACTGTTACCTGAAGACGCCAGAGTAGCTTCTGGGGTACTTGAGGCTGTCTCAAAATCTACTCTTCCACCTCAAGTAGTGCAGGTTTCAGAAGAGCAGAATATGGTGCCTAGTCCAGCAAAAAAGTCAAGCAAGGCAAAACCACAAATAGATGTGAAAGCAGAGTTGGAGAAGAGACAAGGAGGAAAGCAACTGCTGAATTTGGTGGTAATAGGTAATACTGTGAAATTACATTTTTGACAAACATAAAGTTTAAAAAGTGCGTTGATTGAATCTGGAAGTGATACAGAAGCAAAACTGTCCACACTCCAGGGAAGGAAAATCTCATATTGTTTTCAGTTGCATCTGCATTCTTTGGAGGGAGTACATTCAGATGCCTTTGACGTGGACAGTGAGGTTGACTTGGCTTCCCTTTGAGCATACAGTAGAACATGTTTGGTTTGGTTTCATTGTTGCAGCGTGTTGTTTTTAGTATGAATTTGGAGGTGCTCTATGGCTGTCATGCTAACTGGCTGTTAAGGATAAACTGTCTCCCTGTGTCTCTGTCTCACAGGATTATGAAGTTCTGTGGATTACACAAGCATTATTAGTGCATGTGATGTTCATATGTTTAGTATATTTCCTGTGCTCTACCTAAGTTGCATAAATGAATAAAATTGCTATAATATTTATTTTCCTCCACAGGACATGTTGATGCAGGCAAAAGTACTTTAATGGGTCATTTGCTCTACCTTTTGGGAAATGTGAACAAAAGAACTATGCACAAATATGAACAGGAATCTAAAAAGGCTGGTAAAGCTTCATTTGCCTATGCATGGGTCTTGGATGAAACTGGTGAAGAAAGAGAAAGGTAGAAATACATTTTAATGGGAGTAACCTTTTTTCTCTGAAAGAACAGCACTTGTTAGAAAATATTAATGTAATAAACTAAGCATTGAAATGTCAGTTCATCACATTTGACTTGTGTTACTTTTAAAATTAAATCTACAAATTAATTAAATTAGCAATTATATTTGTATGCTTTATAAAATGCCTTTATTGATTTGAAATATGAAATTTAAATTACATTTTTGTATTGAAGAAGTGAGTTTTCTGAATTGGTATTTTCAATTGATTTTATTTTCTCTTTGCTCTGAGATTTTTATTTTTAGAGAAAAACTTTCTGGAGTCATCTGTAAATCGTTGGGATTTTGGGGGGCTTGTTTTGTTGTTGGGATTTTTTGGTGATTGGAAGTAGCATACTAGAAGTATCTACTACTACAAGATGTTTTGTCCCTTGAAAGTTTCTATCTCTCTTAATTGTCTGTAAAGGGAGATGCAGATGACTAACCCAGATACAGACATGTGTACAGTAGACATTTGCATTTGATGAGATGAATCCTATCCTGTGTATCATGCAGAACATGTAGTGGTTAGTGAGGTGTGGAACTGAGGCCAAGCATGTTGTGATCCTTCCTTGGTAATTGGGAGGTCTGCCTGTGGATCTTTGCAAATATGTAACTGTATCTCTATAGTCCCATACCACTTTTTTTTTTTAAACTCAGCTATGTTTCTCTTACTCTGATGATACCTTTTTCTGAAGAACTAAATATCAAAAGTATAATTAGTAATGATTTAAATGTGCAGTTCAGTTTTCATGTTCTCGCTGTGCTTGTTGGGACACAGTCTGTGGGTGCATGGGGTTAGTACTGGGAATTTTGGGTGTTTTTCTTATGACTGGATTTACTAAAAGGCAGCTCTAGAGGTCTGCTCTTCCAACAAGCAGGTATCCCTATGGTGAAGGCTAAATCAGTGAAAGATATGAAGTGTATAAGTGCATGGTTGTGTTTTTGATACTTCATATCTCTGTGAAGTTTTCGAAGCAGTTTTAATGGTGTGTTGCCTGTATGCTTGTTTAAGGGGAGTGACAATGGATGTGGGTATGACCAAATTTGAGACACCGACTAAAGTAATTACGCTGATGGATGCTCCAGGCCACAAAGACTTCATTCCAAATATGATCACAGGAGCTGCACAGGTAGAGATGGTCTCAAATGGTTTTTCCAATATTGTTTTTTTCTTTTAAAATCTAAGATCGAATGGAATCATTGATGGTGTTAGCATATCTTTGAGTTTTCTAAATTTAAAAAAGAAGGTGCTTGTTAAACATTAAAGGTAGTTGCATTTTTTTGATGCTAACATTTGGGAGGAGGGTTTTATTATGCAAGTAATTTAATAGTAAGTTTCAGTTTGATAAAATTGCAGTTGAGCTTTGAAAGCTATTTAGATGTGGTATATGGCTACTCAGTGAGTAGTTCTGTGAAAGTCATCTTGTAGGTTAAGATTTTAAGTGATTTTGAGCTTAAAGAAAAAGGATTTATAGGTCAAACAAAACATTTTTCTGTTTTACAGTGTATTTTTTATGGGATGAGAAGACATAGATAACAAGGTTTATACAGAATGCATCTGTCTTGTCAAGAGGGTATTTGCAGAGACTGCATGTCACTTGTTTTAGGAACATTAGGCAAAGTCAAAAGTATTGGACACTACCCATTGAATTAAGTATGGCGCTCACCAGTAATCTATAGATTACTTATTTGTGGAAGTAATACATCAGAGGTGGGGGAAATTAACATGGTTACATGACATTAAATGAGTGATTTTATTTTTCTTCACTTAAAGGCATCCTTCTTTAAATAATAAAATTGATTCTCCAAAGTAGAGATTTAATCAAATTTTTTTTTCAAAAGCAAAGCTGTGTATAGGTTTTTGCTTTGTGTGTGTCACAACAGTCTGAAATATGGGTTATATCTTAAGATCTTTGTTGAGATCTTACTTGGATGAGTACTGCTAGTATGATCTTACAGATAGAGAACTACACTGTAGGGAGACTGATTTGTCCCAAGTTCTGCTTTAGCTCTGAAGCAGAGCCTGAGTGAGAACTCAGACCTTGTGACCCAGTGGTTAGGCTGCAGAATAGTCAGAAGTTTGCAAATTATGGTGTAGTGCTTATACAGCCATCTATACAGTGGAATATATGTTGTAGCAATTTTATGAGTTTAAAAATTAGAAGTGTATCTTTAGTTTCAGAGCAGTGGAAAATGTTGACTCAGATGTGCTATTTTCTTTATAGTTGTTATTTAAATAGTTTTTTCGTTTGGGAGAAAAGTAACACAGGCCAGAAGTATTAAGAGAAGAGTTGCAAATCCCCCAGCAATTGTATCAGTTCAACAGAAGATGGTGCTGACCACATAAAGCTTGGTATCTTTGTGTTCCAGCTCTCAGGATGATGAGAGGCTGGTCTGTTCTGAAGCCTGTTAAGGAATCACTAAAACTTTGCAACTTTCCATTGCCTGTTAGAGTAGGCTCAGTGCTGAAGCAATGGCTGGAAATGGCTTTAGTGCCTTTTTATTGTGGAGAATGCTGTTAGGAGGTGAATCCCCAACTGCTGTTATGCATAATGCAAATCAGCCTTATCAAGGCCAGCATCTGGCCTTTGATACACATTCAATAAGTCCTGAGGTACTGTTTTTATAATTTATAATTTAGAAAATGCAGGATGTCTTCTTTTTTTTTTTTTTTTTGAAGGAGAAGTTCACTGCAATGCACTTCTGAGGCTGGGAGCTCTGGGGAAATTCATCAGTCATCCTTTTCCCGTTCTCACACTCCTGCTGTCTCTGAATGAGCTGTGGGGATTTCATGCCTAGGATGAGGCGAGGAGAGTTCAGAGTCAGGACTCAGTTCCTTTTCTTGGCATTCTGAAGCATGGGTGTTTAAGGAAAGGGAGAAAATACCACTTTTTCTTCCCTCTTTCCGTTATGTCCAACTCCTCAGGCCTATGAAATTGTCCTACACCTGCCTGTTGACACCAGTACCTTTGTTGTTCTTGTCTGTTGCCCTCACTTAGTACATGATGATGATCTAACTGGCAATTACTTACCAATGGAGGAAAAGTGCAAGAAATATTAGCAGCATTTAAGGCTAACAGCAAGAGCTGTGTTTTTTCCCAGTGCTTACATGCTGCATGACTTTCATGCAGCACTGTAGACTATATGCTCTTAATGCTTTGGTATTAGAGAGTTTGTCTAGGTGATAAAATAGGCTACTTTGTCTTTGCCACCTTGTGATTTTGGCACGCTCTAGTGTGTTGAGTGGACTGTGAAGCATCCACATCCAGCGTACAGCCAACTGGTTGTCCCAGTTGTATAGTGTGGGGATTTGTTTGCTATTTTTGCAGCTTCTCACTAACAAGGTGTCCAGACTGAGACAGGGGGAACTGGACACTGTGCTCATACGTTGTGTTCTAAAGCTTCTGAGCACAGGCTGCTTTTGTTTAGATCTGTGCAGCACCCACAGTGGGTAGATTGAAGGGCACAGGTTCCCCAAACCAGCAGTTGTCTTGTGTTTAACCAGGAGGTGCTGGTTTATGACATGAGATGACATAATGCCATAATATCTCAGCAAAGTGGGTATGATACAGATGGGACTGAGCAGTTTCAATTACCTTTGGAGCACATCAGGATCCCTCCTCTGTAAAGTACGTTGTGTGCGAAATGTTACTGATTGAGGTGTTTATCCAGATTATTTCCACCTTTTGACCACTTTTGATTTTTTTTTTTTTTCTTTCTAATGTAGGCTGATGTGGCAATTTTGGTTGTGGATGCCAGCAGAGGAGAGTTTGAGGCAGGATTTGAGACAGGTGGACAAACTCGAGAACATGGATTATTAGTGCGCTCTCTTGGAGTGACGCAGCTGGCTGTTGCAGTCAATAAAATGGACCAGGTACACGCTTAATTTCTGCGTTTAAGTGAAGGGCTTCTATCTAGATTTGTGGACAGTAAGTTTAAGGATCAGTATTGTGGAACTAATAATAAAGCATTGTTTTTTTGCTTTCCGGCTCTGTCCCTTATATTTAGACTTTACGATGCCATTCTTTTCATTTATGGGTGTATTTTCACAGTACACAAAAGGTTAATTCTGGTGCTAAAATGAGCAGGGGTCCCTTTTGTACTTGTGGAAATCTCACATAATTGTTGATCTCAGTGGCATCTCTAAGATCATCTTGGTGGTCATTCAGGTCAAGACCGCAGTAGTTTTATTTAAATGTGTAAAGTGTGTTAAAGATGACTATTTATGTTTTAAGTTACTACTGTGTTGAGTATATCTTGCTGAGTCTGAATTTTGTGTAAACTTAAAAAAAAAACCGTTGCTGTTGAAATTAAAAGGGCTTGCAATTTTGGTGGTGTGTTGTTTGTGATCAGTAATTGCTAATGTGTATGCTCTTATATATTCAAGTATGAATGCACCTGGAAATCTCATGTTTATAAATACACATCTGTTTCTACTACAGAATTGATGACATGCAGCTGTATGTTCAAGTCATGGTTAAAAATCTATCATTTTATTATCATATCATAATCTGTGCTTTATTTTAGGTTAATTGGCAACAGGAAAGATTTCAGGAAATTACAAGTAAGCTTGGCCAATTTCTTAAGCAAGCTGGCTTTAAGGTAATACATTTATGATGCCTTCATTGCTTTGTTCAAGCATTTGGGTGGAATGAGCTTTTCCTACAGTCAGGTTATTTTGTGTCACTTTCCTGCTACTGCTACGTGTGCATAATATAGCAGATTCCTTTTCTTACTGGTAGGGTCACACTGAGCCCTGGATAAGGGTAGTCAGTTCTTTAATACTCTTTGTGTCATCATCTTTGTTTAGGTCTGTTGAATCTTTGGGGTACTCAGATCACTTGTAAGTTCTTGGGATTGTTGTTTACAAAGCAGAAGAGACCAAAAATGGTCTGTCCTAATGTTCACGATTACGTGGATGACAGTAGAGAGTTTTATACTGCAGCAGGTGTCAGTGTGGATTATGAGCTCATGAGAACCCTCTGCTCACGTTTTCTCAGTTCCAACTACTATTCGTTTGGACTGGGTGTGGTCTTCCTGCAATCTCTATGGATAAAGCAGCAATTCAAACCAAAGTTTTGCCTGTCAGACATGGATGAGTTTGTTACCTGAACTCAGTTTCTAGTTGTCAGTGTTGATATCATCATATTTAAGTATCTCCAACTCTTTTCTGGAGCAGAGTGATCAGGCAAGAGGTAACCACAAAGGAAACGGATCCACTGAGTAACCTGCTTTCTCCAGGGGAAATACTGATGTGACAAGTATTCAAGTTTAGATGTGTAATGTTGAAAAAATGCACCTTTTGTTTCTGCTAACAGATCCTGTTGTTAATGTATGCTTCACATCTGTTTGTTTTTTTCATTAGGAATCAGATGTGGCTTATGTTCCAACAAGTGGCCTTGGTGGTGAAAACCTAGTCACAAGGGGTCAGTCAAGTGACCTCACACAATGGTATAAAGGAAAGTGTTTGTTAGAGCAAATTGGTAAGTGCAGTTTTCCTCACTTGAAAACTAATACATCTTAATCCTGTGTGTGTTAAAACTTTTATTTTGGGGAAAACGTGAGACAAAGTCATTGGAATGCAACATAATTAGTTTCTCTAACTGAGAAGTTGCTGAGATAGTCATTATATGCAGAAATTCTAAAAGATCTTATCAATTTATTTGCAGATTCTTTCAAACCACCACAGAGATCAGTGGATAAACCATTTAGACTGTGTGTTGCTGATGTTTTTAAAGGTTGGTTGTTTTTATATTTTTACCATCATTTCACTGATATTTAACACAAGTGTTGAAAAATGCTGTCAAAATAAGACTTAAAGTTGGAACTTCATGTATGTCAGTAGTCTTGGACCAGAATAGTAAGTTTTCAAGTACTATTCCTTGTCAGATTTTAAATAGTACTGCTGAAGGTGAAACACACTGGAAAAGAAATTGAGAATAATAATCCGCATGACCAGTTATTTGTCTATGTAATGGGTTCACAGTTCTGTGGGACAGAACGTGGGACTTTCCCAAACTGGTTCTACTGGACTAAATCAGTGTTTCTCAAAGTTTTTATTAGTGTAGCTTTGGGCTCTTTTGCTTTCCAGTCCTAGATTTTAAACAAGTTTGTCTTGTTTCTTTTCTGTTCATTGTTTTAGTTGTAAATAATGATACATTCCTTCAGTTTTGTATAAAAATTTGGGCAGGTGACGTGGAAGAAAAGGGTGGTGGTGGCTATTACAACCAGTCAAGGATTTAAGGCAGTGAGCTATTCCCTATCATTAATAAAGATAGGAACAGCAAGAAGTATAACCAGTTCTTATTTTGATTGTCTGGAGAAAATAGACTGCCTCCAGCCTCTAAAATTTTCATAGTAAACTTGGTTTATTTTTTTTTTCCATTTAGTCATGTACAGTTGGAGGTAACTTAGAAGAAATACGGTTTCTAGACCCATCCTGTTTGAAACATTCTGTAGGTCTCTTGAGGAATGTTGCAAACTAAATGACAGCATGATTTGAAATGTTGTAAATATTTGTAATCAAGTATTATTATTGAAGTTCATATTTTAAGAAATTTTGCTTGATACTTAGGGTGTTTATAGGGGAAGTACAAAAAAAAATCAGATCAAAATACTGATAATAAATGGAAATAACCAAGTTTGTGCAATTTTCATGTGGGCCTTTGAAAAAACACTAGATATTCTACATGCCCTTGGTTAGCTGATTTTACTGAAGCCATAATGCTAAATATTGAAAACTTGCACGGGAATTTACCCTGATGTGATAGCACGGTTTTCTTCATCTATGCCATCACTGTGTTTATTTTTTATAATTTCGTGAGCTGTGGGAAAGTGTTGTTAGGATTATTGATTGAGATCTTTCAACATACTATCACAGCTTTTCAGCTGCAATAATCATTTTTGTGTTGAGCAAAGTTTCACAAAATGAGCAATTTTGACTAAATCTGTTTTGCTAAAGTATGCAAAAAAATAATGACTTTGGAAGGGACTTAATTTACATATACAGGGTTTATCACTATATGCGGCCTTTTAGGTGTTTTTTTAGGCTATTTTTTCTTACCTTATGATCTCAAAACTTAATTAACTTTGATGCCACCAGAGGAAGTAGCTGCAGATACAAGTACATGAACCAACAGTTGGTCTCAGCTCTGTTCCAGTACCTGTGCATGCTCAGGAGGAGCTGTCCATAGAAGTGTGTAAAAAGTGAGAGTGCTGAGTGTACTCTTACATGGTTTGGAAAACCCCTTTCTGTATTAAGGCTGCCCACATATATGATTCACCTGCCTCAGGCAGATTTTAGCTGTTATCTGCCACAGGCCTCCTAATATTCATGCTCTCCAGGCAAACTATCTCTTGATTGAAGAGGTCCCTGTAAATCCCTTCACTGCTTCATCGGTCCCCACTTACCATATTATAATTCTGCCTAGGGTATGACTGATCTAACCCTGAAAGAGCCTTGTCCACCAACCAAATCCTGAGGACAAAGAACATGCCCTGGCAGAACCCAAATACCATAATGCACAGAAATGGGGACATTTTTTATGCCCTGATTCTGTCCCCCACTGTCCATTTTGCACTTACACTGATTTCAGGGGGAACTGAAGGAACTTGACACCTTTCGGGAAGCAATCAGCATGGGAGTTGGTGAAGCTTCAAAGACCACATTGGTTTACCAAGCCAGACCTGGTGATGAGGGGAACAAAAGATAAATGGTTCTCAATTGTGCTTGGGAGTGGTTAAGAACCTGGAATTGGTTCATGTTTCTGGTTGCCACCAGTGCTTGCAAAGCCAGCTTCAGGTTCTTTTGCGTTCCGTATTGAGGTGGTATCTGTAACGTGGCTTGGGTATTCTTTTTCTAGACAGGATCAGCTTTGACAGTTTTCTGTTTGACATTTGATGTCATCTGTTAATTGTCTGTGTTCATATCATTTGCTGGAATGAATAGAGGAAAATTAGCACGCAGGCATACTGGTAATATTTTTCCAGGTAGAAAGATGGAAGCATTCATTACACGGAAGCATTCATGACTATCTGTGAAGAATGCAAAGAGCAAATTGGTAGTAAGTGACCTCAAGATTTGAGATCAACTTGTTCTTTTGAATTCAGGTTTAAATTCAGCTTTTAATTTAATGTGAGACACAAAATACTAAGATATTTGCTTATATCACTGAATTCAGCAAAGGGTTATTTGCTGTTTGTGTGGATACTGAAAATGTCATTGTAGAATCAGTTCAGAGAGTTCTTTTTAAATAGACCTGCAAATGCATGCTAAGAAGATGAGGCATTTGTTAAGGTGTATGTCCATAAATGTGCATGTGTAGCATATCTGTGGAAAGTAACTGGCATATCATTCAAATGATGAACAGTGTTAGGACATGAAGAAGAAAACTTTGCAGATCTTTTATTCAGAAATACTTAAATCATCTCCAGTTATAATAGTTTCTTGTGTTAAATAGGCCTCAATCATTCTTTGACTTTTCCAGGAGTAAAACTAATACGCAGACAGAGTATGTAGGTTTCTGACTCAGTTAAACAGTAAGTGGCATAGGAATTTGCACCTGTATGCATGAGAATTATTATGAGAGGTCTGTCATATGCCTTTAATCTGTAATTGTAGTGAGAAAGTGATAAATAATATTGCTAGAAATAAAGGGGCTTAGTCTAATACTGAAAAAACTAAAAAATATTTCTTTATGTACCTACATTTGTTTGAAAAAGAATGTTTCTTCCTTAGTTCTGAAAAATGTAAGATCTAGAGGTTTTGAATTTAATGTTTCATTTTCATTATGATGTGCAACTGGCTAACTTGCAAGTACTGAACACTCTGCTGGGAGGGGAAAAAGTCTTCATTATATTAAAAACTTGGCTATGCATTGATGAAGGACTAACTTGTCATGGGAAATTGACTGTATTATTAGGTTTTTGAAATTGTTGCTGTGTTTATTACAGACCAAGGGTCAGGATTTTGTGTGACTGGTAAAATAGAAGCAGGCTATATTCAAGTTGGAGAACGACTTCTGGCAATGCCTCCCAATGAAACTTGCACTGCAAAAGGTATAGTCTTCAGAAGCATGTTTACTTTCAGGTCAATACTGGGCTAGAAACAGTTACTGAAATGGTAACAGACTGTCAAACTGATACTAACTGTCAAACATAGATTGTGAAAGCATAAAACGAATTTCTTTAGATGTGACTGTGTCTGTATAAATATGTCTGTGAAGAGTATGTGAAATCTTGCATGCATTTTTTTTACCATATCAGATAATCCAAATGTTATAGCCTTGTGGCTTTTGACATTGCTTTATGAAGAGCCTGTAAAAAGCATTTGTGTTCTAGCAATGTCTATAAAGATACTCAGTACAGGAATCATTAGTAATCAGCTTTACTGTGGAGTGTTTCTGCTGTTAGGAAGTGTGAGGATGTTGAACAACCTTTAGAAATTAATCTTATTAATTGGTTGTGAAAAAGCTTGAGAATTAAGTCATCACTCTTGTTTGATGTTGTAAGATTTGTCACTGATCCTTTCATAGTATCAAACTTTCAGGTCTTAAGCAGCTAGAAAAGAGAAGAAAATTGGATTTAAATTTCAATGTATTTGATTTCTGAAAAGAGGAATAGCTAGACATTAAGTGCTTAGCTGTTTCCTGATTAAGCTTGCTGTCTTTGTACTGCATAGTTGGTTTTGTTTCATATGCAAATAGAAAGATAAAATTATGATTTTCCTGCATTGACCAGTGAATAAAAAATTGGGTCCTCGAGGTATGAATAGATTTTTGTATCTAAGTATTTAGCCTGAATTCAGCAATGTGTTGGTTTCGTTGTCTGTTCTGTTCCAAACCCAGCTTGTTCAATGCTAATTTGGGAAGCTCTTCAGTCTATCAACTTACACAGTTCTATGCACATCTTTCACATGCACAGGAATGTTACAATAATGTAGATGAATTTGGGTAGCAGACCACTGTAGTCACTCCTCTGTGTGGGGAGTGGAGGAAGTACCATGGAAAAAGATGTATTTTGTCTGAGTATCTCCAGCAGCATGATTCTATGGTTTTTCTTCTGTAATGCCTCTCTCATGACTGAAATGCAAATGAAGGTTGGGGATATTAGTTCATTAAGCATGTACTATTTATATTTAATGTAAAGAAGTAATAATTTAATTTAGCATACAGTATTTACTAAAGACAGTGTGCACATTAGGATTCAAGTTGTTCATTTCAAGAGGCTGAATTTCATTCATTCTGTGATAACGACAGATAGATGAAATAATTATCAATGCTGCTTAAAAAATGGTACTTAACGTGCTTATAGTTGAATCATGCTTTCTGGCATGTTTTTGGCAGGTGATTTTGGGAACAAATCTGCAAGTCAAGAGGTACAATCTGCAGCAAAATGGAACTAGATCCTATAAATATATGCAGTATTTCTAAAATACAGTTTTTATCTTTCTTTCTTGGTGCCTACTAGAAACCTCAGAATGTTTAATCAGAGCTAATTAGTCTTGCCCTCACCCACCAACCAGGCTGTCTTTGAAAGAAATTAAAATACATAAAAATCAGAATTAAATTACTTGTAAAGGTGCTTTCTAATAGACGCGATGTTGCGAACAAAAGGCGTCAGTTACGCTTTTTTATGAAAGAGTCAGCAAACCCACTTAAGGTAAATGAAAGTTGACACAGACCCATTAAAGTATATGAAAGATGCGGTCTAGGGTGTGCGTGTGCCTCAAAGGGTGGGTGGGGCAGATACAGAGATATTAGTACTACAGCGTTTTCGGGATTGCGTCATCTGTGCCAGTGACAAGGGCCAGGTCCCCTCCTCTGGTTTAAATAAGGCCATGTTATGGTGCAGGGTGTGGTGAGAGAGAATAGCGAATCCTCACCAACGGGAAAGAAAAGCTTCCTTGGTCTTCTCAGTTAAAAAGCTTTTACTCTCAACCCATTCATACTGAAAATTGATGAGTAATGGTTGATGAAGCACAAATGGCCCAAACAGAGCTGTTTGTTTGTAGCTCAGAACCTAGGTACTTCACTGTGAGGTTCTGTTCTTACTCATTTCCAGGAATCACACTGCACGATGAACCAGTTGATTGGGCTGCAGCAGGAGATCACGTTAATCTCACTTTGACCGGCATGGATATCATCAAAATCAAGTGAGCAGAACTGGGTTTCAGTCTAAGTAACGGTTTGTTTTTAATGAAAAGCTATATAACTATTACACTGGGCTGTATTACAGCGGTTTACTTGAAGAATGATGTGGCTACCAGGATATTTAAAACCAAAGTGATGCATATCACCTGGCTTGCATGTACAAACGTTGGAAACATCTGCCACATGTGCAACGGCAGCCTCAGAAGAATACTGTCAGTTTTCATCCTTTGCCCTAGTGCTGACACCAGTAACCTTCCAAGCCCTTTTCTTGTAGACTAGTCCTTGGACATTTTAATTGCCAAATAAATTAAACCTGTGTTGCTAAACTAAACAGAAAATTTTTAAAGAACTTCTCAAATTATCAGTTATTCTAACGAGACACATCCAAACAACTGCCATTTTGTAGTAATGAGTAAATCTGTACAAGTGGAATTGATGGAAACTGTTTATTCAACACATTTAGCTGCTTGTAAGATTTGTTTTCCTAAATGTTTTGCTGAGGGGTGGTTTGATAGTGAGACACAGCAAATCTCCTTGTGTCTTTTCCAGTCTGTAGGTTTCATGCTAAGCATTAGCCCCAAGCTTTTAGGTGTCAGTTGTTGTTCAGGCCAGGTAACTGGATCCATAATTTGTTCAGCTTCTTTAAATTCCAGTTGGACTTCAGACAGCAAACTTTCAAGGTATTCTTTGAAAATCTTGCATTGATAGCTTTTCAAGTTTATACTCTGATTTAAGAGAAAAGTACAGGTATTCTGTATTGCTGTATTGGGGTGGGATTCTTAGTGGTAAAAGGGTGAGGGAAGTCTTGTTCTATTTGTTGAATGAAGTCTTGAGTCAATTTGTTACCTTGATGTCATTCATCTTTTGGAGATCTGCTAGAGTTGTCAAGAAAAGCTGTGAATTTTCAAGTCCTCTTGATATTGATGAACTTTGATGTACATGTTTAATTGTGCTGTTTGTTCTCTTCCATCATGTTTTCCTGTGTGGGATTAATTTTCCTTTCATTTTAGATGGCTAAAACTAGCCCCTGTGAAAAAGCTATATGCTTACTAACTTGTAACAAGCAGCAGCTTTCTTGTGTTCTCCATGTAGAATTTTTTGGAAATGAGTGCTGCTGAGAGCTCAGGTTTTGAGTCCTGATCGTGATGTTCCCTTCTTATCCAGAAAACATTTTAGCTACAGGCAGCAGTACTGCAATTTTGGGGACACTGCAGTATTTTATGCTATTGAACGGAAACACTGAATCTCTGAATGAAAGTTTAACTCTTAAAAATACCTACGCACAGGAAACAATGACATTTTCAGAAACTGATTATCAATGGACGTAATTGTTCACTGAACTAGACAGAGCCCTTCATGCATACACACAAAATAAGGTAGACATTGTCTAGGAACTCATTTTGTTACAGGCTTTAATACAGTGTTGCTGGATATCCATGCACCCACAACCCCCCTACCACCCCGGTTATATTAAAGTGGTGTTGCTTTTCCTTTGCTTGTCTTAATCACTGCACTGGAAAAGGGTAATTATTTAACGCTTTTATGTCAAGACACATCTGTTTGATTTTTTTTGTTCTCTCTTGTAGCGTGGGCTGTGTATTTTGTGATCCCAAGGAACCCATTAAAGCTTGCACTCGGTTCAGAGCTCGAGTTCTCATCTTCAATATTGAGGTTCCAATCACTAAAGGATTTCCTGTAAGTCTCTGTGAAAACTGTTCATGGCAGGTTGCTCAGGGCTTTTCTTCTCCGTGTTCTACCCCTGAATACGAGACACATTCAGAATCCAGAAGTGGTTCTGTCTCTCCAGAGGAAACTGATTCTTTTATAATTCAAAGTGGATAAAAGGGGCTACTGTGGCTGTCTATGCATATTTTTACTGGCTTTTAATACATAGCTGAGCCATTTCAGAGAATGTGAGTTTCATCACATCTAGGCTTTAGAAGCTCACATCTTGTGGAAATATAATGATGGACTCAAATGTAAGATACCTTTTAAAATAAGTATCAGTTCATGCTATAGAACTGCACTGAGTTGGCAAAAGCAAAACACTAAAGGATGAAAAATGTATTTATGATAACATAAAATATGGCCTTTGTGTCATATCAGTAATCGTCACAAAGTTTAGGAACTAGGAACAGTTACTGGATGTGAGGCAGACACTCCTGTGAGAGAAGTTTTATAAGCATTTCTTTTAAAAAATCAGTCTTAAAAGAAGCAGCTGTTTTCAAGTATTAACACCTAGGATTGCTGAGTATTGTAGGATGTTTAATAACTGCAAAAAATGTTTTCAGGTGCTTTTACACTATCAAACAGTAAGTGAACCTGCTACTATTACAAGGCTGTTGAGTGTCCTGCACAAAAGCACTGGTGAAGTGACAAAGAAAAAACCTAAGTAAGTGTTTTGAATAGTTAATAATTACTCAAGAAATGGGTTGACTTTTAATACACAGTATGTCAAACAGGTTCTACTATGAATCAGTTGTATGTTATAAGAATATGCTTTTATTGTTTTAGTTGGTTTCGTGTTTGGATTTCAACGTGCTTTGCAAAGTGAAGAACCTCCTGCCCACTTGATAAATGTGGAGCACCTGAGAAGTGCAATGACTTAGGCCCAAGGTCACTTGCAGAATTAGGAATGAATCCTAGATCAGCAGCCCTTCACTTAAAGGGTTTTTTTTCTCTCTTTTTCTTTTTCAGTATTTCTTTTTTTAATGTCAAAGTATGGGATCCTTGCATAATTCTGGAGGTGGCTAAATGTCTAAAATATACGTGACTAGACAGCGTGTCAGTGCAAAAGAAATTTAATGAGTCTTCCCACAGAACTACAATATCATCCCTCTAGTTATTTAAAGCTGTATTTGGGTAGAAATGCTGTTTTATACATACAACATTTTCAGAATAATCCTTTTCCAGAAATTGCATAGCTGAAACTGTTGCAGACTTCTACAAAGCAATGAATTGGTTTTTTATTCGTGGGGTTTGAAACAAGACTTGATTTCCACTTGACATGAAAAAACAGGTGTTAATGAGATAATTAGCTTCAAAACAATTTGTTAAATGCTGTGGTGAATGCCAAGAAGTTTTTGAAGAAAACTCAGATGCCTTATTAAAATGTACTCCAGGCAAATGAGTTTTCAGTCTCATGGTTTGGATTATACTTGAAATCAAGCTTGATAACTATACTTTGGGCCTTTTAAGATGATTTTTTTCCATTTATTCAGTGTTGTTTTATTCATTTATCCATGCATCTATTTCTAATAGAGTTTTCTGCTTTTTTACCTGCAGGTTCTTGGCTAAAGGACAGAATGCTCTAATAGAACTACAAACTCAAAGACCTGTTGCTTTAGAGTTGTACAAAGATTTTAAAGAGCTGGGGAGGTTTATGTTACGCTACAGTGGTTCCACTATTGCTGCAGGAGTTGTTACAGAGGTATGGCATTTTTGTAATAGACTTTCTATACCGTAGAGGAACAACGATATGGTTAAGTCCTGTTTTACACCCTCTAGCCCAAAAAGCGAATTATTTCTGCTAAAAAAGAGACAGTGCTTCAGCAAGATGTGAGGAAAACTTGTCATGACTCCGTTTAATTTATTAGGAGTAAAAATTACTCTATTTAGAATTTCCCCTCTTCCCCCTTGAGTTAACATCAATCTTTTTGAAATCTGCCTGTATAAATATACTGGAAGCAGTTTGTAAATAAGATGTGTTGGCCATTTTTACTGTGTCTAGGTTGGGTCCAGTATCTTTTTCTGTTAAAATTAAAAACTATTGTACATTTGATTCTTACGTATGCTAAAAACATTTTCTGATCCTGTGTGAGATGAAGCAAAGACTGTGGGGCTAAACATAAATGTTTTGTCTTCTACTGGAAGCAAAAAATATGAATGTCTCTCTATCTGTCCCTTTAAAAAGTCTTCCTGTGATTTAGACACATTAACCAAGTCCTAGTACTGAGAACTAAAGGCTGAGTCATTTAATGTCAAAACTTAGAGCACGAACATTTCTGGTTTCTCCATCCATGCATAGGAATGATGTGCTAGGTCAGCCAGAGGCATTATGGATGTGTCTGGTCTTAAATAAGATCCAGAAATAGGATGGATTGCACCCATTTTTCATTAAATTTAGGTTGAGGTGACTGGGGTTCTATTTAGATCTGCTATGTTTAGATCTAGACTAATGTTTGTAGAATTGGGACTAAATAAACTCTTTGATTTGTTATTTGGGAATTGCTACTTTAGTATCTGTTGTCTTGTTCTGAGAATTTAAGCGGAAAAGGAATTATTTTTTCCACAACTACATAATACTGAAAAACACTGTGATCATTTTACACTTAGTACTTAATTTTTCACCATAAGGTTTTTTCCATTTACTTGTATTTTAGATTAAAGAATGACAGCGGTGACAGAATTTCCACCGTCCAAGCAAAACTCAATCAGATATCCAAACTTCTGTTTAAGAATCCAATTATTTCAGTTGAAGGAACAAGTGCAATTAATTGGGGAGAAGATGGTGGTGACAAAAGTCAAATTGTGTGAGACATCTGGGGATCCCTTCATCAGTCTCTCCTGGTGCAGAACAAGATGCCAACTGACAAGGAACTGCAAGTGTTGCACTTCTTATCTCAAGAATCTCATATGTTTATCCATGTGGAATTTAGCCCTTAGAGAAGTTGATGGAAAAATATTAGAAAGTTGAATTAGAGAAAAAGATGATGAATTATCATGAAACAAACTCCTTACTTCCAGACATAAATTGTTTACATATTTTCTTTGGTTGCTTTTTTGCTGCACATTAATTCAGTAAAGTAACTTTATTGGTCTAATATATTTTTAGTTTTGAGTTGAATGCGTATTCAGGGGAAAAAAGAGAACTATTTACCTTGTTTTCAAGAGAACAGCATGTAGTATTATCATGGGATTGTTTTCCCTTTCCCAAAATTTATTTAAAAAAAAGAAATTTTCTTTTGCTGTGTAGTGGAAGCTGTGCCAACTTTGGCTAATTTTATTTTTTAAACAGTAAGAATAATAAAATTAATTTGTCTGAGCATTTTTGTCTCTTTCATCTTTTTTATTTAAACACTCCTAAATTGTGTTAAATTGTTCTTCACTTACCATAACTGAGACGTTTCAGAGTAAACTTATGAGTTAAAATGCGAAACTGGCATCCAATTTGGCTTTCTGAAGAAATAATTTCAGTTTTTCTCATGTAACTCAGTGCAGCCACTGTGCATACACCTCTTTCATCCAGATTTAGTGCTCTTTTGAACAAAGGCTGACAGTTTAATCTTGTGGTATCTGCTAAAGCCAAATTGTGCTGACTTATTCCTGTAACTCTTTCCTGCTTTTCAGTAATGGGGCAAATGAAGTCTCCCAGCTGAAAGGAGGATCCTTCTGCCTCCTCCAGCTCAGAACAGACACACTTTACTACAACTTGGAAATTTTTTTTTTTGGGTAGGAATTTTGAGAGGATGTCAGATATTTCAGGACCTGCATATGAGTGCAGAGTGGAGACAATTCACCTTTGCCCAGAGTTAGTAGTGAGGGACAGGAACTGAAGCAGTTGCTCCAGAGCGTTGGTTGCTGTGGTTAACCAAAGGAAAGCTGTGTCCAGAGTTGTGAAGAACACAAAAATGCTGTTTGTTATTTAGTTCACAGTCCTTCATGGTCTGTACCTACTCTTCCCACGTGATTTTTTTTTGTAGATAACTTTTTTTGCACTTAGGTGTTTTAGCCCCAATTCAGCAGCTACCTGCACTTGACTACATAGATGAATTGTATTGTTGACTGCATGGATATTTGTAGAAGTATCAGCAATGCTTTATGTAGAAATGACTTCTGTAAAATCTTACGAATCTGAAACACCTGAAAACTGTTACTGCCAAAACTGAAGCTATGAATTACCACTATTTGTTATGTCTTTTTATAGACCAAAAATTGCACTTAAATATTTATCAGTTTCAACATGCCACTGTGAAGGTTTTGGTGCCCTTGTTGGATTCCAGAGATTTATACTGCCAAGCTCCTGCATTGAACCTGTTCCACTTGAGCTTGCCTTCAAACTTTGAAAGTGTTTAGGTTGCTCTTAAGTCAGGGGACAGTTGCAGTCTTCAGTTTTAAGACTTGCATTAAGTTCCTTACTGTTTATGGACAAGGAAGTGTGATACAGGGTGAACCTCTGATAACTCTTCTCACACATGGTTGCATTAAATTTTGAGGCTCACTCTTCTGTGATAACAGAAAAGCTACTGCATGTTTTCCCAGTTTGCATTTTGAGAGAAGCATGGTATTACTTAATCCAGTTTCAACTTGACTGCACTACCTTTCAACACAGATTTGAACTCTGCCCGGAGGTGCTGCTTGGTTGAAGCATAAATGATTTGTTGTTGTGCAATAGAAGCATATAACCTTTCTTCAGTCAAAATATTATTGCATGTTAATCCACGTGAAACTTGATGGCTTGGCAGTGGTCTAGGATGCAAAACCTTCCTGAACTGCTGATTGAGATACTAACAATCTCCTGATGAGAACATACTGCTCTCTGGGTGTAGTGCTTTTAATATCTCTGGAGAGCAAGGAGGTGGCATGCAATCAATCTTAAAGCAATTTGATAATCCTAAGCATTGTCTTGGAGAAAATGTCTTCTACACAGCTCTTACCAGGCAGTTTAGGTTCTTGGGAAGCTAATGAAAAAACTAATTTTGTGTAACAGGCTTCTCTGTAGTAAGATGGCTTCCACTGGAATATCTATGGAAAGGAAAGCATGAAAGCCAGTGTCTTGCTTTTTTTGTGGGAAAAAAAAGAGATTATTTTCTGACAACGTGTAATATTGTACGAGGTACGATTGTGCTTCTCAGCTGTTTGAATTTAGGGGTCACTCAGCTGTTTGTATTGTTTGATGTTTGGGGATATCGGTGGAAGAGTTTCTTAGTGCTTAAAATCTTTTGGTTTGGTAGGTGCGTTGGTTTTGGGGATAGAAGGAAAGTATTGAGGATGACAAAACAGTGAACGTGAGCTGCAGACATGCTGGTCTTAAGTGTCTTTTCTTGTGTCTGCTGACACTTAGAAGCAGTTTCCTGGCTAGGTGTTTGAGTGTTGAATTATTTTGTTTAGTTGTTGCAAAATGTTTACAAACTGTAACTTGAAAAACTGTTACAGGTAGAAATTCCCTTGTCATACTCTTCTTTTTATCTTTTTTTCAGTACTTTATTTCTTATAGACAGAGAAAAGCTGGTTTCCAGCAACTGTGCTGTTCTTCCCTCCTTGCTTTGACTCCTAGAAAAGAACCAAGTGTCACAGAAATACTAATTTTTCCCCTTTCCTGCTGTTGTTGGTCAGGGTTTGTTCCCACTTGTAAGTGGTGCAGGGAAGAGGGAGGGGGAGGAGTTCGGACTCGCTGTGCAAATACATACAGACATACTAATCTAAATTGATGCCTCACTGAAAAAGAATCACAGATGAAGCAAGCAGCCAACGATGGCTCACCCACAGGCTCTCTTAGTGCTGGAAAACTTCATTGGTGGCAAATTTGTTCCTTGTTCCTCCTACATAGACTCCTATAATCCATCCACCGGAGATATCTATTGCAGGGTTCCAGACAGTGGCAAAGAAGAGGTGAGTACTATCCACGGATACAAAGGAGTGAAAAATGTTAAATGCATGTAACAATAACCTTTTGGTGAGAGAAGCTGAAGGTGAGAGAACAGAAAAATGATGACTTCAATGCTTAAACAAGTAACTTCTTGATTATATTGTAGTATTGTGTAATCCACAGCTGCAGCAGCAAATGCTGTCATTTTTTTCATTTTGCTATTAGAAAGTTACGGTCTGGATTCTAAGCTGGTGTGAATCAACAAAGCTTCAGTAACTTGCATGGAGCTTCTTCAGCTCACATGGTGGGAGATGCCTTGTGCATAAGTTAACAATAACACCCAGACAGGCTGTAAATATAAACAATCTATAAGTGAGAAGAGTGTTTGTTGATCTTTTCTGTAAATAAATTTAGAGGCACCATATGCAACTAAATGTGTTCTTCCTTAGTGTCTTGATGATCTGCAGTTTTCATTTAAAAGGATTTTTGGCTTGGTGTCTCTTCTCTGAAGATGGTAAAGAGCTTTCAGACCTCTCTGGTTTTGAGATTAGCAGTTGGATATTCAGTGGCTGTAATGAAGTGGCTGTGATAAGTGCATTTCCTTACAACATACCCTGCATCCATAGGATTTTCCTGGTCTTGTGCTCTCTACTGGGGTGAATGTTTCCTGAAACTTTGTACATATTCAGGTGTGGATGGGCAATGACATTCATCAAGGGTGCTGCAGTTTCATAGATACTACTTTATAGGGGGCCTACAAGTCTATGTCCAAAATAGTATTTCAGACTTACTGAAGGGGGGAAGTGACTGTATAAGCTTGGATAGCACAGAGGGCTTGGAAAATATTGTCAAATACTGACAGCACTTTCAAAATGTATTTTTAAACAAACTACTACTGTGTGTAGCTGATCCCTTCACTTACATTTCAGCCTTATTGACATCCTTTCTCTTTGCTTCTCTCTGCAGAAACCTTTGCACTGTAATTTCAACTGGGTAAATATTTGTTAGATGCTGATGACCAAGGGTTAAAGAGTAACAGGTTGGGTTTGTTGGAATACATCTGTGTAAGTTCATTTCTCTCTTAATTCTGCCTGAAAAGAATGCTGTTTTATGTGCAGGTGCAAATCTTCCTGTCCAATCTTTCGCAAAATTGTTAAAACCAGAGAGATTCGAGAATGCCAGAGGCTGCTGGTTACTCTAGAGATCCAGCTCAAGCATCCTAAGAGTAATGGCTTGTCTCTTTTCAGCTTTCTGAGTCAGTGCTTGTGTGTAGCAATGGGAACCCAGTTTAAAGACTTGTAGATTTGGTGAGTGCTTTAGTCGTGCCTTTAGACACCTGTACACAAAGGTTGGGCTCTGCAGAGCTGGCATCCGCTGGTGACTGATGGAATATGCTGAAGAAAATGCAGTCACATACTACTTGAGGTTATCTAGAGATATCAAAGTAAGCATCTGACCTGAGTTCAACAAAGGGCTCAGGATGCTGGTTTCTAGCAAGGCTCAACGTCCAGTTGCGTATCTTCTTGGTTAATTTTAGTGGGAAGTTAGAAGGTGACACAAGGGGAGACAGTGAGTCTGTTGCTGACCCTGGAGTTTAACACCAGGTCAGCTGCTGTGGCCATTTTCAGCCACCTTCTGCCAAAAATGCCAAATGTATTTTTTTTCTAGGGGTTAGTTTGTTCCCCAGCTAGATATCTTAAATTCTAAATAGCAGTACCACAGCAAGCTGAGTAGGTGCCCTGTATCTCCAAAAGACAGGCTGATGAGGACTAATTAGTGCTGACAAATACCTACTTTAAAAACACTTCTCTTTATGATGCCTTTTCCTGGTCTTAAAATCAAGAGTCATACACGGTTAGAAGGGGAAAAGGGATTTTACCTTGGTATTTATTTTAAGGATCCTTAGGTGCACACGTCCAGGTCAAATGCATCGAGATGCACCCCGCCGAGTCTATCTCTGTGTCCGCCTCCCCCCCCCCCCCAACATTGGGTATAACATTATAGGTTTTACTAATTAGCATATCTATCAAAGATTCCCCAATGAGAGGTTCAAGTGAGCCCCCCCTCCCCAAGGAACCTTCCCCTGGATGGTTCTATCTTAGTTTACAGAATATGTTCTGGAGAGGACCTTGGGGTCTGGGACACACTGATCCCTAGCTACGAAGCTTCTAAAATGTTTAGTCTCTTAGCTTGACAAACAAGCCCAAGAATGTAGGCAAAAAGCACTAAGAATACAGAAGTTGTAAAAAGGTATAACAGGGGTATAAAAGAAAAGGCAAAAATCTTCATGGCATCATTTAAAGAACCTGTCTCCTGCACATCATCCCCTGCAAAAGCAAACATCATGTCCTGAGGGCAGTTCAGTTTGGGGTATTTTGATAGCAATCTTTTACGATGGGTCTGGATTGTGTGTTGTTTCTCTGTGTCTGTCTTGTGCAGAAGAGGAAAGCAGAAGGAAGTGTTTCAGACACATGAGTTCATAGTTGAATTCTTATGCGTGTTTTCTTTGTGGCTTGACTTTCTTTGCTGCTTTTTGCTAGTCAAACTAAGTAACTGTTTAACCTTTGTGTGCTCTCTTACTTCTCTACAAATCTCCTTTTTTCCTCTTACTTTTTTTTAGATGAATCTACTGCCACTTAATTCCTTCCTCTGCTAGTTTTCTCTTGTGCCGTCTGTGAAAAAGCAACGTTTTTGTCCTTTTAAACCCACTGAAGGGTTAAAAATGCAGACAGTCTTGACTATCTCCTTTCCTGGGAGCACCTGGTGGAAAAGGCCACAGAGGAGAGGACAGATGAGCAGCATCAGCACCACAGGACGGGAGGGTGGAAGTACAAGTTAATTAGTGAAGGTGGTATGGTTTCACAGGGGGTGAACCTTTTCAGGGTAGCGTGGCATCTGCACTGGACTCACTCAGGAAGCTGCAGTTCCCCTTTCCCAGGCCTGGTTTGGTCCTGCTTCAGCTGTTCAGTGGCTGACAGCCTGTTGCCATTGGCACTTGAGCAGGAGGTTGTCGAACTACAGTCAAAAGAGAAGAGTCTGGGTTTCTGAGCATGGCCAGTGATCCATGTGACCCTCTGCATGTTGGTTTATTTCCCACCTTGCCATCTGTACTGGTGTTGTTCTGGCTTTCAAACTCTGGGCCTTAGTTTTACAGGGCCCATAGATTCTGATGTGTGTGGGAGGGGGAAGGAGAAGGAGTAGATAGATTTTATCTTTTTGCTTGCTTGAACTTTTGTGTCATTAGTAAAACATCTTTGGAGTATCTGTAAATTATTTTGTGATGGTTTTTATACGACCCGTCACAATCTGAAGGAACAAATTCGGAACTCAGTTTTGTGGAATTGGTGGAAAGGAGCCTTCAGTGACTTCATGGGAGCCAGCAATGTAGCAACATTCAGAGAGGTCATAATGGTCTGATTAATATTACATCAGCATCCTCCTAGTTATTGATTTTGGCAGATTTCCAAAACTGAAGAAATTCTATGAGCAAAATTTTGGGAAATCAGCTAAGACAGCTTTGACTAAATCACCACTTGGATGCATATATTGGACATTGGGAGTATTGAATAAGTGATACATAGGAAGCAAAAGTTGGGAAATAGGGCAGTTAATTAAAATATGGAAGGATATTGATGACCATCTTTAGTTAGCGTGAGACTGGTAAACCTGAAGAAGGAACTGCTTATAAATCAACAGATGGCAGAGGCAGGTAACTTCCATTTAAGACTCCCGAGGAAATGATTGATAGGAGAGAAAGCCTTCTTCTGAATTTTAATCCTTTGAAGACGGGTCTACTTTCGAAAAGTGCTGGTAATCTGCCACTGTTCAGAAATGTCAGGCTGAAGGACATGCAGCAGTCACGTACATCTCAAGCAAAATACTGATAAGAGTGATGTGCATATGTATAAATGCATGTAATGATGCTTATTTGTAGGCTTCCTTAGGTGTCTGATGAGACAACTGACTAAATCTCGAGTTTAGAAAGGAACTTTTCTTTTCCTGTGAGGGCATTAATGAGTTTCTAGCTGTGATCAGGTAAGATAAAATTTTTCTCTGAGTGTCCATTCCCTAAATATATTCTTAGTCCTTGCTTGAACCAAATGGTGAAAATCAAGAGCTAGCAGACCATCCAGTCCATTTCTTCCCCAGCCCCTTACTTTCATCATTGCCTGGTGTGGCTGAAGTCCTGTGTTGCAAGGGTTGTGTGTATTTAGACTGAAGCTGCATTTGCTCTGGGGAGATTGTTGCTCTTTCCTCCATGAGAAACAAGATTCTTTTCTGTTTTGGCCAGTGGCGCTTGCTGGTGCCAGTTGATCAGTCCAGCATTTCTTCCAGGCCTGGATGGTGGCCCACAAGTTGCTGTAATTTGGAGAAAAGCAAGAGTTCCAGTGGAAGTTTCTTTTCTAGATATTCTGTTTCAACAACACTTCTTGAGTTATGGGATAGTGTCTTGATGACAATGGAGAAGCTCTAAGGAGTTGTCATCTTCCCAGCAATGTCAACTGGATTATTAGTCTCTAAACTATGAATTAATCTGCTGAGTGTTTGATATTTTCTTAAGCCTTTCATTAGCATTCACCATCCCTCTTTTGCTTTTTTAGGTGGAAGCTGCTGTCAAAGCTGCCAAGGATGTCTTCCCAGTTTGGTCCTCAAAAAGTCCATCGGAAAGATCTCAGATCCTGAACAAATTGGCAGACCTGATTGAACGTGACCTGGAAGCATTTGCACAAGCAGAGTCAAAAGATCAGGGTAAAAACTGGAACTGTTAATCTCAAATATAGTGTGCCTTGCTGAATATTGAAATGGAGGATTTGGATGAAATTTTTAGTGTGGTATGAACTGTTGGAGCAAATTGATGTGCGAGAACTTTGAGGATATTTTGGACTAGGGATTCCTGGGGCATTCTTGCTTTTCAGAATTGCTGACTTTGACTTCAGTTGTCAGATATTTGGAATGCATTACTAGAGGGGAGCTGTTGTTGACTATGGTTGCAGTGTACTGGGATTACTTGGGCACAGGACAAAAGACATTTCCCAAAACATACACAAATCAACTTTCAGAGCAGACTACAAAGCACTGTTTCTGTCCATGATGACAGCAGCATGTTTGGTTTTGTTTCAGGAAAAACTATTACGTTTGCCAGAACAGTGGACATCCCTCGGGCCGTGCACAACTTCCGTTTCTTCGCCTCTTCCATCCTTCATCATGTCACAGAGTGCACCGAGATGCCAACCATGGGCTGTGTGCACTACACCTCGAGGGCACCTGTGGGAGTTGGTATGATGATCTTCACATGCTGAAAAGCTTGGCAGAATGTCTGCCTCAGTACGGGCTCAGCAAAGAAAAGATTTTTTTGAAAGCATTTAGTGTCTCTGAGTTGTGTGCTAAACATGGGCTTGTCTGCCAAAGCATCAGCAACCTCATGTAAAATCAGTTATGCTACTTCATGGCAAAAAGAACGCATGTCTTAAAAAGCTTAGCCTATTGCTCTCACCTTCAAAATCTCGCTTGTGTTTTGTCTGTGTGTGTCTGTGGATGAGTATTACGGCTGTGGATCGGTGAGATGTGCAGAGAGCACTGAGCTGCTGCTCCTGCGGGGAGAGTGGGATCCCCCTCTCCTTTGGGAAAGCAGGAGTAGTTTGCAGTGAGTCTGTGGCCCGAGTGCACGTGGGTGAATAAACCACTCTAGCTGGGGAATTACAGAACTCGGCCACTAGATGCTGCTGCTGCTTCAGAAATAAAGTGGTTGTGCTGTGCTGACAAGTAACAGCGTGGCAATGATTTCATTATTAGGTTATGTTATATATATATATAACAAAAATAACATATTAAATATATATGAAAGCTCCACATTTACACTTGAATTACTTAAAACATAAAATCGGCTGACGTAGAGGACCTTTTAAAAAGTTTTCTTGAGCAGTGGAGGACATGACTTCTGGTAAAATTATTCTCATAAGGAAAAGTCCATCACTGCATCTACTCCATCAAACAGAAAGAAATCCTGTGGCTTTTGTGAGGAGTCACACCTGACAATTACAGATTTTTTTTTCCATAATTTTCTATAAATATGTAAAGTGAAAATATTCCTAAAAGCAATTACTGAAAATAATTCTGGTCTCTCAGCAATTCATGGGAACAACAGTGATAAATACAGTGATAAATTTTGGCACTCATAAGTTAGACTAAAATTTGTCTGGAAGATGTGTACTATATGCTATACATAGTTTGTTTAATACTAAAATAAAAAAATAAAAAACAGCTTTAAAGAGCAAGAGAAAGCAGGAATGATCTGAGCTGGTACATTCAGCCTGGAGAAGAGAAAGCTCTTGGGAGACCTACAAGAGAGATGAAGAGGGACTTTTTACAAGGGCATGTAGTGATAGGACAAGGGGTAATGGCTTTAAACTGAAGGAGGGTAGGTTTAGATTAGATATTAGGAAGAAATTCTTTACTGTGAGGGTGGTGAGGCACGGGAACAAGTTGTCTGGAGAAATGGACAATGCCCCAACCCTGGCATTGTTCAAGGCCAGGTTGGATGGGGCTTTGAGCAACCTGGTCTAGTGAAAGGTGTCCCTTGGGGCTTGGAACCAGATGATCTTTAAAGACCCTCACAACCCAAAACATTCTATAATTACTTTCACTTGCTCTTTGCTAACACAAAGTATTACCACAGACCAGTTGTTGTAAATGATTGTTATGGCTAACCTTGCATTAATGTTCATAGGAAACACTAAAAAACTTCCTGAGAATATAAAATTCTGCCCTGAAGAAGCAGCAAAACTTATTCAGAGAGTTCAGCTGGTCAATTTTAGAATCATTTGTACAGATCTTTTAAGAAGCTATCTCCCTGTGAGAAATGCTGTAAATTTATTATTGTACAAGTTGTCTGGAAATAAAAGCCATGGCCAAATTCCCTTCATAAAACTGAATTGGTGTATAAGTGCTTGAGGTCAGAGAAATGAGTTTTGTATCCCAGCAGACTGACCTCCTGTCTTTGTGTTTTTGTTTTGTAGCTGGTTTAATCAGTCCTTGGAATTTGCCACTGTATTTGTTGACTTGGAAAATAGCTCCTGCCATTGCATGTGGAAATACTGTGGTTGCCAAGCCAAGTGAGATGACATCTGTCACAGCCTGGATGATGTGCAAGCTCTTGGAGAAAGCAGGTAAGTCCCATAGCACTCTAAGGAGGGGGAAAAGGGTGGAAATGCTTGTCTGTGCACCACTATTTTTTTTTTTTTGTTGTTGTTGCAGAAAGCGGAAGGTGCTCAAAGGCTTTGGGAAAGACTGTTTGCTGTAGCTGAATGTTGTACTGGAGAACAAAAAGCTTTCTCTGTCCTCATTCTACCCTATCTTCCCCACCCCAGCTATTGCCCATTTTTTTCCATTATCTTCTGATGAAAAGTTTTTGTGTACATCCTTTGCCCCTCCTGCACTCCACTTAAGGACGTCCTAAGTCTGGCGCAGGCAAAGGAGCCGTGAGAGCATAAAAGACTGAGAATCAGCTCTTGGTAACTGTGTCATGGCTGTATTTGGTGCACTATTGATTAAAACTGGGAGGACAGTTGCTTTTTCCCTGAACGACTGAACACCATATCTCTGATGATGCATGTCAGACAAGCTTGATTAATTAGTGGAATTGGTTTTATCATTTAACCCATGAACCCCAGACCTGTTTAACGGCATGGATTTCAGCTACTACTGAAGTTAAGGGTCAGTATTTGTCACCCTCGAGCTGCTGGTTACTTTCTAACAAAACACAGGGAAGTGACCCCCTCCGAGTGACAGGAAGGGTCCGATGACTGTGTGCCTTTGTTCCCATCAGGGGTGCCTCCGGGGGTGGTGAATGTCGTGTTTGGAACGGGTGCCAAGGCAGGAGAGGCCCTGGTGTGCCACCCTGACGTGCCTCTGATCTCCTTCACGGGCAGCACGCTGACGGCCCAGCGGATCACGGAGAGAAGTGCTCCACACTGCAAGCGGCTCTCGCTGGAGCTGGGCGGCAAAAACCCCGCCATCGTCTTCGATGATGCTGACTTGAGCCAGTGCATCCCCACCACCGTGAGGTCCAGCTTTGCCAACCAGGTGCGTCCCACCCCTGTAACACATAAACCCCGCTGGCAGCAGGAGGGGCGTGTGCCTGAGGGTTTGTGTGCATGGGTGCATCTGCTTTTGGATCTGAACCTCAAATTGTCAAGGTCTGTTTCAAGACCGTGTGTGAGAAAATCCTAAGTAGAAAAATACAAAAACGGTTTCATTATTCCACAAGGAGGGAAACAAAGTAATAAAAGGCTCTTTTTTGTGCTCTCCATCAGAAGATAATGAGGTGCTATTACTCGTGTCAAAGTAGATACATTTCTTACCTCTCAGGGAAGCAGCTGCTTTAAGACCCGCTGTGCAAGTAAGTGGGAAGCCTGCTGATTTGCTGGAATTCAGTTAGAGGACTTCCCCCAAAATTTTACCAGCATTGTTCTTCCCTCATCACTACCTGCGGGAGAGAACACCAAAGCCAGGAAATTGTATCTGGGCAAACGTTTAGAAAAATAGCTTGGTATCAGAGGGAGATTATCAGGAAATGAAGAGAGAGATCATTCAGAGTTGGAAATCATAATTCCCATTAAAAAATGCTGGAGAAGAAAAATATATAATCAATGAAAAACCTAGTTTATTTATGGTAGTGATTGCATGATCCTGATACTGTTTTGCCTTTTCCATCACTTTTCCTTTTTTATCTGGAAAAAAAATCCCACTTTGCAGTGCTGGTTAATGTAGTTTGCATTCCTGAGGTTGCAGAGACACAAGTGATCTGGGTTGTAATTCCTAGTACATATCAATAGTGCAATGTAATATGAACCAATATTGCTGATTTCTTGTTGGTTTCTTTCTTTTTGGTAGGGTGAGATCTGTCTTTGTACCTCCAGGATCTTTGTTCAGAGGGGAATATACAGTGAGTTTTTGAAGAGGTTTGTGGCAGAGGCCAAGAAGTGGAAGACTGGGAATCCCTCAGATCCTACAGTCGACGTGGGAGCACTAATAAGTAAAGAGCATCTAGAAAAGGTGATGTTACATGGACTTTTTGTGATTTCATGTGATCTTTTAGAGGGCTACAAAAGGTAGTGTCAGGAGTATATGGGAAAGGATCATGTCAGCTCTAGGATTAGCTCTGAGGGATGATAACTCAAAGCTATTGTAAGGCATCTTTTTAATGAGGTTTCTGTTGCCTGTGGCCTGGGATCATGTAATTACTCTGAAAAAATCAAACTCCCTGGAGAAAATAACTTAAAATGACAAAAGAATATTTCCTCCTGTTTGAATGGAATAATTCTAATGGTTTCTAAGTCCTAAATTTATTCTCACAAATCTCAGAGTTCAACAACATTTTCTTGGATTTTAATAGTCTATTTGCTAGGATCACTTATTTGCCTAATACGTTATTTCACAAGGTAAAAGTCTTATTTTTATATCACTCTGGCAAATTCTGGGTGTACAAAACACAATTCCCTAGAACTGCTTGCAGGAATTTGTAATGGTCTGTGTGTGGAGAGCAGCTGGTGCACAGTTAGATACAGTCTGCTTTAGTGGCTTGTATGAAATGAATGCTGTGGTGTCAGAGTTCAGGGAGAGCAAATGCTCATATCCCAGAACTCTGACGCAAGAGGCAGACTGAAAAACCACAGTGTGAGAGAAAGCCAGACCTTTGATGTGCTTCCTGATGCCTCAGCAGGTTCTCCACATTCTCCTGTTCTGCAGTAGAGCGGTAGAAATACCCACTTCCTGAGGTCCTTAGTCTGTAGCACCACAGAGAACTTCCAAGTTTAACCTACTAAGGTGGCTAAAAGAGGAAAAAGATAAGGAAACCTGTGGTATATCTGTGGTCTTTCTGTAAGGAGAGAAACCAGGCAACGACTGCAGAACAGCAGAAGCAGATCAACAGTACGTCCTACATGTTCAAGGTAGCAAGCTTATGCTAGCAGCAGCCATGGAAACATCTTTAATTATTTATTGATGAGATTTTCTGTAGCATTCATGGCTTCATCATCCTAGTGGCATGTAAACATTTAAAAAGCCTTGCCTGTGAGGCAGGAAAATCCCTTGGAGTAAATGAGTGAACCGTGGCATGGGATATATGGCAAACTGCCCAGGCTCCTGGGAGAGGGGAGGGAGTCTCTGAGACCACTTGTGTTTTCACCAAGGGCCCTACTCTTTTGACAATACTTAGTGGGAAGGGCCAGCAGTGTTGCCTCCTAGGCTAGTAAGTGTTAGGAAAGAGAAAACCATTGTTTTTTCAGCAAGAAATACACAGCTTTGCATACAAAGAAACACAGCAACAAAAGTTAGGGAATGCTGCCCTCTGTTGTAAGAGGGCAGCATGTGCCAACTGGAGACATTTGGGGGCTCCTGCTGATGTGTGAACGCTCTGGATTTGGTGTCCTTTAGCAGTGATGTTTTTCTGCTGCTTCCCCAGGTAAGGAACTATGTGAAGAAAGCCCAGGCTGAAGGAGCCAGAGTCCTCTGTGGAGAGGGAGTGGATCCTTTGGCCCTCCCACCTGGCAACCAGAAAGGCTATTTCATGTTGCCCACAGTTATTGCTGAAGTCAAGGATGAATCTTGTTGCATGCAAGAAGAGATTTTTGGTCCTGTGACATGTGTGGTAGCATTTGATACAGAAGAAGAGGTGATCAAAAGAGCCAACGGTGTGAAATATGGCTTGGCAGCCACGGTGTGGTCTGGCAACGTGGGACGTGTTCACAGGGTGGCACACAGGCTGCAGTCTGGATTGGTGTGGACCAACTGCTGGCTTGTGAGAGACCTGAACTTGCCATTTGGTGGGATGAAAGCCTCAGGCATAGGCAGGGAGGGAGCAAAGGATTCCTACGAGTTCTTCACTGAGGTCAAGACCATCACAATAAAGCACTGACATATATCAACAGAAGTATTTCAGAGTGAAATAAATGACAGCAATTTGAGTTATCAAAAATGGCTCCTTAGAGCACAGGCTACTATTGTGGCCATTCCTTCTTGATCTTTGGTCAAGTAATATCAGTGACAGCTGAAAATGATCATCCCAAATACTAATGTTAAAGGCAGCTTTTCATGAGGTTGGATTAGAAGATCAGTGTGGACTCCAAAATCAACCCATCCCAAGCCAGATGACTTGTCTGTCTTACAGATCCTAAATCTTTTTGATATTCCTGTCTCAAAAATCTGTCCCTCTAAGGCAGATTGGAGAAAGAGTAATATATGATGGTAGCTCTGGTTGGTGAATTACCTTCAGGGAGAAAGCAGCAAGCACGTGGTGAGGCTGATATTATAAAGGGGCATCAGCTCTATTTCACTCTGAACAGTGTGAAAATCCATCCATATTGCACTTCACTGATATCAGACAAGGATTGATACTATACTACACTGAAAGCCTGAGGAACTACTTTTAACCTACTAAGTGGTTTTCAACCGCGGGGTCATGACATTCTCATGATATTCACAGAGACAATAAATGTTTTAATTATAAACTTCTTTATAGTAGGGAGCTGAATGATCCTAATACCTGTTCTCTAACAGGTATTATCTAATTTTTGAAATTAAAGCCTTTTGTCACTTTGAGACCTCAGTGATGGTGGTTTTTACATCCCTGCACAAAAATATGGCTGCATCACAGACAACATCACTCTACATTAATAAAACCTAGAATTTCCTCCGAAGAGAACTAACTGTTGGAAATGTTTGTCACCAAAATGTAAAACCTCTTCCAACTCTTCCTCATTTGTTAGCAGAGATTTTTTTTAATCAAATATGTCACTTACTTACTTGTTTCCTTTCAACAAAAAGAGAAATAGGGTTGGATGCACCTCAGCATCTCTGGATGCCACCTGGTTGCAGGGCAGACCTAGCAGCCAGGCTGGAATTGTGGGCATTTGGTGGAGTTGGTACAAGAACCTCCAGTTGAAGGCATGTTAGGGGAATACGTAAAAAATAGGCCTAGCGAATTGATGTATTTTGAAGAAGCATAAACATTTTGTTTTAGAAATGCCTAGGTCTATTCATGACCATGTGGTGGCAGCAGGACACCTGCTTTGGTGCTTTTTATCCCCTGTCACTCAGCTGGGAGGGGAATAAACAGCCATGTCAGTGCATTTTGCCAGTTTTTTTTTTTTCCTTCTATTTACACATCCTGTTTGGAAGAGCAAAAGATCCCAAAAGCTGTGAAACACTTCATTAGTTGGGGGGTGACGGGGAGGGGTGCTAGGGGCAGACATTTTCAGCAACTGCAGATGGGATATTGCACAATTAGTAGAAATGGTTGGATACCTTCCCCCACCTGGGTCTAGTCTAGGTTCAGGTTTAATGAGATGAATTTGCTTTCAGATGTCGATTTTATCTTTGCATTAGATGTGATGGGAGAGTTCTATATGTATTTCACATACTGGAGACAAAGGCCTGTGTGCCATCTACATGATTCTGGCCCAAGACATCGGTGGTGCAGTAGTAGATGGGGTGGGGCCAGAGCTCTGTAGGACCCCAGGTGTGGGGTATGGAGGTGGTGGCTGTGTGTCCAGCATGGCTCTGAAGGTTTCTCAGAGGTGAACTTCTGGGAAGCCCCATTCCATCATCCCTGTGTCCAGCACCTCAGAGAGGTAAGGGAGGTCTGCTGGTGCTAATGATGCTGCTTACTTTTGAGCAGGAGGAAGAGCCCATGTGAAGATACAAAATATTGTCCCTTTCTGTGTTTTCTGTCTCTAATGGATGGACTCCTTCTCTGGTTAATGTGCAGTTCAAGTGCCTTGCTTATTCTGCTATTTCTTGCCCTTTAAGATTAATAGACATTCATACATGTACATGTACATGGGGGGAATTTTTTTTCTTGCCTGTAGTAAAGGGTACTTCTTGCATTTCCCATGCCCACCTCCAGCCTCAGGTCCTAGCCCCGAAGGGAGCTGCTGGTGCTTGTGCAGTGAAGCAGGTGCCATGGGACAGGTTGCCTGCTTGTACCAGGAGCTCTCTGTGGGCACACAGAATTTTCCTGTATACCGAGAGCTATACGCTTCCCCATGTTTTTTATTCAGATTGACTTCCAGTGTAGCAATGTGCATGGATAACTGTCTCATCTTACAGATGAAGCAGTCCAAGGACTTATTCCTGCAGATAATGAAGGTGTCTATTGCAGCTGCTTTATTTCTGAGTTTTCTGCTCTCACTCTAAGTGGAGAGTGAAAAGAATATCCTGGAGGATGAGGCAGACTGATCCAAGTCATGAGGCTGACAGCTCTTGCAGAGCTCTTCAGGCTACACATTCTGGAATTTTCCAACATGACAGTAAAGCTTTTTTTTTTGTAGACTGCCCTGGCTTGTGCATGAAATCATGTGGTTATTGTGAGGATTTGTTTAATTACTGTTATGTAAATCTCAAAGAGTTGCTCCATCTGTTAATTCTTATTGATGGAGTGAGTACAGTTCTGTTTAACACTAGAAGATTATCTCACTGGTGTGAGATGATTACTTTACATGGGGAGGTATTAATATATTTTCCACCTTTTACAGCTCTCAGCATAGGGCTATTTTTTTTCTATTTCAGATCTTTTCTCAGCCTGTTTATGTCTGTATCCAGTTATTGTATAATGCTTGAAAGCAGCTTTGCTTAGGGAGACTCTGGATGTAGTTTGGAGAGGGGACACATCAGCTCTAATATTTATATTCAAATTGAGCTATGTCCATGTTCCCACAGTGTTTGTAACTTAGGCAAAGCAAGACATATTTGTAAAACTCTCAGGGATGAAAACAGACTTGACTTTTTGGATCAAAGAAAGTTTTGTGCGTAACATAAATGTGCAGAATGAGAATGTAAATTAGGCTGGTTTTAAAACCCTAGCTTTGGTTTTCCAAACTTCAGAAAGCTGTACCTTAAGATTCAACTTCACAGGTAGAGTCAGATACTTAAGATTTTCCTCTTAATAACAACAAAAGAAGGAAAAAGAAAAAAAGACAGTGGGATTGTGAGGGAACTGTGAAGAGTTTCTTCCCAGGCTTGTCTTCAGGGCTGAGGTTTAAGTTTTTTCCCAGGCTTGAAGCTTGAGCTCAGCACCTGTCTCAGCTCTTGAAGGGATGCTGGCTGAAGTGTCCAAGTACTTGTCCTTGAGATTCTTATTAAATTCGTGGATTTTATGTGTGGTGGGAGAGTGAAAAAGGAAAATGGAATGAAATTTTCTTAGTCTTAGAGTAAGACCAGGGTCTCACTTTCCACCCTAGTTGGTAATTAAATATGCTATAGAAAGCTAAATATAATGAATAAAGGAAACCAACAACAGTTGCAGGAAATTCTGGGACATTTTCTTCATTGAATTGTGTTCCCCTCCTTTCCAAGCATTTGTTTTTGCACTTGGAGGGCGATGTTTGTACTTAAGGGACAACAATGCCCAGGCGTTTTTCTAGAATACATCAAATCTCTGTTGGTAACACTTGCAATTTAGGTGAAGATCGAGGTATAAGGAGGAAAAGAGGGAAGCCCTGCAGTATTAAAACTGGTTAAACAGGATGCATCTTAATGCAGCTGAAGGCTAGTTATGCAGCCAGAAACTATGTGTATGGTGCTGCCTCCTGAAAAGGAGCAGCTGAAAAGGATTTGGAGATTATGAGGGAAAGCGTAATCAGTGTGAGAATACCAGTGTAGAACTCGGCCTGAGCCCTGCTACATCATTGCAATTAACAGGAGAGCCAGCATGATCCTGGAGAGAATAAGCAGAAGTGTGCTGAATCTGCAAATAATATTCACTTTTGTATGTAATATTACTGTCATGTTGTGCATCTAATTCTGTTCTCTTTAACAGAGAGATGTGGAGGGAGGAAAATTATTCCAAATTCTGAAAGAAGTCCTTCTAGTGTGGGACTTGGACAATGTGTTGCAACAACTTTTGGCTTCAAAAAACACCTGTTTTACCAAGACAGCTGGTGTGTATGTGTGTTCATATGCAGGGGAGCAATTGCAGGGGTCAGTGATGAGTCCAGAGTGGCAGATGCACACTCCTGGGGTGCTGTGTCAAAGAGCAAGTTTTGCTTCTTAAAACACAGGAGGTGGTAGAGCACACTGGACAGGTGTGTTCTCTGGTGGGTGACGAGTTAACCATGGCACAGCCTGCCCTGTAGCGTTTCTCTCTGGCACCAGGTGTCCTTAACAATATCCTAGAAAATGCAGATGCTTCCACAGAGGGGAGCACAAGGGTCCTGGAAGGGCAGTTGTTCAAGATGGAAAGGGGAAGATGGAAGTCATGACCTGTCAGGTGGATCAGGCTGAGGTTTCTCACCTGGTTGCAACCAGTCCGTTTTTGTCCTGCACTTTGGGAAGACGTGCTGGACCTTGCATCTTGGCTCAAGTGAAAGCAGGAATGCCTGGTCCAAGGAGCCCACTGGGACATGAGGAGGTGACAGACAGATGCTGAGCTGCGGTGGAGCCTAAGGCAAAAGCACTTGTGCAGCTTCACCAAAGGCTTGTGGGGCCTTTGTGCAGTTACGTGAAAGATGAAATAAGAACATTTCTCTGTGTGTAAGAGCTTCTGTGGTGTGCCCAGACATGATAATGAAGGGGTTTGTAATATTACCCAAACCCACAAAAGGCTCCTTCCAGGGTATTGCTAGTGAGAACGATCTCCTGGTTTCAGAGAAATGGAAGTAATTATAGACTATTTATTGTGAAGTGAGGACACACATTCATTCACAGGGTGCTAAACTTGTCCAATTAACTCTGAGCTCCTGAAATAATAATGAAAATAGTATGCTATCATTTTAATAACTGGATTTTCTCCCCCTTTGGGAACAGTGCATATTAAAGTAAGGGTCTGTCCTTGGTTATGGAGAGATTTCGTGGTTTTCTTCAAGTTTGGCTGACCCAACAAAAAAGTCAGGCAAAAGTCACATTTTCCGCAGCTGTAAAATGGCATTTTCAAGGGTTGATGTTAAAAAAAAAAGAGGAAAGAAAAGGAACATTTCCTAATCTTGCCTTAATTTTTTAAAACTGATTTGTTTACGCTTACTTGGCTGCAGTGAATTGACTGTGTTTTACTGCTGAAATATGAGCTTTTATCCTCAGGATGAATGCTAAAACATTTGTTGGTGGAAACAGCAGAATGTCTGTCTGGGCTTCTCTTTGCAGTTCTTGTGGTGAAATATCCATATTTTCACATGAGTACTTGTTAGCTGAAAATGAGTAATTTCAGTCCTGCTGAATGGCTACATTTCAGCCACCCTTTTCCAAGGAGACACTGGAGCCAGTTTTCCAAGTAGAGGACATTGAGTAGGTATGATAAGATAGCCTTAGAAGTTTGATTAGGAAATTACCTCCTTCCTGTGCTGGTTTGCTTCCAGAACTGCACTAAGCTTTTGGAGGATGGAAAAGATACTTTTGTAACCCATAATTATATTTCTACAGTGAATCATTTTTTTCCTGAGTTGTCAGTTTTGCCTATTCAAATGCGTAGTGTGGAGAGGTTTTTTTGGATCGTCAGACATGTCTCTGGCCTTTGTGGCTTTGAGTTATATGGGACAGGGGTGAAAACCAGCATCCTGCAAGAGCCACATGCACCAGAGTTTGTTGGTGATTCGAAAAGAAATTTGCTGTTACAGCGCTGGGAGATTCTTCTATCAGTTGACCCCTCCAAGGAGCTTCAGGCTGCTTCCTCTGTTGGTGATATGTTTTGAAACCTTTGCTTTATGTTTAAAAAATAAGTATGTGTATGTGCATAACTGTTCAGACATGCAGTTTCCATAGTGTGGTGCTTCAGTAAGAAGGGCAGGCTGAGGTATTTATCCAAGTGCTTCCAAAGAAAATCTCATTCTGGTCTGAGACCTCACTTTCCTGTTCAGTTTCTTTCCATGAGCAGCCTAAAAGAAAACAAGTTTTTCAGATTCCTGATCTCTTTATAGCACAACATGCTATGTATTTGTAGTGCTTAACACCGTCCACTCATCTAAATAATAAAACTACCTTATTTTGAGAACAAGGGTTCAGGGAGGTCACATTCCTCTCAGCTGATACAAATCAATGTCTACTTTTGATCTTCAGCTGATGGTTTGGTTCACGTTTTGCTGTCATCCTACCTAAGACTCTCTTTTCCTCCCAGGATCTGACCAATACCTCTTTTCCCCAGTGGAATTAGAATATTGTTTACCAAAGCGAATTGTGCTTCTTTGCCTAAGAGATGTAGCTGTTCACCGCTGAGGGAGGAAAATAATTCCTCCCATAGTTCTTCCTGAGGTTTGGCTAAGTTACTGCAGTTCATGAAGTTTGGATGTAAGGATGATAATGTTCTGTCCAAGGACAAAATACAGCAAGAGGTACATTTCAGTTTGATTTTTAAATATGCTCATTCTTTCTTTCCTTCCTAATTAATATTTAGAAATGTGCTACTATGTACTCAGATTCACTTGTTGTTTTGCTCCTGCATACCACTTCTCACTAGTGTTAGTCAGTGATACGAAATATTTAATGGGCATGCTGTGCTGCAGAAACAGCATTTTTAGCAGGGCTGTTATGTGCTTGGACAGACACAAAAAAAAAATCACTTTTTGAGAAAGCTGTCAGAAATCTGCTTTTTGAACATCAAAACTGTGAGCCCTGAATACTGAAGAAAATGTCATAATGTTCCAGCCATATTTACTCCAATGTCTCATTTGGGTTACCTGTCAAAAATAGGTAGTGAAATCACAGCTCTGACTGAGATACAGCTGGGAAATACCAGTTTCTAAGCAACCCCTTAGGCTCCAGGTAAAACTCTGATAAATAATCCTACAGTTGGACAATTCCTCTGTTGTACGTTTTTTGTGCGGCATTGATCTGCTTTTTATGACGTTGGAAAAGATGGATTCTCATTATCTGTTCTTAGCACTTCCTTTAGAGGTCTTTCCACCTTCAAAGCAGTATATGAACTTTAGTTAATTAACCTTCTTTGCGCATCTTACATCTGGAAGTGTGAAGCATTTTTCATCTTGCTGCTGAGGCAATTTAAGGACAGACTATACTGTAATGCCTGCAAGACATTTCTTTAAAGTGAGTTGAGGGTAATTTTTCCCCCATGCAGTCATGTTCTGAAAGGTTTGATTAATCTCACCAGAGAAGAAAGTTGCTTTGTAAGGGAGAGGCAGAATGTTCCTGGCTGAAATTTTCTTGCTTATTCCTTTCTTTGGTGGTAATATGATTTATGTTTTCTTCAGGCATCCTGGAAAACTAACTGCTGTAACTCAGAGAAGAAGGTGTCAGCTGGTGTGTGCTCTGACTGGGTGTCTGGTAAGGATGAGTTAGAGCAGAGCAGAGGTAGGGAGAGTGAAAGATTTCAGTGTACATCACTGGGAGGTCAGACTCTTCAATTCAGGAAGGCTGGTTAGTTCTTGTTTCACTATAGATGAATCTTGTAAATCAATTTATATACCTCTAAATAATAAACATACTTAACAGCAGATGTAAAGAAGCAGAATATAAGTGAGGACTAGATAATTCAAATCATGTACACAGAGAAAAAGCAACTGCTGACACTCATCTGTGCACAGGAAAACAGTAAATCTACAGCAATATTCTGAACAATACAAAATTTTCTTTTGGATTTCACGGCCATGAAGTAGTGTAGGAACTTAATTTATTTTGGTTTTAGGAAACAGCCATTAAGGGCTGGAGTTGTACTGTCACTGGGATGCTGTCAGATTTTGATAGCTCTTAAAAGAGCTCTGTTCCTTGAAGCTAAGTCAGGTAATTTTTATGATTAATTCACAGCACTGATTCTCTTTCCACATGTGGCTACTTAGCTATCCTCAGAGTTAAATTTAAGAAACGTGAATACTCAAAGTAGTGACTGTGCATGGACTAAGCAAAGTAGTGACTGTGCATTATCAGAGCAGCAGCTGCATTAGGCATGCCAAATCAAGGTTGTCTCAACTAAACTGGAAGTTGCCTGGGGTTTCACAAACCTCACGTGAAACTTGGTTTGTTTTTTTTTTATGTGGCCCTGAACAATTTGCCATGCTTTGAAGAGATGTGATTTCTGATCCTGTAGATCTCCATGCAGAACACTTGGTATCTGAAACATCAAGAACGGTAATAACTCTTATTTCTCTGTAGGGGAGATTGATACATACTTTGTTGAGTGAAAAATGTGAATGAGGAAAGTGCTCTCTAGTCCTAGGGAAGATGCTGAATGTAGCATTTGTTCTTCCAATGTCAATGGATGCCTTTTTACCATCAGGGACAATTTTGCTCTGGATGGGTAAGCATGGGGGTGAGCTCAGTCCAGCCCTGCAGAGCTGGGAGGACTCAGCCCGTTCTCATTACTTGGCTTCTGGTCATCACAATAGGAAATCTGGCCGAGCACAGCTCCAGCTCTTAACTTTCCACTTAGAGCTGCAATTCTCCCTGGAGCAGGATGGAGCAAAGGTAAAGAGACAGTCATTAGGCTGACCAAAGTATTGTTTAAAGGTGACTGTATATCTCAGATCAGGGGCAGTCTCATTTTCCCCCTTTCCCTCCAGGAGGTCAATATAGTTTATGGTCTCAGGCAGCAGTCACGCAGAGTGGCACTGCACCCTTTCCTCAGGATGCATCCCGTGCAGTCCAGTCTTTGTAAAGACCAGATCCTGAACTGAGAGGTGAGGGTCACATTGCCACACCTGGAAATGAGAAACCTTTTCTTACAGTTCTTGGAAATGTCAGGACTAAGTGATGAGCCCTGGGAAAAGGTAAGGGGAATCTCCCCACCCTATCCATGGACCTTTTGGCACCACATTGTGCATTGTGAAACCCTGGGTGATAAAAGGAGCACTGCTATTTCTGTCTTTTGGCACTGCTGACTCCCTGCTGCAGGTTCACAGTGTTAAACCAGCTGTGAGCTGCTCCTGTGGAGCCATTGCGGTGGCGGCTGGGCCTTGTCCCTTGGTGGCAAGGCAGAGCTTGCCGTGCAGGAATGAGGAGTGGCTCGGGTTGGTAACAGCAATTCGTGACACATCCCCACCTTCTGGGAGGATAAAAATGGGCAGGGTCACACACTCTTTCCTCAACACCCTCGTTACCTTGAAATGACACTTTCCAAAGGGGCATTGCTCTTGCCCTATGTAATTTAAAATGATGGCTCTATGCCATTTTTAGGGTGGTGCTTTCTTCTACTGTAAAATGTTTGCATTGTGGTTATTTAGAGTTGTTTCCTCCACCACCCTTAATTCTGAGAAAACCATAGGTAAAATATGGAGAAATACTGGTAGAATTTACAGCCCAAGAGACTGACATTTACTTCTCCCCAAATGGAGGCAGATCAAGCAATGTCTTCTGCAGTAGTGCCTTAGCTCTGCCTTGCTAGGATTGAGAAGAAGAAACTCATTTTGTGTGCCCAGAAGCTACCAGCAAAGGTGCTGGCAGCCATGGTAATGCCAAGGCTTGGATCACACTCACTCACTTTGTGCTGCTCCTCAAAGAGGCACCGGACGGTACAGGATTTGAGCTACAGCACTAACTTGAATCAAGACTGCAGTGATAGCCCAGGTGACAAAAACCTCTGCAATTTATAGCTGCTCCAAGGGCCCTGGGAACACTCAAGGCCAGATTGGAAGGGGTTCTGAGCAACCTGATTTAAATGCAGGTATCCCTGCTCATGACAGGGGGGTTGGACTAGATGACCTTTAAAAGTCCCTTCCAATCCAAACTGCTCCATGATTCTTTGATTTTGTGATCTGGGAGAGTGAATAAAAATATTGTTGCTCTGAGGAGAAGGAGGTGTGTGTACACACTCACCACCCTCCTCCTTGTCCTGCACAGTGGGATTGCACCAGGGTCTTGTAGCCTCCCTTCCAATTATGAATCTCTTTTAACCCTTGAAGTGGCAGCAGGTCTTCCACTTGATACAGTGGTTAACTGCTGAGGGATGTATATAAACATGTTTACTCTTCCATAAATCCCGTTATCTGGAAATTCTTCACAGTAGCTGGCACTTCATTTCATGCTGCTTTTGCTCTTATTAGAGCTCAGAGAGAGTGACTGAGCATGTAAATAAACTCTCCAACAATTTTCCACCCCACTGTGGCCCACCCTCAGAGCACAAGCCTGCCATAAAAGCACTCTTATAAGGCAGCTGGAAAGCCATAAACATTCCAGTTCCCTCCCTAAAAGTCCGTCATATTATTTTGCTCTTCTGTCCCTGTACACTTCCAGTCACATGTGTCTGCAAGTACTTGTGAAGTTGAGTGGACTTACAGAGCCAGCTTTGGATGGACACGGCAAGACATTGAGTAACTTTTGTTGTAATTTCCCAGACCCCTGCTTAGCCACCATATAAACTTGCCACCCTCTCTGCATTTAGCATCCAAATGTTCCAGGCTTCTCAATCCTTTCACATGAGTGTCTGGAAGCATTACGACTTCTGCCTCATGCCAACCTCACTTGCAGCTGGTAAGGAGAGGGCATGGAATTCCCTGATAAAGATTTATTTTTCATACATTCCATAAAGGTAAATTTATGGGAGAGCTAGGTACACAAAACTCCTGTTTTCTTGCTCCCAGGACAGCATGTCCAATTTATTTAATGAAACATAAAACCAGTTTTTAATAGAAATGCCTGTATTTGTGGAGTAGGAACCCAGAATGGCTCTTCCCTGGAGCTGTTGGCCATGTTCACCTTCTCTAGCCTAGTATTTCTACCCATCAGTATGGATTTTCTTTTGCATCTAAAAATTTGGAGTTACTATGTGTAGATCGCATGAGGCTGTGGGTTTTCACATGGCTTCTTGGATGTTTTCAAAAGGTTAAAGCTGAGGGAGAAAATGGTGTCACTATCGAGGGAAAGGAAGGTCACACTTTTCCTATCGCTCTGTATCTGATTGCCTGCTCTCTCCTTCCTCTGCCCTTCCCAGACTATGAATAGGAAGCTCGGGGGTGTTTCCTGCAGGCCAGCTGTGGTATTGTTGCTGGAAAGTCTCAGTTACAAGTGAAGAGCACGGGCTGGATCAGAAGTGATGAGTTACTGGTGACTGATCTCAGCTGATGGGGGAAAAAATGACTCCTCAGTGAACTGGGCTGGTTCCCAAGAAAGAAATCCATCACTTTGGAAAAGAGATTCATGGAGTACGTCCAGTAGCTCTGCTGGCCCCTGGACAGCGGTTTGCACTGAAGGCACCGGATGAGGCGTTTCGTTGTGTCATCGTGCATTATTTATATCTTCCGTTGACTAGCACGTTTGTTTCCCCAAAGCAGAGTGGGTGTATGATTTGCTATTTTTTATTCTTTATTAAGTTCTAAATATAAACCAGCCTCAAAGGGTGTGTAGAGCTGTCCTGCTGATTGATTTGGATGGGATGGGAGGAGGCTGAAGAACTACCCCTGCCCGCAGAGATCTTCTCCCCTTCTCAGCATTCACAAACTTTGGAGCCAAGAAAGGAATTTTCCTTTCTGCCTGATGGCTCTTCACTTGAGGAATGGTTTGACTTAGTCTGCAAGATTGAGGCGGTTTTATATCTCTTACCTTAAGCACACCAAAAATTTTACCAGAATAATCATTTGCAGGGAGTGGTGGTAATGTATGTGTTTTCATGATTTTTCCTAGAGGAAAACTAAATTCTGACGGTTGTAAGCTTCTGTGGCAATACATAGCAAGGAAGACTAAGTTCAGGGGCATTTTAGTAGTGCTGAACTACAAATGAAATCTTCTGGAAGCAAGTTTGTTGATAGCTGTAGAAAACTTATCTGACTGATCACGTATATTAGGAAAGTATTCTCAGTTCTTTCCCTCCCGCTTTTATTATGTTTTTTTTCCCAATATTTTATGAAATTATATTTCAGGTTTGTAGTAATTTAAGTTTTAGAAGTGCAAAGTGATTTTTTATGTTTTACAATTCTAATATGTATATAAATTGAAAAGAGAATGAATGAAACAGCTCTGCTATTTCTGCAAAAGCTGATTAATATTTAAACAAAAGGAACATCAAGTTCTCATACTGGGTCACATATACCCATTAAAACTGTGGAAGGTGAATGACTGGAGGGCCTTCCTACTTTTGAGTAGGAGACCCAAGATTTGTGACGAACATTTTCATGAGGCTTTCCTATGTGCCTGTCACAGATGATTTCCCAGCAAGTAGTTCTCAGGCATTTCTCTGGATAAGGAGAAGATATTTGTTTCCATCTCAGAGCTTATCTGTCTTTATCACTGGGGTCAGTGTCCAGTGTTAAAGACAGTGAAAGACTTCAAAAATATTTTAAAATCATAAGTAAGAATTCTTTAAAAAGTAGTTACTGTAGCTCACCAACTTCTAGAAATTAAATTTTGTTCTGATTATTAAAAATCCACTGTGTTCTCATCTTTTTACCATGGTGTTTTTCTTGTCCTCTTTGCCTCTGCAAGTTTGAAGTACAGAACAGCAAAAGGACAAAGCACTAAAAAGGTAGCAGGAAAGTTGTTCCTGTGAGGAACCCTTATGCCTAAGGTTTCAGATTCAGGTACTAGACCAGATCCAGATGTGATATACTTTGAAATATCAAATCTTTGGATATTTTCCTGAAATTGATGTCAACCTGTGCCTGTCAAAATGTCCAGACACTTCTAGTGACAGATTCTGTTGGGTTTCTTTTCAGCTTTCATTTTCTATGCTGAGACTTTCAACTAGTGTCTTTTAAATGGAAGGATTGGGACATTTACAGTTGTGTAAGACCTGACTCTAACATTATGAAATGGACCATAGACATCAGGCTTAATAAAACAGGATTTGACTGAGGAAAGGCAAGCCTGGTTACCGTGCATGAAAAAGCATAGCAGAATGAAAGTATGTAGGGAAAAGCAGTAAGCATTTTATCAGCTGAAAACTGGAAAAGTCCAGGTGATATGTTTTTGACAAGTCCAAAAATAGGTAGCAGACGCAAAAAAATTTTCCACTGGTGTGTTCCCATTTCAGAGCCAGCTAAGTTAAGCAGAGATAAAGTGGCTTTTTGGATCCACTGTAGCTCTTACTAACACTGTTCAGTCTTTTTGCTTGTTTACTTTTCTGTATTAACATGTGACCGTTCTTTTACATGAAAACTGTCAGAAAAAATACAGATTCCCTAGGAACATGTTATGGAAAGTACCCACCTTTTTTTTTTTCCAGCTATAATTTCAAAGTCTTAGCAAGTGTTTCTTGCTATCAGAGAAGTATTTGCATTGAATTTCAGGGATGTTTTCTGTTCTTTACTTTTGAAACAGAGCATCAGAGCTGCTTAATCCTAGGACACCCTTGGGACCTCAGTGTTTGTGGGGCTGTTGTCCTTTATAGCAGCTTGTATTCAGTTTGTATATAATGGCCATGTGCCTTTGTGGCAGGTGGTAACAAGACACTGAGTCCTTGATTATCCTAGAGTGATGTCAAGGAAAGACATCTGACATTTTTATGCTGAGCACAGTCACTGAAAGGGCAGAGGGAATAGCTGGAAGTTGCAAAAGCCCAGCTGTGCTTCAGCTGGATCATGAGGACACTGTTGGGGAACTGAGTTTTTCTCCTAAAATTCCCAAAAAGTAGTTCAGGACCAGCCTTGAGACCATCTTCTAAAAGCAGGTAGTTTAGGAGGTCTCAGGTTTTTCAATATAGAAAATCGTTTCAGAAATTTGTATGACCTTGCCTGTGACCTCAAGGCTGGACAGTAACTTCTGTCTTCCTATTCTGTCTGCTTTGACTTTTTCATTTATTCTTTTCCACATATCTGTTTTTCCTTCTGACTCCTTGGGGATATTTTTCTGTTCTTGGTGGACGAGTTGGTACTATATTTGTTCTTTGCTCTATAAAGCTCTGATAAAAATTGAGTGCATATTGTGCACACACAAGAAGACTATAGACCTTTGATCATGGATTGGATATCCCTTATGACTGCTTTGATCATGATTAGCATTTGCATAATATAGTCCGTCAGGTGTTATTTATAGAGGAAGTGAGTTAAAAGATTTCTTTACCAAGGCAAAGATAGTTTCCTTGTAGGTTAAACACCTGTTCTACAGTGACATCTTTGGGGTGTTTGTTTGCATAGGGAGTCAATGTCTTGTTAATTCTGCAGTGCTAAGTGGCCTTCTAGAGCAAGCTGGACAATCATTGTCTTGGTGCTGCTTATCAGAGCTAATAAAGACTCACTGCAGTCTGCTGAGCCAGCAGGAGGAACAGTAGCAGCTAGTAAAAGAATTTAATTCTGAAGGTGTGAATCTTCACACAGCAATCAAAACATTCTTCCTTTCAGCACAAGTGCTATGCTACTGATTATTGCCACAGCAACTATGTTGTATTGAGTTAAAGAAAATGTCTGTGTAGTGAGTTAACCACAGACTTACTTCTAAACAGAATTCTGATGGACGTCAGAGGACAACGTGCATGCTTAAATTTAAGTATATATTTAAGTACTTACTAGAGCTGAGCAGCTTGCAGAGATATTATTATGCCTGAAGACAAAATCTTAAATTTAGCTGGGTGGAGGTGCCTCTTTAATAGTCTGTTGTGGCAATAAACAATGGAAATCATAATCTGACATTCACAGTTAATAACCCACAGTTAAGGCTTGCTTATTTCAGAATTATATTTGGAAATGGGGGAAAATAAGAAGCTTTGCTAGAGCAAAACTTTAGGACACAATTAGCAAATAATGTAAGAAATAGCAAAGTTATTGCAGTGCTCAAGCAAGAGGATTGCTGTAGTCTTTAGTGGAAGCTGTCCTTGCTTGGTACCCTCTCAGCTATGGGGAAGTGAACAGCCTCACCCATGACAAGTTGAGCTGTCCGGGGTCAATGGCATCAAGAATTCAAAGTGAGGACACTTTGTCCCAGATACCCTTGGTGAGTTAGTGGCCATTGCCTCACACTTCCAAACACCTTTTTCCTAGTTTGCAGGCTACTCATGTGTGGTCAAATGTTTTAAGGTGATTTGTTCATGCCTGGAACCTGGGCTTTTGATATCCACCAATCAGGTGTGTCTTGCTTTCTCTTTGTGCTGAGTCTGATAAACTTTGCTTTATCAGCTACTGGCATATGAATGTCTTCTTCCTGCTTAGTTTACTCACATTCAACATTTATCTTCAGAAATGGATTAAACATGAAAATGCACTTGTTACTCCTAGGATAAAACTATCCACACATGGGCAGTTAAACGTAATCACAGTGACAAGGGATGATGTTCTTCATGCAGCCAGGCAGACTGTGCATCCCCTTTTCCCCAAAGAGAACTTATTTCCACCCAGCAATAGGTGATATTAGGTGATCCTTGTCAACAAATTACCCCAAAACCAAAGTTGTACTGACTACTTGCCCTTCACGCAAAATAGAAAGGACATTTAAATACTCCTGTGCACAATGAAAGCTGTCTGCCCAGGTACAAAGGGTCAGACCAGCTTTTTGGGAGGTGATAGTAAGGGAGATCCACTGGGAGAGGATGCAAATCCAGATGTAGAGGTACCTCTTGGAGGGTGCTTATTGTGTTAGAAAGGTGTCAGGCACCCTGTAGAAAAAGTGGGAAAGTATGTGCTGATTCCATTCCCATTGAGGCTGATGGGAGATTTATTCACTGGGCTCAGCACAGGCAGTCACTGGCTGACAGTGTATATCTTGGAAGAAAAACCACAGATCTTCCACTCATTTTTTGAATTCTGTCAAAAGCCCAGTAAAAGGAAATTGATTTCTAAGATGTTGGTTGGATTGTCTGCTGTGGTCTGTTTTAATAACTTGCGAATATGCAAAGCACCCTAAAAATCTTAATGAATCATACAGAAGATGTTTGGAGTAAGAAATCTACTATCTCTGTGTTACAGATGAGAAACTGGGGCACAGAGAAAATCAAAGATTTAGCTAGGCCCTTCGGTTTAATTTTTAATTATCACTTATCCTGTACAAAATTAGCCAGTTTAAAAAAGAAAGCTGTGTGAAACTGTTAGCTACAGAAGGTAGAGAAACTGGTTTACTAAGTAGAGTTTAATAAAAAGAATATATTCATTCTTCTATTGGTGGATTTAAAATATGGTGCAGGGGATCAAATCAACTTATTTTTCTCCTGGTTAATATTTTTTTCCACCTTTTACACTACTTAGATACCAGGGCAATGAGGGGATGATATCATTATTGCTATAAAACCCAGAATAGAACATAACAAAGAAACTAGAATGGGTACAAAAATATCTAGAAATTGCCTTTTTTTACATTAAAACCCACTAGCTTAATGATCTTAAAGGACATCTTTTTGGGCTTTACAGCAGTGTAATTCCACTGCCCCTAGTTTAGTACCTCCTGATTTACACCAGTATGTGTAAATTATAAAATTGGGCTGTACTTGTATTTTGACTCTCTGCTGGCAGTTGGAAGGAAGCTCATTTTTTTCTAGGCTAGAATTTTAATATCTAAAGTTCATGGAGCAAGGAGGGCTTGAAGAACCTCATGCATTTGTCTAGGCTTTGCCTCTGGCCAGAGTAATTATACCTGTATTTTTATTAAATTCGTCAGTAAGGATCTCTGGTTGAAGGGACTCCACTCTCAGGTGCCCTGTTCCCCTATCTCTACCTCTGCTGCTAAAGTGCTTTTTGCTAGCATGGAACCTGAATTCTCCTAACTGCATATGAAGGTCATTCCATCTTCCTCCTACCCATGATAGGCAGGAAGATTTTATTTCTTCTCTCTTCAGTGGCTTTTAATATATTTTTAGGTAGTATTGCCTCATGCAAGTTTTCCTTGTATGCCATGCTTTCTGGATCTCTCATTGTTCACTGCTTTCCACTGGATTTCTTCACACGCATCATGAAGGTGACACCAAATCCTGGCTATGGTATCCAAGTGAGAGTGTGCCAGGACAGAGCAAGGCAAAAGGCTTACTTCCTACGTCATGTAAGTTGAAAATTATGTGTTAGTGGTGAACATAGATCAGCTTTGAACTATTAAAGCTCTCAGGATCTGCTCCTCTACTATTCTAGAAGCCTGCTTGCCATTTTTTTTGATACACCATCTCAGACTCTGTACGTTCATGGTGTTTTTATGGCCCAATATGCAAACTAGTTTTCAGGAAAGTATTTCAACTTGAAGGAGAAAATGTTAGCTTTGGGAAAAGGTAAATGCTGCACTAGTGCATAAAAACTTGCTCAATCAAAAATGTACAAAAGCTTCTCTTTGGTTTTGCATTAGGAATTGCTCTTTCTCACTGAAAGAATATGGAAAAAAAACCATCTGTGGAAAACTATGAGCTATATTTGGCAATCCTAAATACTAGGCTTGTTGGCTGGTCTTCCTCTCAGTTAGGAATAAAGAAGATAAAACATGGATTTGCTGTTGAGGGAAAGGTAGCAGTCCCATATAGCACCTGCTGAAGCAGTGGACACACGTGGTGGTCATGCCAAAGTCACGACCATACAGCCTGCATCCCATTCCCCGCCTTTATGTGCAGCCTGAAGCTGTCTCCTGGCCAAGGGCAGCTACCCAGCAATACAAAAGGATGGGTTTCTTCAGGCCAAATGGGAGCAGGAATGAAATATGTGGAATTTCCCGGCATGTAGCCCAGTACTTAGCTCATGGGAATGTGTGCCGTCTGGAAGGCACCTACACCTGAACCTCAACTCACAGGACAGAGATAAATCAGATTTAGAGTAACTGCCAGCATACAGGGATCACTGTATATCATGAAGTCTTCTGTGATGAGAAACTTTGAGTTTATTTTCTTTAAAAAAAAGTTGCCTTCCCATTTTTGTAGCTTTTCACGCCTGTGAAATAAATATTTTGGGTTTAGCTATAGTTAACTATGTGTAGCCGAGACAGGTAAGCTGCAGTGCTGCAAAGCTCATGGTCAGAATCAGGACAGCTGTCATTTGGCGCAGCAGCCCCTGATTACACCTGGGAGCCCAAGTGTTGGCGAGCAGAGCTCCAGCGGCACCTGCCCGGGCTGTGCTGCGCGTCACACGGCCCTGGGGACCCGCAAAGCCCGGTGTCACTGTGCGCTGGCTTGGCACCGAGGGGACACCCGGGACCCCGCGGAGGATGGCGGAGGTGGCCGCGGCTCCCACCCGAACCTCCGCGGCAGCGGCTGCCCGGGAGAGGGAAGCCTGTTCACACCCGCACCCCGTTACGGGAACAGGCTGCCTGCCAGCCTCCCTGCCCTGCCACGAGGGGCAATTTAGGTTGGTTTTGTTGTTTGGTTTTTTCCTTAACTTGAAGATATAATCTAGTGTGGTTTTCTTTCTTTCCTTTTTTTCCTTAAAGAAAGGAATCACTAGATGGCACTGCGTTACCGCAGGACAAGCCACCTCCCTCTGCCTCTAAGATGGATGAAAGACATCGCCTACCTTTGAGTTTTCAGCTGTCTGCTTTAATCTTTACCAGGAAACAAAATGAAAAAAATGCCAAACCTAAACCCCCACAAACCCACAGCCTTGGTCTGTGTCACTCGAATGTGATTTAGCACAGTTTTCCCTTCTCTATCCTCAGGGTTGCTAGCCCTGAATCATTTCCCTGTGGGACCTTCTGGTTAGAATAATAGACTTTATGAGACTTGATTTTTGTACTCTGTTCTTTTAGCTTGTTTTTCTCTCCCTGCTATCACAAATGTAAAGTACTCAGAAGGCTCCGTGAAAAAAAAAATGGGATTGGATATCTAGTTTAAGACTAAGGTCCCCCAAATGCAAGTGATGTTTGGGAATGCTGGTCCCCAGATAAGCTTCTAAGTTCTTTTAACAAGTGAAAATAAAAACTAATGAGTGTGCTTAGCTACATGGACATAAATGGCTAATCAAGGGCCATTCACTGACATGTGAGTGTTGATAGCACTGTTCACTGAGATGTAGTTTCAATAAATTATTTTTATTATGTGCTGCAAATATCCTTAACCAGAGGCTTGACCAAAATTATCTTCAGCCTCCAAGCTTACAAAATTGAGGTGTCTCATGATGGCAGAGTTGCTTGCAATAATTAACATTTTTATACATCCTTGAAATTCATAAATTCGCAGTTTAGAAGAAAAAGAGAATAAACGAATGAAAAAAATCGTTACAATGTATAAAATGTTTACTGAAGCCTAAATGAAAAGGTTTTGGTCATTTCCACCTGATCAGTCAATTCAATGAACCTTAATATTCTTGAAGAAACACCTAATGTTTCTTTAAGAAACCTTGCTGAGTAGTAGCACTTGGAAGGAGCTCATCTTTGCACTCTCTGAGAATCAGTCTCATTGTGCTGGTCTCTTTTGTAGCTGCTGTAGCTGCAACACAATTACAGACGGAAGAAATCTTATTGTTGGGAGGGAGACCAAGCTATTTACGGAATTTGCAAGAAATTGCACTGCACATGAAAATGTGATTCCTGGCTTAATGCTGCTTTAATCCATTTTTGTGTTGCAAGACCATTAAGATGAAAAGCATTTGAGTTTTGAATGTGAAAGTCTTGAAAGGAATGGAGTTTTGTGCCCAATTTACTCTCTTTTCTTGTTAAGAGGGTTGGTAAGGCTAGAGCTGCAGCCTGCTGAAAACAAAGGATGATAGATTAGCTTTGTCAAGTAATGCATGTTTGTCAGCAGTCATTGGACATAGATTTTCTTAATTATTTTATTGTATTTCCCCTTTAAATGCACAAATAGATATTTATTTCCATGAGATCTCATTGCAGTTGGAGGAGTGATAATTCTATATGCTTCATTCTCTCCATGGCAACTGTAAATAGGTCAAGCATGGGTGCAGCCTGGCACACAGCAGCTGTGGGAAGGCAGCTGCAATGGTCTACCCTCACAATGCCCTGCATTATCCTCACCTGGAGCTCCTGTGGATGATACTTCCTAGGGCTGCAGCCAAGAACTATCATGGAAGAGGGTTTTTTTAGTGGTCACTAAACCTTGAGCATGCCCTAGATCTGCGGCAGGTTGTGTTGGAGGCCACGTGCTTGGACGCCTGGTGCTGCAGAGACCTGTGCTTTGTGTCTGTGTTATTGCAGCAGGTACATTATGGTGCTTTCCCATTCTGGTGCAGAGCCTGTCTCAAGCTGTGTCCCATGGCCAAGAGAGCCTGGGCTAAGGCAGTCTGAGGGAAGTACTCTGGGGGAAAAAAAGGATGGTGAGCACAAGAAAGGAAGGAGAGCTATGGGCACAAGGCATGCAGGCTTTGCTCAGTTGCAAAGTATGATCATATTCAGCGCATTGGGATGCAGGGAGAACTCAGGACAGAGACACACAGAGAAAGAGCAGCGAGGAGGGGTGTCCTAGTACTTTGGTGCAGGGGTACCTTGGCATTAGGCAACCCCGTTTAGATCTTGCATTATATGATTTGTGACGCTACTTACCTTCCACGTGGATAACCAGTTACGTTGTCTGAAGGTGGCATGATTCAGTGCTGCAGCAAAAATGGACAAGATGAAACAAGAATCACAAATGATCCAACTTTGCAATACTGTGAGAGTAATTCTAGACTGATTGTTGAGGGAGAAAACCCAGACATGTTATACATTACAATTATAGTAGCGCTAGACAGATGTAATGGAGACATCCATAGGAGTTTTGTAATAGGAGCACTGAGACCTATTCCCAAGGCCAAAATACAACCTCAATTTCTGAACATCTGCCTATACAAACTGGGATGAGTAACTCAAACCTGGTCTCTGATCCCTGCAAGTTTTGACACAGTATCTTTTAATTCTCACAGCAGTCTTGATTGTTCAGTAGTTGGAGGGTGTCTGAAGCACAAGTCATCGATTTACCACTTACTGACTCCATTACAGACTGGGGTTAATTTGGTGCATGGGTGGATAGAGAAGAGCTTTCGGATGAGTTTCTTGCTCAGATAATCTAGTTTGAATATGCTAAAACCACTCTGCAAATCCAACTGACAGATGGTGAATTGGGACAGTCGAGATTTCACTTCAACACCGAACCAGGAGGGCAGTATGGGCACAACCTAGTGAGCACAGCAACAGTGGGTTGTGAGGGTCAAATGCTTCTCGTGTCTAAATGGAGATGGTTTTGTTCTCAAGTCATTAAAAACTCAGCAGAGCTGTGGTTCCTTTGTCTGCAAATGTCTAAATGATCACTTAGCTCACCATGGCAGTTAATCTTTTTTTCTTTCTAAGATACGTGTCATGACACCATTGTTAGATCATTTTCCCTCAGGATATTCTTCATACTGTTTTTCTAACCTGTTAATTGAAAACCCCTTCTCTTCTGAGTCTCAAAACGTATACATGAACTTTTGTGAGTCACACATACTCTTGTTTTTCAGCAACATGCAGTGGTTAAAATTATTCATTGATTTAAGGACAGCTAATGACAATTATTTCAAATAATGGTCATTATTTCAAATAGTTTACAATTCCCTTCAGGTGCAGAACCCGAGTCACATAGAAGCTGATTTTGGAGGAGAGTAAAGCAGTAGCAATTTCATCTACACCAGTGCACGCAGTATGGGAGGAACTGGAGGCCGTTGTGCAGCAGGAAAGCCATGATGTAGTCTCCATCAGGGAAATGTGGTGGAGTGACCATCATGACTGGAGTGCTGCAGTGGGTGGCTACAAGCTCTTCACAGGGGACAGGAGAGGAAGGAGAGGCACTGGGGTGTCTCTGTACCTCAGGGAGTGTTTTGACTGCACAGAGCTTGAGGATAGTGATGATACGGTTGAGTGCCCCGGGCTGAGAATCAGGGCGAAGTCTGGTACGCCAGATATCCTGGTGGGAGTCTGTTACAGACCACCCAGCCAGGATGAAGAGGCAGATGGAGTATCCTGTAAGCAGCTGGATGATGTTTCACAATTGCCAGACTTTGTTCTTGTGGGAGACTTTAACCTGCCAGTGTCTGCTTGAAACCAAACACAGTGGAAAGGAGGCAGTTTAGGAGGTTCCTGGGGCATTTGGAAGATGACTTCCTGACATAGCTGGTGAGGGAGCCTACAGGGGCAGTGTCCCACTAGACCTGCTCTTTATGAACAGAGAAGGGCTGGTGGGAGATGTCAGAGGCTGCTTTGGGCAGAATGACCACAAAGCTATAAGAGTTTTTGGTTCTTGGTGGATTAATGAAGTGGTAAACAAAACCTCTACCTTGGACTTATGGATGATGGACTTTGGCCTGTCCAGGACACTGGTTCAGAGAGTCCCTTGGGAAGCAGTTCTTAATAATGAAAGGGTCCAGGAAGGCCAGATATACTTTAAGAAGGAAATATTAGAGATGCAGAGGCAGCCCGTCCGTATGTGACAAAAGACAAGATATCAGGGAAGATAAGCCTGGTTGAACTGGGAGTTTTCACAGGAACTCAGGGAAAAAAAGAGTTTTTTACCTTTAGAAGAAAGGGCAGGGAACTCAGGAAGAGTACAAAAGTGTTGTTGGATCACAGAGAGAGAAAATGAGAAAGGTGAAAGCTCAGCTAGAACACAATCTGGCCGCTCTATGAGAGACAATAAAAAATGTTTTTATAAATACATTAACAACAAAAGGAGGGAGGAAAATTTCCATTCTTTATTAGATGCAGGGGGTGGGACATTGTTGCCAAGGATGAGGAAAAGGCTGAAGTACTTAATGCCTTCTTTGCCTCAGTCTTTAACAGAAAGACCAGTTATCCTCAGGGCAACTGGCCCCTGAGTGGGTAGACAGAGATGGAGAGCAGAATGGACCCCCTGTAATCCAGGAGGAGGTAGTCAGTGACCTGCTTAGCCACTTAGACACTCAAAAGTCCATGGGGTTGGATGGAATCCACCTGAGGGTATTGAGGGAAGTGGCAGAAGAGCTTGCCAAGTCACTGTCCGTCATTTATCATCAGTCCTGGCTAACCAGGGAGGTCCCAAATGACTGGAATCTGGCCAGTGTGACACCCATCCACAAGAAGGGCTGGAAGGAGGATCCAGGGAACTACAGACCTGTCAGCTTGACTTTGTTACTGAGGAAGGTTATGGAACAGATTGAGTGCTCTCATGTAGCACATACAGGACAACCGGGGGCTCAGACCCAGTCAGCACAGGTTTAAGAAGGCCAGGTCCTCCTTGACCAGCCTGATCTCCTTTTATGACCAGGTAACCCACCTGGTGGATGAAGGAAAGGCTGTGGATGTTGTCTACCTGGAATTCAGTACTGTCTTCCACAACACTCTCCTGGAGAAGCTGGCAGCCCACGTCTCGGACAGGTGCCCTGTTCGCTGGGTTAAGAATTGGCTGGATGGCCAAGCCCAGAGAGTGGTAATGAATGGGGCTGTATCCAGTTGGTGGCTGATCACTAGTGAGGGTTCCTCAAGGCTCAGTATTGGGCCCAGTCCTGTTTAATATCTTTTTTGATTATCTGGATGAGGGGATCGAGTGCAGCCTCAGCAAGTTCACAGAGAAAAAATTATCAGGTTAGCCTAGTTGATAGGTAGTTGCCAAAGGCAAGATGCACTTCATTCAGCTTTGGTTTCACTCCTACATCTTTTAGAGACAGATTCCAGAACCTATACCTTAAGAAGACAAATGTGGTGAGGTTCATAGGATTGTTAGAAGAAGAAATTTGTATTGGTAGGCTGGAAGGAATTCAAGGATGCTACTGTTACATTGGATCTGTGGAATATGGTTCAGATGAGAAGCTGTAGGGGCTTTCTGGATTTTTTTTTTTTCCCAGTATTTTGAGCAACAATATTATATCAAATTAAAAGTTTTTTAATCCTGGAACTTAGCTTCCTAATCCTTACCTTTGGAAATAGGATTGTTTCTGAGAAGAAGGAGTGTAATTTTGATCTAGAAGGAGTTTGTAGAATATGTATAGTTTGGGAGTGCATGACAACACAAAACCTTCCTGTAGCTTCTCTACACTTATTTTCATTCCACATAAAAGGCTTTGAAATAGATATAAAGAAAACATAATATCTGTTGTCTGCTTGGGGAAATTTAACATAATAGCATCTGTATGAAGGAAATTACATAAAAATGAGATGGCAGAAGTAATGGAGATTTAGATGAGAAGAAATCATGATGAGATAAGAAGATTGCTTCTCTGGCTGTGTATAAGAATAGAGTTCATCTATGAGATTTCTGTTGGTGAATCTAGATAATGGAATAAACATCATTTTCTTGCCTTTGGAGCTGGTAATTTCTATCCTTAGTGAGTGTATTGCTCATGTATTTCCAAACATTATGCATGTCACAAATAATGTGAGTACGGAATTCAGCAAACATGATTGATATAAACATAAAGAAAATCAAAGTACATTTAAATCAGTTTAATGAATCACATCTTGACAAAAAAAGCAAGCAGATTATCAGGACAACTGGGAATCAGAAAAGCAAATCTTCAACAATATTTTGTGGCAATTATCTATTCTGAGATGCACAACTTACCAGCTAAATAGATTGGATATACTACAATAAAGTCTTAAATATGATTCTCTGTCAGTGCTGTGAACCATACTGGTAAAAGCTGGCTGTGGGGACACAGTTTCTGATCCTGCAGATGCTGCTTAACTAGGCCAAATTTCATCTAAGTATTAGTGGGACAGCTTTTCTTCAGTGATATCAAATTTTTGTAGTGTGCGTTAGTGGTCAATGAAAAAAAAAAAGAAAAAAAATTGATGACTGCCATTCCCTGGCATTATTTCTGGTGTACACATGTTGCAAGTTTGGGTTTTTTGGTTTGTTTGTTTTACTGCAAATGGTAGCTCTGCTTTCATAGACCTGGAAGCTGTTCCACAGTACACTCTCAGTAGTCCAGTCTCAATGGAAAAGCATCATGTCAGTAGGCAACATACCTGAGAGGGAATATGGGATAGATACCCTGTTCTTGGTGCTGTTACGGCTCCCTGTAGTCCTGTGGGTGCACTTTGAGGTCCTGACACTATTTGGACTGGGAGTGGAGCCATGTTTCCAAAGCTGAGCCCTTCTCTTGATTTCTCTTCCTATAAAAGAAATGGGATGGGAGAATGGGCAGGGAGTTCTTTGCCGTAAACCCTCTGTTCTGAAATTCACTTTCTACTCTGTTTGGGAAGCACCACTCGAAGCAGCAGCAGTTGCTAGCTTTCAGGGCAAGCTGCATGTCCCTGCTTGCTTTCCAAACCAAGACTTCACTCCCACCCATCTTCCCTTCCCAATTTTAAGCTCCTTGCTTCCTTTTACACACCCTTAAGCAGCAGTTCACTCTCTGGCTTCTTTCTTTCCTTCTTCTCCTGTCTGCCAAAATGAGGAATCCAGTCCTATCTTTCTTCTTTCTTAATTGCTCTTCTTCTTTCACCTCAGGGGTAAATATGATCTAGCCTTCCTTCCATCCTAATCCAATGATCTCTACCTCATTCTGCCAAATTTTTGGCATTTGCCTTGTCATTAAAGGCATGGTTGTGTTGGTTGCTAATTGTTTCAACTCCCAGTTGCTGTGTGAGAACCATGAGGGATTTATCCAGCAGCTCCTGTGGAAGCATACATGCAGGCACTGTCAAGAACTGTTTCTGCCGCCTGCTCCATATTCTCCTGGAAGAGTTTTCTATACCAGTTGTTACATGTAGACCATGGACTGCGAACCACAAATCTTGACATCTGTTATGTGGGAGAGCCAAGAAAACTGAAGGGCTGGGGCTTTAGGTGGGACAGGTACATGCTGTGGAGTGTCTGCATACGCTGAAAAGGAATATATGCTTGTTTAGAGAGAAGGGAAGGAGGGTTTGTACCTAAGATGCAGGAATGTGAACTGGTCATCCATAGTATTGTAGCTGTGCCTCACAATTTCCAACATTATATTAGCTTTATCTATGAAGCACTGTTCTCCATTTAAAACTAACTGTCTGGGAGCACAAAAGAACTTGTCGCTAAAACCATCGTAATCTTTTATAGGTGCATGAATCAGTAGCTTGAAATGATCACTTTCAGCATCAAGATTTACAATAGCTACCCTCCAAGCTTCATAATGCACTTGTTTTTCCTTTCTGAAATATCTGAAGAAGAACAGTGTTTCTAAAGGATACCAAGTAGCTGAATCCCCATTTCAGTGGCAATTGCAAGTTTAACTTACTTAGACTGGTTTGAGAAAGTCAAACACACTGGAGAAAAACACCCCCAAGAAGAAAGTGCCTAGATGTTTAGTAGAGTCTCATTCACATTTGAAAAACTCCATGTGCTTTGTGTTTAGGCTATGCTTAGAATGGCTTGAGTAAACAATCAGAGCACATTTACATAATCAGTCCATGGATTGTGAGATCCCTGTTGACTCTGTTCCATTCTTCTGCTCTTTATAGCCATTGCCTATGCCCACATGGAAGGTTTACCGCTAATGTGCTTCTCTGGCTCAGGTGGCACACTTGTCTTATCAGTCAAGCTTTTATGAAGAAAGCAGTGCGTGTTATGTAGAAACCTGATGGAAACCTGGGTTCTGTTGTGCTGTGATGAGCTGTGCTCAATGCAAAAGCTTTCAGATGCAGTAGTAAAGCTTGTCCAAAAAGCAGGGAAACATGTTATTTCAGATCAATCTTCGTAAGAGCTCCATCAGTATGTGCTCACAGAGCTAGTCGTAAAAATGATGTGTCTGTGACTTGAATGCTTATTTATAGCCATATTTCATAGGTAAGCAGTATAATTTTTAACAGCTTTGAAAGAAAGATAGTTTGGGAGAGGCTCTCTGTTCAAACTGAGTGATCCAGGCCCCAAGCATTGAACTAGGCGCAAGTTATTTGAAGTTCGTCTCTTCTCTGTGCCATTGTTCTCTTGAAAGATGGGAGAGAGATCTCTTCCTACTCTTGTTTCTCCTTTTTCACGTTCATTAGCTTTGTCTGTTTTCACTGTAACATCTTGGGACAGAGATTCAGATCCAATCCATTAAGATTACCTAAGATCTCAAATGACTTTCATAGGGGCAGATCTTCTATTCATCAACTGTACCTTTTTAGACTGAACATGAAGGGAATCTAACTTAGATGAGAGACAGTAACAGTCAATACTCAAATTTGCTGAAGGTGGATACTCAGTTGCCCTATGTGGGCTCTCTAAGGACATCTGTAACTTAAATGATTGCTATGCCTAGAAGCATAAAATGTTTACTTCCTAGAATATGTGCTAGCTCTAATTTGTTTTAGACTTTATTGCTGATTGAAAATCTTAGAAAATATAAATATATTTATTCAAAAGACATCTGGACATAGACTTAGGCAACTAACTCTAGATGACCCTGCTTGAGGGGGGGGCTTTAGATAAGTTCACCTCCAGAGTTCCCATTCAACCTTGACCATACTGTGATTCTGGGAAATATAACAGAAATTAGAGCATAGAATGCAGAAGGGGGAAAGAAAACCTGTAATAGTGTGGTGGGATACACAGAAGCATTTACTGCTTTCTCATGAAGTGTTGGCTTCAATGTAAATGCAAAAGCCTTTGGGGTTTATGCTGACTGAGCTGTGAAATGTGGCAAGTAGCAAATGGGGATGACTGCAGCTCATGTTGCCTTTGGGTGGAAAAGATGCAGGCAGCAATTTGAGCCTTTGATGTATTGGGCCTTGTGTATATTGGTCCAGGAACGGAATCCCTTTGTCTCTGCCATACACTCATCCTTTATTTATGCCCTTTGTGGGCCTGACACTGAAACTCAGACAACATTATTTTGCTCTAGCAATACATGTCTTAGTGGGAACTGTAAGTGAAAACAGGGTTTTTTGCAATTTTTAGTCTCTGTATTAATCTAGTATAAAAATTGACAGTACTTAACCATCACCATATAGAACAATTTCCACTCCTTTGGATTAACATGGCCAGTTATTTCCTTACTTAATTTTTATGCCTTCCAAATTCTTACAGCTACCTCCATTTTAGAAGTTTTTTTGGCCAAATTAACTACATTTAATGATTTTATTCTTTCTGCATAGATCAGACTCACATAACTTTATACTCTAGGTATCAGTTGGAGGCGGTGAAGGAAGATAATATCATGGATTAACATTCCCACCCCATGTGTGCTCATCTTGTGGACAGATGGTCGAGAGAAGAGATTCTTAATATATTCTTGGATAAAAGCAGGTTGGTCAGGGCAGGAATGCTTCTTATCTCCTTTCAAACATCTATATGGCCCAACAGTGAGGATAGTCCAGGGGTTGGAACACCAGAATTCACAAGTAAATTCAGGAATGCCTAAATTTATATCCCTGCTTCATCTTCAACCACCTTTTTCCTATTACTGTTGGCAGACTACTCAGAGGGGCTTGTACTCAGGTTTTCTCAGTGCTGCAAGACCCAACTCCTTCAGGGCCACTCCAAGCAGTGAGTTGAAAGTGCAGGCTTCCTATGCTGTGTGCCAGGAGAAGCAGCCTCCTGTGTAGAGGCAACAATAAGCACAATACACTGGAAAGCTTTTGGCACCAGCATAGAGGGCCTTGTCAGAAGTGGATACTCACTTTACAGAATTCCTGTCTGTTCACACTTTTTCCTGAAGTGGTCTCATTGCTCAAATGTGGTATCAGACACTATGCATGAGTAGCTGCTGGCCTACATTGAAAATATCCAAGACGACAAAGAGAAGAATTCGGCTCTTTGCGTAACTGGGAGCAAAGACTCAAGGTCTTCCTCATCTGGTGAGGTATCCCAACCATAGATAAAGTCTCCTGTCCCTTGGCTGGAAGGATATTGGTCTGCCCTTGGACTTTGGTCTGCTCATGGAGAGTGCACAAGGGACTGCCTTCCCTTCATCAGCTCACCTGGCAGATGGGGATAACAGTGCTTTGCTGTCTCTTAGGGGTACCATAAGGACAAATGGATTAAAAGATTTTGTAGCGCTCAGAGATGTGTGATGGGAGCTCTGGAAGAAGTTAGGATCAGTAAACTGGCAGCAGAACAACAAAAGTTCTCCTCCTATTTAATTACTGCAATATTGATGCTATCCTGAAAAGAGTATCTACCTCTTCCTAACAGAAATGATCAAAACAGCTTTCATTTTTGGAAAAGAAGCATTTCTCTCGAGCTGAAACAGCTTTTTTTTTTTTTTTTAATAGCAAACTTATGTTCAAAGGCTGGGATTTTAAAACTTTAATTTCCCTGTTTTTGGGCACACATACACAAAGAGAGGTCTGAACTGGCCAGTATTTGGGAAAAAATTCCAGTGTTGAGTTTTTTCACACTGATATTCCCTTAGAATATAGGGAATTCATTTGAAGTGTTGATTGTTTATTTGATGCCACCCAACAAATCAGTAGGAGCCAGCTTAAAAGCTTTGGCTTGTGTCTTTCAGCTTCACATCTTAACAACTTATGTGAGGAGAACTACAATCCTCAGAAGATTTATCAAGAGGCTCCTAGCCACACTGTTTTATACAGTGATGCTATTAACAAGCAATTGATTTTTACTGTGTCATAGTTGTATGTGTAGTAAAACGTGGTAACAGTTAAAAATCCTTTCTTGACTCCAGCATGATAGCTTTGACTTCCTATTCTTCTCTTTCAGTTTTAGATCAACACCTGAGAACAGGAATTAAACTAATAATAAAATAATAATAGTGCAAAGTACATAGTTGGGTGAAGTCGTAAATTTTTCCTTAAGATCAAAATCCGAACTTTTTCCCCCTGTTGTAATCTAAAAACAATTAAGAATGTTGAAGCCCTCCTTGTTTTCCCCTTGTGCCCTTGATTTACTCTAATTCTCAGGGCATCAAACACCTGTGTTTGTCCTCTGTCACTCACTAGTATGGGTTGGATTAGAATCTGTAGGCTTTCTCTGTTTGAGAACAGTGTTTTCTTCCCCAGAGTTGTCAAGCTCATGAAAGTGTTGATTTATTCTAATATCATATGTTGAAGTAGATGAATGATGAACATCACTATTCTCTTTTCAGATTAATGATCAGTTACACAGACATAATTAATATGCTCTACATTTGTTCTGTTCCTCCTGTTGTGCCCAAGCATAGTGTGGCTTTCATTTACTGGCTCTCTGCTGCTAGGGCTCTAGTGTAGGTAGTGTACTTTTCATGGTACAAGTCCAATTCAATTCAACTTGTTCTTTTTAGTCCCAAGGGGATATCTTCAAACACTTCTAATTCTCATACTGGTTCTTTCAACAGCATGCCTAACAAGCAGAGCTCATTTGGCTTAAGAGTGCTTAACATGGCTGTGTGGATTTATTTCAGCCAGCATATTGCCCATCAGGTTTTAATGTTCATCTTGAGAAGAAGAAATTGTCTCCTCAGATATTTGCAACAAAGATTACACTGGCATAAGGCAAAATGAGAAGTGTACTCAATTTTTGTCCTTCAATGTCTTGGGAAGTAACTTGCTCACAAGTAGAAAGCTCCTTGCTTTAATCATGTTGTAGTGTCTCTGTTATTTTAGCAATACAGGTTTTTCCTAAAACTAAAATGCAGACCTGAAAAAGTGAAATGCAATGTGAAATAAGTGAAGCTGATCATCTGGGATAGCTTTGTATATAGAACTATGCAAGCAAAACAGACAGAGGAAGAAAAATTGGTAGAGATCTGGTGGTTGAGGCTCTTCCTTATGATCCAAAATCAAGTCAAGGAGCCTGAAATCTTGAGACCTGGTGGGTGAGCTAGTGCTAGTTATGGCAAAATGCTCAAGAAGCTGAGATGCTGGAACATTTGATACCATTAGATACCCCAAAGGAAAAGTGGCAGGCCAAATTCTGGATAAGATCCTGTCTTTCCCTACAATTTGCCTAAAATTTCTTGGTTTTGACTGGTCAATAGTCTCCAATAAAATTAATTTTGTTGGGAAATTCCCCAGCAAGCATAATAATACCCATACTGAATCACTGACATGATAGCATATGAATGAGTAACAGCTCATTGCTCAAGTGGATAAAAGGACTGCAAACATCCAGAAAAGGCTACACTGAACTTTGCCACTCACTGGACACACGGCCTGAAGAGTGCCAATGTTTGTATTAAAGACTTGCTGACTCCATCAAATGCAGCCCTGTTGAACGACTTTGCCTAGATATCTTCACAGTCCTTCCTGCTGCTTTTTATTTTTCTTTACACAGATTTTGCATGAAGACAGAATAGGTTTTGCCCATGAATTCATCTGCTTCTCTGTTTGGTCACTGGCTGAACTCATCTCCTGTGAGAATGTTGTATTCCTCATTTCTGCTGTCACATGCTGGGGTTAGAGGATCTTTTATTTGTCCTCTCTGGATCACACAGGTGGAAGAACATTACAGTCCCCTTGCAGAGTCTGCTTTCTAACTGAAGTGACATTTTCTCTCCTGACTAGCTCTGGAGCCCATGGAAATGAATCCCAGCTAGGGTACCAGTCACAGAAATGGCTATAGTCATTGTTACAAATCCTGTCAGTTAATAATGTGAGGAGCTAAACAAGTCTCACCTGTCTCATCCTTCATGATATGGTGACCCAAGTGGGGAGAAACCAGAAAACAGGCAGGCAGGACTAACCCTGAAACAAATGCCCTGAAAATTAGGGCAGCACAGGTGTAAAACTAAAGGGGGGGGGGTCCTCAGGATCAGGAATGAAAGGATATGTTTTTTCTGACAAAGTTGAAAAGAATTTATGTGCATGAAATAAGCTTGACTTACATGCTCCTATACATAGATATTATATATATAATATGGATACGTAGGTAGGGCAGGTTCCTGTTCAAATATTACAGGTACTGTTAGTATAGTCTGACTGTTAAAAAGAGAGATTCAAAGGATTTAATATGTACATTATTTCTTTCTAGTTTCTTCCTTCCCTCATAAGTAGGAAATAAGAAGTGTCATTTTAAGGAGTATTACAAAGATAATATAAACAGACTTTCTCATAATATCTTAATTTTTTAGTAAAGCACCTGGGACTTGCAGAGTCCTGTAAGACATGTTAGAAAGCTCCTTAGTTCCTGCATGGCAGAGACATGGAGCTGCCTAAAGAACTCTCCAGCATGCTAGCTGTGTAAAGAACCTCAGAGAAGAATATAACACAGGATAATAATCGGCTTAGTGCAGCTTTTCTTTTCTTTTTCCCTCCTGGTGTCCCCTCTGGGTCCATAAGAGATTGACAAGGAAGCATGACTTTAAACCCTGACTAAATCTGTATCTTTCCAACGAGCATGTGGACACGGCTCTACCTCTTCTTTCCTTTTCACCAGATGGAATTTGGGACTTGGGAAATGTTTGGAGATGCTGCAGTTTAGAGCACAAGACTCTGTTATTTCAGACCTATAATGTGATTTTTCAGTTGTGTAACTCTGAAAGAGGAGGGATTTTAGGGCATTTCCAAGAGACAGCTCACAAGGCAGGAGCTGTGTTACCACACCTATAGAACAATAGGTGATTTGGAAGTCACTAGCATGAAAGAACCTAGAGTTTTTAAAACTCACCTCTTGAATCATGCAACATACAGTACTCAGTAGAGCTTAAGAGGTTAAGAGCTGCCCAAATCAAATACTAACTGCTCAGTAGCCCTGGAGAGCATTACCTGTAAATACTTTGGGGATTATAGGCATGCCAAGGAGGCAAAGGAGATGAAATATACTTCTGCCTTCAGAAGGGGAATTCATGTAATAGAATATATTCCTTTTATAGATAACACTGCTATTTAGGAAGTCCTAAAGTACATGATGTCTTTGCTGATTAAACTTCCTGTGTAAGCAAAATGTTCATAAAGTTACATAACTGCATTTTTCTTACCTCCTTTCTGGCAGCAGCTATCTGGGTTTCTGGAGCACTGTGGCCCTTGCTTTGCCTCCATTTCTTGGTGAGGAAAGAGTGGAGGCAGAACAGGGAAACTGAGAGGTAAAGAGTGATGCTGTTGTACTAAATCCTTCTTTCTCTCTATCTACCTAACTCAAATCCTTTATTCCATCTGTGTAACTCATATGTACTTCCACATCCTTCAGCTGGTTTAGACTCCCTGTGGCCTGATGGTTCCCACCTGAGGCTATTAAATACAATCTTGATGAACTAAATGTCTGAAGTAATTTCCCTTTTTATCCTTGGTGAGCTGAGCTGAAAAACCAAAACCACCTGTCCTAGTGGGCTTGAGCCTGTTAAGAGCTCTTTCCCTCCCACTTATACCCCAAAGTCTCTCTTTCCATACTGTGGGGCCGCTTTCCCATAATGTAACTTTCAATGTATTGGTGAGTGAAGTGTCAAGTTGTGAGACAGATGTTTGCCAGAGGATGTCAGAGAGGCATCCTCTGCATCATCTTCTGCAAGAAGTTCAACAGAAACAATTGGGGTGGTGAGCATTGCAGGCATGTCCTCTAAGGGGAAAATTACGGGGGTAGTTTTGCTGCCCCTGGACTGACTTATCTGACTTTTGTATCCCTTTGTTGGAGATCAGACCCTTGCCCTGAGTTTTCAGCCAATTTAAAGAGTGAGTCAAGGCAAGAGGAGTCTATTTCAAAGTTTCCATATTAATTATTATGAGTCAAAATAAAAATGAATTTAAGATTAGTTGTTTTGCTGAAGTAATGATGTCCAGTGTGATCCATAGGTACCCTCTTGCTGGCCTTCTAAAGTTAAAACTTCTTCCAGATAAGGACCAAAACATATACCAAGACACTTCTGCTGTTCTTGTACTTGTTTATTGTAATTCTTCTCTCATTTCCTTTTCTGCCAGCAGCCTTTGAATGCAAAGGAGAAAACTGTGGATCAAATTAAAGGAAAGAAAAAAAGATTTTTAAAGAAAATGGTGAGAGATCAGCAGTAGAGCGTATATGAAATCAAAGTTTCGTTGTGCATGGTTTTGCAATACAATTCCCTCTTAACAGCTGGATCATTGCCCTGCTGTTTATAGAAAGTCAATGTCCTCAGGGCTGAACCCTGTAAGGGATCTAGTGCACTTAGATAGGAGAGCTTAAAACATCCTGTGCAGGGTTTAAAAAGTCAAGACCAAAAGCTGCTACCAGCAGAGAACATTCAATCTGGAAATTAAGGAAGGGAAAAAAAGATATATAAAGAGAGGAGACACTTAAAAGACCCTAAAATTCCCTTGTTTTTTTACCAGTATTCTGTAACTATTATATTGGTTTTTTGAGTCACATATCTGGGGTGATGAGAATCTGCTGCATGGCTCGAGGAGCAACCAGGAGTGACACGCTCAGCACACTCTGGCCTTTTATTCTGAGTAAAGGGTAGAGATACAAACTGTGCTGCAAGCCCTTTGGCCCAAGAATCAGGAAAACCTGGTCTTTTGTTCTGTCTCTTCACAAATCAGCAGCAGCCCTCTTTCAGACAGTGCATGATGGAAGGGTCAATCACCTCCTCTTCAGTCTAAGCTTTTCTCTGTAGTGCCATTTGTCTCATTTTTGACAGTGATCAGCGGTTTTGCTCAGTGTATGTGGGGCATTGCTGCAGACAATTTACAAACATCGGGGAAAGAAGGGAGTTGGTGGTGTTTTTGAATTCGCATAAGTTCTTCATTTTTTGTTGTTTATAATGAGTAGCTGAAAGACAAAATGGGTGTTTTGTTTCCTGATGTGCACAAATATTTGTTCAAAATAACTTAAATTGTTTACTGAAGTTACTCCATTTGAACATTTCTTTTTTAGGCGTCATGTGAAAGCTCTTATTTCTTCCATGATGGATACTTGTCATCAACTCATGTGAATGTTTTGGCAAATCAGAGGATGGATTGTTCTGTTTTGCTTGCTTAGATTGTGAAATAGGAATATCCATAACATGACAGGGCATGAAAGAGCCTGGAATGAATTAAGGCTGTACTTTAATGAATGGGCTTTTAATTTAGCAGATTCCTTAGAAACAAGAGTGGTAAAACCACTTTCAGTAAATCCAAAGTATGGTTGACACATACGTTTTGTATGGGTGGGTACTGGCAGACAAGAGCTGATGATTCATCATTCCAGATGGACTGTTTTTCAGCAGATGAGTGTTCTAGCTATCATACTTCAATTGGGAGAACTGCTCTGGTGTAGAGCCAATAAAATACGATTATCTCAGCTCAAAACCTGGACAGATGAAAACATTCTCAAGCTGGATCTTGAAATCCTCCAACCAACATGTATCTCTCAGCCTTCACTGTAAAATAGGCAGGTTTCTACTTGCTAATTTTTTTGCTAAGCTGGGCTGAAGGTAACTAAGGCAATGGATATTCCATGATGAGCATGGAAAAACTGAGCAGGCATATGCAGGTGAAACAAGTGACAGTGTTTCATTCAAAGCTGTGTGTTAATTCAGATGGAGAGCCCCTCTAGGCAAACGTTGCACCTGACTGTTTTTGAAATTTTAAATGATAAACAAAGATAACACCTACCATCCATTCTTAAGAGAAAAATAGAGAGATCTGTATCCAAATGTGTGTATGAAGAGAAATGTTGTGATTGTGCATCTGTACTAAGTATTTAAAAACATTGAATTTTGCCAAGACAACTGTGCCAAAAAAAGTGGGTCATTAGAAAGCAAGATGTGTAAGTGAGCACATAAGATAAGTTGGATCATTTTGCTTTCCTGATCTTTTCAGGAAGTACAGGATAAATGTACTGTTTGTTCCTTAAGGGTTTAGCAACCCACTGACAGAACCTGATGTACCTCTAACCATCTAGTATCTCATTATGATGCAGGCTTGCATCACTTTTTGCTTTCAGATGCATCTCAGAGAGTACCACCACATTCATGTGCCAGTGTGCATGGGAAGAGTTCAAGGCAACTGACATTCTCAGTGTGCTCCCATTCAGAGTGCACTTCAGAGAATACTGGAGCTGAGCCCTATAATCACAACCCCAAATAAACCTCTGGGATTTCTGATTGCCAACACGTCCCTCAGAAAGCCATCCAGTGCTAGTCTGGAGAAATGTTTTTGTGGGATATGTGACAAGAGCACTCTTAAGGGTATTTGTGCCCCTTTCCTGTGGCTAGTTTTTGTTGTTGAAGGTGCTAAGCATGGTTTTCAGTCCTTGGTGATCCCTTTGTGTTAGATTTTGTATTAACCTGCTGTTAGGCATCTAGTCCCAGCTACAGACACTGACTCATCACCATAGAAAGGCCTCCTACTGCTCAGTGAGGCAATGGACTGTGAACAATCTTACCGTCATCAATCAAAATTATTTCACAAACTTGTTCCTGGCTTTTGTTGACCCCATATTTTCAGAGCTGAGAATGCAAAATGCAAACTCTGCAGCTCAGGAGGGAAAGTTTGTATTGGATAAGAGACACTGTTCCTTTTCACTCAAGTATGAGAGTATACTTGCAACCAGGTCTCTGGCATGACTACTTTGTGAGGTAAAAATGTAAAACCCTTGCATCTGTAAGTATGAACTCCATCTCTGAAGATGCTTTAACCTAATTAAACAGGTGGGTGACTGCTTCCAGTAAGAGCGCACAAAAATATGTGAACACAGCAGTAGACAACTTCTCTTATCTTTTTTATGACTTATGACGAGCTCAGATTTTTCACCCTAACATCTGCACAGCTCTTGCTGACCCTAATAAGAGCAATACCTAATGTGACTGTAGGTTTACCATGCATTGAAAGACACCAGCCAGTGCATCACATATGTTAGAGTGTCAGTGACTCAGTGACACAATTAGTGTGCAGTAAACAAATGCCTGGAACTGGTAACTCCACCATGCAAACATTCCCATCTCCCCAGCTATGTTGTCTGACTTTTTCCATATTTAATAACATGTCATTACAATAGATAAAGGACGGAGGATACAAAACTCAGCAAGGGGTTAGCATGGAATTTAGATGCCAGAGTAGATATGATAAAGCACTTTATCACATTTAGCAAGACTGTCCATTCTAGTCTGACCATGATGTAGACTGGCACAAAATAACTGGAGGTTATTGACCTGACCTTTTTTGCATCTGACGTTGCTGCTTTTGAAAGCAAATGAGTTCTGGTGCCACGAGCTCATAGGGCTGCCAGTTTCTCAGCAGATTAGCATTGGCTGACCTTCTTTTTCAGAGTAGCTTGTGCAAACAGTCCCCTAATGATTCCCATAGATCACGTAAGTGGAGTGAAACGGACTGATGGAGGCAGTGAGTATTGAAATCTGGCACTGGTCCCTCTGGTTGAGCAGGATCTGATGAGTGCTTGCATGTGCACTAGGCAGGAAAATGCCTGCTCCTTCTCAGTCTAGGAGAGAGGAAGGCTTATGTGGAAGTGCTGTGTGGCACAGGGCGTTGAGGAGCACACATCTGACTCCCTCTTGACTTTAAATTTTAGATGCCTAGATATTGCCAGTCTTTCCCCCTAATCAATGGCCTGCAGTGATGCTAAGAACCATGCAAAGATATTTTGCTCTGTAACCACATGTGGCACTTCCAGTTCTCTTCCTGTCACGTGCAGGGACTGCTGCAGCCAGTGGCAGGCGGGGAAGATGAAAACATGGCTCCTTTCTACAGCCACTGTCAACCCATTGTCTTCTGACCTGAGCAGCCCTGGAAGCCTGAACTCCAATGATCTTGAAATATAAGATTTCTGCTTAGAAACAGAGCCAGCTGAGCTTTGGTTTTTCTAAGACCTTGATCTTCTTTACACCTGATGTAATAGGGGTAACCTTACATAAGCAAGGCATCACTGACTGTAACTGGACGGCAAACAATCACGTAGAAAATGCCCTCTTGTTATGCTGCAATAATCTTGGGTGGTTTACTAGGGGTCACTATGGACTGGCTGCTTTGGTTAAATTGCCAGGTGATCCTAGTTGAACCCAACACTTTCTGAAGTACTGTAATTCTTCTTACGCTGTGCATATTTTTCTGAACTGTTTGGGAAGTGCTACATGCATCTGTTCTCATGTGCTTTGTCTTCCTCTCTTCTTTACTTTTTTCTCCTACTCCACCCTCTTCCTTCCTTCCTGTCAAAACAATGACAGCTTATGTTTAGCAAAATGGGCAAAATTTTAGCAAAATTTAATATGGTAAAGATTTTTGACTGTCTCTAAATGTGTGCTTTCCTGTGCTGTCTAGTTCAGGGGTAAAAAGTACCTCCAGCTTTTTTCTCCCTGCTGCCTCTTGCCCATAAACTATTAAAACAAGACAATATATTCCTAACAGTTAAAATACCTCTTTATTTTTCAGATGTAAAAGCAGTGTCCTTCCTCACCCTCTATCCTCCCCCTGTACCAAAACAAAGCAAAGGCCAGTGGGGCCGGAGTGTGCAAATTCCACTGGCTTCCTCCTCAGCCATTCACCCCCTTCCCTCCCGCCGGGAGGTGAACACCATCCACACATCACTTGAGACAAGAACTATATAACACAATCTGTTTTCAGATTTTCTAAATATTTCCCAACTTCCATTGCAGGCTGTTGTCTCCACACTGTAAATTCATGCCAAGAACTCCCCAACAGCATTCTCCTCTGCCTTCCCAAATCACTTGGAGAGTAAACAAACCTTTCTCTGAGTCATTGATTTTTGCAAGAAAGCATTTTTATTCATTAAAAATGAAGGGAGAATGGCTAGAATGCACAATTTACTGGTCACAGCTCTTCAGTGAAAGCCGTAAGTAAGATCTTTGACAACACAGAAATGCTTTCACTTCTGTGTATTTCCACCTGTGAGCAGGATTTATCACTGCCTAGCAGTCAGGGTATGGCCGTGCTGGGGAGGAAACAACTATCTGGCAGTTTTCTACCCTCTCCAAGCCCATAAGGCCCTGGGACCTGTTGTTCCATCTATAACTGTTTTTTACTGCCTGAATGAAAAGCTTTTGAGGTGACAAGCAGTGTACACAGTGTAGGTGCACAGGACAATATGATGATCTGTATTGCAGTGAGCTATATTGAATGGCTCAGCCTAGCTGGGAATGTGTTAAATTAGTACTGGAAGAATTTAGCGGGTACTAGAATTAATTAGGAGGATTTTTTCTTTATTTGGAATTAAAAAAATGTAAGCTATCTAGCACCTAATCATTGAGTTGGACCATAGAAATTTTCAGTACATATCATCAGAAGTACTTAAAATGGTTTCAGTAAGGGCTAATACTTGTCTGTGAGGTCCTATACTCATGAGGTTGTATACTTGTGATAGAAGAAAAAGTGTGCCTTGCCCTGTATGAGTGCACTTTTACCTGGATATGACTACATTTTGAGCAGGCATAATCCTTGATTGCCTTCATTTATTTCCCCACTGTTGTAGCAATGTAGCACATTTGCATTTCTATTTTATTATCTGGCTCAAATCACCATTACTTTCTACTTTTTTAAAGTGCTACTGGAGGAAAAGTCCTACCATTTGGTGTTTGTGTTTCAGCTCTCCCACTCGTCACTGAGCTGTTCCAATACAGAAAGCACGATCCAGTGACTAAAGCAAAGAAAGAAGCTTAATAGAGAGTGGTTCTGTTTCCCAATAGGACATCAGTAGCTGTTACATAAAACACACAAACAACATTTTCAATTCTTTGAGCCATGATGTAAAAGAGTACATCTGCACTGGGATGTGACTCAGTCTGCAGGTGCACAGCATCAGGAAAATAGAGAGAGTTTCCTTTCATTCCATTCAAAAGCTTGTGTACCTGTAAGATTGTCTGATCTTTTGTCCCTAGCTGTATCACCTGGTTTAAAACGTAAAGAGGTCAGTATTCTTTCTGAGGTGTGGAGAGCTTGTATTTTCCACAGGTCTGAAAACAACTTGCCACTACCTGGTGCCTGAAACCTGAAAATCTGTGTCAATACGTCCTAATTTTGGCACCCAGATTGCGAGGCATCCAAGTTAAATGGCATCTGATAATTCTGACAGTTGGTCCAATTGCCTAACAGAAATAGACTACCACAAAGCTTAGTCTTTCATCCTTACAGAAATGTGTCAGGGTGCTTGTATATAGCTGATGTATTGATATGAAACATCAACCCTATTGCTGTGGAATAGTTGTTTTGCAAAATTGTCTATTACAAAATTAAATCATTGAGCTTCGAGTGTTTCTTTGTTGGCTGGCTGTTTGCCTGATCCAGCTAGAAGCAGGATAGTATTTCTGTCTGCTTTGGACAGAGCTTGGGGTAAAGGTTGGTAGAGCCTGGATCTGCATCTGCATTGATGTGATCTGGTTTGAGCTGGAGATAATTCTTCATCCTGAAGTTCTCTGTCACTGTTCACGGCATGTGTTTCACTCCAATAAGGCCTAATGTTCATTAACAAGAAAATTTCACTGTGACTACCTGCAAAGGTGTGTGAAGAGTGATAGGAAATGCTGTTATTTTTCCTCAGGGAACTCTGAAGACCACCAAGCAGGCAAGTAAGACAAGACATGGCAGGAGAAGCAGAACATGTTTATGATAACTTCTGGGTGTAGGACCAAGGACTGGATCCATTCACCATCTCTGCACAACTTGAAATCTATCCCAGTCTCTGGAGATTCAGAGCATCAAGTGTACTGAAGATATGTTGCAGACTCGAGTCTGCTTGCTCAGGCAGTCTGTGTGAATCAGAGGCAGGTCCAGGATTCACCACAGGTCTCCCAGAAGACAGGGCAATAATTTCCAGATGTAATTTTCTTTCTTGGACTCAGGGGATGCTGCCATCTCTTAAGTGTTTGAACTCAGGCTGTGAGTTGTAGGTGCATGACTTGGGAAGATTTGGGTCAAACAAAGCCTGAAATGTGGGCAAAAAGTCCACATGCTCCTCAGTCATGAGGAGCAAAAACTTTATGTCTGTACTTGAATCTGCTCCCGTTTCTACTTACCAGTTTGTGATGGCCTTTTAGCAGCATTCACTTCAGGTTTCTCCCCCAGTATGATCTAAAATAGGGCTGTTGGCTCTCTGGGCCATGAAGGCAATTCCTTTTGAGGCACTCTACTGCTAAGCCTGCTCGATAGCTCTCAAGAGGAGTGTGAAGACTGTTTTTACAGCTGAATATGGTGCACGGGTTGAAATGCGAGCCTTTCATCTTAGAGGTTCCCTACCACATGTTTTTGTTATGAAGAACAAGGTCAGGTCTTCCAAAGTTTAGTGCTACATAACCAAGAGTTTGCATAGGGCTTTAGAAAAACAAAGGAATCTACAATATTATAAAAACAGAACCTGTGCTTTTATATAATGAGCTAAAGTAAATACATTGCTGTTTAACAGCTTATTTGGAAAGTCCTTCTCACAGTTTCTGTAGACTTAAAACCCAAAGCCTAGGAGTATGAAGACTTTTTGAAGAAACTAAATGACTCTAACCATGGTGGACAATTTCATGCAGATGATGAACTGACTGTTTAGAATAGTTCCTGTGCTGCAGGAGTATTTGCTTCTCTGTTTTCCATCTCCTTCAAGCAAACTGCCTGCACAGAGCTGGGACAGTCCTGTCAGGGAGTGATCAATGTGCTGCCACATACCATCTGCAACTCTGGAATTTGCTTCTCCCACCCACACCACGGTGGTTTCACAGAGTGCTTTCTTGTACTGTAGCAGGGACAGCCTCCTCAGGACATGTTTTTCTTAGTCACATGGATTTGTCAGCCTTTTTTCCTAATCAAATGAGCTTTTCATTGTGTAGTCAGCATTGGATAAGCACAAGGGCTTGCAGATGACTCTTCAAGGAGACTTTCAGTGTGTTTAATTTACTGCTTATGATTTCTTTCCTAGAAGCATATCTTACTTCCCCATTTAGACTGAACAGCAGTTCCCTGGCACCTGTCCTGGGAGAAAATGACAGTGTGATCCTTTATCAGCAGTGAGCAGTATTTCATGTGAATAAAACCATGCTGTCAAAGGACTGTGCAGGGGTGGATAGATGGTGAAAATCTGTGGGACAGCATGAGGAATTAGCATGTGGGCAGTGTGGCCCACTTATTTGTTGTAGAGACCTGGCAGGATCTGGTCCTGTCGGACAGAGCCTGAGCTTACATGGACCAGTAGAGCTCTGCTACATTCAATGGCACTACAGCAGTTTATGAATCATGACTTGTTTTTCTTTTTTAGTATCCTGCTCCCTGGTGACTGCTCTGACTTGCTAATCTTTTTCGTGAGGGTGCATTTCCTAGCTGTTAAATGTCAAATTATCCAGATTAAAAAAACCTGCCAGTAAGGCTTTGGTTTGCATTGCTGTTGGTAATTAAAGAGCAATAGTACGTGGCTGCGCCATCCTCAGGGGCTTCATCTCCTCATCATGTTAATGGTTGATTATATCATAGAGACCCACTGCATGGAGACTATTCCCTCTTGAAAAATTGCTCTCTCCTCTAAAACAGAGGACCTGTCTCAGAAGAGAGGCATTTTGTAAGGCTGGTCAAATTCTTCAAAAGATCTTGAATTTTGGGAGGACTATAACACAACATCTCTGCTTTGTTAGTATCATGTGGGGACAGTACCCATGTCCTGGGGACTGCCAGGCTTGTGGCATCACTGTGGACAGCTTCAGTCTGTGAGCAACCATCTTGCTGCTGGTATTGTGACCCACTGCTGGTGAGCCTGACCTCTCCAGAGTGGGAGCATGAAGTGCAGCACAGTCTGCTTGTTGGGCTGCCTGAGGAAGCTTGTTCAAAGCTGGAGGCATCCACTGCTACACTGTCCTCCATAGTCTGGGCATGTGCTAATTATCTGGAACAGCTAGAAGAATATTCAGAAGAGGGAACCCGAGGTCACAAGAAGACAGTACTGGTCCAATGTTTTCAACCAGTTTCAGTAAGTTTTTCCCACTTCTCCACTAAAAATCTGTTTGGGAAAAAAAAAAACCCAAACATTTTTTTTTAGTTCCTCTGTTTTTGCAATTACAAATAAAAATGTAAGCATGTATGTGGCCCTCTTGAATCACATTTTCTTCATAGCTCTATTGAATTGGGTTCTTCCAAACACAAACAAAAGTCTTTTCAGAAATATATTTTTCCACTAATGTTTCCCATCAGACTTCTGCAGGCATTCAAAGAGTAAGTGTGTAAATAAAGGAGAGAAATAACAATGCCAAACAATGCTGAATTTCTGGAGGCTGTGGGTTAAAAAGAGAAATGTTTTGACAGCTAATTGAAATGTAAGTGGTGTCTTTCTGGTATGCTACTTCACCATTTGTTCTCTCTTCACTTTAACAGGCCTTTATTGATTACTGTGGCAGATTTGTACTGTAAATGGAATCTGAAGGTTACTTTTTTGTCCCCTAATCAGTGGCTACATATATTTCGTATCTGTCTATCTTACATACTTCACAAATCAATGACTGGAAAAATCATGTTCCGGTATAGTTGTCTACAAAGGTGAAATAGCATTAGTTATTTTTTAGATAATAAATTTCAGCATCAGAATAAATTCTTCACCTAGATATGCAGAAAACTCCATTACTGCTGCATGACCAGCATGTCTGAATCTAGAGATGAACTCAGCTTCACAAGTCTTATAAGCTCCCTCTGAGCCTGCAGCCAGGTCAGCCGTCTCTGCCCTTCTGAAGTGGGAGTACTTCAAGTCTTACCTGTGGAAAATCTCTTTCAAATTCAGCTGGCAGCTGAAGATCTCTTCTGGCTTGGGTTTTTCAGATTCCCATCTGCAGGGAGCACCATAAGGTCCCACATGTCCTCTTGCTTCCCTGTCCCAGTCCCACATGTTTCAGGGGCTGTTTCCCTCTGGGATTTGGACCACTTGTGCATTATTGAAAAGCTCATTTCCCAACTGCACACACGCCTCTAAGACTTTTGCTTATTAGCTAAGATTTTTAGTCAAAAGGGGAGGGTTTATGAACTTGATAGAATCTGACAAGATGTATATCTTCTACACAGTTAATTTCTCATCAACCACAGTTCATTTTTTATCAACCAAACCGTTCCTATAAACAACTGTTAATTTCTAATTTTCAGTATATTTTCCTCCTCCTTTTTCCTTTCTCATGCTGTTACCAGAGCTTCTTGTGTCAATATGAACTTTGGCGGCAAAGTTCATTTCCATACTCCATGATACCCTTGATTTTATAACCATATGAAACATCACATCCGTACCATGAAGAGTGGCAGGCTGCCATTCTGGTCCTTAGTCTCCAAACTGAATTTGCCACCCAGTTCCACAGGGCATGTAAAACCACATCTGTGCCATTTCCTCTCTGACCGCCACGCTGTTGCCGGTGGGGCTGGAGGGCTACAGGTGCATTTCCCCCATCACAAGTTTGTACCACTACTTCTCTTGATTTTGGCAGTGTTTTGTATGCCAGTGCTGGTAACTTTATCAAGCAGAAGTGAAATCTCACTGGAATGTGGGATCACGCTTGTCTTTTCATCACACTCCAATATTGTTAGTCATAAACTCCTGGTGTAGTTTGCCATAACTCTGCCTGAAATTGATGTCAGCTAAGTCAGTTAAATGAATTGCCTCACTTTCTGTTTTAGTAAAAAATAAAACACTGACATACTTCTGAAATTTTCACTCGTAACTGAAAATTTCTCAACAGCTAACACCTCATCCATCACTTTCGGCACTCCTTGGTATGCATTATCTCGATCTACTCATCCATTTCTCTCCAATTAAAATTCTATAATATTCTTCCTACTTGGTTGCAAATTAACTGGAAGTATTTCATTGTCATCAGTCAGCTTGTTCTTGATTTTCCTCAAATTAGCTATTTGAAAATAGAAGTGTGAGCACTACTGATCGGAACTTTCTCTGTTTTCCTTTAATTCGGTCACGATTCCTGCTTACGAAGCAAGGGTAAGTGGTTCAGGGGAAAATGACCTGTTCATCCATATGTTGTACCCAGGAAATTGTTACTCTTTGGATTCAGTACTCATTATATCCTTATTGCTATAATAAGGTCAATAGCAGCAATAGAAAGTTGTCAGCTAATGTTTTAGAAAAAGACTCATATTTCACTAATTGCTGCATGCTATTCAATAACATACCCTGAATTTTCAGATTCATGTCATAAGAGACAGACATAAAGGTGTGAGTTCTCCTTTTGGCCTGTCTTAGCACACAGGACCCTGCCTGAACCTTGTATATCAGGATGTTGTTCAACACTAATAACTCCCAGTCTGAGACCCTCCTGAAATGGATCTCTGTGTGTGAGTTTTAGAGCACTAGGAGCAACCAGTAATGGTAAAAGTAAGGAATATGGTACCGCTTGGGGTGATGTTTCTCAGATTATATTCTCCAGCTCTTCATTTTGCCCCTCATCTCCCGATGTCTTTTTTCCCAGACTTTCAGCTTCCCTTATACACATTCCCTCTGCTTTTTTCTACTCCATCAGTCTCATACAGTGCTGGGCACTGTGAAGTGGGCTGATAGAGCTCACCTCTTCTGGGAGCACTTGCTTTACCAGTCCATGTGAGTGCCCTAAACTCCTGGGAACTACATTATGCAGCAGCCCAGAGCCACAGGTAGGCTGCAGTGGGCAACCTGGACAGTTAACACAGGGCATCAAATGACATCTGCAAGTGGGAAATGTAAAACTTGTTCATTCCTTAGCTATAAATAATAACAAATTCCTTCAAAAACTGAGTATATCCTCTCTGTCATTGTTCTTTATTTCCGCTGCAAATAACTTGCAACAATAAAAATGAAGGGATGCCAAATTTGTGTGGCTCCTCAAAGTAAGTTCTTTACTTGAAATGAAATTCAGTTGAAAAGCCTGGCCCTCCTCCCCAGCATTTTTGCAGGCCAGATGGGTTACTGCTGTCCTTCAACATGGAGCCATCCTTAGAGTGTGATGCTCCTTTTTCCTCATGAATCTGAAAGAAAGGAATGAGAAACTTTATGTCTCCCTGCTGTCTTGCAAAAACTTTCCCTGCTATCTCCTCTGGGTGGAGTCCCTTAAGGCCATATACATAATGATCTGCTCACTGGTTTTGGCTAATATCCTACTCTCCAGAGCCATTCAGTCATTGCTGACTTTCCTTACAGTTCTGTCCTCAGGTTCCTCAGACTTTTCTTCCTTTCTCACTAACAAGCATTCATTATTTCTCCCTTAAGCTTCCCAGTATCCCACGGTGGATTTTTGCGACTTTTAATTTCCCAGGAGGTATATGAAAGGTCTACAAGTAAAACGCTTTGCTTGCTCTTATCTGGGAGATTACAGAGGGGAATCGGATAAAAGCAGGGGTTGAATACTCAATGCTTTGCCATTGTCAGCAACAATGCACTTTTGGTAGAAAATGTCATTATCCTTATGCAGTGGGGTTTTAAAAACTTTTAAAAGGCACAAAAAATTGAAGAATCAAATTCTTTGGGCATTGCACTCTGCTGCCCTGAAGTTCGTTTTAATTTCACTGGAAGCAGAGGAAGGAAATAGAGTGACTGGATCCCTGCACTCCCATAAAATATTCAACAAAGAGAGACTGTCCTTATTATATACCTGTTTCCCCCTCATTGTGAGAGCAGGAGGGGGATGTGGAGGACATGACTCCCCGTCAGCAGCATAATGAGGTGAACAGGCTGGCTTGGTCTGCTGCTGTTCCCAGGCTGTGCGGCGGGAAGCTGGGATTCACACGGACGTCTCAGTTCCTCTGGCCTTTTTAAAATTGGTAATTGTGAACATCATCCACACTAACTACTTTTGAGAAGTTGCAATGGGTATCCTTATGAGAACATTGGACTGTGTTCACAATTAAAGATTACCTAGAGGATAAAGCTGGCCTTTTCTTTTTGGAAAACACGGATTGAATTCTGACAAAACACATTTTTCCTTGTTTCTTTTGATGTACCCTTATGCTATGACATGAATAAATTACACAGTGGGAAGTAAATGAGAAGATTTCATACTGATAACTGTGTCTGTGCTTTAGTTTTCCTTGTTGTTTTGCTTCACCATATTCCCTGCTCTAAATAAGTATATGAAGTTACACACCTCTACTCTGTCATAGTATAAAATGGCCCTTCTTTTCCAGATGGAATTTTCTTGTCCCATGAAGCTGATCTTCATTCTTTTTGGAAAGGCCTTGAGAAATGCAGAATTGTGCTTAGAAATGTAGAGATGGTAGATGAAATAATGTTAAATGTCTGTCTCAAGTCCCTATGCTTGTACCTGTAACTAGAAAAGTTGGAAGTTAACCTCAGAATTTCACTGCCAGCCCTTTTACATACTTTCACACTTTCCTCTATTAAATGTTACTGATTTCAGGTTGCATTTCATAATAACCATTACTCCAGGGGCTGAACTGTGTGACTGTGAAAACCAGCTCTGAGCTCCTGCTGGTAACAAGAATGTGCTGGTCACAGGCCAGATTGCTTAAATTGCCATGAGGATCCTGCACATCCTCCTCATGAGCCACAAGGCAGCCAGGCTGCGCTCAGTGATGGATTGACTCTGTGCCTGGTGTGCTCCTGCTGCCACCAGACAGCCACAGCTAAGCTTTGCTGTTTGTTTCCACTTGGTGAGGGAGAAGCCAGACCAGTTTGGATGGCCCAAAGGAAGGAGAGTATTGCCATTTGAGAGACTGGTATATTAGTATAGGGCATAGTCTGAAGTCTTGTGGCATTTTTCATTTTATTTCTACTCAGGTGGGAAGGGAAGATTCAGACTGAACCTGTGCTTGTGACATGTATTCCAAGGGCTCTGGTTACCCTGGTCCTGCTTCTAGCCTGGCAATGAATCTCTCTGCTGCTGTTGTAAGGTCCTGTTATCCCTTTGTGCCAGTGCACAGAGCACGACGTGGTCTTCAGCAGGGAAGTGGGAATTTCAGCAGGGAATTTCATGACTGCAGGAGCATGGCAAGGTTTCACTCACTCACATCTGCAAATGGCTTTGATTATTTCTCAAGGAAAAAATAATGACATAAAGCTAAATACTGTCAATAGTCAAAATTGGCACTCACCTTTATAACCCAATTAATAACCAAATGTTTTAGTTTAATTACTCTATATTGCACTGTAAAGGCATATATGTCTTACTGACAGTATAATCAGGTTACCCTCCCAAACAACCTTCTGTGCCCATAGTTAATTGCATAAAAATTTAAAATTTGCAAAATCAGGTTTTGGGATTAAAAGACAAAACTGTCAGTTATGTCTCTGAGGACTGCCTTTTTTCTGTAACTGTGGCTTGGAGGATTTCAAAAGCTTCTTTTATTACTTAGCTTGATTGGTGAACCTAATGGTCATTTTGATTTTTTGTCTAATGCTTGATAATTTCTAAACTCCCAGATGCTTCCAGAAAAACAAGTTTCCTTGAAACAGTGTGCCTCAGTAACAATATTTTATCATAGGAAACTGTAGAAAGCTTATGGGTTTGAAGCAGAACTGATTTTCTTTCCAGTCCTCTTAGAGCCAAACATTACATACAAAAAATGAATCCATGAAATTTCCATTGTTCCCGTGAAATTGGAATTTCAACTGTAGGAAAAACATTTCTATAATACCTGATCAATCATAACACAGTTCAGTGACCTGCTTATGGTCAGGTTAACTATCCTTATGCTTCCTTATCTCTTTCAAGGACAATCTTCTGTGAAAGTCAGCCCTGCACTGGAAGCTGGCAGCTTTCTCGCTCCTGGGAGGTGGAACCAGGCTCTAACAGCCACTGCCTGCCAGCTGCCAGCCAGAGGCACAGCATCCCATACAGCATCCCCTACAGAAACGCATACCCACACACACATATACATATATAAAAATATATGCATATATATATATATATATAAAATAGGATTCCCTTTGTAAGGCTCCTGCTCTGATGCTGTGCTTTTTGATAGAAATTCAGATCCTCTTGGTTTGGTTGCAGGCGTTCCAATCCATGTCACCAGAGCAGAGTGATGCTGTGGATGACATTGCTGTGTGAGCATCATTTTGCTTTCTCCACCCCTCCAGCACGCCCCTGACGTGGTACACTTGTCAGGCAGGGAAGGTGCAATGCTCTGGAAGATCCTCGCAATCACAAGCCTGATATATAGAGGCCTCCCACAGAGAGACTAAAATATCTCTGTTACCTCATTGCTGGGGATTACACTTGCAATAATAACTTAAAAATGAGAATCAGAAGCAGCCCAGAGAGCAGAGTGCTCCTCACCGGGTGTGCTCAGGAAGCGGCAGTGGTAAAGAAATGCTGCAGTGTTACGCTTTATTGTACACCTTTGTCTTACAAGCTCACTAAGAGAGCTGTTCCATGACATAAAGGCTTTCTGTTGTCTGCATTATCACAGGTTTGCTGCTTGTGTCAGTAGGTATATGAAAATCCCATTGTTTGTCATAGCTGACATTTGCCATAAAATGATGTAGTAGATCCGTAAGAAAACCAGCATCTGTACTTACATCTCTTCCCCTCTGATGAGGCATATGCTCATTTTTAAGGGTCTCTGCCATAGTGTTGGTGGATCATGCCTCCTCAAAGGCTGCAGACTGATCACCCCTAATGCAAAGGCTAAACACTGAGAGCTGCAGAGTTTTTCTGATGCCAGATGACTTTATGAGAAGCTGTAGAGAGATGACAGCATGCAGGAAAACACCCAGGCATTTCACAATTACATTTGCTGTACAGGTGTATTTTGACAACTAAAGAGGCCCTGGATATGCTCTGGCTCCCTTCTGCCATGCAGAGGAACTCTGAGGTGTAAGGGAGTGGGGTCACAACCACGTCTTCTTTTAACATTGAGCTAGGACATAACTGAGGAGAGCACATGGTCCCATCCTGGGAAGTGCTCATTCATTCCACATATCTTATAAAGATTGCCCATAAAATCTTTCATCTGAGCTATATTATTTAATTCCATGTTCATGATAAATTATACCTAGAGTACATTCTGACATGGCTTATATCAGAATGTATGCAAACACGCTGCCATTCATTCATTGGTCTGGCTGACAGGACTGGGTGTAAGAAAAACAGAGGAGCCTCCATTGTAACTTAGACAAAGCCAGCAGCAGCCAAGATTAATCTGTGTGCAGTTTAATGCTGTGGCAGAAAACTATGTTGTAGATGTGGTTTTAGGAAGGTTATCTGGAGTCTTATGAGTACTGCCAGCACTTGGAAACTGAAATTCAATTCTGCCCCCAGAGTTTGGGAAGTTCTCAAAGTTTTCAACATCTGATTCACATTTTGATTAACCATCTATTTTTGGATATGTCTCTTCTCACTGGAAATGATGTGGATCAAGTCTTTTTCGCTCATTATTGGGAGTAGTCTCTCATCAAAACTAACTATTTCATAATTTCCTGGTAGTTCTGGGGGCTGCCAGTGTGGTGAGAAAAGCAATAGTCAGGATGGTTATGTTGTTCTTCAGAGAATGTGTCCTTCTTAGGCAAGGAGTACTGTATGGGTGGTAAAACACCCTCTGCTACTGTATTTGGTGGATTCATGCCACTGTCATACCCTCATGAACATATAGGGAGGCTCAGCAAATCCTCAGGGGACAGCGGCTGTGAAAATTTTTAGTGTGTGGAATTAGAATCAATTGGACTCTGAACCCTGCCTCATACTGCCCTGTGTCTGGCAGATTGTGTAAGCACATGAAAGGCTTTTTGTCCATCTATAACTCTAGTCATTAACCAAGGGACAGGCAATTATGGTAAGCAACATAATAATCTTAAATTCCAGAGATGATTGCATATGACACCAGAGAAACAGGGGATTATCCAGTGTTTGTCTAGTAGAAAACAGACCACTGAGGAATCAGGTAGCAATGAAACATGAAAAGAAGCCTTTATGCAAAACCAGCTGTTATGTTTCATGCAAACCTAGGCATCAGTGGCCCTCTTATGGTCCTCATAGCTGCTCTTGGTTTCATATATTCCACTGACTGCACACAGTGGAACTGATGGTTTCTCTTAGGCATATATGTCTGCTTTCCATCATTAAAAACTCTGTTTATAAGAGAGCAGAAGCTGTTCTGATTTTTCCTTTGAATTAACACTCTTTCATGAAAACTGCTTTATAATAGCCCCAGTATCAAGCTAGAAGTGGATGTCTCTGCAAAGTGCTTTTAGATAGTGCTTATATCAGTGCAGCTCTGCTAGGAAGGCAGATTTCCAAGGAGAACTGTAACGCAGGAGGATCAGAGCACAGAACGGTGATATAAATGTTTCTTAATTGAATTCAGTTTCTCTAGGCACTGCAGTCATTTGTTATTTATGAAATGCACTTCCATGCTATTTGCATACACATTTGGCCATCCTTTCTTCTAGGATTGGAGAGTATGTATAATCTCTCTCCTTTATTAAGGGGTGACATCTGCTACAATGTCACCTAGACCCATTGAGCAGGCTCAAAGCTGGCATCAGGGAATGACAGTGCTGACAGCAACTGCTGAGCATGAGGGTAAGACGTGAAGCTGGCTCAGAAGAGGTTGTGATATGTGAGGGGGGGGGTCACAGGACCCGAGCAAGGGAACATCTGGACTTGGATTAAAGGAACATCGCAATTACTCAGCACAATTTAAAGCAGCCATTAAAAGCCAGCATGGGAATAAAAGGTAAAAGTGTTCTGTGGAAAAATGAAGCTTTCATGCCACCACTCTTCTTGGTCTCCAACAGTGCTGCTTAGTTCATTGGAGTAGTTTATGGGTTGTGCTTCCTGTCAGCCCTATGAGGTGGCTTGGGTGGGTGTTGGGGAATGGGCAGGTGAGGCAGCACAGAGCTCTCTAATCTGCTGTTTGAGAGGCGAGGTTACTGACTGCAGTGTAGGCATAGCACTGTTTTAATTGGCAAAGGTAGGAGATATTCACAAGTGCTCTGCAAAACCTGTGATCCGCTTTGGTATAGAAAATTTTTACCATTCACTATACTTCAGTGCAAATCTTGCCTCCATATTTTAAAGTTTAAACTTCAATGCACCAAATTGCCAAAATGTTATTTTCTGTCTGTAATATACGGACCAGCAGAAGTCATCAGAGGAATTTTAGGGCAAGTGAATGTTATGCCAGCTGAAGTAATCTTGCTTTTTTTTTTAGAGAGGATTGCATCTTAACAGGATGAATAATATAATGAGTCTCTTGGCTTGTTACCAATCAGAAGAGTGAAATTTCATAATCTATCACTATTTTGGAAGGTGAATGACAGTACCAGATGTACAACATTGGTGACTCAGATCTTAGGAAAGTAATTAATAATGTTAGCTGAACAATTTAAAATCTGGTTTTAAAGAGGTGCTTGAAAGACAATAGTACAATTCCTCACAATAGAGGCTCAAAGAATTGCAGTAACTATTGACAGAAGAACTCTGCTCCAGGACCCTCTTGAAAATCTCTGTAACAAATGGTGGGCCCCATAGCAAAACTTTTAGGAAATACAAGACTATGTTAGACATAACATTGTCCAAGACTTTGGCTCAATTACAAGTACTGGAGCATTACAAATAATACCCAGAGGTCAGAATAATTCCTTTTTTCATGAAGTATATAGCTCAGGAAGTTCAGCAGTAAGAAAGTAAAAAGTTCTGTTGATAGACCTGACTGAATAGAACCTATGGTTACTGTGAACTTGCTTCTTCTTTAATGTAGTAAAGAACTGGTTATTGATCAGTTAACACTACCATATATCTGCCCCTTAAAATTACCCTCTAGCTACTTCCCTGAACTATGAATATCAACTTTGTACTGTCAGAAGAGAATTAAGAGAGCAGACAACCCAGAAATTCTGTTTGAAAAGAAGTGCCATCCTATGCCACTGCATAGGACCAACAGCTGAAAAAGTTCGGGCCCAGCTTCAGACAGGGTGTCTACAACCTGCTGTGTCTAAGAAGTAAGTCCTCAGAGTCAGTGGCATTGACCACCAAGTAAGGAAGATGCATCTACAGAGCTGATACTTCAGCTGAGACAGGTAATGCTGTCAAATTCAAAGTGTAGGTACAAGTTACCTCAGAAACCTTCCTGCTGAAGACATCAGAATTCAGATACATCTGAAATTAAAACTGGTAGTTGAATCTCCAGAAATGAAAGTCTCTGGCAACTTCTCAGCTTTGCATCTCTAGGAAAAAGAAGCCAGCCTTGGTATTAGGGAGCTGATTATTTTAAAGGACTTTCAATTGAATGAAGTCTTTATGGACTAGGCTAGTCTGTGTAGCCAGGAGCAGAGCTGGGTACATAGAGCTGTATCCCCAGAGCAGAGTTGAGCCTGAGCACAAATAAAGGATTGATGTAAGTCCTCAGATGAATGAAAGTGTGCAGAACTTCCTGAATTAAAAAAAAAGGAAAAAAGAAAAAATTGGGTCAATGAAAAAAAGTTATCTAGGCTAGGAGAAGGGATAAGCGCAGGGAATTAGACAGGCTGGGGAAGCTATGCATGTGTGACCCAATCATGTATGACAAACTCTGCAGCTCCTATTATTGGAAATGACCTATCAGTGTAACAAATGCCATGAGCAAGGCGAGGAAGAGAAGTTTCTGAAAAAATTTTTTCAGCAACAACTCGCACAGATTTTTTTGTTGGCTGTATTTTTTGATGTGTCCATTTGCAGTTTCTAAATTCACCCCTCCCTTACATTTAGAATTTCAGCAAGAGTCTGAAGGCACCTGCAATCTGTCACCACACTGTTAAGAGGTGTTGAGAGGTGGTGGCCTGTGAAGTATGTAACACAAACAGAGATAAAGCCTTAGTAAATTGCTCTAAAATGAAGTTAGAGAAAGATCTGCTAGAAATAGCATTAGGTGAAAAAGTAGAACATATACAAAACAATCTCCGATATCCTAAAAGAATCCTTTTACTTCTCTACTGCTTACCTATCAGATGTTCTCTTGCTTGAAAAGATATTTATATTGCTATTTAATACATTTAACTGGTGGTCCTATGGCCTATAATTGTCTCCTGAGAGAAAGTGGTTGTACAGGTTTCATAATAGTAGTTTAAGGTAAAACCAAAGTAGTTTCGTGATTTGGTTTTTAGTTTTGTCTTCTTTTTGGCAGGAGAGTGGGGGCGAGAGAAAGGAGGTGTGAGGTGGGTGTAATCTAATGAATAATCTAATAAGTGTCTGATATAACATATGTAATAAATTCTGCTGTACTGCCCTATGGTCTGTAATGGTGCTAATGTGCTATGACCACTGATTGCCATGATTGACTTAAGTGTTTCTGTCCTCAAATCATATTTATCACTAAGTTCAATATAATAGCAGGTATTTAAGAAAAACCATGGCAAAATCACAGAAGATTTAGAAATATGTCAGCCTTTGAGAACACGTCACTGCCTTCTGGAAGTTATGCCTTTGGCGGTTATTATATACACTTACAAGGTCTTGTCACCAGACAATCAAAACATACCTTACCTGGTTTATCTTAGGAGCAAATACTATTTTCCTCAGCAGGAATTATTGTTTGTTAGAATGTCCTTACTGTTATACCTGTTTGTCATAACTCAGCAGGTATTAGGTAATTAGGCCTCTGAAACAAATGGTGTAAATTCCTTAACCACTTCTGGAGAGCATTCAAAGGAATGTCTTTATGTCTTTACATTAACCTTGTATTTGCCAGATACTTTCTGGCAGATGAATGAATCAGTTTTCCTAATGCAAACTGTGCATACAAATTCTAAATAAGCATAGAGACTGATACATAAGACTGTTGCCTTATGTACTTAAGGCAGGAATTAGCTGGAACTTAGCTGAAAAGACAGCTTAAGCAATCCTGCCCTCCAACTCAACCTTGAATTTGATCATCTTTCTTTAGAAGAGCAGAGCTCCCTCCTTGAGTGAGTGTCTGAGCCCAGACATGTGGAGACAAGTGTCCCGCTCTGAGAAGCCAGGCATTTTGTGCTCACCTCAATATTGCCATGGTTCACACTTGAGGCAGGGAAATGCCGACATTGCAAAAGGCCCAGCTGAAAAATGAGGCCATGGACAGAGGAGGAGGTTTGGGTACGGCAAGCGAAGTTATGCAGGATAAGTTACCTGGAAGTGCATGCCCACCATATGTGCCTTGAGCACACTGACAGACAGGATCAGCAGCCCCACGCTTGCCCTACCTGGATACCCCCACACCCTTCCTGTCCAGGGGCTGCTCCATGCCTGATGCTCTGCTCACAGAGCAGGGAGTGGGGCTCTAGTTCCCCTCTCAGGCTGCAAGTGATGCAAAGTGAAATAGAAACCATTTCACATCACCCAGAAGCTGAATCACTCTCTTAGCTGTGAGTGTAAAGCTCGGGGTGAGATGGTGAGTAGGTAGTTGAAAGCCAAAGTCAATAGGCTGGACAGCACAGGGAGACTTGTAGTTAGGAATGACCCGAATAATGTGGGCACAGAGCTTAAATTTGGTCATACTGGTCACTAGGAAAGAAGGAACATGCAGAGAAGATTTCAAATTAGAGGGTTCAGCAGAGGAAGAGACAATCAATGTTAGAGATGCTATGGCCCAGCTGAAGTTTGAAGGAGAGGCCGTGAAAAAGATTAGCAAACCAACTCGGCAAACTGGGGGCTGTCGAGTTTTGAAAGCTCTTGCTGTAATTGGAGTTAGCTGGAAACCTTCTGGCAAAGCACTTTAACCAAAACATGTCCTGTCTCTGAAACTACAGCATGTTGTTTAAAAGGTTTTGGATTCCACAGGGCAAAGCTCTGAGTCCTTGTGGGTCTTCCTGGAGATGTGGGAAGAGGAAGGAGTCCTGTCCCTGCTGTGTGCAGTGGGACTTGTTCTGAGGCAAGGAGCTGAGAAAAGGTTTCTGGCAGCAGGCATCTTCCCTTCCACCTCACACACCTTTGTGTCCAGTGTGAGAGGTCTGTCTGGTCTAGTGGTGGGCACCATGGCAGCTTCCATGCTGGCTTGATGGCAGCTCTAAGTCTGAGAGTTTTGAGCTGCCTCTCCAGCACTGGCACATCTGCCAGTCCAGCTGGGAGGGTGCAGCTATGCTCACACTCCTACATTCTGTCCTTTGGGAGTTTGCCTCAATGCAGGGACACAGTTTCTTTTGTAGAGGAAGCAAAGCAGTACTTTAACAAAGGATTTTGAATCAATGAACATTTTATACGCTTACTTGAAGTTGTAAGTATACCGAGACACTTTCCAATCCCGCTCACAGCAGCCCTACTTTGTACTGGTCACTTCTATTTTTCAGAAAAGAAGGTACGTACTTTTAGGTCATGCATATATTTAGCAAGAGGAAGGGTGGGAAGTGATGTCCTTGGGTCTAATAGGGCTCAGCCTTCTCCCTTGATGCTTTAGAAACAATCCTCAACAAGACTAATGCTTGGCCTTAGGTAATAAAAGACCTTTTAAGGGCACTGTCATGGCCTTTAGATGGGTAAGATTTTACTGACACCAAAACCCTTTGCTGGAGCAGACCCTAAAGCCCTTGTGCAGAAAGTCCTTCATCCATCTTGAATATATGCTAAGGAAAAGTTGTGTCCACAGTCAACAGGAACTTTTCCATTGCCCTCTGGGACCTATGGGAAAGGCCCAAGGGTGGGCCTTTCTTATTGCTCCATAGCCCCAAGAATACTGACAACAGCTTTTGAAGGAAGCATGAGATGTATGTATCCCACAGAAACACCCTGGATGTGGAAGGGAGAGCTGTGTTAGAGAGTCAGGCTAAAAGTTATAGGAACATTCACAAGAAAAGCATTCCTGAAAGAGCTCTACCTCTGCCGCCTCCTTTCTCAGACTGTCATTTTTATGTTCTGAATATATCCAGTGGTACCAATTAAATGCCTACAGATTATTAATTAATGAAGCAGCCTGTGAGGATTTGTGCTGCAAGGCTCCCTCAGCACTAAGATGGCTGTTCCAGACACCCTGGCTCGTCCGAGATTTTCTTTCAAAAAAACCCCTTCATGTATATGCTGGGACGGGTTTAGCATTTGTTACATAGTTCAAAATAGCAGTGATAAAGAAATGAAAATATTTTAAGAAGTGAATAACTGTAGAATCGACATTTGCAGGAGCAAGGAAAAGCCAGGGGAAAGTCTGGTGTTGTGGAAGAGCCACCCTCACGTGTCACGGGTGAGCTTTCCACAGTCTGCAGCCAAGTGCTCCTGCCTCACGTGTGTGACCACAGGAGCAGCCAGATTCCATGTGACTGGGGAGGAATGTTGAGCACAGCTTTCAGTGTGCCTTAATGCATGCCTGCAGAGTAAATTTCTACAGCTGTTGTATAGTCAAGTGGATTTCTTTTATGAAGTGCTTGTAAGATGTCGTTTAACAGGGTTGATATTGAAAAACAACTCATGTTCTTTCTCTTCCTTTATGTAATCAGGAGTTTTGAAGCAGGTAAGTTTTTGCAGGGTACAGCTTGTGGGTTTTTTAAAGGTCATTTCCTAACCAGGTCTTGAGCGTCTTTATCTCTTAAGAAGTCCCGAAGAAAGACCAGCCTGCTTTGGAAAGTTGACATTTCCATATTTTCATCAAAGGAATGTAGGAAAAAAAGCTGAAATCCTCTAGACAGAAAGTATCCTAAGTGTACACATTTGTCTGATTGCTCCTTGTCACCAGCTGCCCTTATCTTCGACTGCAGTCCTCTGAGAAATGCTGGAGTGAGCAAGAGGAAGTAACTGGTTCCACTGCACAGTCTGACATGTAAGGGTTTGAATTTCTTTCCAAAGTCAAGTCTTCAGAAGCAAATTTTCTAGCAATTTAATCTTTATTTAAAAAAAAAAAAAGAAAACAAAAGCCACATACCAGAAGAAATGCCAAAGGGATTTAAAACTGATTTTAGAGATACATTTACTGTCACAATCAGAAGTTTCCTTTGCAGTTGTACATAGTTGTGGGATTTAATGTTACACTTGGCAGTGCAAAGCTATTATCCTAGAATAATTATTTTATGAACCCTTACAGTGAAAACTTTGTAAAGAGACTGACAGAGGACATCCCACAGCCAGACATCAGGCGGTGGTGCCTGACAGCCAACTTGTGGTGTGTGGGTGGGGTGACAGATTCACAGCACGGGGTGGGTGAGCTCTCCATTTGACTGGGACAGGAGCAGGTCAGGTTCCCTACCCCCGTGTCAGGGCTTCTCCAAATCAAAGCAAAGCTGTTGCTTTCCTAAAGAAGAAGGAATGGGGCTGAGTTGGAGGTGTAGAAAAGGTGGGTTTTAGGCAAGAGATGAGAGAGGACATCCTTCAAGAACAGGACTTAGCATGTGTTGCTGCAGGACAATGGAATGGGAGAGAGAGAAGATAGGTCCTGACCCTGCTTACATGTCAATAGAAGAAAAGCCTGTTTTTCTTGGGACCTGGTATAAGAAAACTAGAATACAGGTCTCACCCTGACATAATAGTGAATGGGACAACTAATTAAACCTATGGATAGTCCTGGAGCTCACCCATTCCACTATTCTAGCATTCTGCATCATTAGCAAATGTCACAGTTATATCTGATGAGTTTCTTTTTCATGTCCTTGATTTCCTTCTGTCTTTGGAGGCTTTCAAAGTAACAAACAAACAAATTTTCTGGTGTGCAAGTGCATTCTGTTTTGTGGGTTTTGGCTGCCAGAAACAGGGCTGAAACCACTGCCCTGCTTTGGACATGATATTAAAACACTAGCTAAAAGAGATTAGTCATTATTATCCTGAGGCTAGTGTTTAATTAATGACCTAGTAGCAAAATCTTCCTGCCTAATCATTCCAGCAGCTCTGAGAGCTTCCTAGAGACTTATTCCAGGCACACTTTCCTGTGTAAGATATATTGGTATGCAGACAGTGTGCACACCAACTGGGAAAAATGAAGTGGTGTCAGGAATGCTTTGACTATATTAACTCTGAGTATGCTGTTGCTGCTCTGAGATTTGGGATTTAAACATGATATTGTTTGAAAGTGCTTTGTACCTTTGAATATCATATTCCAGTAAGAGGAAAAGTTTATAACATGCTGACAACTCATGGTTGTGCTTTGAAAAAAGGTTGTCAAAAATGTATTTTGCCTGTTTGGTTTGAAGACATAATTCAAGGAAATTTGAATTTTATTCTTGAATCCTGAAGATCATCACAAAGATCTTTATAAATGCACTGACTGATTGATTAGCAAATACAATCAGCTCATTGCCAACTATTAAGATTTTGGTCATGTTTTCATATTGATTCACCAGGTGAAGATCACAGATGCAGCAACAGTCCATTCCAGCTGCTGAGTTTATCTGACCCTGACATGGACTGAGTTCTTCACCTCTGCATTTTAGAGCAATGTTCTTTTTCCCTGCTAAAAATTTCAATGTTTCTCCTCCCTGATGCCCTGAGGTAGATGAGTTGGGAAAGTACCATTCAGGATACCAAGATGCTTTGTCTTGTGTGTGGTCTTTATTGTAGGACTGACCCATCATCGCAGCAACAGTGTCATATACAACAGGCACTATTGTATATGACACAGATCTAGGTACCTTGCTTCAGAGATGGAGCTGAAGTCTTCTGAATAGCACTCTCCACAGAGAAAATATCCTTGGATTGAAAGTGTGGTCATCCATTCTTAAAACCTTTGTACAATAAGAGGAGAAATATTCCACTGAAAGGCTTTTCATTTACCTGTTCCTGCTAAGTTGTTTGCATTTATACATATTTTTTTCCACATTCAAATTAGAAAAGAGATTTTTGGACAGAAAATTCTTCTGCTTTGGGAAGGTTCTATTTATATTCTTCCAAAGTTGTCTTCGATAAATATGGCTTACAGTTAGCATTGCATGCTCTGATTCTAAAATCCGGGACATTGTTGGTCCAATTAAATACTCATCTTTTGATGACTAAGATGATTATTGCAGCTTCCAGTTCTTAAGAAACCTCAAGAGAACTGCTTGCCTTGAGCTCTCAGTTGTGTCTTCATTCCTCCTGAGTAAGGAATAGTGTGAATCTGACTGGAAAGATATTTTCCACTTGTTTTGTCAATTCTATTAGGAGTATTATCCCCCTAGAGGGTATCTTTGCTCAAATTAACGGAAGATTTATGAACCCCCAAAGGGATAACTTGAAACTGTATTATGGTCCAGTGGATTTTGATTTTCACTGAGAAAATTTCCTCCTCTAAATTTCATACTTCATTTCTTTTTAACAAAATACAGAAAATCCAAATGGTTTTCATCCTTTTGCAAAAGGCCTGCCCCTGCCCTTCCCCTTTCCCCCACCCCTCCCAGCTTCCTGCACAGTGTAAAGAAAATTTAAAAAAAATCCAATTGGATTTGGATTATTTTATTTCAAAATCTGGATTAAAAGAGCAAGTGATGTTCTCTAATGTCTGCTGTAAACCCAGCAAACAACCTGCTGGTGTCAAGCATGAGTCTAACGAGTAGGACAGGTTCTCATCTAGTGTAAAACAGTACTACCCTATCGATGTAGGCTAAGCTCAACAGAGATGTATTTTTTGCACTAAATAATGCAGCCTTCTACATCTCAGTGTGTTTAAAGGCTGAGGAGTGATCATGTAACCTCCAGACCCAGGAGTCTTTGAATGATTCAACCTTCTGCCATCCACATCCTCTAGTCAGCTCCTCAATCCTCTCTTATTTTAATTTCTGTTCCCTTTTAAGAGCATGTGAATCCTGCTGTTATTGCTGCCTTTCTGTCCTTGCTGCTTTCCCATTCTTTGGGGAAGTTCTTGAGGACACAGTACTTTCATTAACTTTTCTTCATACAATGAACTCCTGCAGAAGCCTTTGTTTATCAATTTTTTTGTATTTATTTACCTAATATGATTTTGATCACAAGGAATTTATTTAGAATTTGATGAGAGTTCCACAGCTAATTACTATCACATGCTATAATTCATTCTCAAGTGAATGAGCCTTTCATATGAAGCAATGCAGAAATAACCAATGGGACCCTGCTGGGACTACTTTGTTTGGCAAAGCTGGAATTCAAAGACTTGAGAATCAGAAAATGCTTTCCAGCCAATTAAAACTGTACAAAAGACACTGATTCTTCTTGCATGAGGCTGTTAGGATGAGATGCTCTGCAGGATGACTGTTCCAGAAACAGGAAGAAAGGAGTGGTAAAGCATTGAGGTTTAGTTGCCCTGTGCACTGCTGTCAGTTTTCAGTCTGAAAAAACCTCCCTGAAAATTTTAAGACTGATAATTGTGATTAACTGGACAGAACTGATGACTATGGTTATTATTACTATTACTAATGAGGCATTTTACAGAATAGTTACGAAATTATTATCTTAGAAACCTGCTGGCACAGACACTGCATTCAAAGAAGGTAGAGGACTGAACACTTGCTGCTTCTGCTCTGTGCTCTGCTGACCCCAGTCTCACCCCCAAGAACATCTGTTCTCTCTAACTCGTTTGGTCAATCATCAGTTTCTTAGGAGAAGAGTTATGGTTTATAGACATCTTCAGAGAAGCGCGCGTTCAAGAGTGAGTGACAGCATGCCCGTCTGAAAAAATGTTACCAGCAATTATGGACAAAAAATTAAAAAACACAGGACAAAATTATTGAGAAAAGCACAGCAAAGTAGTTTGTTGGGATATATAGCTGGGAAGAAGGGGGCACATCCCAGATGAATAGGAGTTGGCAAACAGATTAAAGAAGAAAAAATCAGAATTTTGATATGTTGCTGCTTATCATGGGACCATTGTGCAATGTCAGTATGTGGGGAGCTGTGGGCTTTAATTTTAGAGATTTATGAAAAACAGTTGAGCCTGTATTGGCATCTGACAAACCTGGATGTAACCTGCTTTCTAAATTTTTATGACAGTATTGTTGGAAGCTTTGAGAAATTTTTGGTAACTGTGTGGAAATGAGCACACCAAAAATGAACAGGAAATGCGCAACAAGACCAAAGATTTAAATGGTCTTTTATTTTCCTGTTATGCTGTTGTGGTTACAGCTGCTTGGTTCTGTCAGCTGAAAAGAAGGAAAACAATGGCAAACTATCAGTTTCTTTTTAGCTGCTGGATGCAAGTACAGGGCATACGTTTCCTAAAAGACTTACATATAGACCTTGACTCCTCCTAACCATATCTGGGCAAATAATCAAGGTTGTCCACTCACTGATTAGAAGCTCCTTCCACAGCAAAGGGAGATCCAGAGTCTGATTCAGATCTTACTTCAGGGATGTGCTAGATAAAAGGTAATAGTATTCTTTAATTATAATGCTAAGAGTAAGTTGAATGGGGATTTGGTAAGCTAATGAGCTGTTGCTCTTTATGAAGACATTAATCTCTGCTTTCCTGAGGAAGAGTTTGTGCAAGTTTGCAGCTCAGGAAAACTCACTGAAGGTTGAAGCTTCCTTAAAAGCTGTCCATATTTACTTCTAATCCAGAGGAATAAACAGGGGAGCTTTGTTCTACTTGCAGCCATTATAGCTTTACCTCTGATATCTGTGCAGATCACATCCCACGGTGGGAGACCACCACAAAAGCTACTTCATGGAGCAAACATATCTGACACAGGCAACATAATGCTGGAAAGGTTTATATCCTCAAATATATCCTCAGCCTAGATATTTTGAAAACATAGCTTGGGAAGATCTTGAGTAGACTCACTCTTGCTTTGAGTGAGAGATTGGACCAGATGACCTCTAGATATTCTCTCCAACCCAAAGTTTTCTACACTTTTAGTAAAAATTTATTTGCTGAATAGTGCCAGTGACTTCCATGACTATTTCTGATTTTGAAACAAACCTGCAGGGAAATAGCTAAAGCTTTTAATTAAAATTGACTTAATGTTATTTAGTCTAAATTCCCTGGGATAAAATTGTGCTGATTAAAAAAAAAGAGGAAACATCTGTGATTAAAAACAAAGCAAAACAGAAAAAATTAATCAACTTTTTGAGGTTTGATTCAACACTGAATGCATTTTTTCTTGCTTTCATTTGAAGGAAAATGGAATAAATATTGCAGGATTTTTAATATTTTTAAAAATTATTCTCAATCAAAACAAATTCTGCTTGTTTTTTTGAGCATCAATCTTGTTGAACATTTCCTGCAAATGCCTCTCTAGAGATGAGAGTTCTTGAACGGTTCCCATTCCCAAACCCAGAAACCTGAACAAGGCAGCAGACTGTTGTTAATCATCAGAGCTTGTCCCAACAAGGTTCTGAACCTTTCAGTACCAGAAACAAACAAGTGGTTTTTCTTGGGAAATAAATCAGAAGAGTGCTGTAAGGGATAACTGGCCGAGTGATGTAATTTTACTGGTTGCATCATCTGCCTGAAAAGAGAGAGGACTCTGAAGACCCTTCCCCCCTTTACCGTGTATGTGTCCTAAAGCAGCACCTTTTGGCAGCAGCTCTCAAGGCATCCATACTGCACCATGCAGAAGCTACACCAGGTAAATTGGCAGATGTGATATGAACACGGGTCCTGGCTCAAGGAGGATGAGATTAGTATGGTTCTGTTTGCCTTCTTCATGTCCTCAGTGCTTCACTCAGGTAGGAATGCTCAGTGTTCAGGACTGATTCTTTCAATGCTGCTCCTGCTGTATTCTTCCTGCTCACACTGCAGCCAGTAGATGACTTTCTCTGAGCCAGCATAGAATCACAGAACCATTTAGGATGGAAAAGACTTTAGGGTCATGAAGTCCCACTGTTAACCCAGCACTGCAAGACCCACCTGTAAACCATGCCCCAAGCACCACATGTGCTTAAATACATTCAGAGACAGTGAATTCTTGTCTGGGCAGCCTGTTCCAATGCTTGACAACTCTTTTGGTGAAGAAATTTTTCCTAATATCCAATATAAACCTCTCCTGGAACAACTTGAGGCTGTTAACTCTTGTCCTTTCTTGTGTTACTTGGGAAAAGAGACCAATCCCCACCTGGCTACAACCTCCTTTCAGGTAGTTGTAGAGTGTCATAAGGTCTCCCCTTGAACCTCCTTTTCTTCCTTGCATTACTATGGTTATTTTTCTTGTGACATAGAAACTGCTGAGCTATTTGTATTTGTGTAAATCTCAGATGATTATTCTTCTTTGACCTTCAGATACTCATTACAAAAGTTCGAAAGCATAGAAATATTTAATTTATTGATACCTCAACAGGGACTCTGTTCAGGAGTGTAGGTAACATTTCTTAACAGTTAGCACATATAATATTTCTGGTAGCTGAGTCATGAGGAGAGGCGTCTTTTGGTAATAATTGTTGATATTACTAGTCACTGAAGTAGGTGCAGGAAAGTAGCTGCTGCCATAGAGATGGATTGCCAAAGCAATTGTAAGTTTCAAGTTGCAAGTTTTGTGTTGAGTCATTTATACTTGATTGTGCAAAACTGTCAACCTATTGCCTTTGCAGCCTATCTGTGAGGGAAGCTGAGCAACTGCTGCTGGATCCCCTTTTCACTGCTCAGCACTGACTGGGTCTGACCTACATAGGTCAATCAAACAAGCAAATAGATAGGCTTAGCACAAAGCTGGGCTGGTTGTGAAGTTTCTGGTGCTCACTGTTGGGTATGACTTCTCTCTTGATTTTGGTGTGCTGAGCTTATGTCTGTTAAACCCAGCATGAACTAAAAGCACCCAATAATTGGTGCTGTCCTCTCTGAATTGCTCCTCTGGCAGCTCTCACTGCCACAGTGTATCATTCTTTTAAAAAGCAGAGCTTTAGTATCAAACAAAACCAGAAGAAATCAGCTCTAGTGCTTTTTGATACCCTGTGATAAAGTCTCCCCTGCAGGTCTCTGCCACAAGAAGACACTCTGAGCTGATTTGTTCTCCAGGGAGAGGTATAGTGTAACCAGGACCTCATTACACTGTCTATACAACAGCTTGAACAGTTTGTCAGTAACTTTTCTTCCTTCCTCTGTAAATTAGAGTGTCTGAACAAAACAATAAAAATGGTAATTTGGAGAAACTTGGGGCAGTAAGATCAGACAGCGTTATTGCTTTGAAGCACAACTATATGGATTATGACCTCACCTATATAAGCTTTATGGCAGAAATGCTATTAAGAAGTTTGTTATCTATAGCTTTTCCAACTGAGTGTGTGAAGCTACCAGGAAATATGTACAAATTGTTTCCAAAAGGTGCTCATTGTCTTCCTCCTATTGCTATAATATTCTCAGATTCTCATGGCATGTGAGTCAATCTTTTCTCTTCTAGAGGAAAAGACCACTGGTTGGAATACTAAGCTAGTTTGCCTTCTGATTTTTTTCAGAAATTACAGAGTTTGGGTGCCTTAATAACTGGCCTCATTTTACTTTGTTAAGACTAGGGCTTATCCCAGTCAGATCTGCCTAAAATAAAAATTACTCGGGAGTGCTGCCATGTGCGGCAATACCTTTGAGTGACTCAGACTGAGTGAGTGACAAAGGAATCCCAAATCAGGTACCTTTAAAAATCTGTCCACATCAATTGTTGCCTTGCACTGCACAGTGATGCTGTTGTGCCCTTCAGGGGGCCAGGATCAAAGGTTCCTCTCTGCTCATTCCCTATATCTCATATGCTGGGAAATGGAAATCTCTTGATTCATGGAATAGGCTCAAGAAATTCAGTGGATACATGGCTCCTCCTCCCCATCATGCCAGTGCTGCTCAGAACAGGGACTAGCAGCAAGGGATTTTGCAGAACATGTCTGCTCAGGAACAGGCTTCTGGATTCTCTTTCTTCATGTTGCTTTGTAGGAACATGACTGATTTACTTTGTGGATCTGACTGCCAAGAGTGATGATTTATTTTGTATGAACCATTGAACTCCATTCATCTGGAAACAACTTTGATTGCTATTGACCTTAAGCTGAGTCAGTGACTGAGAACAAAGTGTTCTGGTTCTCCTTCTCACCCTAGGACCCTTGCATTCCTCTCTTTGCGTAATGTGAAGCTATGCACAGGAGTAAGCACTTTTACAAATAATAACCTTTGCACACCAAATTTCAGTGAAAACAGGCCTACTGAAAGTGTAAATGTATGTGTTTAATATATGAACCACATTTCATAGCATATAATTAAAACATTATATCAATATTATTTAAATATGAGAGCTCAAGGGATTTTAAGTGGTTCCTTTCACTGGAGCTTCTTATACAGTCTCTTGTCTCTCCAGAAAATTTGTCTTCAGGGGTTTTACAGTATTTGAGGGGGACTCACTTCATCTTGGAAAAACATCTTGGTTTTAATTAGCATCAGAGCAGGAACTAGGGGCAAATTAACCAGAGTTGTGATGAATCTATCCATATGGAGGAACACTTTTTGTTAACTGGGCCCTGAAATCTAATATAGTACATGGTGTAGGAACATGGCAGAAAAATCCTGGACACACAGGATGTAAATTGGCATGAGAAATGAGTGAATTGTCTGTTCACAAGTCTCTGACTTCTTCTTTGCTTCTATCCACTAACTCTTCTCCCCTCTAGAGTACTCTCACTGAAGACTATCATATACTTGAAAGGAAAGCGAAGGAAGCTCAATCTACAGGAGAAGCATCACCCTCCTGCCTCCCAGTGTGCCATGCCTTCCCTCTCTGAAGGGCATAAACTCTTGACCTGAGGACAGATGATGAGCAACAACCTAAAAATAATTTGCTTCTGCTGGCTACTCAGCATCTGGCACCAATGAGGGGTAGCTGAAACGCTTTTGCTAATATCTCTTCCACATGTTTCCTGAGTATTTTCCCAAAGCAGCTTAGCTCTGTGCAATGAACTCTCATTTCCTAATGCCAGTGACTGAAAGTGTATACCAGGGGATAATTGCAAAGCCATGCTACTTCATCCAGTCACATCATCTGTGCCCACTCCCTGTATATCCTTGAGAATGACTGATGCAAAACAGTGACACAGGAGCATTGCATGATTCATAATTCATGTTAAATAAAACACAGGGTTGCAGGGAGAACAGGCAGTCCTTCTTTCAAGACAAGACTTAGCTTTTTAGATAGTGAGTTTACACAAGGCTCTGGTCCAGGCATTTTTAGAAAGCTGAATAAAAGGACAGATGGTAATGAGGCCAGCTGACCCCCTCAGCTTTAATTTAGCAACTGTGGGTAGTGCTGAAAATTACTGGATGGATAAAAAGTGACTTAATCTCCTGGATCTCTGGCACAGTGTACAACTCCAAAATTCTTGTTGTCATATCTTAACAGCTACTGTCCACTGTGAATGAGGGGTTGGAGCTACTGGAATGATGTCTACCTGTGCTTCAAACACACCTTCATTTGCTATACAGGCAAGATTTTTACTGTTCCTCAGGCATTGAGAGATAGGTCAGGGATTTGTCTTGTGGATCTACAAAGCACCTGCTTTGGGGAAGAGCTTCTGGGCAAAACTGTAACAACATAATTCTGGTTAGAGCTGAGACATAAACAGCAAAATCACATCCGTGAAGCCACTTTGGGGTGTGAAATCTCACCACTTTTTCCCCTTTTAACATTGAAGACATTTTGCATTCTGACTTCCCTGAACCATCTTTTCTCAAAGCCTGCAAAAATGAAAGTATAAAAACACACACAATCTTTAGGAAAGGAGAAAAAAAGAACCAAGAAAGTCTGTTCTCAGATGACTCTTCTGATAACTCTGCTGGAAGGGTCCCTTCTTGGACCACTGTCCTGGTTATTTATGAACAACGAGCAGAAAGGTAGACAAGGGGCCACTTGTTGCACTGGCTGTGATTTTAACTTATGTCTTGCTCTCCTGGATGTCACATCTTTATGTTTGGGATATAGAGCTTTTTCATCCTCATGGGAGAGCAAGAGAGAGGGCTGGTGAGAAATTCATCATCCTTTTTAAATACTCCATTCCGTGATAATGAAGGCAGGGCCAAACACCAAACGGAATAATGACATTTCTTTCATGATTAATCCACTGCTTTCTTCCAAAAGCTTAAAAAATTATTGTTAAAACTGTTTCTATGTTAAATTTGTTTCTGAGTTGAAACTTCACAAACATTTGAGGTGAATGGAGAGGTTTGACAGAGGAAGCTGAAGAGTGGGTCAGGTGTTCATGACTTGTATTAGTAACTTCTGTTTTGTACAGATAAATGAATATCAGACACGATAAGCTGATAATTACCTAATAATAGTTCCAATATTTACAATATATCTTTTGTAATTGTCTCCCCGTGCCTTTATTTTTTTCTAAGCTGAAATTTGTGAAATACTCCATGCTTCTTCACTGGATGGATTCACTCTCCCCTGACAGACCGCAATACTTAAAAACTTGCTTTATTGGACACATTATCTGCACAGGGAAGAAAGTGACTTGTCTCTATAAACTTAATACTGGCCAAGGAATGGGTTGCTTCAACTTGGGTTTTGGATTTCCTTTGGCACACAAGTAAAGGCTTTATTCTGCTGCCTCTGAAATGACTTCTGAGCTGTTAATGATGTTTTTTCACCTCAGTTTCACAATTTATAGACCTTAAAGGGGTTGTGGTGGGGTTTTTTTTTCCTTTTAAGGTCTCTTCCTGTGTTCAAACACTTTGTTCAGCCTTGACTAGCATTGTTTTGTAGGAAGGTCTTTGGGTGTGCCTGGCTGCAAGGAGAGGGCATCTGTGCCCTTTAGAGGGGCAAGAAGAAAAGGAAATGCTTTTAGCCTCCTCTCTTGTTGCCTTTTGTAATTCAGGATGGACCAGCATACTGCAGCCCCAGTGAACTCTGTATCTCATATTCTGAACACCTATATTCTGAATTCCTGTATTTCCATGTAGGAAATTGGAAATTTAGGCAGTCATTGATATTCTTAATTTTGTAACAGAGGTAAGACTTTGTTAAGATTATGTCAGTGACGACATGTCCCTTGTTTAAGAACTTTCTCTGTTCTTGGTACAGCTATACAGCTTGCTAACTCTGTGAAATAGTGGTGTACCAAATAGTCAGAAGGAAAAAGAGTTCATGACTCAAAGATGAAGTGGAAAAAAAAAAATCATGTGTGTGTACATATATATGCACATAAAACTAAAATCTGTAGAGTTATATAGTAATCAAATAAATGGCAGGTTATGTAAAAGCAAAAAAGATTATTAGGGAAACAAAATAGAAAAGAGAAAAACAGGTTTCCTGAAAACAAAAGATTAAGAGCACAAATACCTGAAATAAAGTAAATTTTGAAAATTAGGTAACACATTAGTAGGTGGACATTTGGAAAGGGAAAAAACCACTAGTAAATATAACTCTGTGTGCCTGTAAAGAAGAATTCATTTTCACCTGATGAAGGATCTTACAGACCTTTATTATCTGAGAAGGATGATGGTAGATATTTATGGCAAATCTTTTAAAGCCAGTAGGCTTTAACTCTTACTAACCTAGCATGGCAAAGTTGGCTAAAGAGATGACTGATGTTTGTCAGTGTGATCAGTGACTGTTGAGGTGCTTTGTCAGCACTGCTGTGTTCTGATTTATGTATTAGTACTGTTTTGTATCAAAGCAATGTTATAGGTCAAAATCAAGGTAAATGAAAAACTCCACAACTGTTTGCAAATGAGGAGCCCTCATAGATTAAGCAAGATATTGTTAAGACAGTCACAAGACTGAAACTAGTGCTTATTTTTAGCAACAGTCTAAGTTCATTACTGAGAAAATGTGGAGATAATACAGGAATCAGCAGACTGTTAAATTGAGGGATCGCAAAAATGTGATAAGCAAGGCTGTTCAGCCATTTTCCAATGACAGTTTATAATCCAAGATCAAAGAAAGCTGGACATGACTACAGGACATGGCTTTTGGATCTGGAGGGGTGCCTGTGCAAAGATTTCAACAACAGCCCTCAGCAGAGAGTGGCAACTAAGGCTGTACTGGGCTGTTCAAAACAGCAGGACCAGGGAGACAGCTTCTCCCTCTGTGACAGCGCTGCTGGGCTTTGGTAGTCAACACAGAGGTTGTTTGGGAAACAGAAGAATGAGGAATTGAAGTCAGCAGAATAGATGCAAGTGATTTGAAGGCTGAAGAATACACCCTGCAAGTGGATATAGATGTGTCTGGGAGAGGGTTGATGAAGTCTGTCTTCAAAGGAAACACATGTCAGCTATAAAACAGCACAGGGGATGAAGGCAGCAGAGTGAATGCTAGCAGCAGATCCTGTACAAATTTCAAGGAGGAACAACTCATTAGTGAAGTACATAAACCTTCAGGACAAGCCTGGAAGTGGATTTGCTGCCCTTTAAATTCTTCATATCAAAATCCAATGCCTTTCTTTTGTCAGGTTCATGAGTTTAGCACAGGGACAACTGGATGAAACTTATTCACATGTGATGTACTAGAGGGAACAACAAATAACGTAGCAGTCCCCTTAGGCCTTACACTATGTGAATAGAGTATGTGGATTTTTCTCAATAGCTGGCAGCAGTGGAACAAGAATGTTCATATCTAATCATGTATTTTGAGAATTCTTCACTCATTAGTTCATATCACCTGAGACACTAATTTGAATAGTGATGGCAAATGGAGTCCTAGGGACCTATGCTGCTCCTGGGTGCAAGTGTGAATTTTTATCATCTTATTTTATATTGATTGCATTAATGGACTGGTATAGCCAGCTCTCCCGACACATATTTCTTGAAGAATTCACAATTCTTCATGAGTATATTTCAAGTTTTAGAAAGCTGCTATTATTTATTCTGTATGTCTGTATTCGTTAGAGTAAAAAAATACTTTGTAAACCAGCAACCAACTAGTCCTATATCTTATAATTTCTGGCCTCAACTAGGAAAGCAATCAGCAAGACCAATTCTAAGGCAGACTATGTGAACTGTGACAAAAAAAAAGTGTTATTGGAATTTACTATTTGTTAAGTTACTTTTTATGAATATAGTGAAAACTGCAATAATTTATGGAATTGGAGGCAATTGTAATGACAATGTAAGAAGACAGGAAAGAAACTGAAAAGAAATTATATTTCTGCAGATAGCTGATACAAGTGGATACTGAGGTCTATTAAGAAGTGCTTCTTCTTGAACACATCAGTCCTGGAACTCAGCTCTGGTGTTTTTGCATGGGAAAGGTACTTTCCTACAATTGTTTGGAAAAATGAAGCAAAGATTGCATGATTTAGAAGGGTTTCTTGGTGCATACTACTTATAAGGACAGCTGAAGAATCAGATTAATGATGTTAAACATGGACCTGAGCCTGAAAATTTCTGCATCTGATTCCATTTAAGTGCATTGCCATAGCATTTAACCTATTCAAGACTTGCATGACTTGTTTTTATACACGCCTGTATGTAAACAGTACATACACACATACCGGAGAATAAAGATAAATGTGCTCCAGCCAAAGAGGAAAAAATAATAAGAATGAAGTACCTAACAAAATGTACAAGATAAAATTAGTTTTCAGCATGTTAGTGGGGTTCTGTAGGTCATTTCTACATGTGTGTGGAACTTACCTGCAGTGCTGTTGTGGATGTGCATAAAGCCTGTAACCGCTAAGATGGGGTTTCCCTGCATTGTTTTGGGGGTGTTTGTGTGAACTGATACAAAATGTTCACCTGAAAGCTTGACAGCAGCAGTGAAAAACCATGCTTTTCAAAAATGTCGGGAATGTTTTGTGGTCTGATATTCTGGTACATTCCATGCTACTGATTCAAAGAAATGCAAACAAACAAGAATCCTTATCATGCAATTATTCATCTAGGTAAAGTTAAAGGGTTTCTAAGATGCTTCCATGCTAACACAGTGGAATTCATAAGGGTCTTTTTAAAGGTAATTGTCAAAACAGTAAAATAAATGTACATATACGTGTCTGTTACATCTTCTACGGTGGAGCTTTATATACCCTATGTGGGCACTTCATTATGATATTGCATGGCAGAACTACAGCTTCTCTGTGAACTTTTTCTCTTTCCCATTTGGTTTTCTATACTAGAAATGTCAGGTCCTGGTTTATCTCTATTGTCCTTGGCAGCTTTTGCAGAAAATTTACAAGATAACATCACTTGCATCCAAACATTGTGATATACTTTTCATACCATTCTCAAGGACTGACAAAAAGGGATGAAGAAATAAGCTCCCACTCAGTGAAGCCACATGTGTTTCCCATGCAGAGAAAGTACATCTAAGTCAGGGGTTTAGGTAGGGTAGGAATGCAAGGTATGTCTGCAAGCACTCCAGAGCACACCAAACAGACACAAAGACAGCTTTTGTCTCAGTGAATTTGGTTATTAACATCACTGTGGCCATGCCTGCATATGCTGCTGTGGAATACATAGAGGGTCTGAAGAAAGTTTTGCCATAATTGTGCCAGTGCAATCCAAGTCTGTGATTTTTAATGGGTTTCATTAAAATTTTGGTGTTTGCAGCAGTATTAGATTGAGGCTGTGAAAAATAATCCATACGGTCGTTCCAAGCAGTAAGAAGGAAAGCAGGATCCGTATTTATGTTTGAGATTGTTTGCAACCAAGCACGCTGCAGTCTTTCTGTTGGGTGCTATCAACAGCATTGTGTTGATGGAGTGCTGCTATTGGGAGACCAAAGACCCCCAAAATATTAAACACACAACATACAGTGTCTTCTAGCAGTTTTAGGCAGCTGGGTATGTTTAAGGGCATGGCCCGTATGCCGTAGGCCACAGTTTGCAAAGAGACTCGGGCACTGGTCCCTTTAGTGTTGTAATGCTTAATTGACTAATTCTTCTATTTAGTTTTTTAAATTTACTTATGATTCTATGGCTGAGACTGCAAAGGAATGGGGAGGTTTAAATCAGTGGGCGGTCAGATTTCTGCTTGTTTATTCAATAAGTTTCCAATAGAAAATGTAAAAAACTTTCATAGGTACAAGGATTTCCTTCTTCCCAGGTGAACCTGGAAGAATACCAATTCCAAATTTTTCCTTTGTCATTTCTGCCTCAATGAATCTTGACTTTTTTGTCTCATTGTTGCAGGGTTTCTGTACAGAGTTGGAAAGGTTTTCATCTTGGTGCCAGGAGATGTGGGTTTGCAATCTGTTACGCACAAAAAAATGAACTAACCCTTCAAAATTGAGGCACAGAATGCAGGACTGAGCAGACTCATGTCTCTAGAGACAACTTGAGATAGTTAGAAATAGATAACTCTGTCTCTGAAAACTGCAGACATTCGTGATTTACCCTGCATAGATTTTCTCAGTAAGTGGGTAAAATGGTACCTAGTGGCAGAATAATGAATTCACTATGGATCTCCAAAGTTTTAAGTGAGTGCTGTGAAAACTAGGCTATTTTCTCTCAATCTGAGACAGGTTTTTAAGGTGCTTGAGATCAGTGCAAAGTATTCATGGCCCAAAGGAAAGCTCCTCAGTATCAAAACCTCATTAGTCTTTGAAACATTAACCTTTGCCTCTACTCCTTTTATAGAGTTTCCTAAGATTTATTGAACAGTGTTGCAAGCTGAAAATTTTACCTGTGCATTCCTGAATACACTAGCTGTGTAATTAGGTAATTGAAACTTTGTAGCACATAGCATTTAGGATAATTCCCTCATCTCTTAAGATTAAATATCGAGATCTCTCTGATGGAAGCAATTACTTAAACCATACATCTTTATGCTTACCTTAAAAAAATATTGAGAAAACACTGTGTTGTTTGGGGGTTTTTTTTGTTTGTTTTGATCATGTGGCAGCTTCTCAATTCTACCTGTCTTCCACAAGAAGAAATTTTTAATTTGAATTATTTCTGGTTATATACTCCAAGAATAACAAAACTCCTCAAGTTATATATTTAACTAACTCTGTGAGAGATTGGAAAGAGTAATTTTAAGCCAACTAACTGCTTGCTAGATCCCTGGTTACCACCTTTGTCTTTGTCAGACCAAATGTGATCAAGCACATTTAATTATTAATATTTTACAGTGATGTAGAGAATTTGCAGGGGAGCCTATGACACCTTTCAGCTGATGGGACCCATAATGAAATATAGACCAGAAATGGCTCCAAAGAACTTTCAGCATCAATCAACAAGATAGATGAAGAGGAAGAGAGAGGCAGCACTACTTGCCCACATATGAAGTCAAGAGCTCAGTGACAGAAAAGGGAAAAAACCCTTTTTATTTAATTTGTTTCAGATTTGTATGATTAATATGCTGTATTTAAAATCAAACTGGATTGCTTTGTGATGATCAAATAAGTAACAGAGGTAGGATGCTGAGTATTATGAAATTTACATAACAGCCACCTCTCATCACACTTTTAAAACATGAACCAATTTGTCTCCAGCACATCCCTGCATGAATAACTTCACTGTTGTCTAAAGGGTGGTAACCTTGAAACACATAAATATAGGGGGGGAAAAAGCCCAAGATTGCATAGAAACAGTTTTCCTGCCTCCTGTTTGATTGTGGTTGACAACAGATCATATACCATCCCTTGCCTGCAGCCTACCATGAAAGTATTTCTTTTTAAAAAGACTCTTTTATTAATTTTCAAGAAGATGAGAATGCCTACAGGAAAGCTGGTGTCGTAGATGAAGACTGGGCTGGCCAAAATACATGAAGCATTATATGATTTAGATTTCATACTGTTCAGCCAGTCACATCTTTCTTCGCCTTTGAGACAGATGTATTTTGAAAGGGCTATATTAAGTTAAAAAAATCTATGCCTTGACTTAACTGTGAGGTTTATATCCTATCCTTTCATGTGTGTGTGTGTTTGAGATTACTTTATTAACTGCCAAGAAAACATCCTTTAGTGGTTACACTAAACCTTTTCTTTTGCAATCAGTGAGAGGGCATTTCAGATGATATCCAGTGATATTTATAATATGGCTTTTGCTGGTCTAACACCTCACCTATTCTGCTCCCAAACAAGAATAATATTCTGGCAAAAGTAGACCACACCTGTGTTACAAGGCAGATAATGGAATAAAAGGACTGCCTAGCTAAGACCTGGAACTGATGTGGAAAGCTTTTGTATAAGCTCTAGATAGTGGAAATACTTTGTTGTTATATGTCTCATTTCTACTAAGACAGTTTTCCAGGACAGTTTGGCTAGTAAATCTCCTCTAGGGTATGTAAGGACAGTAGTGTGGGCGCTGTACTCTTGTCTTGGCTGAAAGTATATAGACAGCAGCTAGGTTTGCAAAGTGGTATTGCTGCAGTGCCGTGGTGCTGCCTCCAGCTTCATGAAAGCTGTATCTCAAAAGAATTTACTAATGGGTAAGGACTGGATGTACTGAATGTACTAGAAGGATGGAAAGACAGAGAGAAGTAGAAAAGTAACTCTGACTGTAGTTACACCTGTTCATCTGGAGATCATGTATGGATTAAGAGAGTCTATATCAAAATCAAGGTGTACAGAAAAAGTAAAATGGAGGATTATAGGGAGTTTGAAATCAAGGTAGAACTGTTGCGTGGAAATTCAAGACTACTGTGCAGTCAGTTTCAATGGATTTAACTTTGCACCCTTTGTATATGGGTTACAGCAAGTCCAGCTGCAAAGACACTCAGCTTTAAGGATGTAAGTTGTCCCACTGACATGGCATATCTGTGCAGCTTAAGCTGAATATATTCCTAAGGCTTTGCCAAGCCACAACTTTACTAGGTGGTGTGTCCACTGAGAAAAACATGGTTTTCCATCTTAGGAATTAAACTCTCACCCAGCAGGTGGCTATTGGGTGTCCAAATTCTGCTTAGTTTTATATGCAGTGGCATTGGCTTAGGTAGCTCCCATCCTGTCTTTCTGCCTACTGGTGCGTTTGGGTTTTCTATCTTTCCACCACAGCTTGGTGCTCCTTTTGTTGTGCACTTACAGCTGTTTGTGAAACTGCCTGGCAAACTGAATCACTGAAGTGATGAGGAGAAAAAATGGTGCTCTGTAATGAGAGTTTCTTCACACCAATGTTTGGCATTTTGCCCTGTGAAGCCACCATATTAATGCTCATATAGGTCCTTAAAATCCACAGAGAAAATGATAAATATTTTAAAAATTTATTTTAAAATTTAATTGGTGATAGAACTGAGACTCCTCAGAGAACTATACCTACGCTGCAGCAAGAAGTATTTGTAATCATACTCCAAAGATGAAAGATATATCCTTCTACCCTGAGGATGAGTCTGACCCATTTCCTTTAACAGAGAGAAAGCTCTTGTACCCTTCTTTCTCGGGATTTAAGAATAGAACAATTTGCACCCAGGAGACATGGGCTTTAATTCTGTAGACTCGAGTTTTCCATGGTTTTTCTGCCTTGCATTTTTTTTGCCTAAGCATAGAAGGCGCTCTTACACTGCCGTCTGCAGCTGGGAAAAGCTGTTCCTCGAGCAACACGGTGTTTGAACTGTCGGTTTTGGCCGAGTAAAGCAGCCAATGGTCCTGTCCCAGGACATAAGACAGAGCTGATAACAAATAAGCAAACACATTAATCTGTATTTCTGCGAAGGTAAATACCTTTCTGCAAAGGTAAATAAAGTTATTTGTATTTAGGGAAAGAAAAAGTCCATTGAGAAATACCATTGTAAAAGGCTGTGAGTAGCTCCAACCCATGATGTCTTACCTATGTATGAAATCCTGCCAATCAATCTATGTTTATTGATATGTTTTCAGCTGTTCAAATTGGCTCCCTTGCACTGGTTTGAATTGCCTGAAATTGTTTTGATAAGCATATAAGAATGCAATGTAATAGGTAGGTATCAGTGTTCATGCATTCGTGCATGCACATGTACAGACGTGTGCAGATACATATGTACATATGTATGTATATGTATATCTCTGTATACACTGAAAAGTAACTCTGCCTTATGTTGAGAGCAGTAGAAAAATTAAAAGTGGGTTAGAACCAGTTTTGACTTGTGACAAGTCTTGATTGTGTCTTAACTTATGTGGGTTGGAGAAGTAGGTGATAAAGCACCTCCCACTCTGCCTCTTGGTCTCCTGGGGCACACCCTGAATATGTCTGGAGAACAGAACACATCCATGAGCCAGATCACACCGATGGAAGATGTAGTTAGAGGTTGAATAAGAACACCAAAGTCTCTCCTCTCCTTCTCCTCTCCCTCTCCTTCTCCTCTCCCTCTCCTCTCCTCTCCTTATCCTCTCCCTCTCCTCTCCTTCTCCTCTCCCTCTCCTCTCCTCTCCTCTCCTTCTCCTCTCCCTCTCCTTCTCCTCTCCTCTCCTCTCCTCTCCTCTCCTCTCCTCTCCTCTCCTCTCCTCTCCTCTCCTCTCCTCTCCTCTCCTCTCCTCTCCTCTCCTCTCCTCTCCTCTCCTCTCCTCTCCTCTCCTCTCCTCTCCTCTCCTCTCCTCTCCTCTCCTCTCCTCTCCTCTCCTCTCCTCTCCTCTCCTCTCCTCTCCCCTCCCCTCCCCTCTCCTCTCCCCTCTCCTCTCCTCTCCTCTCCTCTCCTCTCCTCTCCTCTCCTCTCCTCTCCTCTCCTCTCCTCTCCTCTCCTCTCCTCTCCTCTCCTCTCCTCTCCTCTCCTCTCCTCTCCTCTCCTCTCCTCTCCTCTCCTCTCCTCTCCTCTCCTCTCCTCTCCTCTCCTCTCCTCTCCTCTCCTCTCCTCTCCTCTCCTCTCCTCTCCTCTCCTCTCCTCTCCTCTCCTCTCCTCTCCTCTCCTCTCCTCTCCTCTCCTCTCCTCTCCTCTCCTCTCCTCTCCTCTCCTCTCCTCTCCTCTCCTCTCCTCTCCTCTCCTCTCCTCTCCTCTCCTCTCCTCTCCTCTCCTCTCCTCTTTCTCCTCTCCCTCTCCTCTCCCACTCCTCTCCGCTCCTCTCCTCTCCTCTCCAATATTTGACCAATCACCCCCTGTTTCACATGCTTTCCTTTCATGCAGATCTACCTCACTTTCTTTCACTATTCTTTTTAAAATCAATTCAAACTCCTTCCTGTGTAGCACTTATTGGACTCCAGTTCTGCCCTCTCTCACTGAGATGCTCCTTGTCCTTACATGCCCTGAGCTAACTAGACATATTTTGAAACTTATAAATTTCCTAGATATTTTTCTCCTAAATCACCAAGAATCTCCAGAGGAGAAAGACAACGTGCAGAATTTATGTGCAGAAATGGCATAAAAAGATCAGTGGAAAATAATTTCATTACAGGGTCATCATTTCTGAGGGAGCTCTAGGCCTGACTCAGACTCTTCCCTCTGGTCCTTCCCCCCAGCTCTTCAGAAAGGAGGGTCCCATTTTGCTTTGTAGGCTTCACCTCTGGTTTCTCTCAGGACTAGATGTGAAGGTAAGATTGTATCTCATATCCCATCCACATGGGGAAAAATCCAAACATCTGTGGGACTTGGCACCAAGAGCAGATATAAACAGAAGAGTCATTCCACACACTGGTGAGCCACATCATCGCACACCATCAGAAGCTGGCAGGGAAGGAATGGAAAATGAGTTTAGTGTCATTCTGCCTTTCTGTAGCTTGTCATTATGTTTTCTCATCAGAGACATTAGGCAAGTTTAGTATTACTCAACTGGTGCTTGATAATAACAGGGGCATGCTCAGGTACACTGATCCTTTCTGGTTTGTTGTCCTTACTGTTTAGGAAACTGAGAACGTAATGCACAGATGAGCATCTCGGAACACATCAAGTATATGCATCTCTTTGGACCATCAAATCTTTTTACATGTATTTGGAACCTTTGAAAAGAAAGTGGAGAATAAGACAATGAGCAGTTGAACAATAGATTCAGAGAGAAGCTGCTTGTGAAATGAATACAGATCTACATAAATGAAGAGGGGAACAATAGGAAAGAAAAAACCAAAAGAATCTACCACAGAAAGACAGTGTTGTGATTATGCTAATGAGAAGTATCATAATTAGCTCTTACATTAGTCTTCTGACAGAAATTAAACCAAATCGAAATGGACCTCTCTCCTTCAGCACTACTGAAGTGACGCATTTTTCTTGTACTGCGAAATTTTTCAGTGTCACAAAGTGAGGAAATGATAAACATAGGTGTAATTTCTTGCACTGTAACAAAGCTATGGAGTACAACATGAAGTGAAATAAAAGCATACCTGGGCGTGAAAAAAAAAATATTTAAATATTAGAATTTTGTGTATTTTCTAATGTTTTCAGATCTTTCAACTTCATCTTCCCAAAATGTAGGATGAAGATATGCTTCTTTATGAAGCAGGAAACCCAAACAGATTCATACTTGTTCATATGACTCCAGGAGCTAGTGTTACCACAGCAAAAGTATATAATGGGATTCATAACAGCATTTGCAAAGCTTGGTCACACTGGGTCATGTGAAGTTGTGATCTGTCACACAGCACAGATCAGTGGCTGTTGAGTGCAGAGAAAGCTCCTGGATGTCTGAATCATTAACTTTTTATTATAGTAAAAGGTTTTTAAAAGTTTACAGTAGAATCTAAAGAAACATAATGATTAGGTCAGCCTTTTTTTCTAAGAATATATATTTGTGCTATGTGCTTAACTTAATCTACATTTCAACAATGCTTTGATGATATATTAATTTTGCTCACTTGTCCATAAAATATACTTTTAATTTGAGATGTTGATTTTTCTCATGCATCACATTTTTTGACTTTATTGTAAAGACCAGGAAGAAAATTTTTTAAAAGGCACAAGTGGTAGATAAGAACCTCACTATTAATGTGAAACTTGTGAAAAGTCAGTGTGCAATTACCATTTAGGTTTTTCGGGAATTCTGCAGAGATTGTAAAGCATGTGGTAGTTTCTGGCAGATATTGGATCGCCCTTATTCATTGATATTTTGATTTGTGTCATCCCATTTTCCAGCCTAAAGAGGAGTTTAAACAGTGTATGTTCTTTGGGTGCCTTTATAAATAGCAAAATGCAGCAAGGTAGCACATGCATGACTGTGAAGTACATCACAACCCCCGCAACAATTGTTAGCAGGGTGTGTTGTAAAATTGATTGTGTGAGCTTGCTGTCAAAGGAGATGTCTGCATGCTCCTGCCTGACAGATGCAGATGGACCCTGAATTATAATGCAGTAATACGGAGGAGGTTGTGGGCCATGGAGAAAGATATTATTGTCTTTCAACAACCTCCTACCAAAATATTCTGAGTTTACTAATAATTATCTGCTACTATGTTTGTAACTGGAGAAAGTGATCTGTGCAAATTCTGCGCTCCTATTCCTATGGATTTCATGAAGCACAAAGTCCTAATGTTCATCAGATGTCCTGCATTTATTCATCTTCTTCTGGCTTGCTTGGAGGGAAAATCCTCTCCCAGTGCTGTGGGGATATAGACACTTTGCTTTCTGGCTCCATTCCAGCAACTGCCTCTGTGCTCAACAGCTGATTTGCTTCTTCCTCCAGTGTTGTATCTTGTGCATGTTCATCACATGATGCTGCTGACTTGTTTGTCTTGCTGTGTCTCCTGTTGAAGTAAACGCCTAAAGAATTGTTGTATTAAGGACCTTTGACATTGCTAGATCAGAAAAATAAAAACTGATATTCATATAAAAGGTACAATTTTTTTTTCTCCATGTTCAGTGCCTAGCAAGGATGCTGTCTACTGTGAGACTTCACGTGCTTGGAACCGAAAGAGTACAAGTAATTTTTCACTCTTCAGCTGTGTGTCTGTCTATGGGCTTTGCAAGGGATGGGACAATGAATAGGACCCAGTGGTATTTCCATGCAAGGAACAGCTGGAAAGGTTTGGGCCTCCCAGGCCCAAAAGCTGAGTTTGCTTGAGGCAAATGCTGCCTGCATCACTAGCTCAAAGAGGAGACATTTGGCTCCAGACAGGCGGCACAGGTTAAAGTGACTAAAACATCCTGAAGTGCTATGGGAAGTTCTGCTCAGCAGCAGGGAGGCAATGGCAGCCGTCGCTGACCTATAAACAGGATGAGGGAGCAGCAGCAGCAAAGTGCAGAGACAGTCGCTGGCGCTACGCTGACAGGCAGACACATAAACAAAGGGAGGGAGGAAGCTCTGTTTATATCTGGAAAAGAAACCCCAAACTATAGGATGCAAAGGATGGACGTACATGGCTATAAATAGCTACAAAAGCATAATGGGACATAAAAGATTTAGTTGTGACACAAAGACTCCGTGCAGAATGGACTACATAAACTCACTACTTTTTATTTAAGTGATGTGCTTTTTTTTCTCCTCACATATTTAATATTACTGATCATGCTTCAACTGGGCTTTTTATAGAGGGAGGAGAATATCCACATAAATCAAATAATAACATTGTGTTCTTCTATAAAAATGAAGTGGCTAAAAAAAGTTGGGAAGCTGCCAGACTTTTCAGTCAATTGTCTAAGAGACCCAGTCAGCAGTAGTTTTGTGTTTGGTTATGAAAGAGTGTTTTATTAGATTAGTAATAATACTTTGGAAGCCAAAGGGTAAGGACAATATAGCAATATTTTTTTGAGCTTTTAACTGTATTCTCAAGGTTTGGGGATATTAATCAGAAGGCAAGTGAGAATGTCATTCCCCATACATTATTCTGCCAGAGGAAATGTGGATGAGAAAGGACCTGTACACAACCACTTCAAGCTGCAGATGAGTATTGTCTTTCTACCTGCTACTTAGGTAGTTAGGGAGCTTCACCTTCAGCTTTTGCTGAGCTACCAGATTCAGTTGGGTGGCTTTTTGTGCTACTTGTGGTAGTTGAGAAGGTTTTGAACAATAATAGGTAGAGATACTTTTATTACAAAATTTTTTCTGCTGAACTTGAAGTGGTGATATAATGCTGACAAAGTATATATACTTAAAACATTTGTGGAAGTGGTCATTTGTTTCTTAGTGGAATTATTTGTGCTAGAAAAGAAGAATTGTATTTTAAAAACAGTTACTTGGAATAAGATGCCTGCTGCATCACTTTTTTTACCTGATAACAGTTCTGTGACCTTTGAGGTCCTGCTATACACTACTATGCTTGTAGATTTTACCTTACCATTTATTCATATATCTTACCAGTTAATCATTTATAACACTCAAGCTGCTTTCACAATGGCCTTTCTAAAAAACTGAGTGTTATTGTTTATACACACAACACAAAAACCTATGTTGAATAGTTTCTGGTATTGTGTGCAGGCATGAATACATAATGAACAAATGAAGTTTGCCTCTAAAAGTCGAGGAGAGGTAAAGCTTTTTATGCCCTCAAGTCACCTGCCCTAATAGATATTGCATAACAACTTCAGTTTCATTCAGGGTGGCACTGTAATTTCCAACTTGACTGTCAGACTCATTTCTTTCACAGCAGGGCATGCTCTGCTTTCTGCACTGTACAACTTCCACAGCTGAGTTTCTTTACTAAGGTTCACAGAGGAAATGTCAGAACCTCTGGAGTGATGTGCTTCTCCATCCTGCATATGTCCTCAGCCTGTCAATTCTTTCTTTCATGGTTTCGGGATCAGGCTAGGAAGAAGTAAGACTGTCACTGTTAGATCTCTATAGGAGGAGTTTAAACCCAAAAAAATAATGTTAAGTTAATGTTTTTCTTTACCACTGTCTTCTCTCTGACTGAAGGGGAGTGTTTTGCCCGGTCCTATTAGCAGTTCCGTGCTCTGCAATGCAGTCACTGTCGTGTAAGCCTGCTGCTTGTTTGTGTTCAAGTGCTACATTCTTTACTACATTCTAGGGATCAAGGCTTAGGCTGGGAAGTGGGAGACCACTGTCACAAGCAGCAACATTCCCTACTAACCAAACACAGCTTGCAGAAGTGTTTACACAACATGTAAGTTTGTCAAAGACACCAATGGGCAGGTATTCCCCTGTTATGAAGTGCTGGAACTTTACAGTGTGGTGCAGCAAGTCCCTGCTTGTGGCTTTTGGGACTTCTTGACCCAACTCAGTATTGACCAAGTCCTTTTCTGAGGAGCTCACCTGTGCTGAGCATCTCTGAATGGCTGTGCCATGTTTCTAAGTTTCCTACTTGAAAAAGCACGTGTTTGGAGCACTGGGCTGACCACTGGCATTAAAATAATTTCTGTTGCTCTGCTATTGGAAGGAACAATGCCATTGCAATGCAGATGTAAGCTGTGGCAACTGCATCATGCTTAGAACTTACTTAGAACTTACTTAGAACTCTTTGTCATTGCATTTATTTCCTTAATCTGTCTTAGAAAGTTAAAAATATGAGAAAAGAGAAAGTGCAAAGAAAATGCTCTGAAAATTAATTAAAATTTTCTGGTTTTCTCAGATAGTGGATTCAGTGGTTACATGCTGCACTGCTTGGTGCATACACGCCTGGCTATAGTAGCTTAAAAGGAAATCAAGGGTGGTGCTGCTAACATTCCACCCTCAGCTCCCTATTCACCTCTCATCATCCACCCTTGCATTTGAACTCAATCGCTCTACCCACCCGCTAGTTTCCATGTGAAATTGTGCTAATGGATGTCTGTCCCACAATACGCAGGGAGACTTGAGCTGTTTTTGTAATTTCCAACTTTTTTTTTTGAATTTCAAGCGTTTCCAACTTGCGAAATCCTGATTTGGGTCAACATCCGGACTCCACCATGTGTGTATAATTCAAGGATCATTGTACATTGAAGTAAGAGGTTGAACATCAAAACTTTGCTGTGGTTCAGGGACATTAGTTACCAGGATTTTGCTGTAATTCTGTGTCTCCTGGGAAGGAAAGGGCCAGAAAGGGAGCTGATAATGATTTGAATGGAGTAGGACCTTGGGCAATTGTGCTCTGCGTGCCCTGCAAGCTCTGCACAGTCATTAACACTGATGAAGCATTAGAGACATGCCTGGGGCCAGATAGAGGTCAGTCCTTCCAGGAATGCTTGCCGTATTTTTGTGTCCTCTCATCTCCTACCTGTGTCTTGGCAGAACTAGAGCAATGCGGTTGAACACCAGACTTTACACACCTTATCTACGTTACCTTCTTCCAAAGGTCTTTCATTTTCACTTCCCAGACCAAGCTTCCCTTTCTCTTTGTCTTCTCCTTTCAGTTTCTCTCCTTTTCTGTCGTTCCTTTTCTCTACTGGAAATCTCCCTAATGCTGAGAGAAACTTGTATCAACAGGGCATCTTGCAGGAAATAAGCACCAGGTTGCATTGTGAACTTTTATGGCACTTAGAGCATGGCCTGTTTTTACAATCAGCTGTCTGGAGAAGGTGTTCAAGAAGATGTGTTTGGCAGCAGATCAGGGCCTAGCCAGGTGAGATTCCTGGTGCAGAACTGGCCAAGGCTTCCTGCCTAGGGAAAGAAAAACAAGTTTTATTCTGGACCATAGAGGAGTCTTCAATTCTGATTGAATGTTTTCTGGTGTCAGGTCCTCACTTAAATGTGTAGGAGAGGAGCTAGGCAGAGGTGACAGCACTGGCACATTTATATCAGTGGTCAGAGCAAGCCTGGCTGCATGTGCGGCAGCAGGGTCTGGCCTCTGCTTCTTTCCTCTGTCTACTGTGAACATGCATTTTACCTTGCTTTCACTGTCAGAAGCTGTCCCAGCTCCTAGGTAGTCGGTCTGTTTTCTCTCTCTTTCTGGTCTAATAATTATTCAACTGGTCTATGCAAAGTGGAATTTCTTCAGGCAGAGTTGCCCTTCTATGGGTATTTAGGCAGTTCACTGGACACATGTGGTCTTAGGTATATTCAGGCTGAGCAAAGACCCTAAATTTAAGTGCTTCTCAGATGGATCACGGACCTCAGCTACTGGCAGAGAGTTTAGGATGAGGACAAGGTCCTTGTGGGTTCCCTTTGAAAAGTACCTGGAAGAAACATTGGGGACTCAGATGTCTCCAAGCCCAGGGATAGGGGCTTGAGGAGACAAGACAACAGACAGACCCTTTTGTATTTTCAGTGCAGGGTGAAAGACAAGTCACATACTTCATCCCTTCTCAGTTAACACAGGAAAACCATCTCACTAAACTGCACATCCTCCTATTTCTGAGGCATTCCTATCCTATTTCTGAGAAGAATAGGAGAGAACAGAAACAATGGAAACTGCAATAAATGAATAAATTTTATTCTGACACAAGTCCTAGACTGTGTTTACTCCATCCTTTCATCCCTCAGCTTTCATTCTGATCCTCTCCCATGTTTTTTACCTAACAGAGCCCCAGCTGTATGGAGTAAGAAAGAGCAGTAACCTGCACACGTAGAAATTCATCAAGTCCTGTCACACATCAGCTCTTTCTGCAGAATTTCCCAGTAATGTTTAATTGTCAAAAAACTCTTAACTGCAAAAGCATTAACTTAAGTGCAGTTTCTTATTCTGACACTGAAACTTGGCCAAGTGTTCAATGCTCAAAGCCATAGGAGATTGTTTCTGTTACAGGAAGCATTTAAAAACATGACAAATAATAAACCAAAGAATGTGACAGAAAAAAAAAGAAAACAAATGAAAGAAGCAAAATCATCATTTAGGAACTGTCAGACTGTTCTGTGAAGTTCTGGTTAGTCTCTGTGTCAACAAAACCATAGTTCAAAATTTTCTTGCTATTTCTTTCTATCAAAGTGTGAAGTGTTCATGATCCACCTGGCTCATGTATATTATAAACTTGGCACATCTCATTTTGTAAGAGGAAGCTTTCCTCGAAAACCTATTTTCCATTGCTTGCTGTAAATATAATGTTGTTAGCCAGTCTCTTCAGCCATAATGCCCTTATAATGCATGTTGAAACTATTATGATAGAATAAGAAACCAGATGGGTTTCTTTCTTCAGAACAATTGAAGCTGAATTGAGGTGATTATTATTGCTGTTAGTCTCATTTTGCCATAGATTTTGTGCCCCCTGACTCAACAAATATGAAAGACATCTAAAAATCTCTAGCATGTGGCACTTCACAACTTCCAAATCTCCTGAAAAGGGAGATTTTCTGGAGTGACCAAAGTAGTAGGGGGACATCACTGACTCCAGAAAATCTAGCTGACATCAGTCACTTTATGCAAACTCAGTTACTTTATATAACTGTGCTAAAAATTTCACAACTAATTGGCTGCAACATTCTCTCTCCTTTGGCCACAATGACATGATTTTTTAAAAATATGGCATGCATGTGTTGCTATGTGGCAGCAGAAAATTATACTCTGTCATTGTGATTATCTGTTGTCTGGCTTTTTTCTCTCATGTGCAGTAGTTTTTATCCACAGTTTATTGTTTACTTTCAAAAGCCAAAGACAAAACCACAATGACTCTGTTAGACATGTCTTGCTGCGAAGAAGGCCAGTGGTATCCTGAGCTGCATTAGGAGGAGTGTTACCAGCACACTGAGGGAGGTGATCCTGCCACTCTACTCACCACTGGTGTGTCCCTACTTGGAGTGCTGGGTCCAGTTCTGGGGTCCCCAGTACAGAAAAGACATTGACACACCTGAGAGATTCCAGTGAAGGGCTACAAATATAATTGAGGGATGAGAGCATCTCCTATGAGGGAAGGCTAGGAGAGCTGGGACTGTTCAGCCTAGAAAAGAGCAAGTTCAAGGGGTCCTTAATATAATATAGCTCAATGTATTTTAATACCTGAAGGAGAATGTAAACAGGATGGAGCCAGGCTCTTTTTGGTGGTGATCAGTGACAGAACAAGAAGCAATGGGCAGAAACTGAAATACTGGAGATGTCATCTGAACATCAGGAAGCATTTTTCTACTCTGAAGATGACTGAGCACTGGCACATATTGGTCAGAGAGATTGTGAAGTTTCCATCCTTGAAGACATTCAAAAGCCATTTGGGCATGGTGTAACTGACTCTAGATGACCTGGCCTGAGCAGGGGTTTGTACTAGATGACCTCCAGAGGTCCCTTCCAACTTCAGCAATTCTGTGTTTCTGCCTTCAGAAAGGCTTAAGGAACCAATGAAGGAACAGAAACTGTATTTTGCATCTTTAGTGAGATGTGCATGCGTATATTAGGTAAGGATTGAAAAAATAACCAAATTTTTCAACTGTCGGCACCAATACATGGGTACCAAGTTTAAAAAATCTTTTTCCCTTCCTTTTCCTTTTCCTTTTCCTTTTCCTTTTCCTTTTCCCTTTCCTTTTCCTTTTCCTTTTCCTGTCCTCTTCCACCTCACTCCCTATCTTCCTCTCTTGTCTCACTCTCCCTCTCTCTGTATCTTTTTACATATATTGAGAAGAAACTTCCTGAAAAGTTTCCTGACACTCCATCAAACAAATCACGGGGATAATCCACTGGCCCTCTTTTCCCTGTTTCACTGTGACCCGGTATCTCCTATCAGACTGTTGTGCTGTCCCATGGAGACCACAGTTAACTTTGGCAGACTTTGTATCAGTGAGTCAGTCTGCCCTGGCCCCAAATCAGACTAGAAACAGGAATGTCAGGCCCCTAAATTAGAAATGATAAAATGATGAAAGTGAAGAAAGGAAAAGGATTAAAAACATTTATTTTGGGTAGGAGTCAGAGAAACCTGTGACCTTGACCTCTTTGCTTACTGGAGAGGACACTGTACTCAACCCAGTTATGAGATACAGCTGAAATGCAATGTAAAAGTGATTCCAAATATCTGTTGCCAGGAAGCAGATGACACACTAAATTGCTCAGTAGATTGAGTATTTAATTCAGCGATTTCCTGCTGCAGGAGTTGCCAGTATACAGCCATTTTGTCTTTTTTGGCAAGGCAGCTGCCTTTGGACGGCTGTCTCCAGTAGTCTTTCCTATGCTTCCTGTTGTAGGAAGGCCTGTTTCCTGCCGTGAGATTCCTGATTAGGCTCTGCACTATTTTTGTCTGCAAAATGCCTGTGTAGCAGGTTGCTTCTCTGCATTTGATGCTGATTTGTGGGAAGTGAAGCCAGATGACAGTCTGGCCACAATAGAGCATCCAAATCCTTTGAGAAATCTAAAAAAACGCTGTTGCCCAACTGAAAAGAACTGATGCTTAATGTATCGTTCAGAGGTACAGTGGAGATCCAAGTATTTATTTTTGTAATGAAGTTCCACTCTGTTTCTTTTGGTATTGGAAACCAGGGGCTATCAGCTGCACATTGTCTTTTCTAAAGCATCTCCCAAGGTTAGTTTTCTTCCTTTAATATTCAGAGGATCTCCTGGTCCAGGTTTGCTGTACCTCTGTAGGGATAAAGATATTTTCCATCTCCTACTCAGTATATTGTAGGCTTAAATTTTTGTTTCTGCTGGTGGGGGCGGGGGGGGGGGTGGGGTGGAGGGGAGGTAAAAGTCCTGACATAGCTGGGAAGGTTTTGCAGCTATATGATTAACTTCTTTTGACATGGGAGTGTGTGTTCAATGTCAGGTATTAAAAAGGAGTAAAAAACCTTTTATCCTTCTCCTTAAGCCACAATACTGAGGTCCTATTCTAGGTCTGAACAAACTATGAGATGGTATTGCTCAAGTCTCTGAGATATATCTACTACACAGTTACAAATGGCAAGAAATAAAAAAAAGCTTTGTCCTGACTGCTAATGGTAACATGGACATAGGAGGGGAATTATAAAAACAAAAATAATTTACTTTGAAATATTGTTTAATTCATGCATTTTCTTAATGTATTGTATTCCCCCTATGTTGGAAAGTTTCATTCATGGCTGGCCACAGGTACCCCATTGCTGTATCTGACTGTAGGAGAAGGGCCCTTGATTTCAAAGGCAGAGAGAAGACAGTTCAAGAGTGTTTTTGTTTCTCTTATGAATTGCTCTTCAGTTCAGATCCTTCTTCTCAATGCAGTCATGCATGCCTGTTGCTTGCTCTTGACCTCATGTTTTCCATATTTTGGTGTGAGGACATAGATGCTGACTTCATGACACTGGAGTTCAGGTTGACACGGCTTTACAATGTAAGAAAGCAAGGTACTCTTTCCCCTCAGTTGCAGCACAGGGCATTCTTTGTCTATGTTTCTTCCTTCTTCCAACCATTCACTTGTTTTTTTGGTTGGTTGGATAGAACCACAGAATCGTTAAGGTTGGAAAAGACCTTCAAGGTCACTGGGTCCAGCCTTTGACCAAACACCACCATGCCAACTAAACCACAGCAATGAACGCCACGTCCACTCATCTCTTGAACATTCCCAGGGGTGGTGACTCCACCACCTCTCTGGACAGCCTGTTCCAATGCTTAACCACTCTTTCAGTGAAAAAATTCTTCCTGATGTCCAGTCTGAGAGATGACTCAGATGAGCAGATGTTCCCATCTTGTCTGTGATGGTCTTTTATTGAAAAAATGTTGTCTTTGTAATGTAAATGAAATCCTTTTACATTAGAGGATCTGACTGTATATTCTTCTAGGATGAGGGTCCTTGCAAAAAGAACTAAAAATTAAATGCAGTAAATGACTCCAGGGTGTCAAAAGGTAAACAGCAACCTTCTTCACTATATGTCGTAGCTACGAGCCCAATATACTGTATACGAAGAGTAAAAAAAGGCCTCTGCATTCATTCTGGTATTTGGAAGAGCAGACCCCAAAAAGGGGTTCTAAGATGTAAACTGTCAAATAAGCTGCAGAAGTCATCGTGCTTCCAATCTGATAAATTAGAAACAGCTTTCCTACTTTTTCTGCTCTGATGTTCAAAAGTTCTTCTTTAATGGCAACATTGCTGCGGCAAAGGAGGTTGAGCATAAAGCATCCTTTTTGCTATGTTGCTCGGTTCTTGGACAGTCAGTATCTGTTATTGACTGGTCACCAGACTCCTACCCACCTTCTTGTTGTACCACTTGCTCCCTGAATCTCATCCCCTTGCCAGCCACTCTTTAATGGTTGGTCAGAAATCCTGCAAATTCTTTGTCCCTTCTCCTTCATCCAAAGAGACTCCAAAGGGACAGTTCTCCAAAGGCTTGGGAAATATGGGCATTGCTGTTGGGGGAGAGCAGCTGTCAGGGAATTTAGGGCATGTGCTTTTTTGAGTTACAATTGTGCCATTAGCACATGTACATCAGGGTATACATTATTCCAGCAGGAGCTGCACATTGCCCAGTTGATCCATCCTATACTGTATGAAGAAGGTCTGGATGAGATTACTGGCATTAGCAGCACAGACATTTCTCTTTTAAACTGAACAACTGTCAGGGAGCTCAGAGGACTTCAGCAGAATCATTGATAAATTAAACCAGAATGAGACAAAACTGGGAGAAACTAAAACAACAAAAGATTCAAGGGCCATGATTACTTATCTGGCTTGGTAAAGGTGTATTATGAAGAAGGCAATTATTCTTACTTGCCAGAGAGGAAGAAGGTAACAGGGTAAAATTGCTGAAATGACTTAATGAAATTGTGAGAGGAAAAATACAGCCTCCTGAGTCAGCTGAGTGCTCTTGCTTGGGAGTACAGTTCTATACCAAGCACCAATCAATATTTTCTGTTTGCTACCTTCGTATGCCTGTCTAATCTCTGCTGCTATCTTAGGTTAGGCTTCCATCTCCCCTCCTATCTGCCTCCATTAACGTCACCGGCATCCACCTGCAGCTATGTAAATGTTAGCTCTAGCAGCAGTGTGCTCTTTAGAGTAAACTACAAACTACCTGCTACACAGCCAAGGCTGGCTCTGCAGAAAATGTTAAAGGAACACTTTGGGAACCATGGATTTGATCCCCTGGTTCAGGAAAATGCATCAGTGGCTGCCTCCTAAGTGACCCATGACAAGACAGTCCAAGAGTCATCTCTCACCTAACTTTTCACCTTTCTTCTGGAGATACAGTTATAGGGTTAAGTAGGGTGAGGTCAGTGTGACTGTGCTGTGACAGGGGTTTCCACTTTTTTTGTTAAATGCAGGGCTCAAAGTCTTTGCCTCTTTCTCCACACGCCCTCCAGGACCACCAGTCTTGGAATGTCCCGCAGGTCTTTGTCTCCCTCTCATTGCCTCCTTGGCACTCCCTTCCTTCCTTCTATACCCTGTGTTGCTTGACAGCTCAGAGCTACTCTGTCCCTTGAACTTATTATCTTGCCACAGCCCAGTCTGGACCTCTTCAAGAACAGAACATGACATTTGTGCTCTGTTTTTGATGTCAGTCACTGCTACAGCCAAAGTATGTCTCAGCTTGGGTGTGAGCTTATAGTGCTGTGGCTACTTGGCACTAATTGTCCTGGTAGAAACACTTGCCACAGATATGAGATGATTCTGCTTTCACTTAGGAGACGTGTCGTGCACAGCTGTGGCTGGGGAAGAACTTGTGCACATGCTGGTGTTTTGGAGTAGCAAATAGGCAAAGGAATTGCAACTGCTGATTTGATTGACACAGCTAAACAGGTAGGCATTTCTGCTTTCAATAACGAAATCCTGTGCAGTGTAAAACAGAGTAAACTGCTTTTCTGTGCTTCTGAGCAGCAGTAACAACTGTATCTTTTCTGCTTCAGAGAAAAACACATTTTGTGGATCTCCAGAGGGAGCATTTGTAACCGAATTATGAGACTTCTACTATTTAATTTCTGGGCTTGAATTTTATAACCTCTATGCTGGAACAGAACAAGTTAAAAAAATTCCAATATTTGTAACAAAATTTAAAAACACTATAATTCCTTCAACCAAAAAAAAAAAAAAAAAGCTTATCAATATTTTAAAGCATAAATGTAAAACCAGAACAAATCTTTTTGATGAAAGTGCAAACTATGTTGTGTTAATCAGTATTTTCTGCTTGCTGCCTTTGCAGACTTGGTACCTGCCAACATCTCAAGCTTTGCTTAAATACACACTCTTATTCTTTCTCATTAACGTCACTAATCTCTACTTGAATTCCTTGCAAGCAGAAAGACAAAGTGTCAGTGTGCAGTGAGTGCAAAGAGTACTTGTCACCATGGCTAAGTGTTAACGTAAATCAGCAGAGTTAATATGTAAGCTTATCTGATGGCTTCAAATGTGAATGAAGTCCTAGCTGGAAATACCACTGCAGATCAGCTTGCCCAATTCTTGCATATTGCCAAAACACAGAGGAAGTAAAGAATTTTCCCACTTGATGTTATTTTATTTTTTTTCAGTGAAAGGTCACTTATGACCCACATTGCTTTCTCTCTCCCTAGCCTCCAGAGGCTGAGGAGCTCTGACAGTCACAGCAGAACAGACATTTCTTTAGGAAAAGTAAAGAGGAATCGTTTCCTGGGTTTTAATGGGCTGCCAAAAGACAGCAGAGCAACCTGGACTGTATGCATGCATGCTGGTAGATGGTGTAAGAGAGTTTATTTTTCTGTGCAGCCGACTGGGCTTTGAGAGTGGAAACATTAGTTCTGAGAACTGACTTTAAGGGAATTGTATCACCCTTGATCACAATGTGATATGTTTCCTACAGACCTCAATGTACAGCTTTAGAGACCTAAAGGTAAATATTTGTATGTATTTTATGTAATTATAAAGATGTCAGAACCTCAAATTCACTTTTTCCTCAAGAAAAGCATTTGTTACAGCAGAAATCACAGGTCCTTTAAATGTAGATTTCTGTTCTGGATGCCATAATTCATAGTTAGGAACCCCCATTATCAATGAACCCAGTCAAGCATCCAATGCTGGGAGGGAGGGGAGAGAGGAAGCAGTGCTGGCTCCAGGCAGCACAGATGTAGGGCAGTGAATGCTGAAGGGGCAGCTGCAGTGCCTACCAAGCACTTTACTATAAATATGGGTCACAACAAAGACCTGGGCACCCAGGGTGGGTTAGGAACTTAGTGACACTCTTCAACTCTGGCTTAAACAGATGGAAAACGGATTTGGAAAGGCTCATCTTCAGGCGAGTGAGGATGCCTGGCAGATCCAGCGCTGCTGACAGCAAGCTGTCTGCCAGGGATGATGGCCAGCAGAGAGCTTGGAGAGGAGATTGCCACACTGGACACTGCTCTGGTAGCTCTGGAGAGGATGCAGTGACCTCTGGGGCTGCCTGCAGTTGAGGGTGCTAAACATGAACAAAGTCTTGATGTCTCAGACAGACTGGTAAAGCTCCAGCAGAAGAGGGCCAGACCTAGGAAATGCAAGATCTTGCTGAGTTCTGTAGTTGTGACATAAATAATATCAGTGTAGGTATGATTAAAAAGTGGCATTTTAATAAAGAATTCTGATGTATAAATCAGAAAATGTGATTCAAGTCTTTTTGTTTCATACATTTTCTCCCATGGTACTTGTTTATCACTTATTATCACAGGGTTGCTGGATGACACTGATATATATTTAATCAACTCAAAGCATAATTTCAATGCATTTAAAACATCCTCTTTTTCTCTCTTTCCTCCAGGCCCTGTAAAAAGTTACACAAAGTTTAAAGACCAACATAATGAAAAGAGCAAGATGATGTTAGGTCCACTGTGAGCTAATGCTGAATGGTAGCTGAGTTTTTTAGAAATCGGGGGAGATTATATAGCTATTCACATCATTGATAACCTCCAGCTTTCACTAGACCTGTGAAAAAAAGATAGGTGCCCAGCATAACTTTTTTCATGGTTAGATGTAAATAAAAATAATGGTCTTAGTGATAAGGAAAGTAAATCTCCCGTGAGTAATTCTCAACAATTATGTTGTTCTGTTTGTAATATTAACTTTTTTCCTTCAGAATTGTGCAACCAGTGCTGAGACACTGGCATTTGGATCTTGCACTGAAGCACCCATTCTCTTTTGCAAAACTTAGCTCACATTTAAAAGTGGATTTATTTTGTTCTAGTACTGCAATAAATCATCTTCCTCCAAACATCAAAAAGCCAATGTTTTTTAAAGAGCTAAGAGAAATATTTATGACAGATCAAACAAAGAAAATACCTAGAGATCAGAAAGTGAAAACAGCTCATTTAAGAATTTATAGTGACATATTTTTTATATTTTTCTTGTTGTATCATGAATAATTTCTTACCCCCAAGGTGTGTGTGTTAGAAAGTTATATGTTCATTTGGGGCCTTGGAGAAAAATACAAATCATTCAAAGGTCTTTTGGGAGCTCTCCCAGGCCAGATGGGAGTGGTATCTTCCCAACTCCTTTAGACATGGGGTAAAATCAAGTACTCTGTACCATAGCTAAATCAAACACAGACTTCAAACATTGTTTTAAAGCAGTCTATAATTTGAGACCACTAGCTGGACTGCACTCTGGAAGAGAGTAGAAGAAGAGTGTGACACAGTCACATGTCAGTCTCGTCTCAAGGGGGACAATGAATTCCTCAAAAGCAAAGATGGTGCTACTTCTTGCCAGTTGAAATGTCAGATACCAGTTTAACAGGATGGTAGACCAGCAGAGTGAAAGGCTTACCAGGACAAAATCTGGGCCATTCATGAAATGTGGATAAAGCCAGTGCCACATAATTTTGTTTCTTAGAGGAATGCACTGCCACAAGGTATGTTCAGGTGAGCTTTTTATTGCCTATAACTCTGCCCTGGGTTATGTCACCCAAGCTGACAGGGAACTTGAGCTGTTTTATTTTTCATACCACATCTCTGGGTACTAATTATGTATTTTGCAAGCCATAGATTATATTTTAAACTTATATGACTTACTCTCTGTATGCAAGTCTCAGCACTTTGCCTATGCCAGAGCTTCTTCTACTTTAATCTGTCCAGGTTGCGACTCTCCACTTCCAAAACAAATTGGGTTGGCGGGAGGAAATGAGCGTTTTTATCTTTGGGTCAAGGAGGTGTTTCTGAGGAAAATGGGTGTAATACAATAGGAAAGTGGCTGATTTGGCTTTTCCTTCTGTCCATGCAGCAGATCTGAGTGAATGCTGTGTTCCTTGAGCAGTGTAGTATTCCACAGTGTAGTGTAGACTTTGGGTATGGAATATTGAAAAGACACAAACATAGGCAGGGAAGTTAATTCTGATGACATATGGGTCAGACTTCCAGACACACAGTGAATTTTACACATATGTGTATTTACATTCAAGCAGATCCTGTGAAACTTAACAAAACCTCGTATTACATGACACCACAGGTATCATGTCACTCCGATATCTAGTCAAAAGCAAGCAAAATCTTCTGCACATCTCCTGAAATCCTAGGAGGACATTTTATTTTTCTAATCAGGCTACAAATTTGTACTTTAAAAGCTGCTACAGTATTGTTTTTGTCATTATTACAACAAGATAAATGTTCCAGCTTCTACCTTGTTTCAATGGAATCAGTGAGAGACAAGGCAAAGCATTGCTGGTTTTGTCGCCCCAGGACTGAGCTGACCACTCTTATCACAAGGATTAGTCTGAATTTCTTTGGCTGCTTGCAGCATCCTTTTTGCTGTTCATACAGGTATCAAAAATGAAAGAAGAGGGCAAAGTATTAATTGCTTTCTGCACAGTTGGTAAGGAAGTACAAACAGCAAAAACATCTTTCTCAGAAATCCCACTAGATAATTGGCCACCCACTATGGCAGTCCCGCTTAAGGTCTTCCCTCCTATCCTTGTTGAATCAAAGAAACGGGACAGCAGGATGTATATTTCTAGTTACAGTCAACACAGCATCATCTCTGCTGCCAGCGAGAGCTAGAAACACACTGGAAAACAACTTCTGCTCAGGCATTAGGCTCACTGCAGTGAATGGGGTAAGTTGGAGGAAATGTATCTGTCTAGGACCTAGTGCCACTCCACTTGGTGGGAACAGCTTCAGAACTTTATCTGCACTGAGACTGCCTGCCTCATTGCACTCAGCACACCACCATTAAAGAAGGGGGGAAGCAGACCTATTCGTACAGGAGGCAAATGATTCAAAACCCATCTGTATATTAACAGCTATGCAAGTGGCTGACTGAATGACTCGTCTGTGAAAAGTAGAGGTTTCTGTTTCTAGCTGCTCCTTATTCCCCACTAAATAAAGTCTGAGGCATCTTTGTCACTTCATTTATTACAGTTAGTCACCATAGTAACCAGTAAAGTTCAGACTGAATTCCACGGAACTGGTAAAACTTAAAGGAAACAAAACACAGCAAACAAAGAAATCCTTTGGATTCCAGATGCTTTACAGTTTCTGTGTGTTTGTAAAAGCAAAACAATCCCCTAAAACAGAAAAGAGTAGTTAAGGCCTTTCTTTTAATTTTGACCCAATCTGGAACATACTTTGATTATTCTGGGGCTACCCACTTATTTTTCATTTTTAATGAGTGTCCAGAAGTCCTACATATGTACAATAAACAGTGGTGGTAGGTGCAGTACAAAACCCAGGCATAGTTTCTGTCACAGGCCTTCTACAGCCTGAATTATCAAGGGAGGAGCAGGCATAGAAGTACAGTTGGAGAAACAAGTAGACACAGACACTATCTACATCTTGACAAATTCCTTTTATAGGCTATATAGATTGCAACAAAGAGTTTTCAGGAGAATCCTGAAGCTGAAAGCTTTGCAGAAGTTTGTAGGGAGATTTCCAAGATGTGGGAACAAGTTTGGAAATATAACTCCTAGGTGTCCTAACCTGCTAGATATAGTTTTTGAAAGGAAGAGTCATCAAATCAGTAATTAATGAGAGGTGGTCCATAAGAACGTTGTATCTCAGAATCAGTGAAGTGGGAAGTGTCCTCTTGAGGTCATCTAGTCTAAAACCCCTGTTCAAAGAGAGTCAGTGAGAGTGGTTTGCTCGGGATGGTGTCCAGGTAGGTTTTGAATACCTCCAGGAACACAGCCTCCACAACCTCTCTAGGCAACCTGCTCCAGATGCAGAATAGGAAAGTGTTTTGTAAAGTTTGAATGAATTTTCTGGTATTTCATTATGTTTCCATTGCCTCTTTTCCTATCACTTGATAGTGCTGAGAAGGGTCTGAGAAGAGGTGTGACGGTCTGTGAAATGCTACAAAGATAAAAGAACCTGTCCCTATTTCTGTGTTAGAGGAAAAGAAGAATGATGAAACATAGATGAACACAGGTCACAGGAGAGCAAGCTGTATGAATAAAATTGAGTGGAACAAGAAATACCTGTCCATGGCAGAGCTAAGGATTCTAATATAGGATGTGAGAACTACTGATGATGTGAGAACTCAGAGAAAGATGTTAACTGTGTGAATAGACTGAAAGACTATCCCTTAGAAAGCAATGTGGACTACACGGCAAAAAGGAATGTTAGCTTTTGATCCATCTGATATAAATCAAGCTGTGAATGAACTTGCCTATTCTTCTACTATGAAATCCACTATATAAATTGAAGATGAATGTTTGGATCCAGCTACATGATCTGCCATGGTAGAGCTGCAGGATCTCTGACATGCAGCATTGTCTTCTCTTCACTGACTGCTCACTGTCCAAGTCACTTTGGCTTGCTCTTTCCAGCTCGCCAGTGAATTTTTGCACTGCCTCATGCATCAAATACGGCCTGTGAGCATGCTGTAGGAAGGCAGGCGCCTTCAGGTTACTTCCTTCCTATCCTGGGATATGTGTCAGCTTCGCACAGTATACTTAACCATCTTGAACACCTGGGAGTATTAAAATCTGAGATAAATATAAGATTAAATTTGCATCAAGACTATTCATATATATGCATATGTATGTGCATGTCTGAGTATTTGTAAATATATGCATACATGGTGATGACTGTAACAATGTATTACATGTTAAAATAACTTTTACATATTGAAATAAATTTTTTAGATGTTCTTATCTTGGTATTTGTGAAATTCATTAGGCTCTTTTGACATAATTTCTTTATTATCCTCACTCCCAAGTTGCTTTTAAATGCAACCTGTTTTCTCTCTACCCTGTTTTAGCTGATTTATTATAACTCATCTTCTTTTCCCCAGAAGTAGCTGATCAAGAGCTAAAGCACTAAAAGAGGTGAAGTTGAGAGTGTCTCCCCAACAGAAGATTTCATTCATTTGCTTTAAGTGATCTTTTAATTGTAGACAACTTTCCATGTTTGGATTAATTTTGTTACGGAGAAGGATGGGAAGGGAAAGGAAGGGAAGGGAAGGGAAGGGAAGGGAAGGGAAGGGAAGGGAAGGGAAGGGAAGGGAAGGGAAGGGAAGGGAAGGGAAGGGAAGGGAAGGGAAGGGAAGGGAAGGGCTGTACTGAAGAGGCCCCTGAATTAGACCATGTAGTAGGCCATCAGACAGGTTTTTTCCAGGTTTCCATGAGCGGAATCACTGCTGCATTTTCAAACTCTTTGTTAGTTGCTGAGCAGTTTGTCTGCTGACTCGGATGAAATGGCACAGCCCTGTCTGACGAGCTGCTCTGTTCAATCTGATCTGCTCAATGCTCACAGGACCTCTGGCAAGTTATCAAGGTGGTCTTCATGTAACCAGAATTTGAAGAGAAATGTATCCAGGGCTGCAGATCTTCCTAAGCAATACTTCCAGCATGAGTTTCAATATTGCCAGAGGAAATGTGAAAGCAAGCAAACAAACAGATAAACCCACCCAAAATTCAGCATAAACCATCAGAGCAGAAGTTAGAAAAGTTAGGTCCACTAATCTCTAGTATAGTGGGTGTGTAGCTGAGTGATACTGCATTGAATGAGATTTTTTTTCCTATTGCCATTTCATAAAGCTCTGTTTTGACTGTTGCGAACAGTAGTTTAAGTGTGGTAACCTCTTTTTATCTTTCCAATAAAAATATCACTGTTTATATTGTTCCCTGTATCCACAGAAAATCCTAGTCCACAGACAGCCTCTATATTTCATTTAAAATACGGAAAATGACTTTTGCTTTCATTGTTCTCCACATGTCTTCCCCAAAGATGATGGAATTACATATATTCGTGAAGGGCAAAAAAAAAGACTACTTGTTACAGAAAGAAAAGTGAGGGTTTCTCTGCTAAGAAAAAAACCACCAATCTATCTTTGTTTTTATTCTTCAGTCTTTAAAGAAAACAACAGCTAAGCTGATTTAAATTAAATTTTACAAAGCGTATGCTCCTGGGCAGAAATCTTATAAATCCACTTTCAGCCCAAAGCACATTTTTATGGTTGAGTTATAATAAACCACACAGAACAGGGATTCCATTTGAATTGCTTACAGAGTATAGTAGCATGAAAGGTATTATTGTTATAAAGCTTCACAGTAATGTTCTAATTTAGTTGACAGAACCAGCAGGGCCATTTTTATTCAGTTTGACCTCTCATCATAAGAACCTACTAGAATCTCATGCTACTGAGAATAAAACACAGCCAAAAATTCAAAGCAGAAAAATTATTAAAATAATAAAGTGGAGGCTAGGTTGTCCCAACGCTATAATACATTTGATTCATGAAAGCTGCTATTCTGAGTGTTTTGGCACTGCAAAGAAATGAAAAAAATCAAAGTATTTGTGAAGTAAGTTACCATTCATCAACATTTAAAAGCCAATGCGATCTGCAATGGACACGGCTTTATTACAAACTTAATTTATCAGATACCTGTTAGCTTACAGTGAAGCTCAGTTTGCAAAATCGGGTAATCTGGCTAGTGGTTATATAACATAACGTAGCATGGCGATGCACACATATAGGTGACAAGGAGTGTTTGAAAAAAGAATGAATAGGAGAGAAGGCTGGGCATTATATGATGATTATGCAAAGTGCATATTGAAGGACTAATTATAGCTGTCCTCTACTGGAATGAAATGTGTACATAAAAATTTCCCCATATAGATGCCTCTGTGCCCTTTAGGTGGATTGCCAGGATATTTAATGACCTAATTGCTCTTGAATCAAATTCAAGGTATGGTCTTTATTTCATGTAAGAGAAATATGCAGGCTACTAAAATTAGAAGATTTTTTCTGTGTTATCTAATGGAAGCATCTTATTCTGGCTCTTGGGAGTGGTCTAGGGTCACACAAGAAAAGGTGTCAGATGGAGAATGTAGACCATGTGGCTGCATCCAATAATCCCCTATGCCTGCTATTCTCCATATTAGAAACAGTGCAACTGGTACAGCTCCAAGGATCAACAGCAGCAGCTTGAACATAAAAGGCTTGTCTTGCATTTCAAATATAGCAAATCTCTGCTTTGGTCTCAGTAGTAAAGATAAGACAGTGCTAACTTTTCTTGTATAATTGTTGCTACATGCAAAGCAAAGCATTGAAGTTGGGTGAAATTCACCCTGAGCAATGCCTCATACCATCCAGAAGATAAAGACTCTGTGATGGCAATTAATTTTAGCAAAGGAAATATGCTTGGAGTAGCTCACTCACAGGGTTAGAAATGAAAGACAAGAAAGAAGGGGATGCTGAGGTGCATGGAGAAGTGTTCTTCTGTGGACACAGCTTTTAGTAGAAAGCCAGATTCTGACTCACTGATGTGATATGAAACAGGAAAGAGACAGCAAGTTTGAAGGTGGAACAGGAATGATAATTTGATCACAAGGAAATGAAGGGACATTTCCTCGCTTCATGTCTGAAGAACCTTTCAAACTGCCAGAAAAATGAAGAAGGCACAAGAGATGGGCAAGTAAGTCTCAGGATAGATGGACCAATGTCTTGTCCTTAACTGAGAACCAAAACGGATCATGGGATCAAAGTATTCTCAAACCAAAAATATATGAAGTGAGACAGGAAGGGACTGTCAGTCATGTATGCCTCTGTGATAAACTCTTTGAACAACTTCTTTCTGTTCTTTGAAATAATTCTGAAATATCATGCAATAGCAAGGGTTAAATAACAGTGGTGATTCAGGACGTCTGCTTGACTATATCTCTTCTGCTAATAAGTCAATAAACATGCACAATGAATAATAGTGAAAGAAGAGGATGGTTGGTGTCTGCAGGATGAAATCCTTATCCTTCATTAAGGGAAGAGCTAGCCAGCTTCGTTTTCCTGGTCACTGAGCCAGAGAAAACTGATGGTGGAGACTTTAACTGCTCATGGGTGACAATTTAAAACTTCCTCCATCCAGCATGATAGCTCTCAGTCCTTGCCATCAGCACTTATCATAAAATCATAGAATCAAAGAATGTTTTGGGTTGAAAGGGGTCTTCCTTAAAGGTCATCTAGTTCCATACCCCTTGCCATGGACAGGTACACCTTCCACTAGACTGGGCTGCTCAAAGTGCCATCCAGCCTGGCCATGGGCACTTCTAGGAATCCACAACTTCTCTATGAAACCGGTTCCAGCGCTTCACCAAGAAAAAGTCTGCTCTCCGGAAGGCCAGGGTTGGGAACTTGCTGTGCAACCTCCTCACTGTCCTAAGGATTTTGAACTCCACCAATTCATGGCCACTGCAGCCAAGGCTGCTCTTGAACTTCACATTCCCCACCAGTCTCTTCTTGTTGGTGACTACAAGATCCAGCATAGCACCTCTCCTCGCTGGTTCTTCTGCCACTTGAAGAAGGAAGTTATCATCGATGCAGGAAGTCCTGGAATGCTTATGCCCTGTTGTGTTGTCCTTCCAACAGATATTGGAGTGGTTGAAGTCCCCCATGAGCACGAAGGCATGTGAATGTGAGGCCACTCCTGTGTGTCTCTAGAGGGCTGCATTTGCTTGGTCTTTCTGGTCAGGTGACATGCAGCAGACCCCCATATGTCACCTGTCCCCACCTTCCCTTTAATCCTCACCCATAAACTCTCAGTCAGATCCTCATCCCTCCCCAGGTGGAGCTCCATGCTGACATAGAGGACAACCCTACCTCCTCATCTCCCCTCCCTGTCATTCCTAAAGGGCCTGTATCCCTCCATTCCAGCAGTCCAGTCATAGGAGCTGTCTGACTACATCTCCATGATGCCAGTTATTCCTAGCCCTGCAGGCGTGCACATGTCTCTATCTCCTCCTGTTTATTCTCCATGCTGCTTGCCTTTGCATAGAGGCATTTAAATTTGGCCCCCAATGAAGTTGACTCACTGGCCAGAGCAGCTGGGAGTCCTCTATGCCGCTCTTTGGATGCTCTCCTGTCGACCTGTTTGGCTCTTTTGAGGGAATTCTTGGCACTACGGATAGTCATAATTCATATGGGAGTATTTCAGGTCCTTACCATCTCATTTAAATTTCTTTATTGCTTTAATTTATATTTTTTTTGTCCAGCTTTCAGAAAAAGAGAAAACGAAGTACCTCTGTAGAATAATGCATTATTCTTTTTAGCTAATTGGGTTTCTCTGAAAGTGAATTTGACCACCTTAGAGGTATTGTTGTCTGTGTCAAGTACAGGAATAAATCCAGGGCTTGGCTTTAGTTAATAATATGTGCAACTACGACGTGAAAACGAAGTTATTCAAGTTATTCAGACATTCTTAACATGCATGATTATCCTCAGAATCATCAACAGACTTCTTTGATAATTTCTAATACTCCTAATTCTATTTAGGAATTGCTAGGAAAATACTACATAGGTAAAAAAATTTCATTTTTGGTATTGACAGACGGAGATGGGATTTTTAATGTGTTCTGGACTTTCAACGTGTTTCTTTTATTCAACACATGTATTAAAATTCAAATTTGCTCTTCCTCCTTCCTACCTCTTTCAGATAGATGCCAAATGAATTTGTAAACTCTGGGGAAAATCACAACCCTATGCATCACATACTTTTCTCTAACAAGCTTTCCTATGTTTCGGGATGAATGTGGCGGCTGAGATGAAGCATGTGTACAAGAACAATAAGGTCCTAGTCACAGTCTAGGTCCTGTTTTCAGACCCTTTCAAAGCTGCTTCCTTGCTGTCCCAAGAACAGGATAAAGAGGCAGCAGTACACAGTGGGAGATCAGCTTTCTGAGACGTGGATGTAAGCTGGCAGGTGAAAAGCAATCAGCTGTGCACTCACTCCTGCTCTTTGCTGGGGCTCTGCCTGGTCAAAGCTGGTTCACAGAGTACTGCAGGCTGGCAGAAAGCACCAGCTGAATCCAGGGAGTCTCTGCAAAACCCTGGGAGTGGGTTTCCCGGACTCCTTGGCACAGCAGCTTTTCCATATGTGCTCTACAAGCCTAAAGTGCAAAACCCTCAGGTACTTTGTGCTTCTGAATGGTCCTAGTGTCCATCCTCTGACTCTAGGGGAAACCTCTGTGATGAATCTGTACATTCATAAAGCTTTTTGCAGTGCCTTCAAGAAGTACTGGGATAATCTTCTGTGCTTAAAGGCAGAGATTCTGTGAAAGGTTGTCTGAAAAACAAGCCTTTAAAACCCCTGAGCAGGTAACTGCAGATAACTAAAACATACTTACAGCCATTTTTCCTTATTATGTGAATATTTGAATACTTTGCAGAAGAATATTATTGAGAATATGCCATAATCGGAGTGTATTTTAATGCAATGAAGAGCTTTTAAAATAATCTACAGACTGCTTCAGAGTTTTCTTGAATAGAAGTAAAGAAGACCATTACAGTCTCAGGGAGATGAAAACATACACCTGCTTGCTTCACTGGTGGTCATTGGGGGTTTTGCTACAATGCCATGCTGGCGTGTCCCAGGCACCGAGCAATCTTCTGCTTGCCTCGAGCGAGGATGGGCGGAGACCGACCATGGCATGGGAAGGCCAGCAAAGCACCTGCTTGGGTTCGCCTTGCCCACCGGTGTCAAAGGCGTGCAAGGAGGTAGGAAAAAAGCAGAGGGACTCCTTTGTGGAGGAAGGGGTTCATTGCAGGGAAAAATCCACAGAGACAAACCACAGCCACGTTGCTGGCTGGAAGTCTTGTACTTCCACGATCTGGGTGTGGAAAACACACAGTAACCAATGGAACATCAGCCAGGGGGTGTTACCGAGCGAATGGGAGAAAGGGTAGGCGGGGAGGAGTAACAAGGACCAATTAACAACCAAAGAACATAGAACTCTTTGGAAATACAACCAAATATGAGAAATAAGGGGGGAGGGCTGCAGCCAATGGTAAGGCACAGATTTATATTTTTTATATTTATATTTTTTATTTTTCACAGCCTTTTGAATGCTCAAGGCTTTTGGGCTGTGGAAGCATCAAACCAATGGACCTTTTGGTCCCCTTGATCCAGCTGGCCCTGGGGTTGGTCATGGTTCACCACGACAGGTTTTTTTTAAATTTATTTTTTTTATTCACTGATTGAAAAAAGAGAAACTTTTTCTGTCTTTTCAGATGTTTCATATGTTTTGCATTGTGTGCATTTAGGAATAGGAACTCCTTGCGCCCACTGACCAACAGACTGTCTGGGAGTCTGTATTCAAAGCAGAACCGTCAAAAAAGCTGAGCTGACCCATATCCAGTCTGCTCTAGGAATGTGATTTAGATTGCAAATATTTCCACCATTCCCAGTACAAGAAACTATGCAGCATGTATACACAGTCACTGAACCTAATCTTTGCTGTCTCTCTTCTCTGTATACATCCCTTCTTGTCTCAGGCAATCATATTCATTGACATATGGTTTAGTGGGCATGATGGTATTTGGTTGAAGGTCAGACTTGGTGATATTGGAGGTCTTTTCCATCCTTAATCATTTTATGATTCTATGAAACAGGGAAAGCCTCTCCTCAACAGTCATTTAATTTCCATCTCTTCCACCAACAAAGCACTGCAAAGTCATGTTACAGCAAATTAATATCTAGGCTCTTTTTCTCCATTGACAAGCCTAAGTGAAATTGTGACAGCAAGGCAATGTTATACCGTGTGCAGGTGTCAGTGATGTAATGTAGAGAACCAGTATTGGCCACAAAAAATAGCTGAGTTTAACTTTTCAACTTGAAAACCTGATGAATAATGAGTCTTTTCATTGGCACTTGCAGGCTCAGTGTCCTCTGCAGCTTGCATAATGGCCTTCCTCCTCCCCCACTGCTGCCTGGCTGCCGGAGGAGGAGAATTGATAACACTAATCTTTGAATCTCTGTTAATTAGTAACCAGTTTCATGTCACAGGAATCAAATGTCTTTAAGAAACTCTCAAGAGAGATGAATGTGACCCCTGTGTACTTGGAGACCCGTTCTGAACATGAAAGGCCCTGTGGGCACTGCCGGGCATGTGGCTGCCAAAAGCCAAGGGTCACATCGCACCACTGTGAGAAGAAGCAAGGAGAAGGAGACAAAGGAAAAAAGACATATTACAAATAGACTGTCACAAAAATATTGTTTCCCTCTCTGTAAAAAATGATTGTGGAATGAAACTGGTTTAGAACGAAGGCCCAGAGGCTTATACTTTAGATGCGTTTTGGCACAGAAATCCTGGCCCAGGTACAAGAACATCCAAACCCTTCCATGAAAGAAGCGCCAGCCTGGGGCAGGCACTGCCTCCACATAACTGTTTATCAGCAATGCCTTCACGGTTTCCTGGGCAAATGGTCTCCCCTTGACCCGTAGGACAGGGCCTTTTCCTTTTCTCTGGCCCCACAGAAATGCAGATACATGAAGTCACCTTTCCTCTTGACTACTAGGCAATCTGGTAACAGTCTGCCCCTTAAGAAATCAGAAACTTGCAAGCTCTGAAGGTATTTCTGAAACAAATTAACTGGCTTTTTAGTTTTACAGAACAAAACCTCATCATAATTTCCGTCTTGCAGGAAGTATTGCTATTCCTTTTAATTGTAACTTGAAGCACCTGAAAGAGAACATTAGAATTCCCTAGGAGACAGAAATTTTGAACTTAGTCAACTTTGTAATTCATGCTTCAGCTTCTGCAGCAATTGAGGCAGAAAAACTGCAGAGAATAACCTTTGTCATTGCACATTTCATTCGTACCAGAAGAATTTTGTTATGTGCAGTGACTGAAAGAAAAACCCTGTAAGTAAAGAGCAGGTGACCAAGCAGCTAATGACATTACCATGATGCATGTGAGAGATGGATCGCTATTGAATTTACCATGTTGTCATTACTTCTGGCATTGCTTCATCCTTTCTGATTGCTGGTCTTTGCAACCTCAACATTTTAATTTGGGCATACTATTCGCTTTTTGAACAGTTCTTTGAAAGCACATTTTATGATCTAAAGGAATTTTAAGCCATCCCATTACGATACAAAGAAAAAGGGAGACAAAAGTAGGGACATAACAACGCATGCCTCTGAATTAAGGCCCGCATTTGTGTTAAGTACTGCTCAAGAGTTTGTATTCAGAACTCATGGTTGTGATTTTTATGGTGGGAAAATTATTTGAAAAATCCCAGTGGTACCTAGTAGAGTAGCACCTAAATTGCAAAGGGGAAAAAATTCTCTTATCATGAAGTTTCCAGATGGCAACAAGATTGCTGGTGTCAGGATGAAAGGATGGTACAGTCTCCAGTACATGAATAGCTCAGCACATTACTATGCTGAGTCTAAACACAAAACAGACTGCTTTTATGAAGGAATTCTGAAATAAGGAACATCTTCATTGTTTTGCAAAATCAAGTAAATATGCAATATATAACTTTATGTCCAATATGGCCTGACTAACAGAAAATGTTCTTTTGAGAGACAATGTGAGACTTCCGAGATGTATCATAGATAAATTGGTTTCAACTGCCTGGTATGAGTTTACTGCTCCTTTTGTATTCATCTGAGCATGACTTTTGTGTTCAGTGGAAAGGTGGAGCGTTAATTATTTACGCTGCTATAAATCTTTAATTGCTGTGGTGTCTGTAGTCCCTTTATCATGCGGTGCAGTGGAACAGCTCTTGCTATAGTAGACACAAAATGGGATGTGACTGCAATGAAAGCTGTTCATCGCTGGATTGTATGGGAGTAACCTTGGTTTAGTGGGCCTATAATAGCTTCAGTGACAAGCAGTCACTTTGTAAGCAAGCAGGCTGTGTGCTTGGACTATTTACAGTCCACTAAAATAATACATCCTGAATATGGATAGGATTGTGTATGATTTACTGCGTGTCCCCTAGTAGCTGCAAAGACGCATCCCACATCCCATGAAGACCCTAAGACTAGGCAGTAACATCATTCAAACAATCTCTCCCGGTTCAGTGAAACTATCTATGCACTCAGTGTCAGGCCCATAAGTAACTGCCTTGTTGCACCAGGGCATGTCTTGGTGTTCAGGGATTTTTCAGCCCTATTTTGTATAGGATTCAGATATCACCACTTTTATTATAATAAATGGAAAGTGGGATGAAAATAACAAGTGAAAAAGGGTAGCAAGCTATTTGACTCGGCTTTTATTTTGCAGCTATAAATGCACAGTCTAACTGGGGGCCTGCGTAATTCATGCAGCCTATAGCTAAAGATAATCAGGGAAGCAAAGAGGGAACACAGTATATTCATACTCCGTTTATACGAAGTTGTTGGCCCTGTTAGTGTAAAATTAGATCTGCCATATCCCAGGTGGTTCTTTCCTGTCCTGTGTTACACTTTTTCTCACCACTTCACAATAATTCTTCTGTCTTGTTCTTCCAGTATTTTGCTATTTATTAAGGATAACCTCCCCTTCTTCAGAGCAGGGCCTCTTCTCAGATCAGCCTTAGCTTCTTTCATCTTTTTTTTGTGAACAACAATACTGCATGGAGCTTCCTTCTTAGGCATAAGCATTTCTCTTGCTCAGAACCATTTTAACATGGCCTTTGGCTCTGGACAAGAGAGCCATATCTATTACAGAAATTGCTTTTCTTTTCTACAGCAGACTCGTGGTGACCCATGAAACAACTTTTGCCTATATGCCAGAAACACCTCCAGATCTAGCATTTTTGTTTTCTTTGGAAAGAAAATATTTTGTTTTCTAGCTTAGACTGTGATACTGTGACAATTTAGTCTGTGTTGCTGTCATTTATCTTCAGGCAGTGAGAATATATGAAACTATGAAACTAGCAATTGTTCTTTAGGGGGACTCAGGCATTCTACATTTTTTCTTTTTTTTTCTTTTTCTTCAAAATGATAACAAATTGCTGGAATGGATTGGGGAGTGGCTGCAAGTGCCAGGAGGTCCCTGAGAATACCCTGGGGAAAGGCACTGAGGAAGCACCTCATATACCAGATGCCTGCCCTGCCCTAGGAAGCAGGAACAATCAGTGATGTGTTCAGCTTCCTTCCAAACTTTTTTCTGTTAGTTGAATCTGTACATCACCTTTCCCTCCTCTGTTCTGGGACTTAGAATTGAAGATAAATTCCCAGATTGGGACATGAAAGAGACAGCTGTCATGGATCAGCAGCTGAACCTTGCAGTTGTACCTTACATGCAAACTGGCTTTGAGGCATCCATCAAACTGAGTCCATCACTCTCAGGCACACTTTGTTGTGGCACTGCTGGCTTGGCTTAGTTTAAATATAAAATAGTGTAAAAGCAGATTTTTAATGGTTTAAAAGTGGAGCCATTAAGTGAGCTAAAATTTGTGGCAGACACTGGACACTATTATTCATTGAAGTGCATTAACTCTGACAAACTTGAGCTGAGTTTTTCTTTAACCACTGTCCTGGTTCTGGCCTGGACAGAGTTAATTTTTTGCAGTGACCAGGACCCAGAGGTCATTCTATACCACCTCATGTCATTGCCTGGGGTAGGGAAAAGGGACTCTCTTCTGGGGAGGAAGGGTTCTGGTCCAGTCAAGTAAACGTGGCAGAAGGAGTTGTCTGGTTTTGTTTGTTGTTGGGGGGGGGGAGTTCCATGTGAATCGTTTCTTTCTTGTACCCTCTGTCATTGGTATTGTTGCTGTTGCTGTTCATTGTCTTTTCTCATTTTTTTTTCCAGTAAATTGTTGTTATCTCAGCCCGTGATCTTTGCCTTTTGTGCCCCCCATTCTCCTCTCCATGCCACTGCAGAGGAGAGTGGGAGGAGAAAGCAGGGGAGCAAGAGAGCAGCACATGGTTTGGAGAGTCTCAGTGGGGGCTCTAATCGCAGTACCATTCCTAAACTGAGACAGCCACTTATTTGTAATGTACTTATTTTAACACCCCTTAGGGCTGAAGTGCCATATCACTTTCAGGAGGTCTTTTGGCTGTCATCATCAGATCATCTGTCTTTATGGTTAGGGAAAGATTTTTAAAATCCTGCACTGCATAAATAAGAGTTTGTTTCACAGAGTGTAAGAGAAGAAGTATCTCTAGGGAGGATCTCAGAACTACTTTAACAGTTTCTCTAGACTAGCCTGCCTTTTGCCTTCGTTCTCCAGCGATCCTTCATGATTCAATATTGCAGAAGAGTGGTTCCTCATTATTGCTGTAAATATCACACTTGAAATTATAATGGGGAAAGCTTCTTCAAGACCTTGAGAAAGAAAACTGAACATGTTAACTTAGAAAATGGACATGCATTTGAATGGCTAATTAGATGAATATTCATATGTTTTCTTCGGCTTTGCTCATAAATATGTAATGCTCTATTTGCTAAAGATGTAATGCATCTGTTTGCTCTCTTTGCTGTATTATATCAGTTTGTCAAGCCGGCTTCTTGAACATCTCTTATGTTTCCACAGGAATGTAGATAAAGAATACATTTCAATTTTGACCTTGGTTTTGTGGCAGAAACAGAAATAGAAGACACACAAATAATCTTTAAACTTATCAACACTGTAAATTTTGAGTGAAAAGGGGAACACCGTTTCACAGCACAGGATCCAGTTCCTTTTGCTGAGAGATTAAACAGAACATTTCCTGGTTCGTTCCTGGCCAAAGTGAGCACAGTAGGAGCACTGGTCTTACAGGTTATATGAATGAGTTCGGCTGAAAGCCAGATTTGTTCCTCACGGTGTCTGTATTGTGCTCATTCACAGCACTGAAAAGACCCCTGCTTTTAGGGCTTTTTGTTCATATGTTGGAAACATTTGTTTCTTTCAGTACCTAGACAATGTTATGTAATATCACATCAGCCTGCGGAACGTGGTGCAACATTGTGTAAGGCTATTATATTTGCCCCTTGGCATGACAGAAAATAAAAATGGGTTTTAAATTGTTCCCTTCATACTTGAACTATCCCACGGCGTATTTTTGAACTAAAATTCTAAATTATATGAAGGAAAGCTGAGTGGGTATTAGGTAACCAGCAACATCCTGGACTTAGCAACAGAGAGAATGGCTTTTGCTTTCTTTACAAAAGGAACATTTGTGAGCCAAGGGAGATCTGTTGTGTTTGAAAGCTCCTCATGGACCTGACAATACAATTTCTTTGAAGTTCATCATGCTATTTTGCACTATTACAATAGGAGTAGAAGTTATGGTCAGATCTGTGTATTTTTAGCTATATACAGTTCAATACACAGCAATTATTTGGATTCTGCTGAAATATTAATGCATTGTGCATGTATTAGCTTCATAATTTGATGTTATATATTATATTTGAGACCTATGAGTCATTTTTTGATGAAATGTATTTATAACCTCTTAGTCATAAGGCCTAGTGCAATTATGCCAAGGAAATGAGTTAAATAGGAAGATTAAGTACCAGCCAGTGTGACAAAGTCAAATTCAGATTTTGAAGATACGATTCCTATCACCTCTGTCCCCTCAAATATTTCAGAGTAAAATTTCTGTGGTAAAAACCGAGAACCATGAGATATAAAATCTAGCAAACCTTTTCCCCGTGTTTTCTCTGTACACTTGCTCTGGTGTTTTGGATGAACGCTTAAGTCTTTTCCTGGTTTCTGGTCAACTGGCTCTAAGTGGCCCTGCCAGAGTGGTGGTTGGACAAGATGACCTCCAGAATTCCCTTCCAACCCCAGCCATTCCGTAATTCCATGAATAATCTGGATGTGTTTATTCTTCTTGCCAATGATTTTCCAGAAACTTCTACCCCATTACTATTTCAGAAATGTTGCTGCAGCTGTCAGCCTTGACTAAAGCTGGTGAACAGCTTTGAAAGCATTTGTAAGGGCTCTCACAGTTGGCTAATGGCACTGGAATAATTTCCTCACTGGAACATTTTTCTGAATTCCTAGAAAACCCAGTCCCAAGAATATACGGCATAAAAACATTAAAACTGTTACAGAGAGATAAGACAAAGGATCCATCTAGTCCTTTATCTTTTCTGCAACACTGGACATAAGTAAGTACTTCAGGAACAGCAGTAACAATATAAACATGTTTGATAGAGCCTCCAGAATAAAAGGTATCTTTTCTATGTACACACCCAGTTTCTTGGATAACTCAGCTGAATTGTAGCCAGACTTCTTTGGGCAGTGAATTTCATAGTTCCAGCACCCGCTGCACAAAGAACCAGCTCTCGTTTTACCCTGCTTTACCTTGCTCCCACCCTCTTCATTTGATGTGCCCTTGATTTTTACTGAGAGTGGCTAAAAACCTGATGCCTCTTCACTCTCTCCAAGGCACTTGTAATATTGTCATGTTGTCATTGTTGTTAGTTGTCATGAGTTGTCTTTTCCCCAAGCTGAAGGATCCCAACCTACTCAGACATTCCTTGTGCCAAACCAATTGCCTATCTTAGAAAATACTTGTTGACCACCTTTAATCTTTCTGATTATTAAGAAAAAAAAGTGACACAAAGAGCGACAGAAAAAAGAGGGAAATAGTGAACAATCTCAGCCTCACATGGGCCTGGGCATGTGTTCCTCAGTGACAATTACATGTCTCAGTGCCAGTATGCCTGTCTTTCAGACATTCCTTGCACTATTTGAAAATACAGCTGCAAATGTTTTCTGTGGCACAGAAGCAGTTTAAAGCTCAACTTTTAAATAAATGGGCCCCTGAGTTTGTGAATGCCTTCCAAAGCACCTGAGGCATGCCAATGTCTGGGTTTCTACACTGAAAATCAAACCAACTTTTCAAAATGACACAAATTAAAACATTGTCCATGCTATATGAACATAGCTGGGAGGAATAAAAATAAGAGTCTATCAAAAGTTATCTCAATGGATACAAACTCACAGGAGGAACAGGTTGTTTCTCCCTTTAGCTCATTGGATTACATACATTGGATTAAATAAAGCATATGTAACCAAGAATAACTTTAGTTTTTGGTTTCAGTTTATCCTGGAGTGCTACAAGAAGCAATTCAAAGGATATGCTCTTCCATAAACTGCATCTGTAGTGATTCGATCAGGATCCGGCTGTGAGTATTCTTTTGCCAGTGAAAGCAAAAAGCCTTGTCTTGGAAGATGACATATGGAGATTGACCAACATTGCCCTGGTATTCGCTGTAGCACTGGTTAACATGAAGAACAGCACTAAATGCAGTCATTAGACTCAATTCAGATAGCTGAATGCCCAGTTTTGTTCAATAAAAGTGATGTATTGATAAAAGGAAATTGCTTTTTGTGTATACCTACCCTAACTAATTTTGTACCTATGGTGCTTTGCTTCCAAGTCTTCTGGATGAGCATTATAAGCGATAACATTGTAGTTATTGATGTTCTAGTGCCACTCATTAGTGCCACAGATATTACAGGGACACGGTCTCTAACTTTAGGAGTTTATATTGAGACAAATCAAAAACATAAATAGGAAAGAAGGAGTGTGAAAGACAAGATAATGGTTATAATAAAAACAATCTCATACAGTTCTTTAGTGCATAAGCATACATAATTCATATGCATTTTTTCCAGGTCCTGAAATAATGTCTTTGGTGATTCTTTTCTCACACTAATGAAATTCCACTGATGAGATGAAGCAATGGATGCTTTATAGGATGGACACTAATAAGAGGAGCAAAGTCCAGCATATTTCAGGAAGGCAAAGAATTTGGAATTTAAACTATTTCTTTTAGAAATACAGAGCAGAGTTCAAGGGTTTCCTGCATATGAGGTGACCGACGTAACTTAGTATGGATTTTAATTTTTTTTATTAAGAAGTAATTTTAGTGAATAATACTGATTTTTTTCAAGAGTGCTTGAGAACATGCCTGCGAAGAGGAGGACAGAACAATATTTTAGTAAGCTTCCTTGCTCTGCCCAGTTAAGCTCTTCAAAGATTTCTGAGGAACAAAGAGAGGGACTAACTCTATACGAAGGAAACATTTGATACAGTTGCCAGAACACTGATTAATATCATTACAAACAAAAGAACATGTCAATTAAGGATTTTAGTGTCATCTACTGTGCTTCTGTGTCCCAAAATTACCACCTCTCTGCCTAAAGGGTCCACAGGATTTTATTCACTGGGACTGATTATTTGTCATGCTGATTATTTTAGAGTGCTGCTGCGCATCCACAACTCACTGCTTTGGAATGAAAAATTCATTTTATACAAGAGAAATTCATTATATACAAGACAGCCACTGTGCAAAGTGATCTGGCAGAAAGATAACATGGTGTTTCTGTATAACAGATTGGTGCAACACCTAATTAATGGGGTGAGCTTATCACTTTTATCACATGAAGTCCTGAATCATAAGGACAAGAGGATGTACAGATGAGGCCTGAAGAACAGACAGATTGAATGATGAGCTACAAAACACCTTCTAGTTCTTCCTACCTAAACTGAAAGGTCAGTCATATCAAGGCACTGGAGGTTAAATGTAGTGAATATTATTGTGGTGACTTGGCCTTGTCTGGATGCCAAACACCTCTCCCCCCACAATTTGCTTTCTCACTTCCTCTTCTTAAGAAGTCAGGGAGAGAAAATAAGATGGGCAAGCCCATGGGTTGGCATAAAGGCAGTTTAATGGGAAAAGCAAGAGCTGTACACAGAAGCAAAGCAAAATGAGGAGATGTATTCTCTACTTCCCATCAGCAGGTGATGTCCAGCCACTTCCTGCAAAGCAGGACCTCAGCACATGTAGTGGTTGCTTTGGAAGACAAATGCCTTAACTCTCCACTCCCCCAGCTCGATACCCTTTCTCTCAACTTCTGTTGCCGAGCATGGCACCACATGGTTTGGATTATCCCTTTGGTCAGTTGGGGTCAGCTGTCCTGATTGTTTCCCCTCCCAACCTTTTGCCTACCTCCAGCCTACCCTCCTTTGGTGGGATGCTCTGCAAGTACTGCTGAGCAGCAGCCAAAACATCAGGGTGTTATCAACACCTCTCTAACCACAAATGCAAGGCATGGCTCTACACAAGGAAAGCTAACTCCATCCCAGCCAGATCCTGTACAATCACAAAAATGTAAACGTATACCTATTTTACACAAGTGGGCTTATACCCAATGATGTACCATGGTTATTTGCAAACCTGGATATGAATTAAAATCAGATTGTTTTTAACTGTTACAATCTCTGTTCCCAACCACAAAAAAAAAAAAAAAAAAAAAAAAAAAAATTGGCAGTTGAATTTCTTTGGAAACTAGTTTGCTAAATGAATGCATTCCACCCTGGCTTTGATGCCCTGGGGCCAATGGACAATATCACATTTTATATTCAAATGGATCTTGTCAAGATGGTATGTTAGTGTCCCCTTTGGTACAGAAAAAGTGATGAAGCAACCACTCAATTCTTGGAATGTGCCTGTAGGGCCTGAAAGAGAAGGTAAATTTTTAAAGCAGCGTTTACACTTCACCTGACTTGGACAGCATGAACTCTCCACCTCCTTCAGTGCATCTGACAGCTTCCTTAACAAATTCATTCTGCTTAGGCTCATAAACAGGTTAAACTCTGTATGTGTTCCTTTAGTGATATTGCACAACACTTTTTAAATCTTTAGAAGGGCTGGTAAGCTTTAGGCAAAAGAAGCTGGTTAATTAATATTGAGCTGTCATGGATTACTACAATTATGAGCCGTGTTATTGCAAAGAGTTTTATAATGAGAAAACATTCTTTAACCTGCTATTGGTTTAATCATGTATTCCCAAGAAATAAATTTCTCAGCACTGGTAGATTTTAGATTTATATATTGATTTAATTTAAATATTGAAAGCATACCATTTTCCCTAAGCTAATTCTGATCATTTGGACAGCAATCTGCTGATAGGACATACTGTTAAGAATATCAATGAGAAATGTATTTGATGTTTGGCTTTTCCCACATCAAAAGAACTAAAAAGCTCATGAAAAGCTTATGAAAAATAAAATGCATTTAGCAAAGCAAAGCATGCTAGAAAATACAGAGCACCAAGTGCAGAGCATGGAAAACCATGACAGAGATAAACAAAGAGCTACTTATGAGCTGTCATTAGTGCTGGAGTATGGGAGAGAAGTGCAGCTAAATTCTCCTGGTTTTTACACTCATTTTTATTCAGTAGCTCTATATTTTGGTGGCCAAATTCCAAAACTGTATTAATTATTCTGATGTGACTCAGCTAAGGCATGCATTTTTTAAAAAGATTAGATAATGTAAACTCTTGTCAGCTATTGTGCGGATATACATGGGTGCAGTGGCCAACATCACTTGTCTTGCTGTAATTCCTCCCACAGCTGATGATCTCAGCTGCAGCTTGACTTCTGTCATGAAATGGTCTATATATACCTACTAAATATGGCAGCTTACTCTTAACAAGCTCTTAGTTTGATCAGATGACTACTGTGTTGTTACACATTACACACAGACAACACCATTTTTTAAATTTCATACCAACAATAAATTAGGGAAAGGGCATTTAGGTAGATCACGGTTGTGTTTAGGCACCTTCTTTTCCCCTACAGCCCTAGTAAGACACTTAGTTAACATGTAGTTGGTTTAACTTGGGTATGGAAAAAGTCCAAACCTGGCGGCTAAATGGACTAAAGGGAAGAGTAGACTGAGCCTTCTCACTGCATTAATAAGCTGCAATTGCTTTTTTGGTGGGAGTAGAGGAGCTTCTCTCTGACTTCACTCCACTATAGGCAGCAGCCTCTGAGTCACTGCCTTGAAGAGATAGCAACTTATTTTAATTACCCTCAATGAACTCTGCATTTGCAGGAATGAGTCATAGCCTAATGCAATTTCATAATAATTATATAAGAAGTATTTTAAAGTGATGCCTTGTAGCTTTGCCTATTTTATTCATTTTCCAGGGTGACTGGAAACATGATTCATTTTAAATGAGCTAGTATATATTGTTTACTAGTGATAATTACTTCTGTTATTTATAGACAGAGAGTGTGCATGGCTCTATACAGATTGACATTATGATAAGGTTCGTGAGCCCAAGGGCATGCAGCACATGGGTGCAGACATCAGAGTGATTAAAAATATGGTGGGTGAGATTGGTGCTACGATAAGCAGACAGAACAGCTCCCTGAAGAGTGTTTTCCTTACCTTTTAATGAATAATGTGGGGTCAGGTTAAGTGCTCCCAGTTGTGCACAGGGGTAATGACCAGGGGAGTGCATGGAGCAGAGAGGGAAATGGCACTGTTTGAAATAAAGTGTGTAAGAACTGGGGGTAAAGAATTCGAACCACCTTTCCTTCTCTTTTACTGCTGACAGACACCATTTTCTCACAGTTGCACTATTTTGTGGAGCACCATCAGGTTGGGCAAAGCATATTTGCTGCAAAGGATTCCAGAAACTTTCTAATTGAAGAGCATGCTTGTTTTCCACTTGGTACTGGGAAGGACATCTTTTATTAAGCAACTGATTCGTCACTTGTCTGGTAACAATGTGCTATTAGAAGGAGGCATAACAATGGGCAAGGCTTACCCTTTAACATGCTCACTAGGGATTTTTGCCTTACACTTTTGAAGGAAAGTGAGAGAATTATCACACAGCACAGTGGCATATATGCTTGGATAAGAGCATGCAATTCCTGTAAAGGGCCCTGTTGCCAGGTAGAAAAGACTGGAAGGTCGGGGTGGGGCTTTTTTGAAGTGCAGAGAGCTAGTTTAAGCGTGTTTGTGTGCTGCCGGGGAGGAGCTCATTTATGAAAAAGGAATTTTCTTTGTTTTCTATCCAGTTGCCCATGGCCTTGGGCTACCTTCCGTGGGTGGTGCCTATCTACTTACCATAACAAGGCTTGGTCTTCTTGCTCAGCTAGTGTTTGCTTGCCCAACACCCTTAGCACAGATACAGACTTTAGGGAAAGTTTGGTTTAGAAAGGTACTGTAGATTACTCATATCTGCAACTAAACCTGATGAATGTCCTTTTCACTATCAAAATGAAGTAAATACCGACATTGTCCCAGGGTGGTTCGAAAGCCCCGGTGTCATAATGGTCTCTTTAGGAGAAGGAGAAACAAGGCAAGACGTAAGGTAAATAGTACAAGCTCACACAGAAATCATGGCTCTGCATAAAGATGAGAATCCATATGTCTTCAGACACAGGCAAAATGTCGTAACCACAAGACCATTCTTGTTCCTGTACAAACAAACAGCTTGCTTTCATTTCTTTCTTGTCAGTAGTTATGATAGACAGATCATGCACAAATGTTAGTGGCAGAGGATTTGCTGCAAGAAATGTGTTTGGAGCAGAGACATGAAAGATGAATGAGTCTTTGGGTTCACAGCAAAGAAAAGCTTTTCTATTTATGTGAAGTCGATTATTGCCCAGTATGTCAATTTTACTTCTGAAAGGATTAGCTGGAGACAGGAGGTTTAAACTGTGAATCAAAATGCTGCAGGTATTGTGAGAAACAGGAATGAACAGACTACTTTTTAAATAATTCTGGCGATCTGCATATCATTATTATGAAGTATGTAATCTTCCTTGGATTTAATCAGGAATAGTTCTGAATCCCTTATTGCTGTGGTGCCTGTGCAATAGACATGGCAGAAGAAAACACTGACAAGTTACCAGAAGGGTTTGGTCTAACTGTCAGCTGATTATGGTTGTGTTTCCACATTTTTTCATTTTGTTGTGAATCCTTTAAAAATATGTTGATGAGGAGTGTCTCTTCCTATGCTGAGATCAGTGAGAACAGTAATATTTACAGTTGTGGCATGAGATATCTCTTGCAGAAGGATTTCTTCTGAGCATTTACAGAGTGAGATGGTATGTCATACTATTTAAATCACATCCGACCTGACTAATTTGGCCACAAATTTCTTGTCTGCAAAGAGATTTTTTTTTGTCTTCTTGGAAGTGGCTGTCAAGGATATAGGGAAGTGGCAAAGACTAGATTGTCAGTGGCAAACACTGTTGTTTTTAAATCCCATCTGAAGTTCAGGGAAGATTGATATTACAGCATGCAAAAGTATTTTCTTGCTAAGTTTGCATGCTGGGCCTGAAAATTGCAGTTTCTGTCAGAGCAAGTTAGAATTGCTGGCCGAGTTGTCCTCTGTCCCTCCGCATGTCCTGGCTAGGTTGGTTCTTTTCTGAGTGTTAACAGCAAACTTTGCAGGAATGCTTGTAATAAAGATGCTTGACACATCAAATTAAACTGCATAAACCCAGCCCTGCTTTTGAACTGTTTGCTCCTGTAAGGGGGGCTGTGGCCACTGGCGCCTGTGGCCGGATGACAGCTCAGTTATACAACAGCAGAACAACAAAGTCGACTCCTGAGGAGCCTGGTGCTTTGTTCTACAAAGACTGGGGGGAAAGAAGCAGCTGCTCTGCTGCTTCCGTGCAATAGCTCCATTGTTAGATAGACAATACTTGGACACAAAGCACACATAACTTTTAAAGCCTAGGGGTCCAACATCACTCTCTTACTTTCACTATAGGAAGCATGTGACATGCTTGTAAAAAGAGGCACACGCAAAAGCAAATTGTGCAGAAAGTTGGGCTGATGTGTAAATAACTTCTTTGACAATGTATTTGGCTCTGTTTTTAGAACTCTCTACAGACCCTGAGTACTAAATCTATGCATGTGAGAGAGGCCAACCCACAACGCTAAGTAGATGCAGCCATTTCTAGACAAATTACCTTTTCCTTGCTATACACTGGGAAAAGATCTGCAAAGGTGGAGATGAACTAGAAGAGGTCATGGAGCGAAGAAATGTCATTGAGTTTTGTGAGGATATTCTTGAATTATATCTAATGTTCTACTGCAGTGATCCAAAAGGAAGCATCTGCCAGAAACAGAGGGTATGAATGTTCTCAGAAAAGTGAAGCACAGCTAATTTTAAGTGGAATGAATAAAGTGCTTGAAAACTGAAGCCTGAATATGTTTGTCCATTTGCTTGCCTTGGCAGAAGACAAAAGGTTGGTTGGAATACTTAGGAATAAATTATGAATGAATATTTTTGTTAGCATATGCCATTTCACCACTGCCAGAACAGCACCACAAAGCAATATGGGCACTGTCAAAGTTAGAGAAAGATACAAGGAGTTAGATATGTAAAGTAAGAGAAAGAAACTTTGCTTCTCCTAATCTAAAGAGACCCGAAAGCAAAGCTTTTCTTTTAATCAGAGCCAGCGTTTGTAACCAGCTTACCCACATGTTTCAAATTTCAAACTGAAAATAGGCTTTCTGAAGCAAATGTGATTTGTGAAAATGGATGAAGAGGATTGTTTTCAATCTGTGCTTCCATGGAATTGGAGGATTGTTTTGGATTAATGTGCAGATTTCAGTAATATGGATATTTGAACTGGACCAGTCCTCTAAAATGCTGGAATTCTGATATCTCTGAGAGCATCAAACATGCTGGTGAGGCCAAAGTATAAGGTGTCAAGACAGGGAGAAGCTGTGAGAACAGGAAATACATCCTCCAGGATGACCTGTTCCCCTGGTTTCATTGCAGCTTGCACTGCAGCTTCTCCTGTGCACTTGGACTTCTCTGTCACAGCTCTGGCTCACACTTCTCCCAAAGAGCTGAGCCTGGCACCACAGGTCCTGCTGCAGGAGACAGTGGGGCTGTGTGGTGAGTAAGAGCAATGCAAAGCTGGAGCATCAAAATGGGATGTAAAAAAGATGTGTTCAGTCAGTGGAGTCTGACTGTCTTGAATCTGGGGTTTGTTCCCAAACACTTAGTTTTAGAAATCTTTGGAGTCTGACACACTCTTCTGTTTGGTTCAGCTTTTGCTCTGGTGTCCCTTATTCAAGGTTTGTAATGGCATGTCCTCCCTCGTTGTTTTCCCAGGTGGAACATTTACATTGACCTTGGGCAAGTTACAGAGTGACTTAAACGCTTCCAGTTTCCCCAGTAAACTATTTCTGGCACAGAGGTTGCTCCTGAGTTTATTATAAACAGGGCTGGGCTGTGCAGGTACCTGGACAATTAGAGTATCTTTTTATGAGAACTCAGAGTACTCCTTTGGAAGAATGTTTGCCTTGTCTGATGACTACCTCAAAAACAGGCAGGTAGAAGGAAAAGCAAAAGGCACAACACTTCAAAACATGAAAAATTACATCACCATAAACATCAAACACCCAAAGAGAACATAGTACTGTAATGTCATGAATCATTTGAATAAAATCAAAACCTCTCCCTGAACCCAGGGGGATGACTCCTCAACATGCTTCCCTACACAAACAGTTGCAAGAGGAAACCCTCCCTGGCCAAGTCTGTCCATCTAATAACAGGTTCTTTGTGTTAGTACAGGGAACTAAGTCTCTCTAGATATTTTCAGCAGCTGTCATTTAAAAACGTACCTATTCATTGAAAAAAAAAGCAGAGACATTAGTTTTGAGTAGTTTTTTGAGGGTTTTAAATTCTTTCTCTGCTTTCTTCTGCTCCCTTTCCCTGTTTAACTTCACTTAGGACGTAAACTGTGTACTAGATTTGCATCATACCCAAGGAGGACAATGAAACTGTTTTGCTGTAAGATCTGTTAAGGTGAGAATCAAGCAGCTTAGTTTCTCATGTTTGGCTGAAATGCCCAACTAGAAGGCTATGGCCAACTTCAGTCAAATTTTTAGCTGGATCGCGTGGTTTGATTACCACCTGCTATTTAAGAAAAATGATGGGGCCTGTTGGCTCAGTCATTATAGTGGGTTTTGTTCACTGACTTGATACAAGGAACATGTATATCAATAGAAAATCACTCAGGCCTTATGTTGCTTCAGACAATACTCAGGATGTGAACACAAAGTTCTTGGAGGTGAAAGGAAAATGCTTTATCCTGCCTCTTCAGCCATCCCTCCATGGACTGACAGGAAATCAAAGTACACAACACCCTCCTGCAAAGGGGCCCTTATGTTTGGAAGGGACAAAGAAATAGAAAATTTTATCTGTAACATACACTATTGGTTAAGCATACACTAGATTTTCCATGTGGATGGAAAGACCTCAGTAAGATCTGAAAATGCATTGCAAAATTTGATTGATTTGCCCCATCCCAGCACTTTTCTAATGATGCTTCTCAGAAAATAGGCCATTCAGTTGCACCTTTTTTTTTTGTGCAAAAGCATGGGAAAGTATTAACGGAGTTAAAATCTTTCAGAATCAGCCCAACAAGCAGTTAATTTTGAAAGCTCACCCTCCTGACATTTCAAAACAGCTAAAAAAATTGTACCTCAAATATGACTAATCCTGAAATCCATGGGATGATTGTAATATTCCATCGTAGGAGTAAATCTTGTGAGATTATCTCCTTCATGTGAGAGGCAAGTCCTAACAGCTACAAAATAAATCCCTCCTGTTCCCTGGGTTGCTCTGTTGATTTGTGTGTGCCAATGGCAAGGGAAAGGATGCACAGCCTAGTTCTTGCAGGACAATTTGGTATAATTGGCGGGGAAACATTTTGCTGATGGTGTTTCCTCTGGGTAAAAAGACTAGTCTGAGTTGTAGCTACAATATCCCTGCTAGAAAACAGCCTGGGACAGAGATTACAGGTTCTTAAGTCAAAGTGAGACTGTGGCAGGTTTTTAAGTTTTTGTGAAAAGTGCAAATTAAGTGTCTTGTAAGAAGATATTTTCTTTGAGATAGCTACTTAAAATTTTTGCAGTTGCTTGTATGTCTTGTCACATGGTCTTGCCAAACATCAGCTGTGCACGTTCTGGGGCTGCATGCCACCTTGCATATAAGCTGTACATAGAGAGCAGCATTGGACCTCTGGTTCAAGTACCAGCTTTGCTGCACACCACAAAGTTTGAATGGCATTGTTTGTGGGGGACCTGTGGGGGACCCTTGCTCAGTCTTTGCAGCCCTTGCTGGGTCTGCCAAGACCACAGATGACATCTTTGAATTTCTCTGTCACCTTATTACCTTTGTGGATGGAAACTGCAAATAGTGTTATAACCATCAGCTTTACACACAGTGCTCATTTGGAAGTAACTGGAACATATCCAACTTTTGTCTTACTGGATGTCCACCAGATAACAGCCTTGCTTTGGCTGTGTCTGGAATATTTTTGTCTCAGAGGCCTGAAGATGAATGGCACTGTATGTTATTACAGTTTTACTGGGCCATTAAACATTACTCCCAGTAAAAATATCAAAATTCTGCATTGCAACCTTCACCCCCATAATTATATTTGCATTTCATTTAGCCCAAAGAGAACAGGGATTACTTTCTGTAGTAATATGGGGTTCTTTTCTTGAGAAAACTTGAGTGAAACCTCTCCCACATGCATGTTGTATTTATGCTGGTCTATTTGTCTGTACTCTCTTTTTTTAACCAATGTTGAGACTAATTGTATTTTATAAGTATTCTCACGGTGTCATGAAATTAATGCTGCCTGTCAGCTGATAAATTGTACCTTTCATTGAGCATACTGCTAACTGGTAAAGAGTGATGCTTAAGCAGCATGTCAAAGCAGGTCTGACACCACAGATCCATGAATCAATGTGAGGCTCTCAACCTGCAATATAGTTTATAAGAGGAAGGCCATTTCCATACTATTTATATTTGTGTTGAACAAAGTCATTCTCCCAGGGACCTCTGAACTTAAGGATAGGCATGACAGATCAAGAATCACTTCTGTGAGAAGAATATGGGCCAGATGTACACTCCATCCAAACCCCTTGGTTAGTGCCAACATGTCGCATTAAATCACATAAACTTACGGAAAATACGTCTGGCTTACAAAATCTGTCTCAGGGAGAGGAGACTGTTTTGGTTTTATATAAGCAGCCATTCTCCCTGGATTAGTTCTTTGCTTAATGGGTTCCAAATGGAAGCAAAGGACTTAGCTCCAGAAACTTTGTCTGAGGAACACTTTCTTACCTTAGAGGCTACTGAATGTCATTAATAGTAAATAATCTCTTTTAGAGATTGCCCTTAGGTGTCCTGCTTCCATTGCCAGCTGCCTGTGGAGGGGTAGCTGATTAGTGAAGGAGGGACTACTGTTTATTCCCTCATTCCTTGTGGTAGACCAGGATCCTGAACTGCTATTCTTGATCAATTTGTTTTGACAGTGTATGGAAATTACAGCACAGACTTTTCTAGGGCATTCTCTTGTTTCAGCAAAAGCATTTTAATAGCTTGATTGGTCTCCATAAATGTGGATATGTCCTGGTAATTGGCTGCTATGCTCCCAAAATTGCATTCTGATGTTCCACTGTATGCAATTGACTGAGAAGTACTGTATAAATTGGAAGGATAATTGGATTAACTGCAAAATGACAGTGATTAAGATGCTAGCCTGGGTTCTGGAGCCTCTTTTTAGCAACAACTTCCTCTGTGACTCAAAGGAAATCCATAAAGGTTAGGTGTCTCCATACCCTTGAAGACCTGGCCTTCAGTTTCTTGTGCACCCTGCAAAGTAGGCACCACGGCATGATGTCATTGCACCAGCTCTCTAAGAGCACCTGTTTGGGGGGGTTGTGCTCACATACTGAAGTTACAGAGCCTGTCTGCTCCATAAATCAGTGGGTGAAACCGGGCTAAATGGAACACAAATCCTGACTTTTCTGTTCTGTTTCATATGGTTTGAGAGAAGCAGGGAGAAGCAAGGGAGGCTGAACCAGAACAGTTCCTGCTGGTGTGGAGTGAACTAATTTATGAGGAATGTCCTCACAGGATCAGGCAGCAGATTTGGTTATGCAAGGGCACAGGTAGGGACAGGAGGACACAGTCTTAAGCTGCACCAGGGGAGGTTTAGGCTGGACATTAGGAAAAGTTCTTCACAGAAAAAGTGATTGCACTGGAATGGGCTGCTCAGGGCAGTGGTGGACTCACCATCCCTGGAGATGTCTAAGGAAAGACTGGATGTGGCACTCAGTGCCATGATCTAGTTTGACAAGGTGGTGTTAGGTCATAGGTTGGACTCAATGATCTCAAAGGTCTTTTCCAGCCTGGTTGGTTCTGTGTGATTCTGTGGCTCTGTGATTGCACTTTGACTGCCTGCAATCTGTATCAAAGCCAGCTCTAGAGCAGTCTCTGCCTGTGAGCACCCCTGTCTCCGAAAGTCCTTGCTCAGGGGCTATTGCCCTCTGTGCACCTGCTTGAAGTGATTACTGGCTGCTTTGCAGAGAGCAAAGATATGAAGCTATCATAGAAATATCCAAACATGTACACTCTGAACAAATGCTGGGGCAACTAATTCCTAATCCATCTCTTATGCAAGATATATCTATTTCGTGTGATCTGATATGTAAAAAAAAAAAAAAAAAAGTCACCAGCTACCATTCACCTGAATGTTGTCCTAGAATCGGCTGCTGCTTATAGCACAGCAGCCACCCATGGCCAAAAAATGATTAACTATTTGTTTATCTCCTCTCTGAGACATTTAATACTCAATCAATTTTCTTTTCTGCTGCTGGGTGTATGCACTGTGTCAAGTGGCTGGACAGGAAAGGGCTTACATAAGGTTATTAGGGGATTAGGTAACACTAAGCTACAATTTCTCTTAGGAAGACACAGCGAGGTACAGTGAGGGGGCTGTCTGTCTTGGTGGCTTCTTCCCCAGGCCACAGCCAGGTGTGGCAGGTCAAAAGAATGAGGAATACACTGACAAAGTGGTTTGGGGTTTTTCTGTGTAAGTGGGAGGGGGGGTTGTATTTGTTTGGGTGGGTTTTTTTTGGGGGGGGGGAGGGGTTTGTTGTCATTTGTTTTATTGTGTTGTGTTTTGTTTTGCTTTTTACTGGATAGTGGGGGAAATCAACCTAATTGCATGAGGAAATATAATGATGAGAATCTAGCACAGAATCCGTGTAATTTGCCTGGTCTGACAGTGTTCCTGTGAAATGACACCAGTACTCACAGGAATATGGCCCATGGTTTTTTTTTTGTTTTCTTTCTGCAATCCATCCAGAAAGAGCTGCCAATCACGTTATAGTGTTGGCTTTACAATATACCACGTAGGTATTTTTTTCAAAGAAATCAACTGTAAATTAGCTTGATTTTTCTAAATCAATATTACTTTACCATATCCAGATAATTTATCCTATGTAAAGATAAGCATTTGCAAATTCAAGACATTTAATTGCTGATCAGTGTTCCAGCCTCATGTCAACTGATTTATGAGTTAACAGTCAGTGAGAGCTGAGTGCTGCTTTCATTTCCAGTCAAGGAGGTTATGCTTGGCAGGCATCATAGTTCTGTTATGTTCGGCCAATGAATACTTTTGTACAAACCTGTACAAAGTAGAGTAGAATATGGAAATAATGTTTTGAAGTAGAAAGTTCTGTCTAGAAGTGTCTGGTGTATGAGGGAAGGTGAAAAAATAGTTGGTCAATTTACTTTTTCTATCACAGATGTCTAGGTACCTCAGTTTAATATGGTGTGCTGGTTTGGACAAATTTGGAGGAAAATATTCTCTGATAGAAGGCAGGTTACAACCATCCCTCCCCAACCAGGTTCAGGAAAAAAAAAATTTTCCTCAGAGGAAAGTGAAAGAGATAAAAACTATTTATTTAACAAACACACAGGAAAAGGATAATAGTGCTAAATAATAAAACCTCTCACTGTGGAGAGAACCCTGGGAAGATTTCAGAGTCCTTCTGTAGATGTGGTCTCTCCTCCTCCTCGGAGCTGGGTCAGTGTGGGCCCACCCCAGGGCCTCGGTGGAAGATTCTCCTGGTCGGTTTTGATGTTGAAACAGTCCAGAAGAGAAGAAGGGAAAAAACCGAAGTCCCAGGAAAACAAGTTCAACTCTCTGTCTCCCTCCGGAGAAAAGGAGCTGAAAGCTGGCTGAAAAGCAAGCAGGGTGCTTCCTCCGCTCTTGCTACCGCAGCAGGAGAACACAGAGGAGTGTGTGTCTGTGTCCTTGCACAACTGCTTTGAAAAGTTCACTCGTTGTTTTCTTTTCTCCCCCCTCTCAAGCTCAGTTTAAAGGCACAGAAAACGCACAAAATTAATTTCTGGGTATAGAGCAGCAATAGGGGATACACATCATAAAGTCACCCCAAGACATATGGTAACACTTAATGATTAACACAAAGAACAAATAACTTTCTTCAATTCATCCACCCTGCTTGGATTTCTAAACTTCTGTGGAAATGACCACATGCACATATGGGCTCCTGTAACAGCAAACTTTGGGGTTTATTAAAAAACAGAATTCATCAATCTAAATGTGCTAAACCTTTGGTAAGGACCATGAAAAAGGCTTTTTAGATACTTCAGTCAGCTTTTCCAGTACTGTATATCTGGGCAAACTTTTGCTCTGTCTTGTTTTTTCTCATACCCTTGTTGACCTTCACTTAACCTTAGATGCTTGATTTTCTGAAGGTATATTTGAATACCTGCTTCCATTGTTTTTTATCCCAAAGGGATTACAGAGAATTGGATGTTCTGTGATGTCAACAAAGGATTTGCAATGTCAGGCTTTTGGAAACTAAATTATGTGATCATTCAAGGTATTTCAATGTACTGATACCACTAGTAAATGTATCAAGTGCAACCATGTACGTGTGGGTACTAGATGGTATGTATTGCTATTTTGGGTCTCAGTCATTTGAACTTTACAATCTCTTGGTTTTCACAAGATGATTTTTTTTTTTCCTTAAGGAGAAGCATTCTCAGTGCTCCATAAGTCACAGAATATTCTGAATTGGGAGGGGCCCACAAGGATCATCTGTTTCAAACTGAAACCTGAAACAACTAATTTGTACTCCCTGTTGATTTCTTTTGTACCTATTGGCATCTTTTTAGCTACGCTGGATCACAATTTCTCCATTGATAAAACAAGATAAAGATGAAAGAACGTGACAGAAACTTGACACCATAATTGTTATTATTGCTGCTAAATTGGTTAGAGTTGAGGATTTCTGTTTTGTTGATATGACTGATATAAATATTCATAAGCATTTCGTTTCAAACTTAACACACTCCAGAACACGTTGAAAGTTCCAGATCCACAATTTCCTTCATGCCCACAACAAACCCCAAAAACCAACCAAACAAAAAACCCCAACCAACCAAACAAAAAAGCCCCCAAAACTAAAAATGAAATCAGATTAAATAAAAATCCAGTTGAGATAAAATTTTGTCTTGCCACTAGGGAAAAGCCCTGAAGAAATCTGCCCTGGCTTTCACAGCACACCTGAGAATGAGTCACTATGTTTTGATAATCTTGTATTACCAAGACATTTTCTTTTTAATTGCAACAACAACTAAATATATTTGAAAGAAAGCTACATCTGCTAGGTCGTCTTTTCCTTGGCAGAATTTAGCAACAAGTGTGCTACATAGTTGGCTCTCAGAATGACTAGCTAATGCCTGGGTGCTTGATTCTAGTCTTCCAAAGCCAACAGGATCCCAGTGCTGGACAAAACCCAGCAGAAACAAGACCAGAACTGGTCTGGCTTTTTCCTTTCCTGCTGATGACCCTTACCTGATGCTTTTTCCTCACCCAATTGCCTCACATGGGGCTTTGAGGGAGATTCCCAAGAAAGGTCGCCAACTGAATGTCTGCTCTTTTCATAGGCTTGCTGTAGTCTTAACAAAGTATGCCTAAAAATAGTAAAAATAACAATAACAGTCATATTCTGTGTGTGTGCCATCAACCCTAAGGACATGAAAGCCAGGCACCCATTGTGCTGACTTAATGACTGTTATAATGATTGGCATGAGAAAGGAACGTCACAGTTCCTTTGATACTTCAGGGAACAAAGGCACGCTTTTCATCCCCGAGTTTACTTACAAGTCTAAAAGATGAGACTGAACAGTGCAAAGAGTTGGCAGTGTCAGTGTGGGGGCAGGGTGGAAGGGAGAAACCCACAGCTTTTATTTCCACATGTAGATAAAGGCTTGTTTTTATTAATTCTCCTCTATGAGTTGAACCATGTGCTGTAGCACTGTATCACTTCAGAGTGATGTTGTTTTAACAGAAAAAAGGTATTTTCCAGCTTTAATCCACTCATAAAAATATTATCACAAATGCTCCTTCTAATATGCATGCCTCAAGAAGCAAACATTTATGATCCCTGATGGTAGAAATGTGCCCACTAGTACTGTCATGTTCTGGTTTCCCCTGTCTTTGTTTGGATATTTTCCATTTTTGTTTTGTCCTCCTTGTGGCTATGGGTGCAACCTTATTTTTACACTGATCTGCTTTATCATGCCCCTTTGGATGAACTTACAAGAGAGCTTCAAATCTCAGCATGCTTCAGCTCTTGGATTACACCAGCATCCATTTGAATTGAGAGTACTCAAGGCAGACAGACATGGCCCTGGGGCTTTGGACACAGTCTAGACCTGATATGCAGTGATGAACTAGGACAGGGAGGATGTCACAGGTTATGAAATGCCAAAATGGTATAAGATGTAAGTGGAAATAGATGAGGAGTAGGCTGCAGGTCAGCTGTTGCAAAATATGTAACCAGATTGACTGCTCAGCTTATTTCAAAACACTGGGTTCCCCTTTTAGACTTGAAAAATAATTATGCACAGAAATCTGTTCTATTTTCTAGAAATGGAAAGGAACTGGAATATCAGCAAGTTTAGTGTCCTTAATGAAAACAGAATTGCCATTATTTTGAGTGGAAGATATTAGCTATGATATTTGACTTGTTTCCCAAAAGACTAAGAAACAAAAATATCTTTTAATGGCTACAGTTATTTCCATATTTTACTGCATTTTCTTTTTCAGTTGCCTCGAGGTTTTATTCTTTGCCAGTAGTTGTAGGGCATGGGTAACTTGTAATTAGTCAGCAGATTACAGATCTATTGCTGATTTAGCATCTCAGAAAAAAATATTACAGAGTGAAGATGAACTGTGCTGTTTAATTACAGCAACATCGAATTGCTTCAGTTAATCACTGAGTGAATATACTCTAAAGCTTTTAAATCAAAGTTATATAGTAATTTTCAATAATCCCACCATGGAAAGATCCCCATGACTTAAGAGCATACAGCCTGGCTATAACAGACTTGAATCACCTGCAAATTGTGTTTATCCTCATTCAGCTGCTTATTTTAAGTCCAAGTGCATCTCACCAGTACTTACATGAAGGCAACAGCTCATCAGTGCGTGTATCCTGAGCAGGTGGAAAGACCAAGCCTCTTTAGCATATTGGCTTGGTAAATGGGAAGCCCTAGTCAGTCTTCCCAACAACACCCAGGGTCAGCATGGTGGGACAGAGGCATTCCACACTGGGCAGATATCCTGTCTACCACTGCAAGCAGCAGCACAAGAATACCAGCATTTGCATGAGAATTTATTTCCAAATTAACTCACATAACTTGAATACTAACCTTGTGATTGCTTGGAACCTTCCAAAAAAATCCCTCACTTAGATGCTATTTATTCTTAATGTTTTAATGGTGAGTTTTAGCAAGGAGAGATTAAGGTACAACCTCTGGTATTTATTGCCATTTATGGTGATTTTAGGAGAGATCTATCTTTTGGACAGAAAATAAATGAAAGAATGCTGTACCAAGACTTTTTTTTCCACCTTATCTCTTTTTCTAAAATTCCATTTGACCATTTGCTATGATAGTCTGAGTTGTTAATTAAATTTTAATTGTTAATTAAAATAATTAATATTTAATATGAACATTTAAATTATAATCCCTTTAAGCACATCAAAAAAGGGGATGTAGAATTTGAAATTTATTACTGTCTTCCAGTTTAGTGTTTGCATTTCAACATCTCAGAAGGAGAACATTGGAGAATAAGGTTATGGAATACCCAGCCTAAAGACTGAACTTCTTGCTAGGGTTGCTGCTTTAGGGGATTTTGAAAAAGAATACAATGTCACACTGTGCCAGAGGGTTTCCTGATCCTGGCCATTGAGAACTGCTGATAGCACTGTGTTACTGGAATAGGAACTGTGGCAAAAGGCATTGAGGAACCTCTCTCGTACCAGCGCCTGTTCTGCAGCAGTGCTGAACATGAATTATTCTAGCTTCATGTCCTGTATTCACCTGACCTCGACTTCCCTTTCTTTACAGTCCAAACAAGACAAATTGCTCCATCTTTTTACTGAATTGTATTTTTAACTTCAGAGGTAGTCTTCAATTTCCATTCGGGATGTGTCAAATAATTTTTACCTTCTTCTTTCCTTTCTTTCCTTGCATTTTTATTTGGGATAGAAAAGAGTATTGCATGCATCTCTGGGGTTTCCGTCATTGGAAGGACACTGACTTCTTGGAGTCAGTCCAGAGGAGGGCCACCAATTTGATTAGAGGGATGGAGCACTTCTTCTATGAGGAAAGGCTGAGAGAATTGCATTTGTTCAGCCTGGGAAAGAAAAGTCTTTGGGGTGACCTAACTGTGGCCTTCCAGTAGCTGAAGGGAGCCTACAAGAAAGATGGAGAAGGGCTTTTTGCAAGGGCATGTAGTGACAGGACAAAAGGGAATGGTTTCAAACTGAAAGAGAGTAGGTTTAGATCAGATACAAGGAAAAACTTTTTTACTATGTGGGTGGTGAACCACTGGAACAGGTTGTCCAGAGAATTTGTGGATGCCCCATCCCAGGAAGTGCTTAAGAGTTGGTTGGATGGAGCTCTGAGGAACCTGGTCTAGTGAAAGATGACCCTGCCCATGGCAGGGAGTTGGAACGAGGTGGTCTTTAAGGTCCCTTACCGCCCAGGCCATTCCATGATCCCATGATTCTACGATATCTGGAATAAATAGCAATATCACAAGAACGTTTGTGCTGCATGCTTGAAAAATCGTGCCTGTGGTCATCAGCAGCAGGAGGAGAGGGTACGCTCAGGAGTTCCAACCCTTCCTGGTGGCCAGCACGGCCCTGCGATGCCCAGACCCGAGGCGGGGTCCCGGGGGCAGGAGCGGGGCGGGGCGGGCGCAGTCCCGGGCGCTGCCGGCAGGGGGCGGGAGGGAACCGCCCGCAGCCCCCGGGGCGCGGCGGTCGCTGCCGGAGCCCCGGCGGGTCCTGCGGGATCCCCGCGCCGAAACCGCTCCCGAACGAGGGGTCCGGGGACGCTGTAGTGCTGCAGAGCAGCCTGACGGAGCACCAGGACGTGTGACTGCTAAAAGGTCTCCCTGTTTTTACTAAACGGCCTAATTTCTGTGACCTTCAGGAAAGCGTATTGTCGGAATAAAACCAGAAAAAGTCGATTTTTCAATCCTCCTTGCAGAAACTGGCGCCTCCTTTTCAATCCCCACCTTCATCTTCTGCTTGTCATCCCCTTTGTGCAAAGACTGATCATGATGGCATGACGTGATGCTAAATGGGGAATAAATGGAGTCGCTCCCAAGTGAGGTTTGGCTCTTTATTTGTCCAGTGTGTCATCATGTGCCCACTTCCTAAAAAGCAACCCACAGCAGTGATGTGGATTGCTGTCACTACGATGAGTAAGACCAGGAGAGAAAGCACAGGGCTGAAAATAATTTGTAGAACTGTAAAAATGCTTACAGTACTAACTGAGCCAAAGTCATGCAGAGTAATAAAAGACATACCAGATGCTGTAAACAGCCTCCTTTTAACATTAGCAAAGAGTAATATTAAAAAAACCCAGCTGATATTCATCAAATGCTACTAAGTGCTTGCAAAGGCTATGGAGCTGAAAGCTCACTCTGAGTGACCTTTTCCACTTTGCATTTTGTGGATTTGCCTTGTTCCAACACCCAGAGCAGCCAGCATCAACTATCTGCAGGGCATGGTGATACAAAACTGCTGAAAAAAGAAAGTCACAGAAGCCATGACTGAAGATTTTCCTGCTACTGGCACCCAGAGGCGTAGCAAGAAGTTTGGCTCCCAAAGATGTCCCTGAGAGCAGCCAGGGGACAGGCAGACAGCCCACTTGTGTGTGGCACTGCCAGCAATCCCTCCAGGGTCAGTCAGGACAATCTCTGGGCAGCTTGGCACCAGAGCAGAGCTGTCCCAGCAGAGAATTGGCTTCACTGGCTCTGAATGTGCGTGGCCTGGGTGACCTCCTAAGCCCACAGTGTCCAGGGGGTTGAAGGGCCGGGGGTTGCTGCAATGTCATGTTTACAGTGTTGTGGTAACCTACCCAAGATTTAGCAAGTCAAGCAGTAATTGTGGCAGGAACACTCAGAGCAGGTCATTTACACTTGTAGTTTGCAAGGCCCTCAATTCAGCTTTTGTTAGGGAAAATAAAAATAGAGCTGCTGCCTTGAGTACTACTGAGCAAGACAATAACCAGTGGCTGGCTGCAGATTGCCTATGAGGTTGATTTTTGGGAGGGTTAGCAACACTGTGATATTGTTCCCATGCTGTGCTGATATTTAGTCCTGTCTGATACAAAAAATGACAGTTTTAGCAGCTCGGGGTGGTGTAGCCTGACCCGCTCTGTTTATGCCCCCCCAGTTTCCTTGTGGAGGACTTTGCTTTTCCACTCTGAAATGCTCCTTCTGGACTGTTTATTGAGCTTGGAAATGCTATCCTTATTGCTTTATGTACTGAAATATAACCTCTTATTCTCTGTCTGTTCTTTTCCTCACACTTTCTCTTCACCAAATGGAGGTGAGAGGTACTGATCTGTTTATAGCCACTCACTTCCCAGACCCCCATATTTCCTGTTTATTTACTTTAAAAAGGTCTGTGTATACATGTGCAGAAAATGATGAGAAATTTCATGGCAAGTGACAAGAGCCACAGCTGGGAGTAGCATTACCTGGGTCTGCACCTGTTTATTGGCAGGCCCCTAGCAGGTGAGATTTAAGAACACCCTTAACTTGGAGCCTGCCAGGTGGTCTCTGGGGTCTCTGCATTGCCATCAGATTGCTCCAGAAGAACTAAAGCCACAGGTCAGATCCTCCCCCCACAACTGTGTACTGGAGGACACTTTAGTACTCACAAAAATGATTAAAAAAGAACGTCACAGACGCCAGGACTGAAGATTTTCCTGCTACTGGTACCCAGAGGCATAGCAAGAAGTTTGGCTGTAGCTTTTGCAGCAGAGAGCTGAGTGGAGGAGCCTTCTGAAATGGGAACCGTCTGGTAGCACGAGAATTGCCTTTGGCACACCTCTCCGTAAACTACACCCAGGCATTCCGGTGTCGCTGAGAGGAAACTGGAGCTGGGTCCGTGCTCCCTGTGAAAGAGAGCAGCTGGGAGGGCTGGGGGGAGGAAGCAGCGTGGGGCTGGTGGCTGCTGGAGCGTGTTTGTGCTGGGGCCGAGGGTGCTGCGTGGCTCTGCTCGCAAGCTGCAAAAACAACCAGCCGGCCTATAATGGCTGTTGTTATTGGAGAGGCTGTGAAAATGGGATGAGACCATTTCGGCACTTAAAGGCATTAGCAAGCTCCATAATTCACCTCACTGTTCTTGCTGACATGATTAATTTTCAAAGGATCAGGCATGATTGTGTTAGATGCTGTAAATATCAGAAGCTTGCCAGATTCTGTAAATGTTGGAAATAATTTCCCAGAAATCTTTTTTTTCAAGCTGGTTGGTTAAAGGTGGCAAAAATAAAATTCTTATTGCTTTAATAAACAGGCTATTAACAAACATTGTGATAGAACAGCAAAGAACACAGAGATTCAATTTATGATTATGCCATACTGTTTTACAATGACCTAAAATTTTATATTGAAGAGGAACACGCATTGTTTTAATTATCTTGATGATACAACAGCTTTATAAAACTTGTTACAGGCTCATCAGTTCAGATGCAGGTATGATTCATACTAGCCATAAGAATATAATGTCACCACTGATAATAATCATTGTTCATAAAACATTAAACACAGTAAAAAGAGCATGTATTGTTTAAGGTTGCCAGCACCAGGGGATTTCCACTTTTCCCAAGAGTATAGAGCAGTTTTCTACAGTTTCCCCATGCATCTGCTCAGCTCAACATCTGCAAGCCTACCTCTGCATGTGACAGTTCAGCTGCCAAACCTGTCGTGTGTCATTACACAACCTTCCTTGTCTGCCTGTACAGAGTTGTGGTATGTGGCTAAGTCCTGCGGTAGTGCAGCTAGGTTAACTCACAGCTGAGAAAGGCTGTCCATCTCTGGAGGCTCCATGAACAACTGGGACACCTCAGGAATGGTGCAGGTTACTCTCTTGATAAAAGTGATTTTTTGGAGTCCTTCCCCTCTTTATGTTCCATGACATTTTAATAGTTTTGATTGTACTTGAACACCTGCTTGACCAGTAGACATGGCCTGTCAGGATTCTTACTGTAGAATATGGCTTTTTGTCTTTAGTATGAGCCTGGTTTAATTAGAAACTGACTGTAATATTCTCTTCATTTGCACCCCTAGTTTCTCTGAAGCTGTGCCTGTGGAGTGCTTTCCAAGGCCATACCTGCAGACCCTGATTTCTGCAGTCATCCTCTTACTCTCTTGTAAAATCTTTACATTCAGACACTGTATGCAAACACAGCATACTGGCTGTAATGTAGTTACAGAATAGGATACAAATAAATCAGTTTCAGCTGCACTGCACTGTAGCCAAAAGTTTCCAAAGCATATCTGGAACACAATAATAATATAATTTCAGTAGAATTTAATGAGGCTGTAACTCCAGAGACAGGTAGTGGGAATAACTGTAATCCAAGAGTAAGGCCTTAGTTTCCTGAATCCTAAAATAGATTAATGGTTTCAGTGGATGTTCTTCTGAATATATCTCAAATAAAAGACATGCTTGTTTTTACTTTCTTTTCTCTACTGCACTCATCATATCACTTTCTCATCCTCATCTGTTCTTTGGCTTTTGCCCTCCTTTTATGAGTTCCTCTCATGCTCCCATATTATACTGGTTTACAAAAGTTCACTCATAAAAATTTCAGTATTTATTTACCTTGTGCTACTTTCTTATTATAGAATCTCTGAGTGTACATTCCTGATTCCAGAGTAGTACATGGGGCTTGGAACACCTGGCTGACAAAGTCCATGCATGTATCTGGGATAATGTGCACACACACACACACACCATTTTACAGGATTCTTTTCACTTATACACCAACTACCGAAGTGTTTTAGCTTTTTCTTCTGTTTGTCATAATTCTTTTAAAACTAAATAAATGTGATTTGGAACAATGACAGGTTGTTTCTTGTGTTCATTAGCATAAAGATTCCCCGTGAAATCCTACCTCACATTATTATAATTGCTCATTTGAGGAATCACCTGAAGTTTTACTTCGTGATTCTCACCCTGATCTACTCAAGGTATACCACCTTGTGGGTTGCACTGCAGGAGGACTGGAACTTTAAATTATATTTGACTTTTACTTTACATTACACCTTTTATAACTTTTACCTTTTGCTGCTTTCTGTAGGCAGCAGGGTGTCTGGGACACAGGCCAGAGGTCTGCATAAAAATGGGCATAAATCATATAAATATATATATATACACACATATGATTTTTTTTAATGTTAGATTCTTCAGTTTTCATTTTTCATCTATTATTCATTTTTTGCCTTCAGTTAGATCCACTCTCTCGTCGCCTTAAAATTCAAGTGGTTTGCAAAGGTCTCTGATTCGCCACTGACACCACTTCATTATAATGCCAGCATCATTTGAATTGTATATGAATAGTCACAGCTTTCATTGGAAAGAGGAGTGCAAAAGCCAGGAAAGAAACGTACTATCACCTCTCCCAGGCCACCTGCCTGCACTGGAGGAAGTAAGAAATTCCAGGACAAGCTGTTTTTTAAAGCTAGCACAACAAATACATTCAGAAGACTTTACTTTATAAGTCATTCCAAATATTGGATCAGTTTGTCCTCTGAAGTAATAATATGATGGAGCTACTTTCAAAATCCATCTGCCAGCAAGACTGAGTAATTAAACTTCTCTCTCCCACTCCCTCATGTAGCCTCCCTGAAATGCCCTGAGGTCTGTCCCTCCTTCCCTTCTGCTGTGAGGCCTGAGAGGTCACCTGGCACTGGGGCAGGTGGCTGCTGGTGTCCCTGCAGTAGGAGACCAAAGGGTCTGGGGTGGCCAGGCTGCTGGCCTAAAAGAAACCTATGGGATGCAGAAGCTGCCTCTCCTGACAGGTGCCTTCATCCATGTGCATCAGCACTGGTGCTGTGGTAGCCAGTTATTTTGCAGCTAATGCAGTTAAATCCCTGCCAGCCTCCTGAACCCTGTCTCTGCCATATATCTTGGTGAGCTGATGGGGATTTAAACAATATTTGACTTGGAGGTACTACAAGGCAAACGCATAAGCCATCAAAGGCATGTTTTATAATCATGGCTTAGCGTGATTCTTTTCTTTGGCATTTGACCAAAAGAAAAAAGACAAAAAAATAATTTTAAAAGCCTTATGATTTTAAGCATGCAGAATGTCCCAGCCTTCTATAATTGTGAATCCATTTTCCCATGTTGAAGGGGGAAAGTTTACTCGGGAGTAATAAACAGGTCCCGTGGGACTGCAGCATGCTACTGCAGTCATGCACAAAGTGAGTCGGCCAGGAAAGGGATGTCAGCCAAGAGGCTTCAGTCCTACACTTCAAAGGACAACACTCATGGGCAACAGCTTTATTTTCCTTTTTAAAATGCTCTGATGAGCACTTTGCTGCATTGCTAGTGATACTGCTGAGAGACAATGTCCTATGCACATGGAAATATAAAAGGATGATTCTTGTCTTTTCTACGTCTGCTGTGATGTCCCAGAAAGGTGGACTACATAATGTAACAAATTTAAAATAACTGTACACCCAACCTCATTACCAGGCAGTGGATGAGAATCAAGTTAGTGGGATACTATTTCCTGAGAAGAGGTCATTGCTTCTCTGTCTCTCATTGTTTTGACCTATTTATAGGTTTTTAAAACATTCAAGCACTTAGGGAAAAGCCTTCCTGGAGAAATCTATTTGGAGTGGGTTACCTCCAGATGAGGTAGGTCTTATTTAGCTGGGCAAACATCAAGAGCAACACTGAAGATTGATAGTGGGTGGGAGGGACACCTATGTGGATGACATGACAAATGTTCAGGCCAGCCCTGCTGTCACCCCAAAACCAAGGTAACAGTGCACAGGGAACTCTTTCTCAGCTGTTTCAGGGCATTGTCTCTGCCTGGATAACCCCTCTGAAGTGCTGCTCTGCCTCTTGAGACTTGCTAATACCCATCCCAAGACAACATGTGAAAGAGTATTTTCACACTGCATGTGCAGCAATATGCAAGTAGATTTGAGAGCCTGGGAGACAAAGCCAGCCCTCCCGAGCATGATGCTCAAACTGAGGTGAATTCACTAGGCTGGGAGGTAGAATAGGATTCTAATGCAAAGCCTACATTTCCTAGTGCAAGCATTCAGTAAGGTCCCCCTGCACTGGACAGGGCTGGAATGGATTGCATCTTGATTTATAAAGTGTCAGCCTCATGGGTAGACAGAACCTGGAATTAGCACCCGGTGGGTTGTGCAGCCTCATGGGTAATCTCAGCATCTGTTGTTGTAAGTGCCTACTGAGAAAACTTGAGTCTGGGGGCGTGTGGGCTTATGTGTGATCTTTATCACATTTATGCAGGACTTTGCTCTAGAGATATTTTCTTCTTCATCTTTTCCCTGCCAGTTGACAGGTGTAAGCTGCTGCTCAAGAAATAAGACTTTTTACCTGTTGCTCTTTACCTTGCCACTATGACTGCAAAACTATTTAACTCACTAGTGTCTGCACTTTTTCATCAGAGACCTTATGATATGCCATCAAATTTTCTACTGCATTATTTGGAAATCAGATTGTGTTGTTTTCATGAAAAACAATTTCAAATGGGAGAATTAATTACTATGAACCTATTTCTAACTTGATCAAATATTAAAAAGTTGACAGGCTTCAGAATGCAATTTCGTTCCCTGAGTAAGGTTCCTAACTTCCTATTATATTTGGGGTTTAGAGTTTATAGCAGCAATAAGTTCAACACTGGTATGTATTCAGCTGCTACTTTCATGGCAGTACCATGACCTGGTGACAGTTCTCTTCTCCAGTCTGAAGCAGAGAAGACGGCGTGGGATGATCAGCTGATATATTTATCACAGTCCTGGAGCCAGGGTAATGAGAGAAGTGAGGACTTGGAAATCTGAAGACTACTACTGCATGACATTTCAAAAAAGCACAAGTTGGGTAACAGTGGAGTTGCCTAAAACTCTGATACTTAAGTTATTAGTAAGGGTGAACATCTCTACATTAGATTTTGTATCTTTACATTCTGTATTAAACAGCTTCTGACCTCTGCCGCTCTCTGAAGGTAGAGGGTTACTCAGCTCACGGGATGGGGCTCTGAGCTAAAACCACTGCCCAGCCCATGCAGTGCTCAGCTCCTTCATCACCTGAATGGCAGCTGACACCTGGGCCTGGCCTTCTCTTCATGCCAGCATTTCATATGCTGCAAATGAGAAGTTCAAAGGCATTTCTGTTGCAGACAGGAGAGGGATCAGACTTCCAGGCAACAGAAGCACCACTGGCCTGGTGAAAATCCTACACAGGCTTGTTGATCTCGCCATAGCCTCCTTGGAGAAGAAGCATATTAGTGGGGTTCTGCTTCTCATGCCACTTTTTTTTCATAGATTCTCAAATTATTGGGTTTTACATCATCTTTGCTCAAGAACAGCCTCTTCTCACCTCCTCTGGAGCAATTGCCAGATTCTGCATTCTTTGACACTACCTTCTATTTTGATCACCTAGTAGAGCAGAAGCCATATGTGCACTCCTTGTACATATTTCATCTTGTTAGAAAGATATGGTCATTTGCAATCAAAGCAGGCCTACTGAAGGGTAACTGAGGGCACATTTAAATGTCTCTGTCAGAAGGCAGCCAACACAAAAGGCAAACAGGTATGTTCTGAAGATCTCACCATTATTCCCTGAATAAAGGGCAAATAAATGCTCCTAAATGTACCCATCCAACATCCATCTGTAGTCAATTTAGAGTAGGTTCATCTTTGAAAGGGTCATTTTTGGGGGTTTTGCTGAAAGCAAGACAGGAGGCTTTATGTTCTTACCTGGACTAGACACCTCTAAGCAATGCCTTCCTGGTCCAGTCACTCTGGAACTGATCCTTCAAGCATAAAGACAGACACGTTTGGCCTATCCTGGAAAATTCATCATCAAACAGAGAAAGGAGAGGTTTTATTCTGTAACGTCAGTGGTCTTTGCAAATATGAATTTTAGCAGGAAAGTTCACAGACTACTAGTAATCTGAAGTTTTACAAATCCAGTTGAAGGAGGCCAACAAAAAGCTTGGGCTAAACTGTTTATTATTCTGGAGATTTGTTCCCCTGAGACTTCCTAGAGGGCATTATTAATGCTGACTGGCATGAAGACTTTGATCTGGCGGCAGAGATCCTCAGAGCTGGGAACAGCTGCATCTCATCTTCCCCCAGCACTTCTCCTCACTTTGGCCATGGAGAACTTCCTTCTCAGAATCCAAAAAGGAAATAAAATCAACAGAGGAAGGCTGAACAGCTAATTTAAACCTGTCTCCAAACTGTTGCTATTTGCTGACTGACTAATACCTGGGAAACCTTGCTGGGAACAGATGCACACTGATGTCTCACCTTTTCAGCTGGTCTCTTTATATCAGCCAGGAAGGTTGCTGTATTCCCTGGGAGAAGACTGTCTGTTCCTGGCAAGAGGACAAGTGACTCAGGAATGACTCACTGGTGCAGGAGAACCTGCTGGCAGCCAGACACTGTCCTCAGTAGTGGCAAAAGTCCTTTCTGCAGCTCAGTCATCAGGAACTGCAGCAAGCCAGCCTGTACCCGGGTGCTGCAGTGTGGCACTCTGATGGCACAGACTGATGAAGTGAAGGAAGCCCCAAGGACATGCAGTATAGCAACAAATCCTCTCAGAGCCGGCCACACAAGGTGCCCTTCCTGCTTTTGCTTCAGCTCAGAGGGGCCAACGCATGTGCAAGTCTACTGGCTTTACCCTTGATATAATTTTTCTTATTCTGCTTTGTTTGCCACAGCAGACAGTGCCACAGCCCTCACATCCATCACAACCAGCTGGAGACAGCTCCTCCCCAGCTTCCCCATGCAGCCCCATGGCTAGGCCATGGAGATGAGGAATGATGTTCCTCACAGCTGCAGTCACAGCAGTCAGGGTGCCAATTCATCACCCTTGCCTCCGCTGCAAGAGGCACCCAGCACAGTCTTTTCACAAAGTGGATCAAATGATCCTGGGCTTGTTATCCTAGGACCCAGCCAAATATGTTTACAATGGCTGGCATTTAATTCAGCAAGTAATCCAAAGAGCTACTATGTACAGTTTAAAGAGTAAAACGTTATTCCTCAAAAGACTTTCAGGCTTTGGTTGTTCCTGACATGGACTGTTCCTGGCAGGTTCTTTTCCTCTGAGGTCCAAGTCTTGTCTTGCATCTTAATGTTCTTTGTGGATTTGATACTTCTCTGTTGTCTTGTGCCATCTGTAAAATATCCAGTGACAATGATTAGTTTAGAAACTGACAATAATTTGAGGAGAGCTGAAGGTAAATTCTGTACATGGATGTAAGATCAGAAATGATGAATATTCTCACTGCAGGTGGGATAACTAGCAATGGCACAAATAAAACTATTTTCCTGATGTCATGTGAAGAATCCCTGAGAAAATGCTGGAGAAAGGAGAAGTAGTTAGGCAACTGACAACTGCAGACGTGCTTTTCTGCTTGGGATGCTGTGGATCACACTCACATGGTTAGTATATGATCCCAAAGGAGGAAAGATTAAAGATAGCCACTCTGTTGATCAGAGATGCCATCAGCTGATCTGAGGCCACACTAGTTCATGTGAGACCCTGTGTTCTGTCTTTGTGATACCAGCATATCCCTCTGGGTGCTGGGAGTTGTCCCTTCGGTGTGTCACGTGTCTGTGTTGACTGCTCCCCAGGGCTGGTGTGACACATGGGCCATTCTGTAGCACTGCCTGAGGCAGGCAGGGAGACTTCTCTGGTGTTGCTATGGTGTAGCAGTGACTCTTCACAGAAACCTCTTCTTTTTTTTGTGTCTTATCACTCTAAGTACTCTACTTTCTGTGTCTGTTTGATGTGCAAAAAAATGTTCTCTCGTGGCAAAACAAATTCTGATTGCAGGTATGAAAAAATAAAATTCTTGTGACAAGTTCCTCCTCAGAGGGATGTCACCAGCCTCGGTGGTATTTCATAGGAGTCAAATGTGGCCTGCTGACCTTAGAGATCAAGGGGTCTGGGTCCTGGATTCGAGTCTCTGACAAACAAGCTCAACAGTCTTTTTCGGTGAAAGATGTGGAGAACATGGGAAATCTAGCATACACAATTTATTTTAGGTAAAATGGCTGATGGACACAGAAGGACACCAATAGCTCAGCAAGATGCTGAAGGAGCACTGTTTGTCAAAGTGTCAAAAAGTGGATGACAAAACTGGCCGATCGGAGTGATACAGCAAGCAGTCAGCAGTGCTGTTTTATCAGAATAGGGCTTGCCCCAAGCATGGTTACCCTGGGATTAAAATATCCTACAATGACCAAGATTATTCTGCCTGGCTATTAGCAAGCTGTGAAAATAGTATCACAGAGTCATAGAATCATTTAGGTTGGAAAAGACCTTCAAAATCATTGAGTCCAGTTATAAACTTAACACTATGGTGTCCACCAAACTTGAAGCTGGTACAAGACACATTAGGTGCAGTAGCATACAAATAAAATATTACTAGGTCCCAGTTTTAAAGGAAGAACATGTATGAAATTATATGTTTAGGTAAGAAGTGCAGAAGAAATCTAAATAGCTGCACTACACAGTCTTTCTTCCACCTCTGATATGGCTCAGGCAGTAGTCTGTGAAAAGCTTCAGGTTAAATCTACAAGAAGACTTAGATATCAGATAGGCACTGTTGAATGTTGAATCTAAAATTACATCCACAGAATCTGTCTGTTGGCTGCTCTTAGTCTTGGAAACACATGAAGGCCCTAAACATTTGCGCTCCTGTCACTAATACCACTTGTGTCTCCGAGCGTACCCTATGTGAAACACAGTGAGGGGTAAAAGGCCTCTGACCTGCCTTCAGATGGGTTTGCACATGTAACTGGCACACCACAGTGCTGTGCAGAAATACCAGCCCAGAAACCTGAAGCTGTGAAGGCTTGCTGGGCTGATGCTGCCAGCAGGCAGAGAAGTCAGGGCAAATGTCTGCACCGCCATGACTCCCAGAGTGCAGGCTCACTTAGCTGCACTCTGCTCTGAGAACAGGAACAGGCTGCCCTGTGTGTCTGCTGGGAGGCTGAACAGGGCTGATGCAGGTCTGGTTTCTGCAGGGCTGTGCAGCTGGGTGCCCATCTCAGGCCATGCTGAAGGGCTGTCACAAGCAAGATAAATCTTTCCTGCCCCTTCTTGCCTACGAGATCTGAGCTGATAAGAATTTTCTGGAAATGACTGTCAGATGAGGCTGAAAGCTAAACGGGGAAGATGGTGACTAATTCCACCTGTTGATAAATTGCTTAATGCTGAAAGCATTCACTTATTAGGATGAGCAGTGTTTAAGTCCTGACTTGGTGAAAAGGATCCTGGACCTTATCCAGCCTCCCAATAATTTCCTCAAGCAGAGACTGATCATGTGTTCTGTGGTGAGGCTCACTGGGCCTCTTGCGCAAAGCAGCCCAGCCTCCCTGGTATAATTGAACATGTATTGGTCCTGAGAGAACTAAAAAAATTCATGTTTGTAATATAAAGTGAATCTGGAGAAAGTTCTGGGTCTGCTCCAGTACCTCTTTCAAAGTCTTGATACTGGATGTGCCTATAAAGACTACCCAATTTGATGCTTACGTTTACGGCTTCATCTGCACTCCTGGCAGATACATGGAAAGTAGAGAAAACTTCCTTTACCAGACTTCTGTTCCCATGTAGCACTGAATACCCTGGGCTGGGAGATGGCATGAAGGTTATTTTCAAACCCATAATTATGGATTTGTCTAACTTAATTCTTTTGCAATTTATCAAATGAAGGAAAGAAAAAGTGATCTTTTGACTGAGGCAGAGGGCTGGCATTCATGAGTTTGGGACTTTATTCATCTGTTCCCTAGGTTTCCTGCTTGGCCCTGGGCAAACTGCAATCTGCCCATGCCAACATTTCCTCCTCTGTAATGTGCAGATAAGGGTGCCTACTTCACAGGGTTTGTGTTAAGCTAAATTTGTTATAATATTCTCATGTTTTCAGGATTTTTTTTCCTGAGATTTGCACTTGTACTGGAAGTACAAAGAATTATTTTAATCATTATTGCTAACAATAATGATGAATGCACTTCAGTTTGGAATGTATGCCTCTCACGTGTTTGTTTACAGCTTCAGAGCATAATAAATAATTCTGAAGATACAATCTCTTCATCTTGTTCCCCAGCCCTCTGCTCACCCTGCATGAACCTGCAGTTACACTGGCAGTCCTAGACCAGAGCTTCAGGGTTAGCTTGGCCTGCCACATTCCCTCATGGAGTTTATAATCAGTAGGATCATCTCTAAGCATAGCCTCCCTCATCACAGTATTACCCTGCTATGGTTCCCCAGTATTTGAGGGGAAAGAAAGCAGCATTTGAGGGAAAAGAAAGGAGCATATCTCTCCTACAGGTCAGCAGTGGTCTACATAGCTCCACAGGCAATGTCTTTGCTCCAGGGCTTATGAAGATCCTACATGAATTGTGGTGATTATAATTTCATGCTCTTGTGAGTGTGAATAGTATTGGTCTCACCATATTCTTGTGGCTGCATGTACTGATGGTCCCATCTTCTCCTATTATATCCCTCCCATAATTTTATGCTTCCCCCTTCTCTCTGTTTTTTTGTTGTTACTCTCCCCTGAGAAATCTCAAATATCTCAAATTGCTTAATTTTTTCTTTTTTTCCCTTTTCCTTTGATGTATTCTTCATCCTTTCTCCATTCAGTTTAGTATTTTGTCAATTTTTCACTGGTCTTTCACTTCAGGGAACTCTGCTTTGTAAAAAAAAGCCCATACAGCTGGGTAACAATGTTTGCTGCTATCCAGAGTCCGGGGGTTAACTCCACTAAGGATGATGTCTGCATGACCTCTGCATGGTCCTCACTGCTTTGAAAAAAATCCCAAGGAAATGGGGCATGACAGTAACTTGAGGAGAACAAGCAGCCAATATTCCATTTAAAGGCTGGTGCAAACTCTGAGAGAGATGGTCCAGCTGCAAATTAGTTATTTTTAGAAGATGTACCCACATGATGACATGGCCACTCTCCTCCCATGAGTTATGAACAGTGGGCATTAAACACAGATGGTATCAGATGTCACAGAGTAGACAGATCCCAAGAGATGAGGGGGACCACAGTCCTCAGCCACATGTATCCTGTATCATTTTTCTTTGTGAATGTGGTGCATGGGAAAGAGAAATCTCAGTGAAATAGAGGGGGTTTTGTCATGCTTTTGTATTCCTCTTCTTTTTCTAAATTATGCATCACATTTTCTACTGTCAACTTTCTCAGTGCTGAACAAGACACCATATTAAAACATTTTTGAATTGGAGGGAAATTAATCCCCCTGCCTTCTGTCTGAGCTGGTCACCCAAGTCCCTTGGTTGTCTTTCATTTTCATAATTCTGCTAGTATTGCAGATGTTTTTTATCTCACCTCTCAACCAAAGAAGTTCCTCGTCCTTGCGGACCAAGTCTTGGTGACTGGCCATGACCATGATCCATTGCACTGGTCTATCCCACAACATGTCCAGGCTCTATCCTGACTTGTCTGTTTGGGAGATCATAGTTGTCAGCTGTTACACTGTGACCCTTTTTAAACAGTGATGTCACCCACACTGGTTCGTGCCCTCACTAAGGTGATGGTGGATCTGACGATATTTGTTTCAAGTTTAGCACTGGGACCACAAGGAAGGGAGTGTGTTGATGTCATCCCAGAGAAGATATCCACGAATCAGATCAGCATGTTCTGGCCAGCTCAACACACCAGCTTGCCTTTCAAGTTGCTTCATAGAGGAATTAGGCAAGCAATAAGGGAGCAAAGAAGACTCCCTTTTAAGAGCTAGTTTCAGAAGGTCTGTCCTGTGTCAAAACAGCTGAGTTTTCTTGATTGAGTCACCTTGGCCCAGAGCAATGATTTGAGGTGACAGTTTCTTGGAGGAGCTGTACCACGTATTTTCTGTCCTTTAGTTCTTCCTTTCTGTCCTTTGTATGCAAAATTTTCTGCTAAGAACAAACACCTTCCCACCTGGGATTCATGGGGCTCCTTTATAATCCTGTGAATATTTAGCAGCTCTAGTCTGCCTTTCTCTTAATGGTTGTCTGCTTGAGAACACTCAGAGGTGCAATATTCTAAATAACTGTAAATTCAAGGAAACAATCCCCTTCTCAAAAAATCTCTCAGGGGTAAAAATAACTACAGAAGTAAAAACGTGGGGGAGAATGAAATATCTAGTCAAAGAAATGAAACTTTATTTGTTTACTTATCATCAAAAATATCTTGCCTGTTAGCAAGTGGAAATGGCATATTACCTATGCCATAGGTATATACCTAGACGTGTTTAATTTTTTTCCTCTGCATGAGGACCACTATAGGCATTAGTAGATGTATAGTGCAATGTAAGGTACTTACAGGTAAATTTGCTTGCTGGCATATCTCTGAACAAAATTCAAGTGTTGCAAATAGAAGGCATCAATGTAATTTATTTTTAACTTGAAAAGAAAGTTCACAGAATCACTGGGGTTGGTAAGAACCTCTGAAGACCATCTAGTCCTATCCCCTGTCAAGGCAGAGTCACCTAGACCTGGTGACCCAGAAATGTGTCCAGGTGGGTGCTGATTGGCTCCAGAGAGGGAGACCCCATGACATCCCTGGGCAGCCTGTTCCAGTGCCCTGCCACCCTCAACGTAAAGAAGTTCTTCTCATGTTGAGGTGAAACTTCTTGTGTTTTAATCTATGGTCACTGCCCCTCGTCCTGTCCCTGGGTACCACTGAAAAGAGTCTGGCACTATTCACCTAGCACCCACCTTTAAGATATTTATATGCATTACTGAGATTTGCTCTCAGTCTTCTCTTCTCCAGACTAAATAGGCCCAGTTCCTGCAGTGTCTCCTCATAAGAGATGCTCCAGAATCCTCATCATCTTCCTGGCTCCCCACTGGACCCTCTCCAGTCACATCTTTTCTTTCTTATACTGAGGAGCCTAGAACTGGACAGAGCTTTCCAAATGTGGCCTCACCAGCGCTGAGTAGAGGGGCAGGATCACCTCCCTCCACCTGCTGGTCACACTCTTCCTGATTCACCCTCCTGGCCACAAGGGCACTGCCGGCTCATAGTCAACTGGTCATCCTCCAAGACTTTCAGGTCCTTCTCCACAGAGCTGCTCTCTAGGAGGTCAACCTCCAGCCTGTGCTGGTACTTGGGGTTATTCCTCCCAAGGTGCAGGATCCTGCACTTGCCCTTGTTGAACCTCATGAAGTTTCTCTCCACCCAGTTTTCCAGCCTGCCAAGGTCCAGCTGAATGGCAGCACAGTCTTCAGGTGTATCAGTCATTCCCCCAGTTTCATATCATCATCAAACTTGCTGCGGGTACATTCCATCCCTTTGTCCACGTCATTGATAAACAAGTTGAATAAGACTGGACCCACAATTGATCCGTGGGGAACGCCACTGACTATAGGCCTCTAACTGGATTCTGCTGTGCTGATCACAGCCCTCGAGCTCTGCCATTCAGCCTGTTCTTGTTATAGCCTCAGTGTTCCTAAATAGACAATGCTATAATGAGTACAGAGAAGAAATACACTTCTAGAAAATTGTCTGGAAAAGGATATCCCTGTCTATGCACTTTAGCGAAGTTAGCTCAGTCCTAAGGTCTGAGAGTAATAGTGGTACAATACCAGACTTTCTAGTAGTCTTATGTACCTACACAGTACTTTATCAACATAGGCAAAATGCTGTGGCTGGAGGCAAAATTAGGCATTGTACGTACAAACACAATAAAATTAAACATTTTATGCAAGAAGATAAACTTTCTAATGCCTTCATAATAGAAGAAGTTTTTCCTTGTAATTTCTCTAACCAGAACTGGATCTGAAAATTCTCATCTTAATTTTTGCTCTGATCTTTGTGTATTCCATCTGCAGTAGTGAAGATATGAAACATTTCCCAATCTTTCTACTCTCCCATGCAAAGGGAAAAGAAACATTGCATCAATATTTTATTTTACTTTTTCTCCAGATTTCTCTTCATATCAGATCTTCAGAAGAAAAACAACAAGTTGTCTAATCTGGGTTTCACATCTCAGCTGCTATTACTGTATAAATGATTTTGCTTAGAGACAGCTTGGCAGCGTGTGACACTCCATCATCAAAACCCAGCAAGCCTCAGTCATGTGTTTAGTGCCATCTCGGCATCTTTGTCTATAGCAATTTGTCACGTCCTTCAAAAAAACAGAAGTCAGATTTTGAGAACTGCTACCTATTAAATGCAGAGCTCCACAGAGGGGATGAGATTTTCTATTTTGACAAAAAAAGCCACTGTAGAAGAAGATTTTGAGAAAGAGCTATGTGAGGAAACCTCGCCAACATAGCAAGGGTCCGAATTGGATAACAGGAGCAATAACAATACAATGAACTTTTATTTGTATTTATATAGATTAATTTCTTAATTTAATTATGCTATTATGCACACAAATTTGTATCAAATCCAAGAACATAAAACCAAACTCCATTTAATGAAGACATAATAACACAGCAAGATCCCACTGTGTAATTACACTAAGGCCTTGATGAGTAGCCAAATGAATCTGCTGTCCTTTCCCTTGTCCTTTGGTGACAGTTGTTTGTTGTTCTGCTTGAACTGAAGCAAATTTTTTTTTCACTGTGAATGCTCGCATTAATATTTCTTGGCGTCTCCCCTGTAGCATGGGTAGGTTTAAAAAAAAAACAAACCCCAGAGCATAGCGTATGACCTAAACACTAGAAAAGTCAGGCCAGAACTGTGCAGGAACTTAATGTGCATTGCCAGGAGACAGTTTCCTGCTGCTGTCATGGAAAATTTACGGACACTCAAGATCTAAGGTGGCACTTTGATGGGCTGTATTTGCAACATGTGTTCAATCACCAACTGATTTTAAAAAAATATATTAAGTTCAAGAGGGCTGTGAGATCACAGTAAGCAAAAGGTCATTCACCTGTGCTTTGATGGATATGGTTACTGTCTTTTTTTTTTTGTGCACCTCTGGCATTCACATGGCTGTTCGGACCTCTTTTCATCATTTTGGATTCAGGATACACATGGGCTAAGCTGCATTGGTAGTCCTACTACTGTTTTCTGGTGGCAGCTCTGAAAAAAACATTGAAATAGAAGGGAGTGTGTGTTGTTTGTATGTTTAACACATTGGACTTTTCAGAGAACAATGTTGTCCTAAAGAAGACCTGCATAGATAATACTATCTGTGGTGTGGTGCTGAGGTGCATCAGGAGCAGAGCTCTCTGCAGCTTTACACTTAGGTGTGGGACCCTGGGAGAAAGGCCGACACTTACAACACTTCCTCACTCAGGTCTGCAGTCACTGAGACTGAAATATAACTACAGGTTCACACTTACAGTGTTTTCAAAGACTTATAGAATAGTTTGGGCTGGAATATACCTTTAAAGATCATCTAGCACAACCCTCCTTTTGTGTGTAGCCTCCTGCCTTGGTTTGTTTCTCTTGCCGCATTAGGCTGTAAGCTCTTGCCTCCAGGTTCTGCTAAAATAGTAATGAATAGATTCACTGCATGTCCTTTGCATGTGAGCCATATTCTTCAGTCTTGCCTGGCTAGGTATGACACGGTGCTTTTCCTGCTCCCTAAGTGGATAAACACTCTCAGCTGGTGAGAGTAAATTAATTTTGGATGCAAGTAATATTCAAGGGTCTCCATTGGCCTGCTTGTGCTTTTTGTTTTATTCAGCTCTGTTGTCTTCAACAGCCAATTTGGCTAAATAGAGATAATGAAGAAAAAAGTGAGAAAAGGCATAGCTGAGCTGGTAAAACAGGCTTTCATATGGCAAGTGGGCCCTTTTTATCTGGTAAGCAGGACTTAAGGGCTTGATTCTCTGATATCCTGTATCTTGTGACACTGGTAATACTAAAGCAAATACCTTTCTATAAGTTGGCAATTTTTTCTATCCACTTTGCATTCAGGCAAATACTGATTCAAAGAGCCAATCCAAAATCATCATAAATGAATATTTATAAGAGAAAATAATGAGTGAAATGACAAGATAAAGGGGAAAAATGTATTCACCTACATGGCTCATTCCTATCCCAGCTGAAAGATTAGCTTTTATTATCATGTTATTTAATGATCCCAGGAAATGTTTAGCATTTCTAACCCATGTTTAAGTAGCTGTTGCTGGCCTCCACATATTTTTAACCCATGATGTAAAAGCACTGCATAAAGTCAGCACTGTGTGTAGCATAAGTGCACTCATCTATTGAAATCATGTAATCAGAAGTGTTATTTTCATAGAATGAAAGAATCATTTACGTTGGAAAATACCTTTAGATCATCAAGCCAAACTGTAATTTTGCCGGTAACTGACAAAAGTTACTTAACCTTCTTAAAGCCTGTGGACTGACACCTTTAAAAAGTCTGAAAATTAGAGAGTTATGGTAGAAGAGCAGCCAACAATTTCATAGTTTGCCTTGTTTTTCTTTTCTGGCAAGATAAAAGGGCCTGGGAAAATTCTCCTGAGTTGAAATTGCAGCTGTGTCACAGAAATGACACGACTACAGGAAATAGTTGCCTTATAGCTGCTTGCTGGGGTCCCAGATGACTTCAGTGACGTTCGCTCCATGTGTGTGCATCAGGGGCAGCAGAGCAATGTCCCCAAAACCAGTGCTCCTTGGGCCCCATGGGTTTCTCTGCCCCATTCAGTCTTTCTGTGACAAGGGTGCTCGGAGGACTGCATGATTTTACAGGGGCTCCTATACCATTGCTTTACTTACTCCACAGAAAATTATCCAACATGAGGGACACTTCTATTGTTTTTGTCAAAGAGAAATATGAAATACTTACATCCCTTTCCAGTTAATTAGATAATTATGTAATTTTGTATCAAAAGAGGTTCCAGTGATTAAACTGTTGAAAGTGGTAACTTCAATTATAGGAAGCCTCCAGGGACAATATTGCAGCCACAGTACTAATAAATAATTGCCGTCATAATAATAGGTAACACAGAGGCATGCTACTTCTCAGTTGTCCTAATGGCTGCATAACTTGATAAGAAGAATACCATTGCTGATAGATAAGAAAATACTTGATATTTTACTAGGTCAAATTTAAATTGCTCTTTTAAAAATGCTTTTGTAAACAAAGCAATTATTTTCTCAGGTATGACAAGTTTGCATGCTTCCTACTAGGAAAATTAATTACTTGGGAATCAAGATATACAAAGTCACACAAGACAAAGAATGACATAAAAAAATCACAAAAAATCACATGTGATCCATGTGCTGAAAACTCCTGTCAGAGCTTGTAGTAGCAAACAAATCAGTGATGTGCAGGTTTCATAACTTTCTAGTTAATTGTTAAGACTAAAAGGAAAGTAAGCACATGAAAGACTGTAATAAAATAGTACTAATATCTTTGAAGATCAGAAGATGTGCATATCTTCATCTATTTTGCTTTTCATTGTAATTTAAGATGCTAAGTTAGCTTATTGTACAAAATTATTATCTAAAATCAAATGCTGGGGTTTTTTTACTGTTCTCCCTTCTATTTTTGTATTTTACTGCTGTTGCATTTCAATCCAAATGTCTCCATTTAAACATTTTGCAAATACATGGGATAAAATAATCCAGGAATCCTAATGGACAGCTTTATGAAGCACATTAGATAAATGTAAAGCAGACAACACTAGTATTCATTTTGCAAAAGACTTTGATGAAATTTTCATTCAAGAGTTGTGTAAGTACCAAGCTAACTATTGGCATTTTTGTATAATAGTCCTTTAATTTCTAAATTTTGTAAGTTTTGGTGCTTTTTTTTCACAGATTCGATTTCTGTTTGGTACTATGAATTCATCCTCCTGCCAGCATCCTATAGAGAAGGAACTGAATGAAGAGTGGAGAAAACCTGCAGGGTTCTCCTGTCACTCTGAAATTCATTTACTCCTGACTCGTTTTCTATAATGATATATAGGAATTCTAATTAACCATTCTGTAACTGCTTGACAGCAAAATAGTAAACATTTGTAAAGTTCTTTCCTGGTTCTAAACTCTGTTTCACATCATGTTTTATTTCAAGGTGTCCTAGACTTACAGATGAGAAAGATGACAGAGTAACAAATGGTGTCTTTCCAGACACCTCTCTTAGTGTCTGTGAAGGTACTTCACAAGCAGCTTCATCTTTGTTTTTATCTTTCAAAAAATTATCTTAATGGAGCTGGTTGTCTGACAGAAGGGAAGCAGCTAATGATGTGTGGACAGAAAGGAAAATGTAGGTGATACATTAGGAAATGGAGAAAATGGCAGATCCCTCACTTCTTCAAACATACACACAGAAATGCTGCACTTCAGAAACACTCCGTAATTATGGAGAGATAGTGTAACACAGAAATAAACCCTTCAGTGCACTGCTGAATGCAGCAAATGATGGGCATTTGGTTGGGAATGAACTAAAGAGATGTGTAAACATATTTTTTTATTCAGGCACTGGTGTTTTTTCCTTGGCAAGCCATTAGGACAACGTAGGAGGCACACATGGGATGAGGACACCATTAGCATTCATCTTCAGAGCTGGGCAGAGAGAAGCTCTGTGTCGCCCTCCTTCCCTCGCTTCCATGATTTCTGCAGAGTGAGAGTACAACCTGGTTTGTGGCTCTTCAAGGAAAACCTTGTCCATGCATGCTCAGAGCAGGACATGACTACACACAGGATCAAATGCTGGCTGTGACTGAGGCCTTGCTCCTGGTCCAGTGTCTCTGCTGGAGATAGAAGATGTGAGGAGGAAAAAACCCCAAAGGCCTGTGCTGGCAGGAGCCAGGAAAGCTGCTGTTGGCAGTCCATAAATGCAGTGGGTAATAGGTTCTGCTGAGTTTTTTTGCAGGACAGCTTGTGCAGCAGAGAATGTCATGCATACATTTTTTCAGGACCCAGTTCAAGCTGAGACTTGATTCTCCCTGTCCTACTTTTAAACCAGAATGATACAGTTAATTTCAATAGGCAGGCACAGGTTTACTGCTGAGTTTAGTAACCCAGCTCATTCAAATATTCCCTTCACCTGAATATATGCTTACAACTGTGGTGTGCAGAGGGGAGAAGAAAAGCCTTTTCCCACCATGCATGATGCCATCAGCAGATTGCACACTGGACAGTGCAATTCAGATCCTGCACACAAAATACTGGGAGTCGGGCTCAGGACACATCCATAGCCCACACATAGTGGATTATAAAATAATAAAACAGTAATAAACCTGAAGAGATCCCCTGATGCCTGCTTCTACTGCACTCCAAGCATGATCTATTCTTTCTTGCTCCAAGCAGGTGGCAGTGTGGTGGGGACTTGATCCCTTTGCTCTAGGGAAGCCTCCTTCTCAAGTACCAGCCTCCTCCTATGTCTTGCTGGGATTCACTTGGCACACATTAGCTAAAAGGAGCTGCAAGAAAGCTGGAGAGGGACTCAACAAAAATGTGTAGTGATAGAACAACGGAGAATGGCTTCAAATTGAAAGAGGGTAGGTTTAAATTAGATATTAGGAAAAAATTATTTACTGTGAGGGTAGAGAGGCACTGGAACTGGTTGCCCAGAGAAGTTCTAGATGCCCCAATCCTGGAAGCTTTAGGCAACCCAATCCAGTGGAAGGTGTCACTGACCACGACACCATGACTGGGGATTGGAATGAGATGATCTTTAAAGTCTCTTACAACCCAAACCATTCTGTGATTCTATGATTCATGTGGCTGGCAGCCACCAGAGCTGCTCCTCAGCTGGGAAGAGCAGGGAGTCAGCAAGTGGCCCAGCTCTGTAGCAAAGGGCACCTGGAAAGCAAGGCTGAGAGTGTTTGGGTTCTAAGGTTATGTTTTGGGACTGAGGGAAAGGAATGTTGGAAGGGCCAGGACAATCTAGAGAAGAGGCCACCACTGCCTCCCATGCTGGCACTGGCACCAGCAGCAGCAGGTCCCTCTCTGCAGCCCCTAGCTGTAGTGCTGCACTGCCCCTCTCCTTCCCCTCCTGAGGCAGGAGCCCAAGCCTCTGTCTTTCAGCTGCCATCATCTTCCTCCTGCCACAAAGATCCCTTGAGCAGGCCGTGCCCTGGTGTGACACGCTGCCCCTGTGGTGGGGTTGTCTGGCTAGGTACAGCCCAGCCCAGAGCGTGTCTGCGAGGGTCATGCAATGGGTGTGCAACACTCAACACATCTTACAAAGGTCTGTTTTGAGACAGCAATGATGACATTAATAATGGCTGGCCTTTATTAAGTACTGGTGTAACTTAATTAAATTCACTGCAATTGGATCATCAGTTTTGACTTTTTTTTTTTTGCCAAAGGAGTAATCTAGAGACAGCCCGCAGTCACCAGGGAGAGGACAGCCAAATGAAATGTTCAAGCTGGAATCAACTCAACAGGCAAGTTTAAGCCTGGCTTTGGACATGGATTGAACAGTATGGTCAGACACAGTTTATACCCTCAGCTGCTGTGAGCAAGCCTAGCTTTAGTGAAGGTGAGACAGCCATTTCCATCCATAGTGATAAATCCAGAAAATCTAACTTCTGCCTGGTGAACTTAAAATAATGCAGCAGTCTCTGCACTTGTGTAGGTTAGAAAGACAGTATTATTTTATACTGCTTTGCCTAATTCCATATGGAAACTGAAAGGAATGTTAAATGACCATTAACATGGTCATATTTATATGCCTGTACCATGACCTCTACCAGTTAAAAAGAAATTCCATCTCTAATCTAAATAGTCAGACCAGTAAAATATTTGAAGCACAAAGCAGGCCTGAGTGGGTGTGCCTGCCCCTGTAGTCAATGCCGGTAAGATAGGAAGAGTTGGTGCTATTTTAAACACAACCATTGCACTTTTCCTGCAACACCCCTGCATGTACATCTAGCATGGTGTGCACTTAGCTCCAAAATGGGCAGTGAGGAAGCTGACAAATTTTGTTTGTGTTTGAACTTTCATAACCCCCTCATATGATGTGCTGCAATCTCTGCAACAGCGAAAGACTTTTCTTCTTGCACCCTGAAGAAATAAATTCTCATTGCTTTTTCAAGAGTAAAAAATGAGAAAATATTTTTCAACTTTACTTTTCACTTTTTCTGGCTGACCCAGTGGACACCTGTAACTCACTAGATCAATTATAATAACTTCTTAATTCTTTCTCATTATTTTTCCTTAGTTCTCTCACACTGTCCTTCTCTCCTTATTTTCACCCAAATTTGTCAACCTTCCACTTCAGAGCCTAGTCTTGTTTCATATCGTCCCTTAGTTTTAGAGTTTTTCAGACTTCTCCATTCCTGGGGACCAGGATGGAGATTTAGCCTTTTGTCCCCTACTTGTCTGTCACTCTGGGGAAAGACATGTGACAGCACACAGGAGTCATGAGTTTTGAATGCTTTCATGCTCTGGGATTGCTTAATCTGTTTTCTCCCCCCAGCACCCACTTTTCACTTTTCACACTGTTTTTGTGGAGTGAGCCTGACTGCTGCTGCAGGAGGAAAAGCCAGACTGGCACTGGGTCTCCTGACACCCCTCTGGGAAGCCAGGCTTCTGCAAACCCTGCCTGACCCAGGTGCCACATGACTTCCCATGCTTCTTGACAGCAACAATAAGGAGTTGTTAGTTATCCTTTCCATTCAGGTATCTTCATCTGCTGTCCATACTCAAACAAAACTTTAAAGCACTTCTGTGGCATGTTAATATATAGAAAGTGCCCAAGACCATGCAATGGAAGAAAGAAATGAAAAGGTGAAGAATTTACATCACTGGTTACATCTTTTTTCCTTCTTCTGGACTCCTTCCTCTGTGACCATGTACAAGTCACAATATTTCTGTGACTCAGTTTCCACTTTAACAATGAAGTAATAATCCCTGCTTTCTAGGAATGCTGTGACGATAATGCTTCAACCATTGCATACTGTTTTGGGATCATCACTCAAAAAGGTCATAACAAGTGACAACAAGAGTCCAAGCCTCTGTCCTCAACGGTTTTAGTTCACAGCATTAAGAACCTCCTGGAGAGGGTTCACTAGCCTCAGCTCTGGTGAGACACTTGCACTACCCTCCTCTCACAGGGAAAAAGGCAGAAAAAATAGTTTTCTCTGTGAGACTCTATACAAGGCTTGTATGTTCTAACACCTTCCATGCACAAGATACGTTGTGCCATTACTTAAAGACAAGAACTTGAAGAAACATAACAGTTAAAGAAGTGGCCGCCAGACAGTAAAACTGGAATTGTTCAGTCTGCATTTGTGCGGGGGTGTAAGTGTCCTGCTACAGAGAAATGGTGAGCAATTACCAATTCCAATCTGTGGTAGGAATTTTATTTGAATGAGGATTTAATCTGTGATCTGTATATCTGAGTTCAGAGGAATTGCTATTATGTCTTGTCCTGAGGTGGCTAATGAGCCTTTTCTCCACTGATGGGTCTATGTAGCTCTTGTCAGCAAGAACTGTAGTAAAATTTTGGTACTAACAGGGAAATAACTCCTAGTGCTTAGCAGTATTTCTGAAGCAAAATCAAAAGCAGAAAGCCATTCTATTTTATTCCTCTTTTCCTTTTGGGAGGGAAGCCACAGCAGCTCACTGTGGCTTAGTCAGTAAATCCCCAGCTGGGATTTGAAACTCATGACATCAGAGAACAAAGCATCTTTGCTGTGCTAATGTAGGCAGCAGTGATGTGTCATCAGCTACCACGCACATGTTAGTGTATCATGAGGGTTCAGTTCTGTTTTATCCACAAGGAGCAACCTTATACTTTGGTACTATGTAAACACTATGTCTATTCATGGTCTCTCTCCTTGGGTAATGGTTCTCACATACAAAGTAGCAGCATGCAAAAATCAGACTGCTCATGAATGAATTGCTTTGATCAGGGCATTTTGTTAGTGTTCTTTATTTTTAGGTAGTGATAAAAGAAGCTTCTTTTGTACGAGAGTCACAGGCCAAGGAAGAAAAAGCATGATTTGTATAAAGTGTCAACAGGAACTCATCCATGCATTGGGTTTCCTGGAAAGCAGAAGGTAGAGAGTAGCATTCAGAATACTCTTTTATGCTATAGCTATTTTTTGAATGCCAAAAAAAATAGAGCAGGAGTACAGAAATTGCTGCCTAAAATCAGGTCACCAGTAAGCTTAGCTCTATTTTCCTTTCTTAAAGAGTGCCCAGCTGCCACAAACTCAAAAATAACAGCCTTTAGTTAACAGTATCAAGAAGTCCAGCTGTTGCTGGGTATGTCCACACGCTAAAAGCCAAAATGTGTATCAGGGTTTTATGTGCGACTACCTGGCTCCAGCTATTCCACAGGACCTGTGTGTTTGCACAGACCTGTCCTGTGCAGCTTCCTGTCACAAGGTGAGGTCTCATCCTCTCTGGCAGTGGGGGGAAACATCTGTGCACCGTTCCCACGTGGTGACGGATGCTGCATGGGAAAGTCCCAGTGCACCACAGAGCGCCTGCATCCACCAGAGCTGCTGAGTTCCTCACATGTGGAAAACATTCCATACTGTGCTGTGGCTTCACCTAGGCGTGGGCAACCTTCCTGGAGGCCACCTGCCAGGCTGTCCTGGTACAGTCACCCTCAGCCACCTGTGACCAGTTTCCACCTTCCCCCAGCAGCGTGGGGGTAGTGCTGTGTCTGGGGCTCAGCCATGGAGGGAGAAAGCCACATGTGCTGGGCCCCAAGAGACCAACTGCTGCTTACAGGTATTTCTGCTCTCTGTGGAAATGTGCTTACAAGGTTTTTGAAGGTGAATATGTTGGTGTATTTTCATAGTCCAGCTTACATATGGCTTATATTTCCTGTGCTGTTTCTTTACGTGAGTTATCTCATTTCTGCTCCCCCTTCCTCTCTCTCCCTAGTGCCTTTGATAATTCAAAACAGACTGCAGTTAAAAAGTGAATTATGCCCTTCTAAACATCTTCTTACATTTTTATTACAACTCAGAATATTCTTGCTATTACTCCATCTCTCCAGGAATATAATTAACTAACTACTTGAGGGATTTTTAAAAGTTGTATCATAGTCATTATTTCAAGAGTCTTCACCTTTACAACAGCAATTTCGAACAAAAAAATGTAAGTAACTGGCAAGATTTTGAAAAACTAGGTATTGGATCATGGCAGGAAGGAATCATCCTCTTCAAAGTTAAAAATGAGACCTAGGAAGAGAAGATAAACACATTAAGAATACTAGAATATTACCTATTAACCCATTTGGGAAATAGCAGCACAGATGCTGTGCCTTCACAGCAAAGGTGAGGAAGTCAATCTGTTCATTCATTTCAGAAATATTATTACAGCATATATAACATATGAGGGCAAACTACCTTTAAGTTCATCTTCTATGCATTCCAAAATGTTGCCATTATATCCTCTTTCCTTGAATACTTTATACATCTCACTGAAATTTGTCATTTTCTTTCACAATTCTAAAACATTATTTGACAATGTTTTTGTACTAAAGTATTTAAATATGTACCTTAACTGTTTCCATTAAGAATCAGTGCCAGATTTAATGCTGTCACATTGCTATCTGAAACCCTAGGACTGTGTTGTTAAGAATTGTAGTGCTCTAAGCCATTACTGTAGAGGTTGTAGAGAAACTTGTATTAAGTCCCATTGTGGGCAACTGAGGACTTGACAGTTTCTGGAAAACAGCAACAAGTAAACTTTAAGAATGCAGACACTCAGTAGTGACAAAGAATACCATACTTAGCAGAAAGGGCTTGGGTATTGTGCTGTGGCACTAAATTCTAGACATGAAAAATCATCCTTGGAAAAGAAAAGCCTTTTCTAGCTGAATTGTTGTGAAAAATCTGGAAAGAGGACTTTAATTAAAAGCCATATCTAGTAGAAGTACAATCCTATTGACATTTAATATCAGTGATAGTCATCAGAGAAAGGGTAAGAGGGCCTTGTACAGATGCCATATGTAAATCTCTGCAGCCTTTTGTGCTTAAGTTTCTGCCTGTCATTTTGAATCTGTGCTAGCATGACAAAGCAATGGTTTACAACCAAAACACTTTATTTTATAATCTCAAGTAGTACAAAAACTTATTCACAGAAGCTAAAAAGCTTATACCTTTGTGTTCTGTGTATACAACACAGGTTTCATGTTTAACAGTAACTCAGGATTTTCAAAGTGACACAGTCATCAGAGAGGGGTTATGTGGTGTCTTGCCTAATGATAGCATGATAATCCATTCAAGAGCTAGAAATGGCCCCAAAGAAGCTATTACAGTGAGATAATGTACTGAAAAAGACATAATCAGAGCCCATAGAACTGGGAAGAAGCCTTCAAACAGAAGAGTTTTACCAGCGATTGTTCCCAGCAGAACTATGAAGCCTGTCTGGCTATACCCTATTGAAGAGGAGTCTGAGAGGTGCAAATATTCATGAACTTGGCTGACAGCTGAGCAGCAGATTTCTGTGCTCCTGAGGGCACTTGAGAAGCACAAACTGCAAAAAATCACCCAGAGAGAAATTAAAGGGTGAGTTACAAGTGCTAATAGCCTACAGGTTGAAAGGAGTCAGCATATCCAAGCAAGTGCCCTCACCCCCAAACCCAGACAACAGTGGGGTGCCCTGCTATGGCTCAGACTCGCCTGCCTCAGCAAGCAGTAGGGACAGTCAATACATGTTCATTTGGGAAAAAGTAAAAAAAAGGATAGATCAGGAAAAAACATTTTTTATAACTAATACAGAGTTTTTCGTCTGACTTGGTCTCCATCCATTGTTGCAGGCTAAAGCACTGAGTTGTCCTAAATTTTGTGCAAGCCACAGACTGAGTAGCACAATTGTTTTATTAGCAGTAAGTGACACCAGAGATGATGTCACGAGACCACAGCTGCCACTAAACTTCCTGAGAAGCCAATATCAGGCAGAGATCTTGCTGTAGGTATGGCAATAAACTTTCCATTTGGCATTCCTACGCAGCACAGGGTGTAAGCAAATAGGCCTTCCTGAAATCCACGATTTTTTTCTAGTTCTGCTTAGTAAACTACATATGCTTTGAGAAATTCTCAGTCAATTAGTCAACGCTTCTGAAAGCTGCAGACTGCACTATATGGTATCAAATTTGCAAGAGCTAAATTTGCTGTGTCCAATTAATGTCAGCAGCAACACATAACAGGCAGTAGTTTTTAAGAAGTTGCTTAGTGTTGCCCAGGATCAGCTCTGGCTGAATGAATGGGATTTGGGAGAATTCTGAGAAATCAGAGAAGCTGCTCAAAATGAATATTTTTCTACGGGGCTTCTGAAGGGTGTAGAACTTTGTTCAGCAGGTCTCAAAATGAACCAATGCAATGATATCTTGGTGGCTTCTTAGGATGAAATACTCCCTTCCACAGGGCTTCGACTAGGTAGATGTAAAAGAGCAAGGGGTTTATGTGTGTAAGGAAATAAATATTTTATAAGGGAACAATATCTAGTAACTTACACAGCCTCATTTCTCACTCTCAGAGGGCAATGACACACAGGAATCCCTAGAAAAGCAAGCTGGAAAAAATATGTCAGATTTGAATGTGATTTACATCCTCCACAGACCTCAGTGCAGATAAGTATTTTGCTCGAAAACATTAAAAAATTGTTGAGATAAGAGGCACAGCAGGCTGTGTCGATGCAGAACAAATGAAAAGTTTTGAAAAGCCAAGTTCAGGTCAGTGCCAAGTGCCGAACTCTGCCACAACCACGAGAGGCAGGAGTGAGTTTTCCAAGCTAAAAAAAAACCCAAACCCAAACCAAAAACCAACAACAACAACAAAAAAACCCCAAACCAAACACGCTTATATACATAAAAGAGCACAGGAATTTTCCATGGGGGTGGGGAACAACAATAGAGAAGTGATGACCTTGGGATGGCGCCTGGAGCCTGAACAGCTTGGCTATTGTATGGAAACAGCTGACTTCTACACAGGAAGCAATCATTGCTGATTAGGGACTCCAAACCCCTATCTCTATTTTTTTCTGTTCCCCCCCCCTTTTTTTTTTTTTTGTACGTAAGGCAAAGCTCCCGAGGGCTCTTCAGAGTCTCACCAAACGACCCTGGCCTGCTACACCCGGGTGCATGCGTCACGGGCGGCACGGAGGCAGCAGCCAGGGACCCTGCGGGGCCCTGCTGTTCCTGCGCTCCGGCTGCCAGGGGACACGGGATCCAAGGGCACAGGGTCAGCCTAGAAGGCACTTTTGGGGACACAGTCACTGATATTCTGCAGTGGACCTGGGATGTGGCCTTCTGTTTCTTGTTGACTCTGTGGGCTTGCTCCCGGGTATCCTAGTTTAAAAAAGAAATTTTCATTATTAGCGCTTTAATGTGTATCCCCCCTGCAGCCTTTTTTTGTAACAGGTTTTTCCAATGAGTTAAATGTTAAATTAATGCTAGATGGAACATTGTCAATTTGAGGATGAGCTCCTTAAAAGGATACTGTGTTGAAAAGCTTCAGCCTTTACTGACTCAGGAATAGGGATGCGGAGAACAAAATGAAGCACAAAACCAGCCTCCTGGAGAGCAAGAAAAATTGTAGATTTAATTGCACACCATGAGTTTTGTTAAACCGATGTACGCTGAACGCACAGAGAAAAAAGACAACCACAAACTCTGCAGCCAGCTGGGTGGAGGTCAGCAGGGAGGTGCTTGCAATTCTTGTTGATTCAGCTAGGAAAGCCAGCTCCAAAGACACGGGTAGCACTGAGTGGGGATGGAGGTGGAAGGACAGAAAGGGGGAGGACACTGAAAAACTGATTAAAGTTCCTTCTCGCATCTCCTTCCAGTGCAGCAACCAGGGAGGAAAAGATAGAGGGGACAGCAAAGAAGCAGAGCTTAATTAATTGGCTGGAAAAGCCACAGAGGAAAGGGAGCCTTGCTCTGTAAGCTGCCTCAGTCTCTACCTCTTCCCAGGAGCTTGTCCTGCTGCCACTGTGCTACACACCCCCCCCCCCCCAACCTCTCCCCCGGTGTTTTAGCTCATGCCCCATGAGCAACAAAAGTATCATGGAGAATTTAAACAACTCCAGACTTAACCAACAGCAGAGCTAGGGTTTTTCAGATTTTAATGACGGCTTTGTGTGTCTGTGGACGCAGTTAGGAACTTAAGCTGCTTTAGGCTTAAAATATTTAGACTGTAGTTATGCTGACATACTTTATCTAGTGACACCCACATTTGATATTATATTGCATATTCACCACTTGCCCAGACCAGGGCAACCAAGAGGTGCTGTGACTACCGTGTCCCACTGCAGTGCTTTACAGATCTCCTACTACCTGGTAGTTTCAGATGCTATGGCAAATTGCTAAAGATGCAGCACTGTGACAAAGCAGTTGAGATCCATGTTGATGAAATATGTTACTTGGTCGATGAATTTTACATGAAGTGATTCAGACTGCTATCAGCTAAAGGAAAGAAGAGGCCAAGGGATGATAGTCCCTGTGCAATAGGATGTTTTTAAGGTATCATTTAGCTAAATCTCTAGGAAATACCAGTGGAACCAGAGGTCACAATATCATGTTTACTCTTTTACTACTCTGTTTGAGACTCTAGACTTTTGGTTAATAAACTGGTCTCGTTTGTGATGACTGTATGGTTTAATTTCCACCGTGCTTTGAGTATCACATTCAGTGAAAGCAAGTAGAAGCAGCTGTTTAGTCTGGCGAGTTTGTGGGAGGATGGCTAAACCTGGAAATGAATAAAGAACAATTCTAAAACTGATATAAGATGTTATATTCCTCCATCACCTCCTTTTAAATCATTGCCAGGAAGTCTCACTTTGCTCTGCTGACCTTCTCTCTGTTTCAGGTACACTCCTAAGTGTCAGTGCAAGTCTTTTAGGTAGTCACTTCTTCTAGAAAAATAGATTTGGGATTTAGACAGGTGTCTTTTCAGAGATGCATTGAGAATAATTAAAAATACAGCGAGCCTGAGTTATTAATCAAAAGAATTATTATATTAAGTATGTCTGAGATCTTCAGCCTTCCAACACAGAGCACTTTCTTTCAACACACGGTATCCAAGAAGCCCCAGAGAATGGTTAGGCATATTTGGAAGTGACATGGCTGCTTTCTAAACAGTGCTTATCTTGAAGATACATTTTACTCTGAAAAGACACAGTCATACTAAGACAGTCTTTACCATATGGTATTCTTTACCTGTCTGCTCCCTTGATTTCTGCACTATGGGAACCATATACTTCAGCAGTGCATAATTTCTAAAATAATGTCTTAATCTCATAAATTTGGCAAATTAAAGGTTTGGTTTCTATTCTATTCTATTCTATTCATCACAACACTAATACCATTTCCAGCATGACTGCCTTTCAGGTGAAAGATTTCAAGGCTGGAATTTATTTTGCCTCGTTTTAATTGTCTATAGTTATGGGAATAGCCTCAGCCTGAGCCAGGAAGCCTCTTCAGTTAACTCAGATCAAGAGGAAAATTCATCCTTTCCCAGTTCAGGTGTATCAATTGACCCTGAACCTTCCTGGGTGGGGCATTAAAGTTCCTAATGGTACCCAAAGGTCAGCCACGGAAAAGACATTGAATAGATGTCACTGTGGGATAACCATATACATGTACCTGTGGGTGGTGGCCAGGGTGTTTGTTTGTTCATCAGGCACTCAGCAATTTAAGATGACTGAAGCTTTAAAACCGCTCTTATGATAGTTGTTATACAGTGTTCTTGGATGGGCATTATATGCTTACACACCATTACTCACAGCAAAGGCCTAACATGACTGAAGTCTTTAGGCATCATTGTAGTCCTCAGTATTATTATCAAAATTCTTACTAGCCATATTTTTTCCTAACATTTAAGCAAACCTTTCCTTTGGTCACTGAGCTGAATTGCTTTCCCCTTACTACAGTAAATTAATATTTGAATAAGTTAACAGTCTTTTGATTTTTCTAATGTGTATCCTGATGCCCTTTTATCATACCCTGAACTGTCGTGGTAAAAAAATTACAAAACTTTATAAGACATTTAATTCTTCCCTTTTCTCTTTTTTTTTCTTGTTTTTGGTTTTGTTGTTTTTTTTTTTTTTGTGTGTGATTTTCCTTTCACTCTGCCTTTGCCTTAAGTTCTGATCCAATGACTCTTCTCCAGCAGTATTGTGGGGCAGGCAGAGTACCCTCCTGCCTGTGTGCCCTGCCTGCTGTGTCCCTGCCCCAGCTCAGCCTCACCCCATGGCTCTGAGCCCACCCTGGGAGCCTCATGATGTCTAGACTGAGATAGACAAGAGATCAATATTAAAAAGAGACATTCTTCTTCCTTTCAGATGGCACATAGTCATTAGAGGCAGATGGAAGTAAGGAGGCTTTTTTAGAGTGCCTGAATAATTCACACAGAGGGGATCTGCCAGTAGTAAGTATTTCTTGACATGAAAATTTAAAAATAGATTTTGCAACCAAAGTGGACTGTGAGAGGATGATATTTTTTTTTTTGTAATAATTTCCTCCTCCCACACAACACAGCATCCATCTCCACATACCCTCAATGACTTTTTGGTTGAATGTTTTCCTCTCTTTATGAGCCTTTCAAGATGAGTTAGTAGTGGAGCTATCTCCAGCTACCAAAACCTGCAGTTTGTGATCCATGCCCTGGGCTCAGGCCTAAGACTCAGTAACTGATTTTTGAGAGAAGCTACTTCTATTTCCTTCTTACCAGTCTCATCCCCCTGCAGTTCGAGACTTCCTGAAATACTTCTGGTAGGGAGATGCCAATTAAGTAGAGCAGGTCTATCTCTTTCCTTTGGACCCTATAACAGAAAAGGAGATTTATTCCACAGGATTTTATGAGAACATTTATTCCTCAGAAATAGCTACATTTTGTCCTTATGCTCCCATGTTCAGTTACACACTTTTCCACATGACAAGGTACTCATTTGCTCTTGCAACCAGCCTAGGCTTAATTACAAGGCTCCACGAACAACAATAAATTCTGCAAAGTCACAGCCTGAAGACTGGTCAGTAGACATCTGACAAGAAAAGTACTGTTGGTGTGAGTTACTTTCACAGTGTCTTAGTTAACAGCTGAAGCGACCCTCTCTCAGTGGCAGTGTCTTCCTCAACTGTATTTCTGGTACCATCCAATCTGCCAATTACGATGGAACGACACTCAGTGTTCTAGCCTTTGTGGTTTACTCCCAGTTACAGTATTGCTCTCCAGGGCTGTTCAGCGTGATAAGTGTAGGTGGCCCTTCCTTTCCAAGAGAAACTCTGAACAACGGAGCACAGTGCATCACCACAGCCAGATACAAAATGCTTTTAAACCCTTCTATAATGAGACTGCTATTCTTAAGGAGAGGGAAGGAGAGAGAGGAGGTAATTCAACATGTCATCCACTTCCACCAGAGGCTCCTGAGGATACTGTTATTACTAATGTCTACTGTTTTCCGCAGCCCAGAATAATGCCCACCCTCCAGTACAATTTGTGCCTGGTTTAAGGTGCTGCCATCCGTCCCTCTGGAACAAACACAGGAAATGCATCAGGAGGCCTCGGCTGCAGATGGAAAGCACATCACCAAGCGGCACTTACGCTGCGAGATCCCCTAGATGAAAGTCTATTTCAATGAGCATTGTGTTTCAAGGTCCACTTCCTCCGAATCTGGAAAGCTTAAGAGGGAACATCCCACTTGTGTCTGCCGACACAAAGGGCTGCTGTGGCTTGGGAGATGTTATCGGCCTTCCCGTGCCACGGCAGCAGCCTTCCAGTGGCGTCTCCCAAGAATTACCCATTGTTCCCAGTGAGGCTTGACTCCTCTGGGTGGGATCTCATGGCATCCAGTTCAGATAAAAGTAGGTGTTGCTGGGAGGCCAGCCAGACTCATGACAAAGATCTCTTGCTATTGGGGGAGTTACATTGGGGGACCAAGCTAACAAAGTCCATAGTGATCACAGATGCAAATACTGATTCATAAAATGCGTCCCTTTTTGTTGGTTCTAGTTAGTAAGTACTGTTTAGAGCAATCAGATGTGAGTCTTGACTCCTGGGCTGAGCTTTAGAAACTAGATGTCTTTGTACTTTTTTTTTTTTTCAATGTACTTAGGCACTATTGATTTCTAAATATTCTTTCCCATAGTTTGTCAACTTGGAGCTCAGTTATGTGCTGGCCAAATTAAATGAGGAAATAAGGAGTGATCCATGCTTTTAAAGACCCTCACTCGAAATCCAAGGCTTCTGGGAGACACACATGACCCTTGAAATGCTCTATTCGGGTTCAGTTTGCAGAAGCAAGGTGGATGCACGCTCACATTACCCTAATGTCTTGTCTCTAAAATTAGAGTGGAAGTATAAAAAGCAATTTTCCTGGGAGACTTCCTAGAACTGGTGCTTCTGGTGCCAACTGAAGATACTGGGAACAACCACTTTTTACACAGTGATTTGGCTTTGTCTTCCAGACTGAACCTCGAAGCACACAAGAGGAAAAGGAAAAATGACCTGAACATTTCTGGAATTTAGCAAATCTTTGATTTGCAGTCTGGCAGGCTCACATTTGAACTGAGGAATTTATTCCTTTTATTTCCTCATCTCTCTTCTGTCATACCAGTAAATCCATCTCTGGTTTCTCTTTCTTATCTCTTTTATATTTTTAGGAGGTCAGTAGAAGATAAACTGCAAAGGAAAAATGTCTGTCGGCAGTGATTTCTTATATATAAATGAAAAAGATTGAAAACATATGTTTTGGAGAGGTATGGGAGAGAGGCAGCAGAGAGAAAGAGATACAGCCTTTCCAAAAAGAAAACTTTCAGTCTGCCTTGCAAGCAATGGAAATTCCAATTTTAGAAATTGTGCTACAGGCTAATAACGTACAACATTGTTGGCTATGGCACATGGAAAAAAAGAAAAAAAAGCTGTTGCAATTCTGTCTCTCTCACCAGAGGAATGACACAAAGCCAGTCAAGCACATCGGGGGAAACATTAATTTTCCACAGATACAGTCTAAGAACATTCAGCTAATACTGGTCATGCATAACTATGCCTTGTACCCACGCCGTAGAGGTGTATCATGTTGTTTGGTAAAATGTGAGCTTTTGAGTTTTCCATCAATGGCAAACCTGCAAGCTCCCGTTAGTTAGCATCCCAGCAATCAGCATGTAGGGAGTCTGGTGGACTAAGGACAGAAGTTCATTGCATAGTTTTCCTAAAATAACGTTGTTATTTTGTGTAGCATATGCTACAACTCCATGGCAACGCAGCCAGGGAAAATGGTGACAATGATGTTGAATTACCTTCTGATAACCTCACTCACCCCATTTCTGGACCAAGTGTCATGCTAGTCAGCTGCTGATGGCGCATTGCCACCTCCAGCCTGAAGCAGAGAGAGGTTTTGAAAGAACTGCTGACAAATAAGGCCAAACATATGCCTGGAATAACTTTATAGTTCAGCAGTTACCACAGGAGTGGATTTGGTCTGTGCCTGTGTTTAAACCACTTTCTCAAGGATCCTGTGCTGTTTCTGTGGAGGCAGAAGAAAGCGCTTCTGACCCATGAGCACAGTAATCAGTGCAGTTACAACCTCTGTGGCTCCTGGAGTATGCCATAGGGCTCATGGAGAGAGAGAATGATACTATTAACAGCTGACATGATGGCAGAAGGACGAACAAAAAGGAAATCATTACAAATGCATGGAACTGAGAAATTCAAGGTATCCCTGCATGAAATCTCCAGTTCACTTACAGCCTGAGCTGTAAATATTTGGCACAGTTTAACAAAAGAGAAAAGAATAAATCCATAACTGTTTTTCCATGTTACAGATCAATTTGTAGTGGGTAATTCCTAATGCATGCCAGAGCAGACTGTAGAATGTCAATGAGTACTGTTTCCTTGGGCCATGATGGGTCAATTCAGTAGTTAAGGCTCTACAGGGCTCGAGGCAGCTCTATGTGTACCCACTAGTAGTTGCATACACTGTGAGATAGACATAAAAGTCCAACAACATACAAGACAACAACATACTCTGCTCAGCTGTGCAACTCTGGAGCTGTTTCTGAGCATCTCCAAAGATGGAGACTCCTATTTTACAAGGAGTCATATGGAGAAGACAAGAGGTATTTGGTAAAAATCACTTTGGGGGAGATTCCAACTTGACACAAGAGGAAAATTTTTCACAATGAGAGTGAACAATCAGCCATTGGAATAATCTCCCTAGGGAAGTTGTGGATTCCCCAACATTGGTCACTTTTAGGATTTGACTGGACAGGGTGCTGGACTATTTTGTCTAGATTGTGCTTTTGCCAAGAAAAGTTGAATCAGATGATCCTTGAAGTCCTTTCCAAACTAGTATTCTATGATCTCTCTCAGTGATGGGAATTGCTTCTCACTACTACAGGTAGTAGCTGGATGGAGCCTCTGAAGCTTATGGGATTGTACTTAAGTGCCCCAAAATAGAGGTTGGATAAAAGTTAAATATCTAAACTTTGCATGCCTGGCAGTGCCTAACTGCCACCGATTTGTGAGCTGCAGAATGATGCAGTTTGGAGACTCTCAATCAGTGCCTATCTACATGTTCAGGCATTGACACCTTTAGCTGGCAGTGGAAAAAAGCTTTATCCCTGGTGCCAAAGACGAGACTAAAGCAAATGGAGTTAAAAATAAAACCAACATGCTTGGAAGGAGTGTCAGGAAGGGGTCTCCCCAGTTAACCAGAATAGAAAGCCCTTCATCTTCTGGAAAAACACGATCTTTATTGTGTAGCACCCAGGCCTCCTGGAACCACTGCCAGGGGATATTAGCTGCTCACTTTGGACTTACTGACATTGAGGGAGTGACGGCTCTGCTGCACAAAAGCAAAGAGCTCCTTTGGAAGCAGTACAACTCTTCCGTGAGATGGTGATAAATACAGATAGCTTTTGGACTAGGCTAGAGGGCTGCCAGTGAAAGTGACTTGCTGAGAAAATTTATGTACCTTTGTCACTTTTGTAATCTGCAAGTTGAAAGTGACTTCAAGGCAATTCCAGACTGGATAGGTCTGACAAGAGAAAGAGACAGACATGGCACAAGTAATTAGCAGAATTGAAAAACAAATACTAAAATCAATGAGCATGATAGATACCATTTTCTTGGCTGTGTACTCCTTTTCTTCCCCACCCAAAACCATGTCACTAACAACATGAATATTTCTTAGACTGTTCTCATTTTCTGGTGTTAAATAGAAAAAAAAATAAAAAGTGGGAATTTTTTTTCTGACTACCTACCTCTTTCCTGGCTGTTCCATTTTTTGGAGATACATGTTTCAAAGAATACAGTAGCTGTGATACTGCATGTATTGTCCTTGTCTAGATGTCACTTCAGTGACCAGTTGGCATCTACCACTGAGGTTGTTTAAACTGGTTGAGCATTAAAAACATTTGCAATCTGAAAGAGATACATCAGGTCCAAGGAATAAACTAAAGTGGTGATTCCCCTCAGTTAATGCCATTCATTGCTACCTCCAAGCTACATCTTGCATTATATCATTTCCAGGCAGTTTTTGTAGTCAGGAAAAAAATATTGAAGAACAGTTTGTCACTGATGTTCCCTTAGGACAAATACAGGTTGAGGAATGCATGAACCTGGTTTTCTGCTCTGATGGAAAGCTATTAACACAAGAAAGAAAAGGAAACTGCTGGCTACTTTTTGCTGCTTCTCAGCTGATACACCTTAGTTGGCTCTGATCTATGACTGTGGACAATGACTCCCTTGGATACATGCAATGGACATATCAGGATCTGTCAGATGAGTAGGAGATCTGGCACACACTCATTCTTCTCATTTGATCAATAAATCTCCCACCAGCTCTATTTGCTGTTTTGCTCCCAGATGACCAGCTGCAATCATGACACCATAACTTACCTGAGGGCAAACTTTACACCTTGTTCCAAGAGTTTGAGTGTCTGTTGTTTTCCACATGGACAGTCAAGGTTTTCAGTGGTATTTTTAGAATATTGTGATGTTGGAAAGTCCAGTAGTCCCAACCACCATAATCAGCCTAAGGTTAATGTGTAAAAAAAACCCCTCTTGGTGCCAGATTTTACAACAGCAAAGTACTATATATAGCTTTGCAGGAGATAAGGGTAATTCAGCCTGATACTTGAAGGCACAAGGTCATCAGCAGTGAGAGCTGGAAAGAAATGCTTCACACCATGTGTAGCAATGTCTGATTGGGTAAGGACAGCACGCTTTGTCTGTAATTCCTTTTCATCACCACGTGCTATTTGTTACTACACAGGCTGAATACCAGGTAGGGTTGACTAATAGCTTCACCCACTGGGCCAAATCTATGTTCTGAAATTATGGTTATTTTTCGGAATGCAAATCAGCCCAGTGACTTACTGAATCAAATTTACTCTACTTGTTATCTCAGAAAACCTTCTCAACTTTTTTATTTCTATAATAAATTTGCCATAAAGCTCCTATCTTCTTCTTTGATCAGTATCGAAACTTAAGACCTCATCATCTTCTCTTTCTGTAACACAGACTTGCTACTTCTGGCACAATCTAACACCAGAACTCCCTGTTGGAGCAGATCTCACTCTTCTCTGTAAATTCCCCTTCTAAAGACTGTATCTACGTTCAAGGTTCTAGGCAACATAAGAGAGCAGCTTAGCTGAGCATTAAACGCAAAAGTCCTGGGCTTGGTTCTGAGCCAGCCCATCACCTAATTTTGACCTCATTTCCATAATTAGTAAATGAAACTGGCAACAGTTCTTAGACTTAGTAATGATCAGAGAACAGCAGGAACCACCTACTACAGCATGACGTCAAGGCTGGGGTGGGCCTACATGGCTGTGACTGTACCACAGACTGAACAAAGTGGCTCCTGGACACAAGAGTAGCAGAATGTCCTCCACCCACCCATTGCTCCATCCCCATGTTTCCAGAGCAGACTGGCTACGTGCATATGTTGTAGCAGTTGGCCCTGAGTTTGTTTAGGTCTCATGGGTTATGTCTCAGGCATTAAGACATAATGGTTATCTTTTTGTGGGGTAATTTTTTTGAGTTCAAAGTGATCTGGGTAACGATAGGATTGCTTTGCATCCCACCCAGACAGTGTTTTTGTGTTCTGACACTGAGGACATGCATGCTATGGCTTGAGGCTAGAGGCCACAAACTACTGCAGAGGACAAAGCCTACTGTGTAACTATGTAAGCCAGGGGAGACAACTCAAAAGCATCATCAAAACTTTTGGGACTGGCCTGCTGAGTGACCTGATTTACTCTGAGAAATCTTGTTGCAGTGATCCAAACAGGGTAAGTGATGTAGACACTTGTATGTGTAGTGCTCAGCTGGATCTCCTCCATTTAGCATAAATCTCTGACAGACACCAGTGTGCCAGGGATCTAAAGCTAAAGCACAGGCTTACAGCAGGAACCTCTCCAGGCTTATAGTCACAGTGAAATGCAGGAAAAACCCTCTAAACTTCACTCACCTTTGAAGTATATCTCTCTTTGCACAAGAAGGTAGACTTTCTCAGAAGACTGTCTGGAGAAAACCCTGGCATGTCTCCTTCCCCATTTCTCTTGATATCTGCCTTGCACTGGAAAGGGGCAATCCAGAAGCCAGATGCTTGCTTGTGATACAGATGCTTGCTTGTGATACAGATGCAGCAGTGGGTTGTTTGACCAGGGCAATATACTGCTGGGTTACTCACCAGCTGGTGCCAAGCTGCTCCTACGACAGTGTGGCATAAAAAAACTAACTTGAGAATAGTGCTCAATATTTCTGCAGTTGCCTTCCCTTTCTCCCTCCCTGCTTACCTCACCCTTGCCTCAGACTCTTCCACAAAGATCTGCCAGCTCTGAAGCTCCGGTCGATAGATATAAGCAAGTCCTTTCAGCCTGCCTATAATCCATTCTGGCTTATGTTGAGCTGCAGAAAGATCTGCCTTTCTCTCCTTGGCATTTGTTGCTACTTATGCCAAGGGCTGTTGATACAAGTCTGGAGACCAGGCACATAAAAGTTTGGAGCAGAGGGTCAAAAACTGAGGTTCCTTTGTCCTTGATGTGCCTCAGACATCCAATGGAGTGATACGCTGGTTCTGATTTATGTGTATATCAACAACGAATACTCACACCACCCCCCTGGGCCTCCTCCACTTCCCCAGTCTTCTCTGCAGAGTCTCTGGGTGTATTAATTCCAGCTGGGCACACAAGTTCAGAGACCCCCCGTGGAAGGAAAATAGTGAAACAAAAGGAAGAGAGAGACACTTTCAGTGCCGTTTTGTTTTGCTGCAGGAAGCTCAGAGACAGCCGTTCAGACAGCAGAAACTACAGGTCACAGAGTGGGCACTTCCTATGAGACGGGAAGCCGCAGCTCCCTGTACACGGGGCTGTGGCGGGATGCAGGCTCCATTCCCTCCTTTGGACTTTTATTGCCGCAGCCGGCGCCGCTGCGGCTCAAAGGCACGACTGCAAGGGGCCAGGCACCCCGCTGCCACAGGAGCTGTTCAAACAGCTCTCTGTTCAGAGCCGTGTGTTGCCATCCTCCAGCACAAGTCTGTGGCTGAGTTATGGAGAGCCACACAATAGCAGGAGCACTGGGAGAGCAATCGCTGGGTAGCAGAGGCACGTGGCTGAGTATGCATGGATCATGAATGGTGTTCGTATAGCACATTTATGAGGAGAAAAAAGCAGCTGTCAGAAAAACTACCTAAAACTTCTCTTCTTTAATGTATTTAATGAGTTATGTCATACCTTAAATGTCTAGTAAAATTACCCATGTGAAGGGGTATCTGAGGAGAGTATAACTGCTTTTTAATAAAATTGATTTTAAAAGAAATTTCAACTGTGCCTTCCAGCATTAGTTTGTATGTTATATCCTGTATTTATTACTCTTAGTTGTTGTTTACATTTCACGAATGCAATGGAAGCTCTGGATATTTACTCTAATGGTAGGCCATGTGGAAACGCAACAATCTAAAAAATCACAGAATCACAGTGTATTCTGAGTTGGAAGAGACCCACAAGGATCAACAAGTCCCACGCTTAAGTGAATGGCCCATATGGGGATTGAAGCCCTCTGTGTGAGAGAGCAAGAGACAGAGACAGAGAGACAGAGACAGAGATAGAGACAGAGACAGAGAGAGAAAATTAGTACACAGAAGAGGAAAATCTATCTCCTGTCAGAAAACTTAATGCAAATATAAAAGTGTACATAGACTTATGCATGTACACATTCTCTTTCTACTGGGTGAGATGAAGCGAAAGCACAACAGGGTTATGACTCTAATTTATGAGTCCCAACACTCAAAAAGATCAATGCATCCTGAAGACTTTTCTACTCTGTGCTGGCCAGTAAGCGTCCTTTGCCATCTGCACATTGCACCAGAATGGCTCTAACTTTTAGGACTGATAGAGGGTGACATGATATTATACCTACCAGCCCTTCAGAGCTTGTTTTGCTGCTGGTGCAACCGTCCATGAGGAATGACTGTGAGATATTTTATTCTCACAGAAGTGCCAAGATGACAATTTGGCTCCATATATCCCAACTCATTTTGATTCAAGTGATATCATCAGTTACAGTCTTGTGATTAAAGCTGTCAATACACTGACATTCATAAATACAATTAATACTCAGAAACCTGGCCTTAATTTTCTATACCACAATGATTATGCTGTCTTGAGCTCAGGAACCAGATGTGAGACAGTGTTCCTGATTTAGGCTTTTGAATAATCTTTCCAAGACTAAATATGCTAACATTTCAAATAACTAAAAGTGTGAAGCCAAAACATGCAAATTAATACATGAAGAGACCAAATTATGGAAAGACCACAACTTCCCTTATCTATAACCAGCGAGTGTGGTGATGCAACAAAAAGAGAGAGGTGAATGACCTCTGAAAGCCTCTAGGATTTCCAGTTGTTCCAAAATTGTTGAGTTGTTGCACAGCAGATAGAAGCCTGCTTTGATCTTGTGGTTTGTGCTGGGAAGTGTATAACTGTCAGCAAGAAGAAATGTGGCCTAGTGGAGCGCTGAGATTTCTGCACACCAGATACAAATGGAACTGGCATGATTTCCAGGGCTGTGGGAAGAAGACAAAAACAGCATGGAGAGTTATGTAGGGAAATTACAGGAAGTTTGTTAATTACAGGAGTTATGGAGAGTGATTTTATATGAGGATTCATGTATACATCCTACTGAACTATGTTTCCAAATGGATGAATACTCATGAAGAAAATGTCACCTTTTTTTTCAGTTAAGCTGAGGTGATTGGAACAGCTCATATTATTTTTCATGTAAGTCCATTCAGTTCTTGTTAAACCCAAGGGGTTACTTCATTACACAGTAAAAAAAATACAGATTGTTCAGAATAGCAGCCTAAATTTGTTTCAAGTTTGAGTAGGTTCACTTAAAGAAATAAAAAATGAAAAGCATTTCAGAAAACAATAATTTTAGGAATTGCTTAGAAAAGCTTCCTGCTAAAAAGATTACATCTTTTAAGTTGCTAAAGGATTTCAAATTGGGAAAGATTCAAGTAATTTCTAACTTATCAGAATTTTTCAAGAGCTGTTTTACTTAAAAAAAAAAAAATCCACCAAACCACTCCAATAATTTATGGTATTTGGAAAGGACTACACAAGTACATCACTTTGTTTTCATTTTGCCTATAAGCATTATGTTTCTATATCAGTTTTGCATTTATAGAGTTGCAAAGGAGCTGGGGAAATCCAAGTGAATTATTTCACCTACAGAGCAGAAAACACACTGGAAAAATTCCTATGACATATCCAAGCCATCTTCCAGTGTCCAGTCCCTTGTTCTCACTGCTGCAAGGGGCTCCAACAGAAAAGCTTTAAAGGTCACGACCCTACCTTAAAACGACTGTGCTGGGTAGATCATGCTACCCTGCCCACTCCCCTTTGTAGCCATTTATAGCAGGGTCAAATACATTTCAAGTGGTCCCTTAAATTCACAACTGGTTTCTACTGCCAGACTGTCACAGAGCAGCAGCAGTAGATAGATCAATTTGATTCCAGTCCATTGGACTCAAAGGAGAGTTGGACAGAGTCCATTCACATGATGCTTGCATTTTAAGTGGGATATCTGCATCAATAAGTGATGTTCTGTATTTGCTAAATAGGCTGGATTTCAGCTCAGGTGTTCTGACTGAAGTGTAGTCTGAATTCAGCCCCACCTGGGGTGGGAGGGCTTCAGCACGAAGACTGGCTTTTGGCTTGAATAGACAGTTTCTGCAAGAGATGAGAACTCTGCTCTTCACTGAAGCAGTGGCAGGTCTGATCCAAAGGTCATTGAGGCTGATGGAAGAGCTCCAGATAAATCTAATAGCCCTAGAACAGGCTGTAATTTATACTTTGCTCTCCTTTATTTTTTTTTTTTTGGTACAATTTTTAGATATCCACTTTTCTGTATACAGCCACACCTTTCCTATTTCTTATTTCTTGTTTGCATTTGCTTATTTAAGAGCCCTTCACAAGCAAGAGTGAGACAGAGGAGAAGTGACTAGAGTTATTAGTCAGCTTGGGGATATTTCTCAAGTCCTAGAGTGAAAAAAAATTCCTATTTGTATTTGTTGTTCCATACCTCTGATCTATTGTCATCAAGCTGAAATATTTGCCTTATATTGCTAAATAGAAAGATATTCAGAAAGCTTTGCAGTTTGTTAGTCACTGTTTCATGAACTACCTGAACACGAGGAAAGCCAGCTTGCGTTTGCTTGTATTAAAAATGCAGAACATTTTCTTCCAAGGGACTTTTACATGCTAATTAAATGGATATTTCTCTGTTTTCTTCAAATCATTCCAGTGGTTTCTTCATCATCTAGAATGTCTTTCCTTGGACAAACCTAGAAATTTTCCATAGCCTTTTAATCTGCAGAAGTGCTGTTTCTAGGCCTGACAATTGTTTCCCTTATTGATAAAATTAATCAAAGAAAATACAAAAAGCATTAGCCATTTTACCAAAACATGATGAAAAATAGTATATTATTGAAAGATTAGCAGTAACATAGTGTATACCAATGAATTATAGTACACATTTATGACATATTAAATGAAATGTCAAAAACAGTAATTCAGTTTTGGGGGATTATATTTTGTTGAGCAAGTGCAGAACCAGAGGTGTGAGACTGAAAGCACGGGCAGAGATTCTGTCTTCATCCCTTCTCAGTGACATTATTTGAAGTGTTGGTTGTAGGGCACAGGACAGCAGTGGGTAGAATATTGTGTGGTGGGGGAAAAATGAGATTGACAGAAATGAAAGACTTCAAGATTCAGATGGATGTTTGTGTTCCCTGCTAGCAATTCCTGGTTCCAACCAAACAGTGTGACTCGGCTTAGGTAAGATGGACTGTGGTCTCAGTGACTTTGATCTCTCCTATCTCCTGTGGTCTTACACAACCCTGAGATGAGGAGAAAAAGGGCCTGCTATTATCAAGGGGAGTTACCCTCTACTAATGATGAAAAAAAGTAGAATTTGATAAAATGAGGGATTTTGCTTCAATTCCTGAAACAATTCTTTCTTTGTGGTGGTTGAAGATATGTGCTGCCAAGAAATTGTTTTTCTTTGTATGTCTGAGAAATCTTTCAGACTCTAGGTCGTCTGATACTTAGACAACAAAAAGCCAGATGTAGCTTCGATTAAAGCAGAATTTCCACTGATAACATTTAAAACTAAAGAAAAATAACCACTATTTGCACAACTCTTTCAATTTCTGAAGGAAATCAGAGTGCTTTTCTATCATAAGGAACCAATCTTATGACAAAAGGGCAATCCTTACAGAGGGGTTTTGTTTAAAGCCGGTTTCCTCAAACAGGTGTAAAAGACATCAGCGTTGTGACTACCTTTTGTCCTTATGTTCTAATATATATGTACTTTTTAGTTAGTTTGAAAAAAAATGGTTTCAAAGGGAAGCAACTTTTAATTATATTTAACATTTGCATCAGTTTAATGGACAGTATGTCTCTTGTTTAAGTGCTACTAAGTGAATATGCATGGATACTCCTTTCATAGGCAGAACTGCAGTCATCTGTCAACAGTTGTTCAATGAGGAAGGCATAAAATCTTTTTTTGAGGGTAGCTATTAAATTTTTAAACTTTTTATTCCCAATCTAATGAAAACATATTTTGAAATCTATGTCTGTTTTCTCATTATTCCCACTGGCAGGCTTAGCATTGAATAATTCAGCAGACTGAGTAGCCTATGCCAAGTATAACCTCAAATCCCCAGACTTACTAAACTCAATTTCAAGTTTCTCACTTTAAGCAATACATTTAATAAATTATGTATTTTCCTTTCAAATATGCATTTTCCAATGGATTGCAAGTAGCTGAGACACCATCCCTTGATACTATTCATTTTCATATTAAAGGAAGAAAAAAGCTGAATATGGTGTAAATATTCCCCTAACCTCACTGTTAGCCTTACTGTTGGCTTTGCTGTTTTGGTTTGGGTTTTTTTTGTCAGTGAAATCTAACCCTGGGAAAATGTGACCATACAGAAAAATTATTCTGAGTTCCTGTCATCTGTACTAGATACTATTGCATGAAGAAAATGAGAGGTAAACATCTAATTAAGTGTATAATCATCTCCTTGTGTAATTTGCCAAAGATATAATTTATTCTAAAATTACTGAGAAAAGTAGAGAAGAAGGAAGAATCAACACAGCCTGGTAATTAGGTATGTGTCCTCTGGCATGTGGCCTGTCATATTTTAGACCAAAAGTGGATCTGAGCTGCACATTTTTGATGCAGATCTTGACTGATTACGATCTGTCCAAAACTCAGGGTGTTTGGCTTACGGTGTTGGCAGAACCCAGCGGAAAGGGTACAGCTGTGTCCTGCATCGCAATCAGATTCCTACATCTGCAAACACTTATGGGATTTCAGATTGAATTTTAGCTTTATCACGCTCTCACGGATACATACCACAGAAAGCAATTAAGATGTTGGGAAATCTAAGTGATTGTAAAGCTTCAGGGTTCGTTAAAACTGCTTGTTATCCTCTTCAGGAGAAGGAAACATGGGGAAAAATAAAACCATAAAGAGCTACTCTGACCTCTTCTGACCTCTCATCTTTTGCCTCTGAAAGAGCAATATAAGAAAGATATTAAGCTATTAAAGAGCCTCCAAAGGAGGGCAACGAAGACAGTAAAGGGCCTTGAGGGGAAGCTGTATGAGGAGCAGCTGAGATCACTTAGTCTGTTCAGTCTGGAGAAGAGACTGAGGGGAGACCTCATTGCAGTCACAACTTCCTTGTGAGGGGAAGAGGAGGCGCAGGCACTGATCTCTTCTCTGTGGTGACCAGGACCCGAGGAAATGGCCTGCAGTTGTGTCAGGGGAGGTTTAGGTTGGATATTAGAGAAAGGTTTTTCACTCAGAGAGTGGTTGAGCACTGGAACAGGCTCCCTAGGGAAGTGGTCACAGCACCAAGCCTGACAGAGTTCAAGGAGTGTTTGGACAATGCTCTCAGGCACATGGTGTGACTCTTTGGGATGGTCCTGGGTGGGGCTGGGGGTTGGACTCGGTGATCCTTGTCAGTCCCTTCCAACTCAGGATATTCTATGATTCTGTAATTCTGTGATACAAGTGACTGTGTGAGTAACAGGCAGATGCCCTTGTGGGTGGATCAATTCGTCGCCATTCGCACCACAAGTGGAAGTAGAGCAGTGATCTAATCTACAGAAGCTTTTATCAAACAGCTTGCCTTAGTCTTCTCTACTGAGCTTTCTGCTTTAGCCCCTTGCCAAATTAACTTTGAAGATATAACTTGACATTCTAGACCCTGCCCAGTGTCTGCAAAGGAGTTGTTTTCCACTTTGAAATGCTCTAGCAGTGGGAGTCAAGGGCAACAGCATTTTGACATCATTAAATAAATAACACCTTGTTCTTCGTTAGAATAATCCTCAGATAAACAAAGATCTGTTCATTATGCTGTGTGCTTGGTGGTCATATCTACAGAATGAGTAGAAATGATAACAGCTGGCTTGATGTTCTACAGGAGACATGTTCTCTCACTTATTCTGAGCACTAGTTACTATGCAACACAGCAAGATCACTGACAAGGCAAAACACTACCCTGCATCTACCCTAAATCTCTGTGGTGAGAAATGACCCCCAGTGAGATTACTAGGACCACTTGTACAGGAGACACCTTTTGAAAGGACAAGAGATCATTGTCTTGACAAATGAGAGAAGAGGTTTTGGAATCTGTCTCTTGAGGGAATGTGATTGGAAATGTGCCTTTGGCAAAGGTGATAAAAGAAATCTAGAAACAGTAAAAACTAGAGAAACAGTCAGAAGGTCTCCAAGGGGGAAAATATTCTCTAAAAACAGAAAGACCAAAGCTGCATTATATCAGCTATTTGACAGATTGGCTGGATGTTGCATCTGGAAAATATTGTAGGAATTTGCACAAAAGCTTTAAGTTTCCTTGAAAGCCATTTTTATTTTAGACTCTCGCTTTCGGTTTGCTTTACAGCACCAACAATTACAACTTTGTCCCATCTGAAGGAAAAAAAAAAAAAAAGAAACCTCTTCATTGTCCTTTGTCTTTATTTTTAACTTTCAGGTACATTTGAGAAACACTTTATGTGGTAATGGGAGATAAGTGGCCACTTATCTTTTCTGAGAAGAGCCACTTGAGTTGACTCAGCTGATTCAGTCCTGTGGTGTTTAATGAAATATGAAAGAAATCTAGCACAACCATTATAATTTGCTGCTTGTTTGGAAATAGCTGCTGTCTTTCTTAAGTCTCTCTATAGTATCATAAGACCTTCTCTACTCTCTAGAGAAATATGTTTCTAAGATCATATAAACTGAAAAACAAAAGACTGCATGAACCCCATTTTGGAGGAGGAAACCCTGTATCTGGAATAACAAACATTTTCATAACGTCAAGACAGGCAATATTCAGAAATAGAAAAAGACAATAGAAGAAGAAAGGGGAAAAAGGGATCAGAAGCCACTGAGGTCTTTATTGCCTACATATAGCGACATGGGTCTTCATTCCACAAGTCCTCCTCTCTCCTTTTTTTTTAATCTATTTGTTATCAAAGCTGAAATAACTACTAAACCTTCCAGAAGAAGTGGCTGGTAAACAGCTCTGTGGGGGTGCTGATCTGAACAAATCCTCCCCTCATGGGCCCCTGATGCAAGTCATTATGTCCGCAGGGCAGGGTGCCTGTGAGACTTCTGAAATCTCATTAAAAATGTTATCTGTTCCTCCTACTTCTTATCAATCAATATGTGATTTTTATTGCTTTCAGTAATAGCTGTCACATAAAAGAAAATACAATTTTTTCCAGGTTGCTGTACTGTTCAGATAGACTAATAAATACACATTTTAGTTACCAGACCTGATGCACCAAACAATATATGAAAAGTAAAGTAGTATTAGAGGATAAACAAAACCACATGCATCCTCATCTCTGGAGACATTGTTAGAGCATTGCTCTGGCTTGGCCTTGAGACTAAATAGGGCTCTTTCAATCAAGCAAACAAACTGCAGCTAAAGAATCCACTCCAACTAAGACAACACTAATTACTTGATCATAAAATGTTAAAAAGGAAATAGGCAAGGTGAAAAGGGGAAAAAAGGTAAACAAATAACATGCTGATCTGCTGCATTTCTCTTTTGCATACCTCCAGAGCTACATGAAGCTCTTAAGGAAACTGCTGGCATGTGGAGCAGGAGCATTTGTTATACATCCAACCATTTACTTGAATTTACCTTTCAAATTCAGAGAGCAGCCTAGCTAATCAACAGAGATAACTATATACAGTTAGCTCTCAGGACTTGGTGCATGTTGCTATGAAGTCTGAACGTGTAGACATAGATGAACAACACATTTCGATTTCCCAAAGGAGAGGACTTGAGAAAAGCTTTAAAATCCTCTCCATTATCTCTGCTACAACTCAGCTGAGCACCAGGAGCCAGCCTGCATCTGCCTCCCCCACTCCTGCAGCACTGCACCTTCCTTCCAGCAGCTTCAGAGCCACTGGGAAATTGCAACAGTGGGGAATGCCTCTGTTTTTGCCCGTCCCCAGGGTGTGAGCCAGGATGCACTCCCTGATCTAGAGGGTCTGGCATGGAGGCATCATCTCACTGGGAGGAGGCTGTTCCCTCCTGTTCTCCCCTCTTTGGGAGCCGTGCCTGTTGTTGGAGCTGCCTGAGCCCCCAGTCATGCCAGGATACTGGCACTGTGAGAGGGCTGCAAATGTTAGAGTGGGCAAGTGAGAGGCTGAGCACATCATGACTTCCCTGAGGCAATAAAAACACACAACATGAGCATCACCAGCCCCTGAGACTCCAGAGAGTCTCTCCCTCCAGAGAGTCTCTTCCCCTTCCAAACGCAGAGATTGGAAACCTGGGGGTGTGGAAGAAGCTAGAGAGTGCACAACAGCCTAATTAATGTCATCATTGAGCTTTAGTTAATATATAAATACATAAGTTATTGGTCCAAGGAAGATGTGCAAACAGTTTAAATCCAAGTGAAAGAGAAAGTAAGAATTATAATCTGACCCTCTTGTCTCCACAGTTTGAGGGAAGCAAGGAAAGACGGGGGAAGGTGGAGGATTGTGCAGAAGTGTGTGGAGAGGCCTTAACCTGCAGAAGCTAGAAGATACAGGATTGTGTGGCAGAAATAATAAATTTCTGGTTTTAACTCATACATGATTTGAAAGAAATAACTGTAAGGGCAGAGACACGTAGGAAAAAAGAAAAGGGCCAGCAGGAGGATTTCAGAAGGAGGCAAGCAAAGGGAGCATGTCCCCAAGCCAGGGAGAAGGAGCAGTGTGCCCAGCACGTGTGGAAAGCTGCACATGCATGGGGGACAGATACTGCAAAGGGAAAAACCGCTCCCCAGGCCAAGTGTTAGAGATATGAGCAGTCCTGTTGACAGGCAATTGAAGAGGAGCCAGTGCTTATCTTCCCCACTTAGACTACTGCGACTTCGTTTGTTACGCTTTGACTTCCTTTTTGAACCTTTGCATCTGTTTGTTTTCTCCTCCTGTGTGCCAAGTGTATAGTGACATTTTACACAATGCTGTTCTCCACTGGGAAAATGCCTGAGGAGCCTTGCACAGAGCCCAGGCTCAGTTCTGGCATGTCCATAGGTGCTGATACCTGGGTCATGCCTTATTTGGGACTCTTTCAGCCCAGGACAGTCACTTTGCTCCACGAAAGCATAACAACGTCAGATTTTATGGTACTATGGGAATAGCAATCCAGATGTTTCAGGAGCTGCTTGAAATTTTTAGGCGTTTCATAAAACAACTGGATAAAAACCAAGCAAGAAGACTGGTCCGTTCACTGAAAGTCTGTTACTTTTACTCATTATGCTAACCGGATGACTGAAAGATTACTGCAAAATAATGAAAATTGTAGTCATTTTTCAAAATGACTGATTTCACTTGCAACTCATCCAGATGTGCTGAGAATATAAAATTGCATAGGGACTGTTTCAGCAATAGTGAGCTTTATGAAACACAAATTGTTGTCACAGTCTCTCCTCTTACACAATGAATTAGACTGAAATAATAGCTGAAAACAACTAAAAAGCAGACAGCACATCAGTGCCTTTTTTCTCATCTTGGACTGGCTCAACATTTGACTTCACATTTTGAAGGAATTTTTATGGTACTCTAGATCTGCTATGACACAGAAAGCTGTTGCTGAAGTGTCCTGAAACTCCCTCTGAACTCTCAGGTCAAACCTCAGAAGGTTGGGAACAGCCAAAAGCATGGAGGGAGTGGGGGGTGGGGGAAGAAATGGGGAAAGAAAGTGTTTCTAGTGTGCAGCATTCTGCTTCAGAAGATGTAAAACTGTAAGATACTAAATTATTCTTCACTCTGTAGCTTGTGAGGAAGAAGAAAAGCCCACTCTCAGCTGGCTTTCTTCTCACTGAAGGAGCACAACAGGAGGGGTTTTTGTGTCCCCTGCACTTTCTTCAGCCATTTTCCCCTCCGCACTCTACCACCATTCTACTCCAGCCCTCCTGGCTCAGCAGCTGGGTGAGATAAAAGGTTTACCTTGCAGTAAGCAAAAGCTTGTCTGCTACTCCCCAGTGGGCCAGGCTTTGTCTCAAGAACTTGCACGTTACTGCAATGGATAAAAAAAGCAAAGAAATTCATTAAAATAATTGAAGAAGGGACTTACGTAGCAGTCAAGTACACATTATAAAAGGAAGTACTTGGATAAATATTTAAGTAAAGCTCAGAACTCCTGCTCACCTCCTGTCAAATCCTGAAAGTAACTAAGCTCCTTGACAGGCTTGCTAGTCTGGTTTTCTAAGGAAAAAGTCCATGAGCTTGAACTTTGACTATGATGTCGCCTCATCATAGCTTTTGAACCCTTGGGAGAATTCACATCATGCTCAGAAGATGACTGGAGTCTCAAAGATAGTTGTGTTCCTATGGGTTTTGGGAAAAACTGAAGACAATGTAACACTCAATCCCAATAGAAAGCCACAGGCAAGAGGCTTAGGTACTCAAAACATCTGCGATGATTTGATAGTTATCACCAGTTCACGTGGGAATCCCAGCTCTACACTACAGTTCTTGCTCAGCTAAATCCCGTCCTGTATATTCTTCCACCACATCCTCTGGTGATGATCCAGCCTCCAAATATTTTCAGAATGTACCTTGGACAACAACAGATTAACAAACTCCTTCTTAGGACAGCTGTGATGTTTATCAAGAAGTATGGCCAAATGAGGACTGGTGCCATAGCCCACTTTTAATCAATCGCACTAGCTCAGTATCACCACCTTTGCCCAGCAAGTGATGGACAAGCAGGGATGCATTTTAGGAAGTGGTTTGGTTTCCAGACTTTCCTATTAGTTGGTTTTAAGTGGCAGTTCGTTGAACAAATGTCAGTGATACAACGAAAGTCCTAGGAGACTGTAGGAAACTCCTCTCCTTGCTGACTGCCTTGAAGGCCACTTTGAAGCAGCCATTTGTCAGAGACCGAGAGTGATACCACAGTCAGCTTGGTGAAATAACATAAAGCTGGAGTCACTAGGAGAGTGTCAGAAACCAGCATCTCGGCTGGCTATTGTAGTCCCACTGTTTCTATGGCTTAATGTCAGCTGAAAAGGAGGTTCTTGGTGATGTAGAAATGGCCAATGTCCATTTCTTTTCATATTCTTGGTAGAAAGGTCAGGCAGAGCTCTTGAAGCCTGGCCTTGAAATTTTTACAGTGACGTTCTGGCAAGTGGCAATTTCATTACTAACCAATATTGTTTTATTAGCTGTTGTGTTATTAGACAGACACACAACATACATTATACCTTTGTACATAGATTTAGCATAGAAACAGACAGCTTTAAATAGAAAATTTTCTGTGTTTTTTTATAAATGGAAACATTAATTACATACCTCCATACTCTGTCTGTTGCTCTGACATTAAGGTCAGAGACAGCTTTGAAAGCATGTAAAGTACACTAAGAATTTTCCCAGACAGATTAGGTATATACTTAAGTTTTATAAACCTACTCTTAACCCTCTTTTTCAAATACCCTTTTCCAGGAGCTCAATTACCGCATGAACAATAGTTTGATTATAACTGCTGTAAAACAAAGACCTGCGTTACATCTTGGTTTTGTGTTGCTTTCAGAGAGCTCTAGAGTAGGCAATAATTTGATTCAGCACCTCAGGGGCAAATTTTGTCAAGTGACTAGGAAGATGCTTCTAAATGCACTCACTCACTCACCACAGAACTGTATGTATGGCATGATTTTTTAAAAAACAAGTATCCCTCTTTCTGACAGGCCATGTTCTCTGGCAGGAAACAAAACTACCTGCTGTGTAGAAAAATAGGAAGGTGTCTACAGGCAAGCCTGACCTTTCTGCATCATCTCCTTCACAGCAAAAGCCCTAAACAACAGGTTTCTGAGGCCCTCTGAAAAACAAAGTGTGGTTTTGCTGACATTCTGACTTATCCTGGTTGTTCCCAGACTGTGCTTTTGTTGGGTTTGCATTGCAGTGGACTAGGAACAAAAGAGGAAGCTTTAATTCACTGGTCCCCCTCCTGCTGCACAGAATTACGGGTTAATGAGATGCTATCTGTAACACCCTGGAAAGGTCCTCCTGCCGGTGTTACATTTACTTATGTAAGCAAGTGCCCACTCCAGATACATTGGAAAAGGATTAAATATTGCTTAAGACAAATAGCTTATTTGCAAAGGGTGTAATGGAGATAAATACTGTGTCAACAGAATTAAAACCTGTCAAGCGTGACTTTAGGTCTGTATTTTTTTATGCTATTTTTGCGATCCTTGTACTTCTGAATTCCCTCTGACATAGTAAGCCATGTCTACACTGCTGGAGAGGGAGACACAGAAAGGCCACAGATGCATGGCTAGTCATCTTAGGAGCCTGATAAACCAGCCTGTCTGAACTCTCTGCTAATGCGACTGCTTTTCAGTTGTTTTGTAGGTTAAAGAACTTCAATGCAAAGTTCACTCCAAAATCTTTTGATTGTATCACTGCCTGTGCTGTCAGCACAACCCAGTGTACAATCCAGATTTTGCTCCTAAATGGAGCAGAACTGATCCTCTGAGGCCATGGCTAAGAGATGAAAGCAGATATCATGTCACAGCAATACACAAAGATTATATTAAATGCGTGCAATTTAATGGTAGAAAACTTGCCATGGGAAAATAATAAAAAAGAAAAAGTTACATTTTATGCATGCTGCATTTCCAGTAGTAGATATCTGAATTTTGCATGCAGTTTCCCAAGAGGCTGTCATGCATCACCTTCAAGATCAAATTTCTCATCTGTATATACTACACAAATTTGGACACAACCGTCACACCGTCATTTGATTCAGCCATTCTTATGACCTGGAAAAGTACAAACAAAGGAGGACATGTAAAATTAGTTGTAGTCTCAGCAAAACATAGTTTCAATAACTCTACTTAATTGTTCTGGAACCACATGAACGATATTTTACGGCCTACCTTAGAGACTGACTGTCTGCATAATCTGATGATCTAATGTGCTGATGTTGTAAAATTTGTGGCATTTTTGTTTCGTGCTCTTTCTCATTGGTTGCTTGACCATATAATTGTGGGTATTCATCTTGCAGTTGACTAGGACATCATAGAATCATGCAATGGTTTGGCTTGGAAGGGACCTTAAAGATCATCTAGTTCCAAACCCCCTGCCACTAGACCATGTTGCTCGAAGCCCCATCCTTGAACACTTCCAAGTGCCTCACCACCCTCATATTGAAGAAATTTCCCCATTTGTCATGGTAAACTGAAAATTTGAAACTCTCTTCACTGCCTCTCCATCACTGTGAACAATTTTTCAAGAGTCTCTAATGAGTATTTGGGGTGGCAGTGACTGCTAACAAACCTACTCATCTATCTATTGATTTGCAAAGGATTATGCTCATTCTGTGAAAAATATAACCATTTCAAATTTTATTTTTCAGCCCCAAAATGACAAAATATGGCCCACAGAATATCAAAAGTGCCTTGCAAAATTGCTTTGTCAGAATGTTTCATTTTGACTCCTTGTTCATACACAGGTCCATCAGATACTGCACAAGTATGTTTATGAAATCCTAGAGAAAGGGTCCAACAGTTATTTACATTCCTGTGAAATGTTTTGATTTCCTTAAATCTCTGCTTCCTAACACAGTAGTTTTCTAACAGAAAGTTTTCAACAACTTTTACTCTTGATTCCCAAACATTCTTTATCAATGTCTGTTGAACTTTTTACTCTTATACTTCTTTAAAAATCCCATTATTTTTCTTAGTCTAGTGCTTGGTCATATTTTAGGATGTTTTTCTAGTTGACATGGCTTATCAAATGAAATATTGTGAAAAAATGTTATTCAAGCTTGTCTGTACCTTAGGATTTCTAATCCTCTTAGTTAACGAGTGCACTGCACTTTCTTTCTCTAAACCTCTCTCACCCTTTGTTTGGAAGCAAGGCAATAGTGCTATTTTTTTTAAGGATTAGAAATTCATCTCATAAGTGCGTATACTTGTCAGTTAATTACCTGTTGATGCCAACAAGAGCCAGTTCTAGCAATATTTGGTCAGAAAGTTGCATATTAGAGTGAACAGGGCAAAAGAAAGCATATTTCTGCTGTTCTGTGGTCTTTGATTTGTCCAACCTTTGCTTTCAATATTTTCCAAAAACAAGTCATGGTTATTATGTAAAGACCAGACTTGGCTCTTTGATAAATAGGTTGGAGCTTGTTTTTTCGTTTCCTGCTCCTGCACTGTAATTTATAATTGAATTGAAGGAAAATTGCCAAACAGGAGTCACATGGAGAAGATTTGCATGCTTCAGCTGATCTTTGGGTCTAGCAGGTTCTCAGAGATGTTGAACTGTCTGTGCAAGCATGACTAAGAGAGATAAAGCTTGCATTGCTGTAATCCCTCCCCCAAAAGATGGGCACACAGTGTGGCTCTTGCATCCCCTGTGAGAACTTTCCTCCTTAAGAGTTTCTGAGTTTCAGCCCTGAAGTGGCCCATTGTCCCCTGGCACAACACCACATACATCTGGGAAGTAGGGGGTGGGTCTGCAGGGTAGCAGGATCCCCTCCCTGTGTGCATCCACAGTGCCTGCAGTACTGGTCTTTCCCTGTGGCCTGCTGCACTGGCTGCATGGGACCAGTGAGAAGCTCCTGATGCTCTGCTGGCACCACCAAGTTTCATCAGCTGCAGCAGGACACAAGGAGACAGAATTTAAAGTCTCTATGGTTGTTGTTAGAAATTAAACATGGGAATTTCTCAATGCCAGTTACTTCTGGGCAGAATACAACCCTGGCAAAAGCAGGGAGGAAAAGCCTCTCTCAGTCCTCAAATAAATTGTTGTTCCACTCATGAGGGCACATAAGAACCACCCTTTCTAAATCTTCCAATCTGAATGAACTTAGAATAAAATTAATTCAAGATTCCTTACCTCCTCCACAACTTTATGCAGCTTTGTTCCTTCTTTGTGTTTAGCTACCATTTATATTATGTCCTCATACACTTTGCTTTTGAGAGTGATGACACTGGAATGTTTGGAGCCGACAGAGCTACAAGGAATTGTTTTGCCAGAAAGTGCTTTCCGGGAGAATGGAAACTATTTGTGAAGTTGGATCTAAATCAGTAAATGGTTTCAAGAAAGCAAGCAGTTTGCATTTGAATCAATCAGCTGAAGTCTAAGAGTTGTGTTACACAAAAAAAAAAAAAAAAAAAAAAAAAAAAAAAAAAAAAAAAAAAAAAAAAAAAATTGAAACATGTTTATGGATACATTTTCCAAGAATTTCAGCTTCTGGTTTTGAAACAGATCTGATTTTACTCAGGTTAAAGTATCTCCCAAAAGAAAAACTTAAATATTTCATTTTCAATTGATCAGTGTTTTAACTTAGCAGACAATGATGTTAGGCAGCAATATAATTTAAAAAAAAAAAGTCCAGTGTGAACAGCCTGAACCACTTGGGATTTTTCAGTCTTAGTTTGGCTTCCTGGAGAAATGCAAGGATTACATGAGTGCTCTGTATAACTGTGTGCCCCTTGACTAATCACCATCAACTTTATTTGTGATCACTGTCTGACTTGAAATTCTCGTCTGGACTGCAGGTATGCTGCAAAGATACTTTATGCAAATTTCATAAATAATGGGAGATGAAAAAGAGACTTAAGCTCATTACAACAGAAGATAGATCAGAAAGGAGGAGTAAGCATCAGGATGACCTCAACTAAAACCCCATTTTGGGCACCTGCATAGATTTAATAAGGCAGCAAAGATGAGAGCTGTAAGACCTGCCCTTCATGAGTTGCCCTGGCTCCTGCTGCAATATGGCATCCATACATTAATACCATCCACACCCTTTACATGCTCCTCACCTGCTTTTTGTACAAGATACCAAACAATGTGCTTTGCTTCCTCCAGCACAGCAAGTGAGTATCACTCCATGGAGTATTGTGATTTACAGATGATGGAAAGCATGCCATATAGAACAGGAACTGAGATAGATCCTTGATTCCCCTGTACCGATGCTCCCAAAACCGTTTACTGTGCTTCCTTAGTTAGATTTTTATTAATTCAAGACAATCTGGTTCAGCTACTAGGAGGAAAGGATGATTTGCTTGTATGTGTTGGTGAAAAGACAGAAATGAATAGAATTCTTTTAAAATGTCAGTCATCATCAAAGCAAAATCCAGACAGAGAGCTTTTGATGACTTTCCCAAAACCCTGGTCTTCAAACAGCTCTGGAGTCCACATCATACCTCCACATCAATCCTCCATGTCAAGCAAGAGTTGAGGCTATTGTTTTGGCTGCATAAAAAGAAGAAGTAACCACATGGCACTCCATACTTGCATGGGAGTGTGGCCACGTTTGCTTTCGTGATGGAAAACTGCTTTCCTAATCAGCACAACCATTTCTATCATGGAACCATCGTGCTATTTTCCATTCAAAGGAATCAAGTCACACTGATTCTTTTCTAACAGCTTAAAGATCAGCAGAAACAATGAAGAGAATGGACCTTACGTAATCCTAAACTGATGCCTGGGATTGAACTCTTGCCCAGTGCTCTCATGCCAACTTCACCAAAACAAGCTCTTTCAGGAGGCTACACTTCTATCCTTTTTCCAGATGTAGTTTTGAGGCAGGTGACAGTGACTCAAGAAGGGGGAGGGGGAGGAGCCACTAGAATTTTATTGAAATGCCTTTTGCAGCTCTTGGGTTATGCATGATTTTATTATTTTTCTGTATTTATTAATGGTTTAAATAAAAGGACAAAATGCCCTTCCTTTAATTTGGGTGATATTAGGCAGGAAGAATAATTCTTTATATCATGTTCAGTGGAAATATGTTCACAAATAATCCGTGCTCTTTAGCCTTGGGCTGTTACCACATTTCAAATTCTTTGTTGGCATGGATTAACCAACAAAACTACACCCATAAGCCCTTCTCTCTCATAGTGGCAGGTAGATTTAGCTTTGTCAATATGAAGGAATATTTGCTGAAGCTTTGTGGCTCGCCTGTGTTTGTTAAAAATTATTCTTATGTCCATATTCCTAATCAGGTGTTGAGAATTCTGTGAAGGGCTAGGTTTGGGTTGAGTTAAATACCAGTGAACTTTTGTATTGTGTGGATGGAGACATCCCCATCACATTCATTCACCAGAGAACAGTGAACTGCAACCATGTGCAGTTTGACTGCCATGAGAAGAAATTTTATTTGTGAGTAGAGCTGGATGTCTTGTGGAAAAATCATTCTCAACATGCTCTATGAAAATTGAATAATTTCTTAGTTTATTGTGATCTATCACTATTTTTTTTCTACTATCAACATACCTGCAGAGAATCTAAACTTTTATTTGGATGGAATTGCCATTATTTAGGCTGCACTTATTGTATCTACAAATGTGGAAGTTCACTGTGTTTGCTGCTGTACAAGCAGAATAGAAGGACAATGAATTTACGACCTGTTGTGTTGGGTTTTCGTGGCCAGGCTTTGGTAGCAGGGGGGCTGCAGGGTGGCTTCTGTGAGAAGCTGCCAGAAGCTTCCTCTACGTCCAGCAGAGACAATGCCAGATGGCTCCAAGACAGACACGCCGCTGGCCAAGGCTGGGCCAATCAGAAATTGTGGGAATGTCTCTGGGATAACAGAAGTAAAAAAAGAAGTAAAAAAAAGGTTATTGGTCAGATGTAATTGCAGCCAGTGAAGAGCCATGAGAATATGGGAGAGGAACAGCTATTCAGACCCCAAGGTCAGTGGAGAAGGAGTGGGAGAAGGTGCTTCAGGTACTGGAGCTGAGATTCCTTTGCAGCCTGTGGTGAAGACCATGGTCAAGCAGCTGTGCTCCTGTAGCCCCTGGAGGATCACAGGGATGCTCATCTCTGCAGCCCATGGAGTACGTCAATGCCTAGACAAGGCTGTGAACCCATGGGAGGCCCGTGCTGGAGCAGGGTCCTGGCAGGGGCCTGCAGACCCATGCAAAGAGGAGCCCACACTGGAGCAGGTTTCCTGGTAGGACTTGTGACCCTGTGGGGGATCCATGTTGGAGCAGCCTGTCCTCAAAGGACTCTACCCTGTGGAAGAGTGACCCAAATTGGAGCAGTTTGTGGAGAATGGTTTCTCAAAGGATGGGCTCACATTGGAGAAGTTCTTGGAGAACTGTGAAGCAGTTGTGTGACGAACTGACCGTAACCCCCAATCCCCATGTGCCTGCACAGCAGGTGGGGAGGAGGTAGGGCTGAGAAGGAGAGAGGGGTGGGGGAAAAGTGTTTTTAAGGTCTTTCTTTCTTCTCATTATCCTGTTCTGATTTGTTAGTAATATATTCAATTAATATCACCAAGTTGAATCTGTTTTGCCCATGACAGTATTTGGTGTGTGATCTCTCCTGGTTCTTATCTCAATTCATGAACCTTTGTTATATTTTCTCTCCCCTGTTCAGCTAACTGTGAGTATCCAGATGCTTCTATACCAACTGAGAAAAGTGAGCAAGTCCACCTTGGCTTTCTTGCTGTTCTTCATCAGGTTTTGCAGCTCTCCTACTTTTCACCAATCAGTGTGAAATATGAAGCACAGCAAAAGAAAACAAGTGAGACATTCTACTGTGTGCTTCATAAGCTCTCTGGTAAGCAACGTGGCAGGCAGGAAAAGAGCCAGGGTCTTGGCAGAGCTCAGATGATCTGAAGGAGAAAAAGCCTGGCTCAGCCAGGAATTCCTGCAAGATCAGCTGCAGGAAGAGTATGGAGAAGTGGCTCCTGCTCCAGGCCAGCTCTCTGTCCTACTCCCTGTCGCAAACTGTACTGTAGGAGATGGTGTGAACACGTGAAGAATTTGAAGGGCAGTAGTTCACAACTGCTGCACTCTACAGACAGGATATCTTTATCACAAACATGGTGTGTGCAATATTAGTCCCTCCTCAGTTCTGTCCCTTGCATAAGACAAATGGGCTGCTGGTGTGTGCTCCAAGGTGTCAGCAGCTGTCAGCATCCTAAAGATCCCCCTCTGCATGATGCAGGCTGTCAGCAGAAGACAATCTGGTCAGGTGTTCTTTTTTCTAAGAATCAACACTTTTCCCTACATTTCAGAGTAAAGAAACTATTCTGGTGGTGACACCTGACTTTCTAGATAACAGGGGCCTAAAAATGGGCCAGGGAAAATAGTAACTGACCTAAATGGTTAGCTTAATGGGAAAGCAAAGGCACCAATGTCAAGAAAAGAAAGATTTATAATTTTGTTTTCACATGGAAAACAATGGAAAATAATCTGCTTAAGCTTGTCATATGGTCCTCATTGGAGACATTCTGTGGTTATATATGTGTGTCTGTATGTATATACATGTGTAAGCTATTATATCAGATTCTGACCTGCTACATAAAGCAAGGATATCTGAAAATATGTCTGTCACTCATTAATTGTTCTTTTCCTTATGCATCTAAAACTTAGGGTTGTCTTGTTCTGAATTCCCAGAGATTTCAACTTCAATATTAACAAAAGTAACTAAAAAGATCCTAAATGTTCTACCTTGTCTAGCTTGCATTTCACTTCATAATACACTTCATATACACAGGCTCGAGGACAGCCCATCTAACCGGGCTGGATGGCACTTGAATAATGTCAATTGTCATGCTACAATTTTCTACTTTGATAAGTGTAATTTTAGGTTCTTCTGAAAAAATGTAATTTACTTATTTAAATATCTATTTCAATTTACATTTAGTGTGATTTATGACCATTATCTCCTATCTTTACTGGAAGCAACCCTTGCTCTGGTAATAGATACAAAGCCAGTGGGAAATGTGAGTAAAATGTGACGATACGAGAATCTTAAAAAATGCTGCCATTGACAAGCTGATTTGAAAAACCCCCACTTATTTCTACTGTGAAATCTGTAAGAGTAGATAACACGTAATTTCTTACATATTGATAGTATTTGGTATTTTCTATATGTATATTATGGTTTTGATTTTTAAATAAAAATAGCTGCTAATCTCAGCTGTTGATATGTCCATGTCTCCTATGACCAAGAAAAACAACACAGCTGATAAAATACCATAAAATGAGCTCTCTGAAATGAGTAATTTTGTTGGGAATGAATCTGCATCCATTCAGTTTAGTAAATCTCAGCATAACTAAAAGCACAGTCTATATAACGTGGCAGAGAGTGGAATATTAATATATCTGTAAGATGTTGACAAGTATTGCATCTGTCATGAGTAGAGGCTGTAAAAAAATGTCCTCTTCATTCTGTCTGTGCTTGATATTTCTTACATTTCAAACAAGGAACGCTCTCATCTCCCCAGAGTTTGGCTGCTGCAGCCCTGCAGTGGAACATTTGCTAATACATTTGATACTGTCATGATGAAACTCAGACTATAATCTGCCAAGAACAGAGGTTGCCAGGTCAATCTTCTGATAAGTATGGCTGATTTGCCTCAATACAGCAGTGGAAAATATGCAAATTCACAGGGTGACTAATCACCCCTTGGGAAAACTTAAGCAACTGGTCTGAACTCTCCTGTAATTAAAACCATCTAGATAATGCAAACAATTGTCTGGTAAACATTTTGCACTGGAAACTTTCTGCAACTACTTATTCTGTGGCCTGGCTTTGTATCTGCCAAGCTCCTCAATACATTTTAAGCTCATTAAGGCTTAGCTCCTGCCAAGGACTTTCTGTCCCAAGTCATCCAGTGCTCACAGGTGGCAGCTCTGGTTGGAGGCTGGAACTATAACACTGTCGAGTATTTGTATCTGAGGGGGCAGCACATCACCTGTCTGTGGTCCCCAGCACCAGCAGAAGTGGCAGCAAGAGAGAGGCAGCTGCACTTTTCAGAAGCACCTGAAACTCCAGATGAAATTACTGAGAACTGGAGATGTAGTACTGGGGGAAAATCAGCATGTGCAATGTTGGGGGCTTGGGATGCATATACATGAAAAGCAAGGGCACCAGCTGTAATTAAAGTCAGGTGCTTGTTACTTTATTTTGTTAAAGCTCCTGCCTTGTTCTCTTGCCCCATTTTTATCCAACATGTCTTTCCAAAAATGGTAGCAAAATGGTTAATCAAAAGACTCTTAACCTCAGTTAGACTTCTGATCTAAAGACTAATAAACTCTCTGATTAGAGGAAACTGCAAATAAGTGCTTTTATCACATGAAATAACAGATGCTTTTTTTTTTGTCAAGTGGGCTCAGTGATTCTGGAAAAATTGCTTTTACTACAGATTGTCGTTGGTTACAGTATTTCTCTATGGGATGTGTTCTGAATACATGTTCTAGATGTCTCCTACTGAGCACTGAGACATGAACGTTCAGGTTGTTTCTTTCCAGCTTCCCCACTCTTCCCTCGGAATAGGAGAACACTGGTAACTGCAGGGACTCTGAGATCTACTGGTGGTGACTTGCAGTGCTTATTTAATAGATCATGAGCTAATAAATAATATTGCACTTGGAAGGGGATTTAGTTTCTGTGGAATGAGAGCTACCAGATGAGGAAGAAAAAATGCAACATTCAAGTATCACATATTTCAAGCCCTGAGTAAGGCAAGAACCAGTGTAAGGGCATGTGTGCATGTGTGCTTTGTACCAGAGACTGGTCACAAGAGAGCAGTGAATTGAAATTTCAATTGCATGGGAGTTCAGCCAGGTCAATATCCAATAATGAACTTGGACCTTTATAACAGGCAAACAGTTGGACTGAGAGATGCTGTGTTGTGTGGTGATTCAGTCCTGAATCTGAGTGCAGCTGAGCTGTGGAACTTCAATTTGCCTGATATCAGTTTCCAGAAATCACTGGTTGGTGGTCCAGAAGATTAGTTTTGTTTACTCACAGAAAGATACAGGAGAGGCTGACACAGAGATTTCCTTGTGCATTATGCTGAGGAATTCCCTTCTCCAAAACTGCTAGCTGACTGGGAGTAGACACCTCCCAGAAAAAAAAAAAAAAAAAAAGGCTGGGGAAGATCAGAATCTGCAATTCACCTTTGATGCCTTTTCCTGGTCTTAAAATCAAGAGGCAGGCACGGTTAGAAGGGAAAAGGGATTTTACCTTGGTATTTATTTTAAGGATCGTTAGGTGCACACATCCAGGTCAAATGCACCTCAATGCACCCTGCAATGCAGACCCCGAAAAGATCTGGTATAACATTATAGGTTTTACTAATTAGCATATCTATCAAAGATTCCCCAATGAGGGGCTCGAGTGAACCCCCCTCCCCAAGGAACCTTGCCCTGGATGGTTCTATCTTAGTTTACAGAATCTGTTCTGGAGAGGACCTTGGGGTCTGGGGCACACTGATCCCTAGCTACGAAGCTTCTAAAATGTTTAGTCTCCTAGCTTGACAAACAAGGCCAAGAATGTAGGCAAAAAGCACTAAAGAATACAGAAGTTGTAAAAAGGTATAAAAGGGGCATAAAAGAAAAGGCAAAAAATCTTCATGGCTTCACCTTAGCTCCCAGACTTCTTGAAAAAGATCTTTGCAAAGCTGTTCAGAAAAATTGAAATATTTTTGGCTGGGAGCTGCTCTTTTGCTGAGGCTCTGCTGTCAAAATTAATTGCTGCTTACTAGTATCCTCCTCCAACAGCATCTCCAAAACATTTGATGGAACTTACTGCAACTGCAAAATGGGCCAGAGAAGCACTACAGGGACATTTGTTTTTCCATTCTAACAGTTCATGTTCCTATTTCTTCAGATACAGTGTTAGGACTAGTTCATAGAGTACAGGCGCAGAAAATAAAGTAGGCCCTTACCACAACCCAAGATGTGACAAAATCCTCTTATCACATCCTGTAAGTGGAAGAATCACTCAACAGAGTTCCATCACAGCTTAACTAGGGACCCTGGGCTAGCTGCCTCATTTTTTGATGGGTTCCTATTGGAAAGTGGGTGCTACAAGAGAGCCAGAGAGGGACTTCTTACAAGGCCATGTGTGACAGGACTGGAGGAATGGCTTCAAACTGAACAAGAGTGTATTTAGATTTGATATTAGGAAGAAATTCTTTACCCAGAGGGTAGTAAACAGGTGGAACAGGTTGCCCAGAGAAATTATGGATGTTCTGTCTCTGAAAGTGTTGAAGGCCAGGTTGGATGGGGCTTTGAGCCTTTCTAGACAGGTGTCCCTGCCCACAGCAGGGGGGTTGGAACTAGATGGTCTTTAAGATCCCTCCCAACCCAAACCGTTCCATGATTCCGTGGTATGTGCTGGATCTTGATCTTTCCACATTGTCGGCCTCTCAGGAATTTTAATTTGTAGATATTTCTATTGCATGCAATCTTCAAGGCAAGAGTTAAAAATCTGCTTTTGAGCTTGGTAAAAGCTATTTTTTTTTCAAAATTTGTGAAACAGAGGTAGATCCAATCCTGGGGCAAAGGACAGAGCATAGACAGACCAGGACTTTACACTGTCAGATGGTGAAGAAACTCATATCCCTCCTGCCTCTCTTAAAACATGTGGGGGACACTGAAGTCCTTTCAGTTCCACTTCTACATCTGTTCTTAGTTAGAAACAGTAAAACTAAATGAAAAGAAATGGTGACAGTTGGGGCTACCAGAAGTAAGTATAAAGGGTGTTTCTTAACATTAGATACTTTTCCAATCCAGAGCATAGAGAAAAGATGTAAATGTCTCAGAAGAAATGAAGTTTCTGTTCCTCTGTGTCTCCTGCTGGTTACCAAATGTTATGGAAGTCTGCCTGAGGCTCACTAACACTAAAACTATTATCTATCTAAATCTAGGGCAGCTGAAGTTGCATTCATATGTTCATTAGAGCTATTCTGGCAATAGAAAATGAAAGATTCTGAAGCTATATTACATCAGAGACAAGTACTTTTTCATTCTCACAGTGCTGCTCTGGCTATATCAACACGGCAGGTTGCCCATCTCATGTTAAATTGAACCAAAAACTGCTGCATACTGTGACAATGAAATAACTTCCAGTACCTGGGCTCTTACACCTAAAACCACCTGACTAATCTTCTCTGCTCTCTCTGCCTGTAGAAGGTCATAATGTCAAGAAATAGCAGAATTCCTGTGCTGCAGGAATTCTACTGGATTGCTGGCTACGGCCTAGAGAGCTGAGCAAAGGACCTGAAAAAGTACCCCTCAATTCTGGTTTTAGGGGTTATCACACCACTAGTGCAGAAACAGTTGCTATTAAGTTGCCAAAACAGAATTCAGTATCATCCTTCAAAAGTGATTTTTCACATATCCAGAAAACTATATTCATCCTGTCAGATATGTTTTCCCAAATAGAAAGGAACGATGTTACTGAATATTTGCAATGTAAGATTTGTTTCGTTTTGTTTTCCTTTTAATATTCTTTATTTGACACATCTTGCTATCATGTTTTGAAATTATATTCTTTATGATTTTCATTGCCATGAATGACAAGAAAAAGGTCAAGTCTCCCTGGTGTCAAGCAATATAACTGAGGGGGGGAAAAAGTGTCTGTGTGGGTTTACAAAGTAAATGAAAATTGAGAGGAAAAAAATGGCTACATCCAAAATAATAGGTCCAGTAGCCCAGTACTGACCAGCATATCTCAGACAATTGCCTCAGCACATCGGCAGCTTAGCTTTTGCCAAGTTTTCTGAAAAAAGTAATTGTACGTGGGAATCTGAAGAACAGTTTTTTGTGATTGGTTATAGAGAATTTCCTAGTGCTAAATACCATGCAGAGGGTAGCATGAAATAAACAATGGAAGTTCTCATTTCTACACCAATGCAAACCACAGAGGAAGGACCTGGGTAGTCGGTGATGACAGACATTGAGAAGGAAAGATAAAGAGTCAGATAGTGGGGAAAACTGGACAGTGATGAAATGGAAGAGGAGAGGCTGATTATTACAGCCTGGAGAGTGTGGGAGAAGAGCAGCAGAAAGACTATCAGGTAGGCCTAGGTGTGCAGCATAGCCGGCAGCTGAAGGCAGCAGGTCATGTTGAGTTCAACAGTGCCAGACCACTGTAGAATAGAAGCTGGGTCTCAAGAAACAGTACAAGAGAGTACTAAGGATGAGATGATGAAAGTGTTAAGGGAACCAGACATATGAGCAGAAGAGTGTGAGGCTGGGGAGAAGCCAGGGCTTGTAGCAAGGTGAAGGGCCAGGCCAGGCAAAAGTTGGGTGACAGGGGTATGGAATTTGAATTTATCTTGATGGGAGAGAGGGAGAGATTGAATTGGAAAGGGTAAAACACCATCAGAGCCACAGAAGCATGATCCCAAAAGGAAAAGGAGAAGGACAGAGAAAAGAGAGAAATGAGAGAAGAGGGAAATGCTGAGAACTGTATAGTGTATAATAAGAATGCTAAATGGCAGGTAGGAAAGAAAGGGGAACATGCTTACAATTTTTCAGTGAACAGATCTGAGAAAGCTGATAGACAGAATATTCTGCAACAGCAGCAATTTCCTGTGTTTTCCTATTTATAGGAATGACCCAGATAAAATTGCAATGTTCCTCATCTTACTTTTCTAGTAAAATATTGACATTTATTTTGTGTGCGAAGAGGATTTGCATGACTAAGAAAAAATATTTCAAACAAGGAAATGGCATTAAGTTTATCCAGTCCTTGCTGCTTCTCTAGATGCTTGGTATTTCAGAGGCTGTGTCTATGAAAGAAATAGCCTTTTCTTTGGTGCAGGAGTTATATTGAATGGTGCTCGGAAAATATCTTCCCTCACAAATGCAGGGGAAACAATAACCCCAAAGAATTTCATACTTGCATATGAACCAAACCTCTGTGCCTGACTTATCACTACACTGCTCCAGTTTTCCTCTGCATGAATTCTACTGGCACAAGTACACTTATACCACCATAACACTGTACTAGAGAAAGACAGATTCCCACCTCCTAATTGCATGCACCTCCTAAATGCTCCTAGTGGAGCATTTCCTATTGTACGAACTTGTGCCATTTGGAATTTTAAAGAGATTTCTGGGAGCAGTAAATTTATGTATGGTTTTCACTTTTTAAAACAAAATAGCAATTCTCCAGGCATTAGAAAAACTGAGCTAGAGAGGAGGAAAAGGTTGTATGGGCAGATTAACATCTGCATTTTTTCCAGAGTTTGGTTTTGGCTTATTATAGGCAAAATGTTGCCACAAAAATAGAATGCAAATGAATCCATTAATATGCAAATATGCAAGTCTAAAAAATGACACTGTAAGGAAGAAAACAAAAATCCAAGGTAGATCTCTCAAGCCACTGTGCAGTCACGTTTTCAGACAGAGAATTTAGTCATCAAACATGCTGTTGGTGGAGCATTCTCAAAACTGCTGCTCTTTTGGAACCCAGAAGAAGTGTGAGAGCATGGCAAGACCTCGCTGTGGCTGTGACTCAATATATCACAGACTTCACCACAGAGGACCCCTTTGAAGATCAGCAGACAACTCAGTCTTTTACTGCTCTTATTTAGTCTGGCACGTCTTGTCTGAGACTGAGAAAGGAGATGACAGTTTTCTGAGATAAACCCTGACCTGAGGCTACCCATTCATTCAGCTGTTTTGGGAAGCCATTTGTTACAAGCCCATGCTCTACATACATGGAGCTTGCCTTTCATCTTCTTGGCCCTTCAGAGGTCATTTTATAAGTTTCCTTTTAATACCATCAGCCTTTTGGGTGAGTTGGGACAGATGAACACCATCAAGGAGAAGAAACACTATCTTGTGTTTGTAAATTCTGCCATGACTCTTTTGTGGCTTATTACCATGTCTGAATACTAGATTAATACTAGACAAAAAAGAATGAAGAATGCACTGGTGCCAAATCAAGAACCGAAACCACACCACCATCAGGCACGAAGTTATGTGATTTAAAACCACATCATTTTAAAGAATAGCCATGCTCAGTTTTTCTTACTTTTTCTTTTTTAGTTAATTGAAGTTTCTTATGTTTTGGACTTTACAGTGCTGTGTCTAAAATCTCTTAGCTTTGACTTAAATGAAAGTTGAGATTTCTCAGTACTCATTGAACTTCTGAGGAAGCCTTTAGGAATAATGAATTGTAAGTCTGACTCTGAAGTCAGCAGAACTAGTTACAACACATGAATGCCCTAGAGATCCAGCTTAAATTAGAGCAAAGTTCTGCTCCCAGCTGAAGCAGCATGAGTGTGGAGTAGCAGACATAAAGATTTGTTCCACAAAAAATGAAAACATACATATACTGAAATGAGAAGATACAGATGTCCAGGTTTTTTTCTGTATTGTTAATTTAAAAAAAAAATAATCCAGAGAAACTGGAATAAATAATGCTATTTTGTAAAACCACAGACTATTTTCCAATTAAAAGTAGATTGAGATATTAGCCAATGATGTTTTCTAGACAAATATTACAATCTTAAATGTAGCCTTGAGCCAATAGTTGTTACAGCCATCTACTCAGGGTGTGTTCATCCCAGAATTTAGTGTATTGAAGAGACACAAACCAGTAACTTCCACACATTGTGCAGCCCAGGATTCATTAGCTGGAGGATATTCTATGCCAGCACTTGGCTGACATGCCTTTTAAGCTTGTTTTCTGTATAGTAAATGACCTGGCACTTCTGGTTGTTGACTAGGCAGAGGGGATATGAACTTGGATGTTTCTGTATCTCCCACACTTTAAGTGTCTTTTTTCACAACTTGCGAATCCAAACCAAATTCAACTAATAGTTTTTGCTTGCTATCCTTCACTGCTGGTGACTGGCTCAGGAGTAGCTGTGGGTCATGGGTTCATCCTCCTCTTTATTCTCCTTAGGAAAACCAGACACGTTGAGAAGGAACTTTTCCAATATTTATGAGTAGATGCTGTGGATAGCTTCTTTCAAAGGATGCAGTAAACAAATAAAGCATCTGGTGTCTTTTATTCTTACTTTTTGTAATCCTAGTTGTGTGTTTAATGCAAAATGTGCTATGTAACATATATATGTATATGTATATATATAATATATTGGTTGAATTTTGATTTTACTGCCATCAAAGGCTTTAAAATTGGATATAATTATGTAATGTGAGGAACATGCTATATCCTTCTACATGAAAATCATCACTGCCCACCACAATATTATACAAAATTATATAATATAATTTAGTATAATACAATATAATACAATACTGACTGACAGCTGACACACTATTGCTTGTTAACTGAGAAACCTCTCCAGAACAAGTCAGATAGAGCAGGAATAAAAGCAATGAAATATAGCTCTGGGTGAGTAACAGGGAAGGTGAACAGTCGTTAGAGAGGAAGTAGAGCTATATATAAGTGGTTTTCAGAAGCCCCAAGGATTCCTGACTGCCAGTTGTCAGTGCTGAAAACATGGATTGAACAGGACATGCAGAGTCGGCTAATGCTCTGCCAGTGCTCCAAGAAAAAGGAACTCAAGCACCAGTAGGAATGCAGCTGAAGGGCTGATGAAGTCCATTTGGCTTCTGCTGGCTGCTTTGTACCTCACTGATTTTTTCCCTCCATCCAGTAATAACTTAATCTCCCTCTGTTTCCTTTGCACATTCTCCTGTATTTATATAACTCTGTAACCAGGACAGTTATAGCATCCGAAGTGGAATATCTGCCCCTTGGTCCCTCCCTGTGGTGTTGCTGGTCTATGGTGGAGGCAGGGCTGGGTACTAATCACTTGCAGAAGGGCTGCCAGCTTCAGACTCTTTCCTAGGTCTTCAAATACATACTTCAATCAAGCTACATAAATCAGACCCGTCTGGGCTTACTGTCCAGCCTGCAGCTGAACTTATTTCTCCCTTTCTGTTTACTGAAAGCTGCAATTGGACATATTAGCCAGTCAAAAGGATAAAGTCTTTACCTCCTTCCTGTAATTTTTTTTTTTTAATTTTCTAAGGAGTATCCAGGCACTTCTAGCTCTGTCAAAGAAGGTGAATTACAGAGGCAATTACTTTTGTCCCTTCCTTCTTTTCTCTTCCTGCTCCCCAAAACAAGAAACAAAATGATTCCTATTAAGGTAAGAGCAGATAAACCAGACCAAATTGCTTTACTCCAGGGGTTCAGTGTACACTGCTCTGCACAGAAATTACCTGGTTTATGGTGCTGTTTGCCTTACACTGAGAGAAAGAATATCGTTTTCAGAATAAGGTCTTACAAAAACATAGACTTCTATGGCAGAGCTGAGCTGTAAGCTGCCTTCTAAAAGCCATATATAAATGAACTCCATGACAGTTCATATTACAGTTATAAATAAAAAGGGATAGAAAAGGCCTCACCTGACACCCTGACTGGTTTTTGCAAGTGTTACTTTGCATTCCTACAAGTCAAGTGAAAATTCCCAAACGCTGGCCATCGTCCAGTGATATTTCCCCACGCCCTGGCTCACCACCTTGGCAGTGTTTGAAGAGCAGTGGTGCATTGTAATTGGTGGTTTTTCTGAGCCCATGCAGACGGCAAGTGTCGTCAGGGAGCATTACTGGGAATGGCAGTGACTTCGAGCCTTGCTCCAAGGCTCTGGGCAGCACAGGATACCCTATGCCTGCACCCCAGCCAGCCAGACACATACCAGACAAACTGAATGCTGAAGAAATGGTGTCACCCAAGCCAGTGTCACCTAATCTGAGTGGCAAAATCCTTCAGTCAGTGATAAGAGAGCATTCTGGAAGAGGTTAACTTCGTTTCAATGTGGCCTTCTGGACCTGCTTCAGAGCTGTCTGCAGCACAGCATCAGGTGTTCTGGTATCTGAAAAACAGATGGCAGGGAGTCCACAAGGCCACTTGCAGTGGCACATACCTGAGGGTACTGACACCTCTGGGTCTCTTAGTTCCTCCCTGGTACAGTTACCATAGACCTTGAGAGACATATTCATCATATTCTTTGGAAAAGTCATTGTGGAGACACTGAATAAAGATGTCCTGGAGATAATCTGAGTATCACCCTACTGTGACAACCCTCAGAGCAACAGAGGCCAGCAGTGAGGTGTTTGCACAGGCCACAGCTGCAACTCAGAGAAGAAAAAAGGGCCACAGACCACCATCTGAAATACTTCTTTTGTCATCTCTCATCCCCCCCTCCTCCCTCTGGAGCTTTCTATTTCAAGACATAGTGAGAATCCCAGATTGCTGCAGCCTTGTCCCCTTCTCATGAACCTTGGGGACACAGCATGGTCTTTTCTGTAACTTCATTCTCCCAAATTCAAAGCCCAATGGGTTTTTTTGTGATTTTATTTACTGATTACACCACACGCAGAAGATGAGAAATGCTGTGGGTGTGAGGTTGGAAAGGATTCCTCACTTGAATATATATTGTGGAATGAAAAAAGCCTCCTCAGTGACTCAAGAGTGTTTTCCTCAACCAGAGAAGAACACAACGGTTTTGGGCTTTCCTAAGGAACTTCTTCTACCACAGCAGCCAGGACTTCTTGAGAAAGAGGTTGTTTCTGTGTCACAGGAAGAAAGGGTATTAAAATTTGTCATTAAGGTCAGGATAATAATCCGGGCCAGAAGTTCTTAACATCTTGGGGTTTATCACTAAGTAAACAAGAAGAAATGAGTCACCAGTAGACCAAACTCTACGAAAAGACAAAAAAACCCACCCCAACCTCAAAAACAAATAAAATCTTTTCCCTGTGGTCTGTAGTCCTGTTTCAGATATGAGGCTCTGTAAGACTACATGTAACTTCAGCTTGTGAGTGACAGAACTAAGAGGACTTGATTAAACCTGCAGCACAGACACAAGCTAAAGGAGAAGGAGCAATGGATAGGATATTTTGATAGACATGGGGAAACTGTGCCCTGTCCTTCTTTTCAGAAGGTATTTTAGGTTGCCTGTGAAGCAAACAAGGCAGTATGTCTGAGATAAAAAAACTTCTTTTCCTATTCCTTCAAAATCAAAAGTTGTTAATGGTTAGGAAAAGGGGGGGGGGGAGGGGGAGGGGGGGGGAAGAAATATGTACCTAGAGGAGCCCTTCTTTTTGATGGAAAATAATAAATAAAGCAATGTTTGGTTTAGGATTAAAGAGTCAAAGTGTTTGTGTGCTGGCATACAGACCATTTCTGAGAATATCAGAGATGGAAAGAAGCCTTTCCTCACACCTGTGAGCTTTCACAAGGGAGCAGAGAGCAGACAGTTCCCTGCCCTCAGTGTCAGGCAGTACCCAGTGACCCAGTGACAGTGCAATGATGCACTCTTTCCACTGATGGTAGCAACGCCCCAAGACAATTCTTCACCAGGCAGCCAGCAGGAAATACATCTTGGTTTGGTCTGGCCACATTGCGCACGCAGTTAATCCCTGTAACTCCCATGACAATTAGAAACTCTGATTTAGTTCCTAGGAAGACACTGCCTTGCTATTTTAATGACCCAATTATTTTTACAGTGGCTGTTACACCAAGACTTGGCTTCCAAACTCTTCTCTGCAGGTCAGACAGTTCTCCACAGGGATTGTCACTGGTGCAGGGACTGTCACTGGTGGCTGTGCAGGTGTCAGCGGTGGCACCTGCTAGACACCAGTGCCATTTGCTGCCCTCCCCTGCAGGCAGGTGACTGAGTAATGAGTAGTTCATCTGAGGACATGCTGTTGCAAGCTGTACTCACTGTTTTCCATACACCAGTTTGTTACAACTCTTATCTAAAAGTGCCCTATATCAGCAGGGTTAGTCTAGGTTCAAGTGTGACTACAAAGCTCACAGGCTGCCTGGATGCTGGGGTCCAGCTGCAGTCTTCCCTGTCCCTCTCCCAGTGGGTGTTTGATCAGTGAACAAGCCTCAGCATGAGCCCAGTCAGCATTTCTGGAGGCAGATGATCTTGGGACCAGAGCAAACTTTCTCACCTAACTTGCTGACTCAGGATGCTTCAAGGCAATGATCTCATGTCCCATTTTGCTAATCCTTTCTCCCCTTTCAGGAAGCAGCTGTTGATTGCTTGTTGGTTGGCAACTTGATTAAATTGCTGCTTTTGAAATCAAAGGCATCAGTAGCAGTTATGCTCTGTCATTTCTGTGCTGACCTTCAAAACATTCTCAGCTAAGGGCCATCTGCCATTGCAGTCTAGCGAGCCAGTCAGGGATAACATTTCTATTGCATAAGATTTCACAGCAATTTGACATTTATTTTCATTCTGAACTGGAACTAAAACTCAACACACTCAGACTTTCCCTGTCATTGAAGTTCTTAGTGCTAACTCAAGGAAAATATTTTTTTATTCATAATGCTGCAGTATTTGATAAGGTAACAGTATTTGCCTTCAGTAATACTGAAAAGTTGAAGTATAATGTTGGAAAAAAATTATGAAATATTAATATGTTAAATTTAGTTTAGTGATGCATTTAGATATATTGACCGCAATGAAACATGAAAATATATCTAAATGAGGAATTCAAAATATTTTGAGTGCATCAAGCATAATTGGGAAAACAGAGACAGCAGATTTGAATCTGGTTTTGAAAATGTAGTGGTATTTAACATATATTTGCAGCATCATATTTCTGACAAGAGATATTTTTCTGTCTTCTGTCCAAAATCTATGTCTGGTTCTAATAATCAGATGGTGTCCTGGTTTAGCTAAATACTGTCTTACCCTGCTCCTTAGTGCAAGAGTTCTAGCTTCCCTTCAGCCATGTATCATTCCTTTTCCTGTAGCTTCCGGGACTGTTTCTGGGTGCATGATGGTGACTGACAGTCTTCTGCTGGACTCTTTAGTTAAGCTCTGTGACAGACTTTTACAGCTCCCTGCTGCAACTTGCTGCCAAATCCCTACCCAGAAAGGTCTCCTAAGTTGTCTGTTGCTGGCTGCTTGTAAGATCTGTGTGAGCACTGCCCCACTGACTTGTCCCCATCCCCTTGCCTTGACTAGCAGCAGTTCTGCTGCTTCTCCTTTTCCCACTGCTGTCAATGTTGGCATTTTAAAAAAATTTCAGAGCTGCTCTGTCAAGATATATATTTGGACACTAAGTGCAGAACATGTCTGACTTCAGACCCTTACTTCAGGAAAAAAACTTACTAGACCAGCATTCAGCATTAACCTGCCCTCTTCCCTAATTAGATTTTGCTCTGTGCTTCAAGTATGATTTCCTTACTCCATGGTATTTAACAGCATGGGCCTCTATCACACCAGAGACTGCTCTCCTCTCCTTGAGACAGACAAGCTGGTTGCAGTGAAAGGACTTGGACATGCCTTTTACAGGTAAAAACACCCCATGGCCTACCAGTAAGAGAAGGAAATAGAAATGTCATGACAGTTTTTCTCTAATAGCATCCAGACTGGCTGTCTTCCTGGAAATCCCAGAAGGTTTCTCCATTCTATTGGACTTTGGGGAAGAAATGTATAAGACGTAGTTAAAGAAGTTGATTTTGAGAAGTTATTCTGGGGCATTAGCACTGCCTGCTTTCTGCATCATGGTTAAACCTTACAAGAGTGCCCAGAATCTTAGGAGAGTGCTCAGACCACTGGACAGATGCATTTTGTGTAAATTAGTAGTAAAAGGAGTTCAGGAAACAATTCAGATATGTGAGCTTCCACTCCAGCTGTGGGGTACAAGGTTCATGAAATGTTTTCATGCATGATGTCTCGTGGCAGGTCTCATGCTGTTTGTACCTTTGTGTTTGACAAATTGTTTTAAAAAGAGAGCAAAGATACTTGGCCCTTTTTTTGCCATGTATTTGGATGTACTATTATGGTGTCAAGTAGGATAGATCACCACACTGATGTCAACAATATTTAAAAGACTGTAAAACTGAGACTAGTTAAGGGTTGTGGCAGACCTCACAGACAAACTTCTCCAAGCATGAAAGAAGGTACCTAATGTTCTCATTCAAGGTAGGATATGAAAGCAATAAAAGGCTAAAAACAAATCCAAGAAGAGATTTAGGCATAGTGAATAAAGTGAGCATCTTTGTATCTGTCTGATCCTTAAAGCCTTTCAGAATGTGCTTGTGTATTTTGCATTAAAAAGTCAATGAATAAAACCCATAAAGGCAGGGCATCTCTCTTTCAAGAGACCTCACTGAGATACAATTACATTCTTACAGTTTGCTATCACTCTCCAGACTTGTGATCTTCCTCTTGGCCTGACAGTATCTAATCTTGGCCAGGAGACGCCTCACAGTTATCAAGTCTCCTTCCATGAACCACCTTCTGAGGATATGGCAGGTGACACCATGTTCTCCTCAGCCTGAAGAGACCTGAAAACACACAGGTCTTTGCATTCTAGGTAAGTGCTTTAACCACAAGCATTCAGCACAAATAGGAGCAATAACATCTCATCCAGGATCAGCAGCAGGTAGGGCCTATGAAAAAAGAAAGAGATGGGTGGCAGTGCTTGAATGGGTGGCTTAGGTGCCTTAAGTTTTGGAAAGTACAGTTTTCTCTTTCTCTTTGACATACTATTCAGACTGAGCTGCAGGAAAACATCTCAGTCCCTGTGTGTGATAGTGCTTCAGATGAATCCCACTTTGATCTTTTCCTCTTGGCTGTTTTATGGGCTCTGGTGTTGTGTGTCCAGTCTCCCCACCTCTGAACTCTCTGTCTGCAGCACTGGGAAAATAAGTGGTGCGGACAAGGCTGTGAATTCCACTCTCATAGCCAAGACCTCCAACACTAGAGTGTAACAGTGTGTGGTATCATCTTTAGTTCATGGAAGTAGAAAAATAGCCTCTGGAAACAAATGCTACTGTAAAACAGGTGTGGGAATGATACATTTTTTTCCTGCTGACCAGTATATCTCAAGCTATCATTTCAATTCAGACAAAAATGCTGCAAATATTTGGGCAGAGTTCTAAACAGAAATCACCTGTAAACTCACCATAACCCAAGAAATACTCCTAAGACCTCATATCCAGACTATCTACTCCCAAGCATAAATTTCTCTCCCAGAATTTAGAGTGAAAGAAATTCAAAGGAACAAATGTACTCTTCATCTTTTCACGTCTTCTAAGCTTTAAATGTTTTCTGACATGAGTTATCTCTTTTGATACTTTGGTACAAAGCTAGCAGAACAGAATCCTTAGAACAAAATTTTTAAATGTAGAGTTTTAATTTAGTATAAATGTTTACTGCTTCTGAAGACAAATTCTATGTGTGGGAGTCACCATTTACAGAGTGGACCTTGAACATTTTATCAGCTGGTATCACTACAAATATTGAAGGGTTTTCCTGCAGGTTCCATTTTTCATCCCCCTTTTTTCTTGTCTCCTCCTTTGAAATGCTTCATTGTGCACGTTTCTCATTGTCAAATGTTTTTAAATTGCTTCTGGCAGAAACGTTTTACAAGTGGGGAGGATGCCCCAGGCTTCTTCCCGGAAAATAGGAGACTCTGTGTGTGGGGAGGCTGACGCCAGCTCTGCAAACCTTGTAGCTTTGCATAAAAAAAAGTATTTTTTTGAGTAAACAATGGAATCCATTATTTACAGACCGTATTGTAAACATCTGTGGCAGAGAAGTCTTCTTACTGTATGCCTGCAATGACAAGGGCAAACCCAGCACAGGAAGAAGGAAGGACCAACCCACTTAACAGAATGAGACTTACTTGAATTCATTTTAAAGCCACCAACAAACAATCAATGGTTTAGCTGACGCAGGACATAAGCAATAAGAAATATTAGGATACCTACGTGACATTCTGGCTCCATCAAAACAAGCAGGATGTTTGAAATGGGATTAGAGGTCAAGGCTCATTTTCTAATCTTTTTTTCCTAAAGAAACCTCAAAAGCAAAACAACTAAAATTGCTCAGCTTAGATTGTAAAAGGAGTGTTAAATTACGGTTTTCTGGTTGATTGAGGTACTTAACACATATTTTTTTAGACACTTTGATAACTACACAAAAAAAGTGAATGTTGTGCTACCTCTAAAAAAGGAAATAAAAACGATTCCTTTATGGACCTTGGCAAAGGACATTTCCACATTGTTACTGGCTGGCTGAGCTCTTGGCCTTAGGTCATCTGTTGTTTCAATTAGTCATTAGTGCTTTTGACTTCAGTTGTTGTATTAACTTCATTGCCTTGGAACCGCACTGAGGAGAGATTGTCCATCATTCTTTGCCATGTTGTACCAAAGGCAGTCCTCCAGGAAGTCCCCACAGCCTCTCTGCTGTGCACTCATCCCAACTTTGAGGCTCCAAAGAATGTTGGGGCAAATGTTTGCTGCCATTTTTTGACAGAAGACTGAATTTCTAACTTTTATTCCTCCCCAAAATACTCCCTACTTCAGCTGTTGAAAGCAGCCAGAACTAGAATTCAGGTTTGGTTCTCTCCTTTTTTTTATAAATTTGGTTTTCACATAGTTAATCAGATACAATAATCTGTTTTCACATTCTTCTACCATCAAACCTTTTCCTGATTTATATTACCTGTTTTAGCTAATCCCTTTGCAGTCAAAGGTACAGAGTGTGTCCCCTCTGTCACAGCCTTCTTGTCTCTGCCCACACTCCCTTAAGGCTGGCCTGATCACCAGATGCTTTTCACTTTTCACAGGCTTTAGACAATGCAGATCTTGGTGCAACTGGAGTTACTGTCATCAGCACAAGATGGAAAACCTGAATGTGCTTCTGCAAAACTCAATCCCAACTGATGCTTTTGTGCTAGTCGACACTACCAAATAAAGGTTACCTTTCCCAATGTTCTAGAGAAACAAGTCACAGAATCTAGAATAAATGCTATTTCTTATATACTAGTATCTTGCCTGTCCAGAGGAAGCTTTTGGGAGGCAATGGGAAGTTAGTCTGCAAGAACACTTCAGACTACTCAACTTTGCCTCAATCAGAAAAAATGTTAGTGATACTCTCTATATCAGCAGTTATTAAATGGTGCGTTAGTGCTGGCTAAAGCCACCGTTATAAACAATTGTACTTAAAAAAACTAAGCCAAGAATTTTCCTTCTTCTCATTCTCTAAAGTTTGTCATTTAAAGCTCATCAGTTAAAAACTTACAAACATCAGTGAATACATTTGAACAAGCTAAAAATTATGTTTCTATATAAATTTCTTTTTGTTTCCATCTTTCAGACAGCAGGAATTCTTCTCTGTGACATCAGTCAGAATGTTGCAAAAATGAAGAGGTTAAGGAACTTGGATTTTATTACTCACAGTGAGCCATACTGTGTCTTATGAAGAATTCCTCTGTACATGTGTACAGGACTCCAAAGGTAGGACTAACTCAGGAGCTTGTGAGATTTGTTTGCCAAACTTCTAATGATTTTTTTTCCTTTCTTGCTAGTTTTTTAAGGTAAAGATACTTAGCAGAGTGGCTTGATTTACTAAACACAAATTATTACATGGACAACTATGTATGGCACAAGTGAGCATACTTGCTCTATTCATTGGAATAACTCTGTCATACCAGGAGTGGATCTTGCCTGGAGCTGTTAGCCAAGAACAATCTCTTCAGCAAAAGGAATTTCTAGTGGCTAACAAAACAATTATTCTAATTGTACAACCTAAAAACTGGTCAAGACATAGAAAGCTGGAGATGGTTTGCTCATTTATTCCCTTCCTAAAACAATGCAAGAGTGTTCCCTACACAGCAATTCATGTAATGCAGATTTTATGTAATCTAGCCTGATTTTAAATAACATAACTTTACAGTTTTCCAGACACTTTACTTGGGATGCTGTTCACAGTCTAACAGACTGTAAGAAATAATTGTTTCTTTTCAACCTACAGCTTCTTTTTCAGATGTAAATCATGACGGTCAGTGCACCCCAATGATTCTGTCTCCTCTCACCTGATAGAACCTTCAGGATCTTCTGGGACAACATCATTCAAACCATCACATTCCTGCTAGACAGGCTGTCTGGATGCAACATTTTCAACTAGACCAGAAATTATTGTGGGCAAATATGAGGGAAAAGAGAACAAGAAAAGATAAACTGGTTAAAAAATGCAAGCTTGTAACCCTATTCTTTAATAGATTAAAATGTTGCCTTTGTGACCCAGGGTAGCATTTGTGTGTCTTTAAGCCCAGTTCTGGCTATAGTCAGGTAGACATTGACTGACCTAAAGCTGTGTCAGTACCAGCAGAAAAGGCCCAACAGGTGACCATGGCGACATCATCCACTGCTTTCTTTTGCAGAGTTCACAGCTGGTGACCCTTGCTCAGTGCCTAATCCTAAAGGTCCCATTTCCCTATGCATTTATTTTTAAAATATTGACTTAATGGGATGGGACAAAAGAATGTGGAATGTGTCCTGAACACCCATAGGAAACAAAATGGTTTAGAGATGGCTGTGGATGCCAGAAAATCTGCAACACTGAACTTGAAAAGCTCTGTCCAGGTCTCTGACTACAAGTAAAAAGATAACCTGCTTTGGCACAGACAGTGATGCTGCTGTTCAAAAACAGACCAAGTATAATGGTGGCAGGGTACGAAGAAATGTGTGATGAGAGATTAACATCATGGCTTTCCCAGCCCTGAAGTGTAGGACTTCACCTTTGATGGTGAAGCCATCCCAAACTTGGATCTTCCAGTAGTGGACAGGAAGTCAGAGGGGTGGACTACACAGAAAAGAGCAATGCTCACTGTTAGCATCTTGATTTTGCTAGAAATTCCCATCCTGAGCCATCCTCCACCTCTACATACACAAAAGTAGGTGCATGATTTTCTTTTACACACTATTTGTCACAACCTATAAGAACCCTTGTACATTTTCCAAAAGAATAAATGTAAAACAAAATTTAGTGAATGGCATTTTTTTCCTTTTTTCCCCTCAGAGTACTTCATAAAAGTATTTAACATAGCCAAATAAAACTCATGTTAATGATGAAAAGCTTTAGGTTCCTGTGGCAACTTATATTTAACTGCCTTAATGAAAAAAGGGCAAAAAAAATTGTAACTTTTTCCAGAACTATAATGATTTTTTTTTCACTCTTATAGCAGGAATCATATATATGCCAATGGTACATAAATTAGCAAATCTCCTTCAAATATTAACATTAATGTATGACATCATGAACTTTATGTGAAAATGGAGGAACATGAAGTTCTTTTGGCATTCTATATATGCACATTTCTCACCTTAAAATAAAAGCCATTAGTGGTGATATTTTCAGTCCAGTTCAATACGTTGTTTTCTCGAGCATAACCAAGTGATCCTGTCTTTTAAGGGAGTCTAGGACAAGCACTTGGCTAAGTCTAGCCTATCAGACCTGGAAAGGGAATAAATATAACACCAGCATTGTTAGGAAATGTAGGTTTGTAGTGCAGAAAGGAAAGGCAGATTTTGCTTTAAGTGTTTTAGAATCATTAGAATCACAGAACCAGTAAGGCTGGAAAAGGTGTCTAAGATCATCAAGTCTAACTATTAACACTGCCAGGTGCATGTTTTAAATTGCATTTTTGAAGAGCACAAGCTTACTGTCATTGAGGTGAAGGAAATCTTGATACAGACTACATCTAGCAGATGCACTGTAGAATTAAATAAGTCTAGGTAATGTTTGTTTAGAGCTGGAAACTGGAAAGTTCACATTTACTACTGAAAGCCAGTTTATACAAACCGAAAGTCAGTCTGAGTGTGAGATCTAACGAGGGACATTTAAGGACCATATTATAAAAAAAGATGGAGAGCAATGGAGTTAGTGTCCTGCCTCACCTTTCACAAAGCTTTCAGCTCAGATCTGATGGAAAATGCCATTCCTACTGTGTTTTGTTATTGCCTAAGGACAGACATTTTTTAGGCCCCTTCTCTGCAGCTGACTTACATCCTATCTGCATGGTTTTCATCCTTAATGTCAGATCCGTAATAACATCAATTCATTATCCTATGGAAGTAAATTTCAATCCAGTAGAGGCAGCATTGGGAGGCATATGGCAAGTAGCCTGCAGCAAACTAATCTGCCGACAAACCCCTCCTCTCAGTGCTTTGACTTTGACAACGTCTTTGTTTTTATGCAGTGCTTCAGCATTTCCATTACGTGTGTTTAGAGGAGGGTAGGCTTCTGTAACATTTTCTCTGAAATTAAATCCCACTGCTTTCATTCTAGAAGTGAAAATCCCTCCTAGAAATTCTTTCCAGCCTCTGAGTGCCCTTTCTGGGTACCCTGCGGCTACAACCCTATCATAACACAAACCCCGTGGGTTTCAACTCAGCTGTTCAAACACGTGGATGACCTGAACAGTTAACACTCACTCAATCCTTTTATCTGTCCCGCTTCAGCTCTTTGGGAACAGCTCTTCATTTTCTCCGTGTTTGTATAAGGGCAAGTTTGAATCAACATCTCTTCATCACAACACATCGTCTCTGGGAAAAACACTTATAATTGTTAAGGGAATGAAGCAAACAAGCAAGCAAGTAAGTGTTGACAGGTGCATGTAATCCAAAAGTTTAGTGTCACTGTGCTGGAACACAATTGCCTGAAAGAGAGAGGAAAGAGGAGGGGTTTTGTTCTTAAAGTTCCAATATTAGAATATCTCAAGGGACAGACACAGTCTCTTTAGAGCAAATATACTCCTTTTGCATTTTGAGCCCATCTGCAAATGATTCAGAATGTGTTTCAAAACTTGAAATTTGTAAAGCTTTCTTCATTCTCCAACTGAACAATATAAAGAATTTTTCAATGGTATTTTATTGAAAAATGTGACACTACGGACATAGACTGATCATCCATTTCACTTACTAGTCCTTTGCAAAAGCAAAGGGGGATGAAATAAGAAATGTGAGTCCAAGTAACAGGACAGTTGAAACTGAACTTGCTCAGAAGTCAAAGTTCATGAAAGAGAGACAAGAAGGAAAAACACCCCAAAGAATTGTTAATGAACTTTTCTGTTCAAAATACAAATACATGAGAATGAATTCAGATTTCAAAAAACAATGTAGATCACGCTTTTCACCTGTCTTTGCATTGCATATAGTCACTGTGTTTTTAGTCTATCATCTGCTGCCTGGAGCTTCTTGAACTGGAGAGATGTGCTATCATAACAAAATTCTGCTGTGAACTGTTTCACCACAGTCACATTTCTCCCCACATGTGGTTGCTTTTCAATGGTTCATAAAAGCAAATCATGCACACAGAGGTTAAAACTACATGTTGTCTGATAAAAAGCACTGCATAAAGCCAAGCTATCCATAGTATCTGTGTTATTAGAAGCTTTATGTCACTTTTTCCAGTCAGATGGTGCCTGATCTAATGTCCATCCAAGATTATGGCAAGATTCCCCTTGAATTAGTGGATAGTGGATCAGCCCAAAACTCCCAACAAAAGGAAGCAAAGAAAGGAGACTGCAGGCAAATACATAGTGTGCAGAGTTTACTCTCAGTGATTCACAGAAGCAGAGGTGCTGAGGTCTTGGAATTTGTATTTTTCCTCAGCCATGAAGACTTCAATGTATGAGGAGCTGAGGGAGCTGGGTCTGTCATCCACCTCTACTATGTGTGCCAAGTGAGTGTAACCATTAGGCAGAGACATGGGCTGCAGCCCAGGCCCTGAGATACTGCAGTCCTGTGTCTTCCACGGCAGAGATTCAGGAGGGAAGGTGGGGAGAAGTAATCCCCCAAAGTATGTGAAATCCTCCAGCTGGGCCACCTCCTGGAGATGATGGAAAGGGAATTTCAACTGTAGACTCCAAGGCCTCACATTTTCATAGGAAGAAAGAATGTGGATTAAATAGATACCATTACTAGTTCTGGAGTCAGGGAGAGGGAGGCTCTGGACACAGTTCACAAGCCATATCCCAGATTAGGCCTCGGAGCACACATAGAGCCTGAAGACCCATTCTGAGGGAGGAATCAGCTTAGGGATGTAGTTATTGAGAGCAGCACCTACAAAGTAAGGGTAGCCTTGTAAGAGGCTACATGTTAGGTTTGTAAATCTGAGATTTGTCTGATGGCTCTCATCCTAAACATGACCTTCTTCTAAACTCAATGTTCTCCTAAGAGTTGTCCTGGTGCCCCGGTTGCCCTGGTGGCTTGGTGCTCCTGGACAAACCTTTGAATGATTCTTAAAAGGCAAACTGTAGACAGGTCTTACTCAATGTGGATTTATTATGCTCAAGCATATCCCAAATCCCCAAAGCAACAAGTTTAACCTATGTGATCCATCAGACTGTTCATTAGAGTTTCCCTCTTCAGAACTCACAGGTGCATTTATATGAGATGGAGCACCTTGCACTAGCAGGAGGTGATATTTAATAATAGATCTCAGACCAGCCTTGTGTTAATAATTTATATAGATTCTCCATTCAAAAATGTTATTTTCTGCTGTCTATGGAAACTCTGTGCCTATTTCCTAAGTCTGTGATTTCACCATAGTTTACTTTGTGAATACATTGCTCAGAGGTAGATCCAGCCAGCAAAATGACTGGGGGAAAAAAAAAGACACCTTTTTTCCTCTTATCAAAATAGCCAAAATGGTATTTAGTGCTGATTGTGATGCTACTAATAGGAATAATGAAAAGATATGCAAAAGAGCTACATTAGCATAGCCAGGTTGGCTACAGATGTAGATATCCCTCACTTCATCCTATGCATAACTGGCTGAGAGAGCTCTTAACTAGTCTCTTTGTTCTTGTGCAAGTTGCTGTGAAGATTGCCCAAGCTACAACTGAAGATACAATCTGAGCACAGTGACTGCTGCATTCCCAGGAACAAAGTTTTAAGATGACAAATTCAAACGCTTTTATCTGAAGGCAGAATCTGACTTTCAATATCTTGATCATAGGTGACATATTAAAGAGAAAGCATCAACATAACCTCGATTGCCCATTGTGACTTTGTGTACCTGGCAAGCAGAAACCTTACCCTTTCACCTGTCACTGAAAATGATTTGATATGGAAATTAGGCTGGAATTCCACAGGGCCATTGTCACAGTTATTCACATTGACTTCAATGACTATTGCCATAATAAACATCACTAAAGCACCAAGTGCCCGGTCCTGATGGATTGCTTCATTAACTAATAATTGCAGGCTATGACCAGCTTGACCCTGTAGGGTGTGTGTTCTCTCCCCTTGAAAGTACTTCTCAAGTAATTACCTGGCTACTAGTGAAGAAACCATCACTACTATTTTTAAAACTTTCTTCAGAAGTTCAGAAAGTTTCTTGCAATGCACTTTTTAATTTTTTAAAAAAAAATTCTCCAGTTTTAATAGTAAGTGTTCAGAGCATGTATGCATGTGTGTGTGTGTGTGTGTGTGTGTGTGTCCCCATACTGCTCTGGGGATTATAGATCAATACTGTGTAATTCACTTTAGCATCATCTGAAAATTCTTCTATGCCAGTGGTCCAACACAAAGTTGGTTTAGTTGAAATGTCAACCGTACTCTAAACATTTGCAAAAGTATATATTCCTTTCAAAATACTAATAAGTATTTAAGAGAACTAGAAATGTTTTAATTGAAAGCAAAGCACTGGTCCCACAACACCAAAAAGTCCTTCTGCAACTGTAATCACAGTAATAGGGCCTGCAGTTCTTGCAGAGCTGGGTGAATGGCTGGAAACCAGCATATCAAGAAAGCAAAATCAGTCCACAGGTATTGCCCAGATATTCTCTTGGCTGACATACATGCAGTTCCTGTCCAAGGGTCAGAGAATAATTCACTTAGTACCCTGAAGCCAAACCAGTACGTAACACAGGACACGTTGTTCTTCTTTAGAGTTTCCTCAGTACCCTGTACAGTCCCAGTCTGTCTGTCCCAACTCTTCCTGTTCCTGAATATGCAGCTCCTCCAAGTCCCAAACAAAGGATGCTCAATGCAAAAAAAAAAAGATAGGAAGGTAATGATATCTTCTAAATATTTGCTGTGGGTGGGATTTTCCCCACCACCTGATATAGGGGAAAACCAGATAAGGCACAGTCACCTAAACCAAATGTCCCTAGCAGATACATGCCAGTCAGCAGAAAGGCTCTGATTTAAAGTATCAGCACACAACAAATATAATCAAAAGGGGGTGAGTAAAGGGAAGCCCCTGACAATAGTCACTGGGTTTGATGTCAGATCATGTATCAGGGATCCATATTTGCTGTTGTAGCAGCTTCATGAAAAGCATTTTAGTGCTTTAAGGATCATCCAAGTGGCATGTGATTGCTAAGAGGACCCAGGAAGGAGGGAGCTGAAGGATGGGGAGATTAATGGAAAGGTGAAATATGTGGAAGTCCCAAATACCTATCTCAGTATAAACACAGCTAGCATGAACCCCTTGACCTTTTGAACCGCCCACAACTGCTAGATGTTAAATGCTTCTGGAAGCAGTGCCATGCTGGGTTTTTTTGCATAATTAAAGGAAGTTTGCATTCGAATTCCTTCATCTGTGGTGGTGTCACAAACCACTGAAACTCTAAGAGCAAATTATGCAAAGTGGAGGTATGACACAGCTTCCTGATCTGGTCATTTTGTGCTTGTAAGATACACATACATTTAACTGCCATGTATGAAGAACACCTCCGGCTGGAACGTCATCCTAAGCTTGCTTAATTAGTCAATTGAAGTAATTCCATATGTTTGACCCCAAACTTCCTCAAGAGTTCCCACCATCGATCAGAGGGAGGTAGTCACAGACACAGGAAGTAATCATGTTACCAAAACAAACTCAGCTTACAATTTGACAGTTTCATAGATTTCTTATGCCACACTGCACTGAAAAATAATAGCAAAAACACATTGATGAAGAGATTCAAGCCATAAGTATTTTTAATTATCAGTTTAAAACAGATTCATTGTGTCTTCATACTACTTCATGCCTTATGTTTTCATCCACATAACTAACTTCCTGAAGTTGATTATGCTGTCATTCTTCTCTCCCTGGGGCTGAGTTAGAGCAAATCAAAATAACTAAAGAAGTCCTCACAGTGTGCAACCCAATGAGTAGATAACAACTGAAGAGCCTCTGTTTGTCTGGGTCTTACTGCACTCTTAGGAACTGTATTGAAAACAAGCTCTTAACAAGATGATGTTGAATTTTCCCATGTGATTGCCTAATTTGTCTGGGTTGCTACTATACAATCCAATACTACAGAAGCTGATGTATAGTCTCATTTTCCCTTATGGCTTTCTCATAGTCTCCATTTAATACAATTTAATGGTCAAGCTACACAGCCCTGTGCATCTTTCTGTACTTGCAGTAATTGTATTGGAGCCTCCAAATGCGGTGGGCCCTTTTCAGATTTTCATGGTGAGTTGTTGTGAGAGGCACATGAGCTGAGGACATCCAAATGGAGACACTCAGTTGCAGGTAAAACAGATCAGGAGTAAAAAATACCTAAAAATAGTGTCTGTATTTATAGTCGACCCTAAAAATAATGAGCTTTTGTCTTGTTTTCTCTCTTGCTAGGACTGTGCCCTCTTGGAAGAGGCTTCTCCTTTCAGCACTTAGGCTTCCTTTGGGCACCACAAGGTTCGTCATAGAGGCAGTAGCAAATCTGATGTTAGGTTTGATGTGACCACAGCCCTGCTAGCACCTCAATTAGCAGCCACAACCAAAAGGAAAAAATAAAGCATGGGTAAGAAGAACTGTTGCTTGCTTGGCTTTGTATGAATTACTTTTCTGCCAAGAGCAGGTAATAACCTGCACTTGAACATGGTTGGCAGTTCAATGCCCCTCCAGCCCACAGTGACTGGGAAGCTGGTTTTCTCCAGCAGAGGATGATTCCCTGGAAAAACAGTTTGTGGCTTCATGCTCCAGCGCTGCTTCCAGAGGCTGAGTGATCACCAGAGTTACATCAGTAGGCAGGAAGTGGGGAAGCCAAAACACCCCAGGAGCAATTAAAATGCCTATCCAGAGGCATCTGAGGTCATCCATGACCATGCCACTTCACCTCCTGCTGCTGCTTCAGAAGGGTCTGCTGTTAGACATGAGTCATAGCTGAGTTTGTGTCCTTGGTACTTTCAGGTCTGGACACCTGGACTGCTCTGCTCGTGTTGTGATTGTCCCAAAGGGGGAGAATTGTCCTTCTCACTGACCGTCATCTCGTATCTGTGTTCTTCCAAAAATTAAACTCAGCCAGATGCAAGGGTCATAACCCTGGTGCTTGTACCCCAGCATCTTCACACAGAAGACATTCAGAGGCTACCAGAGCGGTCCCAAAGCCTGAGGAGGTTATTCTCACCTTCACCACAAAACCCTTACTATCTACTTGGGTATTGCAACATTGTCTTTACATTTGCTCTTTACATGCAACAGAGCAGGAACAGCTGTCTCTGATTTTTGATGATGTACCTGACATATGATCGGAAATCTGAAACGGTGAACAAACAAAGTTTGTCAGTTCTGGGAAAAAGTTTGCTTGCTTAACATGGAGTATGGGAGCACATCATTTTTTTCACAAGAACATTTCAATTCCAATGAAAATTTTCCATTTTACAGGAAGAAAGAAGCAAAAAAAGTGTTTGCTTCAAAGTGAAATTGAGAAAGGAAAACATTTTCATTTCAGCTCACAATGTCAATTTATTATTTAAAGGACATGTTGTAACAGCATTCCTTCAGTCCAGACAAAACAGTTCTCTCTGTTTCTCTTCTAGTTTCTCCACTTTCCACATCTCTATCATTTGTCTAAAACCCAAATACCTAAAGATAACAACAACTGCATAAAATTTATTAGGTAGCTTAGGGAGTCATTCTGGATTTTGTTCACAGTCCACTTTAACAGTGACTGAAACTGATGGGAATTTAACTAGTAATCTCAACAGGAACAAGATCACGTCCTTTCGATGGAAATGTCGTGACCTTCTTCCATAAACTAGCTCATGTAGAATTTGTTTTCTTTCAGATTGTGTATGTGTATGAAACCTATTCCAAGAAAGAGAGAGGCTAGGAGAATTTCCATTTCTTTTTAGTAAATGGTCATCTAAGGAGTGTCTCTGTAAACTAATGTGGAATGGGATACAGGAATTCAGGCTCCCTGTAGCCTGAAATATGGACCACAGCAGCAATGTTCTCAGCACTAACAAGTACAGAGAAAATAAAGGTGTCAGCTTTGCAGTCTGTGTAGAGCAGCAGAAAACGAGCTTGCATCAAAGGCATTCAAGGATTAATGGCATCTTTTGTACGTCATGGGTTTTTTTACAAATTCATAAAGCCTGATTACTTTAAAAAATAAATTTGCCAGTTTTGATGTGACAAGCATTAACAAGTTATTCTGAGCATTTCTGCAAAATCTGTATCTAGTTTCTGTGTTACAGGTAAACAATTGAATATCCTGCATGTGAGAAGCAGAAAGGCAGCTGCCACTTACCTGCCCTCCTTTCACAGTAGTGAACCATGACTGGGAGATGTTCCTGTTTGTGCCAGTACCTGCTAAATACACAGAGCACCACTGGAATTCCAAAGCTTTGACCTCAATATCTTACTTTCTGGGAGAAGAATGTGTTTCAGATATTACACCTGATATTTCTGTGTGTAAACAAGGTAGCCTGAGGCACTTTCCGGAGTGTAAGAACTGGCTGTTTTGCTTTCAGCATTGCTATGTTGTAAAAGTGAAAGAAGAAGAGGATCTAAGGTGCTGAAGGTAGATGGAAGACAACCAGGACCTTAAAGAATTCCTGGCTTTGAAATTGAATAACTCCAACTAACTGAAACGTGAATCACACAGAATCATTTAGAAAATGATTTTTGGAAAATCATTTTGGAAAAGACCTCTAAGATCATGGAGTCCAACCTTTGACTGATTATTATTATGGTCAACTAGACCATAGCTCTAAGTGCCACATCCTGCCATTTCTTAACACCTCCAGTGATGGTGAATCCACCACCTCCCTGGGCAGCCTGGTCCCATACTTAATGACCCTTCCTTTCCATGAAGAAATTCTTCCTGATGTCCAACGTGAACCTCCCCTTGCACAGCTTGAGGCTATGGCAGAAGAGGTCAACCCCCACCTTACCACACTACCTTTCAGGTAGTTGTAAAGAGTCATAATGCCTCCCCCAACCTCCTTTTCTCAAGAATAAACATCCCAGGTCCCTCAGCAGCTCCTCTCTGGATCCTTCATTAGCTTTGTTGCCCTTCTCTGGACATGTTCCAGGACCTCAATGTCTTCCTTGAGGAAAGGGGCCCAGAACTGGACTGAAGGAGAGGAGGATCTGTTATGGGTTTCCATGTATATGATTCTTCATGACCTCATGTGCTCCAGTTCTTAGAGCTGTTACCTGAATGATGACTCACAAATGATGACTCTCTTCACTTCTGACCTTTTGCCTACTGCCCACTCTCATATTTCTGGTTGTCAAGCAACATTTACTACAGATGTCCAATAATAGAACTAAAAAAATTCTGCTACTTTTTCCTGAACAGCAGGCCTAAAATGATCTTTCCTCTCCAACTACATTTCTAGGTGCTTTGCATCATGTATTCTCACAGCTCCAGGCAGACTGCTTGCTCGGGATCTTGGTCCTCCTGGATGTTTCACACCCCATTTTCTCAGTGTGGGTGCTTCCCTCCACTTTCTCATGAAGTTAGCCTCTTTTGTTTTACTGTTCAAATACTTTAAATCGTTTTTATTACACACACACACACACACACACACAGGCACCATTCAGCACAACTTATTTGTAGTGAAACTGCTACTCTTGTCTTTGCACTTGGGTGAATTTGATTGCAAACTCCTTCAGGCAATTTTGAGTGCAAGAACGCTGTTGCAAATTCAAAGTTGCACAGTTACAACTCTACTTTCCTGGACTGAGAAAATGTACTTGCTGCTGGAACACAAGACTTTCTTCCCCTTGATTCACTATTTCATATCTTCTTGTTTTCTCAGACATTACAGGAGTTCAGAGATGAGAAGTTCTCCCTTGAATCTGGTTCTTACATGTAAGTTTCGGAAGAAAAATAACAGGTTTCTTTAAGGTACGGAAGTGTTTGGTTCAATGCCTCATTTAGCAGCATGGGCACGTCTATAACCTGTGTTGTTCTATGAACAATAACACATTAGTCACAGAAGACATCAGCAGTTTCTTAAGGCAACACATTTCCTTGGACTTCTAACATTAGCCCCTCCCTGTGCATTTTGCAACTATTTCCTCTTCCTTTACAGGGTGACTGACCCTTTGTACATTTTAGGTATTCTCATTAAGGGCATTATTGAACCCATATCTTAAATAATGTTAAAACAAAAGACTTCCCAAGAGATTCCAACTGTTCTGGCATGGACCACGTGACACCAAGTCTGCACTCTGCTCAGAGACACTGTGCACCATGCAAATGTCCTGCTGGCAGTTTTCAGAACAAGGTACCAAATTACCACTTCAAATCAACATGCATAAAGTCGCCCTTTCATTTTCACTGAGATTAATTGCTATTTTTAAATGCCAAATCCAGAGAACTGTTCCAAGTCCCAGTGCATTCTATTCGCACTCTGTTCTTGCCAGTGTAGGTGGCTCATCTGAGGCCCACTGCTGCAAGGTATATCCCTGCATTATCACAGGGGAAGTTTGGGTTCAGTGGCAGAAGAGAGATTGCAGAACTACTGAAAATCAGCCTGACATTAGTTTATGTGAAAGGGGGGTCATGTCTAGATGAGTTTTTATTGACTTGAGGTCCACGCTAAATACCTCTCCTCCAAGCACTGAGGATTTCATCAGCTTGAGCCTGACTCGCCACACACAGTAACAGCAAAAAGAGCTTCCCTAAACACAGTCATGGAGCAATAGCCATTTAGGGGGGTGTGTGTGTGTGGAGAGAGTATAAAACAACTTGGAAAAACTGAGTATGTGGAAATAGCTTTCAGAGAAAAAATTATTCACCATCATGCTGTACCTTCTGCCCTGTCTGTTGTACTGGACTCTCTGTGCAGCTGTTAGATCAGCAAAGACAGTGATCTTTACAATTGTATGTCTACTACATCTGGAGAGCCATCAAAATTGTTTAATTATGGCAGAAACTAAATCAAAATAAATCAGGAATTAATCTGTGCACTGCACTTCCCACTTACCATTCTCTTGTCCTGGCTACGCCTACCGTAAACAGAGTGTAAATAGCAATAATACTTATTTATAGCAACAATAACACTGATTAAAACATGGAACAAGATGTTCATGGGTGCCAAATTAGGTTGTGTCTATGTCCACAGAGAAGTAGTTTACTGAAGGCAAAGGAAGAAATACTCTCTCCTCAAAGACCATTCATGTCTACTCCTTAATGAGTAAGAGAAATATTTCCTCAGTGCATGTGCTAAGCAATTGGATCACCTACACTTGTCAGTGGTACATAAGGACATCCTGTCCGGTACAACCTGTACTTGATATTTATCTAAAGATTTGTCTTCGATAAAGATGAGACTGTGTGTGTCTCTATTTCCATCTTTGCCTACATCAGGAGTGCATGTTTGGAATGGGTCTCCCACAGACATCCCCACATGCTGCATGCTATCATATTGCAAATAATCTTGGGTTTCATAAACTGGACTCCTGGAGATGTGCCCTGGCTGCCTATGGATGTCTTGTCCCTGGGACCAAACCAGAGACAGTATCTAGTGAAAAGCTTGCAGATGTTTGATCCTCCTCTTGACTGCTATGTGACTCTAAAATAAGACTGAGTGATTTGCGCTCTGGAAGCTCCTGTTCTCCTCAATTGACTACACAGGCAGCTGAAGTTGCCTAGCTCAGATACAGATGATTGACTTGGCAGACATATAAAGCTAGGAAAGATAAATCCCACCCTAGGCATCCAATTCAAGGCAAAATGAAATGCTCCTCATTCTTTTAAACACAGTCACACAGCAGAGAGGCTTAATATATCGTCCTGTCCCTCATGGTTGTCTGACTTCTCTGGTCTCATCTCATAGGAAAAAAAAAATTACCTCTCTAAAAGGTGGGGAATGACAAATTTCACATTTAAAACAGATGGATATTTTTTGCAGCAGGGTGTGACAATGGATAATGTTCATACTGAAAACAACCAGCATTGCTCCCATGTCACCAGCCCCGACCTTTGGCCAGTTTGCACCATGATACAGACCTGTGGACTCGAAGCTTTGTTATCAGCAGCAGGCCAAAGCATAACACCATCGTAAAACACCCTGCCATAAAAGACATGTACAACAGTCCAGACCTACAATGGTTAAAAAAATTCCATGAGAGTGCAGGAAAGGCCACCAAGCAGTGCACTAAAGGCACTCTGCCAGGCTCTGCAGGCTCTTTGGGGCAGTCAAGGCTGGCAGAGGCATGGCCAATCGGGCACACTGGCTCCTGTTCCCAGTTTTGCCTCCACAACAGCTTTACTTTGTCCACCTCCATAAATTGTTCTGACTATTTAATGCTATATTATTTTAAATGTTTTCTGGTACTGATATGCAGGGAGGATTATATTTTTCAAAAGGAAAAGGCAGGGCCATTTTATGGGGGTGTTTGAGCATATACCCCTCAGATCAATCAACTTTTTTTGCTTTGCTACTGCACTTGCTTTGTTACAGCAATTGCTCTGCTACTGCAATTACTCTTCTTTACCCCCTCCCTCTGTGCTACTTTTATCCTGCTGCTCAGCATTTATGGTCATAACATATAACTGTGCATAGGGAAAAAAAAGGAAAAGTAAAAAAAAGCAGCTACAATGCTTAAAATCTGACAACTTTGTCACATGTGAATTGACATTGAAAAAATTGTGTTCTTATTGCTTGGACTTGCTCTAGTCATGAGAACATCAGTTCTATAAGAGGAATATTGGTCAAAATGATAGTCAAGATTTCCTACTGTGCTTTGCCACATTAAAGTAATAATACATGCCTCAGGTCAACTTCTCATGTACTCCACTGCATTTTGCTTCACCGCCCATGGAACAAACAAGGTGTAAGTTCATTTCCAATGCTGAGCTCAAGGCTCTGATTGACTCTAATTATCTAATGAATCTAAGGAATATTTTCCTAGTTGATCCTGGGGCTTCCCATGTATTGATGAAATCTGTGTCATGGTACAAATGTGTCCAGTGGTTGGAATTGTTTTAGTGTCTCACAGGTCTCACCTGTGCTGACCCCAGACACAACTAGCAACTAGGTTCAAAAAACATATGAAGGGGAGACAGGGTTAATTTTCTCACTTCTTCATAGGAAAAATACTTATTTCACAGAGCATAGCAATCCTCCTCTTTTTTCCAGGAGAGTCAGAGAGTGAGAATGAGTTAGGCTATTTTCTAGAAGAGGAGTGGCCATCCATTCTGGTTTTCTGTGTCAGCTTCCTCACGTGAACAGACAATCTCTTTTATAGAGCAGTTTTTTTCTCTACTGCAGAGATGCCATGTGATGAGTATATTATTGGTCATCTTTCTCTCTTTTTAAGTTTTTCCTTTCACTGTGTTTCCTGGCTTTTTTCTCTACCTTGAAAAGCTTAAGTACGAGTACTGCCCTGCTTTTTACTTGGAAAAACTGTATTGTCCTGTGGTAAAGGCTAATGTTACAACACTGAAGAGTTTTATTATCCCTCTGGCGTCTGGCAGGGCAAAGACAGAATGATAGGGAGTGAGCAGAGATAAATGAGAAAACAAGGGAGAAATGGGAACACCTACCACTGGAACATCTACTGTCCTTGAGGACTTCCAGCCACTACAGTCTGGCACTCAATGCAGCCTGGAAATGCCAAAAACCTCTTCTCCTCTGGGACACTGACTCCCCATTGGCCAAAGCCCACCTGGACTGTAATTCTGCACCTCTCAGTGAATTGCACTACATAAACTCAGCTATATGTTTTCCTGGGTAAGAGAGTTCCCTATTAATAATGGACAAACTTATGTTGCAATTCTTCTGGGAAAACTCAGTGATATGAAGAATGCTTTAGCTTTCATCTGACCTAAAACTATGCAACATACTATTACTTCACACTGGCACTAAGCACACAGTCTAATTCACAGTTGTTCACAAGCAGAAACAAGGCAAATTAAAAGCAAGCAATTGCAAACAAGAGGGTTGGTGTTCCACTCCATATGATTTTCCCTCATTACTTGTGCACCCTCCAGAGTTTATGGTCCAAAAGATAACTAAATCCTTTCAATACAGTCCTGGTCACTAAATCTGTCCTTAGAATATAATATTGATAAAATACTGCACCACTTTGCTCTAACCAGCCTCTATGAGCTCTGGGTTGTTTTTTTTTTTTTTTTTTTTTTTTTTTGCAGTTTCAGATAAGTATTTGTTTTCTGACTGCTCATCTGACCATGTAGTAAATTCAGCTGGTATTTTGATGGTTCGTCTGTGGTGTGGATTTTTGGCAGTATGAGAATTACATAAGTGATTGTTTTTCCAGTACTGAAAGAAGAATGGCACCTGCTGATGCATCCATGCCAGGGAGCTGTGAACTGCTCATCAGCAGCAATTCTCAGATAAAAAATGAGTAAGAAAAGAAGCCATTGCTTTTGCGATGACATTTGCTTTGACTGATCAGCAGAATTTGAACATGTGACCTTCAGTGTCATAACACAGACTACTTAAGTAATGTTATTAACTAGCAGAGGGAAGGTGTTACACTTTAAGGAGAGTGGCAAAGTCCACCTTATTTTATAAACCTGTCAAACTAGAATATTGGGACATCATAAAAAGACACTGACAATTTCATTAAAGTGCTGTTTTATGTTTACATAATGGGAGTTTTAACATATCTCTGGTTTGAGGAGGAAGAATGAGGTTTCCTAATGGGGAATAAAGATTACTTTTTCCTCATATGGTCCCATTGCTAAAGGAAAAGAGTGTCTGGCAAGAAGGAATCCTGTACTGACTCTGAGGGAAAGTCTGCCTTATGCAAGACTTGCAGGGAGTGTGGAATTCCCACAAGAACAGCATCCAGGCTCCCTCCCATACTAATGACTGGTTGCAATCCTCTGGTCATTATAACAAATAAATGAAAGAAAAGCAGGCAACTGCTCAAGAAAAAAGCATAAAATTGCAGTGATGATTCGCTCTCTTTCTCTTAAGTTGGGAGATTAAGACTTTCTGCAACTTCAGGCTGTAGACATCAAAAGGAAAGAACCCAACTGATTACTTCTATCAAACTTAGGCAATGTTTATTTAAATTTCCTTTAGGAATCAACTTGTAGTGCTGCAAAGTCCCAGGAGATTTTATTCCATGAGGAATTACAGCAGAGGCAATGGAGATGAAAAAGAGGTTGCATTCCGTTTCAGTTATCATTAATGAACAACGGTACTCAAATGTGTTCTCTGATAAAGGCTTTTTTGGCCAGAGCAGGGCTCAAAAGGGAAGCAAAGAACATGCCTCTCTTAGGTACATTGCAGCCCTGTGCACAGCAGGGATTGAATTGAAGGAAATGCATAACCTAGCCAGCCCGTGATAACAGCTTCCACCTAATCCCCAACCAACCATCCCCAGCCTCCAAGCCCTCACTGGGGAGTTTGGAAGCTGACTGATAGGTTTGCAGGAACCGCCTCCTATATCTTTCTGAACATTTTAGAGAGATTCTGGCTGCTGCTTCCCCAAAGAGGCTCTTTAGCTTTTCCTTTAATTGTTTGACAGTTCTCTTAAAAAAAACCAAACCCAAACCAAAAGCAGCACATGTCCAAAAGACAGAATTGCACCTGCAGTCAAGGTGCATTAACATTGGAAGCTACAGGCAAATATGTCAATTTAAAGTTCTCCAGAAAACAGTTCATAAACTACAACAGCTGATAACAAATGCAGAACAACACAGCCATATAAAGAAGAAGGTTGGCTGACATAATTGCCAGAAAACCGTCCTCATTGATGGAGTCTGCCAACAACAGGTGATGTAAGAGCTGGCAGTGAATGAAGCCATGAATGTGATGTCTGGCAGAATTTCTTGAGAGATGTTCACAGCACAGCAGCTGGAGACTTACAGATCACCATTAAAAAGAGATGGCTGAGGATAAACCTGTGCAGTCTGACTCCTGTGGCCAACAGGAAATACCTCCTGTGTGTTTCGTTTCTCTGTTCTGTGCATCTGGCTTGGGTTGGATTGAGCATTATAACTCATGTACAATGAACCAAGTCATCTAAGACATTCTTGACCCTTTATTTGCTTGCTTTATCCCTCAGTCTCCCCACAGAAAGGTGACATAAAGTAAAATGGGGATAACAAAATATGCCTGTGTTCCAAGTGATTGCAGAGCATGGTCAGTCATGTAAGTGCAAATGCACCATCATCCACACTAAGAACTGTAGCAGCTGCAGGGTGAAGGCACAACACTCTGCCATCCCTGCTGTGACCCACAGGTGGGCAGCTGCTCAGGGACATGGAGGATGTCACAGCTGCTCATGGCTAAGAGATCCTCACTCGGTCCCCCCCGACAGCAGTAATCCAGCTGTTTTCTGCAACACAGCTTTGTTACTGTTGCTGGAGTGGGGCCACTGTGTGTTGATTCACCAGCACTTATGGTCGCATGCATTCAGGGTCGCTTGATCCTCAACCTTGGGCAAACTCCATCACTTCCTGTTGCCTGGTGTGCCCAACTGCCTGAAGCCCTGGAGCTGCAGATTCTCTGCCAGGACACTCTTCCGACTAGCATAGCTACATCTGACTGGATGAACCCGTTGTCATCCTTTCTGCCCCTTGGCACGTGCCCTATCTTATTCAGCGATTGGCAGCTTCGCTTGCTGTTTCTGACTGCCCTGTCCATGAACGGTGCTGGGAAAAGCTGCCCTTCACAGCAGCCCCAAGCAGCATGGACTGAGCCTGGCTCCAGCCAAACTGCCTGGAGTTCTCCATCAGGAGGGCTGAGAGGATCTGGGGGTGGTGCACAAACACATCTTAAGTGAATGTTTGAACCTTTGTCACACTTGCTGCTTCAGAGAAAGAAACAGGGCGTTGAAATGGAATTCAGGCATTGTCAGACTGTTTCTCCTAAAGCAGGGTTTTGCTCTCAGCTTAGAATGTAATTCTGGTCTTGTTGTCCAACATAATTGAAAAGGAAACAAATATTTAGAAGGTTGCAGGGGAAGTAGAGAATGTCTTGAGAATTAAATGGACTGAAGGATAAGGACTCTCCATGAATGAGCCAACATATCCTTAAGTTTAATGCTTAAAAAACCTGATGGATTTTATGAAATGAGATCATGGCTTCTCCCTAGTTCAAGCAAGCACATTCACATACAGAAAAACAGCAAAGGCCAAACTAATGCGCATTACTTGGCAAGTGCAGCAGACGAGCCAGACGGATAACTGGTGTGCTGCAACTCAAATGGCAGCCTGGGTAAAGTTCAGCAGCTGGGCAGGAAAAAGAAGACCATGGGCAAATGCTTGCCAAGCACATACTCAGCAACTTCTGCATATCTTCCACAGCAAAACCATGCATTCCCATGCGCCTTCCCTGGTAAGCTGCCATGGCAGCAGCCATGGCTGAAAAAGAGGCTGTTGCTACGAGGCTCCAGTGTGTCGTGTGTAACTGCATTTGTGTCTGCAAAATGGCCCATTACTCTACAGTGATACAGTTCTAGATTACAAATAATTTAGATAACACAGTAATAAGGACCATGTAAATATGTAATCTAGGCAGAAGATGAATTCTTTCTAGATGAGAAAGTTCCCTTTGGACTGAGCCACGTTGCCAGTTCGCTGGAGCTGGAACATCTCGTGGGTGCATGTTTGTTTCTCTGTCCCTCTGAAGGACCTTCAGTCCTCTCATCTGTTGAATTGGCATCTTTCAGTGGCACACAGTTCACTTTGAAATGTAGCTGATAAGTAATCAGGAAACACATTCTGCAGACAGGATTTTATCTGAGGAGTTTTTTCTGCAGAGAGGAGTATCTTAGGAGAGACCTTCACCTAAAAAACTTAAAGTCCATGACACACTTTCAAGTAGTCCAGGATTTTTCTTTTATTTTCTTTTTTGACTTTTGCTTGTCATGCCAAAATCTCATCAGTCTAATCTGTCTTTATAAAATAATTTAATTTGTGGCACAGAAGCAGGAACTTGTGAAGTGCCTGTAAACACTTCAGACATCCTGAAGGATTTCTTTTCTGGGAGGAAATCTCATTGTACCTGGTGTATGTATGCATGCTGCAGATAAAAGTCCTCTAAAAGCCCATATACCAGGGAGCAAAATGTTCTCTAGCAGCAAGGATCCCATGCTTGCACTAACTTCAGAAATTCCTAGGCATCATTACAGAAGAACTTGCACACTATAAAAACATTTTTAAGCCAGCTGAAATGAAGAACGGGATGGAGAAAAATATAGATTCCTTTATGGTGTCTGTCTGTAAAGCAATACTCAGGACTTATGCAGAATCCAGTAAGTGGTACTGGCCATGTGATCTCTGAGAGGTTATGGTAGAACTGAAGGAGTTTGTACATGGGTGATGGGACTGAGCAAAGACTCAGAAAAACTTTAATATGTCAGAGAAATTGAAAATATTTGAAACATTGGCCCTAGAACAGAGAATAGTAAGAAGGGAGGAAGTCTGTAGAATAATGAAAGCTCTAGAGATGACAGGGAGCATCACTGCTCATGCAGTAACAAGGGAGCATTCAGTAAGTGCAGAGGCAGCAAACTCAAAACTGGTAAAGGACGTATTTTTTCTCACCAAGTGTAGCTGGGCTATGGAATCAAAGTAGTCAAGAACCTGAAGAGAATGAAAAAGGAATACATATTTTAATTAATATCAGGAATATACTTTGCTGGCATTGCATTGTACCTACTGCCTAACACAGATTAAAAAAGAGATCTACAAAGATGTATACAAACACCATGCCCTACTTTGAATGAATGTGTTTATAGTCTTTGGGATTTAAAAACTTTGTAGCCATTTGCACTGTTATGAGGAAGAAATTTCTTCTGATGAGGGTAAGAAAACGTGGCTAAGAGGAGTACTCATGCACACTTAGTGGCATAGCACAAGCTCCTCTCTGGATCTGAAGTCAATGCATTTTGATATTCTGTAAATATACTTCAATTCTCTTAGAAAGGTGTTATTCCTTCAAAAATGGTTTTGTTTCTGACTGTTCAGTGAAAAAAATATGCAGAAAAAGGGGACATTCACCCTGCAGCAAAAAAAAAAGGAAAGCCTGACAGGTAACGATGACCTTGGAAAGCATTCTCTGTGCCTTTTTTTTTGTTGTTGTTATTTTTTTAATTGAATGCGTAACACTAAATGATGACCTTTCCCTTGATCAGTGGACTGTAGCATTCTGATGTCACATTCAGATAGCAGGGTCTGTCACACAGTACAGGGAAAAAAAATATGTTATTATCTGACTTTTACAGATTAGAGGCTGACACACACAGATTTATTGAACAGCTGAAGCCTGTGCTTGAGCCAAGAGCTGAACCTGGATCTCTAGAGCCACATTAACCATAAGAGCAACATTCATAACCTTAAACTGTGTTGTCAAACTGTGTCTCAATCTGTGATGACAAAACAATAGCAGCTAAACTGAAGACTTAATTCCAGGTCTCTAAAGAGCAATATTAACGTGTCATTTTCCATATTACTCCAGCAAGGCCCAGAGACCCTGCCTTCAGCTGAGGATTTTGTTCTGTTGGACACTAATATAAACTTAGCAAAACAGGTGCTTGGGCAACCAAATGACAAAATACAAGTGGGGAAAAAGAGTAATTTCAGATTTAATCCTATACATTAAAGATTTTTTTCCTTAGTAGCTGTGTAAGCTACTTAGCTAAGTAGTTAAGGATTGCCTGTAGCCTGTACACAGAGAAGTTCTTTGGGCTATTATTCCTTATTTTGATTTTACATCCCACTTGAAAGCCGACTGGTAAGTTTGAAATTCCTTTCCCTGTTCTCTGGCATTTCAGACTTCACACTATAAAAAAAGATTGAATCATGTTATGCTTGTGTGGGCAAAAAATAATCTAGCATTTTTTCCAGTAGAACTTGTCCTTGACTCTCCTTACACAAGGCATGTAGTGATTGGACAAGAGGCAATGGTTTCAAAAAGGTTTAGATTAGATATTATGAAGAAATTCTTTATTGTGAGGGTGGTGAGGCACTGGAACAAGGTGCCCAGAGATGTTGTGGATGCCCCATCCCTGGAAGTGCTCAAGGCCAGGTTGGATGGAGCTCTGAGTAATCTGGTCTAGTGAAAGGTGTCCCAGTCCACAGCAGGGAGATTGGAACTAGTGATCTCTAAGGTCTCTTCCAATCCAGTTCACTCTGTGATTCCATGATTGTAGCTTTTTGCCCTGTGGTCTAAAGATCAGGGACTATTGTACTGTCTTCTGTAAATTTGGTGTGCTTCTCTTGGTTAAAACAAAGACTGATAGTCATAAAGGCTGTATATAAGCAATGTTTGAATAATTTTACTGTGCCTGTGTCAGATATTTTATCCTGTTTGGGGAAAAAAAAATGGTGCTTTAATGAAGATCTAGAAAAGATTGCCACAGGTTTTAGATAGTGTTTGTGCATTAACAGACAGCCCTTAGGTGAAAATTAGACTAAAGCATTGCATTTTTTTAGTCTGACTGCTTTTGTATACTATAACATGCTGTCCTCAGCCTCAGAGCCGCAGGAACTTTCCACCCCCAGCCCCCATGCAGCCTGGCTAATGGAGAAATTGCTCCTGGGTGGGTGAAAAATTTAAGTGAGGTCATTGCAGGTTCTTGCAGAGTGATACACTACCAGCAATACATAATGAAAATTCATCTCATGTTGTGAAACATATTGAACTGCTAAAATAAACAAAGTGCTGGCAGGGAATGTTCTTTGAGGTTATCTTTAGATTGAATTTGCTTGGACTTTTGACACCTACTCAGCAATGTCTCTTGGCACACAAGAAACATCTTATCAAAATGCTGAAAATATTTAGTCAGTAACTAATTTATTCCCTCATAAATGCCTTTATTTCCCAAATTGTCTCCCTCATTTCTCTCTTATTTAGTATTTGGATGCTTAGTTATAATCATGCAATAACCAGGAGGTGAAGGAGATACAACTTGTGACCTTGAGAAAGACTTACTTCTCAGTGTAAAAGGTTTTTCATATAAATAGTCTATCACTAAGTTTTATACCTTCACTATATTAATTTCACTTGCTACTATGGTAATGTTACGTGCATTTCTTTTACACTGGTATGACCTCTAGTTTTGCCCAGCAGTGGGCAAATTGGTCATTTTTAAGGAACAGCATACTTACACATTATAAGTGTTATCTAAAACACATATACACATTAGAGTGTTATTTAAAACACTCAGTGTGACAACAGTACATGCTTGTGCTTACCTCACATTAAGCTTGGAAGCAAAAAGTAGTGTAAGAAACAAGCCAAAACTAAAACCAAACCAAAACAAAGGTGGCACATGCAAACAGATGACACATTCCACATGTACAAGGGACTTAAATAAAGTCCTCTGTGTGGGAACAAGTAGTTAGCACATCTATAAATGAGGTTATGTGAACTTATGCCTACAAATAGTACCATAACCTCAGCTGCAAATTGATGACTTCTTCTAGAACATAGATTTATCACGTACTTAATCAGCAGCACTCTGCATTATTAATTGCAATTCAGCACCCTCACAAAATGCAATCATACATTCTCTGCAAATCTCCTAACTGTCTCTCACCTTAGGATCTTATTTCTGTAAGTGCTTGCTTCATGTATTCTTTAAAGTCTAACGTTGACCCTCCCTACCCAGTCCTTGAACTACTTCAAGACAAAACAACAGAAAACTTAATTCTAAACAAAAGATAGTACAACTCAAGTACACAAAATATTTCGAAAGTAAAAAGAAAACACAGATGTATCTTTTCTGGCTGCAAAATCCCAGCAGGAAAGCTAAGTTAGGGGCTTTAACCAAACAGCCAAAATATTTGTACTTCAATCTGAAGTTGTGAACATGCAGATATATTTCCAAGGACGAAGGCAGGACTGTAAATTTTGAGCTCCTGGGACCCGCTACAAAAAAAGAGTCAGAAAATTCTCTTTAAATGCTGTTTCTGCTAAACAAGAGTAAAGCAAGGACATTATGAAGGTTATAAAGAAAAATATTCCTTTTCTATAACTGGTAAGCTTACTGTCATAGAGGGAATCTGCTCCAGAAAAGATTTAACAGCAGTCAAGAGAATAATTATAACACTAGACTTCACCTAAAAAGTAATAATGTCTTTCATCTCATCGTACGCCACATGTGAGTTTTGCAGCCTTCCCATGTTACAGAATTAGAGCAGTACAAACCCCTTTGGTGCAAGAGGGTTGAAGCAACACAGGCTAGTCTTTAAAGTAAGTGAACAGCTTTATGTGAGGCTTCATACTTTAGCTCAGCCAGCTTTATTGCAATCAGGCATTGTACATAAACCTTATTCTCCCCAGACAGGTTTTGCTGCAGTTTGTAGCTGGGAGGAGAGATATTGCACTACAGCAGAGTGGAAGAGGAAATGAAGGAAAATACCACACTCAGAGGAATTTTTATTGAATTCCACTCTAAATTCCCTGTCCTTAAAGAACATGGTGTTATTTCCAGACCTAATCTCATCAGGAGAGACTTTGGCCAAAGAACCCCTCAAGACAAGTAGATTTTGACCTTGGTCTTCAGAATAACGGTGCAGTGAGTCCTCTTCTTGTGTAGAGGACATTGCCTTTTTTCCCAGGGCTTGACTCATACAGTTTTCAACACAAGAATGAAGTCTCAGACGTTTTCTCCCATTAACATCTGGGGCATTAAGTTTTTAAAAACAAAGCAAAAGTGTTCTCTGTGTAAATACAATCCTTGCCAGAAGGGGTTTACTGAGCAGCATATGTATTTTTTATCATAATTCTTCTCCACCTCTCTACCCCATTGTGGTCAGGTTCCCCACAACTGTTCTTATTGTAATATGTTCCTGTTCTTCTACATTTTCCTCTTGCTGTAATAGATTTTTCCCCTCTTCCTGTTTCTGGAAGTCCTGTTTCTGTCTTCTGAGGGAATTCAACTTTCCTTGTTATAGCTTCCATTAATTGTGCTTCAGCAGGTCACAGGAAAGCTCAAGACATGCACAAAGTTGATCCTATAAATCACTAATAATGGAGATGAAACCTTTTTCTGGAGTCTCCTACATGGAAGTAATTACAGTAGTAAAATACCATATTAGCAAGAAAAATCGTGTAATAATAACTTGGTGGGGTTTCATCTTACTGCTGTAACTTAGAGATGAGCACTCAGGTGCATCAAAAGCTTTAATAATGTATGGGTAGGTGGCAAATTATCCATAAAGAACCTACTGGATTGCAGATAATGTTCATTTGATATTCTCAAAGATAATGTAAGCTTTCATGCACATGTCATCTCATGCGCCATGCTCATGACATCTAGCAGGAATACTGAAGTACAGCGTGCTGGCCACTTTCCTGAGCATAAGCATTCTTCATCCTGCAAGCAGTAAAAACACCTATGGAGTCAGGGAATGAAGAGTTTTTATTAAAGTCACAATGACACAGAATAAGCTAAACTTCATGTCAAGAGCCTGCATTGAAACATTACTTCACTCTGTCGCTAGCCGGGTGCTGCGGCTTTGCGGTGCTGGAGTGCGAGATGCCGCGACCTTCCTAAAAGCATCTCCTTAGTGAAGCCCCTCGGCAGGACCACCACACACTCACACACACATACATGCACACACGCATGGATAGCTTCAGTATATGGGTCAACGACAAAGAGCTGGGAAGGGTCCTCGTATGGGGTTCCACGGACAAGGTTTATTGCAGCCACACCAAGAAGAGATCCAGGGACAAAGATCAGGAACAATAGAGGGTCCAGGTTTAAGTAGGGGACCTGATTGAGCATCAGAGACCAATGGTCTGAGGGCACAGGGGCGGTACACAGGCAGGACTAGGGTAAGGGAGCCAATGGCGAAACTCTGGGGGAATGGCGATGGGACAAGGACCAATGGGGGAACCTGGAGTGGAGAACATTCTAGGGCAGGGACATATTAGGTAACAAGGGGCGGGGAGGCCAACGGGCCAACCAGGGAAGCAGAACTGGGGCACATTAACATAGCAGGACAGAGCATCCTGGGAGAAGCCTCTTTTGTCACCCTGATATGGGAGGAATTTCTGGTACTAGGGACTGTCCTACCAGCGGACTTTCTTTGTCCCTTGTGTGGTAGGGTCACTGGCCATCACATCACTTTACAGTAAACTTCCTACTGGAGTCACTTAGGTGTCTGATGAGTCAGAACCTTGAAAAGGGAGGCTTGTGATCCAGCCTCCTTACCTGCCAATATTTGGTAAAAAGTTATGAGATATTTCTTAATGCAGCATGTGGATTCCTGCACTCCGTGCTCCATCCACCAGATACCCAAAGTGGTCTCTCTCTTGTTATCTGTGTTGTTAGGAACATTTGATTGTTTCATGTTAAGGAAAATAACTCTAACAGAAAGGGTTAAAAGCGACAAAAGAAGTGAAAACTTTCATTCGTAGTCCAGTGTGGCTGTTTATCTAGCAGCACTTCTTAAAAGTAGTCCGTGCAATGGGATATTAGAGCTTTTGCTTTTAATCAACAGCTGGGTAGTGACTAGTATTAGCAGAAAATAAACAGGCATGAGCTCACATGAGAGGTAAATCTCCCCCTGCCTTTCTCAAACATCTCCAAGCCCGAGATAGGACTGTATTCATCCCTTCATTGATTTGAGAAGTATAGCACATATTGTCAGAACATAAGGATATTTAGAAAATTTTTAAAAACCATTTTGCTATTTTTAAGTGGCAGAACTAAAAATCTGTCAACAAGATTACTCTTTTCTGGACCCTCCATAGTACAAAAAGCTATTTCTCAAAAAAAGACAACTATAAATACTTTTAAAAAAATTGTACCATGCTGGCTAGTTTTCTAAGCATTTTCTTTCTAAGCATTTTATATGTGAAGAAGCAAGTTCATACTTCTGAATAGTCATACAACATTCTGGAAGAAAATTTACTTTGTTTGGCTTTTTCTATTTCTTTCTTTATGGTGTATGGCAGGAAATCTTGAAATATATTAATCTGATCACTAACCACCATGCCCTTAGAGGGGCATTAGAGGATCCTAAGGAAAGATACCCTCAATAGTTCAAAACCCTTGTTTGTGCCATGCACAGTAAATCCAATATAGCGAGTTACTAAATATGATGAACTTCAGAGATTTGCTGAGCTCTTTGTACTAGGTGTTTGGCAGGTTTTATCCTTGATCTCCTGCTAGGGACCTTGGTGTGTTTATTGATCTTTGTCACCCAGAGGACAAATTAGAGCTACATAGAACTCCACCTTCCAGCCACTCAGAAATTACAGCTGAGGCAATGCAGCAGGGCACAGTCCCTCAGCTGTGTTTGCTACCAAGAGCTCGTGAACTCCAGGCTCCTGGCCACCAGCTGGACAACTCCCAAGTGAAGATCGAGCTCTTCTTCAAATGGGCTGCTATGGAGACTCTTTTCTTTCCATATGTGTCTCTATTATAATCAGACAATAGTATTCAGCCTGGCAGTTGCTTCCTTCTCTGAAGTGTTGGGAGTGGCCAAAAACGGAGGGTTTTTTCATGTATCACTCCCAACTGCATGTTCTGGCTGCCTGAAAACATCCCTGAAAACCTCTCCCAGAGCACCTGCCATTTTCCTGTCATTGTTCCCCTGTCAGAAGTGACTTTCCACCCCTTTCAGACAGCTCAGCTTTGACCACAGGAGCCATGCAGGTCAGCCCCAGCAATGGGCATTTCTGGATGGGGATAGGTGAGGCAGAGGCCACTTCCCCTCTTTGGGAAAAGTCTTTAATGGTAATGATCACTTCAGAAAAGGTGTTAAAATGGTGAGCTAGCATATGAAACAACCTCTTAATGAGAAAGTGAAAAACATCTGCATGTATTTTTGAGCAAGGCTTTAATAACCTATTCTACACTAGTGGGGGTTTTGCTTGAGTATGCAGATATGCAAATCAGGACCAAGTGCTCACACAAACCAAAAATACAAACCAATGCATATATTATTTCACTGCATCATTAATAGTCAAATAGACATTTGTTAACAGACTAAATTGACTAAACTGCAATCATCAGCTTTTGAGCATTATTTTAAAGAAGTTCCGTAATTCAGAAATTTCACATTTTATTAAGTCATTGAGAACTTCCTCAAAATGGAAAAGTAGAAAAAACTTTTTCTTTTTTTATTCCAAACAAGACCTATTTTTAGTTACTTAAATCTGCTTTGGCAATTTTAAAATGGAAAAGTTTTGGGTTTTTTAAATTGTTTTCATTTCATTTGCAGTTTTTATTACACCTCTAGCTGGACTTTATTTGTTTACAGTAATCACTTTTAAAATACCACCTTGGGATACAAATGTTCTTTTCTGTTCTCTGCATGGGTAAATGTGTTTTGTATCCTAAACTTTGTGGAGGTAGTCTTATGATTAAATAGATTTAAAGAAAGTGTATGCACCTGGCTGTATATAATAAGGAGATGATTGAATGGTGTTGATGATGTAAACTCAGAAGGGAAGTGATAATGTGCATTAGAGCATTATATTCCCCACTGACTGGCTGTGTTTTATTTCACCTGCAAACAAGTAAACACAGCAGGAGATACATCTTGCCCTGCCCCTGAGCTGAGCGCCTTGCCAGGCTTAGTTTGCAAAGCATACAGTACTCCTGCACTGACTGTGCTGCTCACAGGCTGCCAGCAGTGCCATGCCATCTCTCAGAGGACAGCTTATCTGAAACTATGGGGCCCATCCTGGACTACTTGACCTGCAGAAAAAAAGGCTTTTGAGAAAAGGAGCTGTGTCTTTTGACAGTCCCCTGCATCCCTATTCTCAGAGCTGAAGTCACTGAGAAAAGGCAAACCCAGCATCTCCTGCAGGCTCTGATCCACAGGGCACCAGTGAGCGCTTGGGACCTGCACCATGGGGGTGGGCTGCGAGGGGCTGAGCAGCAATTGCCTCATCAATAGAGGTGAACACATGAGGTCAGATGTGTGAGGAACCAACCAGAGCCTTTGTCTCAAGGTTGAGCCAAATTTATTGCAAAATACTTCAAAATATGCCACTTGGTGAAAAAAAAGAAATCCCATACTGGGCCGTTTCTCTTCCTCTGCCTCAGTGTTTTCTGAACCAAAATGACAAATTGCTTTTGGATGTTCTTTGTTTCATTTTAAGGAAGAACAAAGCAAAAAAATGCAAAGTGCACAGGACACTGACTTTCCTTGGGAGATTGTTTTCAGTTGTACAAGTCAGTGTGGTCCTAATGGTTAGGTGACATTTCACTAAAAATCCAGACTCTAGACTGGGATCTATTTGAAATGAAACTGCAAATCCAGCCACTATTGATGAGAACTGTAATGCTGATTGTTCTTCTTCTATTTACATCATCTATGCAAATGACATCATGGAGTACCTAAAAGAACTGACATCATCAAAAAATTGGATTCTACTTGTACTGCAAAAATAGATCATAATTATTTCTGTAGTCTCTAAAGAGAAATTGATTTTTTTGTGCCTTCTGTGAATGCTGCAATGCTATTTTAGTGTAATGCTTTTATGTCTATGGCAGCCAATTGCTTTGACCCTGAAGTCTTTCTTGCAGTACTGCTGACTTGCTGAATCAGAGTTCATTCATATCCTCTTACCACAGAATAATATGCTGAATACAAGACTTTCCATAATAGCAATACAAAAAATGCCACGAGATAACGCAAAAGTAAATATAAAAGAAAAAATGGAAAATACAGAAAATAATAATAAAAGACCTGTCAAGTTCCAGCAAATGTGAATGGCAGTATGACTTTACATGCCACAATTTTAAGTATTGCTCTTTATCCTGGAAGGGTTCATATGAAATCTTATCTGGCTTCCCCTAGTGTTTCAGTGACGGTAAGAACACTAAAGTCAGGAAACCCAAGTCTGATTCTTGCGTCACCTTTTATTATTCCCATAGGATGTTAAAACTTCAGAATAGTATAAAATGGTTACGGAGGGATGGAGGTTCCTGAATTTTCCTACTTCCATTATTAGAGGTGCAACTTCTGCATGGCTGTGACTAGATCTCAAAGATAGCCAAAGGCACTTTATGTGTTATGACATTAAAGTTCTTGAAGTATCAGAAATTCCATTTCCTGAAAGGAAAAGTCTCTAAAAGCCCTGATACTTCCAATGAAGCAGTTTGGACTTAATGCCTAGTTGGATGCCCATGCACACCAATGCAGATTAATCTCTCTCTCCTTCTCCTTCTGAGTGCATCTGCCACCCTGGCATCACTGCTGTTCCTCCAGTATACAACAAGCTTTGTATCTGGGGTCACACAACAAGAGAGGAGTTTTCTCCCACTGTAATTTTAACACCAAAGGCACCTCTCAACCATGCCTTGATTTGTTGTGCCTGGGATTCACCTGACCTCTGACCAGGTAGACCTGAACACTCATTCCTGTCTTGTGTCCAGAGGGACTTTACTGGGAATTCAAGGGATATGCATATACTCCCTTTCTTCCCTCTGTCACCTGAGGGAGTCATCCTTACCTGCTTGTTTAGAGAACACTGAATACAGTACAGATCTGACTGTTTCCTGATCTCCATCCAGGTCGAGATTAAGCCCCGACCACCATCTGGTCAGGGTATGAGGGAGGGAGGTGGAAGGGCAGCCAGGGAAAGAAAGTGGGAACACTGAGATGCACCCTGACTTCCATAGTCCCAGATTCCCACCCTGCATCCCTTCCTTTCTGCACCATTTTTTCTGAGTTACTTGACCTTCTCCGTACAGAGCAGTGCGAGTCTGAGTACCTAAATAAGGACTTGGAACCTGCTAAACCCTTTGGGGCTTGTGACACCAACCGTTGAGTAACTAGGCATCAGTTTTTGTGCACTTTCCTGCCAATGACAGCTGTAAGCAGGCTCGTACACAAGGTGGTCACACTGCCTTGCTCTCCATTGGCAGAAGTATGAAGTGCAAAATTCATCATAGGCAGTAAGACCAACACGTGTGATTGAGTGTGCTTGGATATCTCCCTGTCCCAGCAATGAGAATTTTCTAAAACCCTTTACGGATTAGATCTTCAAACCATGATGGACATCTCACTGCTTTTATTTCTTCCTGCTGCATAATGTATCCAGAAGCAGCATTTACTAATGATACTGCAGTGAATACAACGTGGAAGTAGAGAAGCATGAAACTCAGAGGCAGAAATAAAGAGGAGAGATTTTTTCGAGCCACAGCTGAAGCAGAGGCTTTTTTTGGTTTCCAAAGGATTCTGGCCTTCAAGGCCCCAAATGGATCTTTATTGACATATTATACAGCTGAAAGAAGACTGCTAGGTAATAACAGATAAATTGAAAACCTGTATTCAAAACCTCTTTTAAGACACATTATTGAAAGATAAGAAAGGACTTTGTCTGTATACCAGCTACAAGTGCTTTATGCCATTAACTCCATTATCAGCCTTACCTTCTTCTCCTGGGTGGACTCCTCCAGGATGCTCAGACTCCTACTGACAATGCCCATAGTGACACATTTTCCCCAGCAGCTCCTTTGCTTCAGTGACCTGGCCACAGCAGGGCATGCAGTGGGCTTACAGACCCCATGAAACTGCTAAAGGCACCTGCCAGGCGCAGCAGGATCATGGGGTGAGGCCTGTCCTCTGCACTCCTCAGCAGCTTAATAAGGGAAGCAATTAGGGAGTCACAGCTTATTTACAGATGAACTGGGAAGCGTAAGTGTGTGGTGCAATCCTCTTCCCCCTCATGGGATGCTCAGTTTCCCAGCGTGTAGTTATGATAGAAAAACCTTGTGTATGTACACTCTTGAGTAGGGCTTGGGTACACAGCTAGTTACTTAGGGAGTGTAATGAGACCATTTAAGTCAGATTCTTGCCAAAAGAAGCACTTTTACTCGATCATTTGTAAACAGGGACTTACAGCCATCCAAATCCTACTATAGCTGAAGAAAGTGTCTTACAGGCTCACAAGCTGTGTGACATGGCCTGCACTGCTCCTGCTTTTGAAACTGGTGGATTGGAATGGCAGTCTGCCATGTCTCAGTGCAGCAATCAAAATAGTACATAAAACTTCCCCAGCTGTCTGACACTAGACTGCATTCAAGCGTGTAGCATAAAACAGAAATGAGTTTGTGATGTTACTCCATCTCAGCTTCCGATGTTCTAAAAAATTACACCATGTTTAGCTTCAGAACAATATTTTAAAGTCTTACATAGTTTCTTACATAGTTTTCATGCACTGCTCTTATCAGCTGCCATGAAATTTAGGATTTTGGTTTTCTCTTGCATGTCCAGTGTTCCCAGATGAAGCATGTGTTTCCAGACAATTATGTTCAATATCCTACCTGAGGTGTAGGAGAATATTTTTATTTTTGTAAGAGAAAGAAATAGAAGGAAAGGTAGAAAGAAGAGCAATACTTTAATCTAGGATTTACTGTCACAACAAGTAAGCAGTGTTATTTTAGGAAGCTCTTCAGAAGCAGGATTCCCTTAGTCTGTTAAGTCATCGAAAATAAAGCATTAGCCAACCCCTCTCTTGGTGTGGTGGTCACACTGGGCAATCCTCTTCTCTGCACACATATGGGAGCAGTTCGAGGGCATAACTGGGTATAAATGACTCACTAATCCTTTAATATTTCCGTTCACAATGAGGATCAAGTCTAAATGACAATGACATGATCTTTTTTCAAAATGAAAGGGATGAGTCCTTCTTTTCTGCTCCTCACTGCCCTTGTTACTGTCATTCTTACATTCTAAATAAGATGGTGACTGTGGGTGAGCAAAGCAGGGAGTAGTAACTCTTTAATTTGTTCCAGAAGTGCCTGATGAGACAGTACCTCTCACCACATGATCTTGCATCTCTAATAGCTAATGTCAACATATTGATCAGCTGAGGTGGCTGGAGTAAAATCAGGCTTCTACCACACGTGGAAAATATGACTATGAGGTTTACAGAGGAGCTGGGCTGGGCTCTGCAGGGCATAGTCAGTGCTGAGTTATCTATGGAAATGCAGCACTGTCCCCCCATCCCAAGCAGGGGCTGTGTGGCTGACATCTGCTCACTGTGGGAGAATGGAAACATGCTAGTTTGGCTGCATTGCTGAGGAAAATAAAACAGATGAAGCTGTGGCATAGGTCCTGTCAGTAACAATGCTGAAAGAGTCTTAGTCTGCCTGAGCTTCCTGACCACAGTCCAACATAAATAACTGATGAGTGTACAGGGAAAAGAGATCCTGGTCATCTAATAAAGACTTCTACACAGATGAAATCAAACAGACCTATACTGGGATTTAAACCACGTTACCAAAGCAACCTGCAGCCTGTAAACATCTGAAAACAAATTTACGTAGGGTTCATTCTGACTTCTGCCAATCTGTCAAGAAACCCTGGAGGGGGAGAGCCTGAGGAGCCCAGCAGGGTGGTAGGCACCATCTCCTCTGGCAGCAATCCACAGGGGAGGGCTCTTTCAGGACTGCCAAAGGATGTGCTGATTCAGGGACACCCCTCAGCCCTTTCCTGCCCGTTGATGGGGATGCTGTAGGGCAGAAGTCTCAGGAGAGATCTAACACCATGATACTACTTCTGTGAGCAGTGACTATGCCTTGACTGTATGAAGGTGAGATTAGCTCTATCTCTCTACCCTGCTATTAGTGCATGTGACACCAGACCTGAAGCATACTGTAGCAATGTGTTAAGACTCCATAAGTACCTACTTCACTGAGTGACTCGAACATAGCTGGTGTATATTCAGTGCATTTCAGAAGAGAGGCTCATCCCTTTGGAGGTTTATCGGTTGCCACTTTCAGTTTATGATGTAGGAATTCAAGGGCAGTCTGTCATCAGATCATGGATTCAATCTCCTTATGCTTTATAGGTAAAGAGAGGTTGAGGTTTTAAAATGTAATTGATTTTCTTACTGTAAGATTAGCATGTTCCTGTTTGTCAGATTTTGATTGGACTTCTAGGATATGTTTATACAAAGTCATGCTACCACCCTTAATTTGATGGCCTCGATAAATACTATTGTTTTGCCAATTCAATATGACTCTATAGGGATTGCAACTTGGAGGCACTTCAGAGGTTCTATCCTTTAGTCATGTCAATACTGCTTGAAAGATCTAAAGTACTTAGATTTAGACTAAAGCTCACAGCTGAGATCTTGCTGGACATCACTGAGTTTAGTGTGTGTTCAGAAGCAGAATTAAGAGATATTTGACATTGCAAAATATTTCAAAGTATTCATTCTTTATAGGAGTAAAGAAACATAAAATAATAAAGGCAATAAAGGATAATACATTTTCATTGCAATCTGTGTTTATACAGCAGCTTTTAATCTAAAGACTAGCCCTAGAATGCAGGGTGCTATGACTTAACAATTAAGAATTGCTCTTCCCACAACCTCAGCATAGTCTCCTGTGCAGTGGAAGGAAACAGACCTTTAACAGCATGCCAGAGTGCTCTTGTGTTTGAATGTAAACTACAGTGTCTCTGAAAAAGTGGAGGAATACAAAGACAAAAGGAAACTAATAACCCTAAATAGAATTTGGCCAGGAAATGAGGCTGATTCACTCTCCCTCAAATTATATTGTCTTCTTCTAACCTTTCCTACAAAAGATTAAAATCTAGTGTCTTAGAAGACATTGTCTACTTTTAATTGTCATGAAATGCCTTTATTGATCAGGAAAGTTGACATTTGAAAGGACTCTTCAACACAGGACAAAATAAAAGGCAAAAAAAACCCCTGAAGTATCCATTTCTGTTGTGTCCATGCCTTCTGTCTAAGATCCTACTCAATGCAATGGCAAAACCAACTCTGATGACAATGCAGTGATGTTGAGGGCTGTTCCTCTTCCCGTATTATTCTGCTCTTGGGAGAAGGGGCTGCTAGAATACTTCAGGGATGTGCACAAACTAAAGGTGACAATGGCAAACACCAAGGTGATTGTGTCACAATTCTTCTTTCAAAACCCATGATTTGCCTGGAAATATACCTTATATAAACTTCAAAGCTGTTTTCAATCCAGCACTTTGTTTCCATATGCCTGTGCACTTTGGCTTAAATCTTCCAAGTGCTGCCAGTGCAAGGTGATCTTTATGAACATTAATTCAATAGCTGGATGGCTAATACAGCATTCTGATCTCTGACAGAGTCCATGCCAATGCTGAAAATAGCACCTCTGAAAACACTTTATCTTGATGCCTGTCTCTGAATCAATGAAATGATCCAATTTGTTTGTTTTGAGCAGCTTGGTCTTGGTCACTGAGCTGTGAAGCTCTGACTCCAACATCTGATACACATGAGATGTCTTAAAGGGAAATCCTTTTAATGTGCCAGCACATATGCAAGTGAATTCACCTGGCAATACATTCACTTTTAAATTAAAACAATTGTGTGCAACTAGAAGGAATTGCTTCGTTAAACAAATGAAGAAATCCTAGCGCTTAATACAGTGTTTTCTTTAAGATGATTAACAGAATAATTGAAATTCAGTTATTTGGATGTGTATTCCCAGGTAGATTCTTATTTTAACATCGAAGATTTTATAGACAGAGACACTAATATCATTTAAGGCAGGAAGACTGCTAATCTTAGATTTAGTAGCCCATTTAGATTACCGGAGAGGAAATGGCTCATCCTTGCTTGTGAGGCTCTAGAAATAGCCCAGACCTGATATAACTAGTGCTTAAAAATAAAAGTGTTTGCATTGATAGCAGACAAGTCAAGTTATTGCAAAGAAGGTGGGACCCCCCCCGAGGCACATGCTGTCGCTGGTGTGACAGAGGGATTCCCTACACACAGGCTGAAAAGGAGACTCTATGGGGTGCAGCTTGTTGCTATCTTTTTTTTTGACTGCTGAAAAACAAGCAATTTAAGAGTAAGAACTGGCTAAGTTAAAATTGCATCAACAACAGGAGAGTACTTCTGTGAAGAATTTTAGGGGGGAAAATAGATGAGTTCCTTGTACACTCGCTGCAGAGAGGCTGTTTGCTATTACACACCTCTCTCTCCCAAGGCATCTTCCTCATTACCAGAAAAGTCAGCTATTCACATCATGTCCTCTCACGTCATTTTTAATCTATGATTTAGTTAAGCCAAATATTTAATTAGAGATTTCAATATAAAAGCAATTAGCAAGCTTCCTATGTATAAACCATAATTATGATGCAGCTTAGTAATAGAAGAATGACTAATAAACAACATTTTGTTGAAATTCTGTTTAGATACTTTTGCGATATGTTTTAAACTGCTGATTTATTTTTGACTCACCAGTCTTGGCTAAAAATAAATGAAATCCTCCCATATCTCATATTTTTGCTTGTAATTCTTATTGCTTTGCAAATACCAGTGTGTCACTTTGCTACATAGTGACATCACAACAGAGCAGCTTGTGGCAATGGCATCAAATGCCTACACCATAACAATGCAAATAAAAGTCTTGTTAGCAAGAAAATAGTTTCCAGACTATTAAAATGTAATTGCAGGTTTCAGGACGTGGACCCACCTCGGTAAAATCAGGCTGATCCTATGGAAGCTGATGCTTCAGCCAAGGCACTTATTTGTAGCAGGATCCTTCACAAATCCAGGACAAGATAAACAGGAAACACTCTCTATGTCATCTAAATAATAAGCATCTTCAACAGGCTTGTATTCATGTAGAGGTCATCTTGCAATTATTGATTTATGATTATGGGGTTCAGGTGAGAGGTAAGAGTTTGTGGAGTAAAATGAGGAAGGAGGGATTGAGCTGCTAGAGGATGGGATAGAAGGAGGGAGAAGCAGGTGAGTGCTGAGGGAGTGGCAGCTGGGGTGCAGGACTTATGACTTGTGCATGCCTGTGGCTTCTTGTGTCACTGAAATGGCGCAGTGAAGAAGCAGGCAAGGAATTCAGCTCTGCGTCATTTACTTTGTAAATCTGGTAACATGTCAGAAAACTCTCCCCTTGGAAGCAATTTCAAAAAATGCTTGCAGCAATATCTTAAGGCAATTGCAAATACCAGCTTATGAAGGAATTAGCATACACACAATAATCTTTCAAAAATCAGAGATAAGGAAATGCTGGCTACCTTAACTTGTACCTCCAGAAATCAGCTTCTCCAACCATTGCACGTCTGTCCAGTCTGCTAAGTGTCCTACCCCCATTTTCATATTCACTTTAGCCAAGGGATATGAAAGACATGGATCAGCCATTTTGTTCCCTTCCCTTCCTAAAGCAGGAAAATTTCGCTTGGTTCAGAATTATTCAATGGCATCCATGCAAGCAGAGAGACTGGAGACTGATGAAGGCTGGATGCTATATTCCAAGCTTCCCCCATGCTTCTGTCCCTCCACCCCTACCTCCCTCTCTCGCACTCCCAAAACTCAGGCATCCCCAGCAGAGTGGGAGAAATGCTCTCCAACAAGGTGGTGAAATACATAAGATCATCACTCTGCTTTTATCGTTGTAGACTTCACCACCTGTGGATATATAGCCTGGTTAGGGTAGACCACAGTTGTCTTTACACACCTAGTTTTCCACATGTAATACCTAGTCTCCCAGCTGCCATTATAATGTGGATTTCTAGAGGAGTTATGGACAAAGCCTGACCTTATGGCTGATACTGATGCTGTAAAATAAGAAACTGCCAGCTTCTTTCCTTCTTGGACGCTCTTTTTCATCACCTTCACAGAAGGGAGCTATTCAAAACTGGAGGTAAAATCAAGCAGGTGTAGGCAGAAGAGCCATTGTACGCCAAATGCCCCTGTATGTAAGGCTTCCTGTATTTGCATGGTGTTCTTGGATGGAGACTCTGTCTGCTGCAGCAGAAAACAGCCATTTCTTTGGAAAAGGTATGCTTGAACAGAGTAATGGGTCATTTTATTGCCATAACGCTATTTTCACTTCACTGCTTTAAATAATCTGAAAAACTGCTAGGAATTAAAAATAAATACCAAAAATTACCCTGCACAGAACTGGTTGGAGTGTGTGTCCATGCCTGGGTAGTAGACTCAAGTAAGCTTCATTTTGTTTGGAAGCAAGACCAAATATCCTGGAAAAGACAGCCCATATTTGCTTTGTGGAGCAGGGCTCCTTTCACAGTTTGAGCCAAATCTCACTGAAACCCCAGGAACATTCACACTTGGTTTAATTGGGCACTGTGTCAGGGAAAATTGGCATAATTTTCTAATGAAAGACCTAGCTCGCTTAGGAATCCCTCCTAAGTTTACTGGGGAGAAGATAAGTCATAGACTCTGGATGTGTCCTATAGAGCAAATCAGCCTTTCCACCTTCAGAGCTAAATACAAGGCTGATTTCTCCTGATCTGCTGTTTCATAAAGAGTTATAGAAATACAAACTAGAAACAAAGATTCCAAATGAGAAAAATAGGATCTGTTTTTGAAAACTATTCACTCATGGGAAAGTTAAATAAACTAGTGTATTAAGCAGTGGCAGACTGTTAGGTAGCCAGGTAATCTGACAGGAAACATTTCCTGTTTGGATGTGTGTATCCAAATTCCGGTGAAAGGGACATATGAGGACTATGACAGATTGAGTACTGTCAGCTGAGAGGGCACACTCAATTGAAAACTCCAGGAACTAGGAACTAGGAAAAGCTGCACACCTTAATGTTGTGTTTAATAAAGAGTGATCTGCTGTCTAATCACTAATTTTGGGAAAGCCCACAACCTCTTCAGGAAAAGAGGAGTACTGATGTAAGGCCAGAAACTGTTTCCTCTGATATTAATGGCAAGATATTTAATTATTTCGGTGAAGAGAGGATCGGGCCCTTAGGTAAAGGCATGAAAATATATCTACATACTAATGACGCAGCATCAGCAGGAGAGAGAGCCTGTAGTGTCGAGACAGCTAATTGTAAATGCAAGTCCATGACAGATTCCACGTTTATGTTTGCAAAAAGACAGACAAGACATGAAAAACAAGCCTTTTAGCCAAGGAAAATTGACATTAATTCAGCTCCCCAGCTAGGGCACCTGTGCAAACAATACCATCCCCAGGCAATTAAAACAGAGAACTCCATAGTTAACAGGGTAATGTGGATTAACACCTGACCACTTCACGGGGGTAGAAGAATAGCTTTGGCAGATTTGCAAAATGAAATGATGTCACCTAAAAAGCCATTTTTTCACACTCAGTGCTTCTACAAGAACATTCTAGATTTGAATAGCTTTGCTCAGACAAAAGTGGAATATGTAACTATTTTTGTGAGGTTAGAAAAAATTTTTGATTTGGTAAATCTAAATATTCCATGCATGCAATTTTAAACAAACTTTACTTCTAACCATTTTAAAAAGACCGTGTATTTTTGTTGTAAACCAAGCTAATTTTTTTAACCAGAAAAATATTTTGACACAAGTGGGTACTTGAGTAGTTTAAAAACATTCTTCTAAAGCTTTACCAAAGTAGAAGTTTAATTAAATCAACTGACACTCATGAGTAATTTCAATATCAACTTTTTCTTAATGTTCAGTAAAAGACTTCTTATCAAAACACCTCTGGTGCAACAAACTCTAGGACAACAAATTTTGATACATTTTTGAGAAAATCAGATACTTCTCAGTGACCATGCTGAAGCAATTTACCTCACCCAAGGTCTTGCAGGTGGTTTTTGGCTTTTCTTTAAAAGTGGACCTTAGAAACATGTAGGAAAGCCAAACAATCTCCTTTTTTTACCCTTTTTCCCCTCATTTTTATTTTTCTTTTTTTTTTCTTCTTCTTTTTTTTTTTTTTTTTCCCTGTAAGAGCAGAAAGTTTCCTTGTCCAGGAGCTTTTAGTCTACAACAAACGTGCTTCATCTGTGTTTACATTCAGCTCTGGTTGTTCCACTTTAGGAGGGAAATGAACACTGTGTGTTGATCACTAATACAAAAAAAAAAAAAAAAAAAATCCAGGATCTAAAAAAATAGCCGACAGGCCTATTCTTATCCTATTGCTAGGAAGACTAGAGAGATTTGTGGGACCAGAATACTTTCTATCTTATATTAAGGTCTGTAACTAGACTGACAGGAATTAAAGTAATCAGAACCCTTTAGATACTTTTAGCATCAGGCACATATATATCACTCACCTAGCCTTAGACTGACCTCAGTTTAAGGTCAATTTTATTACAAGTTGATTTAAAAGAAGAAGAAAACCAAATCCAAACTATGAGGTAACTGCCAACAGCTGAGCAGGACAGCAGCCTGTCATGGACAGCCAGCTCAAGGCATTCCTCAAAGCAGCCTATTCACAGTCCAGCAAAACACAGACATATTTTATTTACACTTTCCCAGCTCCATCCAGACCAGCAGCTAATTGGGAATGTACTATTTTCATGCTTGATCTTTGCTGAGCTATAAATGATGAGCACCAAAGAAGTATTTTCCCTGACACGCTTAAGCAGTGCAACTTACACTTGCACTCATGAAATTTCCAAGCAGACACTGACAAGTGCCAAAAGCTCATTAAAGATTATGGACCCACTGAGTCATCATGCAATGATTTTTGAGTGACCTAAGAGAACATTTTATATAAGCGACTTTGTGGATCAAGGAGAAAGGATGTAAGCAATCCCTGTAAGTGCAGGTTTGGAACTAGGTGTAGGACATTAGGCCTAAAGTCTGGAAACTGTGCTCCTTTCATTTTGTTCCAATCCCAGCTTTGCTGGGTGAGTCAGAGAAAGGCTGGCAAGCAGCTGTGTGAGAGACTACCTCACAGGAGATAAGGGAACACCGAATACCTCTAGCACCTTGGTTTCATCACTACTTAGAATGAAATTGCAGTGCAGGAGCCTACCCCAGCTTTTCCATGGGCTGACTTCTTGCAGGACTCTGCTGTTAATTAGGTTTGCAGGGCAGGATAGAAGAGAGAATTTATTGAAGGCTCCAGATATGGAGATTGAGGAATTTGAATTTGGTCTGCAGGAAAAAGGGAAGAAAAATATGAGTGAGAAATTATTGTGCTAGAAAGATTGCTATGCAGAGCCACATAAGACTGCCAGTGGAAGATAAAAAGACAAAACACAAAGTAAAACTGGCATGTAAGCAACTCAGAAGAGGAAGGGAGAATTATTTTGCTTCATTTAAGAAGAGTTTTTGGGGCAAGGATCATGCTTTTTTACCCTTTCCTACCTAGGTGAGTAAAACTCTGTTGTCGATTCTATTTACATACTTATTTTTCATGTTGTTAAGATTAAACTAGGAGTGGAGATCTCCTGTCCTAGGCATTGTGTGGGTGAGGAGGACAGTCTCACACTGAATTGCTTGCAGTCAAAACAGACAAGACAGGCAAAAGCTAGAGAAAGGTGATAAAACAAGAGATCCACACCAGCAAACACTATGGTACCCCTGGTTTCAATGGGGGCAGGGACAGGAATGTGATAAGGGAAAGAAGACAAAGCAAACGGAGGAGTGAGAGGAGGGCAGACAGGACAGAGAGTGGAATCATCAGAGGCAAGTCCAGGGGAGACTAGGGATGAAGAGCCTTGGATAAGGCTTGTGCATCACAGCAAACAGCTGCTTGGCACCAGCTAGTCAAAGCTGTAGAAAATATTATCAGTGTCCCTGAGGCTCATCTCATGTTTTCTCTGGCTGTTGGCACAAATGACCAGTCATGTCCCTGAAAGCCACACTTCTGGAAGGACAAGAGGTCCCTGACCTACTGACAGATATAACTTTTCTCTTGCGCATTTCTAAATATGGAAAGAATTGGAAACATTTCTGTCTGTGTATCTTTTTCTCCAAAAAAGGGGGTGTTAAATCAGGCAAAATTACATGGAAATACCTAGAAAATACTTGAAATTGTTTCAGTAATGGAAAAAAAATAAAGGAATGTGCTTATTTAAGTTCAAATATTTTACTTTGAAATTTTTCAACAAATATTACCTGGATTTATTTTTAAATTAATTGGATTAAACTTTACCCTCATTTTATTGGGCCTTAAATTATTTTTTAAAATACTGACTAAGCCTGAAAAGTCACAAAATAGTGTCCTGTATGCAACATGAGCCTAGAGTTATTTGACAGCAAATGAAAGAATGCAATGAAAAGTTTGTGGCTGTACTAAGTAAAGCAGTCAGCATTTATCATTAATACTATCATTAACCTCTTAACAAATTATTTTGCATACCACACTGCTCTTCTTTTTCTTTCTTTTTAAGGTGATGTAGACAAATGTACACCTGATTAATTGATTCAGAAAATTCTGCTTGTTCATCACCAGCAATACTTGCTTACCCTGCTCTCAAAACAAAATTGAGCTTACTTTCAGTTTTTCAGACACTAGACCTTTTTGTTCGAACACTGGAGAAAACAGAAATGGCTTTATGTTATTCTGCAGCTTAGCCATTTCAAGGTGAGAGCAAAAGGAGCTCTGGAGTTCATCTCTTTCTGTGGAAATTAACTTTCCAGAAGAGTTTTTGCATAGAAATGAGGGGTTCCTATGAAACATCTCAGAGTCCTCCACTTCCATGGTCTCAAACAAGCAATGGGGGAGCCTTTAAGGAACCTTTTCCAGATTTGGTATGAGTTTAACGGTGAAAGACAATACCCCAATTTGCACCCAGGAATGAAATGGAAACAGAGCATGGCACAGACTGCATCCTTTAAGAAAGCCTGGCCAACAAGCCAGCAACAGCGTGCCACCCCAGCTGTAAGCAGTCCCAACCCACAGCCAAACTATGCAGGGCCTAAACTGTGCTCTGCACTTGGCACAGCAAATAAGCAATCTAATGGGCAGAGAATTTGCACACTGAATTTAGGTGTGGTGCCACAATGAGTACAACCATCATGGTCCTTACGGACTAAGGGAGTATGAAAATCACAGCCTTCACCTCAAAAGGTAATTGCTCACATATGATGCAAGTAATGTTTTGTTGATGCTTCCATTCATTTTAAAGGTATTGTTGAATAAACTTGGGCTTCATCACAATAGAAGCAAACTTTACTAAGGCATGGAAAGAGGGGCACAACACCTCTGCGAATAAGACTTAAGAGCCCTTCCACTATGAACAGCTTAGGAATGGGGAGAAGAGGTCACCCAGGCCCAGGTGAAGAATGTGACATAACTTTGAACAAGAACGAGAGGCTTTTAAAGTTGCAGTCTGGAGTGCTACAGGAAGTCTTTCAGGCCAGTAGGAGTGTGAATGTGATATGTAGTTCATCAGGAAACCAATGAAGGGTTTAAGGGGAAGAGAGGCTTGAATGAAAAACATGGGGTTTTTTGGCAAACCAAGAGGGAACGATGAAGAAGACCATAGTGGAAACCACTGCAGTAATCATCCAACCACCCATGCATTCCTGCACCATATCCAGCAAGGGTTCCTTGCACAGTCTAATCAGGGAGATTCCATGACAAATGCCCCTTTTCAAATATGGGCCTGGAAAAGAAGCTTGGCTCTTGTGCTTGCCACAGAAAGATGGCAAGCAGAACCAAAAAAAACCTGTTTTGACTTCTGCAGGAATTTTAACAGATTTTGCCAATATTCCTAGCATGAGAGGAGTCCAGTAAGGTGACAAAATAGATTGATGCTGCCCAAGCTCCAAACACACTTCCCTCATGACTTTTCATAATTGCTGCTTGAAGTGTATATATAACTCTCTAACTTATCAGAGGTATGCACACACTTCTGCCCACCCACTTTCAGAATACTGAAGCCTTTAGTATAAAATGCATGTGAAGGTGGAAAATGGTTGGAGAAAATGAAAAAATTATGCACAGCTTCATTCTATTGATTCTGTTCATGTTTTGCAGCTTCAGAAGCTCAATTTAAATAAGACGCTACTTTAGTGACTTCACAGCATGCCAATGTTCAAAATTTCAGATGAGAATGAAGCAAATTATTAAAATTGAAATTATGGGAAATGTAAGTGCAACGTACAACACAATTACATACTGCCAAATAGATATTACCCATGGCCATTATTCTGGGAGGAAATGAAAAACACCTGGAGAACAATGCAGTCATTGGTCACAGCCAGAATGGCTTCATTAGGGGAAAATCCAGCTTATCAAACTTAATTTAGTTTCATGACAAGGTAAGCCACCTAGGTGATCAAGGTCAGCCTGCTGATATAATCTTTTTGGATTTCAGTAAAGCTTTCAATACTGTCTCTCACAGGATCCTTCTGGACAAAATGTCCATCACACAGCTGGATAAACACATCGTGAAAAGGGTGAGCAGCTGGCTCATGGGTCAGGCACAGAGGGTTGTAGTGAAAGGGGGGACATCAGAGTGGTGACCTCTCACTAGTGGGGTAACACAGGGCTCCATCCTCTGCTCTGTGCTCTTCATCATCATAAATTTCTTGGATGAAGGACTGGAAGGGATACTGAGCAAGTTCCCAGATGGTACAAAACTGGGAGAAGCTTTATGAGGAGCAGCTGAGGTCACTTGGTCCATTCAGCCTGGAGGAGACTGAGGAGAGACCTCATTGCAGTTACAAATTCCTTGTGAGGGGAAGAGGAGGGGCAGGCACTGATCTCTTCTCTGTGGTGACCAGTGACAGGAGCCAAGGGAATGACCTGCAGTTGTGTCAGGAAGGTTTAGGTTGGATATTAGAGAAAGTTTTTTCGCTCAGAGAATGGTTGGGCACTGGAACAGGCTCCCCAGGGAAGTGGTGACAGCACCAGACTGACAGAGTTCAAGGAGTGTTTGGACAATACTTTTGGGTACACGGTGTGACTTGTGGGAGTGGTGCTGTGCAGGGCCAGCAGTCGGACTTGATGATCCTTGTGGGTCACTCCCAGCTCAACATAATCTATCATTCTGTGACTGAGCTTTTTCGTTTGCCAATCCTCAGAAATTGTCATTGTGAATTAACCTGACATTGCTGGAGTTTTATATTTTTCAGATAATATCTCTTCCACCTTTTTGCTGCCTATAACTTTACTTCATTCTTTCTTTAGGATCATATTATGTCTATCCTCTCACATAACAGGGTAACAGTCCAGACGTGCAACAGCTGATATCTTAGCTGACCTAAGCAAGGTATCTACAAATGCTGTCTTCTGCACCTGGTTCTGCTGTTTTAACTCACCTTGGAATTAATGGTGAGGAACAGGCAATGCCAGGACCCGTATCCCTTCATCCATACCCAGATTTCTAAAAGAATCCAAATGCATGCTGTCCTCAAGAACAGGAAAAGAAAGGGCTCCTTTCTTGCACTGACTGAAAAGGGAAGGACAGGGAGACCAGTTAAAAGACAAGAGAGGATACAATAGCTAGGACACTAGACACTTAAATTTTAAATACAAGAGAGAGGCACGGTGTCTCGAAAAAAACCAATTATCTTCCATGTTTCAGAAGCAGAAATATTTTGTCCCTGACACTGTGCTGCTCTTCTTTTTTATTTTTTTCTATGTTGTATCTCTACAGTGTTAAAAATTAGAGTTCTTCCTTTTTCTCCAAAAGAAAAACTTTGAATTTTTCAAAATAGAGATTAAAAAGTATCCAAAATGAAAAAATCTGGAATAAACAGAAGTTCTAATAATATATCTGGGCTCAGTAGAGGAATAACATGATCTAAAGAACATCTAATGACAATCAAAACCACATCTGCAGCTTTTTATTCATATATCTGCTAGGCTGAGAGAGGAATCAAAATTAATGCAGAATCTGAGCTCCATGAAAAACAAAAGGAATTTTTTCCATTGCTTTTTGTGAAAATTGGATTAGATCCTTTGTGCTCATAACAAAATAGCCAGTTGGTAGAATATCAGCTAGGCAAAAACCCCAAAATAGGAACGCATGTACACTTGGTAAAACTGAGAGGCCCTTCCCATTTCATTTCAGCCTTGGGGGATTCATTCTAAATAATCTTATCTACAAGCAATTATAATTTTCCAGGCAACCACCACATTGTAAGCATTGGCCATGAACTAAAGGTCTCAGAGGACAGAAGACTGGGAAAAGAAGACAATCTGAGTGAATGACAAACTTATTCACATATCAGGAATCAGAAATTTCTTTGAGCATGTACAAGTTGGACTTTGTGTATATGTAACCAATTATCTTAATGCAGTTATTATATACAAGGTCATGACAGTATTAAATATGAAGTGCTACAGTACCACACCCAGGTGATATCACTGGCATCTAAAGGTCTGGAAATAATCTACTGCTTATCAGAGCTCTGAACAGAGCTGGATACTAATCTGAAGGAGGGGGTGGGGACTTGCAGGATGTCTCCTCTGACCCCATGAAAGACTCATTTGCCGCCCCAGGCAGTGCCAGTTGGAGAGGAGCCACCATTTCTGTTGCCTCTAAACCCTTCTGGTAAATCTATGCATTTTGTCATTCTAGGCAGGATAAAAATGAATTTCCATTCTGCTTTACTCAAAACTGAGCTTTCCTACCCTGTGACAACCAGTATTTTTGCAAAACTCAGTTTGCAGCCAAATAGGTTATGTGCAGTCTCATGGCAATGTGCATTTTTCCAGGTTATCTCAGCAAAGGAAGGTATGGGATGCACTTCTTAAAGCTGGAAGTGTTTGGGTTGAACATTCAAAGTCTCTAAATCTGGAGGAGCATCGCTGTGATGCACTGAAGTGCAGCCTAAAAATCTGCAGTGTGGTGGTGCTGATATTATATTTTCTAAATATTAATGAATGCAGTAATATTCCAGTAAAGTTCTCATTTTGTGTGTGAATTTTCAGGTTTTGGAAGGGAATGCCCTACTCTATGGTTGCAGGCCTTTCCAAAAGGACATCTGCCTCCATTTATTCACAGTCTCTGCTTGCAACCTGAGTATTATAGAACATGTATGGAAAGAGGGGATGCTCAGATCACAGTTCTTAACTGAATCCCTTTCAGGAAATGATACAGAATTCCATTTTAATTCAGACTGAATCAGGATTAATTTTATATAGTGTTTTGTATGGTTTTGTGGTATTCATATGGGTCATTTATTCTTATTTCCAGTCTGATAACAAAATTAGTTTCATGAGATCTTGTCCTCAGATTAACCAAGTGTAGCCATGTACCTTTCACGGTTTCAGTAATACATGCCAAGACAGAGGGACAAGTTCTTAGTGTGATAATGGTTTACTTTGCTGCACGCTACTGTCTTGGCATGTTGAGATCTACAGCACACAGAATGTAAATGTTCTGTCTTTCCCATACTGATTATTATTTTAAAATGCTGCAAGATAATTCAGCAAATGTCAGAAATCACAAGACTACCTTCTTGTCAGGTGAAAGATTTACTTCCTTTTTTTTTTTTTAATTTGTTTTCCTGAATGGTCTATCTCTAGAGCACTATCTCTGTAAGTAAACACTTGATGGAGAAGTGAGGATTGTTTGAGAGAGTTCCAGAAGTTTGCAGATTTTCTGCATATTTTTCCTGTTGAGAAGACACAAATCTGCAGTTCTGAGTAATGTCAGGTTTGCAGGAGGTTTGAAAGGCCATCTGTAGTAAATGTGCTCTTTTCTGTCATGCATTTTCCCTTCCAGTGCTCTAAGAGGAGACATTGAATACTTTGTGAGAATTTTCCTGAATTTCTGGTACTCATATTGGTCATGATTTTTCCAGATTAAATAAAACTAGTGCTCATTTTGACCTTATGACTGGTTTTCTCAAGAACTGACAGTTGTATGTGCTCATCTCAATGCATCTCCTTAAGGAGAAATCAGTGAACTAATTTTAGTGGTACTCATGTATGATGAGCAGATACTCTATTTGGAAGTACACCTTCCAAGTTCATGCTGAAGCCCAGACCCTCAAGAGAAATGATGTGTTTACCTTCATGAAACTGAGGCTTAGGGTCTAGGTGCTTATCCTGGCAAGTGTTTTAGACATAAGCCAGAGGAGTGGATGAAAACAGAGAATGATTTTCTTTTCCACTTTTAGAAATAAGCATTTGAGCTGAGGAGAGAAGCACACTGGACCTTTCTAAGACATTCCTCTGCATAACTTAAGGATTTATCTCACTGTTATAAGAGAGCCAAATGCATTTCACTATGTATTCACAAAGCATGGCATTGGTTCTCACCTTGTGCTCTTTGGGAGCCCATGGCTTCATTTTTTTCAAGCCCAGTGATCTGTCTATTTCTACCTGAGGCTTCTGATGTGCTTCTGATAAGTTACAATTACAGATGAACAGGTAAAACAAGAATTCAAGGACATTGCTGAAATGCTGGGCTCAGCATCCCTACTCCTCCCTATCACCACCTTTGTTTTTCTACATTAAGAACATAATAACAGCTCAGAAATAAAATTCATAGACCCCTAAGTGAACTCATAAGTGAACCCGACTGCTTTTCATTTATATGAGAAAAAAGATCCTGTCCTCTCTCATATTAAATTTCTTTTTACCATGTCTGTTCCTTTTTACTGCACCTGCCCACATGCAGCATGCACTAAACCAGGTTCCATGAGCAAAATGGACTGAAGCTAACTTGCAGAATAAGAAATAGAGCCAATCTCTCCCTCCCTGTTCCATCTTTCCATCTAGTTGGGCATGGATCCATAGGGATTTTACTGACATAAAATGAGAGTTAGTAGTATGCAATCAATGGGCAGAGGAGGATAGACAGGAAAGAAGGATTCTTCAAGCTATGTGCCTGTATCAGGACCCTGGGAGGGTCCAGTCACAACCCCCACACTGTGGGGCCTCTTTCCTGCTCACCAAACCTCTGCAATTCTTTTTCTCACAAAACTGAAACACTGCTTGGTTTCCGGATGTAGCTGTGTGTTTATGCCTGTGCATTGAATAAGCGTGTGCAGGAGACCCAGTATTTCAGTGAGAAGGTAAACATTTGTGACCTCTACCTGGTGAGAAGTTCATTCCAGTAGCTCAACAGGGTTGTTTAAAACATAGTCATTGCTGGAATATGAGGGACACTGCCAATTGCTTTGAAAGTAGGGGCTTTCCCCAAGAAAGCTGGGGTCATTGTGATACTGAACAGTACAGTGATGCAGATCCGAAACACAAGCATGAGGGCTCTTGCCCTTTCCTGCCACCACCCTCCCTGCTTTGTACACACATTCCCTGTCATTTGATGCTGCAGTCCTGTGACTGCAGAGCCTTTCTTCTCCCCCACATCCACACTCAGGTTTCACCTGTCTCTGTAACCTCTACCTCCACCAGGTCATGAACGCTGAAAAAAATGCAAGTTGAGCTACAGTGGTAGCTACAAACCAGCTCACTTATATAATAATATAAAATGGAAGCCCTGCAGAGCTCAGGTCAGTCTGTCTCCCAAGGGAATAGGGGGATCATCTGGTTACATGTCATTGTCACCTTTGGCGCCTTTTCATACAAACCCAGAGTTCAGCGGATTTCTGATAACTCCAGCTATAGTCCATGGGCAGGCAGTTCCTGCTAGGGGGTAGATACCAGCATGATTGTGAAGGCCTGCCTGATGAGCCCAGCTTCTCAAAGGCTGAAAGCAAAGTACACCTGTGTGCAAACAACAGGACTGAAAAAACTCAGATGATGCTGGCTGATTGCTTTTAGCTAAGTGATCCCAAGCAGGTGTCTTAGCAGCACTTACTGTTGTCCTTCTAAGTCAGCAAAGGAAGGCAGAAAGAGCCTGAAGTACTGAGAGCTCTGAAATGCATTCCTGCTACAGGCAGGAATTAGCAAGAGATCAAGTGTGCCCAAAGACATTCAGCGACATGAAATTCATGCAATATTCTTGCTGCTACTCTCTGGATAGGCTGACACACCATGTGAACTGGCAGGCACATCTTCAGACCTTGTTGTTGATATACACACACACGTGTATATACATCTATCTAAACTTTGTATTTACTGCGAACAGAGCTCAGCAAATCATTTGCACTAAGTGCTTCTCAATGAGTATTATTGTTATCTTCTGTACACTGCTTACCCATTAATGCTTTTGCCATGTTCCCCAGATTCTTCAGTGTTTGGACAAATGATGTGTAATCAACAATGAAATTGTGCTACTATCTTGGAGCTGCTTGGACAAGCTAGCCACACATCCTCTGAACCAAAAAAGAAGAAGGCAGACAAATGGCAAAGACTCCACTGTGACAGTAAGGTTGTCTGCAGAAGGAGAAAATACTTTAATGGGGAAGGCAGAGAGCAGTTTAAACTGATGCTCATTGAAGCCATCTTCCTATGCAAACCTCTGCTTCCTTTCTCAAATCCAGAATCAGACAGAGAAGACATCCTCTACCTTGAGACATGAGGAATCAAATAGTGACTCTCATTCCTTGTTGCCAGGTGGGCTGGGGGAAAACAGAAGTGTGAGAAACTGACGATTGTAAGAAAGAGGAAATGCCATTTATTCATTTATTAAAAAACCGAACAATGACTACTTAAGAAAAAAATGTGTAATGGTTCCTTAGGTCTGTTCTCAAGTGCAGTTTCACCGATGGACTTGTTTACAGCACAAGCCCCTCCCAGTACACTTTAAGTGCATTTAGGTCATTGCCTCGTCTGAAGTGCAAGAGCATCTTGAAGCAGTTTCCACAACAATCTCATTCTCTGATCACGATGTCAGCTACATTTACAAAACTCAAGTGGCTGTAGAAACTACCTGCATGTACAGTTGGATTATGCATTATTAATCCATGCTACTGAAATTACCTAAATCAGCTTGTAATATGTGCAGAATCTCACCTTGCAGAGAACAGAAAGAAAGATTGGCAGTGTTTATGGAAAGAGAAATAATCCCCAGATGTTTCTCTACAGCTGTCACTGCTAGCTGGGGAATTTTCTGTACAGTTCTCAGTTTACTTCCCCATAGCTTGCCATGGACTTTCATACTTGTGCAGCACCACAGACTTTCACCAAACCTTACACCACCTTTCTCCCAACGCCAGGCATAGTCCACAGCTCACCTCTGATGAATTCACCACTTTTCCACACAGATCTGCAGTCCATTTTGTCCCAGTCTCAAGAAAAACCCTATGGGTCAACTCTCTTAACCCTGGAATTCATCCTCAGCATATTTTCCCTTCAATTCATGCACAAGTCTCTACAGAGCTCTGCTCCCCAAGTCCTACCTCCGTCACAGCCCACTTACCAGTCACGTCATTGCTAGAGCAACAGCTAGGTGCCGGGTTCTTGGGGTCTGTGTACTGCTGGCACATTTTTGAAGGTCATGATTCCTAGGTGTTTGGTTTGTGTGTTGCCAATTAAACAAGCCTCCAGTGAGTGTTCTGGGACTGCTTGAACAAAGCATTGGAGGACATGCCTGAGTTAGGAGAAGTGATGGCATTAAAGGCAACAAGGCTATTCACACACTCATAAATAAACATTTGTGCCACTGCTTGGCCGTAATGGGGCTGATTTCATTCAAAAATCAGCTTTACAGATTAAGCCCTTGGTGTCTGAACTTTTCTCCTGCTGTTTTTAATAGAAAATGTCCTCATTTAGAAACAGATCCTTCCCATGCACACCACAGGAGAGAGCAATTATATGTGATAGAAGTCATGACTTCTAAGAGAAGATATAAGGTATCTGAATTCCCTGCCTTCCTTATAGACTTATTCTTAGATCATTGCTGGTTTAATTAACTTTTAAATTTTAATTATCCTGTGGACTATAGTTCTGATTAAATGATCTGATGAACAAAACCTAGCCTTTAGGTCAGCATAGCAAAATTATTTTTAATGTAAGAGGGAGAAATTGCTCAATTTAACTACACATTTCCAAGTCCCTGTAGTCTGCTTTCACCACCTGATTTCATTAAATGCCACAGCTACTCCCAGTAAAACAGGTCACATGCACAATGAAGGGAGATTCATGACTCTCTTAAGTCTTCCTGCAGTACCTCCATCATCATACTCAGTCCCTATGTAGTCATGCTGGCAACAGCAGTCAGGTCTCATGGGCTGAACATAAGACTAGGGAAGTAGATGATGCATGTCTTGCTTTTTCTCCCCTTTGCCATCTCTTCCCTTCTCCCACATGCCCAGTATCACAAACACCTGCAGAGCAGCACCTGCTGCTGAGGTCCCTTTCAGCAGTTGCAGCTGCTCAGTGGGTCACAGATCTGGTTGACCAGCTGCTTAAAGTATAGGGAGCTGGGATGTGTAGGAGAGGCTTTAACACCTGGGGATTTGACATGTGAGACCACATTAGTGTGACTTGCTGCAAATTTGGTATGTGGGGGTGTGCAAACCAGGACAGCTTGTGCAAACCAGGACAGCTTGTGCAGTCAGGGACAAAGAGGTCAAGGAAAAAGAGTATGACAGGACAGAAAAGCACGCTGCTACATGCACTTGAGTCTTCTGGTCACCCTGCTCATTGTTCCTGATGGCACTTTCACAGATTAACCATATGCAAAGGTGTGGTGCTGTGTAGTGCCCACCCAGAGCAGCTGTGCCTGTGGAGGTGACTGATGCACAGGACAGTGTTTCCTGACACGATGCTGACAGCCAAGCATTTTTTTTACAAGCCATCTACCTGTTTCCAGGAGTGTTGCCCTTGGTCAAGTCTTGATGAGTTCATCAGGAGCTGGGAGTGCTCCATACTAAAGCAAATTGTTCCACTTTGTGGATACCAGTTTTAAGGTTCCATAGATCATTTTGCTGGGAAGATTCAGTTAACCTAACAGAGATGAAAATTAGAACCTGGATCCCTCTTGCAGCTTTGCACTCTGGTTTTGCATGCCTCTGCATCCAAGACAGCCCTTCAGAGTTTCCTCCTCTGTAAGGCCAAGAAACAGGTGCTCCCAGGATGTGACTCCCCTTGGCCCCAAGTAAAAGGGGCCAAAGGGAGTAAGTAAAAGGCTGTAGTGGTGTGAGGAGTTGACAGCAGCCGCTCAGGTGTCCCCATCCCACCCCTGCAGAGGCCCTGGCAGGGCAGCAGGGGTACAGGAGCTCAGCCCCTTGACAAACTCTAGCCACTATATCTTCCTTGATCCCAGTGGCAGCAGAGGCCAGGCTCTTAAGACGGCCGCCAGTTCCCAAGCTGGTTCATGGGGCGCTCATTTACCTCCCCTTTCTCCTCCCACCACCAGCCATCACTGGCAGATCCCATGCTCCCCCCTGTCCCTGCCATGGGGATGCTGGGGGCATTAGAATCGCATCGCCACAGCAGCTGGCACTGGCCCTGGAACAGGCCAGACCCACATGTGGGCTTCTCCCTGTGTGCCCGTGTGGAGTGCAGCCCTGTGGCCTTTCTGAGAGCCCAGCAGTGCCTCCTTGACTCCTTGGGAGGCAGGGAGTCCTAACAGCCTCTTGCCACTGTTCATGCCCCTCACCCAAATACTTCCTTTTAATAGCTGATGTTGCGGTATTCTAGTTAAAATCATGGTGGCCAGAGGCATGGGTAAACTCACGAGCAAGTGACCAGGTGATTGAGACCAGAAAACACAGCCAGCGTGGCAGCACTCCAGGACAAGCCACCCTACAGGCAGCCCTACAAGGAGCTCTTTGTATTCGGCCAGGCAGCACCATCAACAGCCCTGCCATGTGCCACACTCTCTGAAAAACAAGAGCATCTGCCCAGGCGCCAGAGCTCTGGGTTTTATTAGAGCATGCTGGTATTGCCGTGGGAGTTTCCCCCGACCCCCCCACTTCTCTGTGTCTGTCCCTCCCCAGCACCCAGTCAGCACAGCTGCCCCAGTAGCCCCATCAGCCAGTCCAGCATGTAGCCACTGACTTCCCAGGCTGTTTGCAGATGATCAGCAGCATGGCTCCTCACTTTTGATAATTTCCAGCTTTTCAGCATTGCAACTTTAGCAACATTAACATAAGCTGAGTCCACCAGAGAGCCTCATGATCAGTAACAGGGACAGCTTTTATTGCATTTCTTTGTCCTTTACTCGTAAAACCATTGCCTTTTCATCTTCTTGATGCACTGCTTGTCAAGTTGCTGGTCAGGGATTGAAGGAAATGCCTACTTAGATGTCAGAGAAGGTGACATGGCTGTCAAACATGCAGTCAATTGAAAATCACAGGGAGTGCAGGCTGGCTGCAAAGGCAGAGGGAAGTGTGCATACATTGTGCCAAAAGTAATATTTCATCAGTTTGGAGGGAAATGTTAAATTGATTTAAATTATATTGAGTTTTGAAGGTGCTATACTGCCACTTATACTCACCTTTCTTCATACTTGATTCCAATCCTCACCTCTTGTTGCAGCACTGAAGATCTCCCAGACAGGAGATCAGTGATTTCCCAGACAGGAATACAGCTTTGCAAAACATCTGTGTAGAGCCTGATCCACCTGCTGTGTTTGCCTACTCGCTCTGTGTAGAATCATAGGATCATAGAATGGTTTGGGTTGGAAGAGAACTTAATGATCACCTAGTTCTGACCCCCTTCCACTAGACCAGGCTGCTCTGAATTCCAGTTCTCCAGCCTGGCCTTGAACATTTCCAGGGACAGGGCATCCACAACTTTTCTGGGCAACTTGTTCTAGTGCCACATCACCTTAACTGTAAAGTATTATTTCCTAATATCAAATCTAAACCTACTCTCTTTTAGGTTTAATCCACTTCCCCTCATCCTGTAACTACATGCTGCTCTTGTAAAAAGGTCCCTGTGTCTTTCCTTGTAGGCTCCCTTCATATCCAGATACGTAGGTTATAATCACATAGCTCAGGAAGTGTGAAGGGATCCAGGGGATGAAATATGAGAAAACTGTACTTGGTTTAAGGCTCCTTTTCTCTTCTTTGACAGTGTATAAAGTCATTAGTGTAAACACAAACAGGGCCAGCAGAAATTTCCTCAGCAGAAGTCTAACGGAACACTGCAATCAGACACAGAGCTACTCCTGAGCAATGGCTGCATGCCTTAGCTGACATGTGGCACTGAGCTAATGAAAGTCACGCAATTACCCTCCAAATGGTTGTCACTGAACTGAGAGCTTGTACAGTGGTAGCTTTCATGGCTAATAACTGAAAATAGAATCAGACCTCACATGAGCTGTGTAAATGTGCACTGTTTAAAATTAACTTCTATTACATGGTAGCATGGGTTATATTTACACCCCAGAAGCAGACAGCAAACATAATTATTACTATAATTATTTAGATTGCATTGCCTAGAAAATGATGTTTTAATTCTTTCTTCTTCTAAGTCTTTTTGAAATATGTAAGGGCACAGAAAACATGCATAAAAAGAACAAATGTGCCTTTTTAAATGAATGCACTTTGACCATCACGAATGGTCAGTAACAAGATTCTTACCCTGTAATGTTGGACATGAAAGTTATTTATCAATTTGCAACCTTTTAAATATATCTCTAGTATTTAGAGCACCAGGATACAGCGATCTCTATGTATGATAGCACAGTGCAGATGATCCTCTCCCATGCCTTTCCACATGCTGATCAAATGATGTTTGCTGTCCTGAAACTATATTTCATCCACATATTACCTCCATCCTTACCCACTCTTTCCAAGAAAAACAACAGAGAGCTCTGCATGGCTGTATTAACAGTGAGAAAGTGATGACTGGTTACATGAGTCTGGACTTGCTCTGGCTCACAGCTGGCCAAACAAACCTCCCTGCATGCTGTAGCCTGCTCTTCATTGATGAATCACAAGCAGAAGTTGAAGAACTTAAAACCAATAAACCAGTTTCTACTAGCCTGCATTTCAACCTGCGATTTTAAGGGGAATATGTTGGAATGGGTAAAGTAGCTTGAGCCCTCCTCCTCTCATTAACTCCAGCTGGTATCAGGTGGTTTGTTCATGGCTTCAGGGCTGACAAGCTTTTCTATTTTTGTCTGAACTGCACCCTGAATATATTTTCCCCTTCAGTAGTCACAGAACTTGTTGGCTGATTTGAACCAAATTTGACAACCTTTGGATATATTGTTCCTGCGAGGTTCCTGCAAGGGTCACACGAACAGACTGCTATTGGAGGGGCCTATGAGTGAGGCTCAGACCTTCAGAAACTCTGGGTATTAGCTGCAGAAAGGAAGAGAAAGTCAGATAAAAGCACTGAGTACAAAACATCAAGTCAGTCTTCTTACAGAGATGTATCTCTTGGCTGATTTAACATAACAATATTAACATTTTCTGTCCCCTCTCCTTGTACTTTTTCACCTTTCAGCTCCCCTCCAGAATAATGTTCTAGCAGTGAAAACCATTGAGGGTTTCAGTCATGTCTTGAATTTGCTTCAAATCAAGGAGTAGGTTCAAAAGCTAAAGAGAAACAGAGTAAATGCATACAGCTCACTTAGATATGTCCCATTAAAAAATAAAAGGCTAAAAACGTGACTGAAAGAGGCATGCCAATAATTCTTGGTTTACACCTAAGGTTTTGTTTTTGGTTTTTTTCCTTCTCACTGAATAACTTGATTTGTGACAAAAGATTTTGTAAGAAACTAGGTATTTCTCATGGGCATCTTATAGAAGTGACCACATACTGAATATAATTTTAGGTTTCTTCTTCTGGCATAGCCTTTCTCTGCTTCTTTCTTATCCAGCTGTTTCTGAAAACTTTAATCTTCAAGTTCACAGAAGGGCTACCAGGCACAAGACCATGGCTGTTTGCTAGTCCTGGGATAGGCTCCTCACACAGTGTAGTGGGGAGCCCTGCGTGTGACAGTGGATAACAGCAGAAGTGAAGACAAGCTGATGGAGCACTATGACAACCAAGCCCAAACTCCTGTATTCCAAATCTACTTACAGACAGGTATCTGAATACTTTCACTTAGTGTTCCCAGGCTTTAATTTACATTAGAAAGGCTGTGTCAGTGCTCTTCCTTCAAACACACTGAGTGGACATTACACTTTTCTTCAGTACCATGACTGATGTTGGCATTTATCGGGTTGTAAAATGTTCTTTTAACTGGTGCTCAGAAGAGTGCCAGAAGCAAAGATTTCTTCCTCTGAAGTTTAAATTCCCCCAGGCAGAGAAAGGACAATTAAACCTGTGTCAACTGACCACAACTCGGTTGGACATTTTAACCCTTTACCAGAAACATAATTATGTTTTTCTTGTCCAGCTATGTTTTAAATTGCATTTTGAGTGCAGTGTGCTCACACTGGGATATTCTTGAAACTCCAGCTAGATTAGGTTATTAAAGGGAGATATGGAGAAAGAGTTCCATTTTCTTGATTCTGATAGGGAACAGAAATGAGACAGACTTCAAGATGCTCATCGCTGCCAGGGTACTTGCATGAGGAGTTTGGGCATTGTCAGGATGGGCCAATGGCTGAGAAGGAGTTTGTGTGACTTTGTTTTAAAAGTTTACTTGGGTGGTGGGCTTAATGGCCCAAGAGAATTGTTTGAATTCCTGCATGTCCCAAAGACTACAGTTATATTAAGCATTGGTTATAATAATTGTTTCAGATTTTTTGAGAAAAAGCTCTGTACCAGGTACAAGAACAACCAAGTACTGCACCCTGAAGACCCCTGACAATGAGGAATTCCAGCCTGCAAACTACAATCCGTGCTGAAGATAAAGGGAAAAAAAATCTCTCAAGATCCTGCTTGGCTATCTTTGGGACAAAAATGCTTTTCCCACCCCAAGTCTGGTTATTGCTGTGACCCTGAGCACCAGGGGAAGATACACAAAGCAGAATGCTGAGAATGTTTAGTGCCTTTTGCCAGTGGTCTACCCAGTCATTGTCCTGTTTCCAACTGGTGACCAAGTTCTGACACTTCAGAAAGCAGTAAGTTGATAGGGAAGTAATCAAAATATATCTTGGAGACAGAGAGAAGGAATTCTTTCATAGCCTGAAGTCAATCATGTGAGCTACTCACCACTGATTACAGGCTGTGATTTAGAGTTTCTCCCACCAAAGGACATTTATCAGTGATTGGATCTTGTCACACCTTCGTCAGTAAAAGTTTAAAAGCTCTCTACTCTCAGATATTTATCCTGTGTGCTAACACTTGTACAAAACACCCAAATCACTTCAGGTTTCTTTTTTTCAGTAACTTGAATAAATTGTGGTCTTTATGTATGTCTTCCCTCCTACAGTCTGCTTGGCAGCCCACAAGCCAGCTTTGTGGCTCCCCTTTGAAACCTCTGTAGTCTTTCCTCAGCCTACCTTAACAGCAGGGACCAGAAAGGCAAGCCAGCATGGCTAACTAATGCCATACACTCACTTCTCTGCTTCTGCTTTCTAAATAGCTGTTAAACACTTTTGACAGAGCATTTAAAGCACTTATTAAAGGTAGCAGCAATAGTGTTCCTCAAGGTAAACCTCCACTGCACTCACGGTTACTCACCCAGGTTTCAGGAGGTGCCAGGGTTCAAACTCTGGGTTTGGCACAGACCCTTTGGGCAATCTTAAGAAATTAATGTGACCTTCCTGTGTTGCCATCATTGTTACCTCATCCTCATTTCTGTAGGACATGTACAGGACTTGCACTGCACCTTTTCCACCTGGTATATCTGCAGGCACATCTGCACAGACAGTAGCTCTGCCTTCCCTCTGAGTCAGACGAGTGAAAGCCTTCTCCAGGCTGGAAGCTGTTAGGACGTGTTACTGAGGGCTGTGTCCCTGCTAGTTTTTCCTGCTTCCCCATGGAAAAAAAAGGCTAGTGAGGGAGTTGAATTGACTGTTGTAAATACAGAGTCTTGGTGCTGAAGCTGTCTCAAGTCTCACATTTCTCCTGTCCGGCATCTGATTCTGCCCTAACTGGGCTCAGTCCGATTTCCTCCTTCAGCCCTCCCCAGTCCTTCTGGAGGGCTACATGAAGGTTGCATTACAGCAGATGGAGGTCTCAAAACCAAATGGGCTGGCAGAGGCAGCCCTTCCCCTGCCACCAATCCCACACAAGGGCAGAAAGCATTTAATTTGCTCTGGAAGTGGGAACATGCTGTCCTTGTGTTGCTGCTTGGGAATGCTGTCATGATATAGCATCAAGGTGCTTTCTGATGACAGAGACTCCTCGGGTGGTACAGCTGCTGGGTTGAGTATCTCTTGTGTGCTCAGCTGCCCTGAGAGCTCTCCTGAAAGTCACAGCTGCAGTGAGACACCAAACCTCTCATGTGCAGTCCCTTGCCCTGCAGTTGCAAGCTTTTAGCTTGCAGTGAGTTTAGTCTGAAGTACTGTGTACAGCAAGTTTTTAAACCTACTATTAATCGTACGATCCACTAGCAGTGTTGTGGATATTTTACAGCTGGGTAATAAAATTATTATCTCCAGATGGAAAGTCCTAAAGCCTTTGTCATTACAAATAATAAGTAATAACATTGTGAGCTACAAGTCTCCTTTTCCCCCATCACCATTAATGGTGGAGCAGTGCTAAATTTATTTCTTCGATTTTAGAAATGTTAAAATGATAGCTAAGCTTCTTGACACATATGATGTAAAATAGCCATACAAATTCACAATATTCTTTCAAAGTATGGGCATATCCAGGCACTTCTACTGCACAGAAGCAAGAATCATGTAATGCTTCCTATGGCTTGCTATGATTTCCCTACACCCTTGCTGTGTGGGCTTCTGTGGTGGCAGAGGGGATGATAATTAAAATGGCAAAACGGCAAAGGAATGTGTAAACTAGTAAAAATCTAGGGAGAAGGTTTTGCTATTGTTCCTGAAGCATGACCTAAACTCATTTATTCCTTTGTTTATCAATTTAACCATTTATTTGTAAGGCTTAAGCCTGGGATTTTCTTGTTTAATTCCTCTGAACAGTCAGCCACCAAACAGTCTCTGTGATGCTTGTTCTTGTAAATATATGTCTAGACATAATTTAGATTAATTCCCCATAATAAAGTTGTCAGTTTGAATATATTACAATGCAAGTGCATAATGTGCAGTTGAAATGAGAACTCCAAACAATCTTTGCTCTGGCTTACCTGGTGTGTCTTAATATATTGCAATTATTCCAGTAAGAAAAACAACAGGGAACAGGTTTCTTCCTCATTTAGAAGGGGAAGTTTTACAAAGTTGGAATTTAATCAATTCAGATTACATATATTCAGAGGCTGATTCTACAGTGTTGCATGGCTTCCTCTTTAATGGCTACCCATCTTGTTTGAGTCTTCTTTTTGAAAGGATTAAAAGTACATTTTAATGAATTTTTGGTACTTGTGTCAAGCTTATTATTACAGAACATGAGAAGGTATTATAGTCTATTAAGTATGGGCAGTTCCTCTCTGAAGACAATTTCATTGCCATACAGCTAGAGACTGTGTTCCTCCCTGTCACATGTGCAAGACACATTTATGACTGACTAGAAGAGACAATGACAGCCCTTTGTAGCAAGAGAAAATGGGACTTTCTAGAACTTGCTGCCCCAGGCAATTTGTCACATGGCAAACAATATCCCCAACAAAGGCTCATGGTCCTCACACCTCTTGAAAGCTGTGAAAGAAGTAAACAGATAGTAAGAAAAGTGTAGTCACCTTCAACTGGGGTGGAAAGTCAGACCTTCTTATTGAAAGAACTATGGAAAAGCAGTCCTGGAAATGGAGGGCCAGGAAAGGGCTGGCTGCTCTTTACTTGTACTGTACTTGAGGGGATAATCTCCATATATATTCTCTGACAGTGGCTGGGACTGCAAAGGGAAATGTCTGATTTATGTAGCCATTTTAACCTATAGCTAAAACAATTCTGCCTGAATGTTAAACAGTTTATAGAATCACAGAATGATTTAGGTTTATCAGGCTAATTGACTGATATCTGTGCATAGATATGTATGCATGCATGTGCATCTATACAACTCTGCTCTATAGTATGCCTTGATTCTCTGTGCTCTTGTAGGAGATTTTCAATTCTCTCTACTGGCACCTTGGTTAGTGGAATATGTGGCTTGGCCACTCCCAGAACTGTGTCCATCTCCACTTACACCTTAGGAACTGGTAATTTGAAAGTGTGATAGAAGCAGTGATGAAGTGAAACTCCCAGCCACCTCTCGTACATACTGTGTCATGTCCTGGAGTAAAAATATGTTTTAATATCAGCTACCTATTTGGGAGATGGACAAATTTTACAATTTCAGAGAAAATTTAAGGCACATAAAAAATTAGATGACAAGCTCCAGGCTCCACAGGATATCTGTACTATTGACAAAGACTCTATGACTTGGAAATATGGTTTTATACATTGACCAAAGTCTTTCAATGTCCTTATATCATCCTCCTCAGAAGCATATGGTTCAAACGGTGTGAAGGTTAAAGAAAGAACAAGTCTAACCTGCACCAGGAGGGCTTCTCAAAAATTCTCTCTCTTGGAAAGAGCAATTAATTCTGTTCCAAATTCATTCTGATGGCATGAAATCACTACCGGCTTTGCAGGTATGAATCTAAATAAACAGTGCATGCCAACCCTGCAGTACTGCAAGCAGACTTCTCACATGCCTGCCTACATAAAACCCTGCAGGTAAAAGAGCTACATTACCCAGAACATTTTGTAAACCATTAATCTAACTTATCCTTGCAAGAGAGGTTAGTTTTACAAATGCTCTTCCCCTCAACTTCCAACGATGAAAAAAATCACCTTTTTAAGTAGCTGCTTTCAGGTATTTGAAAAACATAGACCCCTTAAACATTTTAATTGAACGTCTCAAAAATGCTGCCTAGTGCTTGATCAATTGCCTTTAACTTTTTGCTCCAAGCATTCCAGTAGTTGTGGAACCAAGCAAACGTGAGTGCATTAGAAATTCTACAGGAAATCAAAGAGCTGTGTTATATTACGCGTAAGGTGAAGGCTTGGTCTAATCAGATTACCACAGAGACATTTGGTTATAAGTGTTTTGCTCTGTTTTTTTGAGATATAGAGCACTATCCCTGTCTAAATCCTGAGCAGTCTAAATCCTAATCCTGTAGGTCACTTCTGAGAAATTATTTCAAGTAAATACATTTTAACATGAAATGTCATAAAAGCCTTCTTTGGTTCAAAATAAGAAATAGGGAATTTTTAAAAATTTTTATCATGAAGAGGTACAGGGATCCATGGGGTTCAGGGATTGATCTGTAATCAGCTAATGCATTATGTAAATGTGCAACCCTCTCTTACCAAATGCAAGTTTACAGAGAAAAAGAAAGAAAGGGAAAAAACTGCATTGAAAGAGTTTTTGTTTTTTTTTTTTAGTCGTCTATTCTTTTTAAATTCTCAAACTCCTGGCAAGCAGTATCAGAAGTAAAATTTTCTCACGATTTCTTTTCTAGACATTTCCTTCACCAGACTAATTTTAAAATTAAATGAAATATGTCATATAAACTCTGGTCCTTCCTACAGCTATGCAATTACTGAACAACAAGCTCGAAGATATTTACAAGAACGATATCCTTGCCCGGTTTTCCACAGCTGTTTCTGCTCTTGCCTCCCATAAGACACTTGACAGAATAATTACCAAGCATGACAGTATATCAGCTTGATATTCAGACATGATTTTTACATCTCTTGGCATGGCATCTCAACAGAAAATGCAGTGGCAAGCAGTAGCGGCAGCCGGAGGGAGAGCCCCCATAGACAGAGTTCGTCCCAGGACACTCAAAGAGTTAAAAACCACATGGTAATCTTCCCATACTATCACAGGCAGTTAATCTTATTTGAAGGAACACATTTTGCCTGTAGACATCGTAGCCTCGGGGTGTGAGCAGGAGAGGGGTGCGCGGGGCAGAACAGGAGTGGCCGAAGGGCACAAGGGAAATGGCCGGGAGAGAGCTGCCAGCTGCCTCCCCAGGCCGGGACCCAGCCCACGTGTGACCTCCTTATCCAGGTAAGGAAAGGAGCACCTGACTCGGTCCCCACATACCTCTCCCCCACCCCTGCGCAATGCAAATGACGCCATTCCCCGAGCTGGATTGCTGGGGGAGCAGCTGTCAAAATGCCCAGCGGCTTCAGTGAGACCAGGATTTCACTAGTATCTCTCAAAGAGGAGAGATGCAGTCTGCTACAGTGAAACGATGTTGATGCCTCCTGGCAACCTTTTAAAGCCCTTCCCGTCCTGCCCTGCAACCTTTCTGCTGCTGATAGAAGAACCATGTACGCTTCGATGCCTTCAAAACACACCGGAATGTTACAGAGAGATTTCATTCTCTAGAAGGTGATTATGAAGTACTCGCTAATTATAGGAACTGCATTAAAGTATTCCCAAAGAATATATCAGCCTAAGGGCAGACAGAACTATTCCCAAGAAATAAAATATTAGGCTACTGGGCTTTTTTTATGCTTGCTGAGCATCCTCCAGCAATATGCATTTACTTTAAAATTATTTATCTGAATGCATTTGAATTGATTATTGTCACTATCCTATCACAGGGAATTACGGTGCATATTTGTAACTGAAGCTGCGCTGTCTGGTTGGAAGCGGTCACACAAGATGCAGATTTTATTCCCTGAGTGAAGAATGCAAGTATTTCCATAGCAAAGTATTCATGTTTAAAGTAAAGTCTCCTTCAGTGTGGGTGTTTATAATTCCAGATTCCTTTAGAGCAAATATTTGTGTCTATAAAATTCATTTGCAAAAGATTTGACGGCATGTGTGCAGAAAATAAAGGTCAAAACCATAAAAGCGTACTGAAAAGGATAAAAGTAAAGTCCTTGAAGTATGGTGTGTGAGTGTTGGCGTGCATGTGCTACAGGTAAGAACCATTTTAAAAAGAAGTCTGTACCTGCGTAGATGTAAATGTGCATTTCCAAAAATACATGCATTGTAGGTTGCTGTTTCTGTACTCCATAAAGATTCTCTGTGTGTGTGTGTGTGTGTGTGTGCGCAGACGTGCACGTGTGCTTGAAGGAGAGAAAGAGGGAAAATGAGGGGGAGAGTGGGAGGAAGATAGGTACAGAGCCAGAATCCTTTTTTTTTTTCCTCCCATCAAGATGATTATAGTGTCCTTAGAAATGAGAAGGCTCTACTAAAGATTTTCAACTTCAAAGAAAAGTTCTCAGTGAAAGCTCATCCTCTCCTTCTCTCATTAGCAGGCAGAAAAGCCTTTAACATAACCTAGCATAGAAAAGCAGAAGGGTGTACTTCCCTCCCAAGTCAGGCAAAACATTTCACAGGCACGTGACTGTCTGAAGCTAAAGAAGAAAAAGAAGCAGTAAGACTTTTGGAGGACTATGAATACAAACTTGAAAATATTAATGCAACTTGGAGCTATTCTATTTAGGGGTACCCTTTGACATAAAACTCTCATGGTAGTTTAATTTCTGGTGTCAATGTCCTATTTTTTCTATCAAATTTGAGTTGGATTTTTTTTAAATCTTCATTTTATTTCCCCAAATAGACTGGCTGTGTGTGTGAGAGGGAAAAATCTCTCTTACTTGCCTGTGTCTAGATGTTGACAATGGCTCCATGTGTTCTGTCATGCCCTAGAAGCTCCCAGCCATCTGCTGAACGTGCCTGCAGCTTTGGCACAAAGTCGGCAGCTGCAGGTGTGCACTGAGGCAGATCTCATGGCTGCCCACTGTTATCTGTGTGATCTGGGTTGAATCCATCCTGCACACTCAGGGTGCAGTGAGGAGGATGAACATCTTAGTAGCTGAAAAGAAATGCAAAAATCACTGAGCTCCAGCTTATCAAATCACATCCAGCAGCTCCCACTTCAGTGCTTATGAATGTTCTTGTTTCAAATCAAATTAATCCATGTTGAATAATATTACCATTATTTTTAAAATCCTATGCATTTAGGGCCAAGCCGTAACCTAAAAGGTTTACTTTGTTTGGTACAGCAGAGCCTAGAGAATTTCCATAGTGTTTTGAATCGTAGAACAGCTTGGATTGGAAGGGACCTTTAAAGGTTACCTAGTTCCAACCCCCCTGCAACATGCAGGGACATCTTCAGCTACATGAGGGTGTTCAAAGCCTCATCCAGTCTGGCCTTGAATCAGGGGTGAGTCATCCCCATCTTCTCTGGGCAACCTGCTCCAGTGTGTCACCACCCTCTCCCATTTGCAGGACCCTTACTTGGCTTTGTTGAGCCTCATGAGGTCCATGCAGACCCACTTCTCAAGAGTCTTCTCTAAGAGATTCCAGTGGTCAGGTTTTATTAATTTCTCCAGTTGCACTTGTTCTTTTTTTTCCATGTGCAGTGCAAATGGATTTTGTGGCAGCTTTCTTTTCAGCACTGAATTATTTTACAATACTTGGATTTAATGCTAACCCATGACACCTGCGTTTCCATGTTACCATATTGAGGTAGAAGTTACTATTGAGTGATAACAATAATAAAGACTAAAGGAAGCAAAAAAAACCCCTTCCATTTTCTTCTCTCCCTTCATGGAATATTCAGCTAGCACAAATGGGAGTTGCAGGTCCATTTACTGCCACAACTGAAAACACAAATCAGACACTGATGCTGACATAATGAGCAACTCTGTACGCCTGGGAAACTATCATCCAGCTAGTTTGCATTACAAAAGAGTCAAAGATATTTAATGGACAAATGTGGGTCTAGAGATGCTAGGTCTAAGGCACTACTAATCTGTGTCAAGTATGAAATCATCTGTCTAATATTAGATGGCAAGTCTCCTGGCACAAAGCAGTGTGCATATGAAAATATATTTTTCCCTGGTTTTCAATATAATCCCTGTGATTGCCAAAATATACAGGAACTGTAGAAATTTTATGTACCAGAAGAAAAGAATGAGGAGTGGGAGGCTGATATACTGTTTGTAGTAAGTTAGGAGAGCTATAGAATAAATTCTTATGAAATTTAACCAGAAAATACATAAATAAAAACCCCATAATTTTTACAATCATGTGTCTTGTAAACACGCAGACATGCTGTGACTCCCAGCCTATACTGCCCCACCTTTTGCAGCACTTTTGTCAATCACCTCACAAATATAAGCTGTGTAATTACTTGGTTTATCTCTTTCACAGTTATTATCTGAAACACTATGAGAGCAGAACAGGAACAATTTGCATCTGTTTTAGCTCAAATGCAAACCCATAAGGACTGAAAAAAAAAACCCCAACCCCTGTGAATTGAACCCTTAAATACTATATAAGACCTTTACTGCACTTGCAGTTTGGATAAAAATGCAATTTTCTGTTGTAAGTCCATAAAGAAACAATATTTTCTTTGATTTCACTGTGGTTCACAAGAGCTCTTCAGTGTCAATGATACCCAGAGTGAGCTTGTCCATAGGCAAGCTGTTGAGTATTCTGTCAGTCACCATTAGCAATTATCTCAGTATGCTTACAGTACAGTAATATAGCAATTCTGAGTAGGCTAGAAGAGATAAATGATACCTCTACTCATTCAACAGTTTTTTCTTGAAATAAATTACAGACACTTAACAGTTCCCAAAATATTCCTTAACGACTGATGAAAATATAAGTCATCTTAATTCTTTAGAAGTCATACAGGACTGATAGAACACCATACATCTCTTTAATTTCAAGTCTGCAAATTGAATAGTGGAGCTGGCAAAATTAAAAAGGATTTCTTGGAAAACATTCCATACCAAAGGTAGTTTCATTTGAAATTAATCAATTTCTGCAGCACTGCAATGTCCTGTTTCACTTGTTACCTTTAGGCAACTTTTCAAAAAACAGTGGAAAAATTTAAAGGTATGATATAGAAAGCCAAAAAGGAAATGCAATAAAAGAGAAGCAAAATACAAACAAACTTTTTTTCTTTTTTGTAAAATCTGTGTTTTTTTATTTCACTCCGAGGTAAATAATGATAACATAAAATGGAAGGAGGAGAGACATTAAGTTCTTTCCTGCCAAGATAATTCAATTTGACATAAGCACTGAAACTGGGGGTTTTTTAAGTTGCAACCAAAGACCCCTCAGAAAAAGTAACTCTACCCCAAAACTTTCGGAAGCTGGGCAGTGGTGAGGGAGGGGATCCTGGATTTCATGTGATGGTTGGTATCAGGCCAGCATGCACCATGGATGCAGCGAGCACCCTGAGCACACCTACACTTTGTTTTGTCTCTGTTGCTCAGTACTCTGAGTAGTCATTCTCACTAAGCTCCTTCAGTCACTCTTGTAAGCGTGACCTTCTCAGGGTTCAGCTCATGATTGCTTGCACTGCATTTCCATAAAGCTGAGCAATGATCAGGAACTTTGTTTTTCATGTAGCTCCAGGGGGAGTGTCTAAAACTGACATTGAAGCTAAGAGCACAAGATTAAAAGAAACAGCTCTGTGTAATAAGTCCCGAGTCACATCGTTGTAACAACAGAAGAATGCTCTGAAAACAAGAAATCTCTTTTGAACTCTGAGGAGTTTTATGGCTCAGTACTTATAATCACTAAGTGGAATTTCCATGTATAATGACAGGAAGCAAACTTCAGCATATTTCACTCAATCACGTATAGAATTTGGATTCTATTAAACATAACACAGCATAACATGTCTGTTCCAGATGAAGCCTGAGCAGATGCTGATATTTTCTATTGCTTTTGTGATCCTTATGGTTTCTACCTGTCCTGACATCTAGATCTGTATCAGGTGGAAAACTCCTTTTTAATTTCAAAGTTAATCTGGCTTTATTTGATCCAAACTTTGCATGCATGGTCCTGAGGTTGCTGTGGTAAGGTTTCACCTTTAAACACTGAGCAACATCTTATGCTAGAGGGTCACCCAGCATTAACCTGAGATATACCAAACCTTCTTACTTCTTGACTCTGTATCTCAGAGGAGGCAGTACTGAGAACAGGCCAAATCAATCTGTGTCAAAATGCAGGGGTAGAAGGTGGATGACATAATCCAGTCAGAACTCACCCTCTCTGCTTCAACATGTTTCGAATGGGCACTCTTGGATAGTGATGCAGGGATGTGCCTCTAACGTGCTAAGCCTCCTCTTCTGCTACATGCTTGATACAATTTTCTCATATTTAACATAACCTCAAGGGCATGGCAAAACTTGTGTAAGAGAGGCATCTATACTGAGACCAATTTGAGTGTAAAGGTGCAAAATCTCATCTCCTGTAATAGCAGACTGGCTGGCTGGAGGTGAGCCATGGTATACGCTTACAAAGCCGAAGACATCTGCCTTTGGATTTAGTTCTTAATGTGTTGCTGCTGGCTAAGCTGCTAAATTATTGTTGTCTTTAACTCTGTCATGAAGAAGCCTTTGTAACTGTGTTCTCCTTTACATGCAGTTCCATAGCATTAAGATATACCGAGAAGGTAAATATCAATGTATTTTGATTTTTTATTTTGCCTGTTTCCTAGCTGGTCAGACAGGGAATATTAAAAGCAGCAATTATAGAGAAAAAGAAGGCATTAGAATGTTTTTGGCCACAAACTGGATGCTTGCAATCTGAAGGATGCTGTTGCGGTGGCCCTCTCTAGGAAACAGTAGACTGAAAGTGTGAGTATTTTTAGACAGAGCCATTCCTTTTCTGACAAATCAAGAATATGGTGCATTAGGAATACAGGTGGTATTAGGACAGTTCAGGGTCCCTCTGCAGGCTATCAGATAATGAACTGGATCGTTGCTCTTTTAATGACAGGTTAAGCAACTGTTTGATTTCCTTCTTGCATATGCTACACAATCTATGGATTGTAGATGACTTATTTCTAGTTTATTTCTCAGAAAAGTGAAGCAAGATAGGGAATTACTGGGTTTTGGTTTATCCTGTGTGGTGGCTGCCAGACTCTGAGCACCTACATTAACTTGGACATGAACATCCCCCACAATTACACATCATCCTATGTCCTCCCTGCCCTTCACTTGTCCATCTGCACTCAGAAGAGATGAAGTTCACCTGTAAATGATTTTGCTAATAGTTTTCATTGGCTCTCACAGTGCCAAGAGAGCATTTGTCTCCCTCAGAAGAGCCTTGCAGGGGGATTTGAAAGGTTAATTAGTGTGGGTGAGTATTTTAGCCTAAATTCTGTGTAGCCCTAACTTAAGCCTGCCCAGAAAAGCTCAATCAGATTTGTATATTTGGAGATAGATAAAGTCCAAGGTTTTCAATATGGGTCACAGAAATGGAGGCCTTGGTCCAAGTCAAAGTTAGATTAATTCAGCTAAGTCTAGACATCAGCAGAATCTGTCAGCGACTGACAAGGTGACCCTTACTGGTTCTTAGACTGATGATTTGAAGCCTTTGTTCCTTTCCTTGATGCCTGAGAGGATCAGAGTTTGCCCTAAAAGCATTGTCGGGTGGCATTGTGACCTCTTAAGTGCCCTGTTGAACATGCATAAGAGTCTTACTCCATTAATAAGTGATAGATATGTATCAGTATGTTAATGATTCCTGGCTCTGCATGTCCATCTGCTCTGACCCATGCCACACACCTAAAGGAGTGACAGGGTGCCTGCACAGATCCAGTGACTGTCCTGCCAGGAGTAATTAGGTGATAAGCAGATAAAGAATGAGTTGCATTACAGGGCTGGCAGAACAACTGTCAAGAGCTTCACTGTGCCACTGGCCCAGAGGCACCAGCCTTTTGCATTTGGCTCTCTTGTACTTGTGAGGACCTTTGCACCTGCTGCTGGTGAAAGAGGCACAAACTCTCCTTGCAATCACTTTGGATAAGTCTTCATGGCATACAGAGAGATTGCTTTGCCTGCACTTTGAATAAAACCAACCATAGACCAACCATAGACTCATGGGGCTCCAAGGCAAGACATAGCGCTGAATAACAGTGCTGGTTCAGGGCCTCCAGGCATCTGCCAGACAGTAACCCTGACCGTGGTTGTGTCTTGCCTCAACACACAGCACAGGCGTTGCCTCACTGTTAACCAAAAGTCCTAGTCACTTTGGGAACAGGCTGCTCTCGTGCTCATGACAAAATCCTGCAAAAGTGAAGCTGATACAGCAGAGACCTGCCTCTGACTCAAGTCTCAGTAGTGCACTGAACTAGTGCTTTGATGCTTAGGTTTGGTTCATGATAAGGATCTATGTGAAGGTCAAAGTTTTGCTTTTATCATGTAGTCCCTGCAGTGATTTCAGAGCTGTTACTGAAGAGGCAGTGTCTTTTTGGCCATGACAACACCGTAGTCTTAACTAAAACCATCCAATTAAGCAGTGAGTAGTTGAGAAGCCCAGATTTGCTCTTCTGCTAAACATGGTAAGAATTTTAACATTCCTCTTAGCATGTGAGAGAGAAGAGGTCAAAAAGTAATATATTAAATGCTCTTTTGTTGGAAAATCAGTCAATTACTTGTGGTTCCAAATTAGTTTATTTAAGATCAAAGGAACGGCATTTAATAAATCATGGAACCAGCAACAGAACTGTATAACAGAAAATCAAAGGATTTGCACATGAAATATACACTGATGGATCAACTGTCTATTGCTGGCTGATAAAGGCCTAACATTATGCAGTAGCTATTTTTATAATGTAATAAAGTCTAGGGAGAAAAAAAAAGTGCAAAATATTAACCATTTTAAACTTACATCTGTCTGAAAAGAAATGCTAAAAAATAATATGCCCTCAAATAAGGAATTTGTAAGTTTGGATAGGTTTCACAACACTGACATTGTCTCATGCCTCCTGACTAAAACCAATGGTACAGTATGCTGAGATAATCAAATGCTGACATGTGTGCAAGAGCTGAATGCAAAGCAGGTCTCTGATCTGTAGGAATTTTTGAGATTTCAAAGCACTCAGGACAAAGGGAAAAGGAAAATAAATTCTCTGTGATGTTATAGTTATAAAAATGACTGTTTTAGTCAAAACATGGTTTTTTTTTCCTGATAATTGACTTTTATTTTTTAAACCTTTTCCATGATCCATAATGAAAATTGCTGCAGAAAAAAAAGATAATCTTATATCAGAAAAAAAGACTTCTGCTTTAAAGAACCGAAAAGAGGTATTTGACAATTTTGAATTTAAATTATCCTGGAACTTACTAAAACCAACCCCCTTCTGTGAATAGCTTCAGTTTTGACATACAGACCTTTGAAATGAAAAGTGCTTTTTACTGGAAATGCTCTAATTAGTTTTGCCTTTCTTTTCATGGCAATGTCTGACATATGACATTTTAATATAATAAGAATTCTCTTTAGAGAATGGAATCATTTTCCATATGTTAATTTTGTTTATGATATATTAAAATCAAATTTTCTAATTATATTTTTCCAGCATCATCAGATGTCTCTATGTGTGATCAAGAATACAGTCGGACATAATCCATTATGGTATGTATCTCAGCACTAATGCTATTTGTTAATGGATATTTTTGACATTATCTGAACTGAGACATTTATTCTAAGTGATCAAAGGATTTCTTCAGCCAACCTGGTACTTGACAACATACTGAAAGATGCAGATGTATTTACTATAAATCCAGCCTCTGTGAATGCCATGAAATTTCAAGGAGATAAATATAAGACTAATGAAAACCTTCAGAGTAAAACACAAATCACAAGAAGAAATTTGAAGGGAGGTTTTTAATGGCACCAGACTTCCATCACTGAGATTTTCAGAAGATTGCAAGTCCTGTGTAGGGATGAACAGACTTTTAGAATTACCAGTTTCTCCAGTTGAGAGCACTGAGATCTAAAATAGCGACACGTCTTGTGCGTTACTCAAATATTTAGAAGTGAGTGCTTGTGTCACATGGACGATTTATAACAGGAGTAGTAGAACATGTCATTAGTGTCTATAAAATGGAAGCATCGGAAAAGCCTCTACATAATCCCAGCTAAAATGGTTCCACTTTTCAATGGTTCATATTGGAGCTTTCCCATCCAGAACTATGTCATACGTGAAAATTCATTAGTAAAGCCAGCTAAGTGCTAAGGGACATTACTGCTGAGGCCCACAACTGTTACTCAGAAAAATTCAAGTCTTATTGTGGAAGAGTGTTTAATATGAAAAGGCTGAAGTCATCTGGCAAAACAGCTTTATCTGGGTGTTCATTTTCTCATATCTTGAAAACCCGTTTCATTTTCACAAAAGGATGCCCAGAAAATGGCCTGACACATTTTCTTCACACTTTCAGACTACAGAGAGTTTATCTTGAGGAAATTGAATACTTCTCACTTCAGTGATGTGAATATTCTCTTCGCAGTTCAGTCCTGTTATCAGTGACATGGAAACAACACCCGTGGTCTCAGCTGCAAGTGTCCCTGCTTTGGGCCACAATTGCACACTGTTGTCAGTCACTTCATGCCCATATCTGCTGACATTAATTACAAATACTTCTTCCCTCACTGTAAAATGTGTAATTATCCTAGGGTTTCTAAGCAACAAAAGGTGTAGAGTTGCTCCCCTCCTATGCCACCTGATAGCTACAATATTCCTTTGTAATAGGAGACCACAGTGGAAAAGCTGTAAAGGAAGCAGAGGTGATAAACATCAGCTCATTACTATGTATTATTCTATGAAACTCTCAGACCTGTAGGCACTGGACACAGAAATCCAAGAAAACCGGATCCCTGCTACAAACAGTTCAGAGTCTTAAATCGCTGTTTCACCAGTGCAAACATAGAGGAGAAATATCAACAACTGTAAAATTCAAAGTTAGGCCAATAACCACCTGGAGGTGATCTTCATGGATGAGCGTTAAGCAAAACATATTACAGTGGGGAGAAGGTCGTGAGTAATGTGATATGCATTTAATTACCTTAGGAACAAGTTTGTGAAGGTCTTTCCAATGATGCCTTCTCATTCCAGATGTTCAGTGCAGGCATGCTCATACTTTGTAGGCAATTACTAAATAAACTCCGGTAGGAAGTCACAAAAGCACCTTCTGGAAGGGAAGAGTGGCTTTGCATTACAGGAAAAGCACTAGAGGACATGTCAAGTGCAGAATACTTTCAAGTAAAGTAAAAAGCATGAGTTGGTATTTCCCCTGGGATTCTGCACAGAATGGTCAGGACTTACCAGGCTATCCAAAACACTGCATTTCTGTTAGTTTTTACAACTAAAGGAGAGTGTTTCTGTTAAGTTTTTCCAGAATTTCAGTCAGGCGATATGAATCACAGTTCTGGGGAAGCCTAAAAATGTGTGATTACACAATGCTAGTCAAGAAATATAAAAATTACTGCAGACACAGACAGAGTCTGAAAACACAGCAGAAGCCTCAGAAAATGGAATAATTTTTCTGCTAGAACAATTACAGTGTAATCAAAGTTTCATTATAAATGAAACTGCAATTCCCACATTGCACATATGAAACAATTAGTGACTTTAATTTGCCTTGCTAAAAAGGGAGTTTTGCTATGGCTAAGTTTACTCTGAAAATAGAGTCAAGTTATTTGGTTGTAACATTACCTGGATGTTTTCCAATGACTCCAATATATAAATATTTTCTGATACAAGTCTCTTTTGTCTTCAAACCACCAAAAGCATATGCTTCTGGACAGGCAACTTATCCCTCTTTCCTCCTGAGAATATGTCACATGCTCATTTGGACTGTGCTGCTGCTTAGCCCAGATCTTACAAGCAGGCACAGATTGGTTGGCAGATCTGGAGCTATAATGCAAAAATCAGCCATCCTCAGTTGCCCTTTTGCAGGGATGGATGATGATGTGACTTATCAGAATGTGTCAGTGTTACACTGCCTTGGAGAAATACCACTTGCAAACACTCCTACACAGACAGCTCATACCTTGGGTCTGACTGCAACGGGAAACGGTGGAGCTACAAGTTTGGGAGAGAAACAGTGGAGACTGGGTGGATCTTGGCTCTGTCTCCCCTACATGACAGCCACTGTAACTGTACTGCATGTGGGTTGTTGAAATTTTTAGATTTTATGAGCCAGCATTAATAAGCTATTTCTCTGTGTCCCCCTCCCCAACCAAGTGAGGGAATGAATGAGTAATTGTGACTCATCTGATACTTTTGAGAGATCAGGTTTCTTTGGAATATTTCTAAGTTGATGTTGGTCATATCAGAATATTTTTCTCGTCTCTGTGCCATAGAGTCATAAGCCAGCTCATTTTAGATGGACTACATGCTGTTGTCTACAAGATGTTGATTTTGTACCATTGAGTTTTTCTTCTGCTTCTACATGGCAAGGTAGAGTGAAACAAAGGAATTTCAGGTCCCAAATTAAATGTAGTTATTTACTTGACTGAAGTAGCTGGAAAACTTCCATTCTATTGAATTGCTTTTTTAAAGAAACAGAGGGAAATTGCTGTGGTATAGGGAGTGTGGAGGCAGTGACCTAGAACAGGTGAAAAGGAATCAAGAAGGGGATGTCTAGAGGTAGTCCCCCAAGGGCCAGCTGGCTAGGGAGAGGGAGCAAAAGCTGAGGGTGGCAATCGCTGGGTTTCATTAGGCAATCCAGTCCAGTTTGTATCTAATGGCTCTGTGATATGAGTGAAAAAGGCAGCTGAGATAAAACAACAACCTGGGAAGTGAGCAGATATTAGCTGATCTGCAGACAAAAAGAATTCCCCCAAAAGTGAAGGACAATGGCAGCTCACACCTAACTGCTGTGACAACCAATCGATTTTTTTTTTTTTTTTGCCTAGAGGGATGGTGGCTGTAATTCGTTTCTCCACCTGCTAGTCAGAGTGAGCAGATTTCCACAGCATGAGAACTCAAGCATGCATGCTGAGCCTGCTGGGGAAAATGAACAGTATCTCCACCTTGACAGCAGTGGGAAATGTCCTAGAGAAGTGTGTGTCCTAGATGTTTTTTCTTTTTAAACAAAATGCATATATTTGAATGAACTTGCAGTAGGAAGCTTAGACTACCAAATCCTTACAAAATGATGATGTCCTCCACAAAGCATGCTTATTTGTAATGTCATCTAAACCCAGTACTGATTCCACATCTAAGTTGTCAGTGGTGGAGGATTGAGACCAAGTCTTCTGTGGGTAACTAGGTATTATTAATGATTTTCAGTCCTGGATTTCAGTTCAGGGCAGCTGCTAACCCACTCTCGAAACACCATGGTTTTGTTTAAATCTGTCCCAGCTTGGACCTTTACCAATTTCTGTCTGCTCAGAAGCTGTATGGTTCATAAATCCCCATCCCTGTAAATCTTATGACACAGTCTTGTCCTGGTGGATAGCAAGGGAAGTAAATGTAAGTGAAATATTCTCATGTTAAGACCTTTATTTCAGTTTTAATGCTTTTTTTATCTGTCAATTGCTTAGGTATTTTGTAGGGGCTTTACTTCTCTGCAGGCTTCCTTCTACCTGACGAGCTCTATCTGTTGGCTGGGATAACACACCCAGCAGCAGCTTGCAGGCAGCTGGGGAAATCCCGCTGCTGCTGGGCTGTGGCACAGGAGTGCTGTGCCGAGGCCAGGGCCAGCAGTGGCCCGGGTGCTGTGGGTGAAGCAGGCAGAGTTGCAGGGAGAGCAGGCACAGAGAACTCATTCAGCCCTGCTCTGACTCTGGCAGGCACTGCCGTGAAGGTACTGCTGGGGTTGGAGGGAGGTTTTGCTTTGTGAATGGATTCGAGGAGTGAAAAAAGAAGCCAGGGAAAATTATTGACTCAGTAAGGTTTCCATAAAATTCAATTTTTCCCCCTAATGCTTTTTGGCTCCCTATCTATAAAAACCTTACAGATCAATCAAGATACAGTTAGGAAATCTAATTAAGGGCCTACAGTAATAATGATGACCTTCCTCTATCCTGTTTTTTTTTCTCCTAGATTGGACTTCTCTGTGAAAAACAGAGTCCTGGCACAAACAAAGCATCTCTGTCTATTCCAGTGAAGTTTTGCTTGCTTTAGAACCAGATTTCCTCTTTCTCTCTCTTTTATGAATGTCAGTTTTATTTCATTTCATGGTTTCATGTATCATTTTATTTTCATTCCTCCTCTAAGTAACACTCGAGGAAATGAGATGCCTGAAATAATCAAACAGTGAAAGTCAAGTATGCAAAAATTAAAACCAGCTACCCACTTAGGCACTTTAGCTAAGCTGACTGATCTTGGTCATGGAAATTTTCATAGTTTGAATTCTGCTCAGGTCAGCAGCAAGCAAAGTTCATTATTTTCTGGTGATTGTTTTGTGGCCTATAGGATATAGATTGACGTTTTCTTCCCATGGAATAGGTTTTATATCCCCTGCTCTCTGTAGGCTAGAAATGGGAACTACATACAGCTGGACAGAAGGGGATTTCAGCTCACCTATAAAATATGGAACAATTGCTTCCAGGCCTGGAAGGATTTCAGGCTATCAGACCTTCAAATTGCTTCTGATATTGTGTATGAATAGAATAGAAAGCATTGTAAGCCATTTTTAAGAAGCTTGAAATGCTAGGGAGGAGCTAGATTTCCTTTTCTATTCAACCAGCACAAGCTGTGGAAGACTGGCATAATCAACTGGGTCAGGTGAAGGACAGCCTGGAGTGCTCTGGCAGGGCCCAGCTCAGTGCCTCTAGCTGTGCCATATTTCTGGACAGCACTGTACTTCTCTCACAGCTGAGGAAACCCCCCCATCTGCATTCTTCTGTCTTCCTACAATACTGTGGGTTTTATCTTACTGCAGGAAAGTACCATAACTTACCTAGGATCCTAACCTGTCTTAATTTTTCCCTAAATAAAACTAGTGCTAGTTCTGATCAAGCTTCCAAAGTGCTAAAACGCAGTTTTTTCTTCCCAACAACTTTATTAATGTTAGTCTTTTATTGCTAGGCACTGTATTGCCAGCTTTAACTTCTGGTGTGTGAATGTGGTGCCTGTATGTTGGATCTGTTACCCTGTCACTCACTGCCCCGTTCCTCACAGTGACTGGAAGAGCATGGAGCGAGCACAGAGGAAGAACTGCTGGAAAATCTGGCTGACAACCTGCACCGTGCAGTCCATGAGGTCATGAGCTGCATATGGTGAGGGGCAGGGTTGGCAAATACAAATGGAAACTGGGGGAAAAGTGATGCTTGTGAGCAATGCAAGACAAAGAGCACATGAGAGCTGGCCTGAGGGTAGTGTCCACACAACAGGATTTCAAGGTAGATGCTGGCAAGGCCAGTAGCTAGAGGAGCAACCACAGAGGTATCAAGAACTGCTCTAAGGCAGAGCTGAGATGAAAGCCATATGGACACTCAACTAGTCTTATTTCTGGAGATAGCATAAGGACTGGAAAATGTTGAAACACTCATTCTTCTCTCTTCAGTTACCGTTCTTACTTTCTGAGGTGGTTCTGGGGTACTCTGGTAAATGAGCTGTGCCCTTCTTCATCATTGGATACCAGGGTAAAATATCAGTCATGGGTGCTGAAGCTATCCACCTTTCCCTGCCCACAAAGGAAGGAAGGGAAGCAATACTCACAGACTGAGCAGCTGTGTGAGAACCCATAACATTCTAGAAATTATTTGCCACATGTGGTTTTGGCCCCTGCCAGAGATGTAAGCAACTACGAAAGCAAAGAGAACCACAAAAAAGGGCTGTGATACTAAAAACTGTGACTTCACACTGAACATTCTTCTTAGTCAGTGGGAGAAAAAGATTTAGTCTGTTAAGGTTGCAGCTAATTAAACTTGCCAATGTAATCTACTTGTTCCATGATAAACCCTGGACTGATTTACTACCTGTTATCTGCGACATTACACTTGTAAGCATTTAAAGCAAGGCAAATTATTGGTATGCTGTGTTCATAAGAGGCATGACAGAATTAGAATTCTGGTCCAGGCTTAGTGCCCTTTGCATACTATGTCAGTCTAAGTTATATTATTTCTTCAAGAAGATCTTCAACAAAAAAAACCTTCATGCTCTCCCTGTGGGGCTGCCTCACAGGGGAGGGGATTCAGATGCTACTGTGTGCTTTGCAGCTCTCCAAAATTTTGTAGCTAGAATATATGTGTATTTCTTTCCTGACTGCCCTAATAAAAAACTTATTTTATCATTGAGGGAGTATATGACAATTTAATGGAATGGCTAAAGGCTGTTAAAGCATGAAGTACCTGTAGGACTTGTTTAAAGTGTTTGGTATATCTGGCAGGCCACCAAGCTGATGAAAGCCCTTGATGTTTCGTGACACTCACAATAAAACACAGCTGAGGGGGTTGGCTTGGCTGAAGTTCTTATTTTCCTACTCAATTTTTATGCCTTTTGATTGAAGTTAAATGCAGTGAACATGGAGTTTTATTTTCATTTTAGGTTTAATTATGAAGCCATGCTTTTGGCATCATAAAAAAGTGAAACACTTTTTCTTGGAAAAATATCTCTGGCTTTAAATCTTTAGCTTCTGGTGTAAAAACAAATATGTGGTGTTCCCCTTTTCCTCCTCTTTTATATTTTTGATCTCCTGTGCTTGATACAAGCTCTGCAGGCACAGAGTCGCCCTCTGATATCTGTAGCAAAAAAAAAAGTTTGCAAATAAAATCCTTTGAGGCCACAGAGCCAACAGGATTTCAACTGAGAAGAATTCTTATCAAAATATGGATATCCTGGAGAGGCCAAGGAGGGCTCTCTGTGATTCAGGGATAGTGTCCTAGGTCATTCCCCTTGCAGCAATGCACCTGCCTTGAAAAATAAACTCCTACAGTACTTTAAAACTATCAGACTACTTTAAAAACAGCTGGAGTTTTTATTTCTCTAATAAAAATATGCTTAAGTGCATAATTTGTTTGGCTGAAAAGAGGCAAACACCCAAACAAAATAAATAGCAAGAAAGGTCCAGAGGTCAAGGCCCTGGCACCAGGACCCATGAGATATCTTCACAGGGCCAGTTGCCACCCCCAGCAGCCTGCAGGGTGCCAGGTTTAGAAGGCTGGAAGGAGAATGGCATTTCAGTCAGCAGTCTGGAAATCTTACGGAGGAGGTAGAGACAACACAAATGCTTTTGTGAAGAGAAGACAGTGCCTGCAGGAGAAATATCTGAGGCTGAGAGACAGATCAAAGGTGTGGCTGAATAGATCAAAGATCTCAAAAATAAATGTACGTGCACAGCAAGCTGCCTGGTTTGCCTGAGTGAAAGTCATTCTTTTGGCAGTCATTTTCTTGCATTTCAGATTAGCCAACAAAGCACGTGGTGCTCAGAACAGAGTACTGAGAGACACCACCAGTAGAAATTGGGCACTCGCCATTGTCTACATCTCTATCTGTAAGCACCAGAATATAGCTCTGACAGCTCTAAAGCACAGCAGAGGATTAATGAGAGATCAATGAGACTGAGGGACTGGCTGCAAGGTGGAGGAGGGTGGTGCTCACTCCAGGGGAGCCTGGCTGAGGCATGTTGAGAATTCCATATTTTCTGAAAATCCCCTCAATGTCCCTCTAGCTGGGCCCTCTGAATCGCTGATCAGTTTTCAAGGGCTAGGCTGAATTGCTCCTTGGTAAAATCCATTAGCCCCAGACAGAGGAACAGAGTGGAAAATTCTCTTTGTCCTTGCTCCAGTGACAATTAGTTATATAAAGTGAAACAGTTCTGATGAGATATTGGCTTTTCAGCCCCTTGCTTCAGACAGTCCTGGAAGAACATCCAAAATCAAAATTATGTCTTTTGTGCTGCTTGGACCTTGAAGTGCAGCTTCCCAATGAGTGTTCTCATTTGTGACCTGGGATGGGGCTGTACCTTCTCCTCATAGTTCTGACCAGGATTTTCATCCTGAGCCCAAGAAATATCTCTTAGAGTATTATTGTGACCACTGTGACTGCTACAATTAAGGACAAAGGGGAAGGACAGGAGAAGGACAGAAAAAGGACAGGAAAGGTTGGGAAAAGGAAAGGGAAAGGGAAAGGCAAAAAATGGGGAAATAGGAAAGAGGAAAGGAGGTTTTGAATGAGTGCTATGGTGCTATGTCCTTAAGAAATTCCAAGTCTAAGATGAGTGGAGTCAAATTGTTTACAAACAGTTATTGAGACTAAAGGTACAAAGTGGGGAAATACATGTTGCTGACTTGTAAAAAGATTGTAGCCTACAAGCTGCTCAGCCTGGGGTCTCAGCAACTTGCAGAGGTCCGAAGACCTGTGGGATTCTCTGGGAAGCAGCCATGGTAGTAGATGTAAGTTCATAGTTTCACCTCTACATGCAGTATGGAGAAACTTGCACTGGGATAGGATATACAGCATAAGTACTCTTATTTTTAAAGGATCTTCAAAAAAGGGGATAAAAGGGACAGGGAAGGGTGACAGAGTATCTTCAAAGACCACTGAAAAAGTCTTCCACTGAGAAATGTGAAATGCTCAGTCTATTTACCTAACCATGGAGATGATTGACATTAGACCAGTATCCTCAAACATACTTTATATTACAGGGCTCACCAATCTTACAGAGAAAGGCTGGATGGGAAGCTATGGCTGGAACCAGAAGCCAGATCAATACCAGGAATTAAGTCCTTTCTTGAAACTGAGGTTTATTAACCTGAACACAGGCTGATAGGAAGTCATGAAAACCCACATATTATTGGATTCACTGGACTTGGTGAAATTTAACTCAACTGAATTTAATAAAAACGAAGTTAAAAAGGTGTCATTTCTGATCCTTTTAGTCTTATTTTTCTGTAATAAAATAACCCTTCTGGCTTTGAGAGCTATATATCTATATTTCTACAGAAATACCTGAACAAATGGGTCTGTGTCTGCTTGGCTCACATTTATCTGCATCATATATAGCAAATGTACTTTATAGGAACTGCGGGTTTCCTTTAAGCTCATTGAACTCCCTACATCATGTCCTGTCACATAACCCAGTGTTGCATTGATCATCCGATGGGCTTTTTTCCGAAGTACCACTGTTTAAATCAGAACACCATAAAAAGTCCATTTTTTAAAATTGACCTGTGTTTCTTTTCTTTTTACTCAAAGGCTGATCACGTATAAAATGACAGCTACCCCTGTCACTCTCCCAAGGGAAAGATATTGCCTTTCAGCACTTCTTTCCCTGAGCCTTCCTACTATCCTTTGTATGGTTATTTGTGTTCGGCTGCTCTGCCTGTGCATCTCTCCCTCTCTCTCTCTCTCTCTCCTTCCTCCCCCTTCCCCTCCCTCTCTCCCTCCCTCCCTCTCTGTCTCTCTCTCCCTCTCTCTCTCTCTATGCTGTTGCTGAACTGCAGCTCCCACTGAAATTTGCACAATCAAAACCAGATCTCATCTCAAACAGCAGTGAATCACACCACCTGAAGAAGAATAGCAAATTGAGCACGGTATCCTCTATCCTTATACAGCATGTGGTACCAGTAGCACTCAGGATGGATGGACCTGGGTTTATGTGAGACCCACTTAGCCTGAGGTCTTCTGCCTGTGATCTGGAAGCTGTCACGGAATTTTACAGGAGTATATATATTTAGGGGATGTTTTTAAGAAGCTAATAGAGAGCTGCATCTGAAAGCTGGAAAAGGCTGCTGCTGCTGCTGCTGCTGCTGCTGCTGCTGCTGCAGTAGCTGGTGCAGCAGGATGAACGTGTAAAGGACAGCTGTGCCAGTGAGCCTCCTGTCCTGCTCTGTCTTCATTAACTGAAAGGATACAGAAGAAAACACTAAGCAAGTGCCACACTGGCACACTGGATCTATCACTGTGTACCCTTCACTGTGGAAAATGGTCAACAAAGACATGAATGGATTTCCAGTCAAGAAGTGCTCAGCCTTTCAGTTTTTTAAAAAGAGGGTAAGATTTTCCTTTAATTCTTTCTTTCTTCCTTTCTTTCTTTTTCTTCTATTATTGCTGCATTTGTTACTCAGCCAGAGCAGGCAGAAAGTCATTGAAGAAGGAAGGGGCACTGGTCTCCTACTGTAGCGAGTCCATGGCACGGGCAGTTCTACTGAACACCAAGGGCAGTGGCAGCGTAGGTGAAGAGGAGCTGGGCAGGGGGATGGGGCTGGGGGCCCGAAAGGCATTGTGTCAGCACTCTTTGCTGTGGAATGTGTGCCTCTATCGCAGCTGACCCCAGGGCTTGACGCAATACAGCCAGCTATTCAGGCTGGGATAAGGCTCTCCAAAGCAGAGTGCAGGGATGTTGCAGCTTGTCTCTGACACGCTCCTCCACACCACCTACAGTTATGACTCCCTCCACACCTTCCATTCACTTTCCTGAAGTGTGGCATTACCCACATCCATTCATCATCTCACAAAGTAGGAAAAAAACTAGAACAAAAAAGCATTTGTGAGCTCAGGAAAATACTTCACAGCTTGTAATTTGCCTGTAATCATAATTAATGCAGGAGAAAAGAGTAAGACTGAGCTACACCTGGATTTGATTTTCTTTTCTATCCTTTAACTTAGATATATTAGGATTTAGAAAACATTTGCTATGTATTTTATTGGATGTTTTCCTCAAGGAAATGCAAGTGTAACTCTCTCATCACTTTAGTTATGTCCTTTCTGTTTCTTTGACTCTTTTATAGTGACAATACTGCACACTGTTTATTTAACTTGAGCAACAAAGTCATTTCCATGTGGCAGCAGGACAGGTATTCTGAGTAAGTCTGGGTAGACCCAGACAGGAGGAGCAAAGCATCAGAAAGAGATTGTTAGCAGGGACTACACTATGGAAAGGATTTCCTGAGTGATTAAAATGACAACCCTCTTTTTAAACAGACTGGAGTAGGAGCAGATAAGCTGCTCCATTCACTCATTAGTTCATTCATTCATTCATCCCCATTCATTCTCTCTCTCTCCATTATGGCAAGAATATGGCCAGTCCATTTAACCCTTCAGGCCAAGAAAATGAAACCTACACCAGTAACTAATTTGCAAGCTGGGGTCAAACCCTTTTGGGCATGAAGATACCACATTTAAGGGCAGATGTGGAAAATACTGGCAGGAAAATACTCAGAGGAAAAAAGTGCAGTGTGAGCCAACATTTGTTGCTTCCAAGGTGGTTTGTAGAAGTCTCAGACTGATAACACAAACAGCATGCAAATTCAGCCCATAAAAATGGTTCTCATCCCAAGATGCTTCTCATTTAAGTACACTACTGCTGTAGTAGTATGTCTGATAGTGAGCTTTCCAGCAAGGGTTTATCTGGTTTTTTTTAAACTGCTTGAAGGTTTTAATATAATTGTATTTTTAAAGAGGAAAGTAACTGGCATGCAATTCCTGTATAAGGTTCCTGTATTGGCAACTGTCTTCTATCTCTGTTTAGAGCCACTGACAAGTTACCACTGGAAACCTCTACCTAATTTTGTTCTAGAAGAAGGGAGAATTTTGATCTGTGGTTTTGGTTTTTTTTTCAGAGCTATACTGATAATCAGTGAATTTTCAGTTGAAAGCAATTGTTAATTGTACTCACATTTGAAGAAACTGGCATACTGATACAGTCCTGGACAGTGGATCGGGACAAATAGCTGTCTTTGGTTTCTGAAGGTTTTAATTTTAACAGATGTTGCCTTTTTACTATTTTGATGAATATAGATGAAATCACTAAAACCAATTTAGAGACAAAAAGAAGGGAATTCTCTCCCTATACGTTTAGGTCAATAGATATATGTTTTCATTGATGTTTCTCTTACCCCTCTTACCCTCCTCACAGGAAATCCCTATTGTCCAATGTCACTGCTTGAAACACACAAAACCAAAAAAAGCTACATGTTCATAACGTGTTGCTGGCTCCCAGCAATATATCTTGCATCTGCTGGACTGGTGACATGCTGCATGTTAACTACTGGCAGAACAGGGAGAGATGGTTCAAGAGTTGATTTGGTCCCCTGCCAGTGATCTGTACTCTCTGACTGAACAGCCACCAGAATCCTGCGTGTACAGAAGCATACTTGCAAGGTCTGAGTGTAGTGTGTGGTAGAGTGGTTTGTCAGGTTGCAGTCCCACAGCACCAGTGCTCCATAACCAGTGGATGCATCCCACATCCAGAGTGAGGGGCAGGTCTTGCACTGCAGAGCCCGGCAGTCCTGGCTGCTGGGTGACGTATTGCTGTCCCTCCTTACTGGCAGATGCCTGAAACCCAGAGAAGGAGATTTGTTATCTGGGTACTGCGTAGGCTTCTCCCAGATCACCAGCAGGGTCTATGATGAAACAAAGGATGGGGCTCCGATCTCTCCAGTTTGAAATCACTGTGTCTGTCTCCTCAAAATCTCACATTTCAAGTAGAGGTGCTTTCCAAGTCTAATTCTAGAAAATCCAAATCAATATAGATTAAAACACACTAATTTTTGGGAAATTCTACTATTTTTTCAACTCTGTTAGATTTTTTTTGGAAGAAGGTGCCAGACATATCTTCATTGTTGTCATTTTCCATTGAGACTTATGCTTTCATTAAATTGCAATCCTGTTTGTTGCTGTGTCCGAGTGCAGAAAGGACTGGCAGAGCTCTGTGGATTTAGACTAGGCTGAAAGTGCATTCAAACATTGACTTGAATTTGAGGAACAGATTTTTTTTAAGCCTGGCTTATTCTCTGATGACAAAGTACTGACTCTCTGGGATGCTGCCAGCTGTGTCAGATGATTCAGGGTATGGACTAATCATGTCCAGAGGTCAGAGAACAGGAAGGAAAGGCTGAAATTAAGGGCAGCACACTTAATTAAAATAAAAGGGGAAATAGAAACTTTTTTTTTTGCAGAAAAGCCTGTAGCACTCCCTTTTGATGGGGTTGGAACAACAAAATAGGGGGACTTCATCCACTTAAAATGGGTGCAGCTTGGAAGAAAACCAATGGACTTACAATGCCTTTTTTTCATTGCAAGAGATGTAACAAGTAATTGTGCCTAGAATCAGAAGTTTTAATAGTTAAATATTGGATTTTAAGTAAAGATGGCACAAGTCTAAAAAGAGGACGGGAGAGAAGAAGATAGGTCATATATAGATATAAGGGGGAAATCTGAAGTTAATCCAATGAAGATAAATTATAAACACCATTGTTCAAATAATATTGGGTCATGGCATAAAAGGATTACCTTCTGACAAGGCTGGGAGGTTAAAAGACATTGTTGTCTAAAGGCACATAATTACCTTCTTTTTTACTGCCATCCTTTTCCCTGTCCACTGACATTGCATACTGGATACTGATATAAACAGCCCATTAAACAGCTTTGGCTATAAATGGCTGAGAAATCCCTCTTTTTCATATACTAGCAGCAATTTGACTTTCCCAAAGTTAAATAAAAATGTTTTGCTAATTGGCAGAAGTCACATCCCTCTGTTTTGAGGGGCTTGCAGGTCTCATTCTTCAGAGCTGGGCAGGATTACTCACGCAGCAGGACCCTGCCACTTCAAAAGATCACTGAATGTGGTAAACCTACAAATACGCTATTCCTCTTTGGCCAACAGGATATCCCGGGGCAGAGTGGCTTTTCATTTTCACCTACTGCCATCCCTGCCAGGTGTTTTTTGGCACGTGGCTGTTTGTGGTATTTGCACTGCCTCTTCTGTTGCATTGGCCTACCTTATAAAGATTTGGATAGTATTTTACAATATATGACCTTCTTCATATCAAAGTAACATGCCATGTCATATATCACAATGCCAACCAACATGGTTAAACCAGGATGAATGATCATGAACTGTCCCTGCCACTTAAACACTGTACTCATTATGGTAACCTCAGTGAATATGGAAATTCATTATCCTCTTAGGTCTGGACCCAGACCAAATACAAATTTATTCACAATGTGAAGAAGATAAATGACTGATAAATGGGAAAAGAAATAGCTGTTTTCCATAAAAGGAAAAAAAAGAAACAGGGCATGTCTTAGGGAGGAAGTTTATTTCAGGGATTAAGGATTTGCTAGTCTGAAACCTGATAAGGGAAAGAATATCCATAATCCTTTTTCACTGAGAAAATCTACATTAATTAGGAATTTAGGTCAAGCTAGAGTGAACACATAGGAAGGAAGAGAAAATAGCAACCTTTGTTTCTACGCAGTTTTTTTAAATAAGTAGTTTGTGGAAGCCATGCCCTTCTCCTTTCTAGGTTGATATTTTATGGCACTACATACCGGCAGCTTTCTCCATACACAAGCTGAAGACACTAACTCATAAACATCATCATGCATGAAGATGACAGCTCAGGCTGCATTAGGGCTCAAGGCAATACATGGCTGAGGAGACTGCAGAACTACCTGAATACCATTTTTAGGACTACAGTAATTTAGTGATACAGAAAGCCCTTGAATGTAGTACTTCCAGCTGACTTCCTACAGATTATGCTCCCTCTGGTAGATTGTGCTGTGGGAAGACTGCTCTCTGCTCTGCCACTTTTACAAGTCTAGAAATTCATTTCAGGGCTAGAGTTACCTTTTATTTAGGGTAATTGGGAGCTTACTTAGAAGAAAATGAGAGACAAAGCTGACTGTACCTGAGGAAATTCTCAGATTTATATGGGATGACTGATTATAATGCTACTTTTCTTAGCTGCTTGGGCCAATGTCACAAAAGTACATAAATTTTAAAGCTGATTTCCAGAGACAAGGATCTTGGTTGACTGCAAACAAGGCAGAGACTTGCTTCAGCAGAGACTTTTTTCCCATATCCCTTGTTCTGTGCAGAGAGGTGCTGAGAATCTGTGGCTCTTCTTAGCATCAGCCAAAGTTGTAAGCACTCAGCCTTGCCCACCACAGCCCCAAATGCCTTCATCAGTCTATAATCTGAGCATTGCAGGCCACAACTGCCACGGGGCTTTAAGGTAATTGAGATGAAGGTGGCCTTATATCTCTGTCAGTCTTCAAACCTGCTACAGATGCTCATTGAGCTGACCAGTAATTTTCTCATGTTCTATCAACTGTTTCCTGAAAAAGCCTATTAAATAAACACATGGGATGAAATATGAGAATGGGTCAGAAACAGTGTAAGGCCCCAGTACTGGTTTTCCGTATAAAAATCTGTTTTGTTCTGTCTTCCCATTAAACCAAGATGAGTTTTGGGTTGGGATCAGTGCTAATATTTTGGTTTTCAGCTAGCATACAGGAAAAAATTTATGAGACAAAACTGGCAACACCTAGACAAGAAAGTATCTGAGTCCCTTGTTCAAAACTGAAATATGAAAATGTTGTTAACACTAAAGTATAAAAGCTTGGAATAAAATAAATAAAAGGAAAAAGAAATAGGGAAGGATAGAGGAATGACATCAGAATGAAAGAAAAGGAAAGAAAGAAAAAATATCAAAACAGAGGAAAGTCTTCTTATTTCTTTTTCCTTTCTCCCTCCTCTAACCTCTTTCTTTCTCTTTCATAAAAAATGTAATACTAGAAAGCACATCCACACTCTTTAAGCTTAAGCTTGATCTTCTTTCCTAAACACGTCTTGTAATTCCTACCACAAATACGTCAAGCTAATGCTTGAAATTGCCCAGTTCTCTTCCAGTTTTGGAAAAATCACTCTGCTTGAAAATTCAGAAATCCTCCTCTCGTTTTCAGCCTAGTTTTACACATGACCAATTTATTCCCATGTGCTCTTCTACTAACACAAAGCAACAACTTATACTGCTCTTGTCCTTCCCTCATATATACCACTGGAGTATTTACAGAGAGCAGTCATTTCTCCTTTCAGCTGTATTTGTCTAAGCTAAACAAGACAACTTCCTTTAGTCTCTTCCTTTGGGATAGACTTTCCATTGCCCAGTAACTCTAGCAGAGGGACAGCTATCATATATGCTGGCCAAGAGATCTCTTCGGGGTTACTGAAACATCCATACTGTCCTCTTTCAAAGTTCTTTCTCATGGAATCTGCTACACACTTCTAACCTCCATCCCACTCTTCTCCTGCCACTCTCGTCCTCTTTTGCTAAGCAGATCTATGTGTCACTGGCAAATTTTCTGAGCACAAACCTAGGTTCTGTATCAAACCCATCTCCAGTAGTAATGTTCCTCTTGACAATACACTTTTAGCTTGTTCCTTTATCTCATGATTATTTTTGTAAGACTATTCTTATTCTCCATTTTAACTTATTTCCCCTGTGTTATCACTGTGTTACTGAGTTACCAAAGAACATATGGATTGGATTATCTGCATTTGCTTCATCAAAGGAAGATATCAGGCAAGCCTGGCATACTTGTAAATGCATGTTGCATGTTTATCTCGTTTTCTACTGAACTCTTTAAAATTTGCTCTCCCTTCAGATGTGTCTTTTACATAGTTCCGTAAGGTTTTTTCTTCTATGCTGCACATCAGTGTCCTGGAAAACTCAGGGCACAGAATTCATCTAAGGATTTACTTTTTATCTCACCTCACTCTGACAAATGGACTTCTTTAACTTTTTTTTAATTTCAGATTCTGACTGGATTTTTCCAGACACACTCACAGCTCTTCTACCACTTTCAGGTCCTCATTATCCACCATCACTAAAATCAAATAGTAGTGGGGGGAGGTTCCTTTGAGAGCCTGCTCTGGCTCATTCCTTTCAAGATCAGATTAGATATTGCTTGAGTCTGAAGAGTGCTTTGGTCTGCCTTCATTACATGCCTTCAGAGATGAGCATGGCTTCTGTTTGGGGAAGGGCCAGCTGTGAGATCTCCCAGTCTTCTGCCAAGTGCATATTAACTGTTTTAAATGCCACAGAGTCTGAAGTCAAATTCTTAGAGCAATTCTAACCCTGACACAATCATATGCTATCATAGCTCAGCAGCCTCAGTATCATTTACCCTTAGTCTAAACATCCAAATTGTCTGAAAAACGTTGTGATGCAAGAAAATGTCAGCAGGAAGAGCACCACAGAGGGTTTTGGACACCCTTAGCTGTGTGGTAAGAGGTGACGCAAACTGAGATACTAAGAAAGCAGGCAGTTGTGTCTGCTGAAAAATCAATGTGATTCCTCTGCCAAATGGGGAGATTGATAAATAGAATCTGCAGGGGCTGGGAAGGACTAAGAGTTTGGAGCAACTCTGTGTATATGTTACCCTATCTGCTAATTAAAGACCTGGATTTGATGAGGGTTGAAAGCTCAGGGGAGGTCAAGGGTTGTGTCCATAGAGAAAGGAATCAGAGAATTGAAAGCAAGGAGAAAGCTTATATCTTTCTAACAAATTGGCTGATGGAAGGAGGAGAAAACAGAAGGACAGGAACCATCTCTACAGAAAACCATGTAAATGGAGATGCTAAAGCCGTGGAAAACCAAGCAAGACCTAAATACACAAAAGAGTGCTGCAAAATCAAATCAATAACGCAGTATGTTTTTTTTTCTAAAGAGCATGTTATCACAAAATAATTGCCAGTGGTTGTTATTTACAACAGTCGCTTTTATAGCAAGACGATTAAATATAGGGAGTAAGAAAACAATAGCTCCAAAGGCAATAAATCTTAATGTTTATTGAAGACTCTGCACTGAGAGATTTCCAGATCAGCTCACAAGCAATTAACCAAGACTCAAAATGCCCTTACAAGGTAGAATAATCATACCCATTTCACAGATAAGTGCACCAAGAGAAAATAGGTAACTCAGTCAGTCAGACAAATTCATATAGAAGACAAACATTATTCTTTCTTTCCTGACCCTTACTTTAAGTTTCCACCACTAAAATAAAAATTTCCATTTCTTGAAAGAGCAGCAGCAAACATCTGCTAGGGTTTGTATGGCTGAAATTTATGCAGGCATTTTAAGCAGCTTAACAACACCAGGACCAAAATAATTTTCTTTCAAGTGGTCAGAAATGTTTAATACAGTCTTGCTGACATGGCAGTGGCATCACAAGATGCTAGATACTGTGTTAAGTTGAAAAGCTAATATTTCCAGTCTACTCAGCTCATTAAAAAATTGCAAAAGAAAAAACCATGACAAATTGGGATTCTGCCTGCCCTGCAAAGTCAAGAGTGCCAAGGGGCATGTTTGTATTAGAAGTGTCTTCCAGCATGACCAAGCGTGTTCCTGTACTGTGGCGCATCAGGAAATGGCTGAAGAGGTGACAGCCTGAGACTGGAGCCTGCTGTGCTCCATAACCCAGTGCTTATTTCACTGCTTTTGTGTCTCCCACAAGCAAACCCCAATAATCAAATTTCTGCATAACATCAGGAGCACAGATAGCGAGCCGTGCACGGGGTGGGGACAGCCTCTTTTTGCTGGAGATATGGACAGACTCTGGTTTGGTGTACCAGCAACAGCAAACCATTTAATGTCCCAACTCCAGTGAAGGAGGAGCTGTATATACAGTCAGATGCTGCAGCTCAGTAGTCAAGGGGCCACTTTTACAGATGCCAACAACCAGTCTGCTTGTGCTCTTCAGGGTCACAAATATTTGTACACTGTGCAAACCGTCCCGTGGACGTTCAGTTGTCTTCTGAAAAGGTCCAGAGGACTACATGTGCTAAAAATCTCTGTTGTCAGGCAGTACACATTAGGGCTTTTCTCAAAACAGTCAATGTTCAAAAGGAGGAAGGGGAACCCTGCGTCCACTGCCAGCTGATTACAGATGTGATATGGGGATGGAACATGGCCCTGGGGTTCCCATTCTGGAAAGGCTCCATTCTCACCTACCCACAGCAGCACTCTTTCAACATCTCTGTGGGCTGGGACCTTTTCAGGAGGTATTTTTAAGGAGCTACCTTGCACCAGTACTGGGTGCTAAAGGAGTACGCAGGAAAACAAACTCATTGCTACTCAGACTCCTGTGTAACATTTGACCCTGGGAAGCTACCTCAGCTATCATAAGAGACATCATTTGGCCAGCTGTCTAGATTGCAAGCTCTTCCAAATTGAGAAAAAGAGACTGACAACACCTAAATAATTCAGGTTCAAATCTCAGTTGAGACTTCATGGGCACAAATAAGATAGTGAAAATCGCTGGGTACTCTTGCCATCAAAATTATTTTATATGACTGACTGGGAAAGAGTTGGGAAAGAGATCTTTAATTTTATTTTATGCTCTGTTTTTATTAGATATTTGTCTTGCTTCAGTCAGTTCCTATGTATGCTTTTTACTGGGGCTGTTAAAAGTTTTCAAGTGTGTAGCAGAAATAAGTGAAAAAGGTTATTAAGTCAAATACTTGAACTGCAGGTTAACGATAAAAATTTAGATGTATTGAAAAAAATTTTACCCAAGAATAGGTCTGTAAAATGGCTTGAAATTCTTTCCATGTTAATTAATTAAGATCAGTGAAAAAAATACACGGTTCTTTCAGTACCTTTAGTTTTCGAAAAGGATCCCTGCCTTACTCTAATGAAAGACTGTTAAGCTTTAATAGCCTAAACTGTAGGTAGGTTGGAATTTGAATAATGATAATTTATTTCTTACTTTAAAATTAATTACATTTTGAAGCACATTGACATTGTTTGACACAGTCTGATTCATGCAAAACTTTGGATCCCGTGTTCCTCAAGGGTTAATTTAAAGGAGGGCTCCTTGCAAGGACAGGAGTTGTAACAACAACTTTTCTGCTTGGAGTGTTGGAATAAACCTCTATGCTATGGGAGCAAAGTCACTGTGGGAATCCTCTGTGTAAAACCTTTATGACTGTTAGGCTGTGATACAAAGAACAACTGTAAGAAAACTCATGTGATGAGAAGATAATGGAAGGTAATGTTGGAGGAGGACAGGCTGTGATACACAAAGCAAAGCAACCTTTAGCTCAGTATTGTGACCTTTTCTTCTCAAGCCAACAGACTGGAGGTGTGATTAAAACCAAATCTGCTGTGCCTCCAAGTTTTGTGTTCAGTTTGCATCCTGGCTCCATGTCATCATCTCTCCTGCTCCACAGACACCCTGTCCCCTTATACAGCAATATGACTGACTTCAGGCTGATTTCTTCTTCATCTCAGAAACTGGTAGACAAAGTTAATTAATAACCAAGCCTTTTTATTTAGGACTACTAGTCAGGGATGGTCTTGAACTCTCAAAAAAAAAGATACACATGAATGCTGCTTGATGCTTAGCAGCACTGTAGATAGGCATCCTAAAGATGCAGCCTTCACCTCGAGGTATTTTTAACACCACCAAGACCTTTAGAGAGTTGGAGAGGCAAGAAACAACACAGTCATCAGAAGGGGATTTAGAGTCTCTCTTCATTATCTTGGCCCTGACACTTCTGTTTTAGCTCCTGCATTTCAGTTTGACAATGTCTCCCCAGTGCAGGAGTTATGATGCACATGGTGGAGATGGGAGATGTATATTTTTGATAAGGAGATTGTGAGATTTGTTTCACCCTGTCAGAAGCATTCACTAGTGTCCATTCTTTCCTAAGCCTATGGTATCCATGCATGCACCTTTCACCAGCTCCCTGTGAGAGGAACAGGTCTCATTTCAGATTCAAAAGTTCCCTTATTTTTTATGTCTCTTCTTTTGTGCTGCACTTTTTTTCTTTTTTTTGGTACAGTTGTAAGAGAGCAAAGGTGACTGCTCCAGGATATCTTGCTTGGACTAAATAAATTATTTCCTTCTCTACTTAAGATTAATTAAGAAATGTTGAAGGGAAAAAAGGTCAGAGCTGCTCTGAGATTGTTCATTCCATTCCCCAATTATTCCGTATATACTAAGCCTGAAAGAGCTGTAATTAGATATGAGACAAGCCTGGTGAGGTTCTCTTTCTGTGCAGTTCCAAGAACACTGGCAGTCCTCCAGAAGTCAAATATATAAATAAATCATCCTCTTTTCACCAAATTTCTTCTGTTTACCATACTTGTCTCTTTTTTCTCTTCAAGGGCTAACCTACCTGGACCTTTCCCATATAGTAACCTGTGTACTGAATAGGCCCATACAGAGATGAAGAGAGAGATTGCTGCTTCTCCATTGCAAGCTGCTAGAGAGTTCAGCCTAGCAGTGTGCTTTATGAAGCTCTTGGAGTAACTTGTATGAGTCTTGGAAAACCCCAGCAGCTTCTGCACCCAAGTATCTTTGCAGATGTGTGTTTATATGGGATCCAGACAACCACTCTGGGTTTCATACCAGTGTAGGTATGCCACCTAAAAATTAGTTCCCTTGGCCTAGCAGGTGAATCAAAAGCAGGTGTGCCACATGCCCAGATGCTCTGCCAGTGAGAGAAATGATTCACAGGGATGGAAAGGAGCTGAGATTGGTGCATTTGCTGCTTTTCCAAATGTTGCCTTTAGTGAAGAAGTTACTGGCCAAGTGCACAATGTTAGGCCATCATCTGATTTCCCTTATTTCATGGGCACATTACTAGGAAAACTATTCAGTGCATTTAGAAACCTATCTGTCTCAGGTATTTTCTCCTTCTCCTTGCCTTCTTCATTTTCTGTTTGCTTTAAGCAAAGTGGTACCTCTTTCTCCATTTCACTTATTCTCTGACACAGTAACTTATATTGGTGACTAGAGGTCCTGTAAAAGGATTTACACACCAAATTGAAACCATGTAAATCATCCTACCTGCAGGGTATTTTTAACATTTTCTCTGATGTCATAATTATTGTTTAACCTGTTTGGCATTGAACCCTCAAAAAATGTTGGCATCCTCAGAGAAAAAAAGTGTTAGTTTTCAGTAGCTTTTGCCTGAAATAACTTCAGAATATTTTTTTTTTTGCAAGAGTTAAGCAAAAGAAAATCCACACATAACCAAGCATATGGAATAAGAGACTCAAAACAAGCTGCCTCAATCACAGTCTTCCCAAAACCAACAACCTACACATGTGGAAGACTCCAACCCACAAGCTGATAAGTCAGCATTGGTGACTTACACTTTAACTCATGTTTCTAAAACAAAGATCTTTATTGCCATCATCTTGTAAATAAAGTGAAGACCACAAGGAATAAAAGTGCTGGGTAATATGTTTCTTGTGTGAGTGTGCCCCTGGAAAAATACTAAGCTAAGAAAGGAAATAATGTAAGCAGCAGAAAGAAAGCCTCCCTTGTTTCATACTTCTTGAGTGTGTCTGGTTTGCATCTGTTACTACATTTTTCACTTAAGAACACTTATTTCTTTAATATATATGAATGACTGGTTTTGACTAGCAGTTTGAAAATGTGGCTTTACTCTGATTAACTGTACTTTTTGTCTGTACTTAGCTCTTTTAAAAACCGTATTTCTCAAGCTATTTTAAAGCATGAGCAAAAACACCACATGGAACAATTTATTGAAATGCCAGGCAGGTTTGACAGGTGCAGGAGAAATTGCTTAGTTTCACAAATTGAAACAGCTGCAGTTTTATAGGTGATGAAATTGCAATGGGATGGGGTTTCACATTTGTTGTTCATCTTGTGTTTGCTGTTTTGTTTTTGAAGCATTGAGTCACTTCCCCCTCTCCAAGGAGGACTCCTAAGACCTATTTCCCAAGTGGAGGAGGCATCTAGTCACCACAGAGTGAGAGGAAGCTTGGTAAAATTCAAACAGATTTCAGAGTAGATTGAAATGTAACTAGAAAATAATGGTTTTCTCCTCATGGGACTACAAATAAATGTTGCTTGCAGCTTTTGGAGTGGGAAATGCTATAAACATTTGGTCCACCTTTCAGATCGCCTAAGATTTCATTACATATCTCTAAAGAATATCATGCACAGAAAATTTCAAATCATTAACCAACAAATGTTAACCTCATAAGAGTCTCTTGTATCAAGGAGGTTTACTTTCACTCTGTGCAATTGCTAGACAAAGATTTATTTTCAAATTATTCAAGACCATATGTTCTCCTATAGTGACAGAGTATGTATCAAGTGGTCTGCTTTCCATAAGTTCATTTCTATCATCCTAGGGGGAAAACAATCAGTGATGAAAATCAGTGAATGATCTTAAAAAACATTGGTCACATTTGACAATGAATTAATTTGTCAAAACACTTGAACTATAAATCCTTCTCCTAGCTTAAATCCCTGCTGATGACGGCGTTTTAAGTCATAAGTTCTTGCATGGTTCAGAATAAAAGAATATTTTAGATCCTGATGGAAATTTATTGGTGTCTTGCACACTGCATCTCAGCTGGGATGCCATTTAGAAATGGCTGATTTGAGTGATGGGAATTTTCTGTTTCTTCTCAAACATTATTCTTAGCAAAGGCAAACTGGCCACTAGAAAAAGTTAAGAAAAGAAATGGTGGACATTTTCCTGAAATATATGCCTTTGAGCAAACAAGTTGCCTGGGACTTTGAGCAACTTGGTCAAGTTGAAGGTGCCCATGGCAGAGGGTTGAGAACTAGAGGATCTTTAAGGTTCTTTCCATCCCAACCCTATTTTATGATTCTATTATTCTATGTCTCCTTTGACTTGGAACAGAAAAGCAAAGGCACTTGCCGTGTCTGTGTTACCCAGTCTGATAGGTAACAGGAGCACCCCAGAGAGTTCAAGTGGGGCTTCTGACCAAGGCTGTGGCAGCCTCCCCCATGGCACTGCTGTGCCACACTACACATGGGCCTGCACGGGCTGCTGAAGTCCCTGCTGCCAGGTCCCAGCCCAGCCTTGCCTGGCAAAGGAGATGATCTGTAAAAAACTACTGTCATCTTTCACCAGGAGCCCCTCCGGGAATATTGCAGCTTTCTAAGATATATGGTCTGTCTCACAGCTCTGTGAAGGTTTTGGCATGTCTCTCCTGCAGGGCCAGAAGGACCAAGCATCCTAAATCATCTCCCCCCAGTGGTCCTGGTTGCTTTGAAGACTGACAAAAAATTAGGATGCTGTGCAAAGTTATATAACAAATTAGAAGGGTCACCTTCTGCCAAATCAAAAGGAGATTAGTGAAGTGCAGTATTAGGCTCAAATTCGAAATAGGAAAGTTATTAATTTCAGGCCACACAAAGTATACTTCCGTGCTCTGGCAGTGTGAAGCTTTTGAATAGCTAAGGATGACTATTGAATGGGACTTGGTGCTGTAACCAGTCATCCATAGTGTTCTGCCACTGCAGTCATTATTCTTGCTCTGCAGTTAAACTTTATAATACTGGGCTATTTCAGCCCAGTTTACTGAAGGATGCAAAATAACTGTTGCATCAAGAAACTGAGATGGAGAAAAAGTACACTGAGGTATCTTTGTTTTGTCTGGACTTTTTTTCATTCACCTACCTTTGCTGCCCATTCACATCCAAACATGAATTCCCTGGCTCTTGTGTCTGGATCAGATGCTCACAGTATCCTGCAGACTGATTTGAGGCTTTGACTAATAGCTGTGGGATGTGGTGTTTATCAGACCAGGAGTTAAAATAAACGTTGCCTAGGTTTACTGACAATTGGCTTTGCTCACATAAAACAGAGAATAGAGAAGAGAAGGTATGAGCGAGCAGCCTCGGACTATTCGCATAGGATTTGGGGTTGTATTGTTCCTGTTGTTTTTATTTGATCTAGATGAAAAGCACTTTTAACTTGGTAGCCTGGAAAGATTAGACTTGCACATACACAATAAGCCCCATTTTGTTTTGTTTTCCTCTTTGACATAATACGCAGAGGGTGTTTATACACCAGAATGGACAATGAATCTATTGTCTCATCTCGTGTAGTAACAAGTGCCATCAGTGCTTGCAATCGATCCAAGAGCTCTTACCTGATTCCAACACATCAGTTATTTATTTATTCACAGAGAAAAGAATCCCATGACGCTAACAATTGTTATCATGGACAACATGGGAGGAAGCAAGAGAGGAAAATCCTAAGTGGTACCTATTCAGTTGTTTAGATTTTTTTGGTGCTACATTACAAACAAATCAGTATGAGGGCAGAGCAAAAGTTAATTTAGTTATCAATGTGAGATGTGGGTTTTACAGACTTTCTCCTGCACTGCTGGAGCTGGCAAGGGATTTCCCATTTGCTGGAACAGGAAAATCAGCCAGGTAGTTTTCTTTGTGCTCATTAACACTAGTTATTTGCAATACTGGTGTGCCTAAATTTTCTGCTGCTCTTCATGTCTTGACTTACATGGTTTACAGCTTTTCCAGCAGGAGTATTTTAAACCTATATTTAGAGGATTCCAGATTCCTTCAGTCGTTTTGGTCTCCAACACCTTTGGGATTAGTGCTTGAACGCAGTCACATGTTGACATATTTTTTTAAGGACTTTGCTGACTTTCTTCTGTGGCCTGGAGACATGTCATTCACACTTAAGATCATAAAAATCTGCCTTATTTACTTGATGTGTTAACATTGCAAGTGATGACAACAACAAGTACTGAAAAGTTTGCTATGCTTTCCCTTCGGTAGATCTGACTTCTGTCAGATGCTGTATATTCATTCCCCTGTCTTGCAATACCAAAGTGTGTTGGGGCTCCTCTGCAGAACACTCTAATTCCCTGCACTTCTCCACCCCGAGCTGTGGCCAATTTGTCCTTCGCCAGATCTTTCTCACGTGCAGGTAACCTTTCTCCTGGCACATTTGGAGGACTAAGCTCTCTATGAATCCAGGCCATGCACACCCAGGCTCGGGCAGGAACAATGTGCTCTGCTATTTGGCCTCGGTCTGCTTTTCAGCGAGCAGCTTCTCGGCTTTGCAGGGAAAGCAGCAAATGATGACTATGCAGCGAGTTGCCCTTCACTTTCCCTTTTAAAATAAAATGTGATTATTAATCAACAAAGTGATATGTCTCGGGGATCTGCAGGGAAAAAAATAGCTCGAGGTGATTTGGCAAACTGATTCTTTTGCGGTGCCGCATTTCCCGTGGGACATGACAAATTAAACGTCAGAGCCAGCTAGAGAGTAGTGCTATATCTCAGTCGGGGCATTAATCAGCCTGCCTTTCGTTTACCACTTTCCACTTAAGTAGATGACTCTATACAGTTTGAACAATGGAGCTTTTCATTCCCTAATCTCCCTAATTGTAATTTAAATAGCTTTCCTGACAGTCGCCCTCAAGACTGCAGGGGAGATGATTCCAAGAGCTCCGTGTCCACCTCGGGTTTACATAATGGATGAAAATTCAAATCCCTGTCTAGGGTGCAATTAGATAACGTCAGGAAAAGGAAAGAAGGGGTCGGATGAACTGCAATCGGAGAAGGAGAAATGTACATTTGATATCACAGGAAGGCAGAACTAAAACACGGGCACACACACTGACCTAGATCACAGTCGAGGCATGTGGTGTTGGCCGGTAGGGAAAGGAATATGCTGAGACTTTGTAATGCAACATGTAGAGTAAAGGAGCTGACTAAAAGACAGAATAATCATAACTGATGCAAACAAATTTTCATGAAGAATGGACATTTCAGTACAGAAAAGTTCAAGGGCACAGAGTGGTTTATTCCCACTTCCCACAAAAATATGAAAAAAAGCCCGTCCAAAGTTTCAGAGGGTGAAAATTCTGCTGTACAGACCACATGGTTGCACAGGCTGTCAGATTACATTTGATACTATTGTGTTGATGGGTGTGATGTTTCATTGAGAACTGCCTGATAATACTGGACCTCCAAGCAGTTTTTTCCACAGTTTCCCTCAAGCCATTCCATCATTCAGTTTACGCTCAGTCCTCAGCAAATGTCTGCAATTTTAGATATCTAATGGCCTATCAAATTTGTCTACAAACTTGTACCTTTTTTCTTTCACACTAACATTACTCCAGGATATGGATCTTCCCACCCTATTCCCAAATCCAACTAAAATCATTGGTCTGTTACAGACACTGGGGCTTAGTGCAGGGAAGTGACTCCCACATCCACAAAGGACCTAATCCTGCAAGACATTATGTCCCTGCATAACCTGCCTTTTCCTTTCCTATATTCATTAGTTTTGAAAGTCAAATGTTCAGCTGTGAAGCCAGAAAAGAAGCTTGTCATGTCCTGGGAAGCACCAGGTTTTCAGAGTCTCCAGAGATAGAGAGGATGCTCCAGCGTGGTCACTGGTGCCACTGGCATCTTCTTCCTCCGAGCAAAAGCCACACCTGCATCGGTGATGGCTCCAGAGAACAGGCTGGTGTTTCTCTCATGGAAAATATTGCTCATGATTACAGTGATGGGGACTGGCTTATGGATAACTGATTAAAGTGTAAAATGTGCTGAGTCGACTGATACCACTGACAACTGAGCCATATGAAATTAAAAGCTGTATCTGTTTGCTATTACATAACAGGAAAAAACTGGAGTGAAAAAAAACCTGGAACTTGGCAAATCTCATTTAATCACATCTGGCAATTTTCTAGTCTGAGATTATCACTGTCGGATATCATGTTTTTAGAAAGTAAAGCAAACAAAGAAACTTCAGCAAACAAGGCTCAGAAAATAAAGGGCCTTTAAAAAAAATACTTGTGTACCTTTCAGCAATGGTACAGGCCATGCTTGGGAAAAGGGCATTTAGAGCTTTTCTCTAACAACAGTCACATTTCAATTTAGTTTGAGATTAGTGAAACATGGCTATATATTAGAAGGGTGCACAAGACTCCTCTGAACTCACTTTTCTTGGAAGAACAGGGAAAATTTTCATCATTTTTGTTTGTTGTCATTGCAAGAAATGCCAGAAATACCAAATAACTTTGACTAGTTCCAGAGTTCCTTTGGTGGTCCAACAAAACTACCAACAGCAAAAAAATTCTAAAATTTGACAGAATGCAGAAGTGTTTATTCCCAGTCATGAAAGTCTGTGAATATGAAGCTGACTGCATTTGTTCAAAATAATTTGTTCTACCTCAATAAATAATAATAAAAAGAAAGTAAAAATGTCATTTGACTTGGAAATGTGAATTTTTTTATTTTGGAAAAGTTGGAATTATTTCCTTTGAAAACCTCAGAACTCTTTCTTTTCAGAAATTATTCAGATGAGTAGTTATATTGAAGCTGATTAGGTTTCACAGATAATTTTGGTAAACTTCCTTTTTCTTGCTTTGCATTTTTCATCCTCTCCAAGCAAGGCAAGACAGGGGTTCTCTGAAGCATTTTGAATTAACTTCTAGCTAATAGCAGTAAGGCAACATTTGACAAATCTCAAGCCTCTCTGCACAAATGGGTACAGCTGATCTCTTGGTCAGCCTTAGAAGGCATCAAGAGACAGCAGCCCTGAGTGTGACAGAGCTGATGTGCAGCTTCAGTACGGTGGCTGACCAGTCACTGTTCAGCACACACCACCAGCTTCTCAGACCCCTGTCCATCTGCCCAGGCCTACGAGGCTGTCCCTTCACAGAATTAGTGTGAGAACTGTGATTCTCAGGAATGCAGCTGTAGTTTAACCAGAAACTGCTGGGTGCTCCACAACAGGCATGTAGTAGAAGCAATTTCCAGCAGATACGGTTTGTTGATGAGAAGAAGGCACAAAGAAACTGTAGTCACGATACAGCAAGAGACACTGGGAGCTCCTTCTGTTCTGCTCAATCCTACTTGGATTATTTCAGACACACTCAGAGAGTCTGCTGCTTATACTCTGTGACAGTGGATGAAATTGCTGGGTGAGATTAAAGGGCCTTGCCTTGGAAACAAACGTACAGAAATCTTCAGAGGAAGTTCAGAAGAGAATTGCTTCCTGCAGTTAGGAGCAGGCTCTAGTTTATTAAATGGTAGATTGATATCACTATAAGAATAAAAAAAGAACGTATTTGAATGATCAAATATTCCTCATGGTGCCACGAAGAATTATGCATCTGGCACTGTGGTATTGGTACCCTGGGGAGACCTTATTACACCTTCCAGTACCTGAAGGGGCCCTACAGGATGTCTAAAGAGAGACTTTACAAGGGCATGTAGTGACAGGAGAAGGAGGAGTGATTTCGAACTGAAAGAGGCTTAGATTATGTACAAGCAAGAACTTTTTAACTATGACAGTGGTGAGGCACTGGAACAGGTTGCCCAGAGAAGTTGTGAATGCCCCATGCCTGGAAGCATTCAAGGTCAGGCTGGATGGGGCCCGGAGCAACCTGGTCTAGCAGGTGTCCCTGCTCGCAGCAGGGAGATTGGAACTAGATGATCTTTAAGGTCCCTTCCAATCCAAACCATTCTATGATTCTATGATCATATAATGCCCTAAATAGTAAATTATCATCTGCTACTTGTTAATCTCAATTTGTCAAATCAGGGAAGAAACTGTGAGAAATTTCTTTAAAATTCTTTTTATTTTTGTGCAATTTAGTGTGGGAGTTTTTTTAGTGGAAGTGAATTCAAAAGAAATGAACCTTTGCACTTTGAATCCTTTAGTGACAGTTAAGATAGCCCAAGTCAAACAGAGCTATAGATCTAAGGCACTTGTCTAATGTAAATATAAGTATTAAAGCCTCAAAAAATCTTTGAAATCTATTAAGGTTAAAACTAGACAAAAGCCTATAGTGTAGACTTACAATTCAGTGACTAATATATACACATAGCATTTCAATAAACTTAAATGAGACACTCTGAAAAGTAACATATAATCTACAAGCATCAATAGAAACCTAAGACCTGCATAGCAGTGGCCACGGAAATTGGTTTTCTTCCAAAGTCTGATCTTGACCTTGCTGCTATGAAGTTGTTGCCAATTCCTGCTTTCAAATGGGTATTTTCAATGCTTTCGGACATGGATATATGTTGAAAGTCAGTGGTGAATCATTGCATTTTCTACACTCTTCTGTGCATTTAACTGTGTTATTTATGAGTTTCAAAATGCAAATGTAGTGTTTGTCTGCAAAGGGATACTGAGGGGAATTAGTCTGAATCAGCTGAAGAAGTAAAATTAGAGAGGAGTTGAATGTCATTAAAGTCCTCCTGAACCTCTCAATTCAGAATAAAACCTGAAATTTTAACTTAGATAAATGGAGTACATGGCTGCAGAGTTAATTAAACCCACCGTAACTCTGAACCAAGCAATCCACACAAGGGCTGAATGTGTATTTACCTAACTTGTGATTGGACCAGCAGGTTTTAGCACATCCATGTAGGCAAGCCCTAGAAGCAACGCACATGCCAGGTGCCGGCACAGCTCCTTGGCAGCCGTAGTAGCCCAGCCCAGCCCAGCACGGCTCCCCTCGGGCGGCTGCCAGGCACGTCGGGGCGCGTGGGCCAAAGGCTTCAGAGGAAAGAAAAACAGCTTCCCTGGGCTTAGCGATGCTGGCCTTGGGTTTCTATTGAAAATTTGTAGATTATATATTACTTTTCATAGTGACTCAGTGAAGTTTATTGAAATGTTAGGTGTGTCTCGCTGAGTCAGCACGGCATTCTGCACTGAGCAGACCGGGCTGGATGTACGTGAACCTGGACTTTGTCCGACCTAAGGAAGGAAAACAGTTTTTAAAGCTCTCCTCTGACAGTGCATTTGAACTGTGGGTGTGCTAACCTATTTGAACTGTTTCCAACTGTTAAAAAGAAAAAAACAATTCCTGCTGTTCCATTCAATCTCAAAGCTGGATGCTCCTGAAATTTTTTCACCTTAGTTTCCCCCAAACTCTGCATCATTAAACAGAACAATAATATGATCAGATCAGTGTTCATAATCATACTTATTTTTCATCTCTCAGTACAGGATATAATGGACAAATAATACGGACCTATCGCATGAAAACTTTGATTTAGTCCAACATTTTTAAACAGCAAAAAGTAATCCATAAAAAAAGATATGTATCTGACTTAAAATCAGGAGTCAGCTTGGAATAAGTGATAGTAAAAAAAATTCTTTAGAATTCAGCCTGAACTCAGGGACCACTTGCTGATGCTAGAGATAGAAGATGCCACCTACACTCTGATGTGTGAAGCTTCATAAAATACACTCTGTGTTACTTTCCCTCAACATTAAAGCACTGGTGGTTAATTTTTAATTTATGATCATTATACTGCAGAATGTATATTTCATTGCCATTAAAAGGTACAGCTACAAGATCATTCCATACCAACAGATTTTGGTGTATCAGAAGTACCCAGGACACATTTTGAGTGCTTTTTCAAACACAGGCAGGCTAGAGATATGTAAATGGAAACACAGGACAGTGAAAAAACAGGTGAAGTTACAATAGAAATTATTGTTTAACTGTATCACTGCAAATGTCATTAATTTGAAATCATAAAACCAAACATCATAGGGTCTAAATGAAAGCTTAAATCCACGTTTACATGTGAATTCCATATTCAATTGAGAAGTCTCAAGGAAAAGACTGGCCTATGTTTCCTGAATTTTTAAAGAAAAATGAACCTGCAGCTCATTGCAGCCCCCATCCTTTTCTGCTGTCAGTTTGCTTCTTCATCCATGCACATTTCTGCACACTGTGTGCACCCATAGAGATATGACTGAAGTTGCATGATATCAAGGAAGAAAGGCAGAACCAGGTCAGAAAACACTTAACTGATCACCAGGTCTAACTTAAAAAGGACAAATTCAACAGATATTTACTTCTCTCAGAATCACATTAAATATTTTGGATGTTTCCCATAATAAAACTACACTGGGAAATCAAGCATGGGGGTTGTTTTGCCACTAATATAATTGTTATTTTCAACACACCAAAATCTGAAATTAGATCAAGACACATAACCACGTAGTTATTTGGGAGGAATAATATATTTAGTGATATGCTTAATAACCATAGAATCAATTACGCGTGGCAAAAAGAATTTTTAAAAAAAATCTGTCTGGGTTAAAAGATTAGTTTCAATATATATTTGTTGAAATGAATTCTGAAAAAAGTAATCCCTCCCCCTACAACTTCAACCCACCAACCTGAAGCTAAAGCAGTCTGGATGGTTTTGTGGGGATCCTCCAGAGCATGGAAGGAGAGGGTAGTATTATCCACACGAACTGACACTAAAACATGCAAATGGGGAATGCACTGGGAAGTGGCTCATTTGCCCACAGAAGGAGAAGTGTTTGCTTGGTTTCCATAGAGAGGAAAGAGAAATTTTCCTAATCTTGAGATTTCCGGCAGGTCAGCACAGCAGGGCAATTGCAGGCGCTTTGCTCATGGAGGAGTGAGCAGCAGAAGGCTGGTTAGAGATGTCTCATTCTGTTTGTTTATCATACGTGATCCTGGCAACCAGTTGCTGTGATATAGACTTCCACTGTTAATCATGCACTTGCCATCCTGCTCATGACTAATGTAACATAAAATGTTTGTTTTCCTGATGTAAAGCATCCTCCAATGGCAAATATCATCTTCTAATGAAGAATGGAGATGCTGAGGTCAGGGACACCAAGATCACAGAGCAAAGAGGTTGCATCCTGTCACTAGGAGGGCTGTCAGCCCTGGCTGTCTCAGCCCTCCCCCTCCAGGCTGGGAGAGTGTGTCCTGAGACATCCCTATCCATCCTTTGCATTCAAATGGCAGATTTCTGATCAGATTCAGTGCAAATATATCACAGCTCACATAGTGGTCTTTTGGCTTTCACAGTGCAAAATAACTTGGAAAAAGAGCTCAGAAAGGTCTCTCACTCCTCACTTAACTCCTTAGAAAATCCAGTACTTTTGATTCACATGGCAGAAAAGAGACAGTCACAGAAGTGAAAGGAAAAGCAAACAAAGTGCACAAGGCTGACACTGTGCCCTGCCAGCGCAGTGTATTATGCTCATAACCAGTGTCCTTCCTGCTGTAGTGCACTGGGACCTAGCTGGGAAGCTACAGGCATGAGGAGAAGGAAGGTTAGAGGAGTCAGGGTCAAAATCTGGGGCAGGTCAACAACCTGCCAACTCTTGAATGGAGTGATAGGAGGCACAGAAAAGGCTGAAATAGTTTATGAAGTCAGAGATGATACAGGAGAAATTGCTGTTGAAAGAAAGGACTGCAGAAAGCAAGTCTTACAATTCTATTCCTGCAAAACCAGTCTGCTTGTTCTCATGGGGGAAATTGAGCTGTTTAGGCTGGAAGTATTTGCTTTGGGTAGTTGTCTCTCTCTTCTTAGCAGTCTACTGTGTATTTCAATATATTTATAAAGCCTTTATTTTGTATATAAACTTATGGCAGACTTGCACAAAGCAGCAAAAAATTCTCAGCATAAAGAGCCTGGCTATGCTGATGTGTGTTCATCCTGACTTGGCCAGGTACTTTCTCCTACAGAAAATTCCCAGTCTGTGCTGTAATCCTCATTGGAAACCCTATTGTGCCATCCCAACTGCTGTAAAGCAAAGAGAGTCCATAATCTCTTTCTGTGTTGGCAGGTGCGGAGGTGGATTAAGAGCCCGATGGTCAACGTTGAAAAGCATCCACAAGCCAGCCTGAAATACCCGGGGTCCACTGTGATGAATTTACCTGCAGGGGATTCAGAGCTTGAGCCTCCACTCTGCCAGACCTGCCTGAGCGACCACCCTTTCCAGCGAGGGATTGCTCCTCAGGAGGTGGAGTCCTGCTCCTGGGAGACCCAGAGAAACAGCAAAGTAAGCCACTCTTTCCTCCCCACAAACTTTGCATGTTTTACGCTGATAGCAGGTCTGTACTTACAGTGGGTCTGTATTTATGAGATTGTGTGCCCTGGAAGAGAAGGGATGCTCCAAAACCTGAAACTCTGCTGACCAAGGCTGTTGTGCACATCTGGGCTCTGCTTTCTACCTTGAAATTTGGTACCCATGAAAAACAAAAGACTCTTCACTAAAGTGCTGTGATGAACTCTCACAGTATTTGAAGAGATTAGCAGTAACAATAAGTATTATTTCCCTGTTTTACAGAAGCTGAGGTGAGGATAGGTGACATCATCCTTCCAAGATAATGAAAAGGACACGGACTTGCTAATTTTTTTCCTTTAGTCCCACAAGACCACCCTTTATCCCCCCTACCCCCCAAACCATGTCTAGCTTTCTTTTTAGAAATTAGAATTTGGCTCAGGGAGTTTTCCCAGACAGGAGGTGGATGATTCAGTGGGTCTTCCTGCAGAAGGGGAACCCTGTTTTTCCTCAAGCCATGTCAGTACTTTATAGACGACACCATTCCTCATCTAGTGCTGGGCAGCTACACACAAATGTGAGGATGGCAAAAGTGTAAGGGCTGAGATGAAATGGTCAAGAAGGGGCTTTTCTGAGGCAGACTTTGGACCTTTCTTTCATCATTCAGCTCCACCTAATCCCTGTGGAGAAAAGCCAAATGCAGAACAGAAAGTTTTGCTCAGAGCCCGTCATCCCTGACAGAATTATCCCTGTCTGGAAATGGTGCACAAAAAAAGGGAGAGAGTTGTAGAAACATAAAAGCAAACAAATAAGAATCTCTCCAAGTACAAAGCAGAGCAAATGTGACAAGGCATTTATCAGAGCCTTAGCATACAGCTCACAGCAGAAACATTTTTTTCAAGCTACATCTGCTGCATTTTTAAACAGAGCAATCCAAGCAGAAGGTAAAAATGGAAGTCCTGTGCTCTTCTGAAACACAGCAAAGGCATTGTGGTGAAACATGTGCAAGTGAAGGAGCTAATTGCTCTTCCATTTTAGTTCATTAAGAAGATTAATTTTGCTCAGGCTGAAGCATTAAAAAAATGAAAGCACCAAAGATGCAGGATTCTGCAAATCCTTTGCCTTGCTGTAAATCACATGTACTCCTCCTGTACAGCCTCACAACTGATTTCCATTAGGTTCCACATGCATATGGGATAGATTTGGCTGAATGCAGATTCCCCTGGACCTCTCTCGCAGTCTCCTTACTGCAGACAGTGGAGAGGCTGCTTACTCAGCAGCTGGAGTCTGCAGCAAGAGAGATATTTTGCACGCTGCTTTAAAAACATCATTATCTGGCAAAAGACTTCTTGGATAAAGCTATCCTGCATAAGGAGCCTTTTAAGTAAGTTAAAGCACAGAGTCCTTGATGTGATTAAATGTAAGGTCACTGCCTCTCTCTCTACAGTAAAACCAGGCAGGAAGCTTTTAATAATAAAGGCTGAAGGAGTTCCGTGTCTGACCTTTTCAAGGTTTAAAGAGAGTTTCTGGGTGAGATCGTGTTCGAGGGTTACAAATGGCACAAGCTGCATAAATGTGAAATAACTCCCTTCACTTTAAACCAATGAACTTGAACAGATAGTTCTGTATTTCAAGGAGAAGAGAACGTGACCTCTGTTAAATCAGCAGGGAGCTTGGATTGTGCCAGTCGTCTCTCCTGGATAATTCTTGTTTCTTTTTCTCCACTGCTCTTCCTTCTCTGTTTTTCAATAATGCAACCAGGTACTGGTATAATGATTATGGTTCCTTTGCGCTGTGCTCAACACCAGCTCATACAAGGGTCCTACTGACCCTGTTCTTTTGCTCAAGGGCAACCTAACTCAAAAACAAATCAGCTGTGAATTATTATTAAAGGCTTATTCTAGGCAACAAGCTTTTTCTGACAGGCTTCAGGCTATTCTGATCAGTTTGAAAAAGGCCTTATAAAAACCAACCTGATTAAAACATGTCACCCAAAGGGACAAATATCTGTATTCCCATTCTTATTACTAACACAGAACAAGGGAAAAAATCATTACTGCTTGTTTACTGTGATCGTAATTATGTAATGGAATCTTTAAAGATTGACTTAGTGTAAGTAAGATTATTTTGAAACTAAAAGTATTTTAAATAATGATTTTTCTTTCTTGCCATATGCCCTCATTTCTACCTCCCCAGGCTTTTCCATTAAGGCATGTGCCAGTTGGAATTTATAAAAATTATTACTGATGTAACCCCTACTAAGTCTCCTCGGTTATTTGTATGATAATGTATTATGTCTGTATTTTGATGACTTTTTTTCTGCTTTGTATACAGTGGACTAGATAATTACCAAGCATTGCCAGAAAATCATGCTAATTTTCACATGACTGGCTTACCTAGGTATATTATTGTTTCTTGTAACCGATGCGGATTAGTTATATGGGAGCTTATATTTGCTCTACTAGTGTAACAGCTGAAGCCCTAGGGGCTTGGACCACTGCCAGGGTAGTGATTTACAATAACCAAACCTCACTTTTCTATGTCTATCTGCATAGTTCAGGTTGCACATAACTCATTGGCTTGATGAAGAGGGTAAATTTGCTTTCAAAATAAATTACCATGCTGTGCAATGAATACCTCATGTGAATAAGCTGGTTTTGAAAGAGTGGGCAACCCACCTCTTAAGAGTTGCATGGCAGTCTGCTAAATAGGGAGAAGCAAACATGGTGAAAATTGGGTGTGATTTAAATCTCTCAGGTGAGGGTTTACCAAGCTGGGTTATAAGAAGCAAATCATACTCACATACACACACACACACACACACACGCACACATAAAATTCTTTCATGCTCTGCGTGACCTCTGTATTCCACTTGCACTGTATTGTTATGTCCTTGTTTCAAACCTTAATATAAATAAGCAAAAGATAGGACCTTGTTAGTGAGCTCAAAATATCTTTCTTTTTTTCCTCAGAGCCAAGAGCTAGGTTCAAGGCCTGTTTTGTTCTTTTCTCTTTGTCTAAAAAAACTTCTTCTGCCCTATCCATCAGCTGGCGTTTGCCCTGAAGCACCACAGACACATCTCCATCTCACAGACCAAAGCCTTGAATGTCTAGAGCTGTCTTTTCTTTCCAAAGCTAAAACCCCTGTGCAGCCCCTGGCTAAGGGATGAGAGCAGGGAAAGGGGCAGCTAATGTGTTCACTCCGTTTAGGCAACGTGACTTCAGATTGTCGGAAGCACGTCCAGTGCGGCTGTGGCAGTGTGAGGGGCGCTCGGGGCGCTGAGCGGGGCGTTCAGCCCCAGAAGGGGCCTGTCCCCATGCCAGGTGCCACATGGCGCGCTTTGATCACTCTCTCTCTGATCACTTCTGTGAGGCAGGCATTGGAAAAGGGATGGAGGCTCCTGAGGCAGCTGCCTTGTCTTCCTCCACCCACAGCAGTCCATCCATGCCTAGTGACTTCTGTAAAGGAGCACCAGGAAAATCTTAATTAGGGCTGCAGGGAATTCAATGCTGCCACCTTCTTGGATAAGTCCTTTGCAGCTTAGTGGAAGTTAATTACTCTCACGGACACTTTTGGATCATAGTATTAGATCCATAGCAGGAATTTATTTTACTATTGAAAGTCATTCAAGGCTCCTGTGTATAGAAGAGCTCTTGATTTCAGTCAGATTTCAGCACTTTACCATATTTCAAGTCTTGCTTCAGAGATGAGGAATGTTGAAAGTAATGTACCCAAGCCAAAGGCTGGGCAATTAATTGAGACAGTTCTACTTACAAATCTCTCCTACAAATAACTTACAGCTTCTAGAAACTTGCATTTGAAATGGGGTAAGAATATGTTTCAGGCAAAATATATTGCACAAAGGGGCATCATAAAAATAAATGCCTTTTAATAGACTATAAAAATGTGGAGATGAAAAAAATCTGACTAGCTCTCCATAAAGAAAGAGTTTGGTGACAGATCTGAGTGGAAAGATGGTTTTCTCATACATTTTGGGTAAATAACCCTCCTACATTTAATAATCTGCTTTGGTAATGAGGCACCCTGTGATTTACACCCTGGTAAGTGCTAGTTAATACACTAACATATGCACGTACACGACAGAGGAAATGAAAATCCTGAAAGCCCAGTAAGGGAAAAAAATACTCCTAAAACCAATATGTGTGAAAAGTGCTGCAATAAAAGACAATTTGGAAAAGAAAAGTAGATTAAAAAAAGGAAGTTTGGGTAACAGAATTACAGAACTGTTCAGTGAAATCAAATCTGGAGAGGACTGTGAGAGGCTCTAATAAACCTAGACAAATTAACAACCTGATGGCAGATTACACTTGATAAGAGACAGAAACACAGTAATGCATTTTGACGGAATAATTATAACTACTCAACACACACTGTTGGGTCCTGAATAAAGTGTGACTGTTCTAGAAGGATGCCACAGAAAGTAGCTTGGCTCAGGTCAATCCCACACTAAGCAAAGCAGAAAATCTCTGCATTTATTTAAGAGTACAGCCCTCCATCCACTGAATCTACTTCTGTCCCATATGGAGTGACATGGGGAAGAACGTCAAATAGATATATCTAGTGTGGGTTAGGACAGAGCAGCAACACCAGGGTAACACATGCCTCTGAAAGGCCTTGCAGAGCAAATTATATCACTTTTTTCTTCATCCATATAGTGAAATCCACATTGAAGTGGCTGGCAGAGACCCTGGTAAGTAGGATCCTTTGGAAAGAGGCTGTCAAAGAGCAAAGGACGGACAAAGAGGCCAATGCTCCCACAAGCCTATAGCACAGGCTGACACTGGTGTGAGCTTTATTGTCTTGCTGGCATACCCCATAAAGTGATTTAGGAAAGACTTATGAAGATCATCTCAGTGAGTTTTGGTTTTTCTTTTGTCCCTTCCTGTTCTTTCTCCAGGAAAAGGAGCTGGAGAAAAAGAACCATATTATTAACATAATTTCAGAAAAATTATGCAGCTTTATATTCCTGCTCCATATAATGAAAAGTAACGAAAAGTAGAAATAGATCTGGAAAGAGAAAATTTAAAAACAACTGAAAAATTCCTATTTAAGCACAGAAACAACAAGAAAATATTGTATAAAATATTTGTGGAATAAAAGACTTAACATTATAAGCAGACTTTAAATATAAAAGCTACAGGGATATGGAACCGTCTGCCAAAACAGAAGACTCAAACTTGTTGACATCTGGCTGAAGTTTCATATATTCATGCATAGAATGTTCCTGCCTTTACAGTTGGTTATTCCAGATTTCAGGGTATGTTTTCCTATGCCCCCTAAGACTGGAAGATGGGGGTTTATCTCACTGAGCTGGGAAACTGTACCTTGTGTTCATAAAAGTGACACACAGAGATAATCTATTGGATAACCCTTTTTTCAATGGTCCATGTTAGACTGACAAGGATACTTGCAACATAATCCTAAGGAAGAAAATGTTAAAACCAGTAAAGGAAATAGTTCCATGCTATGTGTAATTTAACTTCAGACAACCACAACCACTGGAACTCCACAGTTTCTCTTTGACTATTTTTCATGTACAAGTAAACCCAGTCATGATATGCTGCTCCAGAAATGTATTATAGCACTGTCTGAAGATTAAAGAGAGTTTAAGAGAGGAAAGTGGTTCAAGATGAGCAATTAGGACAGTAAAGAAGGTATTTTGTACTTCTCTTCATTCCATAGTTTCTGCTTGTAGAAAGTCTGTCTTTTCTGGATCATCACAAGTCAAAGTTGTAGCTTAATCTTGTGAGTTGACAGTCTCTAACAAAAAAGCCATTTTTCACCAGCAGAGCTTACAGCTATTTCCTAAATAGTTGTTTCTAGGTGGCTACACCGAAGCTCTTTCAGCTAATGACATAAATGCGTCACTAATGAGGTTTTGATGGAATTTGGAATGGAGTATGTTTGAATACTTACCTCCACCCGTAAGTACAGGCTTATTTACCTGCCAGTAGGTCTCTGTGCTTTTGGAATTTGATCATGTGTATATACAAAGACCGAGGACTCAAACATTATTCTATTGCAGATCCTATAGCTTTAGCAAGATGAAAGCAATCTTAGATTTCTCTGTTGCTCAGATTTCTCAGCAGCTGTGAGCATCAGCTGGGAAAGCAACACGTGAGTGAGGTGGGAACAGGCTTTGTTTGAGGGATTAAATCTAAATGCACTACGTAGTTCCATGGGTTTGTAATGGATTGATATACGGTTATTATGGATAATATTTATTTAGACAAGTCAAAAATGTTTAACACAAAGGCATTTTCAGATGGAAATGGCAAAGCATAGTTTGCAAATGCACAGGCTAAAATTATGTGTAATTTCAGTGAATGGGAAAGACTGAATAGCAGACAATTGCCTGTGGGGTGTTTTACAGTCCCAACTGACAAAGAGATTGTCTATACAGCACAGAGCATGTAAATCAGCTACATGGCTCAAAGAAAGGATGTGATACATCAATCATCTGCTTTACAAATATGCAGTGAGGCACTCAGTCATTTGTATGTCCATCACAGGTCTGTTCAAGTGCCACAGACTTAGTAAATTAATTGGACAAGTCAATATCAAAATCTAAAACCATGTTCTCCTCCTTTTTGAATGCTGGTTCAACACTACTGAAGATAATTAGAATATCTCTTATTTTAAAGAAACTGTCAAGTGTTTTCCCTGAGGATATCTACAGCTGGAAAATGATTCATTATTCTTTTCATGGGGTTCCCATAATACCTGAACTGGAAATGACATCCTTTTCTCTCTCTTTCTTAAGTTATTTTTCTTTTAATATGGTATCTATCTAGCACCTTTTTGAGCCAGAGATTTGAATGGCTTTGCTGACAGTCAAAGAGATCAGAGAAAAGTACTCCTTCCTACATTAGTGATAGTAACCTGAAAATACTCAGCAGAGTGGGTATGAGGAATTTGGACCAAACACAGTAGACCAAATTTCTGTTTAATTTTGTTCTGTCATGCAAGACAGACAAAGCTCATTTCTGATTATCAAGTGGTCAGCCCCATAAGGTCAAGAGATTTGCTCACTAGAATTGAAGAATGTTCTCCATTTCTCCAGAATTCAGCTTCTGGTAATATTTAGTACCTGATATCGAAGAAGAAAGTGAACAAAACCAGTGAAAAAGCACTTAGTTTGAAAAGAACTTTTTTTTTTTACAGTCAAATGCTGTGCTAGATTCCTTTGGTCTACAAAGGTTCTATTTAGCAGGAGCAACTGGAGTTTGATTTTAATCTGTTTATTGCCCATCTTGTAATCATTGCTTCAGCTCATTTTGAAGATAATTCCATCCTTCACAGTAGATAAATAAAGGAGTCTGTTGCATTGTGTGACAAGGTCATAAAAACAGTCTGACAGGCAATTGATACTCCCCTCTTAAAGAGTAACAGCACTAAAGATAAAACAAACTCTTTCATATATGTGTTGATAAGACCACATACAGACAGCTAAAGATCTGCAAAATAGCTGGGTTCATCCCCTGGCCAGTTTGTGTCCACCCCTCCCTGCCATGAGACATTTCATGGACTGCCTAGACTGTGCTTTGAATATTGGCAAGGGCTAGTCCTGTATGTCCTTTCTCTCTAAAGAAATTCATCTCTGACTCCAAAACACGTTTCTTAAAGAAAACCTTGTTTCTTCCTCTGGCTACTCTATATGCCCCAGTGTGTCTACCCCTAGAAGTCACAGACATAACTAGATACCCAAAGTGTTTCGGTCAGTGCTAGTAACACAGTGAACAATTTTGTTCTCATCTTAGCATTGGAGATGTTGCATTCCTTTGCAGTTTATAAATTGGTGTCACCATTTTTCCATCTAGAAGTTCTAGATAATGTCTTATTTACAATTTTCCTCTTTGCACAAATAATAATTGGCTAAGAACTCCATAGTAAAGTCATGTATTCTGTAAATCCCATTATAATGTTAGTTAATACACTGCCTGCTGCCCATTTAAGGTAATTTAATGGAATCCACACCCCAGGACTCCTCAGTGTCCCTTCTCTTAGTACAGTGTGCTTGCTCTAAGTCTAATTATAGAGTTTCCATTTTGTGAAATCTTTTCACCCCTCTGAATAGTCAGTTCAGGATGTTCTAAGAGTTTCTGTAATGCACTCTCTGGATTTGACGGATGCATGATAAATCAAATCTTTTGACCGCTTGCATTAATGGAAAAATAATTATTTCCAAAGCAGCAGTGCAGCTGCACAAAAACTTGGCCTGTATTGCATCACACCATATTAACATTTACCATTGAAACAAAAAAAACCCCACCCTGCTCAGGCCCAAAACAGTCACACTCTCTCAAAATTATTTTGGAGCCTTACTGGAAAAGACATTACTGTTTTTAACATCCCGTGGTAGTTTTGCATAAGTTGGAGAATTCATTTTATAGGGCAAAAAAATTTAAAATTTTCTGAGACAGAGCTCAGGGGGATTATGGGGTGGGTGTCATCCCATCTGATTTCTATAAAAGGCATATGAGTCTGGAAGAAGGAGTCAGGCCCATGGGATTTCCAAAGATTAGAAATGCCAGTTTAAAGGAACTGAAAATATATCTAAACCTTCTAATCAAGAAATCCTTAGCTGTGAGCTGTCATATGAAACCATGTGGGGTTTTGCTTTCCTGTGAAATTAAGAATTTTTTTGCAGATAAGTGGACTTACAGACAGAAGTAAAACCAAAACAAAACACAAATGTATTAATTCCAATAAACATTTGACAAGTGATGTGGCAGTACCTGATAACATCTATTGCCTACAGTTACATGCTGAAGTCTTGCACACATTTAAGTGCTTCAGAACAGTGCTGAGCAAGCAAATAGAAAAGACAAAAAGAGGTTAGCTGTATTTCCCATAGGCATTAAGAATGGTCTTAAAGAGAATGTAGTAGGACCCACTCTTGCCCTTGAAAGATAAGAAGAGCTGCTGAGAGGGAGTACCTCCCGCATATTATTACTGAAAGTGTGAAGTGGAAATCTGAGGACTACAATTTAGATAACTGTCAAATCTGTTAGGTGGGGAAGACAAGCACCTCCCTACTCCCAAAGCATATTCTAACTACTACTCGGTAATAAGCTTGTCCAGGTGAAAATGGAAGATGCTGTGAATGCCTCCTTTTGCAGCTGCATCCCTCTCTAAGAGCACACACAAAACCTTGAAGCTTGCTTGAACCCTGGGCAGCCTTCCTGAGACCCCTTATTTGGGTATTAAGGGGTTGCAGGTTGAAGTACAGGTGCGAAGGAAAGTTACAGCTCCTGCCTGCTTCCTAAAGGTCTGATTCTTGAGAGTGGCCAAGATTTGCCATCGGGGATTCACCTCGATTTCAAGCAGACTCGTGGAAGGCAGGAGAAAGAGATCTGATTTCTACAGGTTGGAAAGACCTGTCAAAATTGGAGCATTTGTTGACAGGCTTGGTCTATTAGATACAAACAGGGATTAATGCCCTTGAGAAGCTCTTCAAAAGTCGCTCTTGAAAGGCAGGAGTTAGATAGCTGATGCTAACATTTTTCCCTCTATTGTCAAGATATTGGCTGTTGTTACTCTTACTATGAAGCTCCTAGTGCTGCTAAACAGGTACCTGCACAGGTTCCTATAAACTTAGAGTTACAGATTATACCTAGAAGGCTGATGTCTAAAAGCCAGCATTTATTAAGATGAAGATGTTTGGTTTCTTAAGGATTTTTTTTTTAAATCTAGCCTGCAGGAGCTGAGGCTCTTTGAGAGATAAAGATATTTTGGCTTAAAAAGCAGTCCTTTCATCAAAACAATTCCCCAAGCCCCAAGATACATTTACTGAAAGAAAAATATAGCTACACGCAAAGCCAAATGCATACAGAAATACAACACAATCCTTTTTTCTACATAGTAAATGACAGCTACTGAGGGAATGGCTACAGATGAAAAGAACAAACTAGCTTTCTTTTCAAAGCACCAAAGGGAAACACATGGAACAATGAAACTGTTGAGTAAACTCTGTCAAGATAAATATCATATATCTGAAAAGAAAAGTATCTTTAAAATCCGACTACTATAACTGGAAGAATTTCGGACATCTGTGTACTTCAATCATCAGTTGTTTTTGTCAGAATTGGAAGTCCAGAATTTTTCTGTTTAGTTTTGCTTCCCCATGCATCACTGAAATGTTACAAAGTTTTCAGTTCCAGCTGACTCTGAGGGTGGCTTTTGTTTTTCAAATTCAGCATGTCAGCTAACTATGCTTATTATATTACGAATGTGTCAAAATAGCATTTAATATCAACATTTGGATTGATTATAAGCATTGATACTGACAAAGTTGTCAGAAGTGACCAGCAATGTTAGGTGCTTTGCTTCTTGAATGCACAGGCACTGAGCTATTTAATAACTTTGCAGAAAGTAAAAAAGGCCCCTCATATGCCAGGGACCAGTGCAGGGCTCAGGCCAGGATCTCAGAAACTGTGGCACTCAGAGCCGGCAATACCTCTAGGAACTCTTTCTCATTATTTCTCATAATTGAAGCTACTCAGCAGTGACCTTCAGGGATAACAGTTTTTAAAAGGAAGTGCTCCCCTCTCTAGGAGCACACAAGGCAATATGATGAGAAGGGAACTTCTGCTCTACAGTGAAGTTACATAGTTATTGCTAGTTTTCACTGTCTTATTTTGGTTCACATTCTGGCTAGATAATGAAGCAACTGCCTGGGAGGGATTTTCAAATTCTTCAACTTCGATCAATGCAATCTTGTCCTGAGGAAGAGATAGAAAAACTTCTGCCAGTACTGTGTTATCCAGTGTGATCTGCAGAACATACATGCCCCATGTGCAAGCAGACCAGAGTTTTGTGACCACATCAATTTCTAAAAGCTACGTGAAACAGGGATGACATAACGGTGCAGCAAAGTGAAGTTCTTACCACAGGTTGTGTGGCTGTTTGAACACATTGCATATTCAGGATGTCACTTCACACATGAACTGCAGAGTAACTTTCCACTCTGATAAAGCACTGCTTAATACTTTCCACACTCTACAGTTTTGGGTGGACTCTGAATATCAGGAACTGGAAATAGAAGACATACGTAAAAGATTTTTATGCTCAGGTAGTTCCTTGGTCAAAATGTGCCTCTTGTACTTGCTGCATTATAGGCACAACTGGAAGACGAAACTCAACCGCAAACCTGTCATTTCCTGCACTACTTACAGCCACTTCATTTCAAGGTTTTGCCTGCATTTGGAGGGGCATTTCACACTCAATTCAGAAGACACTCTAACCACAGATCTGGCCCCTCCTTGTCCTTCCAGGCTTGTCCCTGGTGGCAGTGATTGTAATCTTTGTCCCCTTTGTCCTCTTACAGCTGTGGAATTGCTGCTGTAGTCTGTGAATCTGTGTTTTTACCACATTAGCACATGCTGAAGTCTTTAGTGAACCTACGCTTGCCCCAGTCTATAACTGGAGGAGCACAAGAAAAAGGCAATTTGGACACTCTCCAAACCTGTTGCTGCAAAACTCAGATTGTATCACTGCCATGGATGCCATTAGCAGCCTGATTCTTCCTTACATTTCATTCCAGCAATACTGAGAAGAGTGGAAATAAGACCTTTAGGAATATTTGCAGATATATAACCCCATACAGCTTCCTTTATGAGCTGTCAGCAGATCTTCAGAGGTTGTTGTTCCTTTCTAAGTTTTGCAAAAGTGTTTTGGGGAGGGGAAAAGGGTCTGGTGCCTTCATAGAACATTTGTCAATATTATTTTTCTTTCAGTGAAACTGCTGTGTATGCTGAGTTTTGAATTTTCGGTGTCTTGGCAGCAGTCTTGTGGTGAGGCTGATAGAAACAGACTTGCTCAATTCTGTTACAACCTCAAAATCTGTTTGGCTCTAGCTTGATTGTTGCCAGTTTTGGGTGGGTTGGAATCATATGCTATCATTTCACTAAGAATGCTGCTTCAATTTCTTTGAGGGGGAAGCATAGGGTCTTCTTGGACCAAAGCCACAATTTATAAATCAATTAATCCTGCTGATGGTCTTAGTGATAATGATGGACCACTGGTTATACTACATCCTCTTTGAAGTTTTGTGGGCAGCTGGAAAGAAAAACACCTGCATGATGAATAAATCTTTTGGAGGAATGGAAAAACTGAATCTCTGACTCTTTAACCACAAGTGGGAACTTTCTCCAGAGAGATCTGTAGCTATGAACCAGCATTCTCATATCTGATTAGGTAACTAAATGCAAGCAAATACTTGTGCTGTGAAAAAAGGAGCGACTGCCTTTCAGAGTTGCAATGATTGTTGACACTTAAAAGTGTGTTAAATCTTTTCCCTCTTAACAAATCCCATTTTTCTTGCTGCTATGACTAGACATAAAGTGAATTGGAAGAGAAAGTATTAACACATCCAGAAGTCTTGTTTTGGTGCTTTTATGATTTGAAATAAGCAGTGAAATATACCTTTTTCTTCCCTTACCTCTCAAAACACATGGCTAGAGACAGTTCACAGCAGCAGAGACTAAGGACCAACATATATGCTCAGTGGACATGAGAGTCGTCGGGTATTTTATGCTGAACCTTTGGCCAGCCCTTTTGTGCAAGATCACGTCTTGTTAATGATGACAGCATCAAATATCAAACTGTCAAATGTTCAGAGCTAAGACTGTTCGCAAATGCAAAGCCAGACAGCAAGGACCATACAGGCCCTACTCATTCATTCCTTAGAACCTGTATTGTGGATTGCAACTGGAGGAAAGAAATTTGGTTTAAGTGTGATTTAAACCAGGTTTCAGCCAAACTGGATATTGCTGTGTGGCTGATCAGTGTAAAAAACATCCATCCAGATAAGAATGATGTTCATATAGAACTTTATGGCTTAAGTCCCTCAATTTATTTCTTGGGTAGAATGAAGTTTTAGAGGTTTTTTACACCAACACTATCCCAAAGTCATGTCTTAATGCCAACATGTATGTTTATACTGACATACAAGTTGTATTGTACCCAGGGTGGCTGACAGCAAAAGCAGAGAGGGATAGGACGCTGGACACCTAAGCTGCCTTGACAGCCAGTCGTAGGGAAGTGTTGGAAATGATCCCAGTACTGTTGACAGTGGGTGAGCCCATACTGAAGCCACTCAAAGGATGTCAGAAATGCTTTGGTGGTCACCATGCTGTTACTCTCCCCAGTGCTGGGAGCTTCCTCAGGACAGAGCCATTGTTAGGCAGGTGGGGGATACCTCTGTGACTGGCTTCAATGCAGTGGGCATGTGTTGCATGCTAACTTGCATGAGTGACCCAGCCTCTTTTTTTTCCTGTCAGCAGAGCCAGAAGAAACCCACTGATAAGAGCTAATCATACCCCTGACATAGCAGTAACCTATCCATTTAAGTATTTTCAGTGTCTATACCTGTTTCTAAATGGCAAATAACAATCACTGTCCTCATTATCAGGGCAGCATCACTCCACCTCCACCACCTCTTGCAAAATATGAGTGTAGAATAACACGGGCTTGTCATAGTTGCATATAATTACATTTCAAGTTTTGCACTCACACAGCATACAACAATGGCACTATTTAGACACCCATTTTTGTCCCATATACAGCTTTGCTTCATTTCTTCCTCTCAGCATTCAACCATTGCAACCATAAATGAACTTAAGTAAAAAAGTACAGATTTTGCTAATTTGCTTTCTTTCCCTGCAGATATTTGTCTCCTGAAGACAGTGAGATTTTTCATTGTTTTAAACAGAGAACAAGATTATTTCCTCACTATGTCACTGAGTTGTCAGAAATTAATGGAAATATGATTTTAAGTATAGTATAGGTAGACAATGACTCTCCAAAAAACATTTTGCTTCTAAGCCTCATTTCCTTTTCATTTTCAGGTCAAATGATTCCTTAGCAGGGAATATGAAATGGAGAATGATCAGGCACTTTAAACAGAAGGGGTCAAACCTAAGTATAGTAGACAATCTCTCTTGTAATAATATGTTCTTGACCTTGCTGTCACAGTACAGAACTGCAGTACTATGAAAATATCAACACTTCCCAGTCAGTAGGATATTGAAGCTGTCCCTAGAGTAAGTGACATTGGCTTCCTCAGGATATGTACATCTCAGGCAGTGGCAGTGGAAGTCTCGATGAAGCAGGGCAGTTGGTGAGTGCACCATGCACTTGCTACTGGTGGGTCCAGGTAGTCATCTGCTCCTCCTTCAGCCTCACCTTCTGTTTTCAGTCAAGCATATCTGCCCCTCTTCCTGTACAAATAAGTTTGTGTTCCAGACAAGCATCCTTGTACACAGGGACAGAGACGACTGTAGAGAGCTCCCCATCACTGCCAGCATAGACATCGCACAGGGCTAGGGGACACAAGAGGGCTTAGGCTATGGCGGCATTTAGGGTGGAACAGGACACCTGGCTACTACCAGGAGAACATATAGGTCTCACAGAACCCGTCAGATAAATTGCTTCTGATTCTCTCAACAGCTGTAAATCTCAGCTGGCTCAGGGTGGACCCTGCACACATCAGAGCCATAATCCTTCTCCTCTCACCAAGTTGCCAAGATCTGGAGCTGTGCTGCAACAAAACAAATAATTCAGGAACAAATTTAGCCCTTTTCTTGAGTAATTCACCCTTTTCTGAGCAAATCCTATATATGTGAGGTTTTGAAAGCTTATTAGTCCTGTTGGCAGAATTTCAGATCCACTGTCTCACTTAACCGAATTCAGTCCCTTTGTATCTGAATATATGGCAGAACTGGAAGCCTTGGAAAAATGATTCCCAAGTTCTTGATGAGCATCAAGAAAATACACAGAGAGAAAGGGCTTCTCCACTGGTATAAACCCCACTGTATGTGTAAATTGATTGTCATACTTATGTAAGAATGTATTAGGGGATATCACTTCATCACGAAAATTAATTGGAGGATTGGAAACTAAAGCCTATTCCAGATTCTTTGAACTGAGATTTGAGTTTGAACAAATCTTCAAACTCTTTGTTATTTAGATTTTCCTCTGTAAAATTGAGATAATTAATCCTTTGGCTCAGTACTTCAAGATGCCACATATTATCAATTTTCTCTGGCTCATGGAAGGCATACATCACTGCATGAGCAGTCACCGCTTTAATTTCTTGCCACATATAGAAAAATACAGAACAAAACAATATTGCATCTAGTTTTCTCTACTAGTTCCCAGGACAGAGTGAGGATATAGTCTAGAAGGCATTGTGATAGTTAAACTGCAGTCTTTAGGTTGACCTCCTTAAGACTACATAAAAAAGGAAAAATGGCAATAAATCCCATTTTTTTGATAGTCTAGACAGGTTTTCTGTTTCTATTACACCTTATTTTGGAAAACACAACCAATGTTAATTAAAGGTTGGGGGTTTTTTTATGAACTTGATTTAGGATATAGGTCGTGTTATTGTGAGTCAACTGGAAGGACTCAAATTTATAGTTCTGTTTGCTAGTTTGTAGGAACTGTGTGTGTTTTTCCTTGTGTCAAATGCAAGATTGCTTAACCCTGGATGAGAGGGCCATGATGACTCCATTAAAAATGAATTTGAGAGGCAACTTGACTGTGGCCTACAAATATCTCCCTGGTGAAGCAGCTACTTGTAACACAAAGCTCTTCAAAGAAAAGATATAAAAGCAAGACTGGAAGATCAAGCAAAAGCAATCAATAGGAAAAAAAGTGAAAAAAATGTTGAACAAATAACTCATATAAGGAAAGGTGGATTTTACATCGCTGGAAATCCTGAAGTCCAAATCAGACATTAAATGCCGGAGGTGAGGGGGTGAGGTAGCAATAAATATGGCAAGATTCCATAGCCACATTATGCAGAATATTAGGCAAGATCCTTGTATCATCTACTTCCAAATCTACAGTCATGTACCTGAATTTCCTCTCCATTCAGCATTGTCTGGTCTCAAGATTCCTATTCAGTCCCATGGAACAAAACACAGATATGAATCTGAACCCAAATTCAAACTCTTTCAAAATCTGAGGCTAGAAACCTTGGATCTCATATTCTGGCTTTAATGAATTTTTACACTAAAAGAGAAAAATGTAGCTTTAAAAAAATGTTCCATTCAGTGCTCTCTTACTTCCACCACTTGACATAAATAAAGCCATTGACTGCTTTATAATGATCAATCCAAATAACATTTATATGCATTGTTTGGATTCGTGTAGTTCTACTGTAGAAAAAGCACTGGTGAAATTTCATGTAAGTGTAGGTAAGAAAAGTGCTGATTTTCACTTCTGCTTGTTCCATGACTTTGTTTTGTCAGGAGGAAGGATTCCTTCACTAACTGAACAGGTGATATAGCTACAGCATGCTGTACATTCATAATGAATTGCTGTTTGACGCAGCATTTACACTGCACTGCAGGTTTGCAGTTTCATTGTCCCTGGGACCCTGTCCTGTGAAGCACAACACAGTCCCCCCTCCTGTTACACCAACCAGTCCCATTCAAACTGATCTAGTTCCCAGCATCATCAAATACAGCTCTGGTTTACGCTGTTGAAGGCAATGAATCATAAAAGCTCTGATTCATAGAATGTTCAGTCATGTCCCTGAGCTTGGCTTTAGGCTGGGATAAGGTCTTTGGTTCAAAAACACAGTTAACCCAGTGCCAAATATGTCCTTCTGCAGAAAAATGCATCTTCTGTCCCCTGGCAATGGTCAAGCAACCTCTGGAAGAGGGTTATGTCATTATGTTTTTGCAGGTTAGATGTGAGCTACTCCAAATAGCTTGAACCTGAACAGATTAGCAGCAAGTTTTACAATATCTTATGCATCTAGTTATGCTATTAGATCTTCGTGCTCTGCTTTAACTTAGTTTTTAGTCCACCAATAACATGTGTTTCTCCCTTCCCTGATAATCTTAACTGAACAAAACATTGCCACAAATAATAAGGTTTCTCAAAACGTCGAGGCAAAAGCCTGATATTTATTGAAAATTAAAGTTGCTATCTGATTGTAAGATTGCTTTAATGAAAGGAGGACATATTTTCCAATAATTAACAGCACCACCGAGTGCTTTTTTGTTATTTAGCAAAGATATGGCAGGAAATTATTTGAATAAATCAGTAACACAGTTGAAGAACATTATTGTTTTCAGTCTTGGTGATTCTTCATGGAAGAGCATCCTTCAGATCCCACTGGCGTATCTATATTGTGGCTGTCCCACAGACAAAAGAAAATGTATTTTGCTAAGATAGAAAACCCTCTTCTCCTGAGAGATAAATAAAGACACCTCTGCCTTTGCTGCTCTGTGTTGTGTGTTTATGGTAGTAATAGCCCGGGGAGCTGTGCCTGAAACTATGAGCGCCTGCAGCTCGCTGTACCCAGGACTGGCACCCTTTGCAGAGATGGTGTCCAAGGATGCAGAGTATTGTGTGGAGCAACACAGAGCTTGGAGAAACAGCATTGCAGCACATGAAATGGCTTTCTCTCACCTTGCAGCTCACTTAGTTATGGCCTTTAATTATGGCCCTGTGATGCAGCACAATCAAACCCAGTCCAAGTCATGGTTGGTTTATGGAAATCTGCACCACTGCTTTTTCCACCCATGGGAAGAACTTAGACTTTTCACAATTTTTAGAACAGCTATGTAAACCTTTGAATATTCTTTCATAGGAAGGTTGGGAGAACCTGCCAGTAAGAAGCTACAGGAGCCATGTGCTGGTCTAGGCAACCTCAGATTCCAGACTCACCTGGGGTTCTTGCTTTGGACACCAGCATGGGGACATCCAGTCTATTCTCATTTTAGAAGCTGCAGATGACTGTGGTCACCAGCAGTGGTGACAGCCCTTCCTGGGCGCTAGGCCTGGTGATGGTGGTCTTGGCAGATGTTTTGGACATTTACTCAGGTAACACCACTGAGACTTCAGGAGTGCTGAAGTCGTCATGTCAAGAGAAGTATGGATGGCTCCCATTCATTTCAATGGGTAACTGGCTGTTATGACTGATTGTAGAAATTTTAGCCACCAACTTTATGGATGTTTTAACTTTAGGTGAATGTTTCACAAACACACAGAGCTAATGCATGCTTGGCCCTGTCACTTTCTGATGTTTTTGTCATTGGAAGAGATTGTCTACAGGAATTAAGCTGTAAATCAGAATATGCTAACTGTCATAAAAGATTCAGTGACTTATTTGTACAATTGATAACCTCAAGCAAAACCAGGATATTCATTGTCACCCCACTGGCAAAAATATGCTGGATTCCCAGGCTATGTCTTGCTGAATAAGGTAGATCCTCTACAGGACTCCAGAAAACAGCAGTGAAAGCAGACAGTTTAATAAATGAGTATCATTTTGTATCTATGAGCAACATCTTTTCTTTCTAATACAAAGAGGCTGTGGTATTTAGTCTAGATAATATATTCTGCTTCCACTGTTGGTATTGATGTTCTTTCAAGTGAACAGAATATGCAGCCAATAATGAGCTCTTGCTGTTAAGATGTTCAGCAATGAAATAATTAACAAAGTTGATGTGTAAATTAGGCTTCAGAGTTGAAACTGCCTTTGTAAACCACATTTCTCTGGCTCTTGGTTCAGCAGAGCAGGTGGGAACTGGCTGAAAGCTAAGCAGCAGCAATCCCTCTACAAGCACATGCATTAGAGTCACAGGTCACTTCTAGACCAAAAGTGCTACCTGCCTTGCTAACATTGTTTTGAGAGAATAACATGTCTTCTTTAAACCATCTTCTTTCCCATTTTTTGGTGCTCTCCACCCCTGATACCTTGCTGTGTGCAGTGAAGGAATGTGGACCCCACACCACAGCAAAGGAGGAAGCAGTTTCCCCAGGTCTCAGCTCCTTTGGGGCTCCTGCAACCACAGAATCATAGGGTAGTTTGGGCAGGAAGAGACCTTAAAGATCATTTAGTTCCAACTCCCCTGCGATGGGGAGGGACACCTTCCACTAGACCAGGTTGCTTGGGGCCCTATCCAGCCTGGTCTCGAACACTTCCAGGGATGGGGCATCCACAACTTCTCTGGGCAACCTGTTCCAGTGCCTCAACACACCCACAGTAAAGAATTTGTTGCTAATATCCAATGTAAACCTACCCTCTTCCAGTTTAAAGCCATTTCCCCTTGTCCTGTCAGTACATGCACTTGTAAAAAGTCCCTCTCCAGTCTTCCTGTTGGCCCCCTTTATGTACTGAAAGCTTCTATAAGGTTTCCTCAAAGCTTTCTCTTCTCCAGACTGAACAGCTCAACTCTGTCTAGCCACAGAGACACTTGTATGAATGTCTGGATGCCCTTAACCTTTCCCATATTGGATGCCATGGGAAAGATGAGCTTTTTCAGAGTATCTCATGAAGTATTTGAATTTCAACAGCCTTTCCCATTCCTTGTCCCACACCAAGAACGGGTAGCTAGTCTGCCTACCCTGTCTCTTTCCCAGTCTTTCTTTTAGGGGTGGTCTCCAGGCTGAGGACACAACAAGACACATTACAGCTGAAGAGAACTGTGTGCCTGGGTTAAAACGAGCAGAGAAGGAAGTGATGCAGTTGCTATTTTATTAAACATTTATAAAGGCTGCCATCCTTTTACTTTCTAAAGCAAGAAAAAGCAGGATCATGCAATTAATGGCATATTTGCCCAAGATATACAAAGCACTGAATGTTAGCCAAAATCGGTACTTCAAGTTAAGTGTTGCTTGCACTGACATATGAACTTCTGACTTCTACTTCCCTTTATCTTCTTCCAGTGACACTGAGATAGGAGAAAACTCAAAACATAGTCTAGTGCTGTTAAACTCTGCTTCAGAGAAAGAGCCTCCAACATGGTTTACCCCTTGCAAATCAAAGGATGTAGTGTTCCACAGCTGATTCCTAGGGCAAGGCTTAGTGGGAGCAGTCCCTCTCACCTGGGCAGTTGGTCTTTCACGGTCACATTATTGGAGTACAAGAAATGTGGGAAGGGAAAAGTTCTGCTTTGTGGTATGAAAAATGTGCTGGTTAGTATACGGAGTCACTAGTGTATGGGTATTATTTTAAAGTATTTGATCTGCTGAGGTCTTATCTGCTGTGGCTTATGTGTACTCAGCTACCACAAAGACTTGGCCACTTGCATTAAATTTCTTGTCTCTTTTCCCCTCACTGAACTTTAAGCTTGGGCAATGTCAGCTAGGAAACAGACTTAATCCAGCATTTTACAAGCACCGTGGTAAGGATTTGACTGCCAAAAATGAAAAAAAAACTTCTTCAGTGTAACTGTTTATAGAATTGAACGACTGATTGGTAGTATGTAAACATAATCCAGGAAAACATACAAAAGAAACATTCTGCATACATTAACAAGTGGGCTCTTCTTAAGGAGGCCTCAGGTTTTAAGAACCTCATTGAAATGGAAGCACAGACATAAAAATGGAAGGTGTGACTGAAGTGCGCGCTGTACATACAGATAATTGTGAAGAAATTAAAGGAGAAAAAAAGTAAATTACAAAATTATTGAAATGGATGTAACTGTTAGCAATATAATATACAATTAAAAGTGGGCACACTTAGTGCTAAAGGAGTTCCGCAAGCTATTTCAAACTAGGTTTTCCTGCCATTTGTGTCACTTCTGTACCTGGTGTTCTCGGGGTTTCACTAATTTAATTCTTTTACCTTCCATCCCTGCCGTGGAATACAGAAATGTTACTGGCTGTGGTCCTGCAGATTGGCAAACTCTGGAGTGCAGTCAGGTTGTTGTCCGCTCTGTGACTTCCTGGCATTAACCTGTGATGAGACACACAAGGGTGATGCTGCTGCAGTGTCAGTGTCTGCTGTGAACCCTCCTTCTGTCAGCAGGTACAAATGCGTGCCTTCACTCTCACCCAGTGCCGCTCCTGTTTGATGGACACACTGCTGATCCAGGTCCCTTGATAAAAGCCCCAACTGCCTTTGCTTGCACATGCAGGACACTGTGTGTGCATGAGGTGAGGGAGAGATGTGCATGATCCTCCAGGAAGTCATTGGTCTTAGTGCACTGTTCCTCTTCTGCTCTGCTCCTCTTTAGTACCTGTTTAGCACAAATTTGCTTCCTTGGGAGTCTTTCCATGTGGCCCGTCTGTACAACTTCCCAGATTTTATCTTTGCAAACTGTGATAGCGATGCCTCTCATCTCATGGCAGGGTAGCCAAGAGTTTCCACTTCTACTGGACTCCATTAAGTAACAGAGTTGAGGGTTCGCAGCACCCGAAGTCTGAATTGTATTTCTCATGGACGTTGTGGACACAACACTTCTGTCTCTGACGCAGTGGCTTTGGCATTTATATTGTTTTGTACATACATAAAGATGTGCTTTTCTGTAAATGCAGATCCATGTACTTTCTCTTAAATGCTTTTCCCTGCGTTTTCTGAGCTTGCATTTTTCTGGGCATTATCACAGTTCTGCCTGGAATGCATCAAAGTTTCTCTCCTTCTCTCCCTTCATCCTACACTTACTTTCTATTTCTGTGCTGCTTCTTTCCCACAGTCCCCTCTGGTTCTTTAATCAAGGGAGTTTTACAGTAGCCAGAACAGTGGCTGTCCTGAATGCCATTTTCTTCCATATTATTTGTCATGTGCTTAATCTTATGAAATAAGATAATCAGAAATATGCAATCAGAAGAGTGAGCCACTTTTTAAATGTTTTGCAATCCTGTGCATCCTCCAGACAGCTTCACACCTGTCTAGAGTGTGTGTAATGGGAGGGAAGTGCCATTTGAGTTGTGACTCTTTGTGATGAAAGTATTTCTAAAACTAACACTACAAAGAACAGGACAGTTGAAAACACTACATGAGCGACCCACCAGAGTTCCAGACCCACACTGACAAACTCCTTAATCAATCAGGACTGCAGACTTTGAGAAAAATGCATTTCTATGAAGAAATGTTTAGTTTTGATGCTAACAAGAAAATTTCTCCTGTTTTTGGACACCAGAACTCTACCAAAAGCCAAAATTCCAGTGGGAGTTCTTCACCTTGTTCTTCTGCAGCACCTTAATTGCTGTTTGACTGCTGCTTCCCATGCTAATGCTGGATGCAGCGTTTCAGTAGGATGGAGAGCCCGGAAAGTACTTTGGGATAGATAGGGTTAGCAAAGGTGTATCCTGCTGACTGACTTCACCCTCCCCACTCAGTTTATCGCCCCGGAAACCAGCACCACTGAGGCCAGAGTTTTTATCAAAGTGGTGTCAGAGGACAGTCACACCCCTAGTTCTCAAAATTCTTGCCTAGCTCTGATTCAAACAGAGGGCAAAAAGTTAGATGTACTGCAATAGCAGGGATGAGGATGAAGTGTTAATCAGGAAGGGAAACATGCGTCTGTAGCTTCCACATTGGCGATATGCCAAGGATATGTGAAAGGATTACACCTGTGCATCCCCTACACCAAATCCCACCTCTGTTAAGGTTGTCCCTGCTGTGAATGAAAGCAGGCAAAGTTGCTCTCTGCAAACGGTTCCATACCAGGAGACAGACCCTCTGGGTCCCTGTCCACCATTTCCTTTCCCTTCCCCTACCTCTGCAGGGCCAAGGCAGGAGAATGGGGCTGGACCATCTGGTCTGTGGTATAAAATCAACACACATACTTTAAATGGAAAAATGCAATTCAAAATACAGTGACTCACAGGGCCCTTTTCTTTTCTGAAAGATCGCAGTACCTCACACCTCGTAAGTTTGCCCCTGATTATAGAAACAGCTGGAGAGGGGCCTTGCACTATTGCCTGAAATATGCACTTTGGATGGAAAATAATTTTGGTCTTAAGTGTTGTAAAGCAAAACCCACCTCAATAGGAAGCTCTCATGACCTGATGTTTCCTTCTGTGTTTTTCAGATGAAGGAGCCCCAGAGCAAAGGAGATTTGCTGCCCAAGCCGGAGCCCAGGACCCTCTGGGGTGGGGAGGACACAGGTACGGGTGGTGTGCTGCAGGGCGGGCAGCGGGGCTGAGCAGGCAGCGTGCTCTGCTTCTGATGCGCCTTTATTCTGGGCTGAAGTGCTTTGTCTCCAAGCCAAGCCTAATTGAAGGATGTTTTTCATGTTAAAGTGAGACGCAGGCTCTCACCCGCGGAGTGTTTGCTGGGCGAAAACAACAACAACCGCACTTGCATGCATGGCCGCAGCGCACAATGTGCAGCACAAAGGCTCCAGAGGAATTATGCAATGGCATAATGAGGAGAAACAACAGAATTCTAGCAGATCTGTTTAATAAGCTGTCAGACACGTTTCAGCATTGACCTGCTGTGTGAGCAGAGCTCTTGTTAGCTATAGCTAGAGTCCTCTGAATGCATCTGAGGGCAAAAGTGGCCACTCAGTGACCCCTGGTCTGTATGCAGGAGAACTAAGCTGTGCACAAAGAGGAGCCTCAGTAGTTTTGGCATAGATAGATTAAATTGAATATGTTGAGCTCACATGCATTCTTCTTACTCCATCTCCTTTTTATCTTGGAGTTTTGTTTTTTAGAGGGATGTGGATTTTTTTTTGTGTGCTTTGTTTGTCTTTGTTTCCCTTTGCCTAATAATAAGCTTAGATATTATTTACAAATGAAAAGTATACCAGATTAACTTGGATTGTTGGTATTGTGGTTAGATGACATGTCAGAAGTACATTTAAACCAAGAAAAAACTACCCCTAAAAATGCTGTGACGACACAGTGCAAATGTCCCAGTAAACATAAACTGCTCCTAACATGACAGTAGATGTCTGATCCTGAGGCAGATTTCACTTGGATGTTTGGGTGATTTTTTTCCTGCTTTTTTTGCCATTTTTGCAACTGCCCCCCTGGGAAAAATCCCAGAAGCCTCTGTCCCCATTAGGAGGAAATCTTTCACTTCCTTGCTTTGATTTCAAATACTTAATGGTCTTGGTTAATTCCCCTGACCTATAACCAGTCTTGGCTTCTATGCATAGACATTAAATCCTGATCTAGATGATAAACTTTTATGAAACAAGTTTAGAAATACATTCAATTAGCTTAATATGCTCACTCAGTCATGAGATCTCACGGTAGTGTGTGAATGCTGCAAATTACACTGATTCCTAAGCAGTGGTAGCTATAGCTATAACAGATTCTTTTTAAAAAAATATGGTAGTCCACACAGGGAAGCTGATTTAACTCATTCGAGTGGTGTTTTCTTCTGCCTGAAGTGCACTAGGCCAGTGATTACCCCGCTACGAGCTATGTGTGCAGTGGGAGGGCTCTCAATGTCCTTTTGCTCGCTCCTGCACTCTGTTCACTACCAAGTTATTGTCTTCTCAGTTAAGTCCACAGCTGGCTACATGTGGAACCCCATCTGGGAAATGACCCAGTTAATAATACAGTATTTAGGGACCACTTCTTGGCAGTGGTGATGAGATGGGGATGCTAGCTGTTCTTTTCTTACCCATGTTAATTGGGTATCCAGGCTAATTTCAGTTAAAGCAGAAAAAGTGCTCACGGTTTGCTAATCTGGGACCTCGTCCCAGAGTAGTTGAAGTTTAAGGGCTGTTCTGCCAGGGCACAACTGCCAAATATAAAGATTACAATTTCATGCCCATGGCATTTCTCAGTTTAATGAAACATCAGCTTTTTTTCTACTTTTCCCTTATCTTTTCCAACAAGAGCCCTATTTCCTGACACAAAAGCTAGCTCGATTAAAAAATGTGATGAAGGTGCTCTAAAGGCACAGCTTGAAATTCAGCTTTGCAACTTACAGAAGAGAATTATTTTACATTTGATTTTTCTTTTAATGCATTCATTTATACACTACAACATGGTAGCAGATCAAAGGTCTAATAAGCTTAATTGCAGTTAATATGTGTCTCTCTATGTGTCATACTGAACTTGCACTAAAAAAGAAATGTAACAGTCCAGATTGAAGGCATGAGAAGTCCTTCCAGATTTCCCTGCAGGTCAACCTTGAGCCACTGGTGTCAGGCAGGAAACAGAACTCCATGGCGACTCAGATGCTGCAATTTGCAAGGTCTGTGATGACTTCACATTCTAAATTTTTTGTAAAAAATTGTGCTTCCAGTACCTGTAGCTCTGAAGAATTTTTCTCAAATAAAAACCAAAACCATTGTTTCACATGAATTCAGACCTCTGCAAAGGGGGTGCTGCTGTCACAGTTGTCACTGGTTTTTGTGACAAAGAACAGACACCATTCTTCTGACTTACAGGAGAACTGGTTAAAGAGGAGAAGAATCAGTCCCTACCTGTGTCATTTTCTCTCCCTTGACTATGAAAGAAGGCTGGATGAGCTGGGTTTAACTTATTCTTGGAGATATTCAGTGGCAGGGAATCCTTGATGTCCATTTTCCTGGACAGCCCATTCAGATATAACACAGAACTAAGTACTTGCGGGGTTTAATACTTTTTTTTTTTTTTTTTAATTTGCATCTTTTTCTGTTGATTTATAAGTCTGGCAGCTGACCTACTATACCATATGGTGAAGGAGGTCAGCACCAAATTGGCCAAACCAGAACTCTGGATGATTTCTTCCCGAGTGTGGCATTAGATGAGGTTTCCAGAGGATCTGCTACATTGTTGCAGTTATGGAGGATGAAGGTAAGGGAGGGCAAGAGGATGAAAAAAAACACCAGTGGAGAAAATAGCAGAGTGATGAGGAGGTACTATATCCAGATCTGACCTTTCTCTTGCCCTAACATTTCCTTCACAGTATCCCTTCCAGACAGTATCTAAACTGTGGCTTTATTATGTTTGAGGTTCTGTTTCCCCAGCAGGGATCACATTTTGGCAAGACCTTAGAGGAGAGCACCGTATGTTTGAAAAGCAGTACAGGGGCCATCATCTACAAGCTTTTTGTGTGTTATGCACACAGCTAAGCAATAAATAACACAAATGCATGGGTTGTTGCAAGATTATTAGGGTGAAGTTCTAGGAAAATGTGTCAGAGAAGAGGAGTATCAGGAGTCTCCTGGTTGTTCATTTCTATTGATTGACTCCTGCCCAAGGAGAACTATTGCTCTGAATTTTATAGACATTGAAATAAACTAATTTAAAAGGTCATATTGTGAGGATCCCACAGGAAAAGTTGCTATAATTTTCTGGGTTTTTTTGATGTTGCTTGTAAAAGTGACCTTGACAGTGGGCATGTGCTTATGTTGCTTCCTTACAAGGAAAAAATACAATTTTTTTTTTCTTTTGTCTTGGTGGTCCAAGGTTTCTCTGTGTTATATTTTTCTGCAATACATTTTGCAAAGAAATCTGTGTGACTGCACTTCTCAATGAGTGAGGTTTGTCCAGGAAAGGGGAACCCTAACCAAGGCAGAATGTAATGTAACAGCATGCTGGAATCCATCAGCCCTTACCACCACATAGCACGAATGGATCCCGTAATAGAACAGGCTGACTGCGGAGACTTTTAATTCTTTTCGCACCAATGCAAGTGCTCTGAGGTGTTTCAGAAGAGAGAAGGGCTAACTCAGGCTTGCTAAGCACTAGCCCCTAATTACCTTTCAAGGCCCTAGGCAAAGAGCAGGGTGTCCCTAGACTGATTGCCTTAGGAAAGAGTTGAAAGCTTCTTCAAGGACACCTTCTGCTTCTTCAGCTCCTGCACAGGAGACAAGAGACTTCTGTTCATGTGGAGAAGAAACTATGTTTCAAACTTTTCCATGTAAACAGTAGCAATGACTGATGTCTAAGACTGTTTGAAAACCTCGGAAATCTTCCCACTTCTCAGGAATTTGTGGACTGAGGGGTGTGATCTCAGTCACTGGCATAGATTCATTTTAAATTATGTCAACAGTCACAATGCTCTTTGATATCCTCTGTAGTCTCAAGTAGATACTTACATATGCTTTGTCACTGTACTTCTCAGAAGGCAATTTGTGAATCAGTTCAGTGGTGAGGGAAATGAATTAAAACCCTTTTATTATAATCAGAATTTAATATATTTGAGGAAAATTGCTTAGTTTACCTGAGATATGTTATCATTTTCATTTAGTCTATCACATCATTCAAACAGTATTGTCTTGAAATAATTACTGAAGAAGACAAGATCTTGTCTGTGTAAAACACAGCAGCATAAACTCATTTACTGCAAATTAAAACAGATGGAAAATTGCTGTTGCTTTTAATGTGGCTGGACAAAAAATAAGATTGCAAGTATGTTAAAAGAGAATGCAAGACTGTGGCTTACGACCTGTCCTAAACAAAGTATTTAAAGCATCCCAGTAAAAAAAAAGTGAATTTATTCATGCCAAGGAATTGGAAACTTTAAAAGAAACACAGCCCTGTAAAAAGCATTGGATGCCTGTAGACAGCCCCAGGAAAAACAAAAATTGAACAAAGATCTCATTAGAGTAACTCAGAGAAAAGACATAAATATTGAAACAACAAATAAAGAATGTTCATTCTAGAGGCACACATATACATCAGTGCATGGATGTGAATCATCCCACTAAAACTAAAAGGCTACTTGTCTACCTAAAAAATAAAAACCCGTGTCTGCGCTGGTTTGTAGAACTGAGAGTATACATTCTAATACAGGGTGACCTACATGGCCTGGGCTCTATAGATACCCTTCAAGCTCCAGAGCAGCCTGGATGGGGGATAGAGATACTTCTCCATGCACACAAGCTTTTTCCTCCTAGGTCTGTTACTACATAACAGATGTGTCAGAATCCCAACACAGTTTTAACAACAGAAAGTACAGGTTCTGCTCTGCTGGGCATGTTTCCTGGGCTCTCAGCATTGTGCTCTGCCTGCACATCTTCTAGCACTTCCACAAATGTAGGGTTTTGAAAGGGAGGAAAAACCGATGGGACAATACCTGCATGAGATGTATCCCATTTAAAGCAAGAGTTAGAGGTATTCTACTTATGCCAGAATTACCTTAGCTGTTCAAGTTGCTTTATATGATCCTTCACTTAAAAAAAAGAAAAAATATTATTTTCCTCTTCCCATTCAGGAGGGATTGGCTAACTGAGGGAAGCACAGAGAACTCTTCACTAAGTGTTTTGAGGGGATAAATACATGTTTGTCGTGTTTTAGTGCTATTTAGAGGGGCCCTGTGGATCACCCATCCCACTCCAAGGCCAGACTATGATCAGTGCTGGAGCAGGTCAGTGTGGCTTTTGTCTGATCAAGGCTTGGAAACCTCCAGGGACAGGGTTTCCTCCAGCTCTCAAAGCAGCCTGTACCCAGGCTGCACTACGCTCCAGTATTGCATTTTGTTTCCTAGTGGCCAAGCTGAACACTCATCTTGCTGCTTCTTCTTGCACCTTCTGTCACCACTGGGAACAGTTTGGTTCTGGTGTCATCATAGCTGTTGATCATGAAGTCATAGGCTGCTGTTCAACTGCCTTTGCCCCCCTCCTCATCAGATTACACAAGCTCAGCTCTTCAGCCTCTCCTCAGTGATATGGTGCACTAGAACTCTGATCAACCCAGTAGCCCTCCACTCTGGCTCCCTCCAGTTTCTTAATGTCCATCTCTAAGTGGGTGGCCAAAACTCTCCCGTTTTCCACATCCTATTTGACTTCGCCCTATGAGATAAAACCATGAGAAATGATCTCTTTTACTTGAAATAATTTTGAAGATGACTTTGAACTCATGATGTTCCACTGAAGGTGACTATAGCTGATGATGTTGCTTTCAGAGTGCTGGCTTCAACGTGATGCAGCTAGGAAGAAAGAAAGGCCTGAGAGAGCACTGGTTTGTGTGCTTCATTTCATCTGTAGAAGGAGAAATGAAGAAGCAGATTAAGGCAAAAAGATTACTCCAAGGAGTAGTGGAAAGGTTGGAAAGAAGACAGAGGGAAAAACAAGGCTGAAAAAGAAGACATGACAAAGACCAGGGGAGCAGTGCAGGAAATTACACCATGACACTTTTGCTACACTGTGATACAGGAGAAATGTAGACTAATATGATCTACTTAGCAAAGGGGGATGGGTCAAGTTTGAAATCATTTAAGCTAAGAAGTTTCATTCTCCAGAGAGGGGAAAGTCAATGGCAAAACGAGTCCTCCAAATAATTGTCCCACTCTACATCATTGAGCACGTTGCCCAGGAGCTTTATTATGACAGCCCTTGAAATATATCTTTCATTTATTTCAGTCCCTTTATAACTCTGCAGGAGAATTGCATTTCTGTTCTGGAGTAGAAGATCCAAAATATCCTCTGTTAGGGATTTTGTCTCAGCTTTCTGTGCTGCTCACTTGCACCAGCATACCCAAGCTCCCCTCTCTGCCTCCCAGCTGACTGAGGAATGACTTAGTAAGGGGAATCAAATCTGGAATTTTAATTGGCCCTTCTGGAAATGCTATTTGAAGTCTTCCAAAACAATGAACAAATTGTCCGACAAGGACTTCCTTTAAAAATTACTTCATTGCATTGAGGGCAGTACATTACCCTCCCACAACTCTGCGAACATCTGATTAACAGCAACTTGCTCAAGAGAAAATGAATAAGCAGAACTTCACTTTACACAAGAAGAACTGTCACATTTTTGGAATTCTTCTCTTGGTTCTGGAAAAAATAATCACGTGACAAAACCAAAGGAGTGAACAGCCCTGACATCACAAGGGCTGGCAGTGTACTTCAGACCAGACAATGTTTATGGAAAGATGAGGGCTAAATTTCTATCCTGTCAAATCTGTGCATGGTAAAGAAGTGCCTTGGCAGGCAGGATCAGAAAGGGCTTTCATTGTGTTCGCACCTTGCTGCCGTGCCTATTTCCCTGGAGTTTTTGTAGCACAGACGTATTCCAGAGTTTTTGGAGGTAAAAGAGAACAAACTCCTCTCAGAAAATACAGCCTGGAAAATAGCCTTCTCTTTTTATAGAAGTCAGAGCATTGTTTGTGATTCTTGCAGCCAAGAATGGCTCTACAACACTGCTATTTCCGTGGGATGTTGTGTTTGTGCGACCTACCTTCAGCTGTTGTGCCGTGTTGCTATGTGCAAAGGCTGACAGCTGGTGTGTTTCTCTCCAAATTAGTGCCTGCCTTTCACTCTGGAGTGAAGTAATATCTAAATGCAGGGCCAGATTCCAGTTCTCTATGGAAATGCCCCCAAAACAAGTGAAAATACTACCAAAACACATGCTTTGTACCCATTTCCTGATCAGTCACTCAATACTTCCTCTTTCTATATGGAGTTCCCCACACACTCCCACACCAGTTCCCTTTTTTTTTTTTTTTTCTTTTCTTAGCAGTCTAAACATTTCGTGTTGTGAAAAGAATTCAGCATCTCAGCAGTTCTGCATTTCTTGTAAGCCGGCCTCACAGAAGTGTCAGGATGCTGAGCCATGCTCGTGGATGATGGCATATAGCCTGGAAGCATGTTTTTGTTCCAGTGGAGCCAGTTCAGAGTAAAATGTGATTTTGGAATCTATTTTAAGATTTTCTGTGAAAATGACAGTGTCTTACGAAACAGGACTTTTTACAAGTCGATAGCTGTAATATACTGATAAAATAGTTTTTAACCAGTTTAGCATTCTTAAATTGCTTAAAGAGAATTTGAATTGCCTCTTCGTTCCAAGCAAAGGTTCTCTTGGTCCAGGATCTCATCTCCAGTAATGGTTCGTGTTAGGTACCATGCAGAGGTGTTTCACGGTCTTTGACAGTACAGGAAGTCCATTAAACATCAGATGGTGACCTAAAGTAATAGCTGCAAATTTTTTTCTAGGTAATCAGTAAAGCAGAAGAAACACAGAAATAAAGGAAATAATATTCTCAAAACACTCTTGATAAAGGCAAGTGAGTGAACACTCAAAGCTTAGCTTCATTATAGGGTTTTTTTGTGAATTTGAATCCTGTAGCTGTGCTGCACAAGATGGTCCGTTGATAGTTTTCCAAAAAACTAAGCAATCCCTGAATTAACAGGACTTGAGAGACACTGTTAAAGGCACAAGATAATGAGAAATGTTCAGAGATGTTTATGTCCTTTCCTGGCAGCCACGAATAAGCTTATTTAACAAAGTGGGACCTGATGTATCAGTCTCATAATATTCTTCAATATTTAAAAACACCACATCTGAGAATAAAAATATGTATAAAGGGAAAACACTCATTATATTAATGAAATAATGTTGGTTCTCACAGTTTCTAACCTCGTAATAGCCTTCCCCCCCTCCAAGAACAAAACACATTTTCCTATTAAGCTGCTTCTAACAAATATGTTCACTAATTCATTAGTCACTACTGTACATATGTTTCAGTGAGCACAAACGCATGAATAGAAGTCATTTTATATTATTCTATGATTCAACTCACACAGCCAAAGTGACTTGGAAGTTCTCTAGTTGTGGTTGCAGCACCTAAAGACAAATATACATGAAATAATCAAGGCAAATGCTCTGGGGTTGGAGTGGTTACAGACCTTTCATCAGTGTGACCTGAGACTTGATGAAAGAGTTGTAAGTTCTGTGTATCCTTTTCAACATAGAAGAGTTAAACAAGATAGAATAAATATGTATTCCATTAAAAACACAATCACAGCAAAAAATATATAAATATATATCTATACATACTGCTAAATACGAGAAAAATGTGGTCTGTAAAAAATGCTTCATAATGCTATCTCCAGACAAAGCTAAGCATATTTTACTACCATTCTATTCATTTTGAAACAGATATAGTGAAATCAAAATAGATTAGGCAGTTGTAGAGTTACTACTCAGCTGAATCTGGCATATGCAGATCATTGCTTATTTCATACTTTCATATCTCAAACACTGGCACAAACACCTTTTCCTTTCTGAGAAATATCTTTCCTTTCTGTGCCTCTTGTCTGCCACTAAGCACTAAAGAATTCAAAACTGTGGATCAGGTCAAAAACAGAGTGCTACTTTCAAACCTCATGGAACCTGGGAGAAGACAGCATTCGACTTTGATCCCAAGTCCAATAGTTGTAATTTAAACCACTGTTTTGAGTCAGTCAGTCTGTCTGGGTCAGTCACCAAAGGAGCAAAAAATGTTTTGCTTTGTAGAAGGTGGGCTATATATCAAATGAGTTGAGCATGAGATTGAAAGTCACAAGCCTTACAAAATGTTTATTCTGTTTCAGGATCATCATATGACAGTGGCCCAAGTCATCCAACTTCCCCATCTCCTCATTCTTTAAAATGTCACCGTTAATATTTGCCTGTGTGAAGGTTTAAAGGGCTCAGGATAAAAACATGCATAAGTGAAAATCATTGCTGAGTGAAAATCGTGAATAACAGCACTAGTAATGGAGTTCCCTATAAGTGTAGAGAAGTCCACAGTGTTATGCTTTGCAAGTGACTAAATGCTGCCATTAGCAGCTAAATTATTCTTAGCCTTTCTGCATTTAAACTTTAAATTTGCCATCAGTGGTTCGTCTGTCTGCACTAGGGGTAGAATACCAAAGGCCAAAAGTCTTGTTTTCAGTCCCCCATCTCATTGGAGAGTACCTTGCTTAATCTCTTTATGCTTTTATTTCTTCAGCTGGCACTCTATCCGTATTTCTAAAGAACTCCACTGTCAACAACGTACAAGCTGCTTAGTAATGTTTCCTATTGCAACAAGGCACATTGGCACATTCACAACAACTCAGAGTTCCAGGACTTAATTTTTCTAATGCCCTATTAAAAATATATAGAGATGGTCGATTTTCTTTCTCATGTTCTTCCTTTTAATAAAAAAATAAATTCTATAGTGTTATTAAGCCTGCCTTGTGTGAAAGATTGAGGCATTATATTCAGCTAGGCAGAGAGGTGTTGTGGTCATCTCACTGAGGGTACAGAGATTAGTGTCACACTGAGAATTATGTACCAGTCACACTGCATTCACCAGGAATCCAGTAAGCTAGACCTGCTCTTCTCCATTCCTGCATGCAAGCATTTTCTGAAAAAAATATAATATTATAAGGTTCTGACAGGAGCATTACAGAAATTTCAGAAGTAGTTGGAGCATGGCACACTTGCAAATCTGTATTCCTTTTTTTTTTACGAGTTTAAAATAACGGTGCAGGGAAGGTGTGCAAGGCCAATGGCACTATGCCTTGCCCACTGAGTGGGCTGGGACATGTCTGCCTCCAGCTTCAGCTGCGGCAGCTAAAGAGGCTGTGCCCAGCTGCTCATCACCTGGCTGACTAATGCAAGTCAGTGGGAGCTCCCATACGGAGATCTGCCAGCTGATCCAAGGGTTGGTAACACCCACCATGTGGCTGCTGATGAGCAGATGCAGATGTACAGGGGCGAGGCAGCCCTTGCTGCAGGCTGGAAAGGTCATATACTCACAGCCTGTGGCCCACTGCATGACTGTGCATGGGTGGGTGTCTGTGCTTGTCAAGCCTTGTGATTCTTATCCCTGAATTGGATGAAAATTTGGAGATAGTCAAATATGAGTTAAGAGGAAGAGACAAGAAACCTCAGAGGTAAAGTTGTTGGATCTGATATACATAGCAGCAAATGCAAGACTTGTTACTCAGACAGCCAGGTTATATGTTCCAGCATCTTCTTTTGGTCTTGAAGCCTAGTAAATATCTGGACAAAACACTTGAGCTTTTCTTTGTGGAGTCACACAAAGCATTTACAAAAAAGGTAAAGACAGCTTCTAGCAAAGTAAATAAAACCCATATCAAAGGTTTCCAATTCACTTTAGGGCTTAAGGTGTTAAAAAAAATTGACTAATTGGAACACTACAAAGAGATTCACAGTGCAGTGAATGACTGAACAGGTTTGAAGATGGCATCTGGAAGTGAAAAAGAGAAATTAATGCTGGGAATATTTGTGGCTTTTTGTTTCTGTGTCAGCCTGTGAAACAGCTGTGGGACTTGTTGTCTTACAGTAATATTCTTTGTGGTGATCTTGTGCTGTGGGAAAAGCACTTTCTTGGCATTTCCAACGTGTTGGATGGTGGCAGGTGATGCTACCACTTGCCAGTTCAATGTGAATATGGTTATACTTCCTTCCTTCCTCACAAATCTGGATTCAGGTCCTTCCTGGCATAACAGCCTTTTAGGTGTCAGTGTTCCAAGTCCCTCATTTTTCACTGTGATGAGTGGCTCCTGCTGGGAAAGGAACCAGGGCTATAGTAATATCAGATATCTCAGTAGCATTCCTCCAAGGTACAGCAAATACCTGCAGTGCTTGCTCTGGCTCTTGCCATCCAAAACTGTCTGTTTACAATGCGTGTTATTACACAAATAAGGGTACACAAAAAGGCAGATATGGAATATACGTTGCTGTACAGTAATCTTAATCTAGATACTAGAATGGGAGAAAGTTAGCTCCACATTTAATTTTTGGTTCTGCCGCAGACCTCCCTCAGATGAGACACATTGTCTACCCTGTGGTTCAATTCTCACCTTTGTAAAACAGAACTAATACTTTCACATCTGTCTGAGATGACATCAGACTCAGTGCAAGGCAAGATAAAGTCAATTAATTTTAAGAAAACTGGTATGTCTTGTATATCCACTGCACCACACAACCACACAGGGCTGCTAACTGGAAGCCAACATGTATAATTCGATCTTGAGGAGCACTATGGAGAGTTATAACCATGTTGAAAGTATTCTTTCAGGTCCATAACTAAATTGGACTAAGGTTGGGAATCTCTGGCTAACATATGTGTTGTTTAAACTTGCCACAGGATTTTTTCTTTTTTGTAAATATAGATAGATCAGGAATAAAATGACCAGCTCTCTCAGTGTATGTTGACTAAATGATCCCCTAAAGTGATTCCACATCTTTTATATGTAAAGCTTCAGAAAAAGGAAAGAAAAAAATCACCTGTAATTCAAATCAGCCTCTTGTTATCTGTGGGTTTCAGGACCAAACTCCTTCAACTTAACAGCAGACACTGCCTGACTCAGGCCACAGATGCACTGAGTTGCCTTCAGGGTGCTTATTTGTCTCTTCTGACCAAGGAGGGTACCTTTGGTGACTATATGCCTAACTCAAGTAACAAAACTTAAGGAGAGTAAATATATTATGACTGAATATAAAAATATTTTTACTCTATTCTGGACCAGTTACCTAGGGCAAAATTAACACTTCTTCCCTTGCTCTCTATCTTAGACTAATTAATCTATGCTCAGAGATACTGTAATAACCCCACATTTATCTGGGTCATGCAAGGGACCCAATGTCTCCTAAAATTATAAATCATTGAACACAAATGACTATAGATAAAGCCCTGTTCAGCATGCATGTTTTGCATCCTTCTGCCTGGGACACCTTTTAACACTTCTTGAAAGAAAACCTCCTACAAATAACAAGGAATATTGAAGCAGTCAATATAATGGCAAGAGACATGGTGGTATCACCAAGAGGAAGAGCATTGACACCTGGCAGTGTGCATCTTCCTTTATCAGGCCTCTGTTTTCACATTGCCAAGAATCTGAATTGTTGTTTTGAGTTTGGACCCAGATGAACTTCTCTCTAGCAAAAATTCTTCTCTTTGACAAATTCTCTCACTATTTACATCATTTGGCCCCTTATCTGCAAGGTTGCTGGAGGATTCACACCCTTTCTTTTAAGATAATGAACTGATGATGATGACAATCATGATGATGAGGATTTTGTTTATACATAAAAGACATCGAGATATCGTGGTAGCCAACACCTAGTGGAACACCAGATGAAGAGATAAGGGAAAAAGAGGTGACCTCATAGCTAGGTTAGTTCAGTTGATATTTGTATTTCAGGCCACGTATTTCATGCAAGATGTGCAAGGAAAACTTGTTCAAATTATGTCCTTGATAGAAAATGCCTAAATGCCCCTCTGCTATTATCCTTTCAAAATTGAAGTTCTGGAAGAAAAAACCTGAATGCAAGAGTCAGCTGACAGTACATGCTTATACTATTAATTCTGGAGCTCCTCACATACGGCTGTCTCATGACCAAAGGAAACCAGCAGACTGAACTCATAGCATCACTAAGAATCTTCATTTTTCTCATGACTCGTTTTTTTTTAATAACTTTTCCATCATATGTTTTCACTTCCTTTTCCATATTAGCATTATTCAATTCTGATAAGACCTTGTTCTGTCCAGTCACAGTTCATAACATCAATAATGAATTTAGGTATCTGTCATCCAATGAGGTTTTATGAGAATAAGCTAGACAGACTACACAATATTGCAAGGACTTTTACTAACCTTGGGGCAGCACACTCCCAGGAAGGCACACCCAGAGGAAGGCACACAAATATGGTTTTTCTGCAGCCATCCCTCTCTGGCTGCTACAGGCTGAAATACCTGCAACATTTACTCATAAAGTCACAGCAACAACAACTGTGTTAGACTCAAAACCCTGTGCTGGAAATAAAATCAGAGGTCAGGGCATTGTTTATCAGCTATTTTAACTAGAGGTCAGTTCACCTAAAGAATGCTGTAATTTTCCACTCTTTCTACAAGGATGGGAATTACATTTTCTCAGCAGAGCCCTGCATCACTCTATGATGCTGTGAGAGTAATCCCTTGGCACTAAAGCCTCTTATTGACTATGCAGTAAACCTGCTCTGTAAGCATCAGAAAAGGGAAATAAAAGATGTTCCAAATTTGTATTTGACAAAATATGACACTGAAATCAATTAGATGTTTCCAGATCAATGGGAGCTTCAGCCAATAAACTTCCTGTCAACACAATGTCCACAAGACTTGTTGACAGCATTCGAAAGCTCCCGATTTAAAATCTCTGTTGGGGATGTTATTAAAGCTGTTACTCAGTTCCTTATCTGTTTGCTGCTACTTGTAGACATCATTTGTGGGGACAGCATGAAGGTCTTGACTGAAAGTTTTGGCTGTTGCACACGAAAATTACTAAGGTCAGAGACTTGTTTGTTCAGGATTTACAGGAGGAAAATAAAAGCTTCCGAGATTTTGCTTCAGAAGACAGATGCTGTTAATGAGTGCCATTGTCTTCTGTAGTTGGGGACTGTGTCATCCCTGCAGTCCAAAGCCGGAATTTCATCTTCATTTATTTAACCCAAAGCCAAATACTGCTGAAAATATTTGCAGAATTTGAAGAAGTTTCCTTCCAGAGTCAGCCAAGTAATTTTAGGAACCTGCTGCATCCTAAGGTCTTGATTCAGCAAGATAAGTAAGCAGGAATTCATTTATTCAGCATTGAATTAATTGCCAAACTGAAGTTCAGAAGCTATCAGAGAATTGAATTCCTGAAGGATTGAGGCACTGAATTCCACATTAGACAATGAGGACCAGGACAGAATCAGAAGACAGCTCACAGATTCCAGTTACCATGTGGGCTGCTGAAGCCTCTGACCTTCCTGAAGGGCAAGAGGGAGAAGCTTCTGTGTGTCCTGTAAGTAGTATCAGGCAGGACTACCACCTGCCTGCCCGCCACAGATGAAGAAGCCCTCCAAGCAGCGAGGTTTTTCTAGGGAGACGAATTTACACAGCTCAGCTACTGCTGAATGAGCTTTGAACTGCATTGAGCAATACGGGACCACACTAGTGATGAGCTGCTGTTCGTTCTTTAAGATAAATTGATTCACATCCCTCCTGGCTTTACTTCAGGTACGTCCCAATCTCTGTATCAGCAGGACCCTGGCGTGACCCATACCAGTGAGCCAGCACGTTGTCTGCTCTGCCCTCTGCCTAAGCCACCCATGGTTCCAGCAGAGTCTGTGTCTTTCTGCATCTCTCACAGCCTGGATGCAGGGCTCTGTTTTGGATGCTGTCCTGGTGAAGAGTTTGATGAGCATCAGTTTACCTAGTGCTACTTTTACGTGGAATACAGTTACTTGGCAGAGTCAAATGCTTCACATTAGGTTACAAATCAAATCAGTTATCTTCCTTCTTGCCAGTGAGCAGCAGTTCCTGGAGTTTTCTGAGTTGGTTAAACTCTGGTACTAATAAAGCAGTATCATGCCACTCAGAAGTGCAATATAAGACTGTCAGAAGGTCAGAAGGGGCAGGTCAGTCTGGGTTACTGGGTTAGCTGGTTAGTTATCACTATCTAACACTGCATTAATACATGAGAAGGAAAGAACAGGCAACTATTCAGAGATATGCTCCAACCTATCCCTGGCTTACAGGAATTTGTGGTACAGGAATATTGAAGGTCAGACATGCTGTCTGTGTAGTCAGATCTTGAGTGTTTTTTCCTATTAATTTGTCCATCCATTCTTGAACTCATCCATTCTTTTGGAGTGCGCATATTCTGGGGCAGAGTTCTACAGACTTTTAATATTCCATTTGTGGAATCTCCCTTTTTATTTTCAACATCCACCTTCTTTTTTTATTATTATTCATTTTGCTTTGAAAAACTCTTAATTTAGAATTTCAGGACAGTTTGTCAATTTTTTTACACTGAGGTAGAAGTGCAACATGAGTGTGGAACATCACTGTAATTCTTTGATTCTTTTCCTGTATTTATTTTTCAGCTGTACCATTGTCTATACAAATTCTTAATGCAATTTATTGAGATATTCACAAGGTCTGATGCTTTCCCATAAGGTTTGGCATCCGAGAAATGGGATCTTTGGTTACTTATTCCTTTCTTGTGTTCCCTCATGCCTTTCAGCTGTTGAGGTTTGCTGCCGCCACTGTAGGGAAAAGTTTTAAAATGCAACCTTAGGACACACTGGGCTTTGGAGAACCCAGCTCATCATCTTCAAAAGCTGCGTGAATTTTAACTAATATAATAATAATAATTCGTCCCTTGGGTGTCATTCCTCCCTTCCACGTTAAGAACGTCAATGCTGCGAGGCACCTCGAGCACGAGGAGGGGGCGAGGGCCCTGCCGGCTGCGGAAGCCGGCAGGTGGGTGCCGCACGGGCGGCGAGCGGCTTCCCGCGGCGGGGCGCGGCCGGGGTGCGCGGCGCCGGGCCGGGCCGGGCGGTGGCGGGCGGCGGGGGAGCGGTGCCGCGCGGGCGGGGGGCGCCGCCGGGGCGCTGCCGGCGGAAGGCGCAGGGTGCCAGGTCGGAGCGGGGCGCCGGTGCCGCCCCGGCGCTATCCGGCCGGCGGGGAAGCCCGGTCGGGGGCAGCAGCCCCGCGCCCCCCGCGGGCAGCAGCAGCAGCAGCCCCCACCCCGCCTCCGCCCGTCCCGGAGGGAAGAGGGCGCAGGACCAGCGCCGTGGGTGCGCGGCCGCTCGCACCGCGCCCTGCCGGGGGGAGCGTGGGCAGCGCAAGCTTCCGTGGGGCAGGGCTGGCCGCGGCCGGCAGGTCAGGGAGGGCCGGAGCGGCCCCCCCGCCCCGCTCCGCCCGTGCGTGTTTGTGTGCGCGCTGATTACAGTAATTTTGAGGGTGATGTTGCAACGGGGCAGAGTGTGCGGGGCGGCCCGTGCTGAACTTTATAACGCTCCCGCATGTCAGCCGCCCTCGATATTGCGTCCATAAAGGGGTCAGCGGGAGCGCCGGCCGGCCTCGCCGCCCTCGCCGCCTCCCTCCTGCCTGCGGGCCGCCCGGCCAGGAAGGGGAGTTATTCGGGATTGCAGCAGCGGCCGGGAGCGGGAGCCCAGCCACAGCCTCCGCACCGCCGCGCCGCGCCCGGGGTCCCGGCAGGCAGCAAGATGAGGGGCAAAGAGGAGAAGTCATCGCTGAAAGGTGGGTTCACCGTTCCGCCCTGGCAGGAGAACTGTTCTCCGCGGGGAAAAGAACCTTTCCAGCAGCGGGGTCCCCGCTCAGCGGTGCACCGGGGAATACAGGCGGGTGCGTGTGGGGTACAGCTGAGGCAGCTCTTGGCACGAACAGAGGCCAGGTGACTTGGCGAGAGCAGCAGAGCCCTTGCAATAAGACCGACGCGGAGCGGGGGCGAGGGCGCTGGTGTAGCCGTCTGGAGCGGGGGCGCTTGCGGGCCGGGTGGGGGGCCGCGGCTGAGCGGGGAGGAGGGCAGTGGGTGTCAGCCCAGCAAGCTGGGCAGAACAGCGGGTGGGTTGTGCTGGAGACTGCCCGGGGGCTGGGAGCCACTCGCCTCTGTGCCTCTGCACGCTGGCAGGAGCGTGCCGGGGGGCCGTCGTCGTGTAGCCTGGAGATGCCAGGGGGCAGCGGGCAGGGGACGGGGATTCCGGTGACCCTCCAAACAGTGGACCTCGAGAGGTTTTTAACTGCAGCACTCTGAAAACAGTACAAAGGGGAAGAAAAAACTGTGTCTCTTCCAATCTATCAAGCCTGGTTTTTTAAGGATAGTTTTGAATCCCACATTTTATTGGGGGATTTTTTTTTTTTTTTTTTGCTCTTCATTTACATTAATGAGAGTGGCAATTTCTGTGTGCAACAGAGTCAGGAAAGCAACAAGTGGGAGAACCTAGATCCCTGCCAGCTGCGGTCCCCATTTCCTTGCTTCTCCCGTCGCCGCTTCCTTCCCTGGCGCCGGCTCCCTTCCACTTCCCGCACCGGCACGGCGGGAAGGGCCCCTTGCTCCGGGAAGGACACCGGAGGCTCGGAGCGGAGCCGGCAATCATCCCTCTTTGCTCTTTCCCTATAAGGCCTTTCCAGCACTTTTTTAAAGACCTGTGCCAAATTCACAGGGGTCTCTCTCTTCTCCGGGTCATCCGTCTTGCTGTTCAGGGCGAGCTGCTGCCTGTGACGGCTGCTGTGCTGCGGTGGTTGCCATCCCCTCCGAGGCGGAGGTACAGGCAGCTGCCAAGGGATGCCGCCCAGCGGCCGGCAGTGGTTGTGGGGGGAGGCAGCAGCAGCGGGTACGGAGAAAGAAAATAAAGAGTAAAAAGACGGTCTTCGGGCGGGGGGAGGATGGGGGCAGGTTGCAGCTGGAGCCGCTGGCCGCAGCCCAGCGCCCTTCGTTCAGACAGCGAGGCGAAACACGCGCATGAATAACACCCCGTCGGGTGGAAAGTTCCAGCCGCCGGTAGGGCGCAGGAGCTCGGCACCCGCCGGACGCGCCTGACCCGTGCCAGGGCTGGGAGCGGGGATGCGCCCGGAGGGGGAGCCTGACGGGAGCCCGCCGTGCCTTCCCGCGCTCCCCGGCAGGAGGGCCCTGGCTGCATCGTTTTTCACCCTGGGCTTTGTGCATGCACCAGCGCTCCTGATGTGCCCCCGGCGCGCCCGCAAGGAAGCGACTGAGCCATTAAATCGCAGGTATACGGTGTTCCCAAATGACCGTGTACAGTAAAAACCAAATCTGCAGAGCAGAGTTGTTTCCCTTTTTCTTCCCCCCCCCTCCGTTACTGCACTTGTCCAGCCCTCGGTCATCTCCCTACCTTTTCTAGAAGCAGATTTCTGCTCTCTCCTTCAAGTTCAGGGAACAGATTATTTTCACCCCTTTGTTTCCCTTTTTGGCATTTTGGTTTTTTAATTTTATTTTCCTTTTAGTTATGCCCCAGCCAGGATCAGGGCAGTGCACAGAAGGGACATTTGTTTGTTTTATTGAAAACCGGGCAGGAAATTTTGTTCTTCTGAGTCACTGCGGCTCCTTCAGGGAAACGTCAGCGTCCCTTATCGCCGCTCAGCCGGTGCGGCGGGACCGTGAGCGGACGCGGGCTGCGGGGCGGTGGGGGGGACACCCACAATTTCGGAAGAGGTGGTCGTCCTAAAGACAGAGCCAGATTTCAACTTTATATAACCGTAAAATAAGTAGGGCCGGATTAAAAAATAAAAGGAAAGAGGGAGAGAGAGCCGGGGTTCGGGAGTTTGCTGTCAAGGAAAAAAAAAAGGGATTTGATGCGTTTGCCTGTGGATGCTAGGCATCCTGAGGCAAGGTGCTATGGCGGGTACTGGAGGGGGGGGGGCTCCCCTGAGGGCTGCGCCCAAGGTAGGGCGGTGGTAAAGGCAGCGACGATTGCCTTCCCCTCCCACCCTCGACGTCCTCCGAGGCGACCAGTGGCCGCCCCCCAAAGGACGTCGAGGGGGGGCGATCGTCGCCGCCCCGCCCCGGTCCCGCCCATCACCGCCGCCACTTAAACGCCGTCGGGTGCTCCGCCAAGTCAGTGCGGTGCTGGGAGCTGGTGGTGCGCTTACTGTTTATCCCCCTCTCGCTTCAAAATGACCGTGAAAGCAGCTGAGGCGTCTGGTTCTACCTTGACCTACTCGAAGATGAGAGGGATGGTGGCCATCCTCATCGGTGAGCGGCGTGGGGGCTTCTTTGAAGATATTCAAGGGGCTGTGGTTTTTCTCTCTGTGATTTTTTCTGGCTTAACGATTTTGTTTCTCTTTTCCTTTTACATTATAGCTTTTATGAAGCAGAGAAGAATGGGACTAAACGACTTCATTCAGAAGATAGCCACCAACTCCTATGCATGCAAGCAGTAAGTATCAGAATTTTTGGGGGGATTTCAGTCACAAATACCACTACATATTGCGAGATCTAGTTTAAAAATAATGCTTGTTTACTGTAATGCCTCCGGCATGACTGTTACGGAAGAGTTAATTTGTCTTGTTGAGGTGTTACTCACTTCTCAACGATCTCTGTGAGCTCGGTTTGGGACAAATAAGTCAGAGAAGATTTCTAGGGACCCGTCCCTATTTTGTGCAGTACTTAGCGTATAAATAATTTTCTTTGTACGATGAAACTTACTGTCTCTAGAAAAATTTTACTCCTTAAATCGAATGGATTGTTTTGGTTGCCTTCTGTAGCAGGCTCAACCAGAACTTCTCTTCCGCGATACACGCTTGCCCTCTGGTGGAAAGATCTGCCTGCTGCTCCTGGCGACTCTCCTAATAATGCGTGCTCTTATCCTTGCAGCCCTGAAGTTCAGTCTATCTTGAAAATCTCTCAGCCTCAAGAGCCTGAACTTATGAATGCTAATCCTTCTCCTCCGGTAAGTAGATTTTACTCAAGTGTGACGTTTTTAGAACATCAGTTCTGCCACTAATAGAAGTGTAGCAAAATTAGCATCATGAATACTGTGCTAGTTCAGCTCATAGCACACTAATGTAAACAAGAAAGAGTAATCGGGTTGGACTGAAACTTTTTTGTTTCAAACATGAAGAAGAAATTCTTAAAAAGTGTTATTAGTTGTTATTTCATTCTGGAATTAGTCTAAGACTTCAACAAGAACTTCTAAGTAAGCTATGGTTGTTAGACTCCTCTTAGGCAGTGCCTATTAACTTAATATATCTGTTAAAAATCAAGTTTTAGTGGCAAGAAGAGTGTTAATCTTTATTTTCAAGGTGACTTTAATTACATTTTTTAAAAAGAGAAATTGTTGAGACTCTCACTGCTGAACTGTTTTAGTGAATGTGGTTTCTGCTCATTTTTCTAGCCCAGTCCTTCACAGCAGATCAATCTTGGCCCATCATCCAACCCACATGCCAAACCATCAGACTTCCATTTCTTAAAAGTGATTGGAAAAGGCAGTTTTGGGAAGGTAAACTTAACTTTTTTTTTTTTTTAATTTATTTACTCTTGAGCTCTTCTGTGAAATACTGGAGAGTGGGGTTTGTACTGCCTTTGGTTAATGGTGGTCACTTAAACCTGAGCACGTCCTGCTGCCCAGTGCAGGGAGAGGGAGTGGGAGCAGGGATGCTGCATTCGAATGAGTCATAAAAGAGCCAGGGAATTCGGTTCACTAGAGCTGTGAAGAATAGATTTACTTTGCTTTTGGAAGGGAAAGAAACTAGACATCGTATCTTTGGGCTAGATTAATCTGCCAGCATGGTAACAGTGTTAGGCATTTCCAGCAAAGGGCTTGCACACTGAACCAGAGGGATGTAGCAGTGCTCAGCAGTTAACGTAAAGGCTTGTTGCTTGTTGTGTTTACGAGTTGTTCTGTATTTCAGTATTGCTCAGTTCTGGAATTTTATGCACTTTCAGGTCCTCCTTGCACGGCATAAGGCAGAAGAGCAGTTCTATGCTGTTAAAGTCCTGCAGAAAAAAGCAATCCTGAAGAAGAAAGAGGTAAGCTACCTTTCACGATGCCATTCCAATGTCCATCAAATACATTTTTACTGCAACTACTAAGCAAGTGTACTAAACATTAATGATTTCTGGTGTTTCAGGAGAAGCACATTATGTCAGAACGCAACGTCTTGCTGAAAAATGTGAAACACCCCTTCCTGGTCGGGCTTCACTTTTCCTTCCAGACTGCAGATAAATTGTATTTTGTCCTGGACTACATCAATGGTGGAGAGGTAAGCAGTAAGAAAATTTAATATTATTTCCTATCATGTGCATGGTGGTAGGGTAGACATTTTCACCCTTCCTTTTAAATACAAAAAGAGTTGCAAGGGGAAAAGTCATGGGGGAGAAGTTACTAGATTGAATGCTTCTGCCTGCCAAGTTTTGAACTACCGAAGGATCGTTAGGCCATTTCCTGCTATTGTTCTCCTTTGCTATATATATTGAGTCTAATTAAGTGCATTGTTAACAGGCTTTGGCGCCGTTTACACAACTTTGTTCTCTCTGTCTCCTGTAGTTGTTCTACCATCTCCAGAGGGAGCGTTGCTTCCTGGAGCCGAGAGCCCGATTTTATGCTGCTGAAATTGCCAGTGCACTGGGCTATCTGCACTCCCTGAACATCGTTTATCGGTGAGCAGCCTTGTTCAGTTTGTTGTACAGAAGAAATATGTGCTTTGTTGAATAAGCATTGAAAAGTTCAGCTCAGTAGGTGCTTGGGATTGCTTTTAATATTTTGTGGTGGCTTAGTAAACCTCTGTAAACATCTGCACCCAAAATATTTTCACTGCACCTCCTCTAACATTTTTCTTCTTTCTTCTCCTCCTACAGGGACTTGAAGCCAGAGAACATCCTGCTTGATTCACAGGGGCACATTGTCTTGACTGACTTTGGACTCTGCAAAGAAAACATAGAGCACAATGGCACGACCTCCACCTTCTGCGGCACACCAGAGGTACAGCCAGCCCTCAGCCCCCACTCTCAGAGCAACAGCAAGAGCTGTTCTCATCAGTGAAAACTGACTTGTCCCACGTGTATGTACATCTGGTTAGATGAGTAGGGCCTTCTAATACAGGGCTGCCAGTGAGGGCATGTAGGACACGTGGAGCTTGCTGAGCAGGAGAGAGCAGCTCTCAAACCATCTGCCTGTTTGTAAAAGTCTTGTAGCTTTCCTTTAGCTTAGCTATTGCTGGGATTCAGTAAGCTGCTTTCATTTAAGAATGGGGAGGCTTTCCTGATGTAAAGATCCTTGTAGCTCACATGGATCTCTCCCTTCTCTTACACAGTATCTTGCTCCTGAAGTTCTTCATAAGCAGCCCTATGACCGGACTGTGGACTGGTGGTGCCTTGGAGCAGTCCTGTATGAGATGCTTTATGGCTTGGTAAGCAACGAATCCTTCATGACAGATCAAACTAGCTAACTCGACCTTTCCCCACAAGAAACCCCATGCCTGCCTGTCAGCCTCATTAACTTCTTTTCTGCTTCCCACAGCCACCCTTCTACAGCAGGAACACCGCAGAAATGTACGACAATATCTTGAACAAACCCTTGCAGCTGAAGCCAAATATTACCAACTCGGCTAGACATCTCCTGGAAGGCCTCTTGCAGAAGGACAGGACAAAGAGACTTGGTGCCAAGGAGGACTTTGTAAGTGCAAACTGGCCAGTGCCCACATGGAGTGCGGGACGATGACTGGGCCATTCTGTTTACATTAGCTTGGGTCTGAATTAATCTATTTTTCTCTCTCTTAACAGATGGAGATTAAGAATCACATCTTCTTCTCCCCAATTAACTGGGATGATCTCATTAATAAGAAGATTACACCCCCTTTTAACCCAAATGTGGTACGTATCACTTCTAATTATAGAGTGCATGGAGAGTGTCTTTTTACCCCTTGTCTTTGTGGGCTGCCCAGGAGCCAGGGGCAAGTGGCCAGACGGCTGTGTTTGGGGAGTGCAACTTTCCTTCCCCTGTCTGTCCAAAGTTAAAAATAAGTGGTAATTGACTTTTTGCTGATAATCCATTTAAATTTAGCTGGTTTTTTTGTTGTCTCACATGCTTCATTTGCATGGCAATTTTAAAATAATCCCCAGCCTCCCCATTTTACCAAGGGGAAGTTAAGGTACAGAGAGCAATGAGCTTCCCTAAGGCAGAGTTACATTTGGCTTGTCAGATACTAACATGGGAAGTGAGGGATCAGGTTGTGGAGGTTGTTCCCCATTGTTTCCTGAGCATTTTATAAACTACATTTAATAACTAGGAGATCAAGGTCCTCCCCTGCAAACTGCTGTGAGGCAGAGTGGCATGTTTGCATTTAGCTTCTGCTGCATGAGCTTAGTGTGAGTGTAGCCATAGTAAATTGAATCATCTTTTTTTTAGTGAGACAGTGTGCAACAGGATACAAAATAAAGGTCAAACTAAAACTGTCAAAAGCTGCTAAACAGTGGGCCTGAGGTGATAACACTGTGAGTGTCCACACAAGGGTGCTTGTCTCCATATTGAATTGAACTGCCCACTCACAAAATATTTGGGTCTAAATTCCTCTTCTGCCCTTTCCACAGAGCGGCCCCAGTGACCTGCGACACTTTGATCCGGAGTTTACAGATGAGCCAGTCCCCAACTCCATTGGCCAGTCCCCAGACAGCATCCTCATCACCGCCAGCGTCAAAGAAGCCGCTGAGGCTTTTTTGGGCTTCTCTTATGCCCCACCTGTGGACTCTTTCTTGTGAACGTTTTTCTTTAATTCTTTTTTTAATAATAATAACTACCATTATTTTTATTTTTTGTTTGGCCTTCTGGTGGAACTGCCAGTTGACCAGTCACCTTGAAAGAGAATTTGCACATTTCCACCATGGCAGCTTTGCAGCCTTAATTTCAACAACACTGTTTGCTGGAAGCTTTTTTGAAGAGCACATCACTCTCTAAATGAGCTTTACAGGCTTTTCATTTCCATTTGTTCTTCCCCCAAAGTGGTGCTGCCTCCTTGGGAAAGAAAAAACAGAGTGACTGCTGCCATAGACTGCTACGGCAGATCGTAGGAGTAAGAACAAGCTGTTTTGTAATCGTGCTCGAAAAGCCTTGCCTGAAGATCTATCTGAACGTGATAAGGATTTTATGAAATGTGCCTTTTTTTCTGATGAGATCTTGTGAGCTCCAAAGCTCTCCCTGTTGCAGAGTGTGTTTCTCAGTTCATTTATGTGGGTTTACTATGTGAACAAATGGTATGCGTGTGGTCTGCGTACTACAGATGGACTTAGTTTAAAGCATCAGTGTGACACTTGCAGGATACCACAATGTGGGGCATTGTTTGTTTCTTCCATATTTGGAAGATAAATTAAGTGTAATTTTGAAATTTCTTTTGTAAATCTATACTGTCAACTAAAATTATTGAAATGAGCTCACAATTACTTGTATCCAAATGCTTGAAGAAAGCATTGCTGCTATGAAAAAAAGATTTCTATTTTTAGAAAGGGTTTTTATGGACCAAAATGCCCCAACTGCAGTCGGTCAAAGCTGTTGGTTTCTTTTTTTTTTTTTTTTTTTTTTTTCTTTTTTTTTTTTCTCTCTTTTAGTTTAAAATATATCATCTGTAAAATGGGCATTATTTATGGTCTTGGGGTTTGAGGGATTTTCATTCCTGATTGTATGTATTGTAAAAAAGATCTGTACATTCAGTTGTAACTCTAGATGTATATTTAAACTTACAGACTTACTTGTAATGTATACCGTCATTGTAATGTAATATAATTAACCTGGTTATATGTATCATATTTTTTTGTGACCAGACCCATTGGTTTGCAGTAAAATCCTGAAAAATACTTCCATAAACTCTGTCTTATTTTAAAACAAAGGTTTTTAGCAAGATTTAAAAAAAGAAAAAAATTAAAAATAAATCCAAGCTGCCAATCAGCTAAGATAATTTTGCTTAGGTGTGTGATGGTTATTCCATCTGTAGACTTCTTACCATGGATACAATTTGGCAAAGTACATGGATACAACTTGGTCTTCCAAGGGCTGTGAAGAGTGGTTGTGTATCAGAGTGGGTTTTCTTTCATGGTGCAAATACTCCCACTTCCCCAAAATGAGTTTCTCTGCCACTAAAGGTACTGCTCTCTGGTGTAGACAATGCATAACTACACTTGAATTATGTCCTTAGGTAACAAAGACTGGAGCTGTTTAACAATGTGTTGCAGACCTACACTAGAAGCCGGCTCTCATGAGGCTGATGGAAGCAGTCCCTGCTGGGACTCCGTCCTGGAGCAAGAAACATTGCTGCTGTGATGTGGGGCAGTGCACTGTACCTCGAGTTTACCAGTGTTCCAAAATCTATTCAGGAGCTGAGTTTCACCCACTGATCATATGCTTGCAGATGGGGTAAAACTGACTATTCATCTAAAACTATTGAATAGTTTTTTATTACTGAGTACTACTACCAGATGGCCTGCAAGAGGGGGACTCCTGGGCCAAGAAGTAAGATAACCACTTCTGGGGTGATCCTATTCAGTTTTTTGTGTGGTGATGGATGGCTTTCTTGTTTGAGGAGCTGAGCATCTGCACCTTATTTACAGCTCCCATTATCCACTGGGCACTGCAGTTGGTGGTGGTAGCAATTCTGAGAACCCAGATGAGCAGTTGCTGAGAAAAGTTGGACAGTTGCATGTTGCTTAGGCTGCTGCGATAACAGCAGTGTAAGCAAATCTCTAATAGGGGTGGTATTTCTGTTCATTTCATTTCTGAGATAAAAGCCTGCAGTAATTTTCCATGTTTTATTATCCATTGGATGTAGGAACAGAAAAACGTGTATGGCTTCCGCTATGAACTGTTTCTGGGAGACCACACTCAGAGCTGAAAATGCTAATTTATCGCAGCCAAGAAACCTTTCAGATCCCGTTATTATCTGAAAGAGATGCAGTCACCTCCCCCTCAAACTCCCAACAAACTCCCAAATTCATGCATTCAATAACTCTTTGAATAGTGTACTGACAGGCTCTGCAAAGTCTTCCACGGCTATAATGTTTCTGAAACATCTTTTGTGACGATGACTTGTAGGCTAGAGATGTTAAAATATATAGTGCTAATTTGTCTCTACAGAAAATGAAACTCTACTTGCTAAGCGACGAAGCTGTGCATACACATTATCTTTGCCTCACATTTCCCAGTCATGAGCAAGGTGCTGCGTGCAGATACACGAGCCGAGAACTGCAGCCCCAGGGTAACAGAAAATTAAATACCATCTATCGTTTTTAAGGAAAAAACCTGCTGGAGTAATTAATAACAAAGAAGCATAAAACTTCAGCGACTCAAAGGTGTACATCGTGTGCTTTTCATTTCTGCCAAGACGTAGGGTATTATTTTAATGGGTTACTTTTAAAAAACAATGTCTGATTGTAATTCTAACTGTTCTACCATGCGTAGGCTTATTATGCTGCTGCTGCTTTCTGCAAAAGTCTGCAACTGCTAGCAATGAATATTCAACACATGCCGCCTCAATTGTTTGGTGTAGAAAAGGGGAAAAAGTTGTCCATGATTTTAATCTCACTGATTTTAATGTATTACCGTCATGCCTGTAGGGAGAATCTGTGGAAGTCAGCTGGGGTTTGGATTTGTTGGTTTGTTTTACCGAATTCTGTGCCTGTAAGGTCTGTATTTCCTTTAGAGAAAAGTCTCTGCACTGGGAAGCAAAGGGCTAGGACTCCTGACAGGTGACATAGGAATTATGTGTTATTTTGACTAAGAGCTGAATCTGTGGTTTAATTTCACTCATTTATAAAATGGAAATAGTCGTCCACACTTTCTGCTGGTGGCAGTGTTGTAACCACCACCAGCTTGGATAGCTTTATTTAGCAGAATGGTCGATGCAACAAAACTTAAAACACTTACTATATTGTATTCTGCATGGCAAGCATGCTTGGGCTTTCATATGCTCTTTGGGTGGAGTGTATTGGTAATGCATGCAAAAACATTTAAATACGTAAATGCAGACATCTCACGTGGTTTGTATATGCTACTTATCTCCATGTCCCATAAGCCACGAACCGTTTCATGAGCCTTATGGAGATAAGAGAAACTTCTTAGTGACTATTTTTCTGGAGTTCCTTATACTCAGCAGACTGGAGGACAGATTGGATCATAAGCAAATTAAGCAGGAGGTTCCTGTCTCTCCTCCAAAATATGAGTAAAAGTAGTTTATGCCCACCCTCTGTACACTTATAAAGAGCCTGGAGAAATTAATGAAAAAAATCGAGATTCTAGCACAGCCTTCCACCTCCAGTGAAACAGTTCTACAGATAGGTGCTAAAAATGAGGGATGCTGCTTAGACAAGTGGTTTGGCTATTGGCCCTAATTCATCATCTTACCTGGGGTACCTAAAGGTAGGGGACATGAATCCGGGCCCATCTGGACTCTTCTAAGAAGAGAAATGAAATGTTGCACACCCTTAAGTTCCTATTTAACTGTAGTTACCAGATCTACAGATGTTTATGTGATACCATGTGGCTGTAGTCACTCCAGCAGGGCTGGTATGACAGCTTGCAGTAAAGGTTTCTGTTGCTCCCCACAGTTGCAGTTTCTGCTTGAAGGTCTACATTTCAAGACCGGCATAAAATTTTCCATGCTGGCTAGAACTGATCATGGAACTTTTCTGCAAAAATGCTTCCAAAACTTTCCCCAAACAATTAATAAAGATATGTATTGCATTTATGTTTTGGGTCAGACACAATTTGTCCAGCAGATTGCTCTAGAGTCAGGTCAGGCTCTGAATGAAAGGTCTCTATTTTCACAGACTGAAATGTGGTAGCTTGAGGCTTTCCTGCACAGGCACGGGCACTGCAGTGACAGCGTATGGTCCCCATGCGCGTCTGTTTGGTCACCTGCAGCTCTGGGTGTTTGTAGGGCCCGAGGCAGCGGGGCTGCGCTGTTTGTAGGGCCCGAGGCAGCGGGGCTGCGCTGTTTGTAGGGCCCGGAGGGAGCCGGGCTGCGCTGTTTGTAGGGCCCGAGGCAGCGGGGCTGCGCTGTTTGTAGGGCCCGAGGCAGCGGGGCTGCGCTGTTCGTAGGGCCCGAGGCAGCGGGGCTGCGCTGTTTGTAGGGCCCGAGGGAGCGGGGCTGCGCTGTTTGTAGGGCCCGAGGGAGCGGGGCTGCGCTGTGCGCTCGGTGCCCCCGCGCTGCCGGCCCGCGCCGAGGGTGACACCCTGCGGTGCCGCCGGGCAGCGCTCGGCTCCCGCTGGGAAGGGAGAGGCTGGGGTGGGTGGGTGGATGGCTGCCAGAACGCGGGAACAGGAGGGCGTGGGAGACGGCGCGTCTGGGAAACGGTGCCCTCCTCCTGCACCTGCATGAGCCACGTTCAAGCTGCGGCTGAGAGAGGGGCAGGAGCGATGTCACTTGCGCAGAGAGGCATCAACTCGTGATGATAGAGGGGCTGCGTTCCTGGAGTTGTGCCAGCGTCACTCAGCCCAGGCTTCCTTCTGTCAGATTCAGTTTTCCCTGTAACATCCCCATCTGGACTCATCTGCCTCTGAGATGCACCTGGCTAACACAGGAGTTCCCTCCAGAGTATTTTTGGGTGCCTAGATTGCCAGCTGCTGCAATGGATGCTGCCTCTCTCCCTGTTCTCCAGCAGAAGGATAGGCAGCACCAGGCGAGAACAACACTGCACCGCGTCCATGGCTCCTTCAGCAGTTCCTTATTTGGAAAGGTTAGGCTATGTGGGAAATGATCCACAGCCTCGGCCTGTTTATTTTTTAGGGTTCTGTTAACGGAATCATTTCTCCCCATGGGTGAGGACGTGAAGAACTCGGTACTCTGTGGATGGTCTCTTGCATGTTGATGAGGAGGAGATATCCCACAGTTCAGGCCATCTTTTATGAATGTAATACATGAAGCTGTGGTTTATAGGATAAAGCCTAAGCCTTCTTAGACTTTATCCTGCTTTCTCAGTTCTTGTAAACATCTTTCCCTCTGCACTTTGGAGTCTATACCTATGATTGTTCTCTAGTGGTTTGGTATTGAGATTTTCTGCTCTGGTATAGAAAATCCATATACTTACTTTTGAAATGTACAGAAATCTCTCTTTACTTTTCTAAAGAAATAATATTCTTTAAAGGTCTACTGGAGAGTAGAAATCTAGCAGACAGTCCTATATATCTTCAAAAATATATTGGAAGTCAATCAGTTGCCATTTTTACTTTTCTCAGGGAAATAAATTTATCAGTTCAGGTAAATGCACATCCTGCTCTAAGACAGCTGTACAGCTAATGTCTCCCCAAGTACAAAGTATGTGCCATACAGAGTGGCTTCCTCCTGAGAACTCTTTTGTATCAATTCAATTATAGATGCAAAAAATAGACTTCGTATGGATTTGAACACAAGTAATATATACCATACAACCACAGTTAATGACTGATTGTACTGAAGTGAACACTGAAATAAAAAGTAAGAATGATGTGTGGGTATACAGGGACCTAGCTTTTCTGAAGGGACAAAATAGTCCATATACTTCTTTTAAGTGATGACCATGAAGTGAGTTACGGGATGTGCTTAATCAGCTAATGCTAAAGAGGGTCTTGAATGTGACTTATGTTTCCAGATTTGGGTCTAAAGTTTCTCTGTATTCCAAGATCACTTTGGCTTCCAGACATCAGGTTATATTTCACTGACGCGCTGTGAATGATAAATTTGCAGACTTGTAAGAACCATTCCTGCTTAATAAGAGATGATCCAGTTATTAATTTTTCAGCCCTGAATATGGAATATCATCTCACTGAGATACACTGGGCCACACGTCAGTCAACAATCTGTGGCTAAGTTAATTGAATCATGTCTCTTGATCAGTATGGATCAGACCTGAGCATGCAACCTAGTCTCTTTACAGCAACTTTCCAGGTACCCAGAGAGAGAAAATGATCTCACTTGTCTTAAACAGAGATGCTGGGTGCTCTGGAGGGGATGGTTTCTTTCCATTGCCTATAAATGGAGTTTTCACTGACTTGTTAATGCAGTAGCTTAAAACAGATTCCTCCTCCCTCTCAGATGATCATTTGGCATGTGCATATTTTGCTCACGGTTGGTGTGTGTTTAGCAGATCACATCCTGGGCACATGGGATTGATATCAAAAGACATGGAACTAACTGGAAATGGTGCAGCTCACTAGGGAGTTGAAGTATTTTACCTCTGCAGATGCTGATAAGCCCTGCAAGCAATTAAAAACATTTAGCAGAAAAAAGCTGTATTTGTTTAAAACATGACTGCAAGCCAGTAGAAGGCTTAACAGATGTGATGACCAGCTTCCAAAGCATGGATTTTTAACTTAAGGTTTACAGATGACTAGTGATATACCGCTCCTTATTTTGTGGCCACTACAAAGAAGTATTTCAGCAACTACAACAAGGAGATGAGAAGTAGAACAAGCAGCCAATAAAACAGAAAGTGCTAGAAAAGAAATATGAAAAGCAAAAAAAAAAAAATTGTTTTATTATTTCTAAAACACCTATCACTTTGGATATCTGCCCTGAAATATACATTATATATTAACAATTACTAACATGACATTGCATCTCTTGGCATGTTGCCATCATGCACAGTATTATGACAGGTAATGACAAAGAGCTGAAAATAGATAAGACACTGGTACACTCCATTAGAAAATCAGCAGAGTAGTTCTTGTGTGAAACAGTGCCAAAATCTACAGGGAGTTATACTAAATCATGTAAACCTGTAAACCAGTTTCTCGTATAACATGAGAGCATCATTTGCAGAGCCATTCAGCTGGCATGAGTCAAACCAAACATTTGATGAGGGCCTGTTACCATCTGGGTCAAAAATAATTTGCCAACTGTTCATGCTAAAATACTGCGGTTAGTCACTGAGCCAGATTTTAGAGCCTTGTAACACACAAAGCCCACGACATATTCACTCCACTGGGACAGTTTACATGAATCAAAGTTAATGCTGGTGGGTACCTGCTCTACTGCTGCGTGTAGTATAGCTCTTGCTGGTACATTCCAATGTGTATTTTTCATATAATTGTAGAATCAGAGAATGGTTTGGGTTGGAAGGGAACTTAAATATCATCTAGTTCCAACCCTCCTGCCATGGGTAGGGGCACCTTCCACTAGACCAGGTTGCTCTGGGCTCCATCCAACCTGGCCTGGAACACTTTCGGGGTGGGGCATCCACAGCTTCTCTGGGAAACCTGTTCCAGTGCCTTGCCACCCTCACAGTAAAGAGTTATGTATTTACTGTTTTCCTTCACTCCAGCTGTGCAGCTCCTGTTGCAGTGGACAGGCCAGACATACAATGTCTCTTGGTTTCCATGTCACCTTGACTGGAACTGCCTGGTAAGAAAAACTGCTAGCAGAGCTTGTGAATTCCCTCCCTTGACTTATGGAGCCATTGCTGAGGTGGCTTTTGTCCCTGCTGGAGGCTGTAAAGTAAAACTTACACGGTCAAGCTACGTAAGTGCTGCTTTACTCAACATCTGGGTTAGACCGACAGTGCCAATGTGTTTTCACAGACCACTGAGCCAAAATAGCAGTTCATTTAATCAAGAGAGAAGGGTCCCATAACCTTTTCCTTATTATGGCGCAGAATAATGGTCCAGCACAGGGGTGGAATTGTAAAGGGACACAGAACAGCAATATTTTGGCAAAAGTGAGACTTTGTCTCAGCATTCTCACGTATGTGCTAAAGCCACTGATGGTCGTCCAGCTGAGCTATGGGAAAGCAATCCCTTTGAGTTGTGTGATTGCAACTGGAGGTTAGAGGTGCTGGCTTGAGACTGCAGGCTTTTGGCTATTGGCAACAGGACCTTTGTTCTGTTTTGCTGTGTAGAACCCTATGTGTCAGGGCCCAAGACCCCAACAGCCATGCTCCAACATGGACTTGGAATGTTCATGGATTGTGCAACATTTTGACACGGTTCCTATCTTTCAACTATAGTGTCCACATGAAGGCTCTGAGAGAAGCAGTGTCATCTTTCACATAAGCACGGATGGAAGATAATCTTCTCCTAAAGATGTTCGTGCATCCAAGATTTTCTTCTTCCCATTATGTAGTTAGGTCTCCAGTCATTTCAGAAATCCAAGAATGCTCATACTTGACTGTCTGAATGCAGTTCACACCTTTTAACTTGATAAGTTTGATAAATATAATTTGCTAAAATTAATTTGGGTAGATCACTGATTGTGAAGTGAAAAAAACCAGAGTGAGCTTGATTCTCTCCTTTCTTTCTGTCAGTTTGGTTCTGGCACAACAAGATTGACTTTACTGGAATTTGTCTGAGCTTCCTGAGCAATTAAAAAAATTTAGTCCCACAACCACTTGAAAATTGCAAGCAAGTTTTTATAGTGAAAATATTTTTTTACAATATATCTTTACCATTTTCTGTTGGGGACAGTTTATAAGACTAAATTAAACAAGTCACAAATATCTACCAAGTGTGAGGAATTGCAAACAGATTATTTTCATCTATCCTTTAGCATTTTATGGATGTACATGAGCCAAGAAATGACTATTTTTTCCATGTGTAGCCAAGTATATGGTCGCTATTCAGTGTTTTCATTTCAGCTAAGGTCTTTCATCTGTTTGCAGCAAATACACCTTTATGTTACCATATCATCCTGAGAGTCCTCTTCAAGTAAAAAAAAAAAAAAAAAGTGCTGCAATAGTTCCAGAATTGCCTTTTTGAATAGACTACTTAAAAACAGAGGTTAATACCCTTCCCTGGATGAGAATTCAGAACTCAGTTTTCACTGCTCTTGTTCTCCTGGCACAGTGTTCAGCACTGATGGATGACACTTGGGTATACAGTATTAGTCATACAGGCACATGCAGTACCCAAACCCACAACACGTGGAGATAAGATACACATTGCTTACAGTTTAGAATCCAACAGCTACTCATGTAATGGCATATTAAAAGTAGGATCTATTATACCTCTCTATTTACCCACCACTGAGTAGTGAATTGTAATTAGAATTTGGTTTCACAAAGGTGACACCTGAAAACCCATCACCCCAGTTACCTGTGACCCCCTCTATTTGTCTGCCCTTTGTCACACCCTCATCTCTGAGTCCTTGTCAGATTCAGACACATTTTCTCTGCAAACAAGAAATCTCACATCTTCTCTTTTCCCTCTAGAGATAGTAGCTTAATTTTCTGTAGAAAGCACTGACGTGCACCTTTGACAGCTTGCTTTCTAAGTCTTTTGATTCAGGTTCTGCCCTGATCATGGCATAGCAAGCCTCTACAATCTGATCCAAATTTTTTTTGAGTTGTAGACATCTCTAACGATATCCTTTCAGATCTAAAATGTAAGGCCTTTCACATCTCAGCTTTTCCTGACTCCATTGCTCACATTTTATTTCCAGGGAAACTTTTATTCTAACTGAGATTTTTAATTCATAACCTCAAAAACAACTTGTTGCAGAATAGTTAGGTTCCAAATTAGTCCTGGAGGCTCTAAATCCAAATAGAAATTTATTTCTATCTGAAAGACTGAAAATATTGTTTAAATCTTTTTTAAACTGGCCAATTTTCAAATAAGGTAAAATTTTAAATAATAATAAAAAAAAGGAGAAAAATCTGCTTTTATTTATGTCAACATAAATTACAGTAAGGCCAAAGAGTCTTATGGGTTTTCATAGTTAAAACTGAAGGCAAAATCTGGCCATCATGGTTGTTATCATCACAAAATAGGGAGTCTTGCTTAAGAACTGAAACACCTGACCGTACCCTGTTCCCACAATACTATTAGCTCTGAGTACAATGCTTTCTGTTACCTTTCCTAAATTTAGGCTGTTGGTCTTTACAATTTTACATTCTCCCTTTATGTTGACCATAAATCAGGAGTCTTTTGCAACCGACCTAAATAAGGTGAAGCGCTAATGCCAAATTACTTGCTGGCTAAGGACAAAAATACACTGATTACACCATCAGGATATAAAAAGGATGTTAAGAAGCTTGTGAGTTCAATTGCGGTATTTCCAGGAAGCTTAGTCCTCTATAAATGTGGCTTTATTATTATTATTATTATTATTAAAATCTTCACTCTGAAAAGGCAGCTGGAAAAGCACTGTTACTAAAATGAAGAATCAATTCAGAACCTAGCTGATCACATCTAGTGCAAAATCTAATCCCCTTCCCTCCTTTGAATATAGTGTCAGTTTACCAATATATCTTCCAAAGCTAGGATTATAGAACTTTTATAAACTCTTCATCAGAAGAGCATTATTTGCACTTATTTTAAATATTCTGTGCTGATTTTCTGCAAATAAGCTTATTAATGACATCTCCTTAATGACTTGTATGACAAGTTAATTTATGCTCCAAATATAACAAAAGAGAAGGTGTAGAAGCACAAACCCAAACACTGATAGCAGCTGCATCTTGAAATCAGCAGAGGTATACCCTGATATTTTCTCACTCTACGTATACTACTTCTATCTTAATCCTTTTTACCTCAATAGCAAGAAGAGCACAATAGGTCAGGTTTTCTGCCCTCCAGGTAAGTGATATAAGAAGCTTTTCCCATTTGGGTTAATCCAAAATTACACGACGAAAGCACCAGTTTGCCATACTTAGGAGGGGGCATGGTATTGCATGTCAGCAGTAGGAAATCCTTTTTCCCAAACTGTAGGTCGAACCCACCCTGGGAGGGTGTACATCCAGTAACCAGAGCGTGCCTGCATGAACGCACAGGCAGCCTTGAACTAAATTTAAGGTACCTGTAAGCTGCTCTGACGAAGGAGATGGCGTGAACATCCCAAACCCTCGGCAGAGGGCTGCTAGCAGGGAGTTTGACAGGTCAAATACTTACTGTGCTTCTTAGCTGGGTGTGACAGCCTGCACTCAATTCTGCTGCAGGGACATCGTTAGCTTGATCGATGTTTATCCTGGTCAACTCTGACAGCTACAGTGAGCAAGGTGAGACAGCTAGGCTTTCAGTCTCGGCTCTGCAGGCCCACAGGGGACATACAATGCTCACTTCTGCAGTGAGCTTGTGCAGAAACCACAGAAAGTGTTCTTCACTACCGCTTGTACTCCGGCTCACCAGATTAAGTTTCAACAAAGTGCATTTCCCTGTCCTGTCATCACACCTTCTTGGGGCAACAGATCTTCCACGTTTCCTGATATGAGATAAAAGTGTCAGGTTGGACACCAGAGGTCATGTCTTGCCTGTCAGTTTCTACTGTGGGAGGACAGCCATGGTGTTTGGTTGTGGCTGTGAGCTATTTCTTCTCCCAGATCTCTCTTCTACCTCTTTTCCCTGATGACCTAGAATTACTGTGTTAAGAGGACAGTGAATGATCAATCCCTGTTCACCCTGTCCATGCCACTTGTGATTCATAAGTGAGCTTGAGGAGAGCAAAAGTAAGGGGGGTGAACATCCATGATTTAGTGAAAGGCTAATTTTATTCCATCCAGGGGCCTTGCTTAAGCTGTGCACATTGGTTCTTTGACCCTGAACAAGAAAGGGCAAAAGCGATGTTAACAATGACCAGGAGGAGAACTAGAGAAGCACCGTGTTCTTTGTAAACCACACAGATTTCATTGCAGTGACAATGCTGCTGAGAGGCACTAGCTGCCATGAAATAAGGATGACTGATGTTTGTGTAAGTGTGGAATAAAATTGTTCACATATACAGTGGCTTAGCTGTTCCTTCCAAAATTGTAGTTCACAGTGGAGCACTGGAAAGTATTTGCTCTAGTTCATGCTCCAGACATCCCAAACATGAGTGGCCGAGCTAAGCAGGTGGGGTTTTGCTGTCTCTGATACCTCTAAATCACTCCTTGCTGCCAGAAACACTAGGAAGTTGCAGCTACCTTCTCTATCTCTCTGCCATGTTCCTCCCACAGCTGAGTGTTGCAAGGAGTTAGCATTTTGGCAAGCACTCGAAAAGCCCAGAGACAATACAACCAACACATTTGGTGCCCTATTGTGAATTGCTCCCTGCCTGACACCTGCTGCTCTCTCACAGGCAGAAGCTGAACTGCTCTGCTGCTGATGGGGACTGTGGGGGCTCTGAGTTTCATGTAGGAGGATGGTCCCTTGTCTGCTGACCTCCTTTGGTGGAGCACAGACAAGGTGATGTCCATTGAGGGGTGAGGTTGGGAATGTGGGTAGGCCCAAAAGTGGACAGAAGAACAAGGAAATAACTGGGGTAAGGCTTTGCAAAGTGTTGGGGGCAGAACACAGAAAGGGAAGATTTCTGCAAAGTGCATATGAACTCAAGAAATGTTTTATGTGTAAGCCATTGCTCATGGAGCTGCACAGTGTTTGGCAGCTGTATTTGCTGTTGATATCTGTTGATTCATGAGCAGTGCACGACTTTCTGGGAAGACACTCTTTTTGTTTCCCGTTGCCTGGCCCCTGACCTGGTCTGTCAGCAAAAGTGAAGTTCCTTTTGGTGTGCTATGGGCTGTGCACCATGAACTGGGCTATTGTGCACCCTTATCTCCAGGAGCAGCAGGATGTGTGATGGCCCTACTCCCCTCTGGAAAAGCATGCTGAGGCCTGTGATTGCATTATCCATGGAAAAATACAATGTGGACTAGTATAGATAGGCTGTGGCTCTAGGACCTGATCCTTTTTATAGGATGAGGTGTCAAGACAAGGCCATGCTAAGGCCTTAGGATAACAGGTTAAGTAGGGCTTCAACTTGACACTGCTGCAGTGACATGGAGGGAGATAACTGCACAGTGCAGCTCAAGGGGGAGAAAAGTGGATGCAACAGTGCTGCAGGGAAGCAAGAGGGGAGCTGTGAGAAGCCTCAGATTGCTGCAGTGGAAGGGCAGTTTTGGTGGTCCCTTTAGGATACTCCTATCTCCAGATATGTGAGAGACAGGGAACCAATTTAATAACTTAATTTAATAATTTAATAACTGTTACTGCCACCCTTGGCTCTGATGAGGGTGTTTTATAACTTATCACAAGAAATTTGATATTAGCCAGCTGTGATTCCACCCACAATGGGGATGTGACAACCACTTGCTGAGCTCAGGTCCAAGCCCCCAGGAAGAGGTAAGATAGCTGAGAGAACAGCACTGCAGGAAAAGCAGTGCCTGACCTGAGTGTGTCCCTCATGAGTTAAATTGCTGCTGGGACCCCAGACTAGGTCCCCATATGGCTGCAGTGAGGAGGCAGCAGAAGTGCCACAGGTAGGGGTATCTGCCAGCCTACTGCTAAGTGTTACAGACTTTGGAGTAGCCATAGGGCTACTCTCAAGTCTGGGTTAATGTCTTGACATAAAACATCCTCTCTGGTCCTCATTTACTGAGCTGGCCACAAGAAAGGAGGAGCACAGAATCTAATTTCAAATTGTTATTTTAATTTGCTCTGCCATTAGTGAATATCCCTCTTTTTACTTGTGCCCTCAGCGCTTCAAAATAATTGTTCAGTGTACTTATTTTGTATGATCTAACTTTTCTAAGCTATCCTTTGTGGTGTGAATAAACTAGTACAAAATTAAAGTGTTGGGGTTTTGTTGGTTGGGTGGGTGGGTGGGGTTTTGTGTTAGTTGGTTGTTTTTTTTTTTTTTGTTCTGTTTTGTTTTTATTTTGGGTTTTTTTCTTAAAAATTATCAGCTATCAAAGCAAAAAATCTCTGTGAGATGGTTCTCAAAAGTAGTTTGGTACTGTTATTCTGGAATGATTAGCTGATCAAACACTTCACATAATTAAGTCTCAAGTGAAGTCCTTGAACTGAAATTAGATTGTTCTTTCCTGTAGTATGCTTTGAAAAATATAGTGCTGGTGACCTCTAGTGGAGTAAAAAGTAGAATTTTTTTTTTTTAAGGTAGTTCAGCAGTTAAAAGCAGTGGATTTTCTCCCCTCCAAACTGTATTAAACTGAAACCCATAAAACAGAAGCTTATTTTGCTTGTCTGTGTTCAAGAAGCTGAAAGCAACCATACAAAATCTGCTTCTGTGAGCTCACATTTCTGAGGGATTTATGTAATGCAAAGATTATGATGCAATTCTGATAAAGGAGGTGCATGACATTGGTGTAATGCATTTAACTGTGGATTCTGAGAAAAGGCAAAGAGCCCATAATGGATAATTCCCTCCAAGCCTCTTATGAATTCGATGTCAGGTCTCCTGTTTTCATTCCTGTCACTAGAGGGTGAAGAATGTAAAAGGCAATTGGTTTCTTAAAGGTAGACCCTCAGTGGATACCCAATAAGCTTGACAGTTAGTGGGGTAATCTTTATGCCAAGAATGCTTTCCTCTTCCTGAAAAACCCTAGGTTTTGTTAAATCAGGAGTTAGGGCATGTACAGGCATGCTAGAGCTTAAAAGCCGAAGTCTCTGAAGATGCTGTCTTCAGGGAGCAGGTCATGTCACTGCTTCCCATCTCCTGATGCCCAAGAAGCTGCACCTTGCCCTTCACTCTCCTTGGGAAGAGAGAGTTGCCCCCATCCAGCCACCCCAGAGAGTTTTGAACTGAACAGCATGAAAAAAATTGCCCCACTGTGGAGGTAGATGAAAGTCAAGCTCCAACCCCTGCCTGTTCAGCCCCTGATTCTAGGGAAGTTACCCACACTGGACTTTCCAAGTCAGTTTGTTCATTGGTAGATGCCTTCTTTCTTAAATACATGGAAAATAATTGCAGTATGCTTTTATATATATATAATTGCAAGTAACTATGATTATTTGTTATTAATTCTTAATAAATATTAATAATTATTAACAAATAATTGTCAGGTTGGAGGAAAATCTGTTGTCACTTTCACAGTGGTCTGTCCTGGGTCTGCTTCTCTTATTTTCTTCCTCCTCCATCACTCATGTCATTAGAAGATGTGTGTATTAACTTTGTGTGGGAGACCACAAAAAACACCTAGCTGAGAGGGGAGCTGAAGGCACACAGGAGGGCAGAAGACTGACAAATTAGTATAGAGAGTTGAAAAAGGGTGGGTAATAAGTCAATTAGACCACAAAATTATACATATAAGCAAGAGTAATTTGCTACGGAATTATGAAATGGGATGTGGCAGGCTGGCTAAAAGTTCTGCAGAAAGGAAACTGAGGTTGTAGGATACCCTATGTTATTAATGAACAATAAGGCTGACACTGTTGTGAAGAAACGTGAGGATCACATCTGTGAAATATAAGCAGAAAAATTAACACACAAGAGTCATGAAGAAATTTTTCTGCCTTATTCAGCAGCCCTAAGGCCTCCACTGGTGTTGCATGTTCCATTCTGGGCAACATTCCCCCAAGAGAGGTGTGATTCAATGAGGGCTCTTGAGTCCAGCAGCAGATAACCAATATCTTCAAAGAGCAGAGAAAGATACAGTTCCTCATATCCCCTGGGAACAAAGCAAGGAAAGATGGACTAGCACTTGTACAGAGGGTTTAAGAGAAACGTGAGTCTAACAACGAGCATAATTAGGCACTGGAAGACACCTGCCTCAGAAGACAGTGAAATCTCTGTGTTTAGGCATTTTTAAAGAGCAGGTTAGACAGGAAAAATTTAGCAATAAAGATAAAAAGCGAAGGCTGAGACAGCTGGCCTTTTGTTAGGGCAGGAATATGGGCTAGATGGCCTACAGGGGACGCTGTCAGACCTCGTTTTCCTCTTTGCGTATTTTCATCTGTGTTCCAGACTCCCAAGTGTGAACAGTCAATAGTAACTGCTTTTATGTGTTTTAAGACTTGGTTAATACTAAATCACAAGGACAGAGCCTAGGTTTCCCAAACTGGGTGTCCAAATAAAAAGGATGTTTTGGGTTTTAAAATAACACCTCTTGGTTCCTCAACCCCAATGCAGAGTTAATGTTATCCATTCATTTTTTGGTCGTGTTTTAAAGGTGGATTAATTCGGTCTTATGAAATTTTTATATATTACAGTACCATCTAGCATTTTATACTGCTAACTATGTTTCCGTGACGGATTATGTCCATTTTCAAGGTTAATACCATGGGCTGAAAAAAACCCAAACATCATAATGCTCACTATCACTGTAGGTTATAAAGGCAGCAGCAATGGCTGTGGTTTTGCAGATTGAGTTCTGATGTGCCACAGACCTCCACAATATTATTAGCTAATAATTATCTTCTATGTGTACCGAACAAGGTGAGGGTGTGTGAAAAAACCTGTATGCAGTACAGATATTAAACAATCTGTTGTGCATGTGCACAAAAGTGCAGAGCAACAGAAGCATGAATACCCTCTGCTTCTGGGATTTACCAGCTTGTGCATAGCTGCCTTTTGTAATAGTGTTTCTATGTGCCTTCATGCATGAAATCAACCTATGCAGTACTCAAACATGAAGAACACGTTTACAGGACCCTGAGACTGGCTCAACTGATAAGAGCATGGTGTTAACACCAGGGTGATGGGTTTGATCCCCATACTGCCCATTTACCTAAGAGTTGGACTTGGTGATCCTTGTGGGTTTCTTTCAACTCAAAATATCTGTGGTTATCTGTGATATGAGTCATTGAGACAAACCTGTATTGTCATCAAGAAGAAGCTATTTGGTTCCTTTCTCCACTCGGTTAAGCAGGGAGGCGCAACACAAGCTGTTGTTGAGACAGTTGTGAGTTGCTCTCTTTCCCAGACTGGCACAGCCCAGGCAGGAGCCACATGTACAGGGAACCAGGTCGCCCCTGGCTTGTCGGGTTGCCCAGAAATCTCTTCTGTCTAAACTCACAGCAACCTACAGAGATCAAAGCTCAATTTGATCTAACAGTCACTTGGAAATGAATCTGGAGGGATGGAATGATGTGGGAAGCCTCTGAAAGCTGTCTGGAAGAAGACATACATGCCAAATCTGAGAGCAGCCTGTGCAGCTCCAGCAGACTGCAGAGTCCATGCAGTAGGTGCAAGCCCATCTGTTGGCTGCAAACACCTGGCCAGCTGCAGTTACCATGCAGAGCAGTAGCACTTTTGCTTTTCCTCCAAAAATTCCCTCCAAATCCCACTTGCTCCATGACACCCATTATCTCTGAGGAGCCAGGATCCAATACAAAGGTGGAGACTTTGATAAGGCAAGTTGCTCTGCTCCTGTCCCGAGCTCCCAACACCAGCAAAAAGACATAGGCAAATAGTTAAAGGGGAATTCCACTGCAGCTGTGTTCCTCAGCCCTCACTGCTCTAGCTTGCCACTGGCACAGGTGTCTCCCTTGGCAGGGAGGATTTCAGGTGAATGAAGCAGTTTCAGGCTGTGCTCAGGCCCTCCCTTTTAACTGGCAAATTGAAAACCTGCCTTTTAGGGGTCTTGTGGTTTAACCCCAGACAATAGCTAAGTACCATGCAGCCTCTCATTCACTCCCCTAACTTGCCCTGGTGTGATGGGGACAAGAATAAGGGAAAAAAAGTAAAACTGGTGGGTTGAGATATGAGCAATTTAATAATTGAAACAAAATAAATAATAATAATCATCATCATCAAATGAGAGAGGAAGAGATAAAACCTAAAAACCCCCCGGTGATGCACAGCACTATTGCTCGCCTTCCACTGACTGATGCCCAGCCCATTCCTGAGCAGTGATCAGTGTCTCCCAGCCAACTCTATCCCAGCCAAAACTGGGACCAGGGGTGTGTTGCTGCACAGCTGAGCACTGTCCCTAGGGTACCTGCCCCCTACTGCCCCATCCATATCAATGGTGCAAGGGCTGGACTGTTCCTGCAGTCATAAACCTGAAGGATTAAATGTCTTCCATCCTTTGAACTGATTCTTCTCCTCAATTTTAATGTCATGTATGTTAAAGCTGAAGATAAAATGTTAAACATGTAAATGTTAAACCTTTCATAAAATAATCAAAATGCTGGCTTAGAAAACATGTCTTTTTAAAATAAAAAATGCTGAGTTATTTAATTCATGATCTCACTCTTGAGTTTCTATGAATGAAGCTTAACTAACTCAGGCTTTCAAGTTTTTACAGCTAAGAGGGTGGGTTGTGTAGATGTGATAATCATAAGACTCCAGGAATTAGGCACTCTAATATGTTGCCTCTGATTTCCATGGCATGTGTCCAAGAGTTTGAGAGCTGGCACAAGTGTATTAGCTTCTAGAACTGCCAAGGGATTTAAACCCCACAGCTGTAAATGTGGGTATATATGCCTGAACATGTTACTTAGAAAAATCTCTAAATCACATAGAAAGCCATTTCAAAGTCAGATGTCCTGCAGAGATCTGGGACTTTTTTCAAAATGGTACTGAAGGCCTGATTTTCCTTTCTCACTGCGGTAGCTGCTTTGCCTCTTTGGGTGGGCTCAGGAAAAGGAGAGGTCAAAGAGCTTGGAGTAAAAATGCGCGAGTGTGCGTGTGATGGGGGGCGTGAGGTCATTTTCACTGAGAACAACTGAAATTTGAGAGCTGCTATCAGGCGGGAACAGACACCCACTGCAAAAAGCCAAGGTGCAATTCAGGAAGGTCGCAGACCAGGGAGACTTTTCTTTGAGAAGTGCATATTGGTAACTACCTAGGAAAGGGTAAGATTTGGAGAAGAAAGCGAAACGTGAGATATGTGTTCAAACCCAGTCTGAAGGGGGAGAAGGCAGTGCCAAAACTCATCACCATGTTTCCCAAAAATCAGTGAGATGAGGTTAGAGAAGGAAAATGTGTCTTTCATGTTCCCAGAGGAGCCAGGAAGAGACTTGCAAGCTTCCTTGCTCTCATAAGAGTAGCTGCAACTAAGCAGCCCCTCTAGTGCTGCTCTGGAGTTTCTGATTACTTTTTGTGGTGTGAAATTAACCTTCAACCAAGTCAGTAGCTTTCTGCCTATTGACTCCACATACCCAAAAATCTTCCTCATGCACTATGTCCATGGTAGAAAAGTCTTTTCCGAGAGCTAAACTTTATCAGAGCTAACTACAAAACTTCTCTCTTGTTTGACAAGACCTGCTGAAGTTAGAAGCTGTATTGGAAGGCTAAAGCTTTGTGTGCAGCCTGTTTGCTGCGAACCCAGTCTCAAACATTCTTTCTTTGGGGCATTCCTGCTCAGAGGCAGTACAGTGGCTCTTCAGGGCACTGTGAGTGCCCAGCACAGCACATGCTGTACCACTGACAGTCCCTTGGGCTTTGCCAGCAGCTATTTCATCAGTGTGAATTTAAACAACTAATGCTTCAGTGATTAGTCTGCCACAGAGAGGTTTAAGCCAAACTGAGCAGCACAGAGTCTGAATCCGAATGAGAAGGGAGGGAGGAGGGTGTCTGCTGAGTGGAGTCGCTCACAGGCTGGCTGCCCCTGCCATGTAGGAGGCAAAAGAGTGCACCAGGACTTCTGCAGTCTTCAGAGAGGCCCAAGCCTTAATGCTGAAGTCTCTTGTTGCACAGCAGTAATTCAGCCAAGCAGCCACATTGGGATGACAGGGACCTACACTGGTGACAGATGGCAGCTGACTTCTTGCAAGGCCATGTCTGCCTTTACCAGGGGTGTGGAGGGAGGCAGCAGCAGGGCCCCCAGGCCGCAGTTCTCAGCTGCTCAGGGAAGTCCTTCATACAGATCATGCTGGTAAACTAAACAGAAAGTTACAAGAGAGGGTTTGCTTCTACCCAGGACATCATAAAATTAGCTTTGCCAGAGGTGATATGTATTTTGGGCTTAAAAAAACACCAATCAACAAATAAAAACCCATGCCAGAAGAGTAAATGCCAGGCCCTGAATTGCAAGAGGCTGCAATCCCCACCAAGTGCTTTTGGAGGATGTGTATTGGGAATCCTGTCTGAGGCCACAGCCCAGATGAGGGTTTCTTCCCTGATGAGGTTCCTGGGGGCTCCCATGGGTGTGTTTCCCCCACCTGTATTTCAAAAGATGGGATTTTGTTGTGTGCAGAGGGAAGGATTCTGGGGCAGAAAACCTCCATTTCTTCCAAAGAGCCTCCCCTGCATTGCGCTGGGTTCTAACAGATCTGTCACTCCACCTACTGAGCTTTCAGTATCTCCAGCTCTGAAGGCAAACAGTAGTCTCAAAGTAAATTTGAGACACCTCCAGATGCACAGTGTCCACTGAAGACCACGTTTGCTACCAGTTAATGGACCCAGGTGACAGAGGTTCTGGGGAACAGGTGACCTGAAGATTTTACCGCATTGAGGGAGAGTTCACTGCTCACTTACTCAGGACCACTAAGTGAGCACAAAATGACCTGTGCTTTGGAGGCTGGTTTCATTTCCTGCTTGTCTGCAATGACTTGAAAATTTTGATGGACTTTGGAAAGCTTTACCCAGACATTTGGTTTTAATGAATGCATGTAAAACTGCTTTCAGATTGCCAGCTGCGGTCAAAAACCAGCAAGAAGTCAAAGCAGAGCATTAATGACATTTAGTTGTTTATTTTTGCAACAACAAGATTTTCAGGAGAAAACAAAACACTTTCTCAGTGGAAATAATTAAAACCATGAAAATGACTGCATTTCCTGTGTGACTGACATATTCCATGTGGGAGAAAATGTTTCCCAGCAACAAAAATAATACATTTCAGCAACTCAAACTTTTCTTAGCAATGTACATCCCTTTCCTAAACTGGAACAGGCAAAGGGAATTTCAGCTTACACATTTTTAACAATTCATCACAAGAGTAAAGAACAATCTCCGCTTTCCACTGCACAATGATCTTAAGGGCTTCCATTTTTGGCACCTTATTTGGAAATTCCTAGAAACCACCTGATTTCAAGCAGGGGGTGACATTACTAACTGGCTTCTCCGGGCTCAGTCCTTGCACTGAGAATGTGCACTGCCTCCCAGTTTTATTTCAGATGAACAATTTTCTTTCCACTGCAAGGGCTGCTCTTTCCATGATTTGTAAAAAATAAAAAAAAGTAAAATATCCGAAGCTAACAGGAAAGAACAGTGTGTGATGACAAACAGCGGACATGTTATTCAGCAACAAAGTACAGGTGGCCCCTTCAGGTTGCCCAGAAGCTAAAAGACCTTTCCTTTTATTTGTTGGAAAGGCTATGCAGCCATGAAAGTAGAAACCTGAACTAAAATTTATATTTTACTTTGTTTTCTCAGCTCAATTCTATTGATATTGTATTTTCCAGTCTTCTGTTCTTACTTTCAGTTTGATTTCAAGTTTCTGCCAAAACATAAGTCTTTAGAGTTGCTTACCAAGGCCACATTGTACTTCTAAACAGTACTTTTAAAGAAGACACTAACAGAAGACCAAAGCATTAAATATTTATGCTGTGAGTCAGCAGGGACTCTGGAGGGAGTTGTGAAGTGTGATGAGCTCTGGACTGTGTCTATGATTTGAGTTTTTAAAGCCAGAGAAAACTATATTGGTACAAATCAGTGCCTCTCAATGAGTAAGAACATAACAGAAAGAGTATGACTTAGCAAGAAACCACGGGACTCAGAATGAAAAAACTTCTCTTTTCAGTTCTGTCACGGATTTTCTACATGACATCAGACTATATTATTTATTTACTTACTAAGTATTATCCATTTATTGATGTATCCGGAGTTTATTCTCTTGCAAAATGACACAAATGCCATAGCCTAAACATTATGTTTATGACATATATCTTACATTTATAAAAAGCATCTCTGCAAATCTGACTCCTGAATTGTGATTCTTTTGCTGCACAACAGTAATAATGATAATCCTTATATTCAAAGTTCCTGAAGGATGGATCATTTTACTTTCTTGAGGCAGCTCTCTTGTTTTTTCATCCACTTCTCATTGCTCCATAACTGGAATTTTGGCATATTTTCCTCCTTGTGTGTGGGTATCAATGTGTCAACACTAATGGTAAGGGCTACTCATGCTTTTTTAGACCGGTACCTCTTTTTTTAATAAAGAGTATGGTTTTCTTTTGTTTTTTCTCCATTTCTTTCTTGTCTCTCCTCTCCATGGCACTTTCTTTCATCCTGCCAGCCTTCCTCCTGTTGTTCCAAGCCAGCTATCTCATGAACATGTTCTGCAAATGGCAGACTATTAGTTCTGAGAGCAAATCTCAACAATCAAAGATGAAGACAAAGTAACTTAAGCTGATACATCAAGAAAATGCTCTCCATAGTTTGCTGAGAAGCTTTGTTTCTACATTTTCAAATAAATTAATTGGGAGACTTCCACTCCCTTCTTTTTGAGAATCATAAAATCTACAGAAAAAAGATGACCTTACTTACCCAACTCTGATGAAAGTGGCTTACGAAAACTGATACAGAAAACTCTTTGACTCTTAATTAATTTTTGTTGGCTTATTGCAAACTTCTCTGTCTCTCCACAGTCCCAGATGTGAGTTATTAGGTCACCAGAAATACAAATACAAATAATGACTAGAGATTTTAGAAGAAATATCCACATCAACCTCACAGATTTTCCAGACAGATTATTCAGCAATTTAATGTGACTATCTTATTTTCTTTATCCAGCCTACTTATGTTTATAGTACTAAAGTGTTTGGCCAGCTTTGAAAGCAAGGAACTGAGAAGATACCAGTAAAGATGATTTGCACGTGGATAAAATCAGCAGGGGAATCTCATGAGAGTGTTGCACTCATACCCCTTGCCTGTCTCCTGACCCTCTCCTGCTTTGGGCTTCTAAATCTTTCCCACTCTTTTTTCTCTCGAAGGGTGTGGCCTTCTGCCCAGCCTCCCACAGCACAGCTCTGAAGCCAGGGCTCTTGCTCTGCAGAGCATCATTAATCTGTTGCCCATCTCAGCATTTCGGATTTGTTGCCTTCTGGCAACATTTCTCCCTGCCCCTTTGTTCCAGCAGGACTCCCTTCCTGGGTAGCCATGACAGGGGCAGAGCAGGTGCAGTCCTGTCCTAGCCTGCCACCACCCTGGCCAGGCTCCTGGCCCTGCTCCAAGGGACACCTTGCTCCTGGCATAGAGCCCCAGCCAAACAATTGTTCTGAGTGTTGTGCACAGGCAAGGCAGTAAGAGGAAAAGAATGGAGAACTGAAAAGCATTGAAGGACACTTCTTTTTCTTCCTCTTTATCCCAGTCATGTCTGTTGTACAGAGTTGTTCTTGCTTGCTTGACTGTTTATTTCTGGTGGGAAGCGGAAAGGGTACTGGGCTGTGGGACCAGGACTCTGTGGCCACCAGCAAGGGTTTCAGTTGCTGCACTTCATAGATCTCTCTACAACTGGCCTGACTGCAGAACCAGCACAGGCTGTTTGTTTTCTCTCTCTGTTTGCCTTCGTTGGCTGGAATCAGCTTTTTTCCAGTTCCTTCCTTTTCTGGGTTCCCAGTTAGCACCAGTAAACACCAATTACATCAATGCCTCAGATTTTTGCCACAGTTATGATAAGAGATTCTCACACTGGCTGAGCTGTGGCTTTTCACAATCAACTGAAACTGGTAACACTGCAGCCCATCCTTCATAACAATGCCATGCAAACAGCAGATCTCAGGCTAAAATATTTCACATTTCCACCTACTGGGAACATTGTTTTCCAAAGACCATATTACACTGATACAGTTTTTTGGCACAGGGTGTAACTGAGGGAGCAGGTCGAAGCCCAGGAACCTTCCTGGCACTTCGGCAGCACTCACTCAGCATGGCAAGGGTGCGCTGCCCTTTGGGCAGCCCAAATGCAAGCCCTCAGAATAAGGACGTCTTCCTTCATATTTTCTCTGGCCATTACGGTTTGTACTGTGTCTACTGGCTGCTTTACCCTTCGTGCAAGCTAGGTACATACCTCCTGAGATTACCCCAGGGGGCAAAGTTAAACCATTGCTGTGCTGCAGCTGGCATAGATACCATGAAATAAAGGCAGAACTGGAAAGGAAAAATGTATTATTTGACTGGATTTCTTAGTAAACAAGAAGGTAAACATTTAAAATAAGTCTAGGCTCTGGCTTTTGAGGGGCCTGAACTCTAGGTGTAAATACACTTAAAAGAAATCCCACTGTTTGTCTAAAATACCTTTTTTTACTATTAAAAAAAAGGAATTAAATTCACTATTGCGTTCACTAACTAATACTATTGTATTCCCTCAACATTCATTTCATAAAATCTGTTCATCATAAGATTTGTGAACTCGATGTAAAGCAGCCTTTTCTTTGTATTATTTACTCCTGGGGGTAGTATGCTTCTTGTTCAGGGGAAGTTCCTGACAAGCTTTTAAATTCTGCTAAAGTCTGTCTGTGCCAGCAGCTGTATGTAATCAGTATATTTAGTTGGAGGACAGCATTGATTTAGGGGTTTTTTGTACAGCTGTGTTACATCTCTTACTTCCATCAAAATCAGTAGTAGGCCATGTCTGATGAGTGATTCAGCAGGAAGAGTGAACCCCAAAGCATCCTCTGAGGCCATACATCTGGGAGCAAAACTTTCCTCCCTGTCAAGTTGCCACAGGCACCTGTGCAGTTCTCTGGCATCTCCAGGACCATTACATGTAAAGGGAGGTGGGAACAGCCATGTATCTATGGAGTTAGCTGAGTTTTCAGAGAGCTTGCACTGAGCAGAGCTGTGGGTTATATGAAGTGTGGGTTGCTAGATGAGGTCAATTACACACCACATTATCACAGAGAAATCTTATCACAGCTGAATTTGATCTATGAAAACATTTCCTTTCCTTCCCCAGCTTAAACAGCCTTTCATTTTTTCCCCCAAAACATACAACTAATTTCTTTAAAAGTTAACATTACTTTTTGCACGTATCCCATGAGGAAACAACACCTCTCTGGGTGTGTCAAGAAATTGTTAACAGCCCTGACAGCGTCCTGTACCGACTGACACGTGGACATTTTACAAGGAAAGTATGTAACACATGAGAGCAGAGTTAGGTTGACTCATTTAACTACATGTAAAAGGCACTGCCAAAACCTAAACTCCCCAATGGGAGCAGTGGCCCCGTGGCATCCCTGGTGCTCCACTTTCTGAAGCTGACAGCAAGGCAGCTGTCAAATGGAGCAGTTACAGTGTCTTTCATCACATTTTTTCTTGCTAAGCAAACGTCAGTAAAGGGCGTATTATGCTGCTCTACATAAGGAAAAATGTTTAGGAATTCTCCTGTCTAGAAATACTGCAAAAGCTACCAAGTTTCTACCTCTACCTTTCCCTCACATGCTATCTACAGGCATTAGTGTATTACAACAAAAACAAACAAGCAAGCCACGAGAGAGCACAAACAAGAAGCCTGCAGCACTGCCAGATTATACAACAGTGATTCCTACTGGGGGTAACTTGGACAACTTGCCTGACGGAGGCAGCGGGTCTGCTGAGAGCACTTGGAGGCTCTCACACCAGGACTAGCACAGAGCAGGGCAGGCAGCCTCTCACCTGCACCCACTGTAAGCTTTCCCTGCTGCTGCCACCCAGCCTCTGGCCACTGCTGCTACAGAAGCAAGTGAGGATGGAGTGACTCCCAGCAGCGATCAAAAATCAAGTCTTTGGCTCAATATAGCTGAGACAGCTTTTCTACAAAAAAGTTGTCATGGAAAAGAGGGGTGGCTTGCCCTTCATTTGCTTGTAAAATATCATGTACATCTTTGCCATGAAAAGTCCTGATTCCTACTATCACAGGCTGCAAAGGGCTGCCATGGTTGTTTTCCTCTCACCATAACTTGCTCATAAGTTACAAGAACGAAGCGATGCCGCGTGTGTGTGCTCAGTGCCTTGACTTTAGCTGACACAGCAAACACCTCAAACCCTCCTCTTCAGTGTGTCTTCTCTGCTAAAAACCTGTGCGTACGAACACCAGGGAGAGGAGGAAAAGAGAGACAGGGAAAAAGGGAAAGAGACCCTGCAAGTGAATGGGTAAGGAGTGTGCATGAAGCTGTGCATAGATGTCTGATGTCTCAACTATTTGTTAAAAGGCAAAAGCAATACTTCCGACAGACGGCCCTCCCCTCGCCTGCAATAGGCTCCCCAGAATAGCAACAGCCTGTGTCACTGCAAAGGGCAAAGCCTTCTGAAATAGCAACAAAGTTGTTCACAAACCACTTTGTGGTTTGCATTTGGTTTCAGCCAGCTTCAGCAACTTGTTGCCATGAGGAAAACAACCTGCCCTTTCCTGGCCGGCCGGGGAAGGATCACAGCCCTGTGAAGTGCTCCCACCCAAGGTGCGAAGGGGGTAGTGATGGTACCTGGGCAGAGCACGGAGGACCTCAGCCAGCAGAGCCAGACGATGAGAGCGGGGGAGGATGAGGAGAGCAGCCGGGGCAGCAGCCGGCCCCAGCTCCCGGCTGCGACAGGTAAGGAGGCAGGAGCTGAGTGCCAGCTGTTGGCCAGCAGCAGCTGCCCGCACAGCTGATGCTCGGGGCTGGGGGAGAACGGCCCCACACAACCAAGGGACTCTCGGGAGGTGCCTTCTCAATTACTGAAAGTGCTCGAGGGGAACATATGAGTGAGGAGGGGGACTGCCAGCTTGAATTTTGAATGAAGGTTTGTGTGATACTTTCCCTAAAAGGCCTCAGTCCTACTGCTTGTGTAGGTGCTGTCTGTTGTGTAAATCCTTTTCCTTTATGAAGATGAGCCATCTGAAAGATAGGAGAACCTGCTGCTCTCTAACAACAGTGGTGATCTGGTCCTTGCACACTCAGGGGCAATACAGCCCTTTACACCAAAGTGATTGAAGGGAGTCCAGGCAAGCAGTGCACCTGCTCATTCAGGGGGACAGTACAGGGTGGGGGGACAGCGTCTCCCTCCTGTTTTTACTTCCCTAGCATTTCAGGGAGAAACAGGATTTCTGTACTGACACCCTCAAAAAACAACTGTAGCATTTCTTCGGTGTTTTTAAGTGCAGAAACTGAATTTCATAGCTCTTCATTTTTGCTGTCCTACCCCACCAATTTTTCTCAGTTGCAGCATGATTTTGAAACTTCAGCCTCTTTCACAGATGATAAGACGAAGGGGATAATGCCCCACAATCATGATATTTCTCAGCCACAAGTCAGCTGTACCCAAACAGGGCAGCAGGGTCAGAAGCTGGAAATGACAATGTCCCAAGCAGATTTTGTTCACTTAGAGCTGAATGAACTGACTAATGCAGGAATGTTCAGATACCATAGGCACAAATGCTTTGTTGGAGTGTAATAGTGATCAGTCAAGCAGTGTCTTATACTAAAATCAGAGGTTAGCCAAGAACAGAAAGTCAGTATGTGTGCAGACACATTTAACGTTGCCTTAGGGACTGAGGAGAGCAGTGCAGATGGCTATGGGATAGCAATAAACAGATGGCAAAGTCTCTGCAGCACATGGGTTAAGGTCAGAAGAGTATGTGCAAATTACACACCTGTCCTTACCCTCAAAAATCAAAGCAGTAACCTGAGGAATATACAATTACCTAGTTAGAAATTAAAAGAACTTGTTGATTCTTACTAGAAACTAAAAAAACAAAACCCAAATGCCATTTAATGTAATGAGGGGACAGGCCGCCTGTTGACATAATGAAATTACATGGCAGAGCAGTTAGAGAGTACATGGCCAGGGTGGGTCTGCCCAGGATCTGCATTCCCTGTCTTTCCATCATTGTCAGGGGCTTTTGTTCATGAAATTTGAATATTGTTTACAAAGTACATTGATCTGGCTTATGCTGTACTAAGTATACAGTGCTTCCCACCACTGGAGGAGTTCAGATGTGTGAAAATGAGTGGTACATTAGTTTCCTTCTACCTTCTTTTTCAGTTCCATTTACAAAATATTTGGTTTGGGTTTGCCTTTCACACTTGGGTGGGAGGAGTCCCATTTGTCAAATAGTTGTGATCCCACATGGCCCTGACACTATTTTTGGTTAAAGTTAATATTTTCTGAGATTTTCCATCTCTGTTTGCAACATAGCTTCACCCCAAAGCTACCATTTATTTCATCCCATAGGATCTTGTTGGGTAACTGTTTTAGATCCCATGCCAGACTTCTAGAGGGACAGTTAGATCAGATGTATCCTAGCTAATACGAGAAATGCACCTGCTGAGCAGCTACTGGATCTAAAGAAACCTCAGGTGTTGGAATAGAGCAACAGGGTAACATAGATCTCTTTATACCAGGCAACTGGATGAGATAGAGAAAGTGACTGTGACAGTGCAGCAAAGACCCTAATAACATGAAAATGGAAGAATCACCTTTTATGAGAAGAAAAACCATGATTTAATTATACAGCAATTCCTAATATATGCCATCAAACATTTATCCTAAAAAAAATTGTGATCCTCATGCTACACACTTCAACAAAATCTTCCTTAATGACAATTTGGGAAATTTTAAATACTATTTCCCTGGAAAGACACACTTTTTATATGTCAGACAGCGCTCAGATGGAGAAGAAACACGTTGTTAAAGATAGCTTAAAATTTTAGGATACAGATGCTGTAGTTTTAAAATTTATTGTAGATAAAAGTAGATATCTTATTCTATTGAAAAAAAAGATATTTCATGCTGTGGATTCATATCGAGGCAATGAATTCAACTCATTGTGGTTTTCTGATCTGTGCTTATTAACCAACAGTTGACAGAGCTTGAATTCACTTTCCAAATGTCTAAATAGATCAAAGAATTTGCACGGATTTAAAGAACTTCCCTTCCCTTCCAAACTGAGACATTTCTCATCTCAGATTAAATCAAAGTAAACAGAAGAAAGTACCATGGTGGAAGAGATTGTCAAGTCCCCTCCTATCAAAATTGATATATTTGCACAGGTTACATAAAGTAATCTCCCTCCCCCCCCTCCCAGTAGTTTTCTATATGCACACTGAATGATCTCTTGGGGGAAAGCAAAGAAAAACTACATCACAGAAATCTCGGTGTTTGGACTAATGTGGGGCATAGCACTGCCAAACTGAGCTGGAAAGGGCTCCCAAGCACCTTTCCCATTTCTCTGCCTCCCATTAGGTGGGTGAAGAGTGGTGTTCCCCATCAGCCTGCTTGCAGATCTTCCCTGGCACTGATCATTTATCCCTAAGGCCCATAAAATACATGCACAGACCAAATACTATGCCTTTGGAAAGACTGTATTTTCCCAGATATGTGCTTGAAAATAAGTAAAGAGGCACACCCTTACCATTTGGCCCCATCCAGCCTCATTGCCAGTACTCTGTGCTGTACTGCAACTGCAGTTGGTCTCCTTTTCAGGAACCAAGCATAAACACTTCCAACGAATGTTCTTAAAGATAGGTTTGTTTGCCAAGTAGGGCTGCTTTTGACTTGAACAACAGTTGTGAGAAACCACTTTGTTTACATGGGAAACTAGAGAATAGACTTTCCAATCACTTGTCACATACCAGCCACACACTCGTTAGCCATGGTGTTAGTGGCAGACAGAAGGAGAAAATTCCCTGGAAGCTATCATTAAAATATTTTATTCCCCTGGGCTGTACACTGCCATGTGTTTTGCTGGCATCTCATAAAAATAAGAGAAATATATGTGTATATATATATATGTAAAGAAGCTTTTTGTTAAAAAAAAGAATGCCTAAGAACTGCCAGCAGCATCATTAAAAGTGACACTTAAAAGGATTGTGAGTACAACTACTGCAACATGCTGTATCTGGAAATGTTAAAGCAAAACATATGCTGAAGTCAGAGAGAATTTTGCCTAGAGGAAGGCCATGAAGGGAAACTGAGCAGAGATTTCAAGGTTTAACTCAGCAGGCAGTTGTGAGCAGGCAAGTTTTGGGTACACCAGTTAAAACAAAACCTGTGATATAACAATGTTTTTCAGTGGAATAGTGCCTGTGAGAGACAAGAGACACCAAGGTAACTGCTGACTTTGCTGCTGATGATGCAAAAGGACAATGTATCTCCCTCTGCATCACATCAGGATCTGCTGTTCATTCGGGGGTGCTCTAGTTACAGCCCTCCACTATTTCTGTACAACTGTGGGCATGTGTCACTGGACACATGAAGAAGGATACCAGCTGACCCAGTAAAAACAAACTAAAGAAACATGAAGACATTGACCAAGGTACTCTACTTGGAGAAGCAAGAAATATATGAGCTTGAATATTTCCTTATCTGTTCCGAGCTCTACATCCAGCTCGTACAGCCTCTCAGACTAAGAATAAATAACCATCTCAGTTTCTCTGATTGTCTGAGGATCACAGACTGAGGTGAGCACAGTCTGGATTGTAAAGAACAGTGCTGGTGGTGGACTCTATCAAGATATTTGACTTGACACTGCCATTCAGAAACTGAAAGTATACAAAAATGTCACTCCAACATTATAAGAAATAAAAGCTGTGCAGGCAGGACACAGACTTCAAAGTATCAATAGGGTACACTGTCCATGCTTCTGTTGCTGTTGCTGCTGGAGAGCCTTAAACTCAGCTTTTGCCCCTCTGTTACTTGTTTTTTCTCGGTTTCTTGGAAGAAAATAATAGATTATTTGGGGGTGATAAAGGTGATGGGTGATTAATAAATGGGATATGTCACTGGCTGAATGCAATTCGGATGCCTTGGCCTGCTGACTGCAAGTGAATGTGCTGTCTGAGGTTCCTCTCTGCTAACTTTAGACATCTACATCTGAGCAAGCCACACAGTTTCCTTTTATAGGCAATGGAGAGAAGTAGCCATCCGACCTAATTCAGACATCTAGAAATGCCTATTTTTCTCCAGTGGTTACAAGAGAAATCTAGAGATGATGTAGATGTCTCTACGTTAGGTAAGTTGAACCCATGCTATGTATTTTAATACAGACAAATGTAAAGTGATTTGCATTCCCCATTAGGATGCAATGAGGCAGGCCATATTTAAAGGCAAGGCAGTGCCTTGGAAAGAATCCAGTCAGAAAAGAAGTTGGTTTTCCTGGAGGATAACCAGAAGATGAGCTCCTATACATGTCTGTGGGAATCCTTAGACAAACAGAGAGGGAAATGTCCACCAGGACTGGAATAATTATGTCAGGTTTCTATTTGGCTCTGTGCAATCACAGCAGGAGCACTGGGTCCAGATCACAATTTACTGGAGAAGTTGATGGTCTGGATAAAGTTCAAAGAACAGGGTTTGAATACTTAAGGGAGTGGTAAACTTGTAAAGCCTCACAGGGTAAGTAGCTAAAAAGGAGATGTCTGTGAGATGACTCAATGACAGGCTATAAGTACTTAGTGAACACAATTAAGTATGGGGAAATCGACAATGGGATCTGATGGCTGGAAGCTGAGGTTGCAGAAATTAAGTCTAGAAATAACTTACAGATAACTTACAGTGAAAGCAATTAACTTATGACTTTAAGCCATTGGTTTTCAATCACTAGCAACTTTTAAATCAAAGCTGAATGTTTTAAATTGCCCAGTTCAGAGAAATATAATTGAAGCATGTCTGAAGGATTATGGTGAGCTCTTTGTGAATGTCAGACCGGATGTCCACAATGCTCTCTACTCCATAATATAAAAATTGAGGTAAAATCTTAGGTTAAATGTACATGGCTCAATGATGTACAATACAGAGATATTCAAAAAAGCACAAACACCAGCACTGAACAGTAGTTTGGGCAGAGCACTGTGATCAAATTAGCAGTTTAGTTTCTGATATGCAAGCTCATTCCTTCAGCACAACACTGTGTTAGCCCGGATTTCCAGCCAGGATTCATTGGAAGGGTATGTTCTCCAGATATAATAAAATACAGCAAGCAGGAAACTCAAAAGTATAAATGGGAAGGAGAAATTATGTTTTGCAATGATGAAACAAATATTGCAGGCGTGCATTGCAGGATGGAGTACATGCAGCACAAAGCAGCCTAGCTGCAGTCAGCAGTACTTCCACTGAAGTACTGTTCAATGGGTGAAGGAGGTACAGCAGGACCTTGCTCTAACCCATGCACTAACCTCTATTAAAAATAAGTGAAGTGGTCTCATATGCTGCAGATATAAAGGAAGAAAAAGCTTTAGACATATTAACATATACGGACAACAACAATATAAAAAAGATTGTTCCATCATTGGAGCATTTTGCAAATTTGTTTCTGATAGTTTCTTCAAGATGTCCCATCTCCATCCAAATAAATCTATCCCCTGCCCCCACCGTCTGAAAGATTTTTCACAGTAATCCCATTCCCCCTGTGTCCTTATGACCCATCAAGACAAAAACCATGTGCTTCTCTCCTACCTCTTATCTGTCTCTGGTTTGCCAGCCACACCAGCTCAGCAGCTGAGCGAGTTGAGGCGCATTTGGTGCACTCAGTGTCTCTGGGCTTCGGAAGCTGTTTGGCTTCTGCTTTGCTCAAAGTTAGGAGAGCTAACTCTAAGTTAGGTGATACTTATCTTAATAGACTTAATGGGCTTACACATCTCCTCTGACCCCGGAGGCATTGCTCACAGCTATACTGCGCTACCCTCCAAAACAATCCGTCTGCCTGTGGAGTAGATGCAGGGTGGGATGGCGGAATTGTTTGCTTCTGGGAGCTGTTAGGAGAACACAAAGTGGTTTGGGGTGCAAATGTACCAGGGATTCTGCCAGCAATTTAGTAGGATATATGGCCACATGCCAGGGTCTGGGCCTGGGCTCTGGCGCTGTTTACTTTAGTAGCGCAGATGTAACTGCTCTCCTTCTCTCTGTTCAAGATTTGCTTTTGAAATGTAATATCCTCTGTCAAATGGGACTGATCCTCATCAAAGTGCTCAAAAGTTACTGGCAAGGAACTCTGGGCAGTCAGTGTGATCAAAGAGCCTTAAAGCATTAGAAAAATAAGCTAAAAATAAACAAACTTTGTGTATAATTTCCAATTAGACCATATACCACTCGCTCCAGGAGAATTAACTAAATATGGACTCTGTTATGCTGCAAAAGCTACCTTTCCTCTGACCCATCCCATCTCTCTAACTAACTGGAAAATCAGAAGTCAATTTACTCTTTTCCTAGTTGTGTGGCAGCCAACATCATGATGAGAGGAAAATCATGCTGGGAGAGAGAACAAGACCAACAATAACAAACTGATATATTCCTCAAGGTTTAGGGTGCAAAAGGCTTCACAGTTAGTAGAATATGATCAGTCAAATCTATCTTGTAACAATAAACAATGAATCACAATTGTGTAAAATGAGTTTGTTTTAAAGTGGACATTCAAAGGCATATAATCTGCATTGTTTTCATCATCTGTTTCTTATTCCTGACACTATGGCTGTCAAAAGCGGTGCAAAATATTTGATCAAGATATTCCAAAGAATCTGAGTTTAGACATGAGCAAAGCCCAGAAAGTTCATGAGCTTGCCTCAAAGATCAGTTTCCCTAGAATATCCCAGATAGCTGCATCAGCCTGGTGCTCATTGAATAAGTCTCCATTTGGCAAAATAAAAACAATGGTACCAGCAGCCTTCATGTCATCCTCAGGTGAAACAAAGGAAATAATAAGTGGTGAGGGAAAACTTGTTACTTATTCAAGTCAAGGTTGAAACAATTTGGCTAAGAAATTTATGCTTTGCTTGTACTAGTTGGGAGGATGAGACTTCTTCACCTTAGGAAAAGCATTGAAAAATCTCAAGGCAAAAATTGTTTCTCACATTGCTTTTTTTGCAATGATATTCTGAAGCAGAAGGTTTAATTATTTAGGACCTGATTAAAACCTTATTGACTTCTGATCAGGAAGATAAGGGACACAAAAGCATTAAAACTAAAGAGGATTTTATATTCATTACTTTTTTTTCTTTTCAGAAATAGCTTTTTATGCCACCACTGCTACTGGATGTGTATTGTACCTAACTGATTTGCCTAAAAGTTACAGAGAGATTTTTAAACTGGTATATCAAATAAAGTTATTATGAATTGTCAGAATGCAGCAGAAATCACTCTTTCAACTTTTTTTATTTTCTTATCAGGTTGTGGAACATTCACCTTTCTATCTTCTGCTATTGCTGCTGTAAGTGGACTTCTGATGGGTTATGAGTTGGGCCTTATCTCTGGAGCCCTTCTTCAGATGAGTAGTGTTTTAGCACTCTCTTGCAAAGAGCAGGAAGTCATTGTAAGTTCCCTGCTTTTTGGGGCCTTATTTGCATCCCTTACTGGTGGATTTCTTATCGACCGATTTGGAAGGAGACTTGCTATAATTATTGCATCTTCTTTACTTGTGGTGGGTAGTCTGATTTTGCTGCCCTATGAATCATACGAGATACTCATTGTGGGCCGGATGGCCATAGGTATTTCCATATCGTTATCATCAATTGCAACATGTGTGTATATTGCCGAGATCGCCCCTCAGCACAGAAGAGGCCTCCTTGTGTCATTAAATGAACTCATGATTGTGATAGGCATTCTCTTTGCCTATATTTCAAATTATGCGTTTGCCAGCGTATCTCACGGCTGGAAGTACATGTTTGGACTTGTGATTCCATTAGGTGCTTTGCAAGCTATTGCCATGTATTTCCTTCCACCAAGCCCTCGGTTTCTTGTCATGAAAAATAACGATGAGGCGGCGAGAAAAGTACTGGAGAGGCTACGGGAAACGTCAGATGCTACTAAAGAGCTTACTGTGATTAAGTCTTCCCTGAAAGATGAACATCAGTATGGTTTCTTGGACCTGCTTCGTTCAAAAAACAACATGAGGGCACGAATGCTGGTAGGACTCACTCTAGTGTTTTTTGTGCAGACAACTGGGCAACCCAACATTTTATTTTATGCATCGACTGTTTTGAAGTCAGTTGGGTTCCAGACCGATGAAGCTGCCAGCTTGGCTTCTACTGGAGTTGGGGTGGTTAAAGTGGTCAGCACAGTCCCAGCCACGTTTTTTGTGGATCAAGTTGGAAGTAAAACTTTTCTGTGTATTGGCTCTTCTGTTATGGCAGTATCATTGGTCACTATGGGCTTAGTGAACCGTAACATACATGTGAATTTCACCAAGGTCTGTAGAAGCCAATCTCCAGAGGATTTCTTTCTCCAGAGACCAGGAAACTTCACTGTCACCAATGGGAGTCTCGAGGACCTCTTTGCTAGTATGGCTTCAGCAGAAAGATTGTCATTTGATGTACAAAGCCCAGATGTTGCCAGGACAGGAGAACTGAATGGGACTGCCCCAGCAGGAGGCAAAAGCACAACAGGGTCTCACATGGAAAGTGGGGAGGTCCCTGTTGTCCTGAAATGGCTCTCACTGGCCAGCCTGCTTGTCTATGTTGCTGCATTTTCCATAGGTCTTGGACCAAGTAAGTGTTTCACTTTTCTAACTGTTTGTAATGATTTATTTACATTATTAAGTGGGGGGGATGACATGCCCTGCTTGGCATTAGGCAGTTCCTAAGTTGGCCAAAGCAGTGTTTTCTGCCGATACGCACTGGTATTGTCACAGACCATCCTGGTAGGCCTGGCATGTACTTTTTAGGAAGAGGCCCTGCCCATTAAGGTCAGTGACCTGATCTCCCTTCCATTCAGTATAATTAATTGGTCCCTTTCGAGTCAAGAACTGCTGTTAGCTTTGTACAGCAAAATTATGGAGCCCCTGTTTTTCTTTCCTCTTTCTAGTCTATTGTGTCCTTACATTGGGAAGGTTAAGGTGTAGGCATTTGCTGCTGCTAATTCATAAACCCAAGATAATGGTAAGCTCTAGACCTCTATATGGTATGACATCATCAAATCCATGAAATACCAACCTGAGTCCGACTGAGGATCTGTCTCTCTGACTGTGTAATAGTCTTCAGATGTAGAAAACACATTCAAGGTATCATAATTCATGAGCAAGCTGTAGTACCACTGTCATTACTTGTGTGGAACACCACCAGTGGAAGGACACAAAGGTGTGTTACTGTACAGCCGAGGTGCTGCTGCAGCTGCCATTGCACTTGCATGGGTCCCACTCTCTCCAAAGGAGACCATGTCTGTCATTCCAAGGGACTAGAAATTAAATCTCTCCATTTTCTTTTGTTTTGTTTCAATAGCACTTGCATAACATTGTACTTCGAAGGGGTCAATTTTTTAAGTCACTCTGCAAAACCCACATGCACAGTTCATTATTTATTAACAGACTTTATGTGCTTTTGCACCCTGGCTCAAACTTACCTTGCAAACAAACTGTATTCTTCTGTACTATTATGATAAAAAGCTTGCCACAAGGGTACAACCCAACAATTGCACTAACAACAACTCTCCTGCAGTATTTATTTATTTTAAACATTACTCACCAGGAGAGCAGTGTGAGATAAGCATTCATTGCCAGGGAAGCAAGCTTGACTGTGTTATTCCAGCATTATTGGTTCCCTTGAAGATTGTCTTGGGGCTGGATTCTGCTTTCTATGACATAGGTTCAAAACCAGGGATGAAACCCTGAAGAGAAGAAGTTACTTGAACTTTTATTTGGGTGTTTCAAACACATATTTAATGACCCTTAGAGTGGGGTCACATGTTCAGTCTTGGCCTCCTGCTGAAATCTGCTTTCCTGGTGACCTGACTGTAAATGGGTTCTTAGTCATTTGAGTTGGCCTAGTATACAGTTAATGAGAACAATGTCTATTTTCTTGAGGGCTACAAAAACTGACATGTTTTCCAGGCTGATCTGAGGAGTCTCTGAGGCCAGTGCTTGTTTTTTGACCTCTTTCCTGAGCTGAGAACTCAAATGCTTTCAAACAGAAAATGGGAAAGAACAGGCACCCTCTCAGCTCCATCATGGAGAAATGACATATAAAACCACTGTGAGGAAATTTATACTGACAGGTGCATTTACCTAGCAAGTGAAGGCCAGGTCTAGCAGAGATACAGGTATTGTACTTTCAAGCCATTTCCCTGCCTTTGAAAGTACACTATTCAGTTAAAATTTACAGTGTATAGAAAATGCAAGGGTTGGAGAACCAAGAGATTGTTGGAATCTTCAAAGGATCTATCATGCTCAAATAGTCTGGATTGGGATGCAAGGTTATGATTTGTGTCTCAAATACAGCCTACAACATCTGCTGTTTGGAGCCCTAATCCCTGAATGTATTTTCAAAGCCTAGCTTTCTTACCCTCAGTGAACCTTTCTTAGTATAAAGAAAAAAATGAGCCCCTCTGCTTAGTCAACAGTTTTAACATATTGATATTATTCATCTCTAAACGTGGTCTGCAGTCTGGACCAGAGTGTTCTCCATTGTCTACTCAGCAATGGGAAAGAGGCACTGAGGCTGCACTTGATGGCTGCTGTGTCCAGGCGATGCCTGGGGCACCTGAGGACAAAAGCACTGTAACCCTTGCGCCACTGTATTTTCAATGGGAACATCTCATGCTCCGTGCAATGCCTGCCTCCATGCAATGGCTGGCTAAGGTGAAGGTGGTGTTGGGGACACCTCTCTTTGTAGATCAAATCAGCATCCTTTGGACAAAGAGTAGAGAAGGTCTTGCTCTCTTCCTTCCACACCACAAGGCCCTTTCTGGAATAAATTCACCCACTTTATTTTGAGTCCATGCTGTATTATGTTCTGTGGGGATAAAGGAGGCTTTATGTAGCACCATTAGGAAATGACACACTCTTCACACTCTTCACAGGACAGATCACACAATCTGAGTTCTATCATCTTCTTTTTAATTACTTTGTACTTTTTTTTACCCATTTTCTTCTTTTTTTTTTTTTTTTACTCTGGTCACAGAGATAGTTCAGTCCAGATTAGCATAGCAGACATTTATAAATGTATTTTTCCATGATTTCTCTTTTGTTGCCAAATTACAGAAAGTAGATTGATTTTCTTAATGAACTAAACATATGCTAAATATGTTTATTGCCATTTATCAAAGCACCCAGACAGCACAATGATGAGCAGTCAAAAATAGACAGTGAGAGATAAAAGTCGTTTTTGCATTATAAAAGAATTCACAGACTAGCAAGCATCTGCTTAGTCAATTTTTTGATTCTGGGGTGCTCTGTATTTATATCATCAGCCCTTACACAAGATAAAAGGGGTATTTCTGCTTCTCTGTTTCAGTTTAATTATGTTTGATGAACTGCGATTCAACCGCTTGTTCACACTAAATTTCACACAATTATGGGGACGTTTTGTAGATGCAACAAATCAGTGTTGCATCACACCACAGAACAGCACGTGCCATTTCTCTTGGGGTGTTTGCAGAGGCATTTCAAGGCATTCAGTCATTAGCCAAGGGAGCTTACTTGACACTCATTTTCGTCTTGGGTTACCTTTCTCTGTGTGTCAAAAAGGTCAAACAAGGATCAGCCCTTCTCACGAGGGAATGATACCTGCAGAGCCCCAAAGAAACCACTCCTGGCTGCCATATGAACGGTGAGGAGAGCGAGGAGCTCCTCATTGTTTGCAGGCCACGTTTGCAAACAGAAGCCTTGGAACTTGCTGTATATGGACAGGGGAGGGACAGGAGGAATCTGAGCCTGGCAGAAGCACTGCTATGCCTTTCACAGGGATCAGCGAGTGCAGGCAAATGAGATGAGTGCAGTGTGAAGGTAGATCACCAGTTCATGACCCAAGCTAAAATGTGATCAGTCAGTGTGACCCTGGAAATTGATTTAACACAAAGGACACACAGAAAAAATCTAGTTAGGGCCATGACCATGCATGACCACTTACTAAATGACAGAGAGTTAACTGAAATAGTTTTAGAGCATTTCATTTGCCAATTGCTCTGTTCAAACCAGTTGAGGGGCAAAATCTAGAGGTCCTTTCTCATAAAGAGGTGTCACTTCCTTCACTCTGTGTGATACAACATGTTGAGATGCTGGAATAAGGAAAGCCATGCTCCTGGGCTATCAGACATTTACTAGGGGATTCCTATGTTTGGATGGGTATGTGCAAGAGAGTTCTCTTGGTTAGCAACTGTAGGGCAGGTCTAGCCTCTCTGAAACAGAGTGAGTGCCCAGAGCCCTGCTGCTCTCCTCGCAGACCTGATGAACAAAATTCAGATGTCAGATTGCACTCATTACCAAAGAGCTGCTTTTCTGCCTTGATAATCTCCTTTTGCAGCATTTTTGATCAAATACTGAATAGGGACAACTTCCCTCCATATTTCCTGCATATTTCCTGAATGAGATGATCTCACCAGTAAGTAGCTGGGAGAAATATAGTGGCACCACACACAAGTGTGCAGGGATGAAATGTGGTCTAAAGGCAATGCTCTTTGTCAAAAATAAATCAGAGTGGCTCCAGCAAATCCTAGGCTGAGAAGCAAGTAATGCAGACTGAGTCTGGACCAAACAGAGCATCTCTTTTCCCAGTCTGAATTTGTTCTTGAAAATTAAAGGCAACTGAGCAAAACGGGCAGTACCTCTTTACACATATCGTGGGAGTGAAGTTGAAGGGAATCCATTGACATCTCAGGGATTTTTTGGTGTGGAATGAGGAACATCTTTAATGAGAGAGGGATGTCAAATGTATACATTTGGACTGCGTGTATGGCATTGGTGCCTTGCACAAGAGCTCTTCCTCTGCAAGTTCTTAAATATGTTTCTTTATAACTGCAAAAGCATTTAGGCAGTTGGCCAATGAACTTTGGGATAATCTGTTGGAGCAAATCACATCAGCTCTGCTGGCTTCATGGCATTTCATGCTGAGCTTGCAGATGAAAATCCACAAAAACACCTACAAGTGGGACTGAGGGGCAATTTCATGACATGAATCATCCTCAAAACCTCAAAACTTAGCTGTATAAAGTCCAGAGGTACTTATGTCTCTGCCAACCCGTGACAAAGACGTTCTATTACTTCATGTCCTAGAGCAGCTGCCAGCTTTGTGTGGCTCTTCAAAGCCAAGGGATAAACTCTAGAGCTCTTTTCTTGGAGACAAGCTCCCCTTTCAGGTGACACCTCAGAGTTGCAGAGATGCCCCCGCCCCAAGCACTTAGAGCCTTCTTTACACACAGATTGCTGTGGCCACAACACACTCAAGGCAAGTCAGTGTCTGCAGCTGGAGAAGTGTTCCCTGGTTTCAGGGTTTGGCACAAAGAAATACCACATTTTCCTATCCACGTAGATATAAACCCCAAAATATATTTCAACATACTTATGGTCAACATATTAAGTGTATAACCAGGTCTTGGAAGAGGGGTGTAGAGCCTACTGCAAACCCTGATTTTCCACATTGCTGTTGCAGTCCCATTGAAGCATAGCTCCCATGAGTGAGTACTTGAAGGTTTGGCTGGACTTTGGTATTGCTAAAAACCTGTTAAAGAGTGGAATTAAATATCTACAGGAAGCCTTCTCAGACTGGGATATTGTACCCTCTGCGGCCATCTGCTGGCCTCAGCCATCAGGTGAATATTTCTGATTGGAAAACTAGAAAAAAATTACATTCTCATCACTCCACTCACAGCAGACTTTCCTCTTAGCTTCTGAAGTGAGTACATTACCTACAAAACAGGAGACCAGCTGGCTGTGGGAGCAACACACCAGTGTCCAGGGCTGTGAGGTCCAGACCCACAGTGGATGCAGACCATGTCTGCAGACCATGTACGAGGGGAGGGCAAGCACAGGAACCACAAAATGAGGGGCAGTTTTGGGGGGCAGCACTTCCCCCCAGGATGTCTCTCCAATGAACTCTCAACCACTGACTCACGGTCACCTCAGACTAAAGCTCCTCCTGCATTTGGGTACCCCTAACATCTCCCTTCTCTCCTTGTGTGGATGCAGAGGCACTTACAGGAGGCAGATTCAAAGCTGTTGGAGCAGGCACTAGAGAGGATAAACACAGGTGAACAAACCAGGGGCTTGTGGTCTCTACAGTCACTTCCTTTGTCTTAGTGCAGGGAAGGGTGGCAGGCCACCAAGCCTGCCTTCTTGTTTTACTAGTTTCACACTGGTTAAATTCCTCCCACATGAAAGTCCCAGGACTGGGGCTTTGTGCCCCCCAGGCTGGATCTCCCCAGGAAGGTGCAGGGACGGTGCTCTCCAGCAAGCCCTGCTGTCATGCACCATCTCACTGCTGTGGGAACTCTCTGTGTGGGTTTTCAGCCCTGTGAGGAAAAAATCCATGCAGGGAAGTTGGTAAAGGGAAGCCCCTTGTTAGAGCACAACTCAAGAGCAAATTTTTGCTGATGAAAGCATAGTTTAGGATGACAGATGTCCATGTCTGGTTTAAACCTAGGCAGATTTGCCATATTGAGTATATCCAAGTTAAATTTGTATCAGCTAGAATGAATACTTTAAAACTGAGATAATTTTTATCTAAAATGGAACAGATGTTTCAACACGTTTGGGAATCTAACTGATGCAGGAGCCAGATTCCTCAGATTATCAGCAAAGGGTAATATTTTCTCCACCAATGGGGGGCTTTCAGACCCCTGCTCTCTAAATCAGGGCATGGTGTGAATAAAACAAACGTTGCAGGTTCAACTCCCATTTAATCCCTGTATGGGCCACTCACTTAAAAGCTGGACTTGTTAATCCTTGTGGGTCCCTTCCAACTCAGAATATTCTGTGAAACCTGTGTAATCTATGACCTTTTCTTTGGCGCAATGCTCCCTTCCTTACTGGCTGTTAAGGGACTTTGGGGTGACTGGGAAACTAAATTAGACTGTGTGATAGCATTCCACACACAGTGTGCTTTAGCTTTTGGTAAGCCCTGAAATGGTCATGCAGTTAGACTAATGATCATTGTATGTCCCTTTGTACTGAACTATTCTATTCTATTCTATTCTATTCTATTCCCACGTAAAAACCCACTTGTGTTCTTTACATCTTATTGTAAGCTGTTGGAGTCATTTAAATGCAGCTTTAAACCCATGTTGGGGAAAGTGGGGAAGAAGGATCAAGCAAGAAAGATCAAGGAGATTGGAAGAAAGCCCAAGAAAAGTGAAATTCATAGAGGTGAAGAAGTAGGTCCATCTTCAGTCCATCGCTGTCTTTTTTATACAATCTTATGTGGTTTGGGGTGGTCTCTCTCTGTGTGTTTCACTGGACTAAGCAAGCCAAGACCCAGAGCTGGAACACTGCCCTAAAGCTCAGAGAACTATGCTGGAGACAAATTTAGTCCCTTTGACTTTGGTCCTGTGATTGTTAGATTAACTGGCTACCTGAGTTAAAGCATGATTCATTAGCACAGTTAAACGCTGAACTTTTTTATGTGTCTTTCACCTCAGTCACTAAATGCATCTGTAACAGAACCCAGAATACCTGCTTTGACATATGACACTGAACAGCCCAGGGACTTGATGACAGAGGTCGTATCTCTTGCCATCCTGACAATCCAGATTGCATAGGATGCTTTTTCTCTTCTCCTTAATGGTCTTGGGCTTAATCTTGGCCACCAAATGCTCTGCTGAAACTGAAAAATCTTGTGGGAATGAAAACAATCAGTGTGGAAATTCTGAACCCTCCATGGATTTAGTTGGCTGTTCCTGTGTTTTGAAATATTGTAAGCTTAATGGTTTTGCACTGTCTTGGAAAACACTGGTAAAAAATCAGATATCTAGCATTCACATCAATAACTTTGACATTAAAGCCGTATTTCAGGCTTTTACAAAGCATGTGGTTGTTGTATTAATTTATAGTGCACAGGAATCTGATATTAACAGACATTCATGCTCAACATTACCTTGCATGACATTTGTTTACAATGTTTTATTTTTGAATTTCTTCATTTTTCAGAGCAGCTGTGGCCTGACCTTAAATGTCACAGAAATGAGAAGCATCAGTTTTATGGTTTTTTGTGGTTTACTCTGGAAAATGGGATAGTGATGAGGACTAAATCAATTATTCAAAGCCAATCAAGTGCTTAAATGCTACGTTGGAATTTAATCAAGATAATAAACCTTGGAAATGTGCATGTTTCACTGAAAAATGGTACAGAAAGTCCTATTTCAGATAACCAAAAAGTTATCTTGGATTCTTTGTTTTATGACAAGATTCCTAGCACTGTTTATTTGTACTGAATCATCTTTTAATGCATGCATTCATGTGGTTTGAATACCATACTCCAAGTGCTTATCTAGTTCGTCATTCCTGTGCTGTTCAGATGGTGCCTCCCGTGGCCTTTGTTTCACACTGTGTCTGTACTACCAAGCTGCATACCAAAATGAAAAATAAAGCAAGAACTGTAAGTTGCCCACTTCTCCCTATTTCCTTGCCCCAGATAAAGTTTATCTGAAGCCTCTTGTTAACACATCAGCTATCCCAGGAACAGGTTTGCCTTTTCAAAGACTGATTGGTAGTAGTGAAGTGCAAGCCAATTTAAGATATTTTTGGATAGATGGATGTTAATTATAGGATTTCAAATTGCAGAAGGTGCTTTCTAAAATAATCGGATGAGTAGGTTTGTCTTATCTCACTTGATAAAACCTACAAATTTGGGGGGCTTTTTTAAATGTCAAAAAGGTCATAAGAAGGAAAAATTGCTTTTGCAATGATGAGACATGGGAATGTCAGTGGGAGCTTCTTAATTATTTTATTACGTGTTACTGTATTTCAACCCTGAGACTGAATTTAAACTGTATCGTGAAGTACACCTGAAATCAGGGACATCATTTTCCCTGACATCTGTGCTCCTGTTCGTCACTCTAAGTATGTTAATGAGGGAAAGTCTTGGTGGATCAGGCCAAGCACTTTGCCTTCTGAGCGACAGAGCCCTGGGTACTGTGAAAAGAGGCAGAGACAATACCATGCCCCAGCCACTCTTTCTGTGTCTCTGCAACGACAGTGGTTCAATCTGTTGTTGAAATGTAGGTGACTACCTGTGATTTGGTATGTTATTCTCCACTTAAAGAGGGTTTTGAGTCAGTATTCTGAGCTTCATGCTCTGGATATTGTAAATATCTCTTTACTAATAGTTCTATGTTAGTAAACTCATTGATATAAAGGTGCTGCTTAAGAGGAATAGAGCCTGTGCTTAAAGTCATGCACATTTTTAAAGTTTAGCTCATATTAGTTAGTAGCCACTGGTCAAAATGAAGCATTTTACCTCCAGACTCACTTCATAAAAACCCCCTAGGGAATTTATATTGCTGTGATTCTAGCTAGTAATTGGGCCTAACCATGCTCTTTTGTTCCACAGCAACATTATCTTCAGTAAAGTGGTGCACTGTCAAGAGAGCCTCGCATATCCTTCTTTAGAAGCTTTTAGTATGGTAGTCAAGGCTGTTTAACATTAGTCACATTTGCCCTTCTTATTTTATGGGACAAATTTAAACATTTAAGCATTCCGTAAATAGTAGTGTTATTTGATAATCATATAAAAGACAATAAAAGATTTTACATTTGTTTCCTTAACCATGTTCTAGGAGACAAGACCATTGTGATACTGAAATCTGTGAAAAAGTTTGCAGGTCATCTGTCAAACTTCATAAAATTCAGTTTCCTTCAGGAAAGAGGGCTGGGGAAGAATTTTTTAGAGGCAAGCTGATCTTGGGCCAGCTTTGTGCAAAAGCTAAAACTGTCAGTAGGACTTCAAATACAAAGTCAGTATTTTATTTTGCTTGTGAAGTTCATGAAACTAAAACATGTATTATGAAGTATAAGAGAACAGTTATGCCAAAAAGGTAAAAATGTGCAATCAATCACATAACTTACTGGCACTGCTGAGGGAGGTGAGACTGTCAGCCAAAGTGCAGAGAGCATGGTAAGTTAGTGCATGAAGTCAGGAGACTGTTTCTCCCATGGCATCCAAGTTTCTGTGCCACAATGAGCTCTGGGAAGAAAGCCAGGAAGATTATCTCAAGGGCACGCAGAAGGGCACCCAGCTTCTGCTGCCTTTGAAAATAAACCCTAAGTGCAGAAAACTCTTATGACAGAAACAGAACTAAAAGGCACTTTGTGATGGTTGAAAACAGAGCCTTCACACCTTCCTTCTCACTGCCTTCCTCTAGCAGCAACCAAAGCAAAGCATGGGCAGCAGTTTCCAGTGATGAACTTAAAAAAACCTGGATCACCACAGGCCTCTCACTAAATAAGTCACTGTTGTAAAAGGTTGCTTATCCTATCTACTGGGAGTTTTGTGAGGCATGCACACAAATAAATCTCTGTTCTTCAAGAGCAAAGGCCTAAATTGCCCCCAGTTGATGTGTCAATACCGTTTTTTTTTCTACTGTGCAACCCCTCAAGGACCACCATTAGCCCTTCAATACTGGAAAAACAGGTTCACTTATGCCACCCAACTGGGTAATTTCTCCTCTGCATACTTTGTAGAAGTGAAATATGCGATAAGCCGAACTAATTAATGTACCAGCTTCCTCATGTATTAGGGCTTCTGGCTTCTGCAGTCATTCCTCTGCAAATGCCTCAAAGGATTATCCTGGATTCAATATTCTGAACAAATAAACACCTACAAACTGGAATACATATTTCAGGTTTTAATTAAAAGGCCCTTTTTTGGATGGCAATATGTGTTTTATTATAATAAGCACATTCTCCCTTGAAAGCTTGCTTAAATTTTTCTTTTTTCTCTCTCTTTTTTTTTTCTTTCTGCTGCTCTGCATGTTGTTCTGTCTTGATGGGAGAATTTGAGTGTCTAACGAAAGATGAGAGAAATGGTGACTGTGATATCCAGTTGCAAACAGAATTGTCATCTCATACATCAGTTCAAAACAACTTTTCTTAGGGTACCTGAAAAGAGGTACAGACTATTACATATCTGCCAACAGTAAGGCTATGATGCATTCTTCTTTTTTAACCCCAGCTGGCAACTAAGTACCTCACAGCTGCTTGCTCACTCTTTCCCCTGCCCCTTCCCCAGTGGGGAAGAGAATTGGAAAAAAATGTTAAACCTCATGGGTTGAAATAAGAGCAGTTTCATAATTGAAACAAACAAACAAAAAGAATAATTCCTGTTATAATAATGATGATAATAACAACAATACCAATTACTGTGATGGAAAAGGGAGAGGCAGAGAGAGAGAAGAATAAAAACGAAGAGAAACAAGTGATGCACAATACAATTGCTCACCTCCCACTGACTGATGGGCAGACCTTTCCTAAGAAGTGATCAGTGGTTCCTGGCCAACTCTTCCCAGTTTATAACCTGGGCATGATGCTCTATGGTACAAAATATCCCTTTGGCCAGTTCCTGTCAACTGTCCTGGCCATGCTCCCTCCCACTTTCTTGTGCACCTGCTCACTGGAAATGGAAAACTGAACATGGGAAACTGAAAACTCTTTGATTTAGGGAAAGCACTACTTAGCAACAAGTAAAACGTCAGTGTGTTATCAACATTGTTCTCATAATAAACTGCACCAGCTACTCAGAAGAAAACGTACTCTGCCAGCTGAAACCAGGACAATTCTACTGATAGATTTGCTGCTGAACACTTTTATTGGGCAAGATGGTCTACAAATTACATTAACTAAGAGAATTCTACCATTTCTAGATCCTTATATATCTATGCCTACTTGCCCAGTAGTCCTTTGGATGGGAGTCACTGCCTCTAAGAAAGCTCGTTTGTGACTATTCTTTCTAGATGAAAATGGACAGTAATTGAAGACCACTGAAAACAGATTTAAGGATATATTGAACACCTTGCATTTGAAAGGAAAGCCCATATGAACCATAGTATTTCTTTCAAGTTCATGGAACTGAAAATTTGAGTAGTAAAGAAAAAAAAAGTATTAAAATGAAGACCTACAGTGGTGAGAAGGTTAAGGGAGGAAGGATTGCTAGGAAAACCAGATGTAAATTACATCTCACTGGCCTCCTTCTCAAGTGGCCCAGAGCATAGATGAAGGAGGTAATGCTTTGGAATCAGTATCTTCCCCCAAACCCCTCCTGCTGCTCTAACATAAGCTGGAGGAGGCATGAGTGATTTCAATGGTCCACTGCAAGGTTCCTTAAAAAAACACATGAGAGTGCTCAGCCTGTCTATTAGATAGTGATGCAAATAGTACAAACAGTGGGCAACAATTTTTATGTACTGTGATACAGACTCAGAGAAAAAAGGATTAAATTCCATACATCCTACTAATGGAATCCTTACTGCAAGGAGTCAGCCTAAAGGGTTAACCATTAGAAACAGAATTGTGGTGTACCAGAAGAAAAGGAAACGAATTTAGATTCGCCACACCACGTCAGCTCCTTCTGGATCATCAGTGGCATCCGGTATCTTGCAAACAGTAGTCTGCTGCTTGGAGAGAAGCACCTTGGCAGCCATAGAATTAAAGTACATATTTATTGCCTTCATTTGCAGAGATCAGGATGCAGCCAGAGGCATGAGATTAGCTGAGGCTTCTCCTGACTCCCCCATCTCTCAGCAGTACAGCAATTCCACTTCTTGTAAGGTGCACACACAGGGTAGGATTTGACCCTGTCAGGCTGGCACTTTGCTGACAGCTTACATGCTCTCCAAAGGAATACAGCTGCTCATTTGCTCTATATTTGCCAGTTATTAATTTTGAGCAGCCACTTTAGTCTCATGTTATGGGGCAGAGCCAGAGAGAAAAATGGCTCTTGTTAAGCAAAGTCATAGTTTTTTACACCAGTCATGATCATCTGCTTTGGCCTCTTGCACAAAACTTTGGGCAGAGTTTTAAGTCCACTTTTTGTGTGTCATATCTCCTTTATCTGCTTTGGAAAAGGACAAACTCCCTCTCACCCTCTCCTTGTTCCAGTCTAAGCATCCCTCACTTTTGCCAGTCCCCCAGATGACTTTCACTGGATCTGCTGTGAAAGCTTTGCCCAGGGCTGTATCATGTGGGTGCTGGGAGCCATACTGGGACAATGCTGGTGTGTGACAGCAGCAGGTGTGTCCCCCCAAGCCCAGCTCTGTCCCAGTTCTGCGTGCCCTCACAGGTGCACTCACCTTATCACCGCACACAATATGAAGGCTTGTGCCATCCAGCGTGTCCTTGGAAATCAAGACCAGATACTACTGAACCTGGCCTCTACTGGGAAGTGGTTGGCCACCTGGCTATTTCTGGTAATACCCAGCAAAGCCAGAAGCCAGGAAAATGAAAAACCTATTGGGTTTCTAAAGCTTGGAATAAAAATCTAGTCTTGGCAAAGCCAGTCATAAGCCAAGTCCGGCTGTCTCCTGGCAGCTTTGCAGTGACTTGTTTGCATCCTTCCCCAGCACCGATCATTTGTTACACATTCTTAGATGGTCTGTCTGTGTTACTTCATGGGATAATCCCTTCTTTATCTTCTCTTGGACCTTGTGTTGTTAACAACCCAGTCCTCCTTTTCAAAGTCTAAAATACTTCTGCCTACTTCCCTCCTAAGCTGTAAGTCAAATTAATCACTTTCCAGAGCTTATACCTCAGAAACTTGAATTCTTTCAAGTATTGCAATGGCCATTTTTTAAATCTCACCATAAAGAATTTGATCTCACACAATACAGGTACAGGGAAAAAAATGCTAAGCAGCAAATGAATACTGAGGGGATCTAATATTTCATTAATGAGAGCTGCTGAGCAGCTTCCAATTTGCTTCTACCTCCTGGCAAGAAAAAGGTCAAAACAAGGACATTTTTCATTCATCTACCTCACTTGAATGTTGAGCACCCTCAAGCTCATGGTATTTCTCAGTTATTCTCAGATTTTTCTGCTTTTCTGATGTAAGTATGTTAATTTCTCTTTTTTTAAAATTTATTTACTGCATAGCAGTAAAGTAAGGAAGTAAGGAAGACATCACATGAAGTTTGAGATGTTTCTTTGCTTGCAGCTGAGGTATAAAGTTCGTTAGTTTGGCCATGCTGGCTCAAACAAAATGTCCACTTAATCAGTGTGTTACCCTGCCTCCAACCATAGCCGATAACGAGTGCTGAGAGACAATGCAGAAGAAAAGGCCCACGCAGCATGCACAGTTGTCCTGCTGCCTATCTGTAGTTTAGAAAACCTCAAGAAAAATATTGAGGATTTATTTTTACTATTGTGAACAACAGTTCTGGATGGGTCTTTTTCCACACATATGGAGAAATAATGTTTTAACACCCAGCATTTAATGATTTAACTGACCAATATTTTTCACATCGGAAGCATCTTGTGAAAGTGAGTTCTGCAGCTGAAATACACATTGTGTGAAAAAGCATATCCTTCTGCCTCACCTAACTGCTGTATCCGGTAATTTCACATGGATTCTCTTGATTTGTATCTTTTAGAGTGGGACTAAACCCACTACTCTTCTATCCCACAACACCAAAGCTTTTTGAGACTGAAAAGCACAGTGGCTCATCGTTTCTAACCCCATGTTCCTTAACTCTTTCAAAATGACATGGTTTTCTTTAGGACTCTTCTTCAGGACACTGTACACATCCCCCTTTTCAGCTGAGATTACTCCGCTTTATCCTAGCTCCAGCCAGGAGCTCGGTACAGTCTAACAGGGTGTCCCCTTCCTGCATCCCAATGGAATGTTTTCTTTAAGGCTGGGATGTCACTGCCTCCGACCCTGGTCTCTCACCCTCTCAGCCATCACACTCTCAAAATACTCAGCTGCCTGATGATGACATCACAAGTAACATTTCAGCTATCATACTGTCTTTGCTTTGTCTGGATACAGCGTACACGTTTTTGAAAGGTACATTCCTATTTCTAACAGTTTTCTTTATTCAATAGTTTATCTGTGCTGAGCTATTTCTCATTTATTTGGTTGTATGTGTATTTTAAGCCTTCAACCATGTAATTTTAACGTTCTCTGTAGCACCACTGAAGCCCTTACCCCAATCTTTATAGAAAGCAGGCTTATGTTACTATTGTTCTCCTTTCAAAACAAAATGTGGTAGGCTTTGGCTTTTCCCTTTCAACAAAAATATTGAATTTTAAATGTTATAACCAGTATAACAGAGCATCTTGGTCATGGTTGCATCTTGAACTACCCAGGTTCAGCACTGAAGCACGATTTGCCTTTTTTTCTCTCATTAAATATCTAACAAAGTGCTAAAAGGAACCATCATCTCTGATATGTAAAATGTACTCCCACCACAGTTCTCCATTATGTGATTTATTCAGGCTTAATGGGACTAGCTGAAATCTTCCATTATTATTCTGTTTCCTGCTTTTACAGCCCCTGTGACTTTGTTTAGAGGTGAATGTCACCATCCTGGTCATGGTGCTGTTTATTATATCTGAATCCTCTGCTCTTTCCACTTGGGCAAGGAATATCAGGCCATCTAGTTTCTGTGATATTTAATGAAACAGTTAAGCTTTCTGACCCCATGCAGTATTTCTGTCTGCATTTGCAGTGTGTGTTCTTTTCTCTGTATTGTACCATAACAAAGGACCATTAAACTGCACAATTTTTCGTAACTGCTGTCAACACACACCACACTGTGGGTCAGCAAAGGTGAGTTACTGCCTGCAGCAACAAATCCCACAGTTGTTGAATCAAGCACAGAGAATCGTGCTGTCCAGCCCTTAGCCTCATATCTTACCTACATCTGACCTGGGGAGCGGCAGCTCTTTTTCCATCCATTCCACTAACACCAGCCAGGGGTGGCCAGAGCAGACATTGAAAGCTACTGAGTGTGTGCAGTGTGGTTACTATCGCAGCATCCTTTGGAAATACTGTTAGATGACACAGCAGATGGAGGGGTTGGAGGATGGAGTGGGGTATTTGTATCCTCTTTTCAAGGACAAGCTGATTTCCCCTGTAGAATGCCACTGATTAGGCTGGTGAAGGCAGAGCACACGGGTGGCTTGGCAGTGACTTTGGGAGCCTGAAGATCAAATTTCTGCAGTGTTGTGTGCACAGCGCAGAAGCTAGCTGCAGTCATTATGAATGGGAGCCTGAACCTAGCTGCTGGCTTCCCCAGAGCAAGTCACATCTCTGCCATGCCTACAGCAGCTGCTGCTTTTTGGCAAAGGTACAAATAGTAAACACAATCCCAGAGAGGTGCTAAAAGCAAAGAATCGATGGTTATTGCTGCTTCAGCTTGGGGAAAGGAGTAAACAGGCTGTAGTGTCAGATTTCTACAACTGCTCTTTCTCCCCAGGGGAATGAGCCTATCCACTGCTTGCCAGCTAAGCAGAGGTCAGTGCCATGCCAGTGGGTGTAGCTACCACTAGCAGACATGAAGAACAGTCCTGGTGTTTTGGTGGGATCTGTCTGAACTAAAGAAGTGGTTGTCATGGTTTAGCAATAAAAGCAGAGAACCACTATTATAGCTGATACAGATCCTCAAGTATTTTGGTTTCTTAACAGGAAAACAACACGGTTCAAACCTCCAGACAAATTATCAGTTAGGCTGAAAGGGCCAGTCTGTCCTTGCACAGTATTGGAGTTGCCACAGTGCCACACATTTCAGCTGCAGCATGAGCCATCCTCCAGTGCCCAGAACGCTGCTTTGTTCCTGGAGGTTGGTTTATGCCCAGAAAAAAGTGGGTTTGAAGTCTTTCAACCTTTATTTTAATTCTAATGTGATGGTAAGTGTGTCTTTTGCCAGTCTTTGATGTGTAATAATTTTTGCAGCTGAGCTTGGTTGCTGGCTGACAGGCCATCCTGGGGAGATGAACTGCAGGGGCTGCACATGCACCACCCAGAAGGGCTCCTTTGCCTCTTGCTTACTTGCTGCTTTGCTTTCAGGTGTTGTGACTAACAGTACTGGTTTCAACAGCCCTGGTGCTGAGGAGGAGCAAAATACAATCATGACATCCCCATGAATTTGCTCAGGTGCAGAGCTAGCTGGCTTGGCAGGGAAAAACACTTGCTTGAGGAGTCAGCTTGCTTCTTCTCTGCTCCTGCCTCGTCTGTAGGCACACCACAGAATGCACCCAGGGCGCTTCTTTACAGCAACGTTTGTCTTGTCAGCAGCAAGTGCGCTAAAGTTTGACGTGATCCCTGTCATTAAAAAAAAAAGAAAAAAAAGCCTCTCTACAGCTACTGTTAGATGTGGCGGCTGTGTTATGCCCACTTGACTATGCCCAACAGGGTTAGGCCATTATGAAGTGTGGTGTTGATTCTCTGTAATAAAATTATCCCTCTTCTGAGTCAATCCCATGGTGGGAGTGAAGCTTTTTTTATTTTTCTCTAAAAAGTATAAAAATCTGGGCCAGTCCATAAAAAAAAAAAAATTAAATTCAAACTATGGTACAAAGAAATCTAGAATTTGCTCAGATCTTCTCTGTTGTCTCTTAACTCAGGGGTTTTTTCCCATTTCCTTTTTCATCTCCTCCTGAAACAACTTTTTTTTTCTACTCTTACCAGTGCTGTCACACAGGAATTCTGCAAGCATCTGAAGGGATAGTACAGTGTGAAACACACTTAGACACACAGGAGCCTATTTTTAAAATGTATATTTTAGACTGCCCAGTGCAAGTGTTCTGTGTAAACTCCCATCTCTCATTGTGCAGAAATAACAGCATAGAGGAGAAATTTATAATGGCCACGTCCAAGGGCCTGAAGACACAGCTCATCCATGTGTCCCTCACTGCTCTTGTACCAGTCATCTGCTAACCCACAACCTCTCCACACAGCAACCTCTTGTTAATGTATCTTGCTTGTCAACAAAAGGAGAGGGTGGAGTGGGTTTTTGGCTAGGCTTTGGGTTTCCTTTTTGTTTGTTTGCTTGTTTGTGGGTTTTTCTTCATTTGTTTTCTGATAATCAGGAACGGTACAAAAAAGTGTCCTTTTATCTTTTTGCTCTTGCTATCAAGGTGGTTACACAGCCAGCTCTTCATGTCTGAATTTGCTTTTGTGAGCTAGCAACACCAGCATTTAGATCACCTGTGGTGTGGTGTGGCGTGATATGAAGGAGTCAAAAATCAGTCCCTCTCTCTTCATTTATGCCTCAGCAATCTCATTTATACGGAGCAGAGAGCTGGAATAGCAAGCATACTTCAGTGTGGCAGGTTGATTTATAAGGTGGTATAAACACACAGTGCCCCTCTGAGGCTGAAGATTAGTTTGGTTTGCTGCCCTACTTCCATTAGTGTTATGTCACTTGAGAGTTACTTAATCAGAACTCACTTTCATACCCAGATGTGCAGTCAGAGCTCACCTTCCCACTCCAGTGCCACCTGTCACTGGCTCAGGCACCCACCGGGCAGGGATGAAGGGATGGTGACCTGGGGTGACGCTGATTGCTGCACAGGCTGCCTGCAGAGCATGGGCCCTCACAAACCTAACCCCCTGAAAATGAACTTATTCATTCAGGTGGCCTCACTTGAATCCTACGTGTACAGCAAAGAGAGCCATCCTTCCAAAAACAACATTTTTTTCCTTGTATTTCAGTGTCCTGGCTGGTCCTGAGTGAAATTTTCCCCGTTGGGATCAGAGGACGGGCCATGGCTTTGACATCTAGCATGAACTGGGGTATAAATCTCCTCATCTCCTTGACGTTTTTGACTGTAACTGGTAAGATTTCTCTGTGTCCTTCCAAGCTGATATTCTCCTAGTGGGAAAAATAAATCTCTCCTATACAGACAACGTTGCTAAAATTGCAGCTGTGATACCCCAGGAGCCAGGATCTCTGTTTAGGTGTCGGTGTAACCTCACCATTCCCACCAAATCTTTCTGTGTTCGTGCCATTAACTTCAGCCTCACAGTGCTGGCTGTCAGACCACCTTGCACATCAACTCCACAGGCTGTGAAACTCAAGTTTTGGAGACACTGTTGCCTTAGTAGGCTGAAAATAAATAATGTTTAGGATTAAGTCCTGCATCTTCTGAAATTCAATGCAAGTTCTGTTCTAGATCAGACCACATCTTTTCTGATCAGACATTTTTAAACACAATTCCATTTAATTCATTCCTTTTCACAGGAATGTCTTGGCTTGGAGAAAATTTTCCTTAGAAAAAAATGTCTTTGTGAGGTAAAAGTCTTCCACATTTGAATGTGAGAAAGCGGACTACCATATAGTGACTTCTAATGTGATGATAATCAAAGGGGAAGGTTAAATGGTGATGCTAAAATTTATTGATTAGCAAATTTTTTTTCTGATTTTATATTATACAAGGCTTTGAAAAGTTTAGTTTTCAGTCTTATTGTGAGGATATATGTGCTGAAAATCAAAATATATAAGGGAGCAGAATTCCAGGTTTCCCTTAAGTCTAAATTACTCTCCACCAGAGGCAGACAATCAACTGATAAAAAGTCGAGGTTGTTTTCACCCCGTTAGATGTTTTTCGAGACAGATTTGAAAATTAGTGTGATCTGTTACTAAAATGGGCTTCACATTTGTGTTTTCTTTCCTAAAAAAAAACAAAAAAGAGAGAGAGAAATAAAAAACCAACATCCTCCATCCCAAGTACTAACTTGGAAAAATATGACAGGTAAACTTCACTGTGTTCACACTATCACTTTAATTGGATCAAGGGTCTTCTTCAGAAGGAAACCATCCAGTTGCTCCCACTCACTGCACTTTGGTTTGCATTGCAGAACTGCACTCCTGAACTGCACAAGCTTTTGGACAAAACCAAACGAGAAAATGCGTAATGCAGGCACTCCAGCTGCTAACACTTGCTCAGTCCTTTGACCAGACTTGGGTTACTCCTAAGGAAATGTCCCCAAAACCACCTAGTGCAGACCTCAGGTGCTCAGTGTCAGCTGTTTCCCTGTCCCCTCTTGTCATGCAGTGTTACTTGTTAATGTGCATCTTGTTGTTAGTTTGGTCTCAGTTTCAATCACTGTAAAGCTGCAGTAACTCCCTTGGCTTAACTGGGTCTAATCTGGATTTATGAAAGTGTAAGTACAAGAACATATACATTGCTTGTCTATGGCAGAAAGGCAGAATTGGGAATTCTATTGTCAAATGAATACACGTGGAGGTGACAGTGGCCAGCAGCATCTGCACTTAGGTGCTGATGCAGAGGTACCAGCTAGATTAGAAGATTCAGCTGCAGTTTTCAGGTCATGACACAACTGATAAATGTCTCAGCTGTCCAGGTTTACCTTAGCAGGGAAAAGGGTTAATGGGGCTGCAGAGTGCATCCCACAGCCCGAGGATCTACCTGCCCCTGCACTGTAGGCTCAGAAAACCACTAGTTCTTGGATGGCCCCATTAGGAGTCCGCTCTTGGATCACTTTCTGGCACAGCACCCATGACTCGCAGTGCAAATGCTGGGTACTGACAGGTGGGGAGGATTAGCTGGAGACAACTGTAACAGTGTGAAAAATGCTTGGATTTGCTCCAAGAAAGAATGTGCACCAAAACCAGACACAGGCAAAAATTCAAGGCATTCATGATCCCCACTGCCTTCCCACAAAGCAGTAACAATGGCTACTCACCATTTTCATCCAGAGTGACCACAAGCAAAATAAACCAATAGGTTCTTGCTAAATGAGGCAATATGGGTTCATCAATTTTCTTTCATAATGTGTATTAGAAAAAGCAAAGCCACTCCTCCTTTTCAAACTATGTGAGCTAGGAATAACAGCCTAGATTCTTTCTAGCTTCTCCTGTGCATTAGGGGCTGTATCCTATAAAACAGCACCAGGAAGAAAAATCCCGATATTTGAAAATTAAAAAAGATATGTTTTCTTCCTTTGTAGAGCTCATTGGCTTGTCCTGGGTGTGCTTCATTTACACAATAATGAGCCTAGCATCACTGGCTTTTGTTATCGTGTTTATACCAGAGACAAAAGGATGCTCTTTGGAGCAAATATCCATGGAACTAGCTAAACAGTAAGTACCAAACATGCAACGGCATCGCCCAGGTGCCAGAGGGACAAAGCCTTTCAGTGCCACATATTGAAAAAAAGGAAGCCATGTGGGAAAAATCTGATTCTCTCAAGGCTTGAGCTTGCACATGTTGATCTCAATAGCCAAGCAAACATTTTGTTGGTGCTGAAGGAAAGGTGGTTTTTCAGCACTCCTTTAAGGAACACCTGTGGCCAAGCCTGGATCCCCAGCACTTTTGCTGTCTGGTATTCCTGGATGGGAGGGCAACTCTGATCTTGCATTTAGGACTGTGTGTCTTGGGTTGCATGCAGAAAATGGGAAGGAGAGATCCTGTATCTCAAATTGGTTTGTCCTGGGTGTCATGTGAATTTTGATAGGTGTTGTAGATGGGCATTTTCTTGTGTCTTTACTGAGTGTTGTAGTCAGGTGAGGGTCAGTCTCTTCTCCCAAGCAACAAGTCACAGGACAAGAAGAAAAGGTCTTCAGTTGTGGCAGGGGAGGCTCAGATTGGATATTAGGAAAAATGTCTTTACTCAAAGGGTGGTTAAGGTGTTGGAGAAGGCTTCCCTGGGAAGTGGTGGAATAACCACTGCTGGAGCTGTTCAAAAATTATCTAGATCTGGTACATGGGAACATGGTCTTATGGTGAAGATAGCAGTGTTATGTTAACAGCTGGACTTGATGATTTTAGAGGCCTTTTTCCACCTAAACTATCCTACTAGTCTAGATACCTCTTTTTTGGTAGTAAAAGTAATTAATGTATGAACATCTTAGTGTCATTCTGTATTAGTATTTTTTAGATTACAGGGGAATATGTGCAACTCAGCCAGGCTTGAAGGAGGTTGTTTATGGACTAATTATGGACTAACCATTGTGCTGCCGCTGGCCCTCGGGCTGTCCCTCCCCCTCCCCTTAAGGCAGGGCACACATCCACGCCGCAGCCGGAGCCGCCGGAGCCGGCGGTGCGCGGGCGCTCGGGGCGGAGCGTGCGGCGGGGCCGCCCCCGCGCGGGCAACCGGGGAAGCGCCGGGAGCCGCCGGAGCATCCCGGGAGCCGCCGGAGCATCCCGGGAGCCGCCGGAGCATCCCGAGGCCCGGACGCTGGGGTGGCTCCGGGGTGCGCTCCGCCGTCCTGCCGGGCTCCTCCGCTGTCAGTGGCAGGTGTGAGCCGCAGGGAGAGCGCTCTGCCGGCTGCATGCAGTGGCCAACCTGTGCGGGGTTTTGTGCTTCTGCAGGAAATACGTGAGGACGCCCTTGTGCGCGGTGAGACAGCGCAGAGAGAAACTGGTGCCGGTGCAACTTGCCAAGAGAGAGAAAGAGCAGCTCTACTAGACACGGGGCAAGCAAAGCAACCTTCACCAAAAGACTGATAAAAAAAAGGAAAATGTTCTGTGATGCTCACACTCTGATGGGACACACGGTATCATTATTATAAACGAGATATTATCTCTTTTATTTCTTGGTAGAACGTCTCTCAGTGGCAGTTTACAGCCAACATTAAAGATTGTTATAGTTTGTAACTAACTGGAAATCTAGGCTCTGCCTGTTTCAAACCAGCATCCCTCACGTCCCCTGAGGTCACTCACCTCTTACATACAGAAGGTGAATGGAAATTGGAATATCGCACACAATTCTCGTATCCATATTCAAAAAGAGTTCAGTCTGGAAGAAGTGCAAAGAACTGGGGTGCCAAGGAGAAGAAAGAGTCTCATAGGAGGAGCCTACCAAAGACAGGTCTGTGTAGGCTAGCAAAAATGGGTCTGAAAAGGGTTAACAACTCTCTGTTGGTAAGTTAGGGGAGACAGTGCTGTGGAACAGAAAATGGACAACTATGGAATGTAAACGATGACATTTGTGCAGAACTACTGGATATGAACTTTTTATAAATTAATTTAGGATTCAGCTTAACAAGATTTGGAAAAGGATCTTGTTCAGCTAAACTTAGTTATTTATAATGCAAAGCACAGTCAACTTGTAAGAGGAATTTTACATACATTTTCTCAGTAGGGCCAGGATTCATTGACCTAGAAAATACTCCTCAGAAAACATAGTCAAATTGTTTAATGTGGGACATTAAATGCTTCACTCTCTACAACTACCTGAAAGGAGGGGGTAGCCAGGCCAGGGTGAGCCTCTTCTCCCAGGCAATCAGTGACAGGATGAGAGGAAACAGCCTCAAGTTGCACCGGGGGAGGTTCAGGCTGGGTATCTGGAAGAATTTTTTCACTGAAAGGGCAGTTAAGCATTGGAATGGGCTGCCCAGGGAGGTGGTGAAGTCATAATCTCTGGAAGTGTTCAAGAAACTACTGGATGTGGCACTCAGTGCTATGGTTTAGTTGGCATGGTGGTGTTTAGTCAAAGGCTGGACTCAATGACGTTGGAGCTCATTTCCAACCTTCGTGATTCTATGATTTGCATAATCAATTAATCCAAACTGATGATGGCCTTACAGAAGAGGAGAGAAGATTTCTTTGGCCTCTCAGTTCCAGGAAAGTTGGAAACTGAAAGTACCAGAGTTGATGCCAAAATAATTTTATTTCTCAACACAGGGCACATTAGACTTTGACTTTTGGACTCAGAAAGTGAGAATTGTGTGGTACATGGCAGCACACAGGGAGTTCAGGAACTGTAATCACGGCAGATCGTAAATTACGTCCAATTCTTGGTTATTGCTTAGCAAGTGTATCCTGAAGTACTCAACAAGCTTCTACAAAGGGTTATCCATATGGCTCCCATAAAAGAACATTGGTCTTTTTTTTTCTTAGTGGGTTAATAGATGTTGTTAGAGTGATCAGTAGATAAATATTTATTAATGAATAAATAAATGGTTCCTTGTTTAAAGAAAAAAAAACAACAAATCATGCTTTAAAAGCATGTTTACTGTCTGTGTAGCCACAAAGTGGAATGTCTTCCAGCATTTCATTGAGCAGCAAGACTGACACAGCCAGCTGGAGTGCAGATACTACTCTGAACTAAGCACATGATCCCACTTTATTTGCTGTCTCATAGCATTAAAACCACCTGACTGTGTTCTGCGCTGAAGGAACAGTGACTTACTGACACAGATAAAGTTTTACTTCTGAGCAAAGCAGATCAGTTCTGATCAGATTCTCATGTGGTGGCACTTCTAGATACTGACATCACAAATTTATATGAGCAAGTCTAATCAAGACAGTGAGCTCCTATTCAAAACCCGAAAACAAACTGTTGAAGCCAAGGCCATTATTTGCCAGAAGTCACTGAAAATTTAGCTACCTCAGGATGGAAGCGTTAATTTTATAGCATCAATGTCTATGAAAATCTCTTCAACTGCTTCATGTTTATGCTGGAGGATGGTTATCAGTATCATGCATTCTAGTGAGTCAGCTTCAGAATGAGAAATATTAACGTGACTCTGGGTAGTCTTCCAAACATGCTGTCAACATCATTCTTATACTAACACATGCCTGGGATTAAATTCAGTAATTTTTAGACTACTGTATATTAAGTAAGACTATATTGCAGGAAATTAATCCATTTCCTGATCCTGGACTTTACCAGGTAGTGGACTATTTGCGTTTCCTTTAACGCCCCCATTTGCTCTGGCTGGTACTGTTTTCTGATAGCTGCCTCTAGATAGCAGATGTTAGCACGTACAATCCAAGTCTGTACTGGCTTTTAATTTCTATTACATTGTATTTAGTGAAGGGAGCTTCTGCAAAATCTTTCTCAGCATTGCAGCTTCCCAAACAAACCTCTGCTGTAATAGACTTTCTTAATGTTCTTACAAAAATAAATTTAACTCAGAACATACCATAGAAATTGTCTCCCCAATTTACAGGTTTTGGGATCATTGCAAGCTCTTCTAAACTTTTCCTATTCATACCTGTTTAGTGCAGAAACAAATAAATAAAAAAGCCATATTCCTGAAGAAGGGATAGTTTCAATACAGGTTTTACTGACGAGACACTAATAGACCTTCAGGTAACTCCTAAAAGTGATGAGGCTGTAGTCAAAGACTTTTAAAAATCATTATAGCTACAGTCTTAATTGTAGTCCTACAGACTTTGCCTTATATAGCCCTATAAATGGAGCCATAATTGTACAGGTCTTTTATAACAAAGCCTGCACATCCGATGACACAGAGCTGGCACTCACCATCTCATCAACTATGAAAATACAAGGGAAGAAAAGGGACACGTCTTACAAATCACATCCCTGGATCTCTGAAGCGCTCCACAAAGAAATTTGTCTCAGATCTAAAATTATTCAGTATCTTCATCAATGGACTGGATTACAGAACAGAATATGCATGTTAAATATGCAGGCAACACTAAGCTGGGAAAGACTGGGTTGGAATTCAGAACTTCGCAAATCTGTGAAAAAAGCAGGATACAATTTTGAAAACGTAAGCACAAATTTCTCTGGTAACACTAATTGCAAGTCAGAGAATGATAAAATGGTGCTAGGAACTGCAGGAAAAATTCCAGTAGCTGTGACAACCCACAAGCCAGCAATGAGTCATAGTTATCAATCTACTGCCCTTAGTAGGGTGTATAAATAGAACCCAACCCTTCTCTCTAAAGAATGTGAAATAAACTTCTTATGGCACTGGCAGTGCTAGAGCTGAGCACTGTGGGGAGTTTTACATGGGATCCACATGGAGAAACCAGGGACAGATGAATATGGCCATTGAGGAAGAGATTGATAGGTAAGTTTCTCCAAAGCACCGCTCCCCACACCGGAGGCGAGGCCCTCACTCTGGGACACGCTGTCTGGCCTGGATCTCCTACTGAGGCTGCAGGAGTTGGTAGCGAGAGCCTGGGTGGAGGCAGCACAACACGGCAAAGGAACAAACGCTAGCTGGTGATGATGGGAAAGGGGTGGGTGTGTGTGTACACACAGAAGTAGAAAGCATCAGCAGCAAGGCCTATTCCAGACTGAGGAGGGGACCTACCTATCTAGAGCAGTAGGAAATGGAGTGATATCCCTGAACATAAGCATACACCACCAGATGCCCTTCATCATCAGAGGTTTTAAAATGTGGTTTTCACATTTTGAGGTTCCCTTGGAGCTAGGACAGGTGGGCACACATTTCAAGGGCTCTTTTATTTGCTATTATTCTCTTCACAACTACCCTGCAAGTTTGGTAGTGTGCTTTTTGGCACTGTTAGGGATTGTTACAAAGGCGTCAAACTGCTAGCATGGATCTAGGCAGCACTTCAAAAGAATCGGTGCCCATTTTAGTACATTGCAGCTCATTATTAGCTTTCAATTTTGTTCTAAGAGATAGATTTCACACTACGTGACAGTGCTAACAAAGCAAAATGTTCCTCTTTCTCCACAGATAAATTTAGGAGACACATTTTCTTCATAAAAGCTCCAGATATTCACTGGTAGCACTCAAGGGCTTTGGAATTTGATTTGAAGAGGCAAGCCTAATCTATGACAGCTATTGTAGTTATAATGGCCAAATCCTCGTTCATCAGTTTAGGACTACACTTTGTCCCTCAAAACCCATTACAATTTTTTTCATTGTTCAAATACCTTCTGCTTTTTCTTTTTAAAATTGTAATAATAATAACTAGTGTTCCCTAATGGTGGTTTGTTCATTGCTCTGACTATGCACAAAATCCTTTATACGTCAGGAGTGCCAAGGTCCACATTATTTGATACAAACTGGAAAACTTACATATAGCAAGCTTTTCCCTGCTTGCTTTCTGAATTCCCTGACTGTTGAACTCAACTTCCTAATTTCATGGTTATAAGCCCTCTTATAAGCTCAAGAAGTGGGCCCATGGGAATCTCATATGGTTTAGGAATTCCAAGTGCAGGGTGTTGCACCTGGGTTAGGGCAAACCCCAGTACCAACACAGGCTGGGGATGAACAGATGGAGAGCAGCCCTGCCCAGAAGGACTTGGGGTGCTGGTGGATGAGAGGCTGGACATGACCCAACCACGTGCACTCGGATCCCAGAGAGCCAATTGTATCATGGGCTGTCTCAAAAGCAGCATGGCCACCAGGGTGAGGGAGGGGATTCTGCACCTCTGCTCTGGTGAGACCCCACCTGGAGTGCTGCACCCAGCTCTGGAGTCCCCAGCACAGGAAGGACATGGACCTGCTGGACTGAGTCGAGGAGGACACCAAGATGATTAGAGAGATGGAACACCTCTCCTACAAGGAAAAGCTGGGAATTGGAATTGTTCAGCTGGAAAAGAGAAGACCTAATTGCGACCTGCCAGTACATGAAGGTAGCCTATTAGAAAGATGGACTTTTTACAAGGGCATGTAGTGACAGGACAAGGAAGAACAGCTTTACACTAAAAGAGGGAATGTTTAGATTAGGTATAAGGAAGAAATTCTTTACTGTGAGGATGGTGAGGCACTGGAATGGGTTGCCCAGAGTTGTGGATGCCCCATTCTGGGATGTGTTCAAGGCCAGGTTGGATGGGGCTCTGAGCAACCTTGTCTACTTCAAGGTTTCCAAGCCCATGGCAGGGGGCTGGACCTAGATGATCTTGCAGATCCCTTCCAACCCAAACCATTTTCTGATTCTGACACCTACATGGAATTCAAAAAGGCTTTTATGAACATACCACTTATGACTTATGGCAAAGTTTTGTTTCTTTCTTTTTGTTCTGAGGGGTTGGGTGAAGCACTTCCCATACTACTCCTTCCTTTGCATACTTTCTGCACAAAATCACTACTGACAGCCCCAAGCTCTATACCACCCCCTCAGGCAGATTAAATCCATCACGCCAGGCATTTGCTTCCTCCAGATGTTCTTCCACCTTTCTTTTGAAGCTGTGATTTCTGGTACAGTAACAGCTCAGTTTACTATCTTTAGCACCCACTAGGACTGTACATTACCTGCAGCATGCAAGAGAAGTGTTACATTTTCTTCAGTGAGATAGGGAAAAAAGACATACATACATTTATACATATTTATTGTATCTTTTTAAAAGTAGCATTTGCAGTTACTTTTAAGCATTCACCTCTCTTCTGCTTCAAATGTGCACTTATTGAGAGAAACACCTACTGGCTTCCAAGTCCAAGATTAATACCAATGATAATACATGCCAGAATCAAGCTTCATTGCTTGTTGGCAGCTCCTGTCATCAAAACAGTATACAGTAAGACGAGTGTAGAAAAGGTCTGTGTTAATCATTCAGCAATAGGCTGGGGCTGGATTAGTGACCACAACATCATCTCCAGTTGAAGCACAACAATTTTCCTGAAGTTCACATTTAATTTTTTTTCTTTTGCATCGAGTAGGTGGACAAGGCAGTTGTTTTTTCTACAGTAGCTTCATAAGTTGATAAGGTAATTAAGCTATTAGAAAGCATCCAAGGGAGGGCCACGAGGATGGTGAAGGGTCTGGAGGGCAAGCTTTATGAGGAGGGGCTGAGGTCACTCGGTTTGTTCAGCTTGGAGAAGAGGAGACTGAGGGGAGACCTCATTGTGGTCTTCAACATCCTCACGAGGGGAAGCAGAAGGGCAGGTACCGATCTCTTCACTCTCGTGACCAGTGACAGGACTCGAGGAAACAGCATGAAGCTGAGTCCGAGGAAGTTTAGTACAGATATTAGGAAAAAGTTTTTCACTCAGAGAGTGGATGGGCACTGGAACAGGTTCCCCAGGGAAGTGGTGACAGCACCAAGCCTGTCTGAGTTCAAGAAGCGTTTGGACAATGCTCTCAGGCACATGGTGTGACTCTTGGGGTGTCCTGTGCAGGGCCAGGAGCTGGACTCGGTGATCCTGATGGGTCCCTTCCAACTCAGCATATTCTACGATTCATCCATAGGAAAACACTTGCTGTAGAACTTTCTATTTAGAAATGTCTTCTCTTCGTGTAACAGCAAGAAAATACTTGAAGTCTAGCATGTAGTTAAGAGAACTGGGAACAAACCAAATTTCATCCTTGGATAAACATATGTAAATGCTATAGATTTCAATCTAGCCCACGCACAAAGTTTTACACATACTACAAACAGAAACAGAAGGTATCAGCAAAAGACTATTCTTACATTGCTTCAAATTAATTTGCAACTATACAATTTTAATTGTAATATAAAAAGGGAAGTAATATAACAGAACAGGTATGAAGAGAAATATTTTCCAAACTTTTATTTGTGCACATTCATCAGGTGAAAAAGATAACTTTTACAGCTTCTTTGGTGCCCAATATTCAGCATACAAAAATGTAAAAGACTATTCACAAATAAAACACAAGCTCAAGCTAAAAAAAAAAAAAAAGTCTTAAAGGTAGTGCACATCGTGACAGCTTTGCTTATGAATACACAGAAATTACTGCAAAAATAAATAGAACGTCTTTTTAAAAGCAGCAATTTCATATCTTGTAAACTTCTGTTTTTACAATACAGCACTGTTAAGAGTAAAATCCAAAAGAACTGGAGTCTATACTGTGGCCATGAGCAAGTAAAAGAGTCTGTATTCCTCTGCTATGGTTGGTCCAGTTTTCCTTTTTGCTTTTAGTCCAATGTGCAGCAGTCTCTGAAGGTGCTCGGTTAGGGAACCTAACCATCAAGTGGTGAATTACAAAATTTATTTCCTGCTTTCAAACACGAATGGATAAATCTGTTCCACAGCACTGGCAACAGCCTTTACGTTTGGCCCTGAGACATAGTTTAAAAAAAAAAAAAAGGCAGTAGGAAGAGAAAAATCAGAGAATTAGAAATTAAAACAACAACAGTATCTTTAAAAAAACCTTAATATTATTAGCAATCACAACTTCATACCATAGACAATAATAATTTCTCCCCCATTTCTCCTAACTTAAGAAAGTTTTTCTCTGACCACTTTTCATGTGAAAGTCTTTTCTTGTGACTAAATCTGCAAGATATTCTACATTGATCAATGGACTGACTACAAATAAATAATACTGTCATTTAATTTCATAACAACTTGGCTGATTTTCAATTTACTGGCTTAAACAGCCCAGAGAAGAGGCTGAGTGCAGAGGTAAAAGAAGTTCTTTTACTTATGTGAATCTTCTAGGAATTTGTATTTCTTCAAGCCTAGCCATTTTTAGCTCTTGCTTTAAAAATCTACCAACAAAAAGCTACTGTTAAACAGTGCTGGATTTAAAAGAAGTTCATTTCAAGCAAGGTTATTTTAGGTTTGAAAATGATAGACTATTACTTTCTATCCTGGGTTTTGCAAATAGCTTCATCATTGATCTCAGGACAAAACCTGCAAGCCAGGGAATGATTTTATTGTCTCAGGATGAAGCATATGAATGTTATCTAACATGATTTATGAGCATCCAGGCAAAGAAAAGGAAAAACGACCTAGCAATGCTTTCTGGTGGTACTAGACCACTTTACGCAATGAAAAATTAAGACTGCAAATAAGTGAGCAGTAACATGCCAGAAGATATTAACTCTGGATAGAAGCTTGTGATGCAGATAAAGGAGAACAGTAATTTCTCACATGCTTTGATGAGTGCGAACTCAGGGTTTTTGGAACCCCACTTTAGACTTCAAAAGTTTCTTCCAAGTATAGAGAACTGTTCAAAATGACTCCCAAAACCAGTAACTTAAGCATAAGTTACTTGAGTAATTATTGTTTTACATGCTCAGTCAGAAAGCAAATGGACGAGAATAGGATTCTTCCTGTGTTTTCCAAGTGGTCGAGTGAAGCACTCAGCGAAAACAAGCCTGGTGAAAGATACCTGTCTTCTGGGTAGATACTGCACCCTCCTTAAATTTGGCTGCTATTAGAAATGAAGGTTCTCAAGAAAGCCTTCTAAAAGTGAGAATATGAGTAGGCAAATAGTTCCAGCAAAAAAGTGCTACTCTCTGTAAGGCTGAAGAGTTGTGAAAACTGGATCATCATTCTATGGCATATAAGAGAAGGAAAAAAACGAATGAAACAAAACAAACCTCCTAAACCATCCCCTCATTGCTCATTTTGGAGCAAAAGAAATAGTATTTCTATCTATTACATGCCAGTGATTTTTAGTAGCTTTTACCAATGTAACCTAATCTTTTTATACTTTTCCCACTAAAAGAACCCACCTTCCTGGGTTTTTTGTAACATTTCTAATTACATATCTCAAACAAAATTCTCTGAGTCAGAGGTATTATAAGTACTAGTACTACAGAAATATGAATCTTTAAAAGAAACTTCATCTGAATGCACTTGAGAAGGAGTGCAGTAAGGCTGAAAAGTAATTTAAAACATTTTTAGAATAAGAAGTGTAAGACCCTGTACATTTTTTTTGTCTAGAAGAGAGGCAAAACAGAAGCCTACAAAATCAACAGAGGTCTGAGATATTTCAAACTCGCTGCACTATAAGGATGCAAAACTTTTATGTTTACCATATTTACCTTCATATCTGAAAGGAAAATTCTGAAAATATGAAAGTGATTTTGTAAGTAATGAAGTAATAAGAATCTTAAAGAGAAGCTGAATCTCATTAGGAGGCTGACAAGACATGCTGACAGCTTTTTATTACTGCAGTGATACTAAGGCTTCTTATTTATTTTAAATTTAGTTTCTAGTTCTGGCTAGACCAGTTGCACTGTTCAGAACACATACTGCAATGCTGAAATATTTTTTAGCCCTTTATTTTTAGATTACTAAATCTGATGGAAGTTTGTCTTCTTTAGAAAACACTGCTTCCAATATTTTGCGGGAAATGTTCCGCATAAACCTACATATTTGTTAAGGAATTAAGATGTGAAAATAAAAAAAAACCCTTACCCAGCTTCTGAACCAGTAGCTGAGCTCTAACAACTGCAAGACATAATTCCTGCTAAAGTGATACACAATTATTTTTTTGGTTCTGTAGTATTTTAACATGTATTCTCTGAAAAACCTGACTTCTTGTACCTGGACACTGATGGAGGACACCTCACAAGCAAACAGGAAAGAGAATGAAAAATGAAAACGATGAAGAGAGAGGAAAAAAATGGCATGGCCTCTCCAAGACCCAGGACAATCATGTCTCAGATTACATGGGAAAAATCACTGATGCCTGTGATTCAGTGGTGGTTCTCTCAGCTGAGCTTTAACAGAAGAGAGCACAAGTCTGAAGAGCTGCAAACATTGGTCAACTTCATTTATGACAAATTGCTAAGCTCTCCTATGAGTTTCCACAAATCTCCAGTTTGGAAATATGTATTTATGAAAGGGATGTTAATGCTAAATGCAGTGTAGTTAACAGCACTACAAAAGGAAGAAAAAAGGAAAAATATTCAAATTTGGTTTCATAAAAGAACCAGACTGTGTACATTCAGTCTAACTAATTTTCTGAACCTACCAATAATAACACTTTCTCTACAACTCTTCGGGCACTTTCACTCAAAAACAAACTAGGTGCTAGCACTGGGAAACTACATCTTTTCAGCATTATCTTTTGACTGTTTTAAACATCTTGCTTTCCCAAACCTACTGGCTCTAAAGTTAAATATTCCCAACAGGTTAAATACTTATTTTTTGACATTAAAATACCTGTAACTGTGATACTGCCTGTGGAAAAAATCTGTAAGGTAGCTCTGAGAGATTTTATTCTGTAACACACGGCAGGATGAAGTTCTGGTTCATAACTAGAAAACAAAATGAAAAGTAAAAAAGAGAGACCTAGAACTGAAAAATAAAAGCTTAAGAAGCATATCAGGACGAAAATTCTTTAAAATCCTACCGTACCTCGCATGAGGTCTGTTATTCTTCGTAAATTCTGGCAATCTGATCTCAAAGGGCATGTTGCACACTGCTAAAACATTCACCACTTTAAAATCTGTGAAAATTACCTTTTCAAAAGAGAGGAAAAAAAGACATTAAAAATTTACTTTACAGCAAGTCAGATGTATGGGTTGCAGAAAAAAAAAAGACAATGCTTCTACTTTGGATATTTTGATGAGTCAAAATTAAAACCTTGAGACTGATGCCTTTCTAACAGGCGTCAAAACAGTACTTAGTGGACTCAGATCATTTACATTATCCTTCTGTGGTGGAGTAACTGCTGAACTAGATACCTCACAGTTGTATCATGGTCACTACAGCAGTATGGTTGTAGTGCAGTTTAAGAATGAGACACAGAAGCAACTCAAACTGCTGTACTAAACACCTCCCCACTGAAAAGAAACTAAATTTAACAGCTCATGGAACATCAAAGTAAGCAGAGAAAAAGCTTAAATATTGTTGCAAACTTCTTTAACGCCTTGTTGCTATACACCATTTTTATTAAAGCTAAGAGTAAGACAAAAGGTGACAGCTGTTTTGCTTTAAATGTCCAGTGGCCAGTAAAGCAAACTTTCTACTCTGTAACTTTCTGAAACCCAACTCAAACTATTTGCTTTCAGTTATTCTTTACCATGGACATTTTAGATGATGACAAAATAGCCAACAGACAACTGCTATACAAAGAAACCGCACTGCTGAGAGGTCAGTGTTGGCAGTGTCACTGGGGAAATTTTTACTCATTTTCTGAGATTGCCTAAACTTTAAATGGCCATTCTTCTTCAGTCTATACTTTTTAGAAAGATATTTAGAAAGAAGCAACTTAGCCTTAGATCAAGTTAACCTTCAAAATACAAACTGCTCACTTTATGATAAAACTTGGTGTGTCCACCCTGGAAGCACTGTGCACCTCACTGACTTAACGTTCCATTCCAACTTTAGGAAGCTGGGTCCAAAGTACACATTTGTGACAGTAAGAGCATCACACTAATGCTGGGGTCTGATGCAGCATTACCAGCATAGCCTGCCACCACTGCCTTTATGTAATACCATCAAAAGGAGTCTCTCCCTGAAAACAACAGTTACTGTGTCTATTTAATTGTCTGTCCCCAAACTGAACCTGTGTGTAAACAGCACAACAGACTATCAGGAAGTTTTAGAGTTACCAAATCGTGTCATTTTAAGTCGTTCATGTTGCTGTTTTTCAACCCTTACTGTGCAATGCAAGTGGTGCTCCTGACTAGTAATGTTCATCCAAGCCCAGATAAAAGAGGGTGTTTTCTGTCCTAAGTATTTTATTTGGCTTATTTCCAGCTGTGCGACATGACAGTGCAGAAACACTTTTTCCCCTCCCTCTTTAAGAGGCTCACACTTGCACTTATTAAGATGGAAACGTATCTGCTATTCCACCAGAAATGAGTGAAAATTATGTTCAAATGACAGTAAAGTTTCAGTACTTTTTCCAAATAAATCTTTTGAGATACTGTAAATTCTATCTAAGAAACATTTGTGGGTGATTCATATATTAAACCAAATTTGTTGTTCATTATCCAGTGAAGAAGCACTACTCTGAGCTGCCAAACCAAACTGAAATCTACAAAACAAAACAGCTTCTCTTTAACCAGCATCTGGAAAACGTATGCTGACACAAAAGGGGCATCTGAGTGAAAACACGCTTACTGCTAAACTGTTATGCTCCCTCTTCTTTGTTTCTTTCTAAAAAATGAACTAGCAGCATTGCTTGAGTCATGCAAGTCCTTTTACATCAGAATTACCTGAAAACCTAGTTTCTGTAGACTACGAGCTAATCGTCTGGCACCAAATTTAGCTTCCTCTTCACTAGAAAGGAGAAAGAAAAGAATCTAGCATTAACAGAAATAGAGTAAACAGCTGTACATACACACACCACAATAGGTACTCAGACTACAAAATGAATCATTATATAATGTAGCACATCAGCCATGATCTCATGGACAGCCTTCCCTTTATCTGACTGTGTTACATTTTAACTAGACAGACATTCAAATGGAGTCCTTCATGCCCCGTTTGAAGAATATCTTGGTACTTGGCTCCAGCTGAAGTGAGACATGTTTTGGTCATACATGATTTTAAGTACCCTTAATGGATAAATAAGATCATGGGTAGTTTGGAGTTAACATCCTGAACAATCCTCTTTCATTTTGGAACAGAGATCATACACAGAAAGTATGCAAATTTACTGTTGTACCTTACCTTATCCTTACTTCAAAATGCAGACACGTCTTAAAGGAATTCAGCTGTTAAGAGTTAAGTGAGTCTCAGATGCATTTGAACTGAGAGTCTGCTTTTGCTTCTTTCCAGTCCCTCAACACTATAAAACTTGATTAAATTCAGGTGGGGTTTTGTGAAAAAATAAGTGATATCCTCAAGAAAGGTCATCCCTTCCCAAGTCTCAACTTCTAGGTAAATACACAGAATTCTTAAAGACTTCCCAAATCTCTTTAGGATATTCTTAATAAGGCAGTTTTCCCTGCTGCTCTCCCAAGAAGGCTAAACTGATATTGTTTAAGATTTCAACACTATCTGAGGCAGACACTTCACGCAGAAAACTTCCTCCCAAATACGTAGCTTGACAGGGATCTTCATGTGATCCAGTGTGAGCAAATCTAACCAGTGGCAAGTACCACCTCTTCTACATTTACAATGTTGTATTTTAAAATACATAAGGATCTAGAGCTAAAGAAAGAATCGTCATGAACTCACCTTGTGGCTCCTGTGCAAATAACTTTTCCTGAGGACCAAATTGTGGCCGTAATCCTAGGTTTCCTAAGCTTCATTAAAACCTTCTAAAAAAGAAAAGTGGAAAAATTGGAAATTAGCAGTAATTCAATTTCATACTGGAAAAAAAATTATCTGTTACCCAAATCAACTAAAGTTACACTAAAACTTCCTTTATTTCGGATAGTCTTGAACTGCTCCTTTATCTCTTTCAGTAATTAAAAAACCCTAGATCCTGAGAAGAGCAAAATAAGCATGAAATGTATCAGCCAATGATTTGGTGTACACAAAATAGATTAAATTAAGATATTTTTCACTGAATAAAAAGCTGAAAACTACGAGCACCATGCTGAGTTTTTTTCTTATTACAGTGAGTTGGCATTGCTGACTCCATATCAAGATATATTTTCTTGACACAGACATCAAATTTTGGGAGGCAAACCAGACCCTGAGGTGTAAGAGGCCTCATCCCAATATTCACCTCACTACATGCTGTTTCCTGAGACAGCATTTCATCACTCCCATTACTGCACATGTAGTGTATTACTGACTAAATACCTACCACAAGAGAAATAGAGAAATAAAATTCTGCTTTTCTCTATCTGCCATACACAGGTATCAGGCAGAAGAATGTTTAGCTTAAGGAACATTTCTAAAAACAGATAATTGAGGTATGCTGAATCTCTTACCCCAACATCACGCTTGTATATCACATTTGCTCCCTCTAATGCAATCTTCCTCAAGTTTAAATGACATCTTGTTCTAAAAACACACACTACATTTGTGATTAAAATGTCCAGTGCAACATCACTGTCCGCATCCATTGGGGTGATTTACAACTCAATTTTCCCACCAGCTCACCACGAAGATCACATCCTGAGAAGCAAAAATGATAAAATTAAACATACCAATAGCAATCTGCCTATTAATGCCACTGTATACATTTGCCCCTTAAAAGAGACAAGAAGCAGAAGTGACTACACTGACTCACTTAACAGTGTGAGGGGAGGGCGAGTGTCTACATCCTTTGTGCTAGAAAATAGGAGGTAACTTGTTCAAAGCCATGTTGCCAGACTTAATAGAAATGAAATGCATATACATATATATGTAAAAGAATATTTTAAATTGCCAGTTAAATATGTTACAATTCTTACCAAGTATATTAGGACACTGTAAAGATTACTGAAACTTCTTCCATAGCTCCAGTGGATAATCTTGCCTCAGCTCATTTGAGGATGTCATTAGACACCTCAGGAAAATGCACTTCTCTGACTGAAGTTGATAATTCTGAACAGTTTGACATTTGTGTTGGAATGGATGAGCCTACAAATAACTTTGAACTAACACAGGTTACACAAACTGCAGTCTGTAGACAGCCTACTGCCACAGCTTTCCCATCTTCATCCAGCACTCTTGGCCTATCTTTCCCAATAATAGCTTAAAGCAAACTATACAAAATGGTGGCAGCAACAAGCCTGGGCTGACCCTCTGCACTGCCCATAGGAAAGCATTGTCTGTGCAGAGAGAAATCGAGTGTTTCTGAGGAAAAGCACGGGTAACTGAAGGCACAGGATGGCCACCCAGTACATGTACTGCAAAGCTAAGGCACCCAGGAAGCATCCAGGCTGCCCATGCACATCAAAGGCGACACTCCTTACACACACCTCAACTGGGAAAAAGAATCCTAACACCAGGAGTTGGGCTACCACTCACTCCAGCCCAAGAACACCGACATGTCTTCAGTAACCATACAAAGCCAAGACAGCAGACATCTCGAATAGATCTCAGGTGAAAAAAAGGAGAGGGGAAAAGAATAAGATCATTGGTACACAGTGAAAAGGACTTACATAAAAATTTTAGCAGTATTTCATCCAAAATAAACAAAAAGGAAAGCAAAGAATAAAATCAAAGCAAACGCGTCACATAAGCGAAATGCTCCACATGGTCATTACCATGGAAGAAGCAGGACACCATGCAGCAAGAACAATAACATACCTAACAGACCATAAATATTTATATCACTTTAAATGTTTTGGCCTTACGTTCCATATTAGAAATCTTCAAGATAGAATACTGATGTTATTATCAGTATTTTCATCTGACTACAACTCCCTAAACATCGTGCCATAGTCTATAATTGAGAACTCAAGGTGCATCTTTGACTACCCCTCACTGACAATACAGAACTAACAAACTACATGGCAGACGTGCACAACGTACTGGGTCAGCTGCTGTGGTGGTTACTGCTTACACTCTGCAGCTTGTTTCCTGCTGAAAGAACTATTCTGTAATTGTTGGCTTGTCCAGTATAAGAAAAGGCAAGATGGATGATAATACAGAAAAGAGATGAAGAAACAGCAAGAAGAAAACAGAAAACCCAAAGGTTATGTGTGGGGGTGGAGGGAATGCAGGAAAAGAAGAGAACAAACAGTAACTAATTAGTACTCCCAGATCTCTTTTTTATTGAACCAAAAATTACATGAATCCTCAAAGTTAGAGATTACTTATCCCATCTGGTTTTGATGGACTACTACAGATTGGGCAAGTAATTTATGGCACCAGATCCAAAGATAGCACATGTGCAGATTTTGAATGGCATGCAGGCAGGGCCATCACGGAGCTGGAACCCATGGCATTTTCAGAGAGGCATTTGTTTTCCACCCTGGCTCCAGCTCCCGGCTCTTGCTGAGTTCATTTACTGGAACCCAGGAAAGATTGTCAACAAGATACCTCCAATCAGTAGTGTCTCCTAATTATCAGCAAGCGCCTGCTGGCACACTGAGCCTCTACATTCTGAAAGAACACCACCATCACGCATAACACCCTTGAAAGGTTGCTAACATCTAAGCAAACCACAGTACCGTATGATAATGTCCCCATAAAATATGGCTTATCTTAAAAAGATCCAGGGAGAAAAGTCACGTGCTCATTCAGAACAAAGGGAAAAGTGGTTGAAAAGAGAGGAAAATTACAATTTAAAAGGAAAAGATCTATTATTAAGGCAAAAAGGCGGCTGTGGAGCTGTCAGCAAGGATGTTTTCAGCAATTACAATGTATCTTGGTTAGAAGTACAATCTACTTGTACAGATTTTAAGGGTACAAAAATTACACAGATTACAGTGGTATACCCCTATTTTAATTAGCCATGCTCTGAAAGCCCAAGACAACAGACACTAAGAGAGGGGCTTTTTAATTTGAAATTGTATATATTATGTCAATGATTTCGAACACACCCATTCCTATCAAGATACAAATACAATGTTAAAACTTTTCCAAGGCATGGTTTGGAAAGATTGGGTAAACCAAAATGTTTCTAGGCTTGGATACTTGTGATCAAGCAGTAGCAAGTGTAACCTATCACAATCTTTGACTTAAGCTTTCATTTTAATGTCCCACACCTTACCTACAACAAAGAAAAAAAATAATCTAGAGAGAAGATGTCCTGTTACCTTTCTTTGGGAAGGCTCAAACAACTTCAAATTCATAGGAACCATGAGAACAAGAGCAAGTTAAGCTTTTTTAAAAAATAAAAATACATGGACTACATAAAAAAAAAAAAAATCTGAGGAACATATTTACAAAAAAGGTCTAACAATGTTCAAGAAAGAAAGATGTTCTTATTTACACATATCTCCAGCAGCATGACCAGCTGGAACATTCTGATCCTCCTCTTTCCCAGTTGTCTCTGGTATTCTCTGCTATTCATACACGCTACCGGAGCACCAACTGTTATTTCCCAAAACCTGAATTTCTGCATTTCTATATCTTTTCTGCAAAATGGGGAAAATAGTGCTCCTTACATATAAGCCTATTTATATTCCATACTTACGCAGTTACACTTGCAGAACAGAGGTTAAGTGGAAACCAAACATCTGGTTCTTTCCAGTTCTGGGTTTGCAAATGCTTAAGTTGATTTTATTGAGCTCAGCTTGGGTTTTGTTGATTAATTCTGCCCTTTGAAGGTTCTCTCATCTGAACTGTAGAATTTTGGCAGTCTAAATCTCATTTCCAAAATGATGTTTTGCCAGCTAATGCTAATTTAATAATAGGTTAAATTTGAAAATAATTTGTCTACATGTACAGCATTTCTTTTAAATTATGTACTTCATCTGACTTTCTCCAACATAAGAAACTAGCTAACTTTGATTTCAAGTTGTTTTGCACCAGCGTAACACAATCTAACCCGACAGAGGAAACAAGTTTAAATACATCTCTGCAGAAGTTTGCATTATTTTGTTTTATTGGGGAAATTTTAGAAGTTTGTTCTTGCTTTTCAACATAGATTTCAGGGATACACCTGGAATATTACCCTAAGAGAAAAAAAACAAACAAAACAGGAAGGAAAAAAAAGTAGATGGATTAAGCACGATCATGAACACAAAAATAAAAACAACAACAAAAGCTAATGCAAGGATATTTGACACTGTAATGTATCCTACACTGAAACTAGAGAAACTCCACAGAATAAGAAATACTTTGGAGGGAGGAATGAACACAAAAGTTCTTAAAGCATTACCTATACATCCACTGTTAGAACTATGGACATACTATTTTAGATGCTCTATAAACACACGCGAAGACAAAAGGCCCTGCACTGAAATCTTACAATCTAAAAAAAACCAGCACTCTGTCTTCAGAAAGTTCCAAACCAACCACAGCACCATCATCAAAGAAAGAGGAAAGGCACTTGGGATGGGGTATATAAACAAAGTATTATTTTAAGCTCTTGACTACCTTTGATCCAAGAAACTCAGAGCTATAAAGGTAGATGGGGGATATCTAACAATGGTTATGTTAATGTCAGAACAGTTTAATAAACACCTTTTTCACCAGCAGTCTAAGTATAAGCAACTTCTACTGGTTATTTTTAACCTTTCTCCAAAGCAGTTCACAAACTGACCAGCTCCACAAACAAGTCCAACAGCCCAGCTGAAGGGATATTGATCATTACTGCATCAGTAGACATTTGTCAAACTAATGCCTGAAAGGCATCTTTGAAGAAGTTAACATGAACCTCTGCAGGATGTTTCCATATGGGAATGGAGAATAAATAAAGCCTTTCAGGAATGGGGAGAGTTGATTACATCCTTCCACTGAAGGTGTACTTTTAAAGATTTATGTTCAGCCCCTCAGAAAACAGGTCCATATGAAACGTTGGAGGTGACAGACCTCTGAATTCTGCTTGAATCCTTAGACACAACATAGCCACAGTGGCAGGTGAATGATTCCCTGAAACCAAGAGCAACATATGGATGTGTAGAACATCCTCTGGTCCAAACAACTTTCTTAGTTACTGAGCCAGTGGGGCAAGCTTTTACTTTCTGTTGCAATGGCAAGTTAAACTGTGCCTAAAGCAAAAGGCCATCTTGAAGCCACTATTCTCACCTTTCAGGATTTGCACAGCCATGACTATTTATATTTTGGTGGAGAAAATTTTCAGATACAAGCAAAGCCAGTATCAAAGCAGGGATTTGTTCAATTAGATCAATGCACAGAATGATAATATCAGCTATACCATAAGCAAGTAGGACCTCCAACCTGCTGTCAAATCTCTTGGATAAGCCTACTGCATCTCCGTGGGGTCATACAACACAAATCCATTTGCAAGAATAAAACCAAAGAGTGTATAGAGCAAGACAAGAAAGCATATTTTAAATAATTCATAACAGGCCATTTTCCTCAAATCTTTCTCTCATCAAAAGGTCCATTCATATTCAAAAAAAGATGCACTTGAACTCAAGTTTGTGCCATTTTTCCCTCAGAACATCCAGGAATACCTTAATGCCAAGCATTAAGAAGAGTCCTTTTGGTCTTTAAAACATGTGGAAAATCATCATATGCATGACAAAAGTCTGAAACAACAAGTTCAGTGGCCATTCCAATTCGATGAAACGTCGTAAGAAAAGTAAAAATGTTTAGCTGTAACAAAATATTTTAAGGCAACGGGTAAGCTTCTCACCCCCTCCCAGTCAAACATTTTTACCATTTGCGTGTCCCAGCTGAGGAAGCACGAGTACCCTTCCTATCCCGCTGCTGGGAATCTCACTCAAAGCCCTACATGCACCAGCGTCACAACGCTCTGGTCAACAGCTAGTTCCCCCGCTCAACCCCAGCCCGAAACTTCTGCGGCCGGCACGGCACAAACAAAGCGCAGGCAGCAAGGCGGCCTGGCCACGCCGGGCTCCGCCGCTCGGCAGCGCCGGCTTGTGCGGGCATCGGCCGCCGGAGGGCACGGGGCCGCCACAAAGCCCTCGGGGCCGGGCGCGGGCCGGCCAGGCTAGTCGGGGAACGGGCCGTTCCCCCGCAGGATGCCCTGCCCCTTCCTCTCCCTCCCTGCCCCGGCGGCCCCGGCCACGCACACCCTCCCGCCCCGGGCGCGATCGGCACCGCGGCGGGAGGCACCGGGAGGGCCGCGGCGAAGCGGGGGAGGGCCCGCGCCGCCTCCCTCACCTCGGCCGGGCAGGGGCGGCGGCGGAGAGGGGCGGGACGCGGGGGCCCAGCGGCGGCGGCGGCGGCGGGTGCTGCCGGGCAGGGCCCGCGGAGCCGAGACGCGGCGAGGGGGAGGAGGAGGAGGAGCGCGGCCCGTCGGCGGGTGGCGGCCGTTACCGTGCGGGCGGGCGGCCGGGCGGCGGTCGGGGCAGGGCAGGGCAGGGCGCAGCGCGGTGCCGGTCGGTGGGTGCCGGTCACCCGGCGGCGTTCCGGGTGCTGGGCCGACTCCCCGCGACAATAAACATCCCCCGGCGCCGCGGGCATAGACGCGGCGCGGCTAGAGCGGCCGCCGGAAGTCACGGCGGCGGGAGGGAGGGAGGGGAGGAGGGGAGGGAGGGGGCCGCGCTTGCAGGGCTTCCGCTGTCGTCCGCCGCCCCCGGAGGCCCGGGTACAGCCCGGGACGGGCCCGCGGTGCGCGGCTTCTCACGGAATCACGGAGCGGGTCATGTCGGAAGGGACCGCAGTGGGTCATCTGGTCCAACCTCACTGCTCAAGCAGGGTTGTCCCAGAGCACATGGCACAGGATTGCGTGCAGGCGGTTCTTGAGTATCTCCAGTGAGGGAGATTCCACAACCTCTTTGGATAACCTGTTCCAGTGCCTCGTCACCCGCACAGTAAAGAAGTTCTTGCTCATGTTCATCTGGAACTTCCTGTGCATCAGTTGCTGCCATTGTCTCGTGTCCTAAAGCTTGTAAAACTGATAACAGGCTTCAGCTCGACCACGTCACCTCTTTAGCTTGCTATAGCCCCCTTGGTCTCTGGCTTGGCCGCTCCACACGTATTCTGACTAAACCGAGTGGTCAGCGTTGGTCTGACAGAAGCCAGCAGGCATTAGAGCTCACAGCAAGAGCACTCTGCCAGTATTGCTGCTCCATACATGCCTGTTGTACTGCAGCAGGACTCTGGTCACTGCCTCCTGTCTTAAAAATTACTTGAATTTTTTTTTTTTTTTTTTAATTTAAAGTGACTTTATTTGGTATTGAAGGGATAGTCCACAGCAGTAAACCGTGGGAGTTTGGTGTGTGAGCAGGCTGCTCACTCCAAGTGAAAAAAAGATATGAGCAAGTGACTGAGAAGTCTCAAATATGCCCAAGTCCCTTAAGTTCTGTGAGGCCCTCAGTACTTTTTTTTTGTGATTCTAATGTTAAAACAACTAAAGTAAGACTGCTGTTTTGCACTCTTTCGATATGCAGATTGTTTCATCCTTGCAAAGTGAGCACATGGTGCACACTTAGACAAAAGACAGAAGGGGACATGTGGACACTGGGAGTGCCTGGGATGGCACTGGTTCTCTCTGTCCAGGACAGTCATCTAAATTTGGCACTGTCCCGCCTGTCTGTCTGTAGGGAGTAGAGCCCATGATGAACTACCTTTCAGCTACACTTATATTTTCTCTTGGAAAAGCTGTTGTGCTTCACTTGGGAGCCCAGGAATGTGCCTGCAATGTGGCCCATTAAGGACTCACTGCCCAGACTGACAAATGAAATATATGTCAAGTTGACTTCAGATTTATAAAGAACATTGTTCTGTATATGAAAATTATGTATATATATTTATATGGGTGCACTGCAGTGTATTCACTGTATTGACAATTTTCTGAAACTGAGGTTCTGTAATTATGTACTTTGGTTATGTGACGTGGTAGCAGAATAGCTTTAATTAGGATAGAAAGAACAGTATGAAATTTAGATTTTGAATTCTTCAGAGTTGGCATGTTTTCTTCTGCTAGATTCAGTTTAATCTTTGAAATGCGTGACTAGGTTCACTTGTCAAGAATAAGTATTTCAAGTTCTCACTTCAAATCAGCTGCGAGTAGACGGTTTCTCTCTCCTATTCGCAGGCTGGCTGCACACCGGCGTGTGACAGCGCTGCCACCCTGTGGCTTCCTACAGACACGGATCCAAGCGGAACCCACCGCCTTCGGGTGAATACAGGCAAGCGAGGCAAGCTTTTGGAAACCAGGATTCTGAATTTACCATAGTTCAGTAACTATGCACGGTATATCCAGCATTTTTACAGAGTGCCTTAAGGCTGGTTTTGTTCTTTATGGGCTTCAGGCTCTGAGTCATTACAATTACACAGCTAAAGTGGGGTAGAGTGTTGTGATGTCTTCACTCTGACAGTTCTTTCAGGTTCTGGATGGCTGTATCACAACAGATGCTGATTTGTTTTTTTCTGAATAGCTGGTCACATCTGCAAGTTATGAAGAAAATCTTTATAAACCCTGATTTTGCTTGAATTTTGACTAAGCTTTTGTTTTTTCAGCATAACCTTAAAGGTTTACAGAAATTCAAAACAAAGTGTCTGCAAGCACACATTACCACTGTCTGTCTCCACATGCTTGCTCTTTTCAGGGTAAAACTTTTTCTAGCACATATTCCTCAGAATTGTGCAGTCATTCCTGGATGTTAAGAAAATTATTTTTGCTGATGAAGAGATGAATACTTACCATTTCAAAGTTTTGACTGCTTTGTCAGCCTGAGCTTTTCCTGTTTAGACTAGAATGTTCTGAAGATTGCATCTTTAGATATATATTTGGAAAATGTGCAAATGTAAACAAGTAGCTATGATCTCATTAATGTGGAATGCAAATAAGGTGATTGGGCACCTACCTAATTTGACTTGTAAGTTTATCAGTTGTGCTGCAATTTTATTCTATACCTATATAGTTTACAAAACTGGTTGTCCTGTCCTTGCCTTCTCTCCTTCCTGGTCTCCATTCCTCCATGCAACTCTACATTGGCTGCATGGCTTCCTCTGCTAATATGACTGAGATGCCAAGGATCTGGATCTTCATGAGGTTCTAACTTACCAGGTGGCTGTATGGCATCTGACAGAGAAGGCACAGAGGCCATTTCTTGCACTGTCACTTCCTTACTACATGATTACATTTTTCTATGCCTTTATTTCACAATCCCTTGTTTGGGAAGTAAAGAGGAGATGAAGGTGTGGGGAGGGTGTTTCCTGTGCTTGGACATTCTGCAGCATGGAATCGTGGGCTGCTTGGGAGTATCAGTAATAGTGCAGTAAAAACAAGGTAACTGAACTTTAGGACACTGCACATGTTTTTTGTTCAGTAATTGCAGCAGTGAGATTGAATGAAGATGCAATTTCGTTGTGTTGTTATTCAGCAGTAACTGCAGGTTTCTGTAAAAGGAAATTTCTCATCAGACTGAAGCAAATGCTTGGTTATCTGGAGTTTTCTGTTTTTACAGGATTAACTTTCAATCAGATAAGATCCTGTGCAAGGTAGACTTCGGGAAGTGTAGGGGGGAGAGAAGAAAGCTGGATGGCCCCCTGAGGCAGCCCACAATGAAGGCTAGCTGGAGAGTTTTATGCAGCTGTGTTGTAAATACTGTGATGTCTGAGTGGAAGACTGCATTGAAGTATTCGTGTTTGAAGAGGAAGTACCTAGGACCAACCAGTGGTTGTGGATCTTCCATGGAAATGACCTTGTGTGAAATGGTCATCAGCTGCAAACATGATACTGCAGGTTTAATATGAGACATCTCTCAGGCTGGCAGCCATCAGGGAATGAGCAAGAAGTCTGTCAGGAAAGGAATCATTTGCTCCAGGGCTTAGTTTATCAGGTGAAACAGTAAACTCATCTGTACCTTCTCACACCTCTCTGATGATGTACAGTATGATATCTCATGCCAACACTGTTAAACAGTTATCTCCCTGCTGTAAGTGGCACTTATACCAGCTCCACAGAATTCAAACATTCTGTTTAATTTTATAATATATATTGTTTTATATGTTTGTTTATAGAAAAGATAAATATAGTTACTACATAGTATGTAAATATTTATGTCACATTTTTATAGTGTGTGTATATATATATTGTATAGTGTGTATATCTATATATTGCATAATATATATTGCTAGGTACACTATTTAATATAAAATAAGCATATTAAGAAAATGGTGGTGAAGTATCCACCATAAAAGTCAAACTATCAGAATGAGCCTTTTCTTTAGTAAACTTTACAATAATTTAATACATATCTGTAGTTTCAGCCTCTGTGACTGACTGGTATTTACAGATTATGCATACTGACTCCTGTTGGCAGTAAGAGAGAAGCATGGTGAAAGTACAAGCAGAAGACTGAGTGTGAGGGAAATGAGGAGAAGAGATTTGTGGGAAGATAACATTGGTTCCTCTGCAGCTTCCCTGCAGTGCTGTATCTGTAGCCAAACTGGGGGTGCTGGCCTCAACTCCTCCTGTCCACCTTGCTTCCTACCCCAGCAGAAGAATGTTAAGCATGTACAGACAGCACCTACTGGCTGTCTGAATTCTTCCCATGGACTTAAGAAGAGGAATATCTCAATTCCACATCTTGGGATGAGGTTAACTTAAATATTAATTGGCAATGGTGAGAAAGAGATACTGTGAGGGCATATGTCAAATGTTGGTGTCAGGGAGCTCACAAGTCAGGTAGAAAAGGTACTGCAGAGCTAGGTAGCAAATGAACGGAGGTTTTCAATGTCATAATTTAGGGTATAATATTGTTTAAATCTCATGTTATGTTTGTTCTTGAACTTGGCCTCTTGCTTCTAATGATCTTTAGTCTTCATATATATTAGTTATGAGATACAAATAGCAAACAGGGTCCCCGCTAAGATTTTTTGGCCCATAAAAGAAGAAACCAGCTTGATCTAGAAAACAGGTGAGAAGAGCATGAGACTGAGGTGAGACAAAGGCATCAAGTATCTCAATTGCTGTAGCTTCTAAGGCTTCAGTGACACTGATAAATAAAACAAGACTGAGGCTTCTCTTTCTTTGTGCTTGGGTTTTAGCAGGATCCTTGCTATGCCTTTGGCCTCACTTTTCCCCAGAAAGTATCCAAGCACGGTTTTGGAGTAGCATATGCCAGGGACTGTTCTTAACCTCTGGTTAGTGGGATAAAACTTAGTTATGTGTGGATGTGACCCCAGCCACAGCACTGACGGTCGGAGCCAGAGCATGGTCCATAGCCTGGTTTATCTATTTTAGTAAGTGTACATGTAGATATGATATACAGCCTGAGAGGATCACTCCCTACACCTTACTGATTCCTATCTTTGTACTGAGTTCAAAGAGCAAACATCCCTGGTGATTTCAGTGTGCCTAGGAGAACAGCCCACAGGTTTATGCACCAGAAGAGCTGGTGCCCTAAACCTACTCCAAACTTACGTGTGAACCTTCAGCCAGTCATTTGTCATCTCTTTTTCTTCCCATCTGTATAATGATAGCGGCCTCCTGTAGAAAAACATTTGGTCATGAGGGGACAGCCAAATGCTGCAACTCCTGTCTTCTATATACTTTGTGTATTGGCTCTGAGATGCCAAGAGTGTAAAAGTCCCTATGTAAGAAAAAAACCAACATGTTATCAAGCGAGGAAGAACTGTTCCCATTCTGGTCAGCTCGGCCATCAAAAAGCATCACAGGAAACAGGATGCTGAACCGAGAGGCCGTGCTGACACTTCGATTGCTTGTGCCACATGATGGTCTTTGCCTCATCCCTGACAGGGGAGGGAAGTGCTGCTGCAGCAGCCTGGGAAACCATCCAGGGACAGTTATCTGTATGAGCACATCCCTGGGAACGCTCTCTGCCTGTGCCCACTCCTCCTCCCCTGCTGCTGCTGTGCAGGCTTTCACAGATGTTCCACCCAGAAAAGGCAGCTGCAGCTCTCAACCTCCTGGTTTCCATCTCCCCGGTGGTCTGGCTCCACCCGTCTGTGATGGAGCTGCTGATAGTTCCTCCCTTCCCTAACCCATCCTGCCGCAAGGACTGAGCTACAGTAATCAGAGGAATTATTCTATGCCTTTTTCTCCCTTTCCTCTTGTCTCCTGGCTGTGTAGCTATACCCTTGATTTCTTTCGCTAGTGTTTCTGATCCTTGTTTCTTAAACAACTTGTAAACAACCAAGAGAAAACTCAAGACTGTAGATAATCCATATTTACAGTTGGATATAGTCTTATAGTTTACATGGCAGCCTGAAGTCTAAATAAGGATTGGGGTTTTTTTCTTTGCTCAAGGAAAAGGAGCGCTTAAAATTTAAAGTGAAGGAAGTATTTGCACTGGTTTTTATTTTCTTGCTTTTGTTATGATCTTTTTTTCTTGCAAGGAGGTTTTGAGGGTGGTGTAACTGAGCACACGCACGCGCATTGGCTTGAAAATGCATTTCATCTGTTTACAAGTTTCAGTTTAAGGGCAAAACCCTAAGGCAAGAAAATGCGTCATCCCTGCACTGTTGTGACCCTAGGATATGTCCGTGCCGCATTTGGGAAATGGGATGACTGCATGCGTGGGCCTACTCAAAGTCAGTTTTATACTCGGAGACACCAGTGTCTGAAGTGAACTGAAAAAAAATCAGTTACTTGCAGAACTTTTCTGGGTTTGCAGTCTGCTGGCAACCGTCCTCTCAGAGGTAACACGTGGCTTTTCCCCATCCTTCCTGGAGCACAGCTTTTAGGTCAGACCTGTGACATCTTCTCAGGATTGCAGAAATTCCCCAAGCCATAATACATCAGTAACTTTGCAGCACTAGCGACAAAAAAGTGCCATCATTACTGGTTGTGCCACTTCCCATCCATGAAGTATGCTGGGCTGAAGAGCATGAAGCAATCTGTGGTTGAATAGTGAGCACAAGATGGTGGGCCTGCATTTGATAGCACAGCCTTAATATGGGAATGGTCAGTGCTACATGGGCCAGCAACGGACATGAACATTTTGAATCTGGCTGCTGGGAGAAATTCTGTATGGAGGTTTTTCCAGGTGTGTATATATATGGAAATTACAGGATGCTTGGTTGTTTGCTGCTACAAATTTCAATTTAATTGAAATTAAAATTCATGTCAATGTAATTGAAATTTCTTTTGTAATCCTGTCGCTTTTGGGAGACTGTGAGTGCTAATCTGCATTCAGATATCCAGACAAAAATGAAAACATTCTGCAATTTCATCAGATTATACCCTCCACTTGTACACCAGATATCTGTTTTGTTCTCTTTTAGAAAGTTTATTACCTGCAATTAATTAATGTGTTTTGCATATTCTAATTTTTTTTACTACAAAATACAATGAGAGATAATGACAGCAGGGTTTTGGCACAAATTGTCTTCTAAAAAATATATGTAGCTTGTTAACAAGGAAGCAAGTTTTTTTCAGGCAGACACAACTGAGGGGTCATAAATACAAATACTTCAAGCAAAACTGTGCTTGTGATCTTATCACTATGTTCAGGATTCAAACCAGCTTCCCTACAGAAGAAACCACACAGATTTTCTGTGTCTTTTATTTTCTGGGGTGAGTTGGGAATTTTGACCTTGGAGGCACTTTGAAGAATAAGCTATCTTGCACATGTTCTCCTTATGCACCTTGAAGTTTGAGGCCACGACCAGCACTGTGGCCTTGCCGCCCCAGTCAGCGCCCAGAGCAGCACGGCGTTTTGCAGGTGTCTGCAATGTGATTTCTTGCTATGCTGATGCTTCAGGCTGGCAGATTTCCATCCCAGTGAGAGGATAAGATAAGCCTAAAAGGTATTTTCTGTAAGACCTTACAGACTGTGAATGCTTCTGCGAAGCGGTACAATGTCAGCACCAAATCCAGGAGCCTGAGCACTGAGTCAGCACTGCAAATTAAGGGTTTGCTAGTCTCTAGCTGAATTGAAAAATGGTAATGAAGTAGCTGGGTGAAACTGGTTTCTTTACAAAGAAACAAACAAAAAAGAATACTAGTATTAAAATCAAATGGAACTAAACTACTTTTATAGAGTTCTTATCTTAAAACACGTAGGTCCATAAGCAAGTTTTCTATGAACTTGTATGCTGTGACTGAAGCAGCATTTGGAGCTTCATCTACAGCTGACATTCTGCTCTATATGCTCTGCTATCTAATAAAGGCTGAGCTCATATTGAAACCCTTCCTTCTGCTGCAAAATTTATAGACTTTTTCTTTACTCAGCTGCCTGTTTTCACACATGGAAAAAAAAATTAAAAATTATAGTAACTTAGTTGTCTTTGAGACCTCTGTCAAATCTAGCTGAAATCAGGCAATGAATTCAAACAGTACTAGGAGGGAATGTATACAGACACTCACACAGCTGCATCTACGTCCATGTAGATACAGAAAGATAAACCAAGTCAACTTTTTTTCCACATGAAAAAGGGGTATATTTTGGTAAATATTAAAATGCATCACTTTGTACAGAAAAGCAAGAAAGCAAACAAAATACTTTCTTTAAAGTCATTGACATCAATATTTAAACCTGTTCCCTCTTTTTCTTAGCACATTTGTGAGTTCCTTTCAAAATCATCAATTGCTTCAGTCAGACTAAACATACATTTTCTGTTCGCAAATATTTTGCACTAAAATTGCACTCAGCAGCAGGGTAGAATACTTTCATTCATTGTTCTCCTGAAGTGTGCGGTAGAACTCTTAATTCATGTAAGAAACTTGGGCTGTTGAAGCCAGCTGCCATCACTGTCAGGTCTGTGCCCTTACACAAGAGGTCAGTGATCCAGGAGGTCCCAGCCACATAAATGCCTCTGGAAAATATGTTCATTGTGTTCAAAATTGAAATAAAGCCACTACTTGTTTTACAGTCAGAGTAAAGTCGTTATTTACCTTTCTGTGTACTGCTGGTTGCTTTTATTTTTTTATTGTTGCTTTTTTGTTTGTTTGTTTGCTGCTGAACTGTTGCTCAGAGGCAAGGACTGAGGAAGGTGCAGGATGCTTGAGGAATAGTTTAGTCCTCAGGAGGCTTGCAATGTAGACTGCTAGATAAAGTGAACAGCAGTACAAGAAGCAATGGTGTCTACTGCCAGTGTGTACACAGTAAGCATCTTCAACACTTAGTGTTCCTGCAGCTTATGGCACATGGCTACTGCTGTGTTCCTCATGTTTTATGGGGTACCACTGTATTTCCCCCTTCCCTTTCTTCAATGCTGTATTTCAGGTGGCGATTGAAAACTGCATATGGTTCTTTAGGTGGGAAGATGCTGAGTGCAGTTAGCAAGCATTGCAAGGCAGGGTGGCAAAGAAGCATGTGTTAGAATATTCAAAATTTGACTCAATTTTATGCATATCTCAGATGCATATCAATTTCTGCTTTCTAGAAGGAAATTAGCACCTCGCTATGAATTTTGACCAGGCATTAATTAATATGGATTTAAGTTGAGATTTTGAGTGGTTAAATACAATGGTTAGTTTCAATTCAGTGAGTAAATCTAGAGGTTAAAACGTACGTTTGCTGTATCAGTCATCTGTCCTTAGCTTAAAGCCGGGGACCTCTATTCTGTCTCCCTTTAACAGACCAGCAATTCCCAGTGAATTTACCAGTGCCTGTGGCAAAGAAATCAGCAAATCAGCCTGTTCAGCTGTGGTTACCAGAGTCGTTCGTCTCTTCAGCAAAAGCTGTGTCTGTTCAGGGTCTGTGTGTAGCCGCAAAGTCAGTCAAGCCCCGGTGTGTAACTGCGCGTCTCACCTGGCGCAGTCCCGTCCACAGCAGTGAAGTTGCACATGGTTAGGCCAGGCACAGAGGTCTGTTTTTAATTGTGTGGGATGGAGATAAAGCTGCGCAAAAGTGAAATTAAACAGCTCTCCCTTTCAAAACCATTAGGATGATACAGCAGGCCCTGGCCCTTTTCATAATGAGGGCTGAGATGTTTGCACAGCCCTCGGTTCACAGCGAGCTACTTTAATTAAACCTAACCTAGCCCACGCATGAACCCGACTGGCGAATTTAGGTCGCCTGGAGGACGCGCCACCTCGTCCAGTTATCTCGGGGGAAAGTGGGGGATGAGAATAAACACAATCCAGGCTGCACGGATGCCCGGGGCAGCTCAACACCGGCCTGTGGGGTATATCCGGGGGAAGAAGCCCCCGGGAGGGTCTGTGGCCCCCGCGCTGCCTGTGACCGCGCCCCGGGCCCTGCCGCCGGCCCCCGCAACTAGCGGGGACGGAGGGCTTGGTCTGGGGGACGGCCCTGCAGCCCCTGCTGCCCCTCTCCTGCTTTCGGCAAGAAAGTACCCAGGTATCAAACGGAATCGAGGGATGGTATTGAAAGAGCAAGTGAGGCGGAAATTTAAAGCCCCTCTGCTAATAATAACAGTATAAATAACCGAAGACATCTTGTAAACAGTGCGGTCATAACCCTGAAACATTAAACAGCGCGGTGGGATCTGGCGCTTCAGCTGCCGGCGGCCGCTGCCGGTGCAGGGGGAGCGCCCCGCACTCCTGTTTATCTCAGCCTCATCTCCCACGGGCGCGCTGATCGATAGAGAGGAGATGTTTAAGTTAAAAATTCTCGGCGCTGAGGACCGACTGTACTTCATCAATAGATCACTGCTCCTGTCCCCGCGGAGCGGAGCGGCCGGAGCGGCGGGGGCGACTCCCGCAGCGCCCGGGCGCCGGGCTGCGGAGCCGGGCCGGGCTCCCGCGGCGAGCTGCGGACCCAGTCACCCCCTCCCCCCAGGGTTCGCTCCAGGTCTTTAGCTCCGGGGAAGCAGACCTCCCGTGGCCCGGGGTGGAGAGGCGGGATCCCCGCAGCGCGGCCGCTTCGCGGAGCGGCGGAGGCTCTGTCCTTTCCCCGCCGAGCCCGAGTCTCAAACGAACACTTAACACCGCTCTGTGTTCAGTAGAAAGGAAGGTTTATTCACAGAAATAGAGCAGAATCTGCTTGAAGAAAATATATCTATATATCTTAAGGTGAATTACCTTCATAGAGATGACTGTCAAAGTCAGTTTTTCTAGGCATCTACATATTTCACAGGTCTCAGACAAAAGATACACGCGTGGTAGGTTTTGTTTGATCTCTGTCTTTTCTCTAGTAGCTCTTGAACCAGCAAGGCTGTGGTTGCAGGACACTCGACTGTACACGCATTTAATAAAGTTAAATAGAGTCAGAATCTCTCGGGGTGGATGGAGTCTTTGCTAGGGCACATTTGGTCTCCTCTGCGCCGGGAGAGCGGCTCTCCCCGTGGCTCTGCCCGGGGCCCGGGGCAGCGGCGGAGCCGCGGCGGATCCCTGCCCGCCCCGCCGCCCGCTCCACGGCCACGCCGGGACGGACGCTGCTGGCCCGGCCGCGGGGCTCAGGATGCTGTCGGGCCGCACAAGCGGTTTGTGTTCACCACTTCTTTCAGGTCACTCTCGGGTTTGCCGGCTACCATAAAAGGCCAAGTCTGTAGCCAGGAAAAGACACGAGTGGGAAGGGGGTTACATATGGAGAAATGCACATTGCAACGCTCATATCACCAGCGGGTCCGGCTCGGGAGCGTCCGGGGGGACTGAGCCCGGCATCCACCACCTGAGTCCACTTCGGGCAGCGCCCAGCGGGGCTCAGGCTCAGTTGCCGCTGCCTTCGGCAAGGACCCTTCTGCCTTTCGCCGGCGGCTGATGCCGCTCCGCCTCACAGCCCCGGCGGGCCCCACTGGGCGACCTCGGGGCGGCGGAGCCCGTCTGATACGCGGCAGAAAGAAGGGAGAAAGCAGCCGCCTGGCTCCGGCACATTCACATCCCTCCGGCACAATCTCCACGGGCACCCCGCCGCAGCCGCGCCTCCCCCCGCGTTTGGTCGTGACCGGCGTGGGGACTCCGACCCGCGGGAGTCGCCTCACGTCCCGCCGCGCTACCCGGGCACAGGAGCTGCTCGGGACCCGGCAGCCCCCGGCCACTCTCCCTGGTCTCCCGCGGCTCGGGGAGCATGTTTTGGTGTGCCTCTGTGCGGAAGAGGAGGGAGGTTATATCTATATTGGGTGCTGGTTTTGTTTTACTTTTTTCCCCCCCACCCATATTGTTGCTCTGAGGATTTTGTTTTTAATCAAAAATTATCTCCCAGGCCCTTATCAGCTGACACAGCGGGTAATGTACTGTCCCCCAGAGTCCAGAGCTCAAAAGGCAGAGCCTGACCTCAGTGAAACGTCCCCAGCTCCTCTCTGTGATCCATTTATGCGTCAGGGTCTGCACGTGTGGGCAGTGTAAAGGCTGTATGTCTAAAAAGAGCCCAGGCAGATCTTGCTTACTCCCGGTTTACATCATTTGTACATATTTTTAGAGCTGGAAACTGGATATTTCTGGCGGCCGGGTATGGTTGGGAGATCCAGGGCTGCTTAGGAAAACTTTATGTGGTGGGAGCAGAAGGAGGGACACTGCAGAGCCCAGGAAGAGGCATTGTGGAGTGTGCCTGGGGCAGACACCTCCCCTGGGGAGTCTGCACTGGTATTTATTTCTCCTGTGCCAATTTAGAGGGATAGGAGAAATGTCCTGGACCCAGAAGACCTGAGTGGTTGAGCACAGAACCCCAAGAGTCCTGCCTTTAAAAAGCTAGGGCTTGGGGACACTGTTGTGGCAGGAGACATTAGGGTAGAGACACAGGGTAAGAATAAATCCTGGGTCCTTCCTCAAACATACCCTTTCTACCCAAATTCCTATACCTGCAGGTAGAAAGCTGGCATCAACCCTTTGTGGTTTCTCAATCGTTTCTGGGGCAGTAAAGAGTAAAGCCTGCCCCTGCTTCTTTGTGGCCAGCGTGGCTGCCTGTCTTCTGGAAGGGTTTGCTAGGAACAGCAGAGAGGGCCTAGGAGGCTTGGTGCTCAGGGCACAGGGCAACAGAGTAGCCGGGAGCCTGTCCCCTTGTACAGTACCGCTTTCCACCCCACTGGCACCAGACGCTGTGAGAAGCACAGCAAAGTTTTCTCCCCGCACATGCCCCATGCCAGCTCCTCGCCCACCTCTTCCCAGGCACACGCACAGAGCTCCTGGCCCCGGCGGACTCTGACTTACCAAGTTGACTGGGTGGATGTAGCCGTTCTCATACTTGTCATTGGCCAGGATCTGCCTCAGGTGAGCAATGTAGCTGGAGGCCAACCTCAAGGTGTCCAGTTTGGAAAGTTTGGTGTCTGGGGGCACCCAGGGTAGGGTGGTCTTAAGCCTGGAGAAGGCTTTGCTAAGGACCCTCATCCTCGCCCTCTCCCTGGCGTTGGCAGCGTTTCTCTGTACCTGCTTTCCCTCCTGGCTCACTCCATTTAAAGGGCTCTTCTTGGGGGGAGCCTTTTTCCTCTTGCCCGAGGCCCCTCTCCCCTTCTGAGGGGAGCCATTCTCGCCATTGGATCCCTCCTCGTTGCTCTCGGTGGACGCCCCAAACTCTTTGTTAGTATCCATTTTCAGCCCATCGCACTCCAGCATCTCCACCTCCTGCAGATCTTCCACATCACTGAGGGACCCAGTGGACATGGTCTGGAAGATGCCAAACGACCAGCGGGAAAGGGGGGAGGGGGGGAAGAAGGGCAGCTCCTCAAATCTATTTCAAGGCAGCGTAGGAGAGAAGGGGCGCCAGTACTTTCCTCCCCTTCCCTCCCCGCCCAGGACTAAGTCACAATACCAGTCCAGAGAGGATCCCCGCCCTCCCGCCCCCCAACCCCGCTTTGCCTGTGTTTGAGGGAGGGAGCGAGATTTTGTGAGAGAGGGAGGGAGAGAGGGAGAGAGAAAGCTGAGGAATTTAGTGAGGACACTAGTAATTTATCTGGGGGATAAGAGAGGCGGATCCAGCCCAGGGGAGGGGCCCTGCCCACTGAGCACACCACATCCCCGATCACAGACCTTTGCACAGGACAGGGAATGAGGTATCCCAGCAAGCCTTTGCCGAGAGCTCGAAACTGGGATTCAAATCTTCACAACTGGACTAAAACAACTCTCTTACTCTCTCTCCCCCTGCTCTGTCTTTCTATCCTCCCCCTTCGTCCTCCTCCTTCTCCTCCTCTTCTCCTTCCCCACTTCCCTTTACAGCCCAGGGTTGCTCTCCCCCTCTCTGCCTCCTAGATGACCCAGGCAGCTGGTGTCACAATTCTTGATGAAAGCCAAAATGGGTCATGAGCAGAGAGAGCAGCAGATCCACCAGCCAAGCCTTCCAGGGAGCTTTGTAATGCGTGCCGTCGAAATGCTGTCCTGTAACCTAATCTGGGGGAGATTTGTGGATGATTATATTTGCGAATGCATCCTGTCCAGCTAGTAGCATATTCCAGGAAGGGAGTGCTCCGCTGCCTGGCCAGCAGTGTGGACCTTGCCGTCACAGCCCAGGGGCTGGAGGCAGGAGGATCTGACTTCTTCCAGCCTTCCGGGATGACGTCCGACAAGTCCCGGTCCCTTCTCAGTCTTTGAGTCCTCCCAGCTGTGAATGTTGCGGAGGCTTCCTGGTCCACAGGTGTGCCAAGTGGCCAAGATCCCAGCAGTCTGTGAGCCCCACTGAGCCGAGGGAGAATGTTGTTCTGCTGGGGAGGGTCTGTATGGCTGTGGATGGGGCAGCAAGGGTGTGCATGAAATGAAGGAAACGGGGTGGGGGGGGGGGGGGGCGTTTATTGGATGGTAGAGTTCCCACAGAAGAGAAACTTTTACTTGGTGTGCAGAGCAGATGTCAGTGGTTCTTTCTGCTGTACCCGTGGAGTGTTTTGTCGGCTGATTCGTGCATGCTCAAAAGTTAGAGGTTTTGCCTGAATAAAGAGGCAAGATAAGGGATAAGGCCCCTTCTGTGAGAGCGGTGGGACTGAGAGCATTAGGCCAGGCTCTGCAACCACTGAAGCCAAACATTCTCAGTGGTTTTACCACAAGTGGGAATGAGCGGGTTGCTGCATAGTTTGAATGAACTGACTTATGCTGCTGTTACAAACTTATGCACGCGTGTATTCAGTCTCAGCAGAGCAGGCTTTTGAAAGCAGTTAACCTTGTCCTATCACTTCTTCCTCTTCATGTAAAATAGTTCCCTAAATCCACATTTGGAGTCCAAAGAGGCCAGTGAAACAGGAACTTGCTCCCATAGCTCCTTCCCTACTCATGTCTTCCTGAAACCTCACAGGTTGCCCCACAGCCTGGGTTTTGAACACAAGGGTCTAAAGATCTGCATGCAGGGACTGTTCTTACTGCAGGAACAATTTCACTTATTCAGCTGCTTATCTGAGGATTCTCGTAGCTCTGGACAAAAATGTGCAGCCTCAGATATCAGTGGCTTCGTAGTTAATCCAAAGTCACTGGAGCCACAGGAAAAGTCTCTTGCTGATTTGTGTGAGCATCGCATAGGGTTTTCTGCATGCGCTGAAAAACCCAACAAAAACTGTGGAGGGCCAAACTGGTATGTCTGCCGAATGCTATATACTGTACTGCAGATTAAAGTAGGAGGCAGAGTGTCATTTTTGATAGCCAGCAAGGAACTCTTGCCTATCTCTTGATCCATCTTTCTTCCTTGGCTCATATAAGCTAGAAGAAAAAACAGTAGATCTAAACTTTTAACCACCTCTTTATCATTTGTCTGGAAGATAACACCTTCCCACTTACAATAGGATAAGTACATTAAGATATCATATCTCCAAGCCCTGGCCTCTGGGCAATTCACTAACTCCTAAATTCGTGTTGTGCTAACTGTGCCCTTGTTTGTGTTTTCTCTGTATATAAACTAAACTAAACAGATTGTCAGCATATCAGTCCTAATTAATGAATTATTTTTTTTCCAATAACATTGCTCTTGCAGATCCAAAATATTAATGATCACCAGTGTTAAGATTTATGAGTCACCTTATTTTCTAGGCCTTATTGTTGTTTGTGCAGGTGGAGATTTAAATGGCCGTATCCATTGCAGAGGTTTATAGTTCAAGTGATTGATGTCACAGTTGAGCTAAAAGACTCTTATTGGAGCAAGGATGACAGAAAACCAAGTTGAAGTTGCTTGTGTCTCTAAGCATGAATGACCAGAGAGGACAAAATCCCATCAAAATTTCAGCATCAGAAATTCCCAGAAGAACAAAACAACTAAACCAGTATATACTTATAGCCTTTCCATCACTTATTTTTAACTTCACTTAATTATTTTCTAAACTTTTGTTATAAAAAGCAGAAGGAATGATCTGGCTTTTAAAAAATGCCTTTAGTATGCTGCTACATATGCATTCTGAGTATCAAGATATGCATACACGTTTGTGAGCCTTTAGAATTTCCACACATTTGTAGTTTTTACTTTATATTTTTAAATAGTCAGGGTCATTAAAATTGACCTAATACAGGCCACACTCATTTGAGGAGACACAGGACACATTTTTGTATTCGTTTTGTGGAGATTACTGCATTCATGTGATGTATACTCACGTACATATTATACATACGTGAATATTATATAAGTTCTTTATTGAGTTCTTTATGCATATAAACTATTATACGCTTTTAAAACAACACATTTATACATTATTCCCTCTCCAAGGCAGGCAGCATGGGCAGACTTAAAAAAAACAACATATTCTCTAACGCCCAGGTAACTCCTACTTTCTTATTTGTTTGTTACATGACTTGAACTTCTGTGTTTCCAAACTTCCTGCTCCTTATGTCTCTCCTGGCAAGCCCAGGGTTTGTACCCCTAATCTGACTCCAGGTTTCAATCCTTTTTTACTCACCTTTTGCCCAGTCGTCCTGACTCTCTGAACAGCGCCTGATTTGGAGTAGAGAGTGACAGAGTGGAAATCAACCCAGCCCTGTGGGAAGGGTAAAACTGGGGTGGCTGCAGCCACCCAGATAAGGGTGGGACCACTTGCTTCTCCACTTAGATGACTGGGACTACGGACTGGCCACTGGGTTAATAACTGGCTGGGAAAGACAGATGGAGCTAAAGTCCTTTTGGGCTTTCCAGTTCATTTGCTTCTTCATTCATGTTTTAAAAAGGAAGTTGAAATGCTGGCATGAGGAATATCTGTGAAAATCTGTGGATTTACCCTGTAAATTACTTTCCCCTCTGCATTGCTCTGGTTACGCAGGACCACACATCTCTCTCTTACTCCTAAGTAAGAGACCCACTAAGGCCATTTAGGACATGCCAAGGGTGCTGGGGACAGAGATTCGGGATGCCTGGTCTCAAGGGTGTCAGATGAGGGACACATCACTCACAGGCTCATGCTGGTCTAGGTCATGTTACAAATTTCCCTCTAGAAAAGAAGTTGCACTTTTTATGCCTCCAGCCTTCCCTTCCCTGTGCAGGAATACCATGGTAATTTGAGAACAGCTTTGGAACTTGAGGCCAAACTTTCTACAAGTATCTCATGGTTTCGCATGGCACAGCTTGGTTTATTTTCTGATGTTCTGTGTCTTTTATCATGGCACTGTATTTTCACTACACACTAAACAGACACCCAAGAAGAAACTCAGATCACCCAGAGCTGAGGAAAATTATTTCCCCAAGCCTAATACAGGTGTTTTCTTGTATTTGGAGAATAACCAAGGAAGTCACCCACAGGCAGACAGCTGATCATGAATTGTGTTCAGGCAGGTTTGAGAATAATCGGTAGGAAAACTACAACTGAATTAGTGTTTTCAAGTTGCAGCTTTAAAAAAAAATCTGGTTGCACTGAGATTTCTCCTGGTTGCTCTCGGTCTCGCCTGGAAACCAAGTAAAATGGTAGAAGGACTTTAGAAACATAGTTTAGCACACCTTACATTAAATAATGCCAATAATATAGTATAATATAAACAAATAACTAACACTAATAGTATTAATAATATAAGATATTGTAGAGTATGGACTATGCTGGGGAAATTGATCAAAATTGTTTGTAAGAGTGGAGTAGCTCTTTGGAAGGGTCTGAAACCCTTCCACATCTCATTTCCAGTGCTGTGTGTATGTTTCTGGTCACAGTTTTAGTTTGAAAGGTAAAAGACATTGTGAAAAATAACATAAAACAATACACAAGGAAAAAAAGTAATATTGTTGCCAAGAGAGTAAAAGAGCTGTCCTGGAGGACTGGCCCAAGGGGCACATATTTGTATGTGATATTAGCATCACTGTCCCTTCCCAGGAAATCCCAATCTCTTACTTTGGAGCCCCGAAAAATCAGAGCTGCTTGAGAAACTCTTTTCTGGCATAGTTTATTGTGGGGGGAAAAAACCCCAACCCAACCGTATTTCTTTCTATTTTCATTTTAAACTATCTGAAGGTTTTGTGGATACCTAGAATGGCAAAATTTCAGTATTATTGATTAGAAAATTTTAAAGGGAATAAACTGTAGTTTCAAGAAAATTTATGTAGAAAATTATGCAGGAGCCATAATTCCATTTCATGTGATGCTTTAAACCTTGAAATATCACAAACCCACGGAAACCCTGGGAAGTGAAGTTCGAGAAAAATTTCTTTAGTGGATATTGAAAAAAATACTTTCTGAAACTCAAAATACTTAATTCCAGGTTTAATATTTTAATCTTTTTTTGTCACATTGATGACAAAATCTGTGGCAAATGTAAGTAGAGCTTTTGTTTACCACAAGGAGTACCTGTACATGTAATAACTGGGTGACTTTTACCTCCCAGACTTATGCCACCCGGTACCTTTTCCTTGAGTGGTTCCACAAAAATCAGCAGGGCTGCTCACAGGGTAAACCAGCCCGTAAGAACAAGAATAGCAAAAACTGCCTCTGTAGAAGAAAAGTCATGTTTAAATATCCTAGTGCTTAAGAGAGATACTGACAACAAGGTCGGTGTCTTAATTAGGAATTAAGACAGGTCTTAATCATCGATTCCAGAAACAAGAAGCATGTAAGATATAGAAGTTATTGAAGGAGAAACAAGACAGTTAATCCTTGACATGGGAGCTCAGTCCAAGCTTTCAATGAACTATTCACAGGTGTGCTAGTGAATCTCCTTTGGCAGGATGTTTGTAGGAAGCAAACCTAGGAGAAATTAGCTCAGTTAGTAATAGCATGGGGCTAATCCCATGGGTTTGATCCCTGTATGGGCCATTCACTGAAGAGTTGGACTCAGTGATCCTCGTGGGTCCCTTCCAACTCAGAAAATTCTGTGAAACCTAAGTGGCTGTGTCATGTTTGTTTTGTTTATACCTATACAAATTTATTCCTGTATTGTTTATTCCTCACAGACAGTGAGGAGAGGTATCCTCCTCCATCTCTACTGCAGAGACCATTACTATGCATTGCTTCCAGAATGCATCTCTGAAATATTTTTACATCATAAACTGCAGACTCTTTTGTGAAGTGGTCAAAAGAGAAATATGCAAAAACGCCAATATATTTTATGCAAAATAGTCATTGAAGAATTAAAATGCAGGCATAACTGTTTTGTTTTGAATATCTCTTTCTGTGATGCTTCTTTATTGGCTAATCCTTTGGATTTTTGTGAATTTAAGACATGATAAAATTTTTCGATAAGAAATAAGTTCTCTTTGCCTTCCAGTAATTAGCACATTGGATAAAGTTTTGGAAAATAAAAGATCTTTTTTTCAGAGGGAAGTTTGGAAAAGAAGAACACTTTGTAGGGGAGTGGCAGGAAGAATGTCAGCTATTCTGGTGAGATTTTATTACTCACATTGTTTATGGCATGATGTGTGTATGTGTAGACACAGATTTTCTAAAATTCCTGTTCACTTAAAGTGCTCACAGTTTCTGAAAGTCGGGTTCCCACAGCATCCATCATTAAACACAGTAGGTTGGGCTATGTTCTCTGTTCCCATCCAAGTGAAACATCACATTCTGGAACCTGCTCTTTGTGGGCTGCTTCACTCTATGAGAGATTGAATTGGCCACAATTTGTGCTGCTGGACTCCCTTGAGCTCCATTTGTCACAGGGGCTTTGCATTTTACCATAGGTGGCCACACTAAGCCTTTAAAAACACATGCTGAACTGCAGTGACATAGCTGCAAAAATATTTTGGCTAAAAATACTGATATAACAAAGCAGCAAACTGGTGATATTCAGCTATCCACATGTGTGATCGTACATAGGGGTTCAACAAACTCAGTAGTCAGCTGAAGAGCGTATGTGTGGTGGACGAGGTCTGAAATGGGAATGTTAGCTGGCAAGACAAAGGAGAAAGCAGATTACACATCCTACTCAAGTGACATGGAAAGACCACAGTCAGTGTGCATTTCTTTTGACTCTGATAGGCCTTATACATGCCTCACAAACTGTGACTCTCGGAGCTCCTGGAACATCCCCAAAGTGGGGTCATGGCACTTTGCCACAGTGCAGTCCTCTGATTTTATGGTGCATATCGTAGTTCATAATACATACAGAAAATGGTGTTGTTTTAGAAAGTGGTATTGCAAAAGCACGTAATAAAAGTCCATTTAAGTAATTTGGAGGGGAAAAAAATCGTTTTTGAAATGAATCAGGGGATAGCATACAAAGAGGACCATAAACGTGTGTTTCAGTGGAGTCCCACAAGGCTGAGAAAGGCCCAAAGCACTGAAAGTACAGAAGCAAGGGAGGAAAAAGCCTCAAGTACAGACTGTGAAGGTAGGCTGGCTCTCTTTCTCCTCCCTGCTTTTCTTTTTTTCTTTTGTGTGTACAGATCTGGGGTGATGCTCAAACTTCCTAGTATGCAGTTCTTAACTGGGGGTGTGACTAACTGAGAAGGAAAGCTGGTTAAAGGGAAACAGAGAGATGAGTCATCAGACCTTCTGTTAGCCAGGTCCAGCACACTTGTGCAGTTCAGTAAGGGGAAATACAAAACAATGTCTAAGAGCTTCTCTGAGTCTATCGAAAGCAGAAAAGGCAAGTTTTTTTAAAACTGCCAGGAAGTTAAGGCATCTGTTCCAAGTGATTCAAGCAGCCCTGGCTTTTTTAGAAAGAATGGAATGGGACTCAGATATGTGTCTGCTAATGTTTTAAAGTCAGATGAGATGATGGTTGAGGCTAGTGTGGAGAGGTATTTTATCCAGAACCTCCCAATTTTTAACAGTAAGGAAGGATTTTGATGCCTTATTTCAATCTCCATATCATTTCAGCTTGTTCCAACCTGAACAATAGACATCCGTTTGCCAAACTTTTAACCAAAATAAGGCAGGTCTCTCTTTCTCATGCAGGCCTTTTGGATTACATAGCAAATTTACCAGAGATCATATACAGTTCCATTTAACAAATACCAAAATTTGTTGGAAGAAGTATCTTTACGTGTATTCTGTGAGGCCTGAACAAAGATGTCCTTGTGATCACTATGAGATTGAGTGACTGAAATTTCCACCGAGTGGAAAAGATATGTAACATCGCACACACAAGTTTTCTCTTAACACTGTGAATGAATTCCTCAAAAAGGTTTTCCATGTATGCAAAACCCTCACTGGGGAACTGCTCAGCCAGGTTGAGCATAGGGCCTTTAAGGGGAGTCACAATGCAAACTTCCACAGGGTGCCAATGCACACTGGATGTCTGGGGCCAGCTTGGGCTCTCCCAGGTGGGAGCTGTGTTCTGTCCTGAAGAAATAGTAATGCCAGGGAAAGCCTCTGTGCCTGGTGCAGCACCCATAGCAATACAACACATCATCTTTCTATTTCTCTTCCTCCCATGCCCTAACTCACTGAAGTCTCTCATCTCTCGTTGGTAGTGTGTAGCCAGCACCCTTTTTGAGATGCAAGCCCAGGATTGTTCCTGCATTTCTAAGTGTTGGTGGAATTAGTCTTATAGCTAATGGCTCAGTGACGTGTAACACAACATTGCTTCTACAATTTATGGTCCAAATTAACCAAGTGCAAACTTGGGCTAATTTAAAAGAGACAAACTCTTCTTTAAGACTCTAGCCAGAGACCTGGCATATGTGCATTGATTTTCTCCTATGTTACAGGCTTTCTAAGTGGCCACAAAAGTAGGATCCTTTCTACTCCAATCTCTCAGTGGTAAAAAAGGGATGAGAACACTTCCCTGCCCTACAGAAACATTATGAGTGGCTTAGGCACTATGGTAATGGATACAGAGGGTAGCTAAGATAAATAACCTGATAGATGCAAGAAAATGATTGATGTTAGAATGCTACAAATATGTTGAAAGCCTAAAATATCTTTGTGATGTCTCCTCATTTCTTGAAATGCCAATTAACATTTTTCACTCAGATACCTGATGTTTACATTGGCACATTTTTATGCTCACATGTCTTACAAAATGGATACTTGTCTGACTTTGATTTTAGATGAAAGCACTCATCTCTCAACCTCATAGTAATTCTGAAAGATAGAAAAGTTGCCTTCATAGGAAGAAAAACAATGGATTTTGATCCTGCTAGTGATGAGTGACAAGCCAAAAGTTTAATAAACAGACCAGGAGTACCATCATTGGTAACGCTATAGCACAAGTAGCAAATCACCATTGACTAAATTACTCCAAAGTCCCCCAGCTCTCTGTGAAGAAAAATAAAGTGTTACTTTGGTTTCCTGTAATCCTTCCCCAGTAAAAACACAGGATTCCCTTAGGAGAGTTAAAATCCATTACTGGGCTTCTTTATGCCTTTTTGTAACTAATTGTCTCTTCCATGAAGGGTCTCACTTCCTTGAACCGTGAGCTAATGCAGACTCTCAGGGTACAGTGAGGCTGTAGAGAACTCAGCTTTTATGCTCATCTTCTTTCTGAGTAATTTATTTTAGTTTCCCCATTCCACCTCACAGCTTTCTAGGACTTTCCTGGTACCACCTGTGCAGCAGCCGTGTTGTGTGCAGGATAATGTGCTCTGAAGCATCTCTTTACAGGGCTGTGGGAAGCAGCCAGGCAGGCATGGCACCCGAAGCAGAGCACTTTGTACCACAAGCAGAATGAAGCTGGATTTGTTAGAAGGAGAAGTAGAGCTTCCTTTGCTTCCCTGATAGCTGAGCATACACTCAGCTCATCAGAGCAAGCAAACTGTTTCTTCTCCCCCAAGGTACTGCTTTTTTCCTACAACCATCTATCATGACTACTTTTGTTTCTCATCATTTTTTGCCACCCTCCCCCTTTTCAGACTGCTTGTCTCACAGCAAATTTATAAATTTTGTGGCTTATTCTCTCCAGGTTTGTTTCTCAGCAACTTAAAAAACTCATCTAACTAAAGTTGCTAAAGAAACTTCTCAAATAATATTCTCCAGTTTCCACAGCTGGATGGTCAAAGCACACATTCATAACTCCATAAACTACATCTGAGCTGAGTTTGAGCTCCTCAGTATACAAAAATGAATGCAAATTTTTATGAATAGGTAAATGTATATATGAGCACAATTGTAGAGGCTGGGCCCTGCAATACATCAGGAGGCCCTTTGATACGAAACTTACTTGAACATGTGGCTTGTAATGATACAAGTGACATGATGTGCAAGCAACTATAACAATAGTCAAGTGATTTCTTTATTGATCTGTCCCTTTCAATTCTGAACCATTGTTATTACAGGAAAGTTGTAAAATACATATCTTACTACTTGATTTTTTTTGTTTTCTTTTGAAGAAATGGACGAGGAAAGCTAAACAGCTCCAGAATATACAACCCTATACAAGGTGTCGGAGAGGGGGGAGGGTGGCTCAGTGATGAATGACCAGTCGTTCAATTGTTTTCTTTCTTGCAGAAATCAGAGACAGAGTACAGTTTATCTTACCCTGACTTTTAGCAAGACAGATTGCCAGGCAAAACCCCTGGGTTGAAGTCATCCAGCCACCAAGTAGGGTAAAGAGACCATTGCTGTTACCTTTACAAGACTGACCCCCACCTTCAGTGCCTTTTAAAAGTCTATGGTGTTTCTTTCTGAGGTTCTAATATGAACTTTAGTTATTTTCACACCATTTTTTATGCTGAACACGATCTGGAATGGTTTATTTGGGGCCCAAATCCTCCACTGTTATACAGGTTTAGACTAACTCATCTGTGTGCATTCCTTGCAAATGACAGTCCCTGGTGCAGAATTCCCCAACACACTGTGTTTAATTCCCCCCCATATTTTATTTCAGATGCCACTTGTTTAGCTCTAGTTTGAATGTTTCAGGCCTGCACTACTACACTGACATCAGTCAAACCTCTCTTTCACCTCATGGGTGTGAACGGGGAGGAGAACTGTTTGCTGAGAGGTGAAAATCCCTAAGTAATGGCAAGCTAACTCCAAGACAGGCTGTCATTGTCCCAGATTGTTTCCTGCACCTCCCTTTAGTTGTGTTTTTCTTACCCACTCCATTCCAGTAATTTGGAACAATACTTCTGGATGTGGCATCCTGAATTTATTTCACCTACATCTGAGAGGCAGCATAGATCTTAAGTGGCCTTAATCATGTCCTGAAGGTGCATATTTCCCTGTGACAACTATAAAATGAATCAGTAGCTTAAGTCAGCTGAAAAGAAACTGTGCCAATGTGCGCTTGATCTAACAGTTTCCTAAAATTCAGAGGTCCACAAAAGGCAGGACAGACAGAAAGAGTTAAAAGGGAAAGATGGTTGCACTTGCAGTATCTGTTTCTTGCAAGTGACCGTAACATGTTTATACAGCTCTCAGCCAGGCTAGCGGATAATTAAAGGGAAGGACTGACACTAGACACTACTCCACCTTATACACTATGGTGTGGGGAAAGTCACACAAGTGGGATCATAAGAAAACAGCAGCAAATTCTCTTCTCTCTTTTTGACAAGCTCCATCTCTTCTATTTTGCAGTTAGAAGGATGCCTGACTTAGTCCACCTTGGTGGGAGGGTGTTAAAATATACTGATAAATTTAGTGTCCAAGTTGATCTTTCAGCATTACAATCAAGTATTTTATAAATTCTGACCACAGCAGGACAAACACCTTTGCTATGGTCCAGTTCAGCAGCATATACCCTCATCAGCATAAATCCATCCAATTATCTGCCTACTCCTACAGCTATAGGTTATACTTTGATCTCAGATGTGTCTTTCAGTGAGATCAAGTACAGATCTGAGTCCTTGTCCAAGCTCACATAACCAGATTCTGGGTGGGGAGAGAAGTCTTGGCAACAATGTGATTTCGGTGCATGTTTGTGATCAGGGGAGTAATTACCTGTTCTCTGGCCATGTGAGGGGTCAAAGAAGACCATCCTCCCTCTGGACTGCCCAGACCACTTGGCCAATTTGTCAAGAATCCCATAGGATAAATATCTGTCTCCAGAGACCTTTATAGTGACAAATCCAAATAAATCAGAGTCACTTTTACTGAGCACTTCAGCAGACAGCTCAGATTTAATGAATCAGCTTTCAGACCCCCAAGGAAGATTTTCTTTCCCAAGCCGAACAAATATTCGACAAAATTTGCTTTCAGGATAAAATTCTATCAATCCATTTAGCAATATTTTGTGATTGTAGTTGGCAATACCATTAACAGTGTTTTAAAAAGCATTGGGAATGCAGCAAAGAGCTCTCAGGATCAGCTGTAAGATCAGGGTGTCCTGTGCAGAGAAAAGGAGGCTGCGATGGATCAGATGATTTTCTTCATCACTGATTGAGGGTGGACTTTGCATTCCTTTACTGGTTCCCTTCTGCAGTCTTGGCTGGAATTCCCCACCAACATGAGAGAAAAAAAAAAAAAAACAAGGAAAAAAGAAAAGAAATCAACCTTAACCCCCCACATCACCAAAGCCATCACCCAGACAAAACCTTGCAGGTTAGTTGTTGTGGGTCATTCAAACAGTTTTAAGGTTTAACATCTTGATCCCCTCTAAAAACTTCCATCTCTATTTCCTTCCCCCCTTTGGGATCCATCCAGATGCCTGCTCAAATACCTGCTGGCGCCAGAGGAAATTCTCTGTAACGGATACCCTGCAATGTAAAACCAATATTTTGTTTCCAGGGTCATCCCTTTCACACTCTCACAGATCCTCTTGCTTCACCAACCTGCCTCTTGGTCAAGCCAAAACATGAATCCAAAGGGTGGGATTTCGAAGCAGTTTAATAGGCTTGGTGATTGCTAACCCACACATTTCCTCAGCTTCCTCCTCCTGTTGTGGTAGCCTTTCTGATAATTTATGTCAGGTTAACACTCTGCTGGGCAGATACCTCTGCTCACAGTTCAGCAGAGAAGGAGAAAGAGAGTAATTTAACCTGACCCAAAGTGCTCATGATGACCAGAATGGCAACACCTCTTCAGATAGGCTTGTACGTATTACAAAGGCCTAATAAGAAGCATCTTTCAGCGTTAGGATGTAAGTGAGTGCATCAGGATCCAGTGCCAGGTAAAACAGTTAAATAAAAAACATTTTTCAGTGTCATTCATACACAAACAAAAAACCAGAAACATTTCATTTGTAATGGTTCCCCATCTCCTGTTTAGGGGATCAGGCTGGCTATAAGAAGTGGATCAGTGTTTGGAATTTGGTCGGGAACTTCTTGATTTGACACTATCCCATTCTACTTGTGGTTTTTATTTGTGCTTTCTGGATTTTTACATGATAATTAACAAATTGCTTTATATTAATGTGTTTCAATATAATGAGCCTCGTTAATAGTCATATGGGATACGTGAGAAGGAGTTTTTCAGAAAGGACCAAAAAAAAGCACTTTTAAAGTGACATTTCAGGTCCTCATTTCCTCATTTAGTCTTATAATAAATAATATGGTCAATACCTCCAGGATGACAATTGAAGAAAACATTTAAAGTTATTTAGTTATATAAAATAGATAATCCTACTTTTTATGTAATTTTAATGAAGAAAACGTACAATGATACAATAACAAGGATGAATTTCAGGCCCTATAATTGGATTGAAAATGAATATTATTTAAAAAACTTTGCCTTTTTAATTTTTTCTCATTAAAGAAACAAGCAGAATAGATGACTTTTTTCCTAACTTCCATCTTTTAAATAGAACATAATATACAGAGAATGTCAGGAAACAAATATTCTTTTGCCCATGACTGAAAAGAAGAGAACACATAAAATAAACTTTTGCAAAATGGCTGCATATAAGAATTCGCCATGGAGTGAGCAATTTATTACACTAAAAATTTGTCATCCAGAATCCTGTGGAATATGCCAGAATGATTTTTCATTCCTTAAAAGAAGTATCTTCCATTTCTATATAATGCATAAAGTGCAGAAGAACAAGAGTAAAAATGTGGTTTTTTAATGATTATGATAATGACTGATCTTGTTCCAATTTGAGTCAATGACAAAACTCCATGGAACTGAGCTGAATATATGTGTGTAGGTAAGATGTTGTTTACTGTGCTTTTGCTTTTTCTGAGAGCAAAATGTAAATGAAATATATTCCTTGCACAAATTAGATTATCCCAAGTCATCTGCTGACTCCTACTTAAAACAGAGTACGGGGATCTCTCCATGTTCTCCAGGAGCTGCAAACCCGAGTATCTATGCAGTCTTAAAGACACTCTTGCCACTGTGTTAATTGGCTGCTGCATCAAAAAAGGAATGAACACAGTCATGGAACAAGAGTTCATGAGATTTTGCTCGTGTATATAAATGAATGTAACATTAATAAGTTCTCCCAGCCCTTTTTCAGCTGCAGTTAGAATTTTTTTTAAAAGCATCACATATCTTTGTGCAGAGTCTTGCCTGGTTTTAGTACAGCCATGAACAGGGAGAGAGTAAATTGTTCCTCCATGTGCCACATTTGAACTGAGCAGAGGGAGCACAAACTGCATGACTGATTCCGCAGCAACTGAGTGGGCACAGGCCAAAAAAAAGAGGGAGAAGTAAAAACAACCTTAAGTTATGTTCTACCAACATCAGCCAGGTAACACATGTGGTAGAAATGGACAGAGATTATGCCAGTAGAGGAAATTATCCTTACAAGAGAGGAAACAGGAACAGAGAAAGCACTCTGCTAGTTTTGATTTTCCTGAACCACTTATTTGGAATGTAAAACTACCAGTTTACATGTCTTTAAGCTGAGACTCGACCAGTCTCTTGTAAGATGAAAAAGAACTATGTGCCTAGAGTGCTCTCATTTTTGTTAAAAAAACCTTTGGAAGACAAACAGTCTGACAAACTCTACCCAATTTCTTCAGTGGCACAAATCACTTGTCAGCTTGTGTAATGCCTTAGCAGCAGAGATGGAGCTGCATGAAAAAAAACAACTCCCTCTGGAACAGGAGGTAGGGAAGAGTGCTGGAAATGCTACAGAGTAATGTTATTAGGAAGTGTGAAGGAGGAGAAGGGAGTTGTTTACAATAAACTGACCTAATGATTCCTAAGTCATTGGCTGTAAAATTCATCTGTCCTCAGGTAAAAGGTGCAAGGCAAAATGGATCAATATAGTTACCCCCTTCCTTCTCTGGCCCATCCTCGTGGGTGATAGAGCATAACAGTGTTGGTTTTGACATTATTAGGTTATCCTGAAAATAAATCACTTTTGAAAAGGTGAATAATTGGACAGAGCTTAGTGCTGACAAGCTGAAGGTTGGAGGCTGGGGGGAGGGCGGTGGTGAGGGGGAGAGGGAAGGCGGGCTGTGGTGTTGCAAAGGCAAACTCATTACAGGAAGCCACCAGCATGTTAGGAGCTGTAAGTCTCATTCTGGTTTGCACTTTGGCAAATGAGTGCAGTTTCTGGTCTGATAAATATCATATTGTATTTATGGTTTCTGAAACTATTTTTGATCCAGCAGAGAAATGAGACATACCTTTTCATGTAATTGAAACTCTGAGAGGTATACCCCTGTCCAGTAAAATTAAAAGGTAGTAAATTTTGTCCCTATAAAAGGAAATTCCCACTTTTCCCAACATTTAGCTAATCTGTAGAGTTCACTGCTGTAAGTGGTCATCAAGATAATATATTGTGGCTGGCCTCTAAAAGAGCTAGATAAGCTTATGACCATCCACAACATCTGTAACTATGCAAGTGAAGATCATGATAATGGCAGTCCAACCTCATATTTTACAGCATAAAATAAACCCCCTTGGGGACGCAGAAAAGACTGGATAATTGACTATTTATCCAATAGGTTGTTCTAATCCTTATTCTGACACCTAAGAGGCAGAGCAACATTAGGCAGAGGGTACCAGATTATTTGCTTGCATCTACTCCCACCAAAGATTGCAGCAGTATTTCGAGTGTTTGCTGTGAACTTGGACTTCGTGTAGAAGTCTCTGAAAGTTTGGTGCTGATAGTGGGCTGTAATTCGTCATTGAGATGAAAATTAATGAGGTCAATCTACCATTCCTGGAAAGTTTTCTGAATGTGAGTGCTGTGGTTCTGGAACAATGTTGGCATTTAAGGAATATAGGTTCACATCAATGCCCAAACATTTGCAATGTGATCATGAGTATATCATGCATAGCTGCATTACACATTAGCTTACCCACTCCAGATGAGTGATTTTCTTTCATTCAATTTTTTTCTGTCTCGTCTGTTCCATATTAGGCTGTCTAGATGAGGACTCTCAGATCAATTTTATGCAGTATCTGACACAAAGATACAGTTTGCATCCTGAATGGGGTTTGCTGAGGCAAAACCATCTGTTCCAAACAATGGATTTAATTTTGATCTTTACAAAACTTTCAGAGGTACACCCAGCCTGTTTGTGGCACCTATCTATTAAACGTCGTCATTGCTTGAGGAATATACTCTCTTTTGGGATTGAAATAATGAAAAAGATCCTGAAAATGCAGTTCCAAGTAGCATACAATTTCATATTCTTCTTCCTTCTTCTTATCTCCTAGCAGGTACTTAAGGACTTTCAGAAATCTGTCTTCCAAGAACTTCCCTTCCCAAACTTCCCTTCCCAAACATCCCTGTAAATGTCACAGTTCCTTGCAGTGCCTGCTGGTGGTGTGGAGATAGGAACACAAGGGGCACAATAACAAGTTGTCAGGGAGCTGGGTGAAATTTTCCATGTCTTCTCCCAGACTTTTTAATATTTTTGAGAAACTCCTTTTCATTCAGAAAATGCATTATGAGAAATTTATGACAGGAAGACACCAACACATGAAATGGGCCACAAGTCACCAGCTTTTAGGGTTCCACAAAAGTCCAAAATCAGCCCTGCTCTGAGGGAAGCCTTATAAAGCAGTGCATTTTGCAATCCCAGACATGGTTCTTCTACAGGCCAAACCCTGCAGTTGCAGACCCACTTGAAGAGATTCTCACCACCCTCTTCGCCTTTGCTGCTTCTTCCTGTCCTCCTCCCCATGGTGGTGGAGTTCATGGTCTGCTCTGCTGTGATGAGTCAACTGTTTGGCTGGCTATGCTCCCAAGCACACTTGTCATAGTGCCTGCTTTCAAAACAGATAACTATTTTTTTCCTTTTTCTTTTAAAACCAGACCATTCCCCAGGTCTGGTTTGGAGTTCAGCCATCAAATTGTCACATCCAAGAGGAGGTAACTCCTATCAAGCAAGGAAGGAATCTCTTAACACTTCTCTGCTTTTAAAGTATTTGTGCCCTGGAAAAACACTCTGTTGTTAGATAAGAGGCAACCCAGAAAAGTCCATGAAAAGGGGAGGGATCTTTCAGGCCACACTGCTGTTCTAATAAAGCTATTCAAATTCATTATCACTACATGATACAATCAGTCCTATATAGTTATCAGGTTCTGGGGCTGTTTTCTTTTTCTGCCACTGACAAATAGGCCAAAGTAAACCAGGTCACTGATAAGACAGACCCCTGGGAAGATGTTCTGCCATGCTTGATGCATGGATAGGGCTTTTTGTTCATCACTCACATGATTTTGTCTTGCAGCATCTGTTTATTTTCCTTCTCCTTTCATTGCCAAAGTTTGAAAGCAGCCTGAAATAGAATAGGATTTATGCTACAATCTGCAAACCCTGAACTCTTTATTTAGGAGAGTCAAAGACTATAAGGCCGAGAAAGGCCTTTGGTATCCCCTTGTCTGACCCCTGCTACAACTGAGGCCATTAGCTTTCTCTGACTTAATTCTTGTTTGGTCTATCTACTGGAAAAACATCCAGTCCTGATTTAGGAATTGTGAGTGGTGGAGAGAATTCATCACAACTCTCCACGAACTGTTCTTATGGTCAATTACCCCATCTGTTAAAAAATTTCCATCGTACTTCACTTTAGATTTGCTGAGCTTCAATTCCCAGATGTTGGCTCTTGTCCTTGCTGTGCCTCTAACCCTAGATTTCTACCCAGAGTGAGCTCAGAGAATGGGATGGTAATTAGGCACATACATATATATCACTTAGAGACATTTTCAGTCATTATTGCCTCCTGAGCAGAAATGAGGTCTGAACAGAGTCACAAGGTTTTCTGAGAAACAGATTAAAATTTGTTATCATTCTAAATATATACATTTGTGGCATTTGAATTACAGGCATATGATTTTCCAGTACCTGTGGAAATGTAACTCCCGCTAGATGCTTTTTAAGGATGACTGGGTACATTTTAAAAGAGAAATGACCTGTTATCCAGAATTGCAGGATCCACTTTTGCCATTGCTGTCAGCTGAATGACATCAACGCATTTTATTTGCAAAGCAAATTCAGCACATATAAGAGGCCAAAGTAAATTCAGATATCATAGTTGTGATGCTACAAACTTATGAATTAGAGCTGATAAATGGACTTGACATCTGTTTCTGAAAGGTGCTGTCATGTTATTACAAGATGTTTCTATTATGTGATGACCCCTTCCCTTCCCTGAGGATGGTGACAAATGCTGTCCAGACCAAGATGGCAGAGCTAGATTGGAATGATAAGGCACAGCCAAGGCCCTACAATTTGCCTTTCAAACTGTTCTTTCTACCAGTATTATGTAACTTTACCCTTTCTAGGGGAGCATCCATGGAACCACATTTACTTCAGATGATGCCTTCTGATCTGGTTACATGTAGCATTTTCGTGAGAGCTGCCAGGGACCAGTTGCCTTGCACTGGGCTCTAGACTCTACGGGACCTGTGGTGCAGGGTGGAGAGGATGTTTCCTAACAAATGTGGGAGTAGGCATTTGGACCACTTTAACTCTGTGCATAATTGTCCCCAGGCAGGAAGAGCTGCTTTCCGCTTTGCTCTCTTGTGTTGCTTAGTTCTGCAAGCTCATAAGGCAGGGACAGATTGTGATTTCGATTGGGGACATTTTCCCCAATGTATTATGCCACCAACCAGTGAAGAACTGCCAAAGGCATGAGAAAATGCCTTGTGCCATGTGTCCACGCCCACACAGAGGAAGGAGAGTCCTTGGCCTAGGAGGGAGCTGTGGTGGGTTGATGCCAGCTGGGAGTTTTCCTTTGCGGGTGATGACTCTCGGTAGCTGTTTAAAATTAGCCCACACAGGGGGCAGTAAGGGGAGAACCTGGCCCACAGGTGGAGTCATGCTGACACTTCCATGAGGTCGAACTGGCTGCACCAGAGCCAATTCACCAGCATAGATGAGCAGACAGGCTGGTGAAAAGAACTGAATCCACATCTAAGTGAGGACAGCAGTAAAAGTCTGTTGTCACTTTTGGTACTCAAGTATGCTCCCCCCACTCTAACTGCTATCACAGTTTTTTTTCTTTCAATGCTATTTGGCAACTGTTTGATACTGCGGAAGGAGAGCATTTTAATAACAAGCAAATTGAAATTTAATTAATTTGCAAGGGAACCTTCTAGTTGTTCCAATAAATGATGCTAGATTGTTCATTGAGAGAAGATCTCAATGCCATATATGTGATGAGTATGTAGGGACAACTTATCTTTTGAAGCTGCAGTTGGTTGATTTGTGGGTTTTTTTGTCCATAGTAGAAATTAATACTACATATGAATGAACAAGAATAATAATTATGCTCTGCAGTTAGAAGTTCTAGTGTTTTTTGTTTATTTAATAATTTTCTGGAAAAGCTCACAGACATTGGCTCTCATTGTCCAAATACTTCATTTAGATTCCACTTTATAGCTGTCCTGAAATGTAACTGGTCATCTGGCCGAAACCAGAAGGCAGCCAATTAAATTCACAGGAAAACATTAATCTGAGCTGAAGAATTCATAGCACATGTGTGCAATCATTCCTCCTTTTACGTATGCTTTCTGTTCTTCCTCTGCTCCTGCTCCCCCAGCTCCCACCCCCCCGCTTCTTATTTCACCGGTCAAACGAGAACGTGCCAACTCTAACAGCACTGTCCGAGGGAAAGGAAAATTAACACCAGTTTTGCTTTTATGTGTTCAGGACTCAGTCCAACAGGGCCACTAGAGTGAATGTTGAGTTTTTCTCCTGCTTTTACCAAGCCTGGGACCTGGCCCAAGCATTGTGTTGCCAGCATGTATCAGCACACAGGGTGTGAGGACAGAGAACGCAGGAGCCAGGACGTGGGTGGCAATGAACAAGCCGTGGGCTGGAAGGGAAGAATGAGATGGAGAGGGAGGGCTTGCAGGAACTGAGGAGGAGGAATGGGGAAGTTGGGCATGCTGAGAGCAGGAACAGAGGTCTGGGATTACCAGGACATGCTCTCCCTGGGCCTGGGAGCTGAGCCTGGTCTCCTAACTTCTCTCCTGTCAGTAAACATCTGTGAACAACTGCTGGAGATGTAGGTTTATTGTCTCCTTCTCCTTTCTGTGTCATTTTGCAGGAAGTCACACAGCTCTACTGTGCACTTCAGCAGGGGAGAGGTATGCTGTGGCTGCAGGGAGTTCATGCTCTTCCAGCAAGCCAAGCTGGGGTCACCTTGATTCCACCTCCATCTCAGGACAAAAAGGGAGGTGAGGTTTTTCCAAGGAAAGGATTGCATCACAAAACAAACAGTTAAGCATTTACCATCTGGGAAATAAGGGAAAGGATGGTACTTGTACTCTCTCACTGGATGATAGTTTTGTTGCACGAGAGGGAGATAATCTCCAGAACTACTTCCATAGGTGTGGTGGAAGGTGGTAAATGGGTGGTAAAGAAAGTGGAAGAAGACTGGGGTTAAGGTGCCTAGTTAAATTGGCTAAAATTATTCTATTTATTGTCTATGCCACAATGCTTCTAAACAATGCTGAGTCCTGGGTTTCCAAAATCGAGAATCTAGCAGTTAAATAGATAATTGTGCATTCCCCTGTTAGCTGGGGTGCCTCACATGGTTCCTAGCCTGGACTTTTACAGGCACACAGGTGTTATCAAGAGACATGATTTGAGCTTAAGAGGCATTGTAAAAATGCTCCACACACTGGAGAATCAGATCCTGGCTGTTGTGGGGCCTCCGTTCTCTGGGCATTCAGATTCTCCTGTTTAACTGTGAAGAGTTACACTGCTTACAGGTAAAGAGTTTCACAGTAAGGCATTGCAGTTTGTCTCACGTAAGAAGTGATCTGTACGTGCATGGAAATCTGTCTCACTGTAATAAAGTGCACAGATATATAGACACATATATATGTATATGCCTCATACATTATTCATGAACACTGGATGAGAGATAGTAGAAAAGCTATACTATCCTATACCATCCATAAGGATCTATGTGAATAAGGAACTCTGCCATAATAAAACCACATTACATTTAGCACTTTTTAACACTCCAAACCACTACACACTTTCATTGACGGACAAAAGGAAATAAGGTTGAATGGGGAAATATGTTATCTTCTCAACACCAGAGGGAGCCCACCTGGGATATAATCCACTTACTGGCATAGGGAGTGTGTTCTTTCCTGAATATATGCTCCAAATATGTTTTTTGTCTCTGTCTTGCATTCGTGCACACACACACAAGAACACCGAGGTAATATCCATTCACAACAGATCCATGCCACTTACATGCATGTGTATATGTGTGTGTATAACCAAGATGCGCGATGTAGTGTGCTGTATGCTTTTTGTTTTGATTTGGTTATTTAATTCATAATTCAGTTGAGATCTGAGATACAAATGCTAAGTAGTTTTTTGGCTTGATGTCATACAAAGTTTTAACACAATGCTTTTGCTCATGGCCTCTGGCCAATGTGTATGCCTTGCACGTCATTTGTGGATGCTCTCAGGAAAGAATGTGCAGAATTGCATTTATTTTTTGGCATTATGTGTTGCGTGAAAGCTACTTTAATGCTTATTCTAGGCCAGCTATTCAAAAAAATGTAATACTACTTGAATTTTATAAACAAGAGTTTAAACAGGGCTGCTTAATGTTATTGTTACTTACATTTTACAATGAAGAGGCAAACATATGGATCATCAGAAGTCAAACTCGTCTTTTGCTTCCTAACGAATGTGTAAGTTACAGGTATGATGAAAACTTTTCTTACTGTTGTGCCCAATTGTTTCTGACAGAAAGCACACAAATTGCAAACAGATTGCCACTCTCATTTAGCTAGAAGTTTTGGTGCTGGTTTCAAAGGAAGCAGGAGGAAATGGAAATGTGAAGGATATGTGTTCATAGGACAAGATCTACCTGGACTGTAAGAAAGTATTAGGCAGGCATGGACATAATTTTCACTCTATAGACGTGAAATGCGTGTCAGTAAAAACTTTCTGACTGGTGCTCTCTGCAGTATTCCATGAAAAAAAAATGGGCTTAGCCATTGTTCTTTCTACACACAAAATTCAATGTTACAGCAGTTCCAAAGGGAGATGGCTGGAGAGGTAAATGCCTTGGCTGCCTGGTTTGTTAAACAAAGTGTGTCCATGGTCAACACCAGAAAACTAGTGTTTAGGAGGTGAGATGTGCACCTCAGTCTGGACATACTTTCTCCATTTCAGAAGCATTTCCCAAACTCCATCTCAGCTGCTGACCTGTTCCTGCAGTCTAGGTCCTGTCACAACTGGTGGCATCATGACTGCAATAATTTTGGAGAAATATCTCAGCAGATGCTAGAAACAGGAAGTTACCAGGTGAAACGTGCATATTCATTGATTTGTTCCTCACAGCTTTATCCTGGCAATCTTTTGTCTAGAATGAAGGAAAAAAATAATTGCTGAGGATCTTTGGGTTTAAGGCCTGCGATGCCCCTCTACTCACAACCCAAAGTGAGCAGCACCTTCTCATCTTCAGGTTTTGGCTTGCTCAGAGGAACACTGCTGTAAAATATAACAGAGGCTGCTCTAATTTACAGCTGTCTGCACTCTTCTTAGCAACCAACAGGCAGGACTGCTAGCTTTCCCATATGTTTTTCTTCCTCCTTGCAGCCCAGCCCTTGGAAGAAACAAAGGCTTGAAGGAAAGAAAGGGAATGGCTTGGAGTGATCCTATTCAGAGTCATTTTGTTCCCCCTCAAGCCAGCCAAGAGCTCAAAGCAGAAAGGAAGGCTAATAACAGTACCAACTTGGTCTGGTGACGTTGGAGTGATAAATACCTGCAAAATTGCAGTAAATGCTGAGAGTTGAGAAATATTGTGAGGGATGTATGAAATGAGGAGTCCTTTGAACACAGGGAGTGATGGAAACACAGGAGGCTGTGGACCATTTGTTTGGAGAGGAACAGATCATGTACTAAATTATCTACTAGACATAAACTCTAGCAACAGTTGTAAAATGCCAGCTTTTAAATTGATTTTGTAGTGATTTTCAAGTGTGAGTATAATTAGTTCTGTAAGAAGAGAAAATGATATAAGGAAACATTGTGCTGAAGTACAGCCTTCAGTGACTGGGGCTGGATACCTCTGCTAACTCAAGATTATTGGTTTAGAAACAAATACTTCTTTAGATTTTCCTCTGAACAGGTGAAAAAATCAGCTAGAAATGATTGGAATATTTTTTGTGTAGTGTGAAAAGGACAAAGAACTCATTTTTTTCACATTAAAACATCCCTGACTTCAGGAACTTTAGTCGTGATTACTTCAGGTGAAGTTTATTTTATTATAGTTGAATGTGAAGATTGCTGAAAGAAATCTCATGGGAATGCTCATTACTGTCTGATCATCTAAGTACTTTTAATCCAAGCAGTTTGGAGTCAAATGAACAGCTAAACATTTATGTGCTTCTTCTGAATTTCCAAGTTGAGTATGCCTGACATTTTGTAGAATATTATTACATTGATTTTTTTTTTTTTGATGTTTAATGGTTTTACAGTTTCCCAGCTTCCTGTACTCCAGACTTCTTTTCTAAGCAGCTATTGCTGCTCTCTCTCTACCTCCACACAGAATTCTAGGAGCAAATGGCTTAAAATCTCTCTAACAAATGCAAAGCCAAACACTGTAATTGATTTCAAGAAAAGGAGAGAATTCCATCAGGAGATCCTCATCAGTGATTGGTTTTAAGGACCATGTTGAACAAGCAAGTGTCTGGAATGAAACAGATGTAAATTAACCTGTACTTAGGCAAGGGAGCATTGCAGATGATCTCTGGAGAACCCTTTGATTCTTGAAATATATTTTACCATTCTAAAATATAAATAGAGAGTAAAATTGTAAGATTTTTTTAAAGTATCATAATTTCTAGGGTTTGGTGGCATAGCTAAAAATCTGTTTGGAGACACGTCACGCTGCTATATTGAATGCGTTTTTTGATTTTTTGGAATAACTGCTGAAAAGAATTTTTCACTTGATGTTTTTATATAATGATGCTGTTGCCACCTCCATTAAGTCCTCTGGCACTTTTCCAAAGAAAAAGAACCTTTTCAATTTCCAAAGAACCTTTGGTAATCAAGCACAAAACAGCAGAGGTCTTCCTCTCACTCAGGCTTTGCTGGTGCTTACCAGGTGCTTGCACGATGAACAGAGTTACAACACAGTCTGAGAAGGTCTGAAAGCCTCTCAATTCTGGATACAGAAGCTGTGCTAAAACACAGCTTCAGAGCTTTATATATGCCAGAACAGCAAATGAACAGCCTTCAGCATTTTTTGTGTGAGGGTTCAAGTCATATCAAATCAGAGGGGGCCATCAAGAGAGGATGCACTGGCTATTAGCAAAAGGGAGTTAACAAGTGATGAAGTCAGGAATGTGCTGATGTCTTTAAGCTGAACGAGGGGGATAAAGTGTGGGAAGTCACAGCTTTCTAGAGACGAAGCCACTGTTGGGTTAATTAATTGGGGTGGGATGTCTGCACATTGAGGGGAGGAAAGGAGCTTCATTTGGTACACGTCTAAGTTTTGAGCAGCAGTTACAAAAGACTGGAGCTAGGGGAAGGACAGAAGTGTTTGGTACAGCTCAAACTGGCAGGAAGCCAGAAAAACTTGTCAGATATTTGTGAAAATAGGTTGCAGCTGCTAGGGCTAGGAGTGCTTCACGGTATAAGCAGCACTCTGGGACTTAGCGAGAGCCCACACTGTCCCCACAATTTCTGACAAAGCTTGTCTGCCACAGGTCAGGTTTCATAAGTGAGGACTGGGTTTGATAAAATGAAATGCCACACAGCAGGCTTGCACAGTGTGACATCTCCTTCTGGCCTGACAGTGCCAGGTGAAGAACTCTGAGATTTCTTTTGAAGACAAACCGTATGTGCCTCCTCCTCTGTGCTTGCAGAATATGTATCTTCTCCCTGACATTTAACTCTACAGCAACATCCAAGCAAGCAGTTTCCCATTTATGGCAAATCAAGAGTTGATGTCACTGCAAGCAATGTGCCATGATACCAGGAAGGAGTAGAGATGACTGCTTTGTTTGAACAAGAAGTAGTGGCCATTCAACTTAAGAAATTTTAAAAGGCTTGGTGCTTGTTTTTCTTCCAGTGCCATACTCTTTCTCATTCCTCCTCTTCCCTTGTTCCTTTGTAAACTTTACACTGATTAACTTTATCTCAGAGCTTAATTTTCCTGCTAAGTTTGGGGGAGGAAAAGATAGTATTTCCAAAACTAATTTCTCTGACTGCCTAAATACATATTTAAAAACTTACCTGTCCGCAGGATTGATTTGATTAACCATCCTAAATATATTAGATACCCTCTACCTCCAGAAAGAATATTCTTATGTTTTGGGGAAAAGGATAATTTTGGGAGACAAGACAAAAAGTCACCAATATTTGGAGGTGTTTTTTTGTGTTCATCTTGCATAATAATATCTGTTAGGCAAAAGATTTACAAATGGCATGACTTTGACTTTTAACAATTTAATATAGTAATACTTATAACTTTTAATGTCCCCCCCTTTTTTTTTTTTAAATTTTTAGGTGCATTAAGATGAAAATATTATTTTGTGGAAGTTTCAGTGTGTTGTCCTGGACTCAGGTAAGCACCACTACAGCACAGGTTTTATCCTTCCTCCTCTCAAAAATGCCTGTTCATTTTTAAGAGGAAAAAGGAGAAGAAAGGAAGAGTGATAGTTTGCTATTGTTGTTTTGCCCTCATCTTAGTCCACAATATTAACATAAAGCAGTGTTGTGCTTATATAAATACTGGTATCTATATGCAACTTTCATAGATTGTGCAAGGCTGGAGTCGGCAAATGTTTATCATGAATGGCTATGTCCATCCTAAGGGTTTCCATCATCCTGTGAAATTAGAACAAAGTGTGCTGAAGGTAAAGATCCTCTTTTCCTGTTTTAAAATACAAAATGAGAACAAAATAAATCAAAGGGACAGTTGCATTTTACTGTTTTTCAGTGCTCACATATTGCAACTATTTATTAACATTTTATAATATCCTAAATATAAGTCAGGAACTTTACAGGCTGTGGAAATGAGTCCTTGTACTTGTGCCTCAGCTGGAATGTATCACAATACCTGATTCACACCAGCTGAAGGTCCCCAGTTTTGGATGAGGCTCAGATGTTTCACCTCACCCCTATGTTTGGCCCTGAGAGCTACTTTGTACATTTATAAACTTATCTAAATGTGACTAATGACATTTCCACATGCCCATCAATGAGTGTTTTCCTTCTCTCTTTCAAACCTGCTTAAAGTGGAAGAGACAAAAGTCCGGGAGAAGGGCTGCCTGCCTTTTTTATCTAGCCTGCCAAGGGGCACAGACAGGAGAATGTAGATGGAGCTTCTCCTCCCACTTTCAGGACAGAAAATCAAAGCAGATCTAGATGGAGAAGCAGAAGAAGGTGAAAAAACTTCTTTTCCTTTCCTCCTTTCTTTATTCCTCTTCCCTTTTTTAAACATCTAGTCTCCTTGAACTGAAGAACTGATGTTTTTATCTCCATTTTTTTCTCCACTCCATCATGCAAAGAGTTATTCCAAAATCACTTGGCAGCTGTAAGACAAGCTATTTCCTAACCCTCAAAATAACTTTTGTTTTGAATAGTTCCCAACTCCTTAAAAATGCATCCACATGTATGCATGTTTTGCATGGGAAAGAAAACTTACAGAAGTAAATATTCATGGTTAATGACTATTAAAATCCTGCTACAATCATTATTAAATTTGGGCTCATTCTGTGTGGAAAGCCGTATGTATTAATCAGTATGTATTTGTGATGTAAACTGTGCAAACACTAAGGAAAGAAGCAATCCTAACCCCAAATTTCTACCATCTAGACAGAAAGGGTGAGTCTGTTAGACCCTCAGGTTCAAAATAGGGAAGGGAATATTTTTCCTTGCTACAGTCTGAAACGGCCTTTTAAATACTTTTTGGCTACCAGCCACATAAACAGAAACACCAAGGCTGGCATACACAATACAAAATAAAACCTTGGGGGTGCAATTTGCCCAGTTTTGTTTGACAGCCTCATTTCACTAACCAGCTGAGGGTCAGTGTATGTTGTTGAACACTTCTATTACCTTTCATCTGCTCATAGGCTGCTTGAGCACAGACTTGCCAGGGGCTTTCTTCCTAGCACTGGTCCGTAGTAAGTTCAGTAACTTCCTTTACACTGTGGTTGTAACCAATCCTTGCCACTCTCATAAAAACAGAGACAACTTTGGTATTCACCTCTGAAAATTCACTAGAGGGATTACAGCAGGAGAAATGATACCAGTAAAATAGACCTTGGAAAACAAAAGACGTCCATACTTGGTGAAAACCAGGCAGTAGCAAATAAGGCTGGCCTTTTTTTGCATCTTGACATAGCATTTCTTTTTTTTTCCAAAGCATGAAAAAGTATGGATAATTCTACCAACATTTCCATAGTAGAAAGTATCTCTCCTCTTCAGGGCATTAAGTGGAGAGATTTCTTGCTGGACAATGAATGATGCAATGATAAAAAATATTTGGAAATTGCTTATTTCTCAACAGTTATCTTTTTCTTCTTAAACTAACTCTTCCTGCCTAAAGAGACCTTGGGGATTCCCAGCCTTCCTTCCCCTTTGAAATGGAGCTGTGAAAAGCTGTTGTTTCTCTCCTTCCCCTGGGTTTCTTAATGTCCAAGTCCTATCACCCTCTTCCCCTTCGTGAAAACTGAAGAATTTGAAAAACTCCACACTACTCAAGGGAAGAGAGAGGCTTCCACGTGTGTCAGGGTCCTCTTCACAAACATATTAAAAAAACTACCTTTATTGCTGATTTCAGCAGATCTCCAGCCTACAGAGTGTTTGTTTCTAACTAGCTCTTCCCAATTCACTAATAAATAAAATGTACTCCTGTAATGCAAATGCTACTGAGTCAGTAAGTACAAAGCAATAGACAGTAGAGGTAACTAAGAAAACACAAGGCCAGGAAAAGGAGTAAAGTGATCAGCAAGTATTTGACTGTGATGCATCACTAGACTGGAAAAGTTAAACCATTTGACCTCTGGAGGACTTTTCCAACGTGAATTTATCCCATGACCCTAAAAATATTCAGTTTTCTCATCCTGCAAGATTGCCCCCAAAATAAAATGCCCATTTAATGTCTTCTTTTTCCTGTAGTTCTCAGAAGTCAGCACCTCTGCTTGCTCTTTTCTTGTCTTTCCAGCGCTGAAAATACAGCAGTAAAACCATTCCCCTCTCTGCACATAACTTGGGCAAGGACTGGATGCTTAAGGAAGATAACAGATTTGATGAAGAAATTCAGAAACACAAAACTGACAAATGAAATAAACAAGTTTATCGTATTTCCTGTATGAAAGCATAAAGAGGAAAGTTTCAAAGGAAACAACTTTCAAGTGACAGAACATGTAAGAACATGTGATTTAAACGAGTTTACGAAGTAAGATTTAAATACAGGCTTTTAAGTTGGCTGGATGATCTCTACTCAGTTCTTTAAAGATTCTGAACTGTTTTGTTCAATGACAGAAATGATTTAACTTTATTAATAACTTTATTATGTTAGTTAAACAAACTGAAACATAACGAAATAGATAAAAAGAAGAAAAAGAAAACCTCAACAACTTAAATCCATCAACACCCAGCAAAGAAGCCCCAAATTATCACTCAATCTGGGTCATTAAAACTAACATCAAAATAAATTAGGAAATAAGCAATACAGCTATCAAATTAAGACCAGGCCTATTATCAGTCTCCCTTCTTTGAACTGTCTTTTGGTTATGATGATTTTGTCTCCTGGAACTGCATCAAGCAGTGGGATTACACAACAGACACCAGGAGAGCACTCTTGACAAGCCAATTGTGGTAACTTGTCTTTCGCAGAAGCTGTCTTTTCAGAGCTCCATGGACTACTAACACAAACCACAAAACTGGTCTATTTCAGTACTTCTTAACTTGTGAAATCTATCTTACAGAGAGAGGACATGAGAAGATGAGGCATGAGAAGATGAGGCATGAGAAGACAACAGCACGCTGTGAGGGACAGGCTGACCTTTCCCTGTCTTGTGACTGTTTAGGATTATTTCAAATGGGAAGATGTTTTGGCAGATGCTGGGAGGATGTCATAGGTCCTTTCCAGTGCTGGCTACGTAAAGGCAGATGGGATCTGCCCTTGCTGTTCTCCAGCTGGAATCACCATTCTCCTGCTGGTAGGCAGGCTTCTTTCAGGAGTTCTAGTGGCTCATCCTGTGTGAGCACTTGCCATGAAATGGGCTAAATAAGCAATCACACAGATGTGAAACTGCCCATCTTATTTTGGCTGTCCTAAGTAGTTATGGGTGAGGAGAGGGCCCTGGACTGTTTGCCATCCCTTGTGTAGGACTGAGCACTGGTAGCAGTGGGGGGATGGCCAGGATTTGGGACTAGGCTGGAACTGTCATCTCTGTACAGAACAGCTGAAGCTGTTCTGAGGCTGAAGGAGGAGTGTCTGCAGTATTATCAGTTGTGATGGGGAATTTGACTGACCCTCATACAGACCTGTTGCAATTCCAAAACAAAAATTTAAGTATTTCAAAAGACTGGGAGATTTCCCAGCTAGAGATAAATCAACAGCTAAAAAGAAATCCAGAAGACAAAACAAAAAGGAAGGAAAAGTATGCAGTTCATGAACTCTAGCTTTCACAGCCATTGAAATTCTCTTAGAATATATCTTGGATCTCTGTTCAAAAAAAAAAGACAGTGCTGGCAAATTCTTTCTACTAGTGGATCTACCATGAGCTACGAAATCTTCGGCAGATGTGGGCACAGTCTCTTTAGTGACACCTTGAACTTCTTTTTCCCAGGAGGCCCATGGGGAGATTGAGTGACAACAGAACTCCTGACTCTGGATCTCCTTGGTCTCTCCCTAGTCTCTTGCAAACAGCTCTCAGTGTCCTTGGTCATATCTGCCTCTAGACCTATGAACAATGTGCAAGCTATGCAGCTTTCTCTAGTTGGCTTCAAATGTGGTTTCCTTGGTTATTGCCTATTTTGGGAAAATTTCTACTAAACCAAAACTTTGGAAGATGTTCTGTTTTTATATTAGAGCATATATGTCTGGGATCTTCTCCTCCAAACAGCAGAATGTCGACACTGAACACCCGCATTCCTGTAGGAGCCAAGATGGTTTTATCTGAGTGACAAGGTCCAGGGATGATGGTATGTTGCCAGGTTATGTAAGGTCCAGTTCACATATCCAATTAAAAAGAGGGCTTTTGTCAACAACTGACCACTCAATGTTCATTTATCAGTGAAGATAAAAACTAACGAACCAGAGAGCTGACAATCATCTTTTCATTTGGAAGGCACATTGCACTGGACAGCCATTCTTCTGGAATCTCTCTCAGTACAGAAATGCTACTCTAAAATCTCTAAGATGAATGCAGTTAAGCGGTAAATTTATATCACCCTGGTGTATCATTCCTCTCAACATGTGTAATGTTCATTTCCTCTCCTGGAACCTTGATGTGCAGCAGCAGGTTACACAGCCCTGGCTTCTGTGAACCCATTGGCTTCACTTAGGATACATGTCTTCATTTTCAACAATGTTGTCATGTTTCTTCCTAATCCAGGCCACTGTGTCTGCTTATTAACTAATAGGAGGTATTTCCTTAGGACAGTTCTTGTCTTCATTAGTATGTTTGCTGGTTTATCTCAGACCTGCCAAAATAAAGAATGCATAATAAATTTCAGAATAAAAGCCCTGGACTTTTTAAAACTTCGTTTTTTAATGAAGAAGTAATATCTAAGTTTTTGACCTTGTCCGTTCCCTCTTGGAGGCACAGTATGAGCATGCCAAGAACTGGAACAAAAACAGTCATTAACTAATTAAGACTTAGTAACTACAGTCCGTGAATGAACTCAGAATAGACACCTCTTGCGTCTATCTTCCCCTCCAGGTGCCACACTTCTGTTCTGAGCCCAAAAACTGAATGGGTCAGGGCAAAATTTAGCCCTCAGCAATCTCCATAAAGGGGCACGTGCTAAGACCCATGTGAGTAACATGACAGATGGCATTTAATCTTTCAAATGCTCAAGCTATTACAGACACATCATGTCATAAAAAAACACTGATAAACTAAAAACCATCAATGGGAAAATATAGTAACTAGGACATAGAGGGTTTTAAGGAGAAATTTTTTAAAAAAGCTGTGGCAGTTCAGTCCTGTAGTCCTTTTCTAAAAGGCACTCATCTCATAGCCAACGGAAATGTCACCTGATGGAGGACTGTACACTCCCGTCTGACATCAGCAGCGTTCTTGATATTTATAGTCCTGTAAATTATGGATACGCAGCCATTTATCTATCCTGGAGTAGATTCCAACCTGGCGTGAGCTCCCTGGGATTGCAGCTGGGTAGACTTGGCCCTTTTTCTCTTATACAGATCTTACTCCAGAAAAGCACTTAACTCTTAGGGCGAGAATAATCTGATTATTTGTGCTGGAACCTTCATGTTTGAATTTAGGCATGTATTAGACTTAAAGGGACCTCAGCAGGGATATGATTGTTCAGCTCACTTTTATTGATGAATAAAAATACATTTTTTCCTAATTACATCTGAAACTTTCAGCTTTGTATGCAACCCCTTTCCTTCTGCTTTATACTGATACTAGCATGTAAGGGCAGCTAGATGTCTCACTAGAACAAACTCTGAAAAACTTTTCCTTTCCCAACAAAGGTCAGCTAGAATCTCTTTGTTACTAGCTGTATTTTTCCCCCAATTCACATCTTCAAGCTTCAGAACACATTAAAAAAAGTCACAGAGAGACCCTCTTGAACAGGATCACGAATAAGTAGAACTGCTCCACATGCATGTAGCTTGTTCTGAAAAAATACACATAGGGAAAAATCACCTATTATTATTTGCATTGTTTGATTGTTTCAGTCCATTTTGTACAGCATTTACCACAGGAAAGAGAAAATCTCTCGGAACAGAGAGCAGTCACTATTTTAAGTGAAGCTGTGTGCGCTCATGATTTTTTCTCAAAATATCTTCACTGAAAAAGGACCAGCATTTTCCATCTTTCTATTTACTAAAATCGATATTGCATCAGGTTTTAGCAGTGGGTGCAATTATGTTACTTCTTTACAAGCCAGCCAGCATGATCCTTATTGACCTTAAGACATAAATATGTGGGCATTAAACAACCTAACAGCCTTGAGAAGTGGTTTCACCCCCAGAGAGTCACACTCTAGGATGGATAATGAATAAAGAACTTATCAGAATCTTTGTAACATATTAGAAACATTCTCCAGATTACCTATAAAATTCATTAGAGACTAGTGACCTGCACTGAAGCCTGATAAGACAGAAGCTCAGGAAAGAGTTGAGAAAAACATGATCCATCAGAGTCATGGAAATCAAGGGTTTGGAGTAGAAGCACATAAGTCTAAGTATATAGATAGGGAACACTGCTGTTTGGAAAAGATAATGAAAGGGCAAAAAAAAAGGAACAGAAAAAAGTCTTAGTTCTTAATTCTGCAAATATCCAAAGTGAGAGCTTCAGCACTGAATTGTATAGTTTGTAGGCCATATCTTTGTTGATAAGTAAAAGAGGGTCAGGAATCCAAACATTATGTACAGACTTGTGTCTGCCCTGCCCAGGGCTCGCACAGAACATGACAATTCTGTGGATCCCCTATGGCCCTAAAATACAAATGTCCTTTTGTACATGCTTTTTCATTTCAGGCATCCAAAATACTGTAATGGACACCTAACTGGTGCTTTAGAGCATGAAAGGGAGGGTGGGCATGGTACAACCTGAGGTGTTTGGGAGCGGTCCCTGGAGTGAAGAGCTGACAAAACGTACCAGCCTACAGCCTAGGAGAAAGATCTCGGGGGCAGTTTAAAACCTAAATGAGGGAATGAGAAAGCAATTAGTCAGTATGTCTGATCAAAGGCCTGTCTTGGCCTTGTGTCCAGCTGTTGCTAGTTCATAATATGGTCATTCTTTCAGAGACCTCTCATATTTGAGTGGCCTGCAATAAACTATTAGTTTAGATCTCTAACTAAGAAAGAAGCCAAGTGGGGTTTTGTTTCTGTAGCGTAACTTTGCCACCACAGAAGGGGAACATTTGCATTCATCAGCCATCATATACATGAGTGGGACTGCCCTGGGATCAATGGGAATACAGCATTTTTGCACAGATTAGGTGTGGACCTAAATGTTAGGCAGATGGTCAAGGCAGATGGCAAGATTGCCCTCTTAAAGTAAAGAAAGAGAGGGGTTTCATAGGTCTTGGGCTGGCCCTCTTTAAAGAAATTCAGTACCTCTCTGCGATGTCAATGGAAGGTGAAAAATTCATTAGCGTTGGTTATAGAAGTGTATGTCTGGAAGCAGATGGAAATGCCAAGAAAGAAAGCTTGCAATTGTAAAATGAATGAAAATTAGAAGCTGCAAAGAGATCATTAAAAGCACAAAATGGTACTGTTTATATGTAACTGTAAAATAAACATAAAAGTGCCTAATTAATAAGATTTAAAATTATAAACTGCAAAACAAAGAATAATTTTTCTGCTTCGCATTTAAGTAAGAAGAAAATCCATCTTGGAATCATTAGTGGTGCTTAGAGTTCCTGTATTTCATAGTGAATTTTCAGCTATGATGATTAGATGGCATTGCCTCATGTGGTTTGAGGCCTCTGAGCCTGAAAAATATATTTGACTTACAAATTAATCTTTGTCACTGTAAGAATAATTTTGATTATCATTAATGAAAGCTGTTCTTATTACAAGCTACCTCTAGAAATGGGCTTTTGATAACAATACCAAACTTCACAATACAGGTAGTGAAAATAGATGCTTGGCACCATTAAGAAGAAATAAAATTAAACAGAACTGAGATCCAAAAGCAATTTTAAAACCAAGTGGGATCATGATTTTGGAAAACTGAAACTACAAGAACCCCTGAGCTGACCAAAACTTTAATTACAGCCAGTTTCCCCTGCTTTTTACTATGTTTCTACCAGTGGTGCTGACTAAACATAGAGGGGCAGTGGCTTTCCTCTGAAATTCCTGTCCTTCAGCAGTGTTGCTAATGTCAGTCCAAATGACAAAATTTTATTTCTGTTTCCCACTTTCCTTGCAGAGACTGAGTGAGCCTTTCAGGTATTAATGAATTTCTTAATCTCTAGAGTTAATTTCTTTTCTGCTCTAAGTAGAACTTCTTCCACAGAAAGTATCATTTTTGAGAAGCAGGAAATAGGAGGGGGTCATTACCAGCATATGCAGCATATAAGAGTACCCTGCAGGCACTGTGACATCAGGAGAATTCAGGTTGGTGTAAGTGAGGCTCTAACTGCATGTACACCAAACCAAAACAAGCCAGAACTACCACAGAAACCTCAGTCCTGAATTGTCCTGTCCCTGCTGCTTGATTAAAAAAATAATAATTTTTTTTAGCTTTCTGTTGCATCTGTGGAACAAAAGGTAGAGATGTTCTTGGGGCATGAAAAAGTAGAACAGGACTTTCTGTTTTATTCTTAGCTGCGACCTCAGCTAATGTTGGCTCAAAATGTTTAAGTGAATATAAAATAAAGGCCTTGGTTTTAGCCTGCTCTGTTAGAAGCCAAATTCGTATCTGCCTGAGTATATGGAAGTTCAAAACATTCACTTGAGGCAGCTTTACCCTGTTTTTTTCATCCTTCCCTGTCACAAATACACTCACTAAATGAAAAGGCATACTTTTGCTGCCAGTTTTCACAGTTATGATTCAATTTTCACACAGCTTCCAATGGAAATCCAGGACCCATTTCCAAAGACATGAAGTAAACAATGTTTGCCTCAGTGTGTTGCAAACCTAAGTGGTTAATGCATTTAAGCAATGACTTTGGGATCTGAATTAATTCTCACCTTCTCCACAAACAAATATCTGTAATACAGCACAGGCACTGCCACTAAGTGGAGGGAAGCGTTGGTGAGTTCTGTGATGCCATGGCATTCTTTTAAGGGAAAAATAGGAAATTAATAGGAATTCTTGACAAGCAACATGACAACTATTTCAGTGCTATTTCATTTATTTTATAGAATCATAGAATCATAGAATGTTAGGGGTTGTGAGGGACCTTAAAGACCATCTAGTCCCAACCCCCCTATCATGGGCAGGGACACTAGACCACTAGACCAATTTGCTCAAGGCTTTTTCCAGCCTGGCTTTGAACACTGCCAGGGTTGGGGCATCCACAACTTCCCTGGGCAACCTGCTCCAGTGTCTCACGATCCTCACATAAAGAACTTCATCCTAATACCTAACCTAAATTTCCCCTCCTTCAATTTGTACCTGTTACTCCTTGCCCTATTGCTACAGCTCCTGACAAGGAGTCCCTCTCTGGCTTCCCTGTAGGACCCTTCAGATACTGGAAGGTTGCTGTTAGGTTTCCAGGCAGCCTTTTCTTCTTCAGGCTGAACAGCCCACACTTTCTCAGCCTATCTTTGTAGAAGAGGTGCTCCAGTCCTTTTACCAACTTTGTGTCCCTCCTCTGGACTAACTTAAACAGTTCTATGACCTTCTTATGCTGGGGACATCAGAACTGTATGCAGTACACCAGGTATATCAGCTTGAGGTTTATCAGAGAGAAATTTATCAGCTTCTGAGAGAAATCAGGGATATTTATCACCTTAAGAAAAGCTAAATTTGGCTAAATTTGTATCTCTAAACTAAATTCAGGCTGTGACATCAGGAAAGATACTGGCTCATTGATTTTATATTCCTTACGGTGCTCAGTTTTCGTTTTGCAAAATATGGTTTTCTGATGTTGAAAGAAACAAAGTGCATAATTTTCAGTTCGTAATTGTCTGATTCTTGTTTTGGCATAAACAACACTAAGAAAAAGTATTATATAAAACAGTATTATATACAATAAAAATATACTGGCCAAGCCACGTGTGGCTTTCTTACAATGAAGTTCCTTATGTGAATCCCTATCTGCTAACAGAAATGGGAGGAATCTTCTGACTAGAAGAAAGACAGAACTTATTCCTGGTGTTCTTAAATTATTCCTATGAGCAGATGAAATGTGACCTTTAACATGTTTTAATTATCAGGATATTGATACTGCAGTTTTTGAATCTGCTTTGCGTCCAAAGTCCTGAAAGAGCCTGAATCCTGCTAAAATTTCACGGCATGCAGATAGCAAACAGCCAGGATCCAGCCCCTGGGTTCAATCTCTATAGCAGGTTATCCCACACACAGCTGCACCGATGCAGCAGTAAGAGTTCCAAATCCTAATCCAAATGACATTTCTGGATATTTTATGGGCATTAACTAATTTGATCCTCACATTTCTTTCATTGTTTTCAAATTTAAATAATTACCATTGCGCTCATTTCACTCTTAAAATCTGTGTTCTGGAAACTGTGTTTTTTGAGCTCTTGTAGAGTTTTTTAAGTCTTTCAAAAAACTGCCAGAACCGTAAACCTTACTTCCCCCATGCCACAGCTGTGTACCGTGACTTCATGGCAATCCAGCCTGTTTCCAGGCCTAGAGCGTAACGCTGACATATATTTTACAAGAAGTTAAACTCTCTTTCCCCAGTACCTCTGCCATTCATTCCAGATGACAGACAGATGCAAAACAGCTTCAAACTTGTTTTATTCTCAGTCATTGGAGCACACTTCTCAGGATTTGCACAAATGATCTGTCTTGGGTTAAGAACATCTGAGGCCCAAACCCACTGCAGTAGCCAAGGACATGCTTTTGGCCATTGCTGAAGACTACTGAGTACTTTTCAGAACACCTTTTTACACCAGGTGCTGTAGACCCTCCAGCTGGCTACAAGAGAACTGCTGCATTACCCAGAGTAGTACAGGTGCTGTACAGTAACCACTCCAGGTGAGGTCCCTGAAGAGTATGTTCAGCTCCAATGGCATGATCTATTTAGAGACTTAAAAGATGCAGCTGTGCATCTTGCAGTTCTAGAACTAGTACGAGTAAGCCCTAGGGCATCTCTGTATTGACTGCATGGGGAGGAGAGATCCTTAACTTTTTTCTTTTAGTAAGTATAAAGCAAATTATAAACAGTAAAGGGATATTGAGGTAGTTTCATAAGTAAGAAATTAAGTAGACTCAAGGGTAGAGCAAGATGAGTCACTGAGTCCTGATACAAATGTCCATCACTCCCTGCAATCTGCTGCCCCTGCAGCACAGCTGCTTGGTCTAGCCCATCACAAACATATGCCTAACACTGAGAAACAGTGAAGTTTGCATATTGTTTTGGTGCTTGTTGCAGAAGTTGCAAGATAATGATTTAAGACAATAACTGATATTTGTGGTCTCTAAAAGGCCATTTCCTAGCCTCTGTCCCTTGAAGGGCATGACCATACCTGAGTCTAATGTCATGCATGCCCTGTTGTGTGAGAACACACTGGTGAACTCAGTTCAAAATTCAGATAATAAGTGTCATTCTTTTTTGAAAAATTTACCTCTATTTTGGTCTAGAGATTTTTTAGTAACCTGTTTTTTGGGGCAATAGCAAGCATAAGATTGGTAGCAGAGGTTTGACTGAGGTCCCAGCCACTTGTAAAGTTTTCTGGCGGTTCTTTCCAATATGCCATGAACTATCTTTTTTTCTGTCACATATACTCAGCCACATTTACATTTGGGTACAGCACAGGCCAGTATACTAACATAAGTAATTTCAAATTAAGTCTCTCAGTCTTTTCTGGCTCTATAGTATAAGTTCCAACGCAAAATGTACAGAACACCCACGTAACCCATGGCTTTTAGATCTCAAAGTAAATGTTTTCACATAATCATGGATTGCATCCAAGCAAATGTCTGTAAGATGACATTTCTGGAAGCTTTTGCATCTTTACATTATATTTAGTTTACACAATATACTGTACAACTGGAAAAAGTGGCCATATGAGCCAGACCAACATTTGACCTCTTGCAGAGTGCCTTTGAGAACAGGCTATTTCTCTACCCTCCTCTACGCTAACACCTTTTACATCAGACAATTTCCAAATCAGGAATTTCTTTGAAGTTTCTGGTCTTTCTTCCATAGTTTACTTTTCAAAACATCACAAGGCTAGTGGAATTCATGTATTCATATGCTGGGGGCCCCCATGCAACCCAGTCTGGATCTGAGTTACCCTCTCTTCTTTACATCCACCTTCTTTTCCTCTCTCTGTGAAGCACTCCTGTTTCAGTCTGAGTCACAGAGAGTCCTCAGAGTTTCTGGGTGGAGTTGAAATTTGGTTCTCCTGTCCCTACCATCATGCAGCCTTTGTCCTTGAGGCACCATCCACCCTGTTTCTCAACAGAGCTCAGCATGGCCTTCATGCTGGAGCACCTTTGGTGTGAAGGGAGAGGTGATGCTTGTCCCTGTAAAGGCCCACAAATCTACACAAAATTGATCTAAAAACATTTAGGGGAAGGTAACCATGACATTTCTACTGGAAATGTACCAAAGGACAAACTCCAGTGCCTTCTATCATCTGGCTTTCTAATACTATACATGCTGTTTCCAGGGCTTCTGTGAAAATAGTGAGTGAGCTGTGCTCTCTGTGGGAATGGCTGCAAGGAGGGCATAACAGGGGAAAATAATTTCCTTTGGAAATTTGCTTTTGAGTATCCCACGGAGCCTGATCCAAAACCCACTGCAGGCATTGGCAGGCCGGCCAGAGAGACTTTAATACTCTTTGTATCAGTCTTCAGCCTATTCACACATCAGCAAAATTTTTTTTTTTCATGTTGCTAGTTTTACAGAAAATGCTGTGGTGCCATCTGGGAACAAGAAGAGGGAATGTTTTCATTTCGTGAGCATAGGTGAGTGGATTTTTTTTGTTTGTTCATTTTAAAATGCTGTGAAATCCAAAGATGCAATAAGGACCATTTTTCTCTGGGCACAGATGACTGAAAACACAGCTTAAGTTTTTAACTTTTATCTTTTGTTTTTAATTTTTCCTGTATTTCTCAAATACATCATTTAGTGAGAATAATCAAAGAGATGGGGCAGAGATCTCTGTCATTTTCAGTTTGGGCTATTTTCAGTGCAGTACTCCCTGGCTTGCACAAAACAAAATGTCTTTCTGATGGGAAATGTGACTTCTTTTGGTCAAAGGGAGGAGAAACATAAAAAATGGATGAGACAGCAAATAGCAGATATGAGAAGGTGAGTGACAAACAAAGAAGTTAGCTTTCTAAGGAATAAACAGACTATAGTGCTTCTCAGAAGAAGATTGTGAGGGCAGCATGCAAAACATGACCTTTTTTTTACTTGGTTTCTATATCAGATATTCATGCAGGTCACATTTCTTTCTTCATGCTTGCAAACTGATTCTTCTTGAAATGAATGTTACCTTCCCGTGTCAGTCATTATTTTGTCCTCTGTCTTTTCATTGCCAGACTCAGCTGCTCCCTACACAGTAGCTTGTGGGACAAGGTCCCAGGTAGCAAGGTGTCAGTTGTTCCAGGAATGGCTCAGAGAAGGAAGATTTGTGCTACGAAGTGGGTTCTTCAATGTCCCATAAAGATAAGGCCAGGCATCATCCTCCTCCTCAGAAACAGCACAATACAATTTATTTTCTCAACCCACTCAACTATTTCCATGAAAGATGAATTTTTGTGTGTATATGAGGATGCTGCTTGTTCAGTATTTAGTCGTTACAGTTGATCAAGAGGTTCAGCAGCTAAGGGCATCAGCAGAGACACACCCACATGCATCCCCAGAGGTGTTTAAGGCCAGTCTGGGCAAAGCTTTGAGCAACCTGGTCTGGTGGAAGGTGTCCCTGTCCATGCCAGGAGGGTTGGAACTGGATAATCTTTAAGGTCCCTTCCAACCCAAACCATGCTATGATAGTATGATACGCAGAAAAGCAATATGTGGTGTGATGTTGTAAACGTTTTTCTTAGAAAAACTGGCAAAAAATGGACTTTGTTGCCCACAGCTAGAGACCTAGTACAGCTTACATCAAATAACTTCACCCTAGCAAGAAGAGTAGATTAAGGCAATAATTATGCTGTGTTTCTTCTTCAGTAAACATGCAAATTTAAAAATTGTACAAAATTTTTAGATACCCAAACCCAGAAACTCTTTCAAAGAGAGCACCACTAAGCAATGTCTTAGTCAGGACAGGGCTTATAAGGAGATGGAGTATTTATAAACTGCCCTATATACTGATAAGGCTGTATGATTTTAGGCACAACTACTCTTTGCTACATCATAGGTACCAGAGTGGGGGATGTGGAGCTTCTCATCAAATCATTTTGTGTAATTGTACATTTAACTTTAAAACAGGCTTAAGTATGTTAAAGTAATGTGTGTCTTTAAAAACTTCAGGAGTGGGTTCTTTATGGGAAACTCAGAATTTAAAAAAATGTTTGGAGTAAAGTCAAAATATTATGAGCAGTGCTCTGCACTAATGACACATATCAGCAGTATTTGTAACCAGAAGAACAATGTGATAAATTTTAATCGCTAGGGACCAGGCTTTGTGGGAAGTGCCTAATACACAGACATCCTTTATAGGTTTCCAGCTATGACCTATGTCTGAAAGACATTTTAATGATAACTACGGAAAGTAGATGGATTGTCTTCCCAGAGTGTTGAAGGTCCTGTTTGTTGTCATCCACAGCTTCTATAAAGACCAGAGATTTTCAAAGGTACTCTTCTGTCCTGCTATCAGCACGCAATACCACAAGGATGGGACTATCTAAGATAAAACATGCCAGAGACATGTAGTCCTCAGGATTTCCTGTGGGAGTCTGACCAAAAGAAGGCAATATTAATAAATGTAAATTCTGGAACATTATTATCACCAGAGCTGTGTCATGTAGTTTACCCTTGAATTCTTATAACCCCTCTAGTTTTCTCAGGCAGTTCAAGTATTTAACTGCAACTGGTCAGAGTGTTAGACCTCCCCACTGGGACAATTGTTTTCAATTACATTAAAGGCTCAAAGCCTTTGATAGACATGCCAAAGCAAGGAGTTTAGCTTGCTAAATGTTTTAACTCTTTGAACTAATGTGGGATCTGGGAGTCCCCATACTCCTGGACCTTGAAAATGCTTAAAAAGTAGATGCAATCTGGAAGAAGATTGGTGCCAAAAATCTGTAATAGTCCTCCCTTTGAGGATGCTGTTGCCTCTTTTTATATTCATTTTCTTGGAAGTGGTAGTTAGAGGGAGAATAACAAACAAATAGCTTTTCTTGAGGAGGATGAATTACACCAGCAAAGTCCCAGTCAACCAAAACCTTCTCTAAAAATCTAAAGTGATTTCACCTATTTTTTAAATTTTCAGAACTATTCTTTGTTCCTGTGCTCCTCATTGGGGCATTTCTTAGCAGAGAAGTGAAGATACCAGTGCTTAGTGGCTAGCTTCTTGCTCCAAGAAGGAAAAAAAACCAAAGCAAGGAGCAAAGCAAAAAATGCTTAAAATATGCTGATCTTGTGGGATTTTTTTGTAAAATCCTAGTGCACAATTCAGCATAACTTATAATACCATTTTTCTTACAGGACCCCCAGAACACCTTCTTTTCAAGTTTTACTTTTCAGAAATTTCTCTCAATCATGCAGATTACAGAACACTTTGGGCATCTCTGCCTCTATAGATTAACACTCAGGTTTGTCTTAGTTATTTTGGAAACTCAGGCAAACATTAGCTCTGTTACAGTCCTGCCTTGTATACTGAGTTCTTATTAACATATGGGCAGTGGCAGTATTTTGACCTCGAGTGCTTCAGGGTGGTTTCCACTGATTACCACTGTCTCCACTTCCCTTCCAATGCAGAACAAATCAGGAAAGGCAAGAAACAAAAGGTAGTCCACATCAAGTCACGCTACCTCCGTGGAACAGTAGCTTCTGAATAGGAAACATGGCTTAAAAGACAGCTGTGAGTGGGTGGATCACACTCTAATATCATATCTCAGCTTTGTTGAGAATATCTTTCTCCATAACTTTCTAGAAAAGAGCTGATTAAATCTCTGCACAAGTATGTTTGCAACAGACTTTGTCCTACTCGTTACAAATAGAAAGCCAGATCCTTCCTTTCAGGCAGTGTGATATTTTTGCTGTTCAAATCAGAATATGCTGTTCTTTTTGATGAAAAGAGCTGTGGAAAGCAACTAAAAGCTTAGCTCTAAATAAATACAATACACATCAATGCTTTCAGAAATGAGCTTTCATGATTTTTGCTTTGACAAAGATCCTATGAACTCTACAAAACATAAACAATACCTCATAATGAAAGCCTGTTTTTTCAAAGTTGACATCACATCTGACTCAAAGTGTGACTTTTTGATTGGGATTAAATTCAGTTTATTTAAAGGTTTTAGAATAACTCCTTAGTTATCTAGAACACAAGATAAACATAACAAACATAACATTTATCTCATGAATAAAAATGCTGATAAATATAACTTAGATAGTTAAGAAATATCTTTCTTTCTTTCTTAAATTCTTTGTGTTTTACATTTGGGAGCATTTTGTGTATGGAATTTTCACTATTATGCATGTTAGGATGATCAGATCTCACTTGTTTATATGGGGTTTTGCACAGAGAGGGAAAAATATTGTAGAAGAATATAATCACACCCATATGTCTAAAAAAGCATCAAGTTCTGACCTATACATGAGGAACATTTTGGCATTGACTAGCTTTCAGAATAGCTCAAGAAGGTTCATTTTAGATTCCTTAGAGCAACGCTGGAGTCTTGTGAAAATACCACCTCTCTTTAGGTACCCTGATGGTTAAAAATGTGCAAATCACCAAACAGCAATCCTTGGTTAGAGCTCAGTCCAGCCAGTAGCTCTGGCTATCTTATTATAGTCCTGCTTACATTCACACCTGGATTTACCCTGCAAGTTAGGAGAAGCGTTGTGGTGGGCAAAAAGGACCCTTCATAGCCCACATGTTGAGCAAATGAGAGAATCTTTGTAGAATGAGGAGCAAAAGCAACCACCTCCAGGACTAGGACTGTATTTCTGGATTTGTTCAAGGTTTCTTAATCTGTGCTATGGAATCCTAGCTCTGTCAAAATACAAAAATCAAGGTACAATCTGAGATGATAAGACTCAGAAAATTTGCTCCCTGAATTGAGATAATATGAACACTGCACTCAAAAATTAATCACTTCCAGGTGTGGTGTGACTTGGAGGTAAATATTTCCAAATTACATAACTAGCATACCCCAGGAATCCTCACATCTCACCTCATCTAATTAGTCAATTGCTACGTTGATCAACTATCAGTATCAAATGTGTTTGCTGTAATCTCTGAGTTACTAATAACATCCTTAGCATAAAGCAAGAATGATATGAGGTCAATGCTTTATAGCCCTACATGAAATGTTTACTTCCCTGTTAGTCTGGACAAATAAAAGTTGTTAAATCCCAGGCTGCCTCAAAGAACCATTCTAATGGTTCCTTCCAGGAAAGAGTCTAACTGGACTTAAATTGTCTAGTGAATCCTCAGAAGAGATCTAAATTCTAAGTGTATTCTAATGACTGCTTATTTTCTACTTGGTAAATTGGTAGCCAAGAGAAAGAAGGGAAGAAATTTTAAGGAATGTAAGCAGCATATTGAGACCAACAAATTGAATTAATGATAATCTCCAGCAGCCAAATCTGAGGTTAAGTTCCCCTGGTTTTGAGAACATCACCAGCCTGTGAGTAAACTCTGGCTAATTTAGCACCCAACTCTTATGCTCATGATTCAGATCTAAGTTGATTTTTATCCATGCCAAAATATACTGGTTGTTTTTTCTTTCTATAAATACTAAAAATTGGGTTAAAAGAGTCTATACTTCTAGGGTATTTAAAAAAGATTATAATTCAGATAAGACTAGTTATGGCAACCCATAGGTCTTTAGATTTCTCCTCTTTGCTGTACATACTGAAGTATGGAACCAGACAATGAGGGGTTAAATAGTAGTGGTGCAGATGCAGCTGGGCTATGTTACACTAAAAGGACCAGCTAATGGGCATAAAGGAGGATTAGAAAAAGGAAATAGATGAAACTGCATTGAGTGCTGGCAGGGAGAGTCTGGATTTTTGTTTAGGGGCAGGGACTCTTGTTTAGGCTTTTGTATGAACATCAGATAATAAAGGGAGTTTGCATTTGTTTGTTGACTGCTCTCTGTGCTCATTTTTTTTCAAATATTTTTAAATTCCAGAAGTCTATAAGAGCTAGAGTTGTGAAGGTTATTGACAAATGAATACTGAAGTGTTTAAATATGAAGATGCACCTTTATATGTAGGGTTTCCTGGGTCATAGGGGTTAGTTTGATGGAGTATTATAGTAGCCTGGGGTTGACATATCCTTCACCAGAAAAATGGTGGAGAAAGAAAATGGAAGATATCAAGAGTAGAATTATGCTCCTTGTAGGAGGTTCAAGCTCTTCCTCTTTCTTCTGTGTGCTTTCTTGCACTACTGAGAACCTGGCAGGGTTTTAACAGCGTATAGGTAACCATCTACCCTCTCAGATGCCTATCTGCGCCCTGAACTTTCAGGGGGGAAACTCAGAGGGCAGCTGAATTAAAGAATCCCTGGGTCACCTTCTCCTTTTCCATGTGAAGGAAGAAGCTTGATGGGAACATGTATCTTTGTCAGTGTACAGAATCGCATAATCACAGAATTGTCTGATTTGGAAGGGACCCAGAAGGATCATTTGGTCCAACTCTTGAGTGAATTCAGTATTTGTTTGTATGGAGGGAGAAACAGGAGAAAGCTAATATTTGGATATATAAACATTATTTCAGGACTCTGCTCATCCAAAGTGTACCTATAATCACTCTTATAAGTATTAACTGGTTTGAACAAACCCAGAGCTGTTGAAGCATATCAGTACTACAGTATAATGGAGATGCTCTTAACCTATTTTGATCCAGGCTAGCTCGGGCCTGTTGGGGCCCTCCCCCCTGCCATGTGGTCCTGAGAGAGGGGCCCTGGGGGGAGACACGGGGTTTTCCTGCCCCTGGTCAGCCTCGTTCCCCATGGGTTGTTTTGTGTTTCCCTGCATGGGCAAGGACCCTTGGGTCCCCTGATTGAGCAGTTCCTTGGCAGAGCTCCGGCCATGCGGCTGGAGAAATAAACATTTCTCTGAAACATCTGTCAAGAATCGGTCCATATCTATTTCTTTCCATGGGCCTCGTTGATTGATATGCGTGTTGCAGTATCCACACTGTAACACAGGCCCTGCTAGCTGCTCACAAGGGGACTAGTCACAGCTTCTGTGTATGTGCTTCTACTCAGCTGGGCTTTACAGCTCATTTGTTTTTTGTGGATATAACTAGACTTGGTGGCTGGAGGAAGCTAGACTTGCTGTCCATCTAAAAGTGGTAACAGTGGTACCTAGTTATGGTGTTCTTGCCCATCCTGCTATCCCTCAGCTTTAAAGTAATGCTGTGTTGCTGGCTTTTTTTTTTTTTTCCAAAAATAGTCGTGTATCAGAGTTTTACCATCACGAAATATTTGCAGGTGTTTCAATGTCCTTGAAAAACAAACAAAAACCCTCAAAAACAAACAAAGAAACCGCACCAAACTCGCAAACTCCAAGTGAAGTTTTTTCTCTCGGCCTATGTCTTTCATCACAGAGAGGAGTAATTTCTCCATTCTTGTTGAGGTTAATTATCACCTTCAGACCAGGATTCATAATGCCTTATCTCCTAGGGAGTTTCTGACTGTGCATGTGCAGGTAGATAATAGGTGTGCAAAGCCAGTCCTTGGGAATGGGTCCCACAAGGACTTGAACTTTGTGCACCACCACCATCCCCTCCAGGGTGGCTGTGAGTGCTCTCCAACATAATGGCTTTCCAGTAATATCCAAGGTGAGAGAAAAGGGGTAACATCTGGGTCAGACCCCTGCAAATGGCCAGGGACAGACAACAGACCAGACTTGTGTCTGTAGGAATGGTCCCTGACACAGATATGGCCACACAACTGGAGGACACAGACTACAGAGTCCTCATGCCCTTTGTCTGTATAGGTCTGGTATTGGGGCAAGCAAGTTCAGTGTAAATGAGGCTGACTTGCCTTAGCCTCTCCCTTGCAGCAGAAACAGCATCTGCCATTGCACTATGCTTTAAAATTCTGGATTTATAGATGCTGTCTTTGGCAAGGTCCCTGAGATTGAAGGGACTGAGACAGACCAAGCATCTGCAGACAACTACCTGCTTGTGGCAAGCTAACACAAAGAGTTACAGCTGACTAATGTCCAGGACTCATGTGCATTGGCTTATTGCACGTTTTTGTGAGAGGTGAGAGTAATGAGTCTATGCTTTAAATCCATCTGGAGTTTATATCCAAATTCCCTCTTACTCTGATAACTCAGTATTTATTACAGTCTTAACAGACCTCCTGTTCTGTGGCTTCTTCCTGAAAGATCATGAGTCTACATAATGTTGCTGTCAGGGGGATGTTCTCCTCCTCTACCTCTGTTACTCTCAGCCCTTTCCTAGCTCACTCTTCGGGACTGCACTTATCGTTTTCCCATAGGACAGCATTTAATTGCTCCTTGATTGACCTTTTGCCTTGTCCCAACAACTTTGCCTCTGAGGTCATTTTACCAATTCATTATTCTTGGTGGTGGAGAAAAAACGTCCTTCTTAATGTCTAAGTTTCTCTCCCTATTATTGCAGAGTTAATCACAGGAGAATGATTTAGAGTTATTTATCACCACCTTTTAAATACTGGGTAGCAAAGTGTTCCCTGAAAATAATGGCTTGAGAATCCCTTCACTACTTTCTGCTTAGAAACTCTATCTTTCATATCCAGAAATAGGTTGAACATGATTTTTGAACAGAGACTTGAATATTGTGCTGGATCATTCACACTTTCCATCATCCCTATTTGCACCGTTTGCTGTAAAAGCAACAGGGTAGTAGAACCAATTCTAATCTGTGATCTTTGCATAAAAAATAATTGTTCTTTGCGGGACAACACATTTTAAAAGGTTCAGAAAACCTGCTAATCAATCACACAGAGGACTAATGCTTATAAGCACTCTGCTGAAATCAGGTGATGCTGATAAACATACTCTAAGAATGTTTATTAACAAGCCATTAAGGAAAAAAATAGTCCTGGCTATGGAAATCATTTAATCATTTCCACATGAGTTATTCTCCATAAAGCCAGAGTCACCTATCTTCCCTTTTCATACACTCCGATCCTGTCCCCTAGCTTTGGCGTTTGGGGGGGAATTACACTGGTTTGCTGTTCCAGTGGTCCACTAATCCTTCAATAAGACATTCATAAAAGAAGCATGGAACATTAAGTGTGGTCAGAGCAAACCACCGGCAATGTTTATGAATTTTATGTGCAGTCTGTTTTGTCCAGCGCTAATGTTCATTTGTCTGGTGGGTTGGCATCAGGTCTTTCATTTGACGGAGTTTCTTCTAACTTGGCTCATTTGTGCAGCTTTCCTTTTACAAATAGTCACTTGTCGGAAGTTTCAAGGCAGTATTTGTAAAAGATCTTCAAAATAATGACAAATGGTTAAAATGAGCATTAAAAAATAAATAAATTCAGTAACTATTTATCAAGATTACAAACTAGAAGTGCATTTCCTCCAGCTAATATGTGGAACACTTCACCCTGGCATAGATAAATCATGAATCAGCCAAGGGGTTAGTTAGGGCTTCCAGTTTCTATTAGGTCATCTTACTAAAGTCTGGATTTCTGAAGAAGTAAGGGTTCAGGGGTTATTTCTTTTTTAAGTTATAATAATTAACTCTGGGGATGCATAAAGCAGCAGGAAAAAGTGTATTTTAACTTGTATCCCAGCAAAACAGAATCTGAAACTGTTCTTACAGACTATTTTCTCTCTTATGTTGAGAAAAATAGAAGACCCAGAAAAAGAAAGGAAGAAGCATTTCTCTCAAGTGCAGGGCTACAATCTGTAAGAAAAAGCCTTTCCTGTGAGCAAGTGAAGGGGGTGGAGATTCGCACTAAAATAAACAACAAAGTCGGGTCTTGTGTTGGATGTACTGACAAGGTTGCAGTTTAAAATGTTTCATCCCGAGTATCCAGTGTCTCCCAGAAGGACGTGCAGTAGGAGGAAGTGTGAGGTTAAGAATTCAGGGAGATTGGATAGATAGTCGAAAGACTTGGGTAGACAATCTGAAATTCATTACGAGAGTGTATCCCGGGGGTCACCACAAACGTCCTATAAACATCAGTGAACTTTTCTGCAATCCAGAGCTCCAGGAGCAAGTGTGGTGAGCCATGAGATAGCTCCTCCTGTGCACACATATACCCAGGGGGACAAAGAAGGAGATAATGATAGGTGCTCTCTGAAGGGATTAGAAATATAGGTTTCTAATCTATTTTTAAATGTCTCCAAACTGACCAGCAAATATGATCTTTCCAAATGTTGAGCGCATTCTTTAAATTATGCCTCTACTTGGTCAGCCTCATGAATACCCCTCAAGATGAATAATCAACACTGAAATGTCTACACATTTTCTGGTAATCCAGCAGAAAAGCACATCTATGCACACTGATACCCTTTTAATGATTAGGAGTGAGGGAAAACACATGAATTCAAAGAAATAGAAAACCTGGAGTGAAAGAAGGGTCATAGTAAAAAGTCAAAGCGAAATGATTTTGCACTTCAGTAAATGCTTTGATTACCGTGTCCTATCCTATTCAGAAGGATTTGCAGAGTGTCTCAGTGAAAAAGGAATTAAGTGCCTTAAGATCTTACAGTGAGGCTACCCAGTGGTATAAGCAGACATCCTCTCAAGTAACAGAGTTTATGTGCAAATCCTGGATTGAGCATATGTGACATCTTTGATTCTGAACACCTGCCTCAGCTTCCTTTCAAAGAGTTTTGGGTGGTTCAACTTTCTCTGGCCATTTTTTGTAACATTTTTCATTTGCATAAGCATGCTTCAAGTTTAAAAAAACCAGTTATGACTCAGTGTTGTAGTGGCAAAGGAAATATAAATGGAAGAAATATATACTAAAAATGTTCTGTAGTCCACGTTGCACATAAGCCTCAAACCACTGAGCTTTAACCTTGAAGAACTTTGCATAAAATTAATTCTGCCAAGTGCAGTGGGACAACTTAATCTCTGAATATGGTGTAAAATGTTTAGCACGTGTGTAAGTGATTGTGGGGTTTGGGTCTAATATCAGAAACCTCTTCTGCACCAACAAACCTGAAAAACTGTAATGGAAAATAAGTTCACATTGCATTTCCTCAGGTCTGAATTGCATGCCACTTTGATTGTTCCTCTTGCAATAGTCTGCCAATTTGTTGTAATCTTGTACAGACTTTTCATCTGAAAGTTCGGTTTTGCAAGTACAAGATGTGGGAGCTAAGATGATATATTGAAGCATATAAGTAATCAGGAAAAAATGCAGTTCAGCCCATGTATTCTTTGGAAATATGTATAAATATTTACAAATTATGGAGTTAAATCCAGCTCATTTTGTAAATGAAGGGATATTCTGCTTTTTTATGGGAAACATCAAAATCCAGGAAGCATGGGAGAATAAGACATAAAGTCTTTTCCAAGGGACATTCATAAACTCTCATAAAATCAAACATCATGCAGACTGCAACCTTTCTCCTATTTTCATTGTGTGCACGCCTACGCATCCGTGCATTTGTGGAAGCAACTTTCATACAAGAACTTTTTTTCTTTTTTGCATGTACCAATTACTTTGTAAACAACTTAAAGAGATTGGTGAGGGACTGCTCTGTAAAAATGATAGCACATCTGCAGCACAGGCAGTTAAAGTCAACAATTAATTAATTGTTAAGGGCTCTGTTCATCCAAACGTTTGGCTCTGTATTTACTGGATGATTCATGGCTTGTGATCCCTAGTTTCCAGAGAACTCAGCCTGATCCTCCACTTCAACCCTTCCCCTGCTCCCCGTTTCACCCTTCCCTGCCCACACCCAACTGCAGAGAGGCACAAACACGTTCCTTACAGAGTAACAGCACTTTGTGGCAAGCAGCTCACCCAGAACTCCACCCACCAAGTGTATTCAGCAACCACAGGCACTGCTCTGCTGAAGCCTATGAGACAGAGAGCCCTGCTTGCCTGGTGTCAGTAATTCACTGATAGACGGGTATTTACAAAACAAGGCATCCACAGAAGCACATGCAGTCATCTTTTGTGTAGCTGGTTTTTGGTAGGTCACACTTTAATCCCTCAGTGTAATGCATTGTCTGCCGATTGTAGCAAACAGATTTTATATCAGCCTGAATGAAGTTGTGCAGTGCTGTGGTCAAGAGAGTCTCTGGCAGTCTGGGGGGCACTTTATGTCCCAGCTTGGTTCTGAGCCTCCAGATAAGAGATGTCATAGTGATTTGCTTGAGTTACCTCCCAGGGAAAGATCTACTATCTTCTAGTGTATGTAGGACAAACAGAGAGCATTATGTTTATGGTGAACCAAATCCATAATAGTCAGGGTCCAAAATCTGTAGTTCCTAGGTAAATTCTTAGGGGAAGATGTTCCTTAAGTAAGGAGTGCCAAAAAATTGCAGTAAGAATAGATAAAACATTAATTGTTCATTAATATTTTTATTATTACTAACTTGCAAAGCTCCCCTGGAGTATAACAGCAGAACATTAAACATGTCTAGCAAAATAACAAGTACCTATCACTGAATAATCAAAATTGTCACTGAAGAAACAAAATGTAAAACCATAAACAAGCCTTGAACAAACAAGAAATAATCAATGCATGATGATAAAGGGAACCAAAACATCTGGCATCTTTACCAGAAAGCATCTACAGATGTGTTCTGATGTATGATAAGAAGAAATAACATTTCAGAGTCACAGGCCCTCAGTGAGGCTCCTGCCTTCCAGTGTGGTTAAGTCACAGGGAGGTGCAGCCAGTTTTGCTCCCGCTGTGGGTCTCAACAGACCTCCTGGTGAATTGTTCAGATTTCTGAGAGCTATTTCTGGTGTGTGGGACAGAATCTGATCCAATTTCACAAATGAAGTGACAAAAGGAAAGCTGTGCTGTTTGCTGCTTCCTTGAGGCACTCCCTTCGTTCTCAGATCCAGGCTGCTTCTAAAAGCAGCCATATGACAGAGCCCAAACTTCACCTGAGTAATCCAGTTTAGACATCACTGATGGGCAGGGACTCATTGTTTTGGTATATCTTTTAATCTTGAATTCCTGAAAGGGACAGGGAGTCTAGTGAAAAGACAGATTAGTACTATTTTGTACTTTCTTACCCTTTCTTCAGATATAGTCTTTCAGGCTCATCTTGCAATGTACAGCTGGTTTACAGATAACCTGAACATCCCCAGATAATGGCCAGCTGCCATTAATCCAGGCATTTTACTGGAAGATTCCGTAACTTAGCAATAGTCACTTCATAAGGCATGACCTAAATTCATAATCTAATTGCTTCAGAATCAGATAACAGGTTGGTAGGTGAGAATTCACTACAATTATATTAAAAAAAAACTCAGAAAAAAAAAAAAGGTAAGACATCTTGTTTAATTCATGAGACACTGCTAGAGCTGACTGTGGTTGTTCTACCTTTTCCACTGTATCTGCACAGTTTTCCTTATGGCAGGACACACAAGAAGTCACTTTAAAATAAAAAAATACCTGGCTGACTGCTGAAAAGATCATTTGTCAAGAGAAGAATGCTGTGGAGGGAAACTCTGACCTCTAAACCTGCAACAACAACAAAAGCCAGTGTTTTAAAAAGTTATTTTGAAGCCTAAATAAACCTTGATGGACTCCCCTTAAACTTCTTTTACAGTGATTAATTTCCAGCTAGGGAAATATTGACTCTAAGAGAAAATGAAAATATTTCCATCTTCTTTCTAACACTGCATTATAAGATCATTTGACCTACTAGATAGAGTGGAAAATCACTATCTGTCTTAATGTTATTAGATGGATCAGGTTTCACATCTCTCTCCCTCTGTTTTCCTTTGGTTCCCCTGTATCAGCATGTTGTCTTCCCATCTCCATCCCCTTCAGTCTGGCTTCAGGAGGCAGAGCCCTTGGTGCTTATGGGCAGGGTGGCTGCCTTTTTTGTGGGATGATTGTAAACATACAGGGGGCAGTCAAAGGCTCATGGAAGGCCATGAGGAAAAAACCCACCTTGCCCAAAATATTAAATGTACATGGTTACTCACTTTTGTTCTGATTATATTTCCTCTCCCTGTGTGGAGGAGTTGTCCTTTTCAAGAATCAGAGCCATTTGTTACATCACCCACACACCCTCCCCATTTCCACACAGACACAGAACTCCTCTTATGGGTTTGGCTAGATGCTGTAAATGCCATAGGAATCTTCCAGAGGGCTTTTGATCATAATGCCTATGCATGTATATATACTGCAGCCTCAAATTTATTAGAAGGGTAAATAAGTTGTAGTAACCAGCCCCAAAAAAATTCCTTTTTAACTGCCACTGATACCTTTAGATGTGACATGCACCCAAAGAATTGCATGGCAATACTGCCTCCATCCTATTCAGCTGGGCTCTAAAGTGCATTTGCTGTCCTCTAAAAAAGTGAGGGCAGAGGGAGCAGGGTGCACCAGCTGGAGAGCGATAGGAGTTGTGGCAGAAAATCTCCATTGTTTGTTGTATGTCCCACTGAAAGTTTTCTTCATGAGTGAACTTACACTATATTTCCTAAAGTGGCTAAAGTCACTGCTCCAAAAACTTTGGCAGCCTTTGTGCATATCCTATTACTTGCTTGGCTTCAGGGACAGCAGGACATAGAACACCTTCTAGAAGAAAAAAAAAAATGTTTGATCCTAGTTGTTTCTAACAGAATTAGCCAATTCAAACAAGATGAATAATAATAATAATAAAAAAAATCTAGCTCAGATCTCTGTGTCAAAAGAGACATAGAGGAAACATCAGTCAACCCCATGGAATATCCTTCAAAGTGTCCTTGGAAGGATGAGTTGCCCATAGTTCATTACTTTAGGAAAAGTCGCTGTAAACTACTGTGTGCCACGGCCCTGAGGATTTGCCTTGCCATGCTTCCTTCCTGCAGCAAACTTCTGATGGAAAGAATTATTTGGTTTTGTATGAATCAGGAGAAAAACTGAACTTAGAGATCTTGTTGAGGTAGAAGATTGTAGTGCTCAGTAGAAAGTACTTGCATAATACATTCACCCCCTCCACAGCACCCAAAATTAGCACCCAATTGAATTCATGTGTAGGTAAGTTCAAAGAAAATTAAATATTCTTCTGGTAGAGAATCCTTACACAGGGTGAGGTGCTGAGTCCTTTTCACAGCAAGGCTTCTCGGTGCTCACTTCACGGATTCAGGTCATTAAGATAGGTCCTAATTTATGAGATCTTTCCTTTGCAGGACTTTTTTATTGGGCTCCAATGTAACAGCCTGTTCCTAGGCACTCTCACCCAAAATAAGTGATTAAATTGCATGATTCTGGCTCTTTTAAAATATTTTCCTGTGATTTTCTGTGGATTATAATGGCACATTTGCTGTATTTCTGTCATGACTTAAAATGCTTAGCCAAAGGAACAATCTTTGCAATCTGAAGTATTTGAATTTAAAGTTGCAACTATCAGCCAAAAGGTGAACAGCCAAAGCCTGCATTACTGAGAACTTCTTGGTCCATTGATTGCAGTGCTCCTGTGCCAATTTACAGACAATAGTCCATAGGTGCCAAATCAGTTAAGGAAAAGCTGAATGAAATTAAAAGTTTACACGTTCCTGACATATAAATATACTTTAAAAATCAGCCAACAGCTTCTGACGATTTGGCTGTACTCTGCATAAGGATATGTACATGAAGAGTTAATGCACTTGTCAAGACTGAGTAAATATTTGTTTATAATTGCACATAGGCCCCAAGCCAAGTATTTTTTAGGTCCATTAGCCAGACTAAGTCTACAGCAGAAATGTTGAGTAGGACCGTGCTTCTTGTCTTATCCCTCCACTTCCACAGTGCTCATTTCCCTCACTTTGAGGTTCCCCAAAGGTTGTTTCAGGAGAAGATTCTCTTCTCTTCTCTTGAATTCTTATAAGTTTCAGGTGGCAGCTGCCATCATTTTCCTTTGAAGACAGAAGTAGTCAAGCCCCAAAGAAAGCACTGTTAGTGCTAGGATCTGGCCTGACCTCCGTAAGTGGCAGTAGACAAAATCTCTTCTGCCACCAGCTGTCACTCCACCAGCTTTCAGTATTTGAAGCCTTGCATGAATGTGAACTTCTAATACCTTTCATGAACCAGACACTGCAAGAGCCTTTCAGATCTCATCTTGACTCACTTTAAATATTTCCCATTCACTTTTACAAGAATAAATATGGGTTCTTTTCTTAGTGAGTTTTCCACTTTTCTCTGGAAGGGACCAGAGACTTCTACAGGAGATTGGGCTAGCACCTACTGCTCTGCAATGGATTGTCCCAGTGCACCTCATGTTTGCCCTAACATGGATTAGCTAGGGGCAGAAATATTTTACCCAGAACCAATTACCACAGAGTCATCTGTTTTCTGGGGTAGGGTTTCCCCGTAAGATGTAAAACTCCCTGGCAATACTGTGCCTTAGTGCTTCTTTCAAGATGAGACAGAGATGAATAAGGGCAGGGAGGTCTTGCCAAATTGTACAGGCAATCTGAAAGGAAAAGGAGTTTCATTTGTGATAAGGAAATTAGGGCATGTCTGCTACAACTTAGCACTCTGCCTAGTTAGAGAGGGGAGCAAGGACTGGTTAAACCAGAAGGAAAAATGAGTATGAGGAAATACTCAGAGCCGGATGCTGAGCTGGCAGAAACCAGCAGAGGTTCACTGGAAGAAACTGGTTGATTTATATCAAGCTTGGATGCACAATTAGGATGGAGTTTTCAGAGCTGAGATTTACTATTGAAAACTGTCAGTTTTGTGGGGGCAGGGGGAAGAAGGCCTGCCAAATAATTCGCCGAAGAAGATGGGATAACTTGTGCTCTGAGCAGAGCCAAACTACGCACATGTTCAGCAGTTTCAGATGAGCCACATTCTGGAGCTCTACATCTCCCACTTGCAAACATCAAAATGCAGAAATGATGCTTTTCATTATATTTCCACCTCAAAATCTGAGTTTTTTGTAAAAAAGGGAATTACCTGATAGAACCACTCAGAAAGACAGATATTCTTGTTTGGCAGCGGGATGCTTCTGCTTCTGGCCCCAGTGTGAGACCCAGACCATTTCTTTAGTGAAGATGTCACACTCCTTCATAAGCCTGTGTGTTCATATATTGTTAACACAACTGTATAGCTGCAGTAAGCACCTGATGGAGAAAAGTAATAGACATCTCTCATGTGTGTGCATTGCCATTATGTGAATATTGAAATAATCTTTTATTTTTATTCATCTTTTGTTGGGAGTAGTAGTAAGTATTTTTGATTTGATAGAAAAGGAGCTCCTATAGCTGGAGACAAAAGATTGTCTTCAGCAGTACTGAAGGTGTATTTCGAAGGCAGACACAGAAGACTCCAAGCTACACGCAGGCCAGGATTCACTGTCCTGTCTTAAAAACTTGCTGCCTTCTTTCCCTTTTCTCTCCATATCTTCCTTCATTCTTCTTCTGTCTTTACATCTTTTCCACTTCCTGTTCTTCACAGCCAGCTGGCCTTCCTCGGCCACCTTAGTTTCCTGTACGTAGAACTGTCACACTAAAAAAGGTGTGATTTCCCTTAAGGTACCCAAAACCCATACTCCAATGTTTGCTGCCTACAGAACATATTCTTTCCAAGAGCAGAGTGTAGTTTCAATTCCTTTCCTCTTTCATAGGCAGCTTGGGTTTCAGAGAGAAACTTTATTGCACCTTCAAATCTGCACCTGTAGAAGATGGTATCAGAATTCCTTTTGCCAGCCGGTTTATCACAAACCCCTTACAAGCACATGTGCATTCTGTGTGCTGTTTTTTTTGGAAAACTTCTCTATGTTTTGTTGTATTTTTACTCCTATTGGCACTAGCGCAGGGATTATACAGTGCAGCCAAAGGCTCCAAATGAAATACAGAAATAAGGGCGCTTTTTTTCAGTAGACATTGCGTAGATAAAAATCAAAATGCAAAATACTGTAACTCTTCATCTGCTCAATAACAAGAGGAATATCATGAAGAAGTAACAAAGCAAATAAATTTTTCATAAATTATAATAATTGCCCTTCTTTTCTGATCACTCCTGTTGGGATATGTAAGCATTCTGGCATGAGTGAGAGTGAAAAAGGATTTAATGAAGAAAACCTCAAGCTGCTAAAAGTGATGCTGGATATGTAGCAGGAAAGGTGAGGAACAGTGCAGCCAACTTCATATGCCTCTGGTGCTACTAAAGTTGCTTAAAGAGACGGTGTTGACAATAATCATCATCATCATCATCATCATCATCATCATCATCATCTTATTTTCTCCCATTTCCTTATAGTGTAAAATGAGACCTAGTAGTGGTGGAAGGGTTGAATTCCCAACAGTGACATCATGTACTATCAAGGGCCCATTTCCATTCTGGAGCTGAGGATATCCATTGGCACAGCAACAGGTCCTCCCAGGCAGGACAGCAAGAGGCCTGAACGACAAGACAAAACAGAAGGAGAAAGTGTAGCATTGTGGTGCTCCTTGACAACTTGCTCTGCTTAGGAAAGGAGGATGCTTGCCAAGGGGAAAGACAAAGGGAGGCTGAGTAGAGAAGAGGAAGATGAGATTCTCTTTCTCCCACTAGTAGAGATAGAGCAGGGGAAAGTAGAAGGGGCATACATAGAAGAGGAAGAATAAAAAAGATAGGGAATATCACAGAGGAGGCATAAAGTAAAGAGTGGGGCAGATTTTTAGAAAAGGGAAACTGTGACCCTGGAAGTCAACCAGGCTTAAGACCATTACCCTGACTGCTCTCTTCTGCCCATGGGCATGAGCCCACAGTCATCAGCACTTTCTTCTCCTCTGAAGCAGGTCCTCTGGCAAGGCCTCTATTTACTACCTTCTAAAACCATAAGGAACCTGAACTATGTCATTTCTACTTGCTAATTTAACCACACTAAGTTCACAGAAAGCATTTTGTAAGAGGGACATGACCTAGCTTGTTAGCACCACATGTTGTAAGATACAGAAAAAGATCTTTCATACTTCAGAAGTCTTGTTTCTCAATTGCTGGTCTCTTACTTTTTAACTCCTTTGCCGTTTTGAATGGATTTCAAAACAAATCAACAGACACATAGAGTCTTTGGTTATTTTTGGCCAGAGTTGGATAAATGAATAGTCCAGAAAGTTTCTGACATCGTGCCAAATGTCTATGTGCCTAAAGTTTAAGAGTCATGTTTTCCAGGAAACCTTGAAGTTTGCCGAGATTTATGCTTTTGATATTGTCATCCATTACTGTATTCAAAGGAGTTGTCTGCATAAAGGTTGATAGAGGGCAGTCAAACCTTTTGCACCGAACAAATTATATCATTAGGTGTCTGCCTGTGGGTCAACTTGTTCTCAAGCCCCAAAAACTAAACACAGCTGAGTTCTAAATCCCCTGACAAATGAAGGCTGTGAGCAAGGATCATGAATAACATATGGCAAATGGAATTTCCAAACACCACGCTGCCATACAATATACACCTGATAAATGGTTGTCTACAGTGATGCTGTTGAAAAAGGCACTTGATGCAAGCCTCATGCATGGCAGAGAAACATTAACAGGATTCTGTAAGATATTTCAAAGCTGGCAGGGTGCTCATAGGAATGTGTTGTCTGGTCCTCCCTTCCCCGAGCAAGGACAACATCCTTGTTTTCTTGTACATGAGAACAAAGAGCAGTAGTAATTTGACTTGTCATGACTGAAGCCTGTGGGGCAAGAAGTGTTCAAATAAGAACAAAGACAGAATTATGATGGGGAGAAGAAAGAAAAAGAGAAGATCAAGAAAAGGACAGCAAAATATTACTCAAGATTAACTTTTAGGTGCATTTGTAGCCACAACATTTAGAAGATTGCATGGCATTGTCCTAGATGAACGGCAAACAATTTTGTCCAACTAAATAAAAATGTGAACATGAGAACCACTTTCCCCGATCTTGTAAAATACAACCAACTTTGGGGCAGACCTGAATTTAGACAGCACATAAAACCACTGGCTTTGTAAATGAAGTGTGGGATGCTGCATCTAGACACCCCCTGGCCAGCATCACAGCCCCAAAATCAAAATGTGACCCAAGAATTTGGCCAGGACCCCAGAGCAGTGCACAGAAAGTGATAAGGTAGTCTACTGACCACAGGCAGGCAGTTAAAATGGGGAGCTTGTTATATTTCTAGTTGTTTTGGGATTTTTTAGGGGGAGGGGGGGAATTTGGTTTGGAGTTTGTTTCTTTGATTTTGTTTTGGTATTAATTCCTGGAGTTGTTTGCAACACAGGTATCCTTTGAAAATTTGTCTTTTTATATTTATATATATATGCATATGCAAAAATAGATGTGTTTGTTACTGCTGGCTAGCCTCTTGAGGTGCTACTTACCCTTAATGAAGTTTAGAAAATAATAGTAATAATAATAATATAAATGTTTCAAATGTGTTATTTTCAGAAAAGGTGTAAAAAAATTATTAATTTTTCATTGAATTAGACTGATTTGTTTTTAGCTAAAAAAAGAAATAGCAGGATAATTGGGATGTTCCATTTTCAAGTGTTCTCTGCACTTTCTTTGGAGTTTCATTTCAAACATGAAAAAACTATAATAATTAGAAAGTGATTAAATAGTGCCAGGGACTGAAAGTGGTGGGTAAATGCATTCAAATTATTTTTTTTTTAGATGCAAATAATTTTCAGTTTTTCATTATAGTGATAAAATCAGAAAACCTGAATTCATTTTGCATTGACTCTAAATTATCTTTTTTTTGTTTAAATCTGTCTATGTCTCTTGAAGGAAATCTCTCACCTTATTAATAGCACAGGGAAATACATGGATTTATTTCTAAGCTTCATCCAGTTTTTTTCACATAAACATTTGCATAAGTACAAATGAGAAAGTCGCATAAGCCAAAAGTGTTAGGGAAGGGGAAGAGAATAGCTTTTCGTTTAGCCATAATTGCCACCAAGAAAGCAGGGAAAGGCCATGCACCCATGGATCGCCCGTGTCAGTTACAACTGGACACTTAACTGATGTTAATGGGTTAAACCAGCGGTCATATAGCAAGAGTCACTGTGAGACCAAAGTTACCACTACTCTGGCTGTTAGGTGTCAAGTTCAACTCTCACAGATTGCCCAGTGTGGTCTCAGAGCCAAATTTTCAGATGTTCATCCATGCACAGAATAATGCACATGTCACTCAGGGCCTGTGCTTGCTCAGACAACACCTCCATTAAGACTTCAGAAGAGAGATTTTCCTGCCTAGAGGTCATGTGGAGTCTGTAGGCAGGCTGATGTGTAGTTCAGGGCATGGCTAAGTGCTGCACCATTCACAAAAGGCAATGTGTTAAGGTAACAGTTGAAGAATCACTAATTCATGAATCTAAGTCTGATAATTATTTTTATTGCCACTGCTAACTTTTACAGTTTGAACTAAAATGTATGGATGTGCAAGTCAGAATTGCTTGGGGAAATCATACACTAGTCTACATTACGTGGGAAGTCAGATTAGATGATTGTAACACTTCCTTCATGACAGAAAAATTCATGACACTATTAGATGTTTTGTTAAATTGGAGTCTAAGCGATAAGCAAAATTAATAGATTTCTGTATTTCCTTGGGTGGTCTGTCAACAACATGGGAATATTTGTGTTTCTCTGCTCTGATCTGCTTGTACATGCAATATATATGTGTGTGTATGGATCTATTGCTGATAAATAAATAATCTGATTCTCAGGCTGATTGCTTAAAAGCCCCATAGAAGATTGAAGAAATATGCTTTACACACTAATTTTGTGCATAAAGTAACTCTTAATCAAATTAGCCATTCTAGAGAACAAAACAGACCCTTGCATTTCAGCGGGACCGTCCCCATGAGTAAACCTTTGCAAGATTGGTCTCTAGATGTTGCTTAGAGTTGCAAAGAAGCTTAAGTGCTGAACACGTCTTCTGTGCATGTTTCCTTTTAGCCTGTTTCTGGCTCTATACCATCATGATTTTGTCGCAGGAAACATCTATGCTAAACATCACTGTCAATTCCAAGACAAGAGACACATTCAAAAGCACATGGAAGCTTTTTTTGTTACCATAAGTTGCCCGCAGAGGGTCCATTCATTCTGTTTGCTTGTTCCACTGTGTAATAGCTCAACTCAAGTATCAACAAGATAAGCTTTTAAAAGCAGAATATTCCCAGCTGTTGCGGTCAGGCAGCAGCAGCAGGTTCCTATCTGAGGACAGCAGAACAATCCAGTGCACTCGCAGCGATGGCAGTGTCGAGGGGAAGCATGTGTTCTCTGTACACAGTAGCGAAGGGTCCAATAGACAGCAATTAGCACCAGCAGAATGAAGATGAACGGTCATATACATAACCTTAATAAAAATGTCACAGAAGAGAAATCTCACACCATATGGATCCATGCTGAACTTTTTTTTTCCTTTTTTTTTTTTTTAGGAGCAAGACAGCTCCATTTCTTTATAGTCTTTTGCATTAGTTTTTCTCCCTAATTTTTTGCAGCCGTGTTCCTCCCTAAGCATTATGCAGATGCCAATTCATCCAATAACAAAGAAAAATTATATTTTCACTTCTGTATTTTTAAATACACACTCAGTCTCAGATCTTCATCAAAAGTATCTTCCACTCAACCTTATCAACCTGAGTAGGTTACTTGAATGTCATTAGATCCCATTTCCACTCACATTTGAAAAGAAAGTTGCAAGGTTTTATTCCTGCCAAATTATTGTAGCTTGACAGTGTGTATTGCTTGTTCTCAGGTCTTCTACTTGTGTTTTGGACATAGAAAAGACTATAAGTTTTATCATTATAAAGATTACTGTTACAAATAATATTTTGTAAATAATTTTGGCAAAAAGCGTTTTGAGGTATGAAGCTGCCTTAATGCCATCTTGGAGGTGTCATTTCCATTTTCCACCATGAGATTAAAACCAAAAACCAGGAGAAAAAGTGATTTAGGGATGCTGAAGTAGGAAGAAAACATTTTCCAAGAAGGTCGTGTTAGAGTTTTGTGCTTATTCTTTTCAAGTCATGTCTTTGTATTTCCCTGATCAAAAGAGCATTTTTGATGCTTTAAAAACTCAGTTTGAGGTCTGACAGCAATGTTTTGATGCTTTCTGCCTTTTCTCTACACCCAGTAATAAGACTCCTGCCTTTAGTATGTAGCTGTGAATTTTGTTGATTATGTTAACAGAAGATAGGGCTGGATGTGGCCTCCTGAGGTCTTCTAACCATCCCCTTGCCAATGCGTGGGATTGACTATTCATAGCTGGAGATGTTTGTCTGAAGGTCTTCTGTGAAGAAGATTCCACTGTCTCCATTTTTCTTCTCCAGGCAAAAAAAGCTGACCGGTATCCTATTTCTAAAACTAGAAAATTATTAAAATACTAAGGGTTATCAATCTCCCATTTTGAAAGTGAGCCTCATTTCTTTTTGTTATGTCTACATGGAAATCAGGTTAAGTCTTTCCTCTCTGTGACATCCCCTTGCATGCTTGCAGATGTCTCCCTCTGTTTTCACTAGATTAAGCAAATTCCTTTCATGCCACATCCTCTGCATCCACAGTAGTGTCTTCGAGGCTTCTGATTATCTGATTTGCTCACCTCTAGATTCTCTCTTTATTTGATTTGTAGTCTTCTTGAAGTATGATGCCCAGAATTATGGGCTTCAGCTGAAACTGACTGCTGAGGTGCGATAGGAGGGTAATTTTACATCTTCCAGATTTCATTTCCGCAGGAGCATCCCATCTTTTTTCAATAGGCAAGAACAAACTTGCAGTCTCCTAGCTCCGTTGGTTCTCCAAGGAAAAGATTGACATGACAATAGAATGACAGATCATGACTTGAAAACATGCAAAAAGACAGAATTTGTGGAAAACGTCACCATTGTACACAGGTTTCAGTCCTTCCAATACTTAAGTTATATGAACTCTTTTACCAGTGGGAGCGTTCCCATGGAAATGAATGACCACGCTCATGTGTAAAAAATTTGGTTGCATGATAGTGATTGAAGGATTGGGACCAAGATATTACAGAGAAAACACAATGGGAAACTCCAAATGGGAGTCTGGATTTCTCTTGCCTCTTGTGCCACTGCTTTTCTGTTAATCCACTGTAGTATTTCTAAGGACAGGGTGGCCCTTCTCCAGTCCCTGGGAGGTTTCTTGCAGGAAAGAAAATCTAGCAAATCTTTACTTAGAGAATGAAAACATTATTATCTCAAGGAACAAAGCAAAACTCAGAAATACCCACAGGACTACAAGTGTAGAAAAATGCTAGTATGAAATCTCATCTTCCCCCTAGTGCCCCTAGTTTAGCCTTAGTGATGACAGCAATCCACTTACAGCACACACTAAGACATGTCTATCTTCATTTAACTGTGCTCACTTGTGGTCACACTGCCATATAACTCTCTATGCAGATGGGAAACGGATGCATGCTTACAAAAAATGTCTTTAACAATTTTAAATGGAGTGAGTAATGAATCAGTTCAGGCTCAAAATCCATAGAAGTTTCTCTCCCTTCTCCAACTCCTTACTACACATTCCCCCTATGATCTGAACATTAACTCTTGGGGACTATTGACTTGACATGATTCAGAGGTGGCTGGTTTGCATCAATATTTCTAAAATCCCTCTTATTATCTTGCATATGTCAAAGTGTGATAAGAAGGAAGAAGAATGAAGCTATTTATAATTCAGAATGACTGATACCAAAAGGTATTTAAAATCAGATCACAATATGTCAGAATTTACTTTTAAATAAGCTTAAACAAAAGACACAGTTTGAAAATAATTAGTAAATCTGACAAAATTAACTTTGACCTTACAATCTTATAAATACCAGCACAGCTTTTTTTCCAGTGTCAGTATGCGTGTGTGTCTGCATGTGTATTTTCAGCAGTGCAGTAATTTCACAGCAAAGAGCCATACTGAGACTTAGCCCTCAGGCAAGAATTATGCTTCCCTGCTCAGGAGCTCCCCTTGGGGGAATGTGCTATTTCACTGTTCCCTTATGCTGGAATTCCATCTGTACAGACAAGTCAGATTAGTGCTTCATTATTTTCATTATTTCTTATAAGCAGACATCTTCTTCCAGCCCAGCCTTTCAGTCATCTCCACTGCTCAGCTCACAGGGGAGGGTCTATTTAGGTTTTTTCTTAATTTCTCTTAGTCTTCCTCAAAAGAACCTCAAAACAACCAGGTGAAAATGTAAATTCTCTACCTTCCACCCAGCCTGAGAATGGAGATTGTAAAGACACAAAAAATGTGCTGGTGAGCTTGTCACTGTGCTAAGCCAGGAGAGAATTCCCTTTTACCCTGAATTTACCAGTCCAGCCATCAGGACCCCAATGCCAGCTGGTGCCTATATTTTCTTCTCCTTGTCCAGACTATCTGCAGACTTCCCTGAACTGTTTGCCTGTCCTCCCTCTAGAAGGAGACAGTCCTTTCTGTAAACTGAGAAGACCTAGAAGCCCGTTCTTTATCTTGGCTAATCTTCATAGTTTTTTCTTATTGAGTTAATTCCTTGTCCAGCCACCAGCAAAATCCAATATCTTCCTGGAATTTTAGGGGTCTCAGTTATTTGGGATCTGGACTACTGGATTATGCATGTTTTTGCTTTCTGTGGTTCTATGCAGCTGTTTGTGTGTTACTGGGTCATTTCTAGGCCCAAGGACTGGGTTTGTACACCTGACAGCTTGTTTTAGTCCCATCTTCCATCTGCGTGCCAGCTGCACAAAGATATGTGGTGACAAGCCAGAGGGTCACCAAAGTGAACTCCTGAGTGGAGGAGATGGAGCCCAGATCCCTGCCCCTAAAGTGGCACATTTCAGCACCCAGGGCCATAGGTGAAATTCTACATGGTCTGTGGAGCATCATGGCTTCACTGGGGGTAAATAGTGCTTGACCAATCTGGTGGCCTTCTATGATGGAGTGACTGCAAGAGTCGATAAGGGAAGACAACTGGTGTTACTTACCTGGACTTCTGTAAGGCCTTTGACATGGTCACACACAACAACCATAGCTCCAAATTGGACAGACATGGATCTGAAGGATGAACTATTCTGTGGGTAAGAAATTGTCTAGATGGATGCAGCCAATGGCTCTGTTTCCAGATGGAGGCTGGTGGTGTTGCTCAGGGCTCTGCCTTGGAACTGGTGCTCTTTAATATCATTACCAATGACACAGACAGTGAGACTGAGTGGACCCTCAGCAAGTTTGCAGGTGATACAAAGCTGAGCAGTGCAGCTGATGTAATAGAAGAATGGGATGCCGTCCAGGGGAACCTGGACAACCTTGAGAAGTGGGCCCATGAGAACCTCATGAAGTTCAACAAATCCAAGTGCAAGGTGCTGCACTTAGGTCAGGGCAATTCCAGATGTGGGCTCAGAATGGGAAAAGGAACCATTGAGAGAAGCCCTGTAGAGAAGGACTTGGGAGTTCTAGTGGATGAAAAAATGGACAGGGAGGTTTCCTTAACCTCAGATGCTAGGAAGAAATTCTTGCCTATGAAGGCGGTAAGACACTGAAGCAGGTTGTCCGGAGAAGTTGTGGATGCCCCATTCCTTCAAAGCCACATTGGACAAGGTCCTGAGCAACCTGATCTAGTGGATGGCATCCCTATCTATGGCAGGGGGATTGGAACTAGGTGATCTTTAAGGTCCCTTCCAAGCCAAACTGTTCTATGATTCTATGATTATATTCCCCTTATGTTCTTTCAGCCAGAGCTAAAAGACATGACATTCTTTCAGTATTTTTTTTCTGAGGTAACACAAACTTAAAATAACTTTTTCCTTTACAGAGGAATCTGCAACCCATCTTTCTAGACTCTTATATATATATATTCCCTCTTTCCACACTGGAGGATACCAAGCATCTGCCCATTGAACTGTCTGCCAACTGTCCACAGACGTCTTTTTCAGCATCCTCCTAACATTTTGAAGTGTATTCCTTTATTGTTAACCCTTCCTGGACATGCTAGTGAGATTACAGAAGATGTCTGGACATAATTTGTCCATTACTGGCAAGCAAAATTTAAAGGATCCCACTTCAGTAGTCTGAGAACTGAGTTTTTGAATACAGCATGCAATTCGTGCAATCCATAAGAATGAATTGCCAATTTTGATTTGCAATTGCTCAAAAACCTACCCTTTTATAAATTTTTCTTTAGTCCTGCTGGCAGTTGAATTCCTGATCTCTTTAGATAGAAAGTAGGCTTCTATGCAAGTTTAGAAAAATTCAATGTACAGACTGTCTTTTAAAAAATTATTAATCAAATTAAAGATTGACCTATTAATTTAAAATGAATTATACTTTGCTTTCAGTCCAAAACTACATTTGCACATGTAGTGACAGTCACTTACTAATACTTTTGTTGAAAGTGCTATCCCTCCTGGCTCTATTTATTTTTAGAAGACACCTCCAGAGTATGGGCTTTCATTTACAAGCAAAAAAAGTCACCCTTTATGGCACTAAAAATGATTTTGAGAATGTAAACCAAAGTCTGATGGGTTGCCTTCCATAGCCTGGAGACAACATAGAACTACAGCTGTGCTGTATGAATCACTTCGTTCATCTCCATCTTTGCTTTGACTTGCTCATTGTTATTTATTTACAAACTATGGGCCAGACTCTCTCCTGTGCCAGAGCTCCACTCAGTGCAGTTTGGAGATGGGTCATAAGGAAGTCTTTACAACTCTCTCCAGTTTTGTGAGTGCTCCTGGTCTGCACCATTTCTCCTGTTTGCCAGGCAGTCCTATGTTACATCTCAAGTGAGGCCCTTAATGGTGCATTAACTTCAATGAGACTTACAGATATGCCAAATCCGTGGCACATGCTTAGGCTCCTGGCTTACACAGTTGTAAATAAAAGTGACCTGACTTTGTAAAGATCTTTGCAGGTAAGTTTTCTGAAACTTCACAGTGCTTGATGTGGTAAAATTTAGGCCATTTATGATGAAGCTACTTAATCCAAATAAACATACAGAATTATATGCAGCCATCAGTGATGGAAAATAAGTCCTAACTCAATTTTTTCAATGCCTGGTGCAATTGATCTGGAGGCTTTCAGGAAGTTCTGTATAATACAAAAATCACGTGGAAAGAGGAGACTTTGGAAGGTCCTTCCCAAGTGAAAAGGTTAAAAATAATGGCAAGACAGATATCATACTGGAAACCATTTTTGCTTCCCTCTCACTTGGCATCAAGTACCACTGCCCAGACTTTTCCCATACATCTGTGAGATGTTTGAAGAAGAGCCTGGAAAGCTGCTGCTGCATTCTGAGCTCATCCCACCCACTTCAGGCACTCCAGAGAGGTGTCTGGTCACCATAGCCTCTCTCTGTAATTGGAGGAGAAACTTATCTCCAGAGGGTGTCTGGCCACTTGATATCATCACCTACTTTAAAGAGAGATGAAAACAACTTGGATCCTAGCATATGGATTACTGTGAAGTGTCTAAGGTTAAGTGAACGGGCTTTCTAACTATTTATCTTCACGTATGAATAGTCTTATGGAAAGATAATGATGAATTTCCCTCTATGCATTCCTTTGTGAATTAACTTGGACATTTATTGACTTGATTGTTTATTGTCCCACAAATACTAAATTATTCTTGCAACACTCCTGTTCAGTGACAGGATCTAATGGACAGATAGGGAACCGAGGCCCCAGGAGTGGAAACATAAGTCTCCATGCATCTTCAGGGCCTAGTGTGAAATTAATGAGTCCCAATCTTTCTTCCTCTTTTTTTTCCTTTTTCCTTTCTGTCACACCAGAGCTCCCTCTGACTGAAATTGCTCAGTGCACCTGTAGCTATACCTGCAGTATCTCCTCAAGCATCTCTGTGCTAGAGACTGGGGCAGAAACCATTCACTACCAGCAACTGTGTGTGAAACTCAGACGTACAGTCATATACAGCTCAAGTAAAGCAAGGGACTGCTTGCTGGGTAATGGAACCTGCATAGAGATCCCCATGTACTCACATATGGACGTGTACCCACCCATGCACTTGCTGACCAGTCTCATTTACTCAGAGAGTCTTGCTAAAACACTACCATGTATTCAGCAACCTGCTAGAAGGTACAAGCACAGGGTACCCTAGCTGGAGTTTCCTGGACCACTGTACTGCTAGCATTTTCTACTTTATGACTGCTTGACACAGGAACAGTTTTAGAAGTCTTTTTATAAAGTTCAATTACGGAAGTACTCCTGCTTCAGATTTCAAAACTTCTGAAATGACACACTGAGGCCAATGCAGTTTGATGTGTAACTGCTTTTGGAGACTTCCTTCACTGTGTGTATTTAAGCTGTTTGTGTTAACAGAGGGACAGACAGAACTTGTTGCTTTTTATTTTCCTTGTGGACTACTATTGGCAGAAGATGAGACAGGTGCTTTGCCAGTGGGATCTAAGGCATTAGGATAGTAAAACTCAGTTTGCTTAGGTTCTACTTTGCCTGCTGAAGTATTCTGCTCTTCTCTGCTGCTTCCCTCCTTCCAGGCACTCTTCTTTCTCCTGCACTGCTTGCATCCACCATTCAGTTTTATTCTGCACATCTGCCCAATCTAGAACTCTCAGACCTTCCTAATCTCTTCCCAGTTTCTTTGCCTAAGTAGTCCCTGTGCATTGTGTCCACCCCTGACTCCCCCCCCCGCCATCCCAAAACAATTTTCTGTTCATTGAATCTCATACTACCCTTCCAAGATCCTTGTCCAGTCTTCCTGTGACAGTGAGAGGGACTGAGTTCCACCCTACAAATATGGATCCCACCTGCAGCTCAGATCATACCAGTCATGGAGCAGCATTGCTGGGCAAGGTCCTGATATTACTGGGTAACGTGAAGGGATCCCCTGGCCTGTATCAGACCATTTTTCTGTGAAGAGGTCATAGAATCATGGAAACATAGAATCACTTAGGTTGGAAAAGACCCCCAAGATCATTAAGTCCTGCCTTCAACCAGACCTAATTAGTGAGAATGGATTTCTGAGGAAATTTTAGCTGCTAAAATCAAACTCTATATTCAGTACGCTTAGTCTGATTTTTCAAGGCAGTAGAGTCTTGTTAGAAAATGATTCACACCTGATCAGCATAAAGGACCCCTTCCCTACCAAATCTGAAGTGCCTCCTGGAAAGCATGGGGGCATTTGGAGACGTAATTCACTAAGAAAAATGCATTCAGTCCTAGGATGAAACTGGAAGCCATGTGAGGAAATGTCCATAAATTGTCTTGGCACTTCACATTAGATCAGTAATGCAGAACTTATGTTCAGTTGCTTCACCTTATTTTAGCCATGTCACCCAGATGCCCATTTCTGTGGCCAAAGAAGAGGAGTGGACTCCTCCAGAGAGTCATTAATTCCAGCTCAGGCAAGCAAACAAGCTAAATCCCTCAGCCCAGCACAGGCCGTCCTGCCTTACCTCCCACAGAAGCCTGAGCCAGGTACATTTGTTTTTGTGGTAACACTTAGAAACTTCAGTAAAGAGAAATGAATGTGAAAGTGTTTCTCAGGCTTACTCTTCCTGAAGGAAGCAACTGCATCTAGCAGAGCTCCTGCCACAGGAGGCGTGTCAGTCTCTACCAGCACTGTGCCTCCGTTTGTGCAAGGCACACATGGCTGCGTGATCCTGCAGGTATCATTAATATTTTTGAAGAACTGTTTCCTAAGCTGGGAGAGAAACACATTTGTTGCCTGGGGTGGCTCCTAGACTGTAAATCATATGGTAAGCCCACGTAAATGCCTTATAGAGCTTTTAATGAACTGTATCCCATAGGTGAAAGCCAACAGCAATATTAGAAATGGTGTTTATTTTATAGCCTAGAAACTGCATTTTAAATGGTAGTCTAGGTTTATATGACAGTTCTATTAAATATAAAATAGACCCATTACAAAGAAAGTCCTTTACATCTGCTTTTATCTGTGTCTAAATGGCATGCCCAGCTCTGCAATTCCTCAAATGAGACATTTTTAGAACTTTATTTATGTTACAGCCATAACAAACTAGCAACTAGAAAACTATAATGGGCACAAACGGCTAATAAAAATGAGATTGTTGAAAAATACTTCTTAATAGCAATTTACAAAGGGTCCTGATAAAACAGAACTGAGGCTGCGTTTCCCTGGAAATTTGCCACCGCTGTAATCACAGCCATTTGGCATCAGGTACTCCCCTTCTTCCATCTTCTGTGACCATTTCCCTCTGAGAATGCTGAAAGCCAGGTACCCTGAGGTTATTCCCCCGCCCTGCCATTTGTCAGTTGGTGCCTATGGATCCAGAGACACCCTCGGGGAGCTCCCTTTTCTCCCCTCCCACCGTGCACCGGCTCACCTGGAGGAGGAGACATCTTACGGGCTTTGTCACTTGCTCAGTGGGGAGCAGGGCAGCAAGGCATGATCTGTCCCAGGTGCGCAGAGAGTGCCCTGTTTCCTCCTGAAACCTGCAGCACTTCTCTGATGAACTGAGCTGTTTATACAAGCTGGCTAAGATGAGCAGGTCAAACTTTTTGTTTACAGACTGAAAACTATTTTGCCCGGAGCTCACTAACAGCTCCCCAGGCAAAAGATTGGGAGTTGAACTCATTTCTTCTGCAGGGCAAGTTTTGTGGGATTTTGACAATATCCATGTGGCCATTTGTGTGATGTTAGGAGGAAACTTCCTACCACCCAAGGAAAAGAGGTCTTCTTCCAGATGTGCACTTGTCTGCAGCAGACCTTCTCATTAGGCAAGGGAGGCAAGGGCAAGACAGAATGTTCAAGTAAAGGTCAAAGTCCTTGGTCCGATCTAATTGCAGGTAGTGATGAATATCCTTGAATACAAATTGATGTCTTAACCAGTTTGGCTTTGTATCTACGTAAGGAGGAAAAGTTCCTCCTAATGAGATTTTATAACACACAGAAAAGAAGAAAATGTAGAAAAAATTCAAAAGGTTTTGAATCATCAGGGGCTGAAAACACTGCATTAGAAAGAGAATGGTGATATTGAGGTAAAAAAATTACATCATAACTTCACTTAAGACATACACTGGAAATTGGGTGTTCATGACATCTACCTCAGGCTTACAGAGCGAGAGGTTGTTCAAACTCCATGCAAAATAAGATTTAAAACAATGTGGGGAGCCACTTACCCAGTCTCTTCAGCCTTCCTACCAGAAGCACTAGAAATAACACCCATGTACCAGGAATCTCAACCCAGCTCCCCCTTGACCAGACTTACATCTTTCTTCAGTCTTGCACTCTTAACTCATCCATCATGCTTGCTCCTAGTTTACTTTGCAATGAAGGCTGTACATTATGTCCTTACAAATTCTTTTTTTACCCCAAAGAGATGCAGCAGAATAGCCTGAACTATCTGAGACTAGTGTTATGTGCAAAATAGAGCATACAGAGGTACAAAAGGAGCTTTGAAAATACACGTACAGGTAGGCATGCAATATACACACAGGTTCAGGTATAAATGTAAGTGATAGATATTTGGTACACTGTGAGGCTGTATCATTGCTGGAATTTACAAAAGCTCAATTTATTACAGCTCTGTGGCTGTCAACATGCAGAGTTAGCCTTCACATAGACCACCTTTGGCTTTTGCAGTGAAAATGAAGAATCTGACCAAAGACTAAACAAAGAGAGAAAAATAGCTATTAAACTCCAAACAAAATTATGGCAGCAAAAGTGGCAGGAACTGCAGAGGCAGCATCTGTTTAAGGCTGGGCTAGACACAGTGTGAGGTTAAGCCTCAACTGTGGGTAGCAGGGATTCCACTCCAAGTGCAGATAAACATTTCTTCTTTTCTTGTTGTTTTTGTTGTTTTGTTTTGTTTTATTCTGAGAGAACCAAGGAAATTAGGACACATATTTCCCCTAAAAATTCCTAGCTAACGTGAGCACTAGTGTAGTTGCACAGTCTGTTAACTGAACCAGTAACATAGACCCCAGTTTATTTGAACTGATTCTAAGAGAATTAGCAAAATAGAAAGAGTAAGCAAAATTTTTGTTGCTTTATTCTCAGGGGTAGCCAATAAGAATACTTCTGTGAGCGAGATAAGTAAGATCTGACCCAAAGAAATACATTTGGCAAATTCATGAAAACCGGAAAGTCAGTAGTAGCTATTGAGAAATCATAGTCATATTTTTAAGTTGTCCTGCTGGGGATTGCCTTTAACCACATCTCCCCTCCCCTTTCTGTCTCCCCCTTCTCCCAGACTTTTGTCCCAAGTACTTAATTGTGAGTAAAATATTTGTACTGGGAAGACATCAAAGGCACCGATTTTCGAAATTCAATTTTATATAACGCAAGACCCCTGAACTTCAGAAAAGTTCATTTCATCAACTATCACTAATCATCAGTGAACCTGGTGCTCTACCAACTAAAACACAATACTATGAATAATGGATTTTCCCCACATCTGAAGTGTAAGAGTAATTACAAATATGAATACATGCAATGATCATGCTTTGCATGATTCTATTTTCTGCTTTGGCAAAAAAGTGAAGAAATGAACTGATACCTTTGCTTTAGAAAATGGGTAGCCTGCAAAGTCAAAAACTGTAAAGGAAATACTCAATGAAAGTTTGGGGTTTTGGGTTCTTTTGCGCATCTGTTCTAGCTGTTATTTTTTTGAATCTTCCTCCTCCACTGCTCTTCATCTTCAAAGCCTCACTCAAATTATGACATTAAAAGGTGCCAGGTCCCTGCTAGCAGAGAAGAAAGGCCATTCTCTTCTATTTCTCTGGCAAAAAGGGTGCTAACACTTTAGGGAATGAGCCCATGGTATTATTAGAATATTTTCACCTTTACTTGAAGCAGTGTGATTAGAAGATGGGAGGTTGACCCTGAGCTGGGTACTGCTGCATTCCTGCTGCCTTCAGCGATGCAGAACAGACACTTGGTGACGGGGAAACAAGATGCATTTGGAAACATCCACCCCTGTCTGAGAAGGGCTTTTCTCCTCCTTTTCCAGCAGAAGAAACTCTTCTTCAGATTCCATGGGTACATACAAAGCATGAGCTTTCACTAGCTCATATAATTGCATTTAGGACAAAAGTAGCCAGATCCAGCATCTCAAAATCGTTAGAATGGGGACCAAAAAAAGCAATTTAAAATTAATAGCACCATACACATTAATTAGTGAAAGGACCATTGTACAAGACTTCTGAAAAAGGAACAGTAGTTATTTAAAATAAAAATTTAATTAGGTTTTGGTGTCATATTTTCTATGTGTAAAGATTAATTTCTTTCTTGGATGACAGAAATAAGAAAAATCAGTAGTGCAAGAAGGAAAATAAGTCAGTACTGCAGAAAAGAACATATTGCTCAGTTCTTATCTCTGACAAGCTGGTTTTCAAAATAAATCCAAACAAAAACTGCTTCCAGAGAGGTAAAGGCATAATTCACAGTAAAACCAAAGGAAAATTCATGTATCTTCTGGAGAGATACCCCATGCTCATCAGGAATAAATGGAAAAATTAGGTACTTGGCATGCTGTGTGAGGATGGCAAACTTCTCTCTGCAAGAATTGGAATTTTATTGGTAATCAGTTGCATTTATTCTGTCATATACTGTTGTGGATCTCTCTATTTCCACGTATATCAGTGTTTTAACATTAATATCAGCCAGAACACATCTCCTGAGAATGTGTAGCTACGTGAAGAAAATTACACTCTTCATTCTTTTCCCAAGTCAGAATTTTGTTTATATTGCTTTCCTGATCATCTCTGAAGTGGGTGCTTGGTTATTTTCTACAAATTCAGATATCTATGTTATAGCATTCCAGTTCAAAGCAAGAAACTGGAGTAAGAGATTTTTGGTTAACATTTGTTTCTTTTGTTTTGTGATGTTTTTCCATTCTGAAAGTATTCATGTGGAATGTACATCAATATTTTCAGTGTTTTCCAGTTTCTGGACCCCTGAAATTTCTCTCATAGAAATATGGATACTTGCATAGAGAGCTTAAGCTGTTCTGTTTCGCTATAGACTTGGTTTTCATAGCTGCAGTAACCTTCTTCCCTACAATTCTTCAAGAATTTTCTAATTTCATATTAAAACTCAGTCTTACACTGGTAATAAAAAAATCTCAAAAGATTCAGATTGCATTTATTTAAGTTTGAATATATACCAGAACCTTTTGTGTCTAAAGTTCTTGAGGAAAAAATAGGTTGTCTCTTATTAATTGGCTAAAAAACAGTAAGGGAAATTGAATCAGTCTTTTTTTTCTTTACTAAAAAATGCAGAAAAAAATATTTCTGTGTCACTTGAAGATCACGAAAGGTTGCAGAGACTGGGTTATCCTACCCTGCACTTCAGAATGGCTTCCAGTCATCTTATTTTTAGAAACTAGGACTAGAATAAGAAGAATATTTTCATGCATATGCAGCAATTTAGACAAAATCTTCTCACAAATTCAAACTTTTAGAAAAGAGTTAAACATGTAGATCTTAGGTTGACCATTAAAAGCATTAGGGATTAATTCAAGACATTATCAGACCACATTACCAAAAAAAGCAAATGAGCAGATTGGGATGATTTTTATTCTAAACTCTTTAGGAGGATACAAGTCTTAACCAGTGCAAGTGATACAGAATGAAGATGGTCTCTAAGTTCTTCCTTCTTCTGAAACTGCGCTTGTATTGAATATGTATAGACGTATATTTTGTTTATAATATGTACCAACTTCTCTCCTTGGAGATCATGGCTTATTTAAGATAAGGAAAAAGTCATTAGGGGAGATAAAAAATGCAGCCTAGAAAGAGCAAATCCCTTCACCCACATTTTTGCAGTTGAAATTAGGTTTCATGTCTTCTGATTTTTCTAACTCCATTCTAATGACTGGGTGCACTGGTCACAGTGAGGCACCATAACGTGATGCAATCACAAAAACTGTCCTGTGAGCTTGGTCCTGCTGTGCACTTCAGGGGTGCGTCTTTAGGGCTGCATGGTTAAATCCTAAACCCAACCTTTTTGAAAGATCTGGCTTTTTCACACAAGCACAAATAAGATTTCTCAGAGGTGTCTGGTAGCAGTTGTCCTTTCCTGGATGCCCAAATGATGTTCTTTCAAATTCTAGCTTAAGTTTTCTGCTGGCTTAGCTGAAAGCCATAAAGTAGGATTGTTTGGCTGACTATGATTTGAGGGCCAACGGTGTACTTGTTGGCTCTTGCTTCCACACTCTTTACCTCTGTCAAACCTCTCACAACTATTTGCTTTTATGCAATCCAGCCATATGCTACATGGCCATCCATGCAGGGCAACTGTGTCACCGGCTGAGGATCACAGCCTGACTGACTTCATGGGCATTGTCAGATTGTCAGCATCTCTTGCTTCTCACCATTTCGCTTTTTCACTAATGGTTAAAAAAACCACAAATGTAAAAACAAAAAAAGGTCTTGGTGACCAGCTGGGTAGCTGGGGAAGATAATAAAGACATGAACTCTTACCTCTCCTCCCAAAAGATGCAAACTAAACCACCCATTGATCTGGGAGGAACTCATTAGAAAGCCAAAACCAAGTGCAACAAATCATGTAAAACATCTGCGAGTGACTTCAGCCATAATACATGATGGGAGGGTTTTCTGTGTCCCAGATAGCCCCGAGTTCAACTTTCACCAAAAGCCAAGCATTGCTCCTCGGTGAGAACCACCACCGCTGCTTGAGTAACTTGAGGCATCAGGGGTTCAGGACTCACGAGCTGAGGTGTTGTTCTCTGCTTGTGCAAAAAGATCTTGCTATCCTCTGTGTCACTGAGGAATATTCTCTCAAGTGGTGCCCTTCCCCAGGAGTATTTTTGAGTTTCAGAAAATAATGTCGAAACTAAGATGGCTGGGTACAGAGAAAGATTATATTCCAATAATCACTTCAAAGAGAATGGGGGGGGGGGGGGGGGGGGGGGGGGGGGGGGGGGGGGGAAGGCATGTTCCTAATTTCTATACAAAAACAAAGGAAGTAATTTCTTTCAAGGTTTTTTATTTGTTTTTTTCAAATTGCACAGTGCTCAACTTTTAAAATAATAATCATTCTTGACAGCCATTTAATAATTGTTAGTGATCTATAGCTTTATTATAAAGTACTCATCTAATGATGTATTTCCTTTACCCTAAGGGCCAAGTACAAAGCAGGGAAATTATCTTGGTGATACTTTTAATAACTTCCTGTGGGATTGCAAACTCTGGCTGAAGCTGTCTCTGCAAAAGAGTTAATCATGTAATTTCACAGATTAGACAACACAGGGTTACTAATGAGAAACTTCAGTTCAGTGATAAACTCTTTTTTTTTTCCAAGAATATTTTGAGAGGCCTGTAACCTTTGGCTGACACCCAACAAGGCTATTAGTTTAATCATGGGATGCACTACCAAATGTACAAGAGTCAGCAGAACTTTTCCTTCTGAAAATTGCTCGTAACTTTCTGCAAAGAAGCCTTTGAAAACCCAGAAAGAATAGACGGAAGGGAAAAATCAGGCAACAAGGGGGCTGACTTATTGGCTTCCGATAACTGGCATGGCTTCAGCTTCCAGTTTCTTTTCAACAATGTCCGCTCACTATAGCAACCCCAGATCCCATTTAAATGTCATGCTGCCCTCTGTTCTATAAACATGTATCATCCATCACTAAATATTTAGATCTGAATTGTTGGAGCTGAGTTCTGTGCCAGGGGTAAGGGGATTAATTCCTTTCAAGGCCCTCACATGATGGATTTTTCACTGAAGTAAACATCCGAGAAGAGCTCACACTACGGCCATAAAATATATAAATAAAGTTTAAAGTTTAATTAAGTCAACATTATTTAAAGTGGTTGTCATATTTTATGGTGAACTCTCTGTGTTTATTTTGTATGACTCCTCATAAATAGTCTCTCCCTTTCAGACAAAAGGCACGGCTGGGTTAAAGTTAAGGGTCCCATGCATGGTACGGGAAGGAGGATCTACTGGACTGGGGGGATCCAAAACGCTCCCTATCGGGTCCTCTGCTATCTCGTGTCTTCCTAATGAGCTGAGATGTTGTGCAGACACAGGAAAAGCATGGTGGAGTTTACAACAGACGTGACACAGGGAAGTCTTTTGAGTGGCTATCTGGGCTTGGCGGAGGGAGAGTCTTGGCCAGCCCAGTCCAAGGGCTGCTGGTGTTGGGCAGGCAGGCATCAGGGAAGGAAATGGGGCTAGGATGGGGCAGGTCAAGAGGGGCAATCCCCCTCACCTCCACCAGCAAGGGGATTGTACCATGTGCTGGGAGAAAGCTGGCATTGCTCCCCTCCCTAAAAAAGTCTGTCAACCCAACAAGGTATATGTTCAAGAGAAAAATTATGTTATGTTATTATGTGGCCTAATACTTTGGAACAGAAAAAGTAATTTTAAAGGTGAAAGAAAACACATGGAAAAATTCATCGAAGTGGTGGTTAATTGATGCTGTCCTGTAGGGAGGTCTTGTAATGCCCTGATAAGGATTCCTAGATAATTAGCTAAGCACCCAGTGAGAAAGGATGAACCAATTGCTAGAGCTCCAGGTCAAACCTGAGGAAAACTTGCATTTAACTTCTGCATTTCCTCAACTGCCATGGGCTGCTCCTGCCCACAGTCTCTGCTTCTGCTGTACATCTCTATGTCAGCCATGCCTTACATCCCAGTTAAGGGGCTCTTGTTATCAGAACAAACACAAAACTGTTGTGAGATGCTCATGTTCTTGAGGGATGTATGCTGTAAGTCTGAGACCTCTTTTTTTCTCTTCTTCTCAGGATTTTCTCTATCTGTGAAAGGGACTGTGTCTGTGTCTGAAAGAGGACTACAAACATTGCCAGGACAGCAGACTTCAAAGACAGAACTAGTAGCAGAGGCATTAGCTGTGACAGGAGTTTGTAGCTGTTTTTCTATGAGACTGAGAATAAGGCATTTGGTATTTCTGATTCTTACTAATAAAACTGGAATAACAGTATTTTATCTTGTTTAACCTGCATCAACTATAAAGTTTCTGTGGCGGGGCTTGTCTTTTGCACTGTGTATGCAGTGCTCCCACCAAAATGTCCAGTCTGGAAACAGTCACCTATAACTGCTATTATGCTGCAAACACTGAAGCAGGAGAAGAGTCTATTCCCCTTTTTGATTTCAGTTATTTCTCTCTGAACAGTTTTTTTTTTTTTTTGTGAACATGTGAGAAGAGCCAGAAAAAAATGTAGGTGAATGTTATTCCTGTCCCTATGTATGCTCACTCATCTGGTACCTATTTATAAGGTGCATGTGTATGTATATCTGCATATGTACATGCACACACACACTTTATTAATTCTCAAATACCCATGTTTTACCTATGAACATGGACATGTTCACTCAAACTCAGAAGCACAGGTCATGCAATGTTTGTGAGGGGGAATGCAAGGCATACTTTGTCCAGACAGAACACATGCAGAAACACAGACTAGACTGAACTGAATTTACCAGACAGTAAATTCTCTTTCTAGCAAATGATGCCACATGATGAAAGATCCCTCTTCTTTCATTCTGTATCAGTACTCATTATGTTGCCCCAAAATCTTTAGCATTAGGTAACACAATCATGCTGAAGGTAGTAGAAATTTAATGAGGTCTTAATCTGCATGACAGGTTAAAAGCTATGAGAATTTCTAAGGCTCTATGTGGTATCAATGGAGTGCAAACTAATATTATTTGATAAGATAGGAAGAGGCCCAGCTGAAGGGAAAGCATTTCCCTACAAGCTTTGGACTTTGGTTAGAAGTGAGATTGTTAAAACTGAAGAAATGCAGAAAGGAAGAGACAGAGAGAGAGAGAGAGAAAGAAAGAAAGAAAGAAAGAGAGAAAGAACGAAAGAAAGAGAGAAAAAGAGAGAAAGAGAAAGAAAGAAAGAAAGGAAATTCGAAGTACAAAAAAGTGTTTTCATCATTCCAGAGCAAGAAGTATAGAGAGGGAAAAATGTTTAATTTGAACTTCATTTACAAGCAGTAAGGATTTGTTTAAAAACTGTTAAGGAGTGGTAACTAAAGAGGTTAATAATGGCTAAAAGTCGCTATTGCTACTTTTAATGTCATGGAGGGAAATTCAGCCTGTGCAAAGAACTAGCACTAAATTTGTTCATCTTCTAAGTCCTGTCCCCTGTGTTTGGCAGGCAGTAAAAGCAGCTCACAGGGCCTGAGACTTCCTTTCTGAGCTGCCAGAACTGGGAAATGGGAGGCATATTTGATTGCACCAGCAGTTGTCACACAAAAAAAGTGTTGCAATATGCAATGATATTCATATCTTGTAACGTCTGCTACACTTCCCTTGAGGAGGTTCCCATCTGTGGGAGCATGAAATCACCACCCTGGGGCTCACACACTGGAAAAGTCCTACAGAAAGGACTAACCCGGACTGGCATGCAGGCGTTGTTTTAGCCTCACTCCCTGACGTCAGGATGGATTTAGATCCTAACATACTGGCTGCGCTCCTGACAAGTTGCGTTTTAATACATCACTCTGCCTTCCAAAGGTCAGCCAGATAAGCCATCCATAAAATGCACTATTAGCGTTAAATTCCTCTCTTCCCAACTTGTCCCCCCACCTATGGTGTTAGCTGCTTTGGCAAATAGCACAGCAAAGGCATGGTGTCTCTCCTGCCGTTGGTCTTACACTTATGAACGTAAAACGTCTGTCACTTGTTTTGTATCCCCAAGCACCTAGAAAGCTGAGAGCGCAGTGAAGTATTCATTTCATTTCTGAAATACTAGAGGTGGGAAGCAAATATATTTCTATTTATATAGACAAATATATACATTTTCAAAATAAAACAAAAATCAAGTACTATTTTGCTAGTATTTTTAAGGGGGTGAGGGGAATTTACAGGAAAACAAACATTTCATCTCATGACCATTTCTGATGAGTCAGAAGTTTTCTGACTTCTCCTTTTGTGGCAGATATTAGATATGCCAATGCCTTGTTCAATTAAGGACAAGTATCTGTTAAGAGAAGAATCCCCTGGAAGGGAGGAAGAGTTCAGGCAGTTGTTCTTAATAACAGGAGCACAAAGATATGCGATGGGGAAGTGGTGATTAGGCAGACTCTTTGTCCAATTAATATTGATTTTATAAAGCTGTGTGAAATAGCTCCAGTGAGGAAGACTGATGACAACTTGTTCTGGTCAAAGGATTCATCATGGACTGGAAGAGAAGGGAGTATGTCTGGGAAAGCTTATATATGGACATTAGCTCTCAATTTGGCATAAGTGCTTGTTGGCTGTGCTGTGGATATAAGCTTTCTCTTTTTCCTTGACCACAAATGTGCTCATTGTAAAACAGGCTATATATATTTGTGCAGAAATGTTTATTTTTGACAAATCAACAGTTTTTGACAGCAAAATAAAACAAAAATGCATTTTTACTGGTGAATTCTTGGGCAGCCCTCACAGTCAATGCTCCGAGAATTGCCTATACACTGCCAAATCATTCCCACAAGCACAAATATGCTGTTCCAGCTACTTGATGGAATTTATATGTGTATATCAAGGGGCAAAATTTGGCTCTTGGTCTAAAACACGTGGAACACTTTTTAAAGAGAAAGTCATTTAGCAGTGATGTAAGTCTTTCAGTTCCCCTGTTTTGTCTATGCAATATTCCAGTTTTATAAAATGGGATGAATATATGAAATGTATTTATATTTGGCTTTTATAGCAATAAGCTACTGTCTAATGAGCCAGTTGAGAACATCTCAGTTAGTTGATGTTTACCAAAAATGTTATCCCTCAATTGTAATCCTTTAATTCCAGTAAAAATTATTGTCATTCTCTGTACTCAGATTTTTTTCTGATTTCACTGCTTTCACGCTGAGGGAATTCCAGTGATTTCAGCAAAGCTACCCTGGCATACAACTCATGCAGTGAAGTAGTAAACTAGACTCTGGAAGGAATCCTAGTCCACTGAACTCATTCAGAATTTTGTCATTGATTTACAAGGAACAACATTTCCTATAAAATAAGAGCACCTCTTTGTGTAGATGTAAAATAATAATGTCAGATATGCACTGTGTAACTAGTGCTTTATTTTTCTCTATATAGAAGCAACAGAAAACTTTTAATCTTGATTTTTATTTTAATTCTCACCAGTAAGTGTACTTTGGGCTACAAATATATCTGGAAAAATCATCCAAAAAGGTGTTAACAAGATAGTCTGAGCATAAGTCTTATACAAGGCATGCTGAAGTCAAAGCTTTGTGTAGCTGACCTGGATATTTCTTCAAGAGGAGTGTGAAAATAAACAGTGACATGAAGTGTTTGAGTTTTACTTGTTTTTTGGCAAACAACCTGGCCCTGATCCACCTCTCACTTAATTGTATAAGTGCTGTAAACGATAAAGTCAGATCTCATCATCTGGAAATAATAGAAGAATGAAAATATACTGTGGAAATTGTAAAGAATTCTTGACCATGAGAAGGCAAACTTGTAGTTTATCAGTTTCTGGTAGGGACTGGCCTTCTCCAAGGTAGTGTGAGTAGATCCTCTGGTATACTTTGAACCTATCTTTTTTTTTTACTGTCTGTGACCAGACCCACATGCAGGGAGTAAGAGCAGAGAAGAGCTCATGGAGTGATTAAGAGCTCATTGAACAACCCTAGCAAAGGGCCCACTGGGAATCCTACCTTAGGAGACCAGAAGAGCTTGGCATAGGTCAGAAACACAGTGAAACCTAAGGGAGGACAAGGTTACTTTCCACAAATACACTAAGAAGGAAGAGAAGGAGAAATATTAGGAAGAGGAGAAGTTTACACAGAGGAAAATTTTGTCACACGCAGAAATAGTTATAAACAGTCCAGGAATTAATTTAGGCTTCAAAGAGGAAGGTGGCTTCTGGGTCAGGTTTACATTAAGGCAGCAGATAAAATGGGAAGGTTCAAGGTGAAGCTGGTAAGTGTGTGTGCTGACTGTAGAAGATGGGGCTTGTGAGAATGAAGAGTCACTCTGTCATACAGGGCAAACCTTTTAGTCTCAAGTTTCCTCTCTAAATCAGGAGTAGTTCTCCTGTTTCAAAAAGCTGGTAATAAGGAAGCGTTATCATCTCCTCCCTATGAAAAATCACTTTAGTGACTTTGCTCTGATATCTGTGTTGCCTCAGAAAACCTATCTGCCACCAGAGAGGTGAGGGATTCCTAAGGAAACAGGTATGTCCCACCCACATACATGCTCCACTCCTCTCTGTATCTGGGATGCCTCATTTAAGAAGTGTTGACAGCTGCAGTAGGGATTTTACAAGAGATTGCCATTCATATTCCACAAGGACCAAAAGAGCCACATGGGAATATTTAATATAAACAGCAATAGTTTCCCACATCTTTGTTTAGAGAATAGCCTGAGGATTTCTAAACTTTAGAATCATATTTATTCCAGAAGAATGGTTTCACTTATAGCTGTATAAATCTTTCCTTAACTTAAATGTAAAGGAAAGACTGTTGCTTTTGTCTGAATATTTAAATACAATATTACAATATGTAATCATACTGCCATACTACTGCCACGTAGTACAGGTAACTATCACCTCGTATAGTTTTACTTTACAGTGCAAGAACTGACCTGCAGGGACATTATCTGTCTACAATTACAGTGTGAGTCCTGCCAGACTTTCAGGAAACACAGGGGGGTTGTTTAATTTTCTTAATAAAACAAATAATTGGAAAATATTTCCCTGAGATTTCAGTATTGGACTTGCAAAGAAATCTAGGGCTGAAAAATGAAAATCCTGCTTCTAGCTGGGCAGGGCTCCTAATCCTATGATCAGGCTGTGGAGCTTAGTGCTCTGTAAAGCCCAGCCTTGCTTTAAGTGCCTAAGGAGCTGTTAAATACTGAGGTCTCTGGAGTATCTGCTCTGAAGCGTCCAAAAAGCCGTTTCTCTTAGCCTGCCTTTGGAATATTTTAAATGCATTTTTGGCCTACTTAGCACTTTTAAACATTCCTAACTTCCTTAATAAAGCCTACTGCTATATCATTCTTGTCACTACTAGCCACAATCTGATATAGCACATGCAACCTCTCTTGGAATTAGCAAATGTAGGGGAGGGGAGCAAAAGCTATCTTTTGGTTATGAGATAGCAGTACAGTATTGCTGGCTTCCAGCACTCATATGTCAGGCTCACAAATAGCTATGAGACTGGAGTACCTTTATTTCCTTCTGTTTGCCTGCTGATTTCTGAGATTTAATTAGTTGTATGTATCAGCTCTTCTCCACAGCCACGTGGGCTAGAGTGCACCAGAAATTATAAGTTACTGGATAACACAGTGCTGTGTATTACGTATTCTTGAATCATTTCCCTACACTCACATATTTGTATTTTGACTTTCTATTTTCATATCTATACCCTCTGAGTAAGTCTAAAAGTGCTGATGCTCTTTCCTAGCACATTGGTTGAACATTTGTGTCCTATCGTGTTCCCAGAAACAAAAAAGATGGATGGAAAACAGAGGTCATAAACTGCTGCAAAAAGCGGTGCCTGTCCTTTCACACTATTCTGCTTCAGAAAATAACTGATACCTGAGTTAACACTTGGAAATTTTGCTAAAATTTGCAGCCCATGAATTCTGAACAGTGTATGAAGCCATGGAAAATTTCAAGCAAAATTAATACATCATAACCCTAACAGCTGTATGGGCCTGGCAGGTTTTTTTAACACATAGTGTTCCACACATTCATTTATCACTGTTTCAAGAAATGATTGATGACATAGATTGCGCTACAACAAATTTTTCCAGAGTGGCAAGTGGGAATGGTATCATGCAGTTTAAGGGAGAAATATAGAAGCAGAAGAGCCAGACACTCTTCTGTTTGTAGCTCATGAGACCATTACAAAAATAGAAGCATCACTTGTTTGAAGTGAGAGAGAAGGTTCTTTGGTATGCTTGCTGACTGCTGGGTTTTCTTTCCGGGAGTTAATAGAAATATACTGCTCTGGGCTCAATTCTTTGATGTCAGGAGGAAGGGAACAGAGGCATTAAGACATAAAGAACCTCTTCCACTCTAGAGAACCTAGAACTACTTTCTTCCTTTCTGCACAAATGATATGCTATGTTCTCTTCAGATAGACACACGAAGGGAAAGCAGCTTAGGACAGTAGGCATCTTCCCTCACCAGTGCAGTCATTAAAGACAATTAAATATAAGTAGGTTACCTCTACTTAATGTTAAACAGTAGTTCATTCTTTGCAAACAAAGCCTCAGTTTTTGTAAAAAGGATGTTTTATATGAAGAGGATCAGAAATTTTTTTCTTGAGCTTTCATACAAAGGATGCATTGATCTGATTTATCCATTTCCTGGAATACATGAAAGACAGAATAATGCAGCTTTGTGGTATTTTCTAAGAGCTAGGAAAAAACCCCCCAAAACAACAAGTAATCTAAGTCTATTCAGTTAGATGTTTGGATTCATTACATAATGTTGGAGTTTGGAGAAAAGAGTTAACTTCCAATCCATTAATATTTACTTTTTCAGTAATCAAGTGTATTATTGATGCCAAAAGCAAAAAGCCAAAATATAAGGAAACATTCACTGAAGGGGCTACTTTTTAAGACTTTGTCAGTATTGGAAACAACTGGTGTTAAACTTTTATTTGTGAAGTGATTCACAGCAAATATATTCTCTTGTTCTACTTGTTTCATCATCTGAAATTGTGATTTAACCACAGTTTGCAGTGGGTAAAGTATCTATGTATTCGAGACTACTTTTTCTTGATCATGTGCTTGACAAAAGTTTTCATAACTGAGCTTAGCTACTTTGATTGATTTTATGTTTCCCTTTTGCAGCCTCTACCCTTATTCTGCTCTCTGGACTCTTTTCTTCCAAGCACACCAATATTTATGGCATGCCCTAAAGTACAGTGCCCCTTAAAAACATATTCATAAAAGTTAGTACAATCCTAAAGTACAACAAGTTCAAAAGAAAAACAATCTGGAAATGAGCTTTAAGATGAATACTTTAGAGTCGTTATCTGAGGTACACTGGCAGTCTCTAATGAGACATTTGTAATTTAATTGTGTCATGGAGAAACTATAAATTCCCCCAGAGCCCACATCCAAGTTGTTTTTATAATGAAGATAAAGTGACGCACATACCAAAAATCTTTTAAATACACTATAACTTCTTCCAAAAAGATAAAGAGGGCCTATATCCTATTTATGTCACTACACTCAATTGCATAACAGAGCTTACAACAAGTAGGATAGAGGGCAAGAGTCAGTCTGTAATGATTTAATACTCTATGATTCTTTACATTTCTCTTTTAATCACATAATAATTTGGGGGAGTTCATATCAATATGGGAAAGAAGAAAAACAACAGCATTGCAAATGGTCTTTCTAAAGAATCTTTATGACAGATTATATTGTGTTTGATACTTTCTTCAGGGAAAAAAATGTTCTAATACTGCATGACTAAGCCACTCCTACATCAGATTTCTGTGGCTTTGGATAGACAGTTGTAAAGATTGTTATGCCTCAATTAATACCAAAGTGCTGCCTACTCACTCCAAGTTCCTAAATAAATTAGGGCAAGCTCAACTTTCAGATATGGAAATAGCTTGTGCAATTCACCCGTTTGATCACAACAATGAGCCCTCTGGGTCCCTCAGCTGGAATGGTGTATTTCCTTCTCTTGCAGATTTAAGCAATTTTTTTTTTTTGTGCCATGGTTTTGTCTATTAAATTGTGCAGGAGATAATCTCCAAAGTTCCAACTTGTTGGGACAACTTTCTCAAGCATTGAAAATGATACGAAATGGAAGCAGCTTCTAAAATCAAACTTAAAATTTAACTGATATCTAAGCATTCAAGTTTTAGGCAAAGTAGGAAATAAAACGCAGGAGTGGGAGATAGAGGATGATGAAGAATATTTTGTGTTCTAATTCTACAACAAGTATTGCAAAATACCAAATTCTACAAGAACCTGCTTTTGACTGTTTACCTCATTTCTCACACTCAGGGCAGATACTTGAGAACTGTGATCTAAATACAGGACAGGGAGTGATTGTTCTTGTATTTCTATTCTGTCTTCAAAATAAACTGTCTCTGCTTTTTAGGAAAAGATATCTCACAGTGAGGTAGCTTTTCAAAAGCCAGTCTGAAATTTGTCATGAGGTCTGTAATGTCAGCCCAAGAATCTGAGGCTGCCACCCTCGCAGATGCTGTCCACAGTGCAAGGTCTCAGATGAAAGACATCAAACTCCTCTCCAAAAGCAACTCCAATATATATATATATTTTTGGGACCATTTTAAATTTTTTTTCACTCCCAATAGATGAATCTTCTAATATACTTTCTGCCATCTGAAGCTGAGTATTTTCATCAATAAAGAGCAATAATAACCAAACAATCAGAAAAATAAACTCCATCTACAATAATTTTTTATTAAAAATAGGTTTAGCAAGATCCCTTCCAAACTCCATAAACAAACAGTATGATAATATGATTTCTCATTAATCTATTTAATTTTCTATTTCAGAGAGTACATACAGAGTGCAGTAAAACTGTACTGAAACCTGAAACAAGAGAAAATGAAAACATTATGTATAGAATCACAGAAACATAGAATCATTTAGGTTGGAAAAGACCTTTAAGATCATCAAGCCCATCTGTTTACACAGCACTGCCAAGCCCATCACTAAACCATGTCCCGAACTGCCACATCTGCAAGTCTCTTAAATACCTTCGAGGTTGGTGACTCAACCACTTCCCTGGGCAGCCTGTTCCAATGCTTTCAGTGAAGGAATTTTTCATTGTATCTGATCTAAACCTTCCTTGGTGCAACTTGAGGTCGTTTCTTCTTGTCCTGTAGATCATTACTTGGGAGAACAGACCTGAGGTCACCCCAAGGCACCCCCACATCACTACTACCTCCTGTCCAGCAATTGTAGAGAACAATATGATCTTCCCAGAGCCTCCTTTCTCTAAGCTAAACACTCCAGCTGCCTCAGCCACTCCTTGTAAGACTTGTGCTCCAGACCTTTCCCCAGCTCTGTTGCCTTTCTCTGGACACCCTCCAGCACCTCCGTGTCTTGTAGTGAGGGGCTCAGAACTGGGCACAGCACTCGAGGTGTGGCCTCATCAGTGCCGAGTACAGGGGGACCGTCCCTGCCCTGGTCCTGCTGGCCACACTCTTCTGATACAGGCCAAGATGGCACTAGCCTTCTTGGCCACCTGGGCACACCAATGGCTCATGTTCAGCCACGTGTTGACCAACACCCCCAGGTCCCTTTCTGCCAAGCAGCTTCCTGACCACTCCGTCCCAGACTGTAGCATTGCAATAGGTTGTTGTGATCCTCTAGGGATACATGAAAACTGGTCAGGAAAGATTGCAACAATTTGACTGTTTTGATGTGATTCTTCAATGCCTTGTGGAGTCATTTACAGGCCTGTATAAGGAATATGGAAGCTGGGGAATGCAATCATAACTGTATTTCATATTAACTTTTAGTGAAAATAGAAGAATATGCATTCTAGTCAGTGCAGTGTATTAGGCCTCAAATTGCAAAGAGCTAAATGAAATTTTAACACCTTAATTTTACAGGAAGTTAGGCTAGACAATGCAATTGCTTCTTCAGGCTTTAAAAACGTAGGATCTGTGGAGTAAATGTCTGCACTGAGTTCAAATGAATGGAGACAAGTTCTACTGCAGCTGGAATGGATAGGAATTTGCAGGAAATACAGTCCGGTATACACCAGAAAAGGAATGGGTTGTTTCAAATAAAAGTTTGTGTGACTTGTTGCTAATTCCAAAGAAAGAGGTTACAGCTTGCAGATGAGGCACAGGCTGCAAACTATTCAGGATGACTTTCATTGCTCAGAGGTTATAATTAAAAGTATGAAGCAAACTGCCAAAATCTACAATAGAAGTGAATAGTGTACACCAGGTTAAAAGGGATCTGGAGTCATTTCTGGAAGAAGAGACAGTGCACAGCTGTTAGTTTGAGTTTTTAAGGGTGAAAATGATCAGTTACTGTATGAATTGATTGGTATTTCCTGGCCATGTTCTGTTAGAATTAAAAGTCTTCTCTTGGAGCTTCATGTGTCATTGTTTGTTTCTGGCAGCTGCATCCATCCAGGAGCAAATGTCTTCCATTGACTGGATGCATATATTGATGAGTAAAATTTCTGTAGTTATCAGAAAAAATACCTCGGTGCAAAGGAATTTTCCTGATTTTTCTAGGACATAATTCAGATCAGGTGAGAAAAGGATGGGTACTAACTCCACCACTGGAAGTCTTGCCTCCCCTCTAACTGCCATGACAGTGCCTATTTCTGAGGGCATGGATCTAACCAATTGCATACACATGTACATGCAAATAATATCCAAACGATTGCATGCACCTTTTAAGTCCCACTGGCTCTACAGTCTCTGTAGTGTAATGTACCTCACGAAAACCAGAACAGGAGACAAATAGACAGGGCTGCAGAAAATCTCATCATTGGATACTGCAACTGTACATGAGTCCCATCTCAGTAATTCATCCAGCCAAACTTAAAAACACTGTCATCTGAAATAGATAGAGGGGGGCATAGGTAAAACTGAAGGGCTTTAGAAAATCTGAGGCTCACAAACTTGAATGTTGTAATCCTCCCAATAGTACAGTGTCACTCAGATGGTTCATCATCTGTAAGAGAGGGGATTACCACTTCTGTGACAATTATGAAATCATCAGAACAACAGATGTGACTTCAAAAAGTGTATTTCCATACTGCTGGCACAGAAGAAGACATGCTCTCAAGGAGGAGGTACTAGGGTGAAAAGAGCTTGCAAGCATTTGGATTTATTGGAATAATTCTTGGAGCCCTCTGTATTAACTGAAACACTGAGGGCTAAGAAGCCCTGCCTGCTCCTTAGCATACCCTGAGCTCCCATTTATCTGGAGCTGCAAATAACTGCTGCACCTCTTGAGCAAGGCTTTCTTCAGGAGACATGAGCAGCAGGCATGGGGGAATTTGTAAGCCTGGATTACACCCACTCTTTCCACTCTCTTTAACCAGGAGCAGCAACCCACTTTCACAGTACCAAACCAGGGTGGCCAAGTGTGAAAGCTGAAGTTTTTCTGAATACTGAACAAGTTACCTGGGACACAACTGCAGTGCAACATGAAATCTGCTCACACCAGAGCAGCAGCAGCCCCAAGAAGGTCTTAGGCTTTTTCTGTTCTCACTGGCACTGTCTATCCAGTGCAAAGAGGCAACAACTACTTCTGGCGTAGTCCCAAATTTACAGGGCCTTGGGAAAAAAAAGTATCATGCAGAAACAGCTTCTGTGGATAATCCTGGTACCATGCAGCCACTCTATTTTATACCTCTTTACTCAGAGGGGTTTATAAAACTTAAGTCATATTAGTATCCTACCTATATATGGAAAAGGCCCATGAATAACCAATTTTGCTCCTAGGCTTTTTTTTCAGTCTAATTGAGTCACCCTCTTCAGATGTAGAAACAGCAGAAATAGAAACAGAAATTCTCACTGGACTAGACCCAGGGAAGTTGCCTCAGTCTTTGCTCCACTCCCTCACAGGTTTTCCTAGGCTCTCCATAAATACAGCAGGAGATTGTCCATACCTCAAAGGGGTTTTAATCTAAATATTATCAGATTTAACAGAAGTACAAATGTTTCAAAATTTTCCAGCTTCATATACCACATGGATTACTAGTGGTGCAGGTCTTCTTGGAGTAACTTGAACTGCACAGGTTAAGACTCCTAAGGGGCTGGGTCATGTGTAAAACCATTGAACACTCTTGGGGATTGATTTTAAAGGACTTTATGATTTGTGCAAAGTGCTTCTGTCCCTATTTTCTGTCTACCAGCTCTTCAAATATACTATTACTGACTGCAAGAAGGCATCTCAGAGGGGTAAACAACACAAATTACAAATTGTGTTGTCCATTATCAGCTGGGTGGCTGACTCATGACTGTTACTGCTGAGCCTAACACTGGCTTTTAGTGATCACAGCTTGAACCAACAAGCCTTCCCATTCTTGTCCTATTTCCAGAATAACACTTGTAAACATGACACCAAACTGTGTACGGATTTCCCTTTTTTTTCATTTGTCATTCCTCATGCCCAGAGGTTTAGTTAATTATCTTTTGTCTGACTAATTTATCTGACTCCTTATGAGACAGATGAAATCTAGATTTCCCTGGAAACATATGGCAAACTAACCACTAGCTTGAATAGAGCTGGGAACAGTTTCCCATTACTGGGATTTTGTGGATTTTTTGTTTGTATATATATTATTTGTGTTCAATATTTCCTGTTCATGGCATATCTATGGAACATTTTCTATTAAGAAAATAATACCTTGGTATGAATCTTTTAATAAGCTTTGGTACTTACTTTAAGCTCCTGTTCCTTGTTTTGGGAAAAGTGTTCAATGTAAAACATGCAGGTTTCTCTTCTGCACTGAATTTACCAAATCAAAAAATGACAACAACAACAACAACAACAACAACAAGAGAAAAATTGTAGAAGAGACACTAAACTACTGCAAAGAGATCGAATGTTTCTCTGGTCTTGCTTCCATTTCAGCTCTAAGCACTCTGGCAAATCTTGCATCTTAAACATTTGGCCCACTGCCTTGGCTGAAGAGATGTTTTTGTGTGTTAGGCCTCCATGTAAGAAAAGATGTTTGTGTCAACACCAGGTGTCTTTGGTTGTTCATTGATCTCACAAAGAAGAGATCCTACCAAGTCCTCTAATACTTTAGAAACCTTTGCAGTGAGAGATTTTTCCAGATGTGGTTAAAGCTCCTAAATTGTCACAGGGAACATCAGTACTATTTTATGGAGCTGGTATTATGTCATGGTAAAACTTTACTTACAAAGATTAAATTAATCTTCATTTGAAGTGCTTGATTTTGATACTCCAATAACCAAGATTGTTAAGTGGTTTTTGTTTTGTTTTGTTTTTAAATCTTCCTTGGTTACTTTGTCCCATAGTACAGAGAAATTGAATAATTCTGAAGAAACAGTCTGGGACAACAGTCCAACTTGACAGGGCATCGAGATTGAAAGATCTACAGGAATACTCTTATTCTGAAAGGCTGATGCCACTCCTCTTTCAATTCACAGCAGTTATTTAGTTGTCCATTTTAACCATAGTCAGTGCATCTATATTCCTACATGGGGTTTCCTGGTCTAGAAACCAAGTACAAAAGAACGTGCTTCTCTCAGGAGATGTCTGATCTGAAGGTAGACTGCACACATGCATTAGATCAGAGGCTTTCAAAGTACACCAGATTTTGTGCCTGAGTATAAATGAGCTGTATAGATCAAGTGCAATTAAACTGATACTGCCGAGGGTGGTTGGAGTCACTGGGAGGACTGGTACAGCCAATTTGCTCTTTCACGGCCAAGGAGGCCTGGGCTCTGAAGCACGAAGCACTTAGGTAGGAGGGAGCACAGATCTGATTCCCCTGGCCTGAGAAATGCCCAGGAATCCTGAACAAGTCCAACATTCACTACTATTTTTCCTAGGCAACACCTCTGAGTGAATTTTCATGGTGGCCTTGCTGCAGTGCTCAGAGTCTCCTTGCTGGGCTGATGTTTCTGGGGACCTGTGAGGCTGTGCCTCATCTCCTAAACTGCATCTGAGTGAGTGCAATTCACAGATTTCTGATCCTGTGAGACAATGTCTGCTGAAGCTCATGGTCACTCCCCAGTTGCTTCTCTGGAGTGGAGATTAGGCTTGTTGTCTTCAGCATGGGAGCTTGTCTATTTGTCAAGAGCCCAGGAGGTGCTGCGGGAGAAAAAGAGTGGAGCTAATGTATGCTGCTCGTTTTCTGTATTTCTTCCACATGATTGCTGGCAGATGTGACCCGTGACAAATCCTTGAAATATGGCTGTGCAGACAGAGATGGGACAGATCCAAGGGTAAAAAGTTTGTGCTTGGGAGATACTGTGCTGTGACAGATTGCATGAGTTCAGATGTATCTCTCTCCCATCTCATGTTTGCCATTGCTTATTTAGAGGAAAGCAGAACTACCAAAGAGGACGGCTGGGCAGGATTCATTTCCTTACTCCCAAAACCTATGGAGAGGCAAAACACATGCTACTCCAAACACTAAAGCTCTCCTAACAATATGGATCATTTGAGACTGAGGAGTGGAGCTGAAATGACAGAGATAGTTTGTGCCAGAAGTGCATTTTTCGTGAATGCTGAAATCCTGACATTCCTGGCTAGCCCAGTATAAATATGGCCACCCAAGTGCTGTGCCATTACTTGAGTTCATCTGTGGAATAGCTGTTATGTGGTTTCTTTGGCAGTCCAGTGATTCCTTGAACTGAAAGAAAACCGTGGCCTCATTCTCTGTGACTGCTGTGTGGGGGCCAGCATTATGAAAATACCCAAACATGCCATGACCCTATGAGAGCACATGGGCCTGAACATCCCTGTCAGTGTGCGGCAATATCAGTGCTTGAAGATTTCCTGCCCTGGAGCTGGCCTCTGTTCTCCCTGCCTGCAGGGCTATAGCAAGACCTGACCTGGGAACTGATTTCCCTGTCCCTCCTCTTAAAACACAAACAATTTCTCACAAGTGTAACGAGAGGAAAATGCTGCACTTTTATATTAAGCTTGCACTTGGCTGGGTGTGTTTATGCTTTGTTTCTGAAGACTGGACTGGGCACATTAGTAACTAGGGCAGGACAAAGTTCAGTTTGTATGATGCCAAGAGGGCTGTGGGGGAAGATGACCTGGAGGTTGATACTGAGGCTCCTCCCTGGGAATTTTATTTTTTTTAATATTTGCTGTTTGTTGTAATCTCGTCCCTCCCAAGGGAAATAATTTGCTCCATTCAAGACATTTCATAAGACCCAAAGAGAAGTTCTTGCTTTGCTGAGAGACAACAGAGAGGAGTAAACACAATATCCCATAACAGTAAAGTAAACGTCATAAATTTCCGTTCAGATCCAAGGTAGGATTTTTTCAAGAGAAAGAGGAAGCCTCCTCTCTATTAAGCTCTGGCAAAAGAAAATGCCAACACCCTTCTTTGAACTGTAAAGAAAAAATCAGCAGAAATACAGTGGAGGCTGTGTACTGAGAACCTGAGAACTCACAGGCTCCAGACCTCCTTCAGGTGCTTGCCTAAGCTTTTCACACTGCTCGAGAGTATTTTAGTCTCTTTAGCCATGATATAGGAGTCAAATATCAGCCCACACTGTTTTTATGGTTAATGGATTGCACTGCTGCACTGTCAAACCTCAGGGGTTTATTAAACCTAAGGCAGTGTGGGAACAGGGGAGTGAAGGGAGTTTCACTGTCTCAGCCTCGTGAAAAGGCAGAATTTCAAGATTATCAAAAGTATTTAGAAATGTAACCTTCATTTATTTAGGGCCAAGTTCATTAACCTGAAAGGATCGCTATGTCCTTGACACTAAGCCACTATAGGGATAAAAAAAAAAAAAAAAATAACAGTAGTTTGGGTGTCAGGACTGCAGCATGACATTCAGAGGCGCAAATCACTCTTTGCGATTAGGGCTGACACTTCTGAGCTGCTTGGGCACAAATTAAGTCTGTTACTCAGCCAGCACGTAGTTGGGGTGGAGGACAGATGACACCTCACCTTAAAGCCTCCACAGGCAAGATGGGATGCTAGCCAAGGCTTCTGTCCATTCTCACGACTTCCCTGGCTGGAGGAGGGCCAGCCTTTCTAACCTTGGACTACCTTCTTCAGTCCAATCACACGGCACTTTCTGTTTGTTTAATGCTGTGCAGCAGCCTTGAGACAGTGGGGATGTTGCCAGGGAGAACAGGGGCAGCTCAGGGCCTACTTTGTGGTTCTCCAGCACCAAAAATTCACTACTCAGGGGTCCTTCAAACATTGCTCTCCAAGTGGGCCATGTTGTCCAATGCCAGGGTGTCAGGACTCAACTGCAGGTTGCTTTTGGAGCTCTGAGACTCCTGCTTGCCACCTAGTCATCAGCAAAGTCTGGCCTAATCTGACCACCTCAGTGATGTTCTCACCTCTGAGATCCCAGTCAGTGTAGAAAATGCTTTTGTCCCAAAAAGAAATGAACACAAGCATGTAAAAAAATATCACATCTATGCAAGGAGGCATGCATGTATGTAATGATATGTATAAACTTTCCCTTTGAGAGCTGTTTTGGGGATGGAAAAGTTTGCAGGCCCTGCAAAGGAGCAGTGCCGTCAGGCAAGAGGAAAATAGGAAAGTACGGCAGCTGCAAATCCTCATACAACATCTCACTTAAAATGTCATGTGTGCTACTTGGTTTAAATTGTCACCCCTCCAGCAACCACAAACAATGCAGAAACAGCAGATGTGTTTTCTATTTAGAATTAAACAGTTTATTTCAACCACTGTCATTGTTACAGAGGGAAAATAAATAAATATCCATGTTAATGTAAACTTCAAAAGGTACTTTCTGGCATGAATGGCTATTCTGAATCAAGATTTCACTGAGAAAACTAGGATTTGACCATAGATTTATATTGAATTTTTTTTTTTTTATTTTTCTAATAGGGATGCTGGCAGCTCAGCACGCAGTAAAACTCAGACTGGTCAAAAAGATGTTTTGGCCAGATATAGCATCCAATAAGTCATGTCATTTGGACTTAGTGGTCCAGAAAATTTAAGTAAACATCATAAATGTCTTTTGTTATTAAACTTTCCATTGAAACATTTTGTTTAACTCTTTCTTAATGGAGAGTAAAGATGACATTTGGAGCATATATTTACCTACATGATAATCCTAGAGTCACCTAATTGAAATTTAAAAATTGGCCATATTCTCAACCTAGTCAAGAACTCAGCAATTAGAATGATAGCTGGTGTGAGCATGTTTTCCAGAGAAGTTAAACTAATGATGAATTTGACCTTTAGAGGTCAAGGTCAATGTAGCATACAACTCTTAGTTTTATAGGTCTATCACTTTGTACTTTGTAGGGGCAAGAAGCATCTGAAGCAAGAGTGACCATATGAATATTATTAGATCCTTTTTTATTTTTAAGAGGAGACACTCTTTGTAAGGGCTGTTGTTGAGTAACGTGGTTGGGATAGGCCTTAGGAAAATACAGTCATTTTGTACAACAAGCCAAAATAAAGTTTCATTTAGTCAAAATGCCCTCTTACTTCGATGCTTACATTTAAGATACAAAAACAAAGCAGAACACTGTCTAGTTGTGAATATATTTTGTCTAAAGGAAGCTTGATTTTTTTCCACAGCCCAAGGAAGGTTCTAAACCTGAGTATCAGTGTGTTCCTCTGTGTGTGACATGGCCTTCACCAATACCTTTCTTGTGTTTGATTTGCAGCCAATATTTTAAGACCTCACCAGCCAGCTTGTTTCCAGATTTTATATTTTCACAAAGAGATTTTTGTCTTTAGGCAATCAAAACCATGAACTGGAACCAGTGGAGTGTTGCAAGAAGATTCTCTCCTCACCTCTCAGAGCAATTGCCCTTAAAATTGAGATTAAATTGCATCTCTTGATTACTTTAATATAATAGTCAATAGAATTTCTGTGTGTGAGAGACAAGACTTTGCCTTCTCATCTGCCTCTTTTAGCTATCCTGAGGAGAGGTAACATGCAAGTAGGCAAGGGCAGAGCTGGTTTCAAGGAAGCATGGTTCTGATGTCATCACTGGTACATGTTCACTGAAGTAAATCTGCAAAAATGAGTGAAATCCTTTGGTATCAAAGCATCAAGGCTTGACTGTGCTTTGGGCATCTCTGTTAGTGATTTTCTGTCAGCCCAGCCAGTCTGCCTGTCTTGAGTCCTTTTCTGGTTTATGTGACCTGAATATAGATCAGAAGGACTTTCCTGAATGTGATATTGCACCTAAACAGTTCTTCTGAAGGAAAAGATCTGGATCAAGATTCCTGAATAATCCATAGGCAGACAATCTCAATGTACGATAACAATATCTACAGGCGGAATTACACAGAAATAGGTAATGTTTAGTTTCTTGCCTGCATTTGTGCCAAGCTAATTTTCAAGTGTAAATGATCACTAAGAGGTTACATATTTACCCAGGGCAGGAAATGCACTCCTTTATTATAAGACTGAATAGCACAATTGAAGAAACATGTAATACAAATGGAATGGACAGAAATCTGTTACTAAGTGGAACTGAGGAACTTAATTAAGTGCATCATTGAACAACTAAGGTCTTTAGTTCTTAATATCAGCTTAACTGTTCACGCTCATGAGCATCCATAAAGTCTTCTAGGAGTTGGACTGTATGTTTGCATATATATCCTGCTTGTCTCTGTGTTAATATTAGTCTGCCTTCCAGCATTTGGTTGGCTAAAGTTTGAGTGAAGGTTGATGGGGAAAATTGCAGCCAAAGAGGCAATGTATTTTTTATATGCTTCTGCACAATTTAAAATTGATTTGCAGCAACCTAGAAACTTGAGCAGATAAATCTGAAGCCAGTATAATTTTCTTATTGTTATCTTTCCTTTTCATTAAGCCTTATTTGAAATAATTTTAGGCCATCACTCTTCAGGGATCTTGAGGTCAGACCAAGGAACCTTCCAAAGCAATATGAAGTTCATACTAAAACAATGCTATCAGACAGAAAAGCCAAATGCTAATGTTATCTACATGTCAGAGAGTATGGATAAGTTCTTACAGCATTTCTTTGGCAAAAAGGGTTTGCTTCCTTACTACGGAAGTCATGCTATTGCTATTGGTCTCAACAGAAAAAAACCCCAGATTCTGACTCAACTGTTTCTGTTTCATAAAATGAAAAAAGCCTTTTAAGACCTAGAGAATAAGTAAATGCAAATATCTGATTTCGTTCTTTTCCTTTTTGTGAGCTGCCTAGGAAAACAAATGATTTGCTGAGGCTATTCTATTTTCTTAGCTTGTTTGCTACATTGAATTACACAATTATTTATGCCTCTTCTGGAGATGCTGTGGCATATTTAACTGTGCAATAACATTTCTTCTAACAGAGATCATGCCAAAGTTTGGCTGTCTTGATTCAACGAATAACTCTGAGACTCCTGTTTCCAAGATCGACACAATTAAATATGTAGTGTAGTTGATTATTTCATGATATCAAATAAAACATCTAATATTACCTTTACATCCTTTTCTCAGTGAACATGGATGGTGGCAAACTTATTCAGCAGAAAAAGAATTATGACCATAAAATTGGCCAAACAATCACAAATTTATTCTTTTTATTTTGTTTTTTTTTTAAGTGTGTAGCAAAGCAAAATAATTGGTAGTAAGTCTGTAGCTTCAGGTAGTACTCTCTCTGTCTCAACACAGGGCACTTGCATCTATGCAGGTCAATCATAGTTTTTTGAAATCATGCCAAATAGATAAAGATATCTGTGCAACCTTTAGGGATAAGACTAATTAATTCAATGTAATCTTTTTTTTAAATTTTATTTTAATAATTTTATCACTATTTTAAGACAGATAGAAGTATTAGAATTACCCAAATGCCTTCTCCAAGGTGGTTTTCTTTGTGATGAGTGACTGTCTTAAAATAAGGGCAAGAACTGCTTCACCTCTGCAGTGTTATTTCTCAGGAATCAGAGGACGAAACCTTTGCTTTCCACCTGGGAAGGCAGGCTCTTCAGCCTCAAACCAATACTGAAATAACTGCTTAAAATTCTGGTTTCTTCTGAACTCTGAATCCTTACTCATCTTGCAGCCTCATTCCTAGTATCAGCCTTCTGTATCTTCCTTTTAGGGACTACGAGCATCCCTCCCTGGCAGGGCTGACAACAGCCATTGCACTCCTCACTTGCTTCTCATATCCACAGGAACTCTGCTCAAGGATAGAAATTTCCCTTACATTGAAATGAGTGCCCAGACAAGCCAGAGAGAGTGGAGCCCTATGCACCTCCTGGGAGTGAGGCAGGATAGCAGGTGTTCGGAAATAATGGTCACAACTTATAATGTACTGAATATCTACTCCCTCCTCAAGAAAAGAAATAGAGAACATAATTTGGTTCTGATTTCCTTTACAGACAATTTTAAGTAAATTAATCCATATATCTTAAGACATCTTTTTCCTCAGCTGATGATGGGAAACAAAAGTTTCTTGACCATTTCTGTCTAACCACATGACCTTACTACAGTAAAATTACTGGGTTTGCAATGGAGGAAAATGTTCTTTGTGAGAAAAGAGAAGATGAAGCTGGAGGAGATGAAAGTAGGAACAAGGAGGAAAGAATGAAAAGACTTCAAAAACTAACATTTAAAAAGTGTTCAGTGTAGGAGGTGAAAACAAGGGATGATGTATATTATGATATTACTTGTCACCCTATAAATTATGTATGGTTATAAAATGGTTTTGTTATCAAATGATCAAATTAATTAAATTCTAGTGAGACACAATAATACTACTGGAATGGTTGTGTTCTGTGACTTTGGCAGCTCAGGGTCATTAAGAACCCCAAGGAAACACCTATATTTTCCCTAGAGGGCAAACTCTATTTTGGCTGCTTAAATTGAAAATAAAAGAATTGTCGTCAAGACTGAACTATCACGTCTTTCAGAATGCCTTTCAAAATATGCTTGAATGTCTTTCAAAATATGGATGGAAAGGGAAGGAAGCTCTAGGTGTGAAAAGTACAAAAAGGAGCTGCGTCTGATCTCGTTCAAGAAAGAAAAGAGTTGCCCTCTCTGCCCGCCTTCTTGGTGGCTGCTGTGGGTGACTGGGGGTTTGTTTGACATTAACGGCTTGTAGTTTGCCATGGCTCATTGATTTGTTACTCCCAAGCTTTTTAATGTTATATATATATATATGCATATATATATATATATATATATACACATATATATACATATGTAAGTACTGCAGCAGGAGACTTCTGTTTATGCAGCTTACTCTATGGTCTGACTATGCTTTTGTTTCTCAGCATCTGGCAAGCCACTGTCACTCCAGGAAACATTAGCAACACCCACAACACCCACACCAGCCATGACAGATTAGGCACGGTGTTAGGATGGTGTTCATTGCATCTCGTTTGTCAGGAAAGTTGGCTTCAAACTGGGCTTAGAAATACATGCAACTAATGAGCATGACAGTGCAATGAAGCATTTAGTCTGGCTGGCCTGACTGGAACTTTTCCTTAATGCAATGAATATTTTGGGTTTTGTGCCATTTTCACCTGTTCCATTCAGGGTATGACCATGTCACTTACTGTATTTTTGATTGGCATTGTGCAACAGACCCTGGGGTCTCAGTTATCTCTGAACCAAGTCAAAGTAGGCATCTTTGCAGTGACTTCTCTTGGACATTGTTCTGGTCTGAAAAATACTGTTCTTGTTTTTAACATAAAGATGCTTTCATTGGAGCTAGTAAAATCTTGGAAGAGTGAAAAAAGTGTTAATTCCCAACTTGATTACCTCTTCAGCTTTAAGGTGGAGCACTCTATCTGCCTGTTCAGTGTCCTGTGTTCAGAGCTTACTGGAACCTGTACAGTTTTTTAAAAGCTCAGGGAAAAATACTGTTTCATTTGCAAAGTAGACCACTGAGGGACACAAAAATTATAAGATGAACTTCTAACTTTAACTGAACTTGGAATACTGATCTCCCACACCTCTATTAATTTCCATATGTTGTTTTTCATTTCACCATTTCTTTATATACATAATGTTGAACACTAAGTAGAATCATTAATTAAAAACTAATGAAACCAATTACATTTTGTACTTTACACACAGTTACTTGTGCAAGAATGACTTGTTATTTCTTTGAGCATATGAAATACAAATAATTTTTCCATCTGGGTAAAACAGTCAGGGACAAGAGATCCTTGAATTGGCTTGTAAAATGAAAAGGAAGGGGAGAGAAGCCAGAGGAAGTAGTCCGGTATTATTTAGTCACAGAGGCAGCAGCCATCCCACAGGAAGCATCTCTAGCCAAAAGGGAGAGGGGTGGTCCCCCTTCCAGTGCTCTGACCCTTGCAGTGCTGCAGAGCTGTCTGCAAGGTGTTGGAGCCAAGGAATATGCTGCTCAGGAAATCCTGAGACAATGGAGCAAAGCAGCGAACCGCAAACTGTGACTGCATTTTGCACAGGGTAGCAAAATCCTGCAGGCTTGGTGCTGTCTTTGAGGGGACTGACACAATGCAGGTGAAGAGCTTTCAAAAGCCTGATGGCAGCCAGCACTGAAAACTTCACTGCTTCTTCAGTTCATCAGGATTTCTTCACTGCAGCTTCCTTTTGATTCACTCAGATACCATATGCCAATCAAACAAAGAATTTCCGCTTATCGATTACTAACACAGACGATGTTAGACACAACAGTGAGCCAGATACACGTCTGCTTCCAACTAAACTAGACCATGGGCTTTGCCCCACACTTAGAAGGAGGAGGATTCTTCAGTAATGTAACAGGGCCAAACTGACTCTGTGTTTGGTTTTTAAAAAGAAAGCAAAATTATGCAGATGTAGAATTTTGTGAGACCAGATGGATTGTATCTGGAAGTGTTTATCATTTTTAATATTTTGAAACCAGATGTTGATGCACAGACATTGCTGGTTGCAGCCATAGGAAGCTGTGTTAGAAGGACACTCTCTAACCTTTGTTAAGAAATTACAATGTTTTGATCCAGTTAAGATCAACTATTAGTACAGAATTGGACAACCACTGCTGTAAACTGTTAAAAAAATAGGAAACAGATGCTCAATAGAAAGAAAGCTATCAGCCAGAGCATTCCTGATCTTTTTATAAAAAATAAACTTAAATACTTTATGTGCGCTTTAATGAACTGCTATAAAACAACTTTAGTAGTCAAAACATTTCACAAGATTACACAAATGCAATTTGTCATTTTTTAATATTTCCACAGAAGTGATGTCCCTGGGAAAAAGGGCACAGAGGTGGCACATGCCAGGTGATAAATGTAAAATGTTTCTGTGACTAGAACTCTATGCAGATCTGATACTCATAAGACTGATGGCATTTTGATTGTAGGAAAGCAGCAGCTTTTATCACTCAAATAGACTGGGTCTGTGTCTGCGGGGGAAGGAGCAGCCATATCTACATTATGTGGCAACATCTACAAATGTTAACAAGTATATGTTAATTGATCATATTTGCAGGAAGGATGACTGCAGCAGTGCTCAGAAACCATGAATGGAGTAGAGATTTTTCTGTGGAAGCCCACTCTGCTGCTACATTGAAGCATTGACTCTGCTTTTCAGATTTTTTTCGCTGATCACAAAACTCAGTGATCTGGTCCTGCCCCGTTTTCCTAGTTGAGAATGGTAATGAGTGGCAGGCCTATGCTAGTGCAATGCCTGCTGCCCTCAGAGCTGTGACTTCTGCATCAGAGAAAGAATGGAGCTGGATGAAGACCCTGGAGTAAGAAAATTGTCTGAGTTCCCCAGGTCTTCCTTTCTTTCTCTAAAACGGGGATAATAATGCTGTTTATCTCCTGCCTCTTTTTAAATGTAATATAAACCAATAATGATAATTACTGTCTAGTTGTTTTGAAATTTAGTCTAGTCAGAATCCTTTTCTTCAAACCACTTTATGCAGATTGACTTGATACTTTGAGCAACGTGAACAGCTGGGTCCTACCTTCACGGGAAAAACACAAGCAAGTTAAAAATGGAAAAACATCTTGAAGGTATTTCTGAATGTGTTCTGGAAACCAAGTCAGAAGGATCCTTCCTTACAGCAGGGCTCTTTTGCAAAACATTTCTGGAGAGGCATTCAAATTTCTGCCTCTCTTGCCCGTGTACTTGCACAGCTCTTGTACTGGAGCGAAGCAGCGAATCACAATCTGTGCCTCATTTGCACTGGGTAGCAATCCTGCAGACTCGGTGCTGTCTTTGAGAGGACTGACAGTGTTCTGACCATGCTCTTGCAGACTGGGGAACAGCTGCAAGCAGGCAATGGAATGGACAAGGCAATCTGATCTACATAGTGCTCCTAGGTTTCCCTCATCATCTAAATGGCTCGAGGAGAAAGGTAAACTCAAGTCATAGACATGACTGCACAAAGTATAAAGTGCTTGAGATAGGTTTAGATTAAATACCCATAGAAGGAAGTTCAGAATAAGATTATTTGTTCTCTTTCTTGGCACATAGGCTGGACTCAGTTACCGTAGTCCTTGGTAATTTGTACCTTAGGTAACTAGTCCTAAGGTAACTTGAGCCCTCCATCCCACAGCATAATCATGGAAGGGACTGACCATCCATGTACCACATACTTCATGGAGGGGCTCTCAGAACTGCTCTCTTGTTGTGAATTGTCCCAGTTGATTCACATTTTAAAAATGCAGTTTCTCAAACACAGCAGCAGTAGTTTGTTAAAAACATCAGACTCAACTGCTGCCCAACAAAAATAACACTCTCCAAGCTCTCCTCCCCATTTAGTGTAGTCTCCAGTGTTTATCAAATGAATTTAGCACAACCACAAACTGGATTTTTTTCCCTTTGTCTTTTTCCCAGATTAGATGTGATTTGCACATGGGGCAAAGGGAAGGGATACCTCCTTTGCGTATATTTTAGCAACCAAATAGTTTAGTCTTTTGTTCACAAACAAGCTGCTGCTTCTCTTCTCCCTGTCCTTGCTTTTGGAGGCTATCCCAGATCTCAGCTCATGCTAACCAGAGCTATATTACATCTGGCACTGTCCCTGTGATTGCTCAGGCAGCTGGAACAAGTTAGATTGCATTGTTTCCTACGACTTCCCTTTGCATATCAGTTGCCATTTCTCCACCTCTGCTGGAGCACTTTTCCATCTATGTTCTCTCCTTCTGTTCTGTTCAAACTGCCAGAAGTTTTCACAGTTTCTTCATTTCCACTGTGAAGAACTGAGAGGACCAAACACCCAAAAGCAGATGCTAAGGAAAATGTAGTATAGGCTTTTGACCATAGCAATGCAGATTACAACAAATGCTGCATTTTGGCCTGTCCTTGTTCAATAAGGGGACTTCTCTTTCCTGAGGGAGGACAATTTGAGATGCTTTTCAATCATTTTTATTTAGTTTACAATTTTGGACACCTCCCAGGTCATGTAAACCCCAGGTCATGTAAAACAGCAGTGATGTTAGCAGGAAGATTTTGGCAGGTGATATTTGTAAGGGGAAGCTCCGTGAGACTGTTACATATACAAAGTCCTCATTCTCTTGAGTGTGCTGATGTGAACCTGTATCCATGTAAATCCAGCCTGGATAAGCCACCAGAATTCTCTGTCCTCCCTGAGAGCTGGGACTGAATCAGACATGGATTAATTTCCATGATAAGACGCAGTCACTAATTCATATTTCCCTTGTGCCATTATTTACAGCTTGCTCCTTCCCAGCTATGTGTGGCTGCTGGTCAGAGACTTGGCCTTTTCCCAGGTGAGCTTTGTAGCAGGTGCTGCCATGGTTCAAGTTATTGTTTCGCTGCGACAATGCCATTGTCTAAAAACCATTTCATCACTCTGAATCACACCTCTGGATTATCCTTCACACCACATGAAGGATGTTGTTTTTCCCTAGCCACCCCATGAGCTGTGGGTTGGATTTTATATTTTCTAATTGCAATTGTGTATTGTTACAAAAGAAAGAAGGAATTGCACTTGACGTAGCATGGGTAATGTGGAAGATGTATGCATTTTTTATAAAGTACAGATACAGTCTCGCCATTAATTTCTGGTCCAGCTTTGGATTACTATTGTTTATTTGTTAAGTGCCAACTATGTGCTCAGAGCTGTGGAAGACTCAAAATGAAGACAATCCCAGCCCTTAAAAACTTGGATCTAAAATTCTCCAAAAGTCAAAAGAGGGTTTAGATCAGGTGTTCCAGTTCAGGCTCATCCTCATTATGAAGTGGTGCTGAAAAAATCCAGATGCTTAATAAAGAATTGCTGCATTTTCTTGTAAAAATGTAACATTTATTGTAAATGACTAATTTTTCTAATGAATATTTTGGAAGTGACGTTCACATAGAGAAACTATAAACTGCAATAAATTGCATAGGGGTTGCCTGATGTTTCTGGAGATTAAAGAGAATGGAAACTCTTGGCCAAGATGATGAAAAACTTTCAGACAAGCCAGGGAGTGAGTGCCGACATAGTGTAATCTTAGGCATCCATTAAGGACTTGAGGCTATATTATCTGTGTAAGTGCTGGATAGACATGGACTGAGGTACCAGAGGCTGTTGTAGCAAATAAATGTTAAGGCTGTGAGAACAGCAAAACTCATATGTTGATATGCACTGGGAAACTAAGTGCATATCTCTTTTTCTCGCAATTCTCCCTGGGGGAAAAAGTAGTCTATGAGCAGAGTGACTTACCCTTTCTTAGAGCAGGGAGGTGGAGTACAGAGGAAGGTCAGGAAGGAAGGGGTTAACTTTCTGGTGGGTATGGCTGGGTTAGCGCTCTTTGCCCAAAGCACATCAGTCCTGTGTACTGCATTGTTCTGGTATGAGATGAAATACTAAGCCATAGAAAAGTGGCACAAAATGTGTTTATGTGTACGCGTGTGTAACTTTTACCTTCCCCTAAACCTGCACCTCTGTTCCTGTGGGACTGTGGGCCTTAAACACCTTGCATTTAACATGGAAAACACTCACAGTAGTTGACAGGAGGTACACATTTTTCACATGTGCAACCTGCTTTAACTAGAAGCAAAGCCCTGGGTATTCTAGCCTCAAACAATCTATTCCTCATTATTACTCACATGACAAATAAATCCAGCTGACACGTGGGACATGATCTAAAGCCTAGGGAAAGTTCCCATTAATTATCAGGCCTTTTGGATCAAACTATCACCAGCTAAAGAAATACTTAAATTTTTAAAAATAATTATTAGTAAAAAAAAAATCACTTTTTTATTTTGCATGTCAGGGAAGAAAGCAAACACCTGTTCTTCGTGATTTTATTCCACGTTTGGGTGAACATTTTGTTCAGATTATTTTTCCTCCTGTATTCCCTTCTCATCTCCCCAAACCAGTCACCTCTGATGTTGCATTAACATAACTTAACTCTGTGTGGAAAAATTCCATTCCATTGCAGATGTCTCTAGCCTGAAGCAGGGTGAGTGACACACCTGTGTGCTAGACCTACTGCGTTGTTTAGCACGATAATGAATGAGTGGATGTGATTTGTTCAAGGAATGTGTACAATCACAGGCAAATACTGTAAACCATTCAAAAGCCTTTCCACCGGGATAGATCCTCCTGTCTTTACTCAGACAATATTCCCACCACTTTCCTGTCTAAACACAACCTTATTTGCAGTTCAGGTTTATCGTAGGCAGTCGGAAGGGAGAGGGAAAGGGGAGAGGCCTTTGCTAGTGCTTGTGCGATGAGAAGCTGGTTTAAGGTGGAGATAAAGAGTGGAATGACCCCTGGTGCTTTTGCTGGGAATTACTGGCCTTCAGTTTTGCACGGAGCTGGACTTCCAGCGGCGTCCCACAGGCGGCCCGGTGCGCTGGAGCAGCGACAGGCACGGCAGCTGGACGCTTTTTCCCAGCTTTGTCTCCCAAGCTTTCGTTTTCTTCAGTGGGGATGGTATTTGTAATAGCTAAACATAAAGGTGCATGAATTTCTTCTGATTTCAAGCACATATCAGTGTCTTTTTTTGGAGCGTGAAATTACGCTCTTGCTTCCTTTAAATGCATTCTCCTTCGGGAAGGTGGATCAGGTTCACCGAGAGGGTGGGCAGGCAGAGGCGCACGCAATTTACTTATTCCTGCCTACCCTGCTGCTAATGATGGTGCCAGGTATGGCCTGTGACAGCCCGCTCAGTTTTCAGCTCCCCGCACTTCTGTGTGCCTCCCGAGCTCCTGCTGCATCCGCGCTTGTCTCTCTGTGCCATCTCCGCCTCGGTGTGCTCCTCCAGCACCACTCCGACGTCGCGGCCCGGAGCGTGACCTCCTACTGCTGTTTGCTGTTTGCGGACAGCTCTCCAAACCCGCCCTGAAACCAGAACATGAGTGAACCAGCCCCGGGCCCCCAGGCACCTCATCCCGCGCTGCTTTCCCCGCAGCATCCCAAGGCGAGGCGGGTGCAGAGCGCTCCATGAGCAGGAGCCCGGCGTCGGGAGATGGCAGTGTCTCCCCGCCGACGAGCAGCCGGCAGCACAAACCACAACCACAGCGTTTGTGCAGCTCCTTAGATAAGATAGCTCTGAAGGAGAAACTTGATAGATGGAGGCTGGGGAGCAGCAATGGAACCAGCCTGTGGCATCAGCTGAGTCGTGGTGAGCATCTCTCCCGCTTCTCCAGCCGTCAGACTGCCTGCCCACCCTGCTGCCACTCCCTGCTCCTCACACTTCGGGGTCTGGACCTACACAGGCCACAAAAAAGGCTGAAATTACTCCTTCTGAGGTTTGTGCTGGTGACACAGAGGAATGAAAAACTGTCTCAAAGCAGCACTATCTGTTTGGGATCAACCTATACGAAAAAAATAGGGGAAATAGACTGCAAACATTCATAGGCTTCACTGTTCCAGGCAGGAACAATTACATCTCTGTTCACCTGTCACCCATGGGGGTTCACCCCTGCTACCAGGGGCTGAGTGACAGGAGAAATAACTCATGTTTTTCTGGGGGGGGTTCAGTGTGAAGCAGAAAGCGAGGGTGACATTATCCATCTCAGCACCAGCCCATGGCTGAAGAAGACAACTGCTTTCAAGCATCACAGAGGTTCAGGAACTCATACCCCAATTATGTTAAGCTCAACTCCAATGGCTGCTGCAAAAAATGGCTACATGGATCTCAAGCCCTGATCTGTACCAACCCCCAGCCCTGTCCCAGGTCCACTCTGTGCTTTTTCCATCCCAGTTTCATCCCCATAGCTCTTTGTGCACCTCATTCAATTTGGCAGTAAACTCTTCTCCATTAGCTGGTCCCATGTCACATCTCCTCCCCTGCACACCCCCAAGTCCCAGAAACTCACAGGGTGAAAGTGGGTGGGTGCCTGGGACCCTCTAGTTTGTCTTTTCTTGAAGAACAATAACAACAGGTTTTTGCAAAGATTTTTCCTTCCTTCCTGAAATTATGTTTCAAAAGCAAGAAATTAATCTCTGGATTTGTCTTCTTTAATCAGTTCCTTTACTCTACTTAGACATCTCTGGACTCTTAGTTTAGCTGGTCAGAGCATGGTGCTGATAATGCCAAAGTTGTAGGTTTGATCCTTGTATGGGCCATTCACTGAAGAGCTGGACTCAGTGATCCTTCTGGGTCCCTTCCAACTCAGAATATTCTGTGATTCCACAGATAGTACAAGTCACCTTTGAGAAACAGAACTGGCATTTTCCTGACCAGTATCAGTAATGTGTTTATCTGAGGCTACTAGTCTGCCCAGAAACTGAACAGCTGCATTAGTCTGTGCTTTCACTATTATTTGTTTTATGTCTAAGCTGGCAAAGCATTTTGCAAAATTCTGTGCTTGAGCATCATGATATTAAGATCAATTCTCCTTCCACAATGGAAAGTTGTAATCTGTTTTCCATCTGTGTCAGTGTGTTTGTGTCATAGACTGCACAGTGGTGAGGCCAGACGATCTAGGGGCTTATAAAACATTCATCCAAAACTTGTATGGATGTCTTACATTGAGAAAGTTGCTCAAAAAATCCTACAAGTACAAATTTCATTCACTGTTTCAGAACACCTTGGTGTCTGCTACTACCAGTAATTTTCAGTCAGCTTCCAAAATAAAATGGGAAATGGAAAAGCATGGCAGAAATTGTGAATTTTGTAAAGTAACCCCAGAAGGATTGCCATTGAGACACTGCAGCTCACATCGGTTTGCTGTTCTTTCCACCATTTTTCCAAAATGCTGAGTAGTAGAGAAGACCTCAAGAAGCCACTATAGCTAGAAAACTTTGGAGAAGGGAGGCAGTCGGTAGTATCCTATTTTTCAGGAAACACCTGAATGGCCTCCCATCTCTCCTCAGCCCAACAGATGCTCTTAATCAATCGAACTGAAGTTTGCTGAAAGATGTACTAGCACTGGCAAAGTCTTTTGGAGACCATCAACTGCTGTAAATAATGCTATGAAAAAGCCTATTTAAATGGTGGAGGTCCAAGGAATTCGAGGGTACCAGATACCTATGAGATTATCCCACCAGCTCCATTTCACTTGTTTCTTCTAGAAAGAATCAATACAGAGAAAATTTGTGACCCAAACAGGTGTATAGAAAAAGACAGGGCTACAGCTTGCTTAAGGTTGCTGGCAGTCTGTTTTGCACAAAGTCTCTCTGCAGGAAGAGCATGGGAATGCTGGCTCTTTTTATTAAGCCAGGGAGAGTGCAGGGACATTTTGCAGATAGCTGAATTACCCACTCTCAATATGCTATGACCTCAGTAGAAAGGAAATTCATTCATGGAAAATACTGTGTTTTAATCTTGGCTTCTTTGAAAATCCGGTCCTGGCTCCAGGGAGCTTATGGAATGTCTCCTGGCATTGTCTCTATGTCCAACTCATTGCCTTGTTAAGCACGGGGTGGTAAAGTTGCAGAGATCCCAATCTGTCCATTTATCTCTGCCTGTTCTAATGCTGAGAGCTGGAAAAGCCACACACACTGCACTGCAAACCCTTTGGCCCACACTCCTGCCATCTCTGAAGGCTCTCCTCTGTAGGCAACAATAGGTCTTGTCTGGTTTGCTGATAAATTATGCAGTTTGTCTGAGACATAAATTTGGCTTGCAGTGGAAGCATTTGCCTGGCCGAGAGGCGTACTGTATCAACAAATGTACTTATTGGATTGTCTGCCATCACTGAAGTCATCGTCTTGCAGCCGAGGCCAAATGTTACAGTGCATGTCTTCCCTCATCTCTCAAACAAATCACAAGACTGCTTATACAGCTCTGAGAAACTTTCACTGCAGACAGCATGCTATGGAGCTGACACTTGGGTAATGTTACACACGTGTAATCTCAGTTTATTGGATGACCATCAGCTGTAGAGATAGCAATTCCAGGAGGTTTTCTCGAGTAACTCTTAGACACTTGCTACCTCTCAGTTAAGGGGTCAAGCAGCATAATCTTCTTTTCAAATGGCCTCCAAAACATCATTGCCACATCCTAGGGTGATGTCTGAGTAGTCCTAAAGGTGGACTAATCCTGAGACAAAATGGATCTTTACTCCCTTGTCATGGTGTAACCCCAGCCAGCAACCAAGCCCAACACAACCACACACTCATTCCCCCACCAGCTGGATTGGAGAGAGAATCAGAAGGGTAAAAGCTGGAGAACCCGTGGGTTGAGATAAAGACAGGTTAATAGGGAAAGCAAAAGCTGTGCACGCAAGCAAAGCAAAACAAGGCACTAATCCCCTGTTTCCCATGGGCAGGCAGGTGTTCAGCCATCTCCAGGAGAGCAGGGCCCCATCACGTGCAATGGTTACTTGGGAAGAAAAACGCCATCACTCCAAATGTCCCCTCCTTCCTCCTTCTTCCCCCCACTTTAATCCTGAGCATGATATCATATGGTCTGGAATATCCCTTTGGTCAGTTTGGGCACCTGTCCTGGATGTGTCTACTCCCAATTTCCCATAAACCCCCAGCCTCCTTGCCAGTGTGACAGTACAAAAGGAGAAAGAAAAGGCCTTGGCTCTGCGTGAGCCCTGCTCAGCAGTAACAAAAACATCTTTGTTATCAGCCCTGTGTTCAGCACAAATCCAAAACACAGCCCCATACCAGCCACTGTGAAAAAAATTAACTACCTCAGCCAAAACCAGAGCATCTCTTGACAACTAAACTTGCCAAATCATTATGAAAAGGTTATTCTTTGACATCCCTCAAACTCAGACTGCAAGGACTATCATGAGATAGCTGAAAATGTGTCTGAATACCTGGACCCAATGTTCTCTGTTGACTGGAAGCAGCTAGCGCACTCATCAATAGAATGAAATGTTTAACGTTGGTTTTAAAAGAAAAACAATAATCCTGAAATAATGCAAATGCTTGATTATAATGAAGATAATTTTAAATGCAAAATAGTTACAAAGCAGACTAGGAAGTGCATTAGGAACTAGTCTGAAAGTAAATTGTAAAAATGTGGTATGAACAGAGATACTCCATCTGCAAATGGCAAGAAAGGGTGAAATATCTAAATGTTTATTTCAGCTATCCCAGGCATCTTTGCTGAATGTGCAGCTATGCACTACAGAATATTCAAGATAATTAATCTCATGAAAGGTGGGAGTAGGAAGAAGGGACCAGGAAAAATACACTGTCATTGCCAAGTACAATTACCCTTTTCTGACATGCCACTTGATATAGTAGACAGGCTAGATCTCCTGGACAGTTGATCTAATCAGATCTGATAAGGACAACTGCAGGGGAGATAGGATTATCTGAAGAAATGATTGCAAGCAGGCAAGTGGAGAGTAACCTTTCCCACAGCTACGACTTTGGAGCTCCTGACGGTGCTCCAAGCATCTGCTTACATCTGTAGAAAATGAGACAGTCATCTTTTCTTTGGTCAGCCTTTTTACATGGAAGAAACCGAACATAAATGACTGCATATGGCTTTTCTAAACCAGGCATTAGTGTTACATAGTACTAAGCTGCTGTGAAAGGGGAAGTAGCTATCAGCCATGGAATTGTAAGCTGGACCATGAGAAAAGCTGTGCACTGAGGGGTCATCTACGCACTGAAAACCACCGAGGAACTCTGGAGTAAATACAAAGGTGGAGAAACTCGAAAGAACATATCAGCCAGGATTGCACTGCAAAGTCTTCTGTGTTATTCACTTTGCTGCTTTCAACAAAGAAAATATCAACACATTTGTTTTGTACTTTATTGTTCTAATAAATCCAACACTGTGACAAGAGTTCTGGCTTCTTCTATTCCTTTTGTTATCCTGAAATCCACAATGATAAAAACTCTGAAAACATCACCTCTCCAGATGACAAAACATTGTGGAGACAGATTGTCAGTTTACTGCTGTGGCAGTCAAGAAAGACTTCCAGTTACAAGGCTAGGAGTATAAAGTGATGATTATTTATAACAATATTTTTCTTGTAATACATCCCAATATTGAAATCCATGGTTACCAGAGATAAAGAGGTTCACCCTCTTTTAATTCAGAATTATGCCAAAACAATGTCATCCACTTCTTTGCGCACCTCATCTTAAAATCGTTTAAAAGGAGCTATTGTTCCAGAGCCCAGTGGCTGCTTTCTATAGCCAGATGTTTTGTTCTGTGGTGCTATTGTATTACCACAGAGATCACTGCTATTGCATCACTGCAGAGATCACTACCACAAAGTCATCATAGCAGAGACAAGATTCCTTTACTAACCCCAGTTAGGTTAGTTTGAAGGTTAATTTGAGTGCCAAGTGTCTGTAGATTTGCATACTTGAATGAAGGACCTGCTGGCTCTGAGATCTACGGGTGCAAGAAAAGATATTTAAGCTCACAACTACCACTGGAATTACAAGGAAGATTGAAATTCAGTGAAGAAAGCCAGTTCCTTGAAGAAAGCAAGGAACCACATGTTCTCCAGATGTTTTCTAGCATAAAACCACGGAGTAGAGTCTGATTGTCGTTCAATGGGGGTGGGGACAAGAGATAGCTACCAATTAATTATATGTTCTACCCACCTCTAAGAAAGTGGTTGAAATACTAGATAGAAATTCAGTATCTCCCTCAGCTTATATGTAAAGGGTGTTATTTCCTCTTAAAATCCAGATCCTTTTCATTATAAACTTACACCAATCTCTGCACATGGAACAGAATGGAAAATTTCAACAAGGATTAAAGAAGTCTTATGGGGGCCTGGCCAGAGACGAATAGATACTGGATTTATCAACAGGTAAGGGCAAAGGGTTTAGATTAATTTCAGATGTGTGATTCATATCCTGCCATGATGTGTCAACAAAAATCGCTTAGTGCCTCAGTTACCTAAAGTAACAGCATCTTTCCACTCAATAGGGAAGAAGGAAATTGTGCCTGTCTCCCCAAAAACTCTCACCTAGGCTTGCTCCGTGGTAGAACATTACAGCTCTTGATGGGGGGTAGTGGGACAAGTAGCATGAATGCAATTTGCCTGAGAAGCAGAAGGGGGATGGTAGCAGCAGTACCCACCTGCCGCTGTGTTTCCTCTGCTCCATCCTCCCTGCCACATGCCTGGGCTATGGCTCTTTCCCTACACGTGCCCCACTGCAGCAGTTGCCAGCAGCAAAGGGGGAGGCCGCTGCAATACAGGATTTATGGTGAATTTGCACTTACTGTTGCATGGCATTGAAGCACACAGAGTCCACAGCATTTTGTGAGGAGATTGTTGGGTGATGAATTGGCTGAGAAAGGCCAGGCAAACAGTATTATTGTAACACTACATAAATATGTTTTTTTTCGTTTAACATTAAAACACCTGATTTCCTTTAGCATTGTAAACATGTCACTTTATTAGGTCTGGGAGAGCTGATGAATTTAAAGTCATTTTTAGCAAACAAGTGGCAGCCTTTCTGCTTTCTGGATGGAGGTGAAGGAAAGAAATGTTTATCGTGAAAACATATGAAGCAACAAAAGGGACAGGAGAAAGCTGTTGCCTGCACTGAAGTTTCTTGTAGAGAAGAGCCACCCAGGTGGTATTAGTGGAAAACTGTTAGAAAACAGAGGAAAGACAGAACATAATCTCCTTGAAACAGTTGGCACAGTCTCGATGTTTTGTAGCTAATAAATTTAGCTTTCAGGAGGAAGTTCAAATAAGCTGCATTTACTAGTTTTAAGAATGAAAATGAATACATTAATTATGTACAATGTTACCGTCTGCTAAATGCAACAATTTTGGCCAGGGCTTGGAAATTTCTTTGCAGACACAAAGTTTAACCCAAGACTTTTCAACCATAAAATTACTGCCTTGTAAAAGGACAGATAAATGTCTAAGCAAGTGCCTCATTACTGTCAGAGCAATGATTTGTTGTTTCATTTTACTGTTGTGTTTTCCTGGTTATTAGAGTGAAGGTTGAGTCAGCCTTTCCATTATAAGTAAGCTTTCTTTAAGGAACTGCAGTTCAACCAGAGAAGAAAACTCACTGTACACATTTAGGTAAAGAGGAAAAATAAAAACACTGGCAAGTGCTTGGATACCCTTTGGGGTGAGCAGTTCTTGACCTCTTGAGGCCCCAAATTAGCTGTTTCTTTTCCTCTGTGAATAGATACCTCCCAGTTAGGACACCTGCTTCACTGAGAACCGACTTGGTTTAAGGAGGATATAAAAACAACTTGGAGAGAATCAGCAAAGCACTGGGAGCTGCACCCCTTGCTCCCTGGGGGCTGCACCCAGAGGTGATGCTGCCTGGGTCATTGCCCTCTCTCGACTGGAATGGTGGCAGGCAAGGTTGTGGTGGCAAGGTGAGGGGCCAGGTGAGTGGGGTGAGTGGCCCCCTTGAGAAGGGACCCGTGCAGAATTGGCTCTTTCCCCTTTCAACTGGTCATGGAGGTCAGGTGGCTACACTGCATCTCTTTTGGCCACCAGGCAGTTCCATGTTGAATATGACTATGTTCCTCATCAAGACTACTCAGAGCTTGTAATAAATTCCTCATTTTAGCTCCCAGTGAGTAACTGGAGAAGCTGGGCTTTGCTAATTACCCTACCACCATCAGCTGCCATGATCAGCGGCCTGTGGTGATTATTGAGGATAGGACTTTCATAAATCAGTATGTATATGCCATTGGACTGGAGCAGCCCTCCACATTTGGCTCCATTATTCTCCCTCCCCCATTTTTTTCCTCCTTATTTTGTTTTGTTTTTCAACATGAGTGATCATGAGGCACAGATCTCATTAAAGGTTTCTGGTTTGCATGAGCTGCAGAAGTATAACACATTCTCCAGTCATGGCTTGTACCATAAAACCAAATCAAACTAAAAGCTTTCTGTGTGAGAAGGATAGCATTTGAGGCTGATGCATCCTTATAAAAATAACGTTATAGGCTGCTCATGGGATACAGGCAGAGGTTTCCCCTGGCACCAGAGCTCCCCAGCACAGAGCAGTCCCTAAGAGAATGGCTGGGTGGGAGTCTGGCTGCCAGCCACAGCTACCCCAACACCACTCCCAAAAAACACCTGCAAAGAAGTCCTACTGCTAAGTGCCAAGAGTTTGCTCCACTACCCAGGATGTTTACAATACTAGACATGATCGTCTTATGCTTATTTTTTTTCTTTTCTTCTTCCCTTCCCTTATCTTTCCCTCACTTTTTTTTTCTTTTCTTTCTTTTTTTCTGATCTTGGAAACATTACTCTTTCCAATTGGACAAAATTAGAACCTTTTTGAGTCAGAAAGCTCAAAACCAAGACCCTAATCCAGACAAGTTGAAAGCAAAGAACAGGGGCTTGATATGTCAGCTGAGAGCCACAGTCACCAGACTCCTGCAGTGGCTCAGACTGTTCTTCTGGCTGATGTGGTGAGCCCCTGATCTCAATTTCTGAGACTTTCTGGTGTTTTCCTCTTTTCTATCTTTACTTCCCAACCAAATTCTTAGTTTTTTTAACTTAAAGTAAATTCTTACTTTATCTAAGTAAGATATTCAGTTATTTGAAAATCAGGCCTTGAAATTTGTAGAGAAACTAACGTGGAAAAACAAACTGTTGTGATGTTTTGACTTTCTCAGCATTCCTGCTACTGCCTGGGCTTTTGGAAAATGCAAAAAATTCTCCCAAATTTATAAACATTTCCAAAATGTTTCAGAATCCATTATATGTTTGAAAAAAAAAAAGAAGATTAATCAAACAAGTCAACCCTAAAGTGCATTTTTCTCAAGGAGTCTTAGAGGTAATGGATAATGACAAAGAAGTAATTTTGCACCCAAATGAGGAAGAGTCCACCCATAAATGCTCTCAGTATATTTTTGCTTTAGTTCATCACTGTGAACATCATGTGCAGGGCACAATGACAGCCATTTAGAACCATGAGTTTCCAGCAATGAGAAATGAAGGTAATGTTGTGCTATCACCCATTTTTTGCCTACCTCACTCTTCTGAAACCATACTGAATGGCTCTTCTCTGGAGTCACATGCAAACCCATTTGGGAGTCACACTGTAAAATTACTGTCTGCTATGGGTCTCTCTGCTCAGTAGATGGGATTTCTTTGTATTTTGTCCACTTGATTTTTGATAGATCTTCCTTTTGTTCTGAAAACTCAGAAGGGGGCAGATGTACCTACAGAACAGGTGTGTTTGTAAGAGACATGCTTTAATCTAACCCTTCAGAAAGAAGTCCACTACTTACAAGCTGCTTCTTGTGGCTGAATCACTGTGGCTGCATCACTGTGGCTGCCAAGGCTCTGCCACTTGCCATGTAGCTCCCAAGATCAAAATGTCACATCTAAGTGTGCTGACAATTCTGTGATCCCACTTTGGCCTCTGCTAGCAGACTGTAGAGGGACTGCTTCCTTCAAATGAAATTCAGTTCCTCACTAAAAAAAATGAGCTACTGCTCCTGAAACAATTTAGAGTTTCATGAGGGTGATCTTCAACTGGGAAGGCTACTCGCCCCTCAGTAGCCCAGTCTGTCTCCTGAACAACCCATGACCATAAAGGTATTAGCAAAGCATTAGTGAGTGAACTGGCACAGGGATTTAAACGCATACACTGTGTGTCTACATCATCAAATTGGTTAGTTGTATATTTTGCCTCAAGGAGACTGCAACAGAGCTGCTAATTGTCTGTCAGTCTGCATCTGGAGCAAGACACCTGGTGTTCTTGGCAAGGAAGCCTTGGTGCAGAGCAGGGGGAGGTTCTCTCTACAGGCTGCACCCCGCACACAATCCACAGGTGAGCCAGTCTCTGCCAGACTCCATACATGGGCTCAGGACTACTCCAGGCATGAACAACAAGGGCAGCATGGATGTCAGAATCCCAGCTCACACTCAGATCTTGTAAGAGACACTGTGTCTTTCAACCACAAACCAAACAACTTACAACATTGTATAGTGCAGAAAATGACACTTCCAAGTGTATTTATTGAGAAACAGTAAAGATGTACATAATTTTACAAGCTTTAAATTTTAATTTACATTTTTCTTAAATTAGGTAGGCCCTAATAAACTATTATCTGCTAATACATGACAGAGACCCTTGGCTTCAAATCTCCAAAATGCTGCTATTTCTGGGATTTTGGCTTATGTCACTTCAGCTCCTCTTCAGAGATACTAAATAGCATATTCATTTACAGCCTATGCCTGGTGTCAATCCTATAAAGCAGAGATGACTTTTGAACTGAAACCCTGGGTCTGGATACAACTTCACCAGTAAAACCTAGTCTTCCTATCGTGGGTCAAGTCTGTATTCTCCATGAACTCTGCAGTTCTGATGGGATGCAAGATTTCATCTGGCCCAAGATGAAGTGTGCTTGTAAAGAGGACTTTCATTTGGCCTCATCTCCCTTGTCAATGCTTACACTGGAACACACTCTGCATCTGCTTCAGACGCGAGCACTGCTGCTCACACTGGATTCTAATGGAAACAGATCTGGGAGCTTACTGCTACCTATATCTTTGTGCCCAATCTCCACAGGCATCTAAAACAAGCATATATTTTAGGTTTTTTCTGCCCTCTTTTACTGAACTGCGCAGAGTTATGTCTAAGATACTATCCCATGACTGAAATCACACAATATTTGTATTTTGCAAGCTGAGCACTCATGAATGTTCAGGTTCTGTACTGAGAACAGCTAGAGTATCAGCAAAAGGCATTTTATTCCCTATTTCATTTCTCCAAAATACTTGCAAATGTGACCTTGTGCTCAATCTTGGTTGTTGAGGAGAGGCTGAAGGGAAGGTAGTTTCTGATTAATATGCTTCTGAATTAAAATGCATTCAATGTCAAAGTGACCAACCTTGAGTTTAATCTTCTTAGGCCCATCTGGAACAGTCTGGCGTGACTGTCTCTTGCCTTGGTTATTTTCTCCTCTGTATTGTTCATGCAGGAAAATATATCAGACTAATTTCTCTCTACAAGGCAGGCATTTACTACACACTTTTATTTAAAGATATACAGCAATTTTTGCTTAGCAAGAGAGTATTCATGCTCTGAAATTTTATTTTAGAGTTTTAGTATTGCAAAGGCTTTTGAGCTGCATCCTTGAATTTTCTTTGGATGCATGTTTTTGTGGATTACTTGTTTTAACAATTAACTTCTGCTATGGTAGCACACAGAACCTCGTCGTGCTCTGTAAAACTTCCCTCCTTTTGCCTCCACCTCCTCTCTAGAAGTCCATATATTAATTGAGCCATATCTGCCACAGAAAGCTAAGCACAACTCCAATGAAGGCACTGCAAACCTTTAATAAGAACCAACGGTTGTTGCTGGGCTACTTTTTGTTCTTACATCGGATTAGGAAAAGAACACTGAAAAGCTGAACAAATAACTTGAGAAATAATATTGCTTCATGCATTTAAATAACACTATGACATGTCAAAAAGAAAAAAAAAAGAAGAGAAAAAAAAGCTGGTTAACCATACAAATTTTTTGTTTTACCATGTCTTTTACATTGAGATTTTTATGCCATGCTGGAACTTGAGAAGGGCTTCAAAGTTCTTTCCCATTCCAGTAGAAGCACTTTTTTTCCCACCTGAAAAACTACAAAAAGCTGTACTACAACTTTTTATGACATATATTTCCAGGTACTGAAAATATAAAGAAGGTATGCATAATTTTTACTTTTTGGACACACAAATCTGTCACCCAAATATCTATCTAGTCTACAGTGATTTCATGTGTGGCAAGTCTCATGTGATGGCTTTAAACTGCCCAGTGATAAAAATTATTGTTAGTTTGTTGTGTGGTGACTTGTATATCCAATTCCAACACAGCAAAGAAATCCATTTTTATGAATTTATAGAGGAGTTTCACCTTGGACTTGTAGTGGCTCCAGGCTTTCACCTACCAAGTAACTTTATTAAAACCTCAGCAAAGTTTAAATGAACAAAGTTACTGCCTGGTAACTATGACATATGATGGCTTCAGAGCACAGAGAGGGAAGATTTTCACCTCAGTGCTGACTACTGCGCTTGTGCAGACATTCTGGAGTTTGCCTTTAACATCTCTTGCAAACACCTCTTCACACAATCAGTGCACACGCAACCTCACGTGTCTCCACATACAGTGTTAAAAATTGAAAAAGTAGTTTCCATCTTTTGCCATGAGAGACAAACCACTTGCTGTTGTTTCAGAGTGCTCAAGCTGCACATGGAGCATTAAGGGCTCTGCGTGCAATATGGATCTTGCTCATTTTCCATAGCTGAAAGGTAGCATGTTCAAATCTTGCAAGATAATTATTGCTGTATGGACCATAACTTTTAATAGAAATTATGAAAGCTAAGGTGATATATTTCTCAATGTTTCTTCATGAAAATCACCTCCTTATCCTCTCCATAGATGCCTGACTTGCTAGTGCTGTCCCTGTGTAATATTGTTGAGCAATCAAAAATGGATGAGAAAAATCATGCTGACCCAGACCAAAATATACAAAAACGTGGAACAGAATGGAAAATCTACCAAAATGTTGTTTTCTTTGCCAAAGTGGACTATTCTCCTGAAACAGCCAATGCTATCAAGCCAGCAATTTCAACAGCCTCTGTTGATCCTGAATATGCTAAATGTAGCATCATTTCCACATCTGACTGATGACAGCTTCTTTAGCAATCTTTAATTCCTAATGAACTTGTGTTTTATTTCCCATCTGGGATTAACTCCACATTTTCACCTTCTAGTAATGCCACCTGAAGACTTTGTCTGCTGGATGGAACTCTGTTCTTTTATATACAGCAGATGCACTCACTGTATGGCTTTCAGTGGACTCAGTAATTAATGAATATGGCTCTTAGTTCTCTTGTTGGAGAGTCAAGAAATGATGCTGAAGGTGTTAAACACTATTGTTTCTTTTACCTTTCAAGGTAGCAGTCCCCAGTATCAACCTCTCAATATATTCTTAACTTTTCTCAAAAAATCAGTGGAATTAATCAGAATCCAAATAAAAACACAAACTTTCCTTTATTATTTTTTCTTACTGCAACAAATACTTAAATTCTTTGGTGCAGCCCTGTTCTTTGATTTCTTTGAATTTCAAATTTGGTCATGTCAAAAATTATCACAAAGGTTTTTTTGTTTATCTACATAGTTTTTAACCAAAATTACATTATAACACACAAACACAGTCTTCTCCTTAAGGCACAACACATCATTATGCACATTCTGTTTGCCAAACTTATAAAAGAGACAACATTATATAACCCTTTCCCTCCCCTGCCCCCCCCCCAAAAAGAAAGAAAAATTGCATCCACTTCCAAAATCAGCTGCTAATAAAGTCACAGTAAATTATTTTCATCAATAATTTACACAAATTACAGGTCTAGACAGGATTGTCATTATACAGTCTGAGTGCATTCCAATTCAGATTTTCTGGGTTAGGTAGGCTAAAGTCTGGTTCAAACCTCAGTGCTGAGAATATATCCCATTTTGAGGAATGTTGTTGAACACCACCTTGTTGGCTGGAAAATGTGTTTTGGTGCTTTGCCAGTTCGAGTCCTTTGTTCACTCCTGTCAGGGCTCACTTGGTGTGTACCAGCAACCTCCACAGTTTAAATTCATTTAAAAACGTTGCATATATAAGACCATAGAGCTTCCTTACGTAGCACTAATGTTTTCATTCAGCAATCTGAATTCTTCAATTTGGAATTTTTAATTCCAAATATTTCTTCCCTTCTTAAGACAATTCATATGTGTAAAGCCAGAGGCATTGAATCACACATAAAAATTCAGTGTACTTGAAATATATATATATAAAAAAAAAAAGGATTGCCAGCTTTAGAACACAGTTACAAATACTCTAGTTCCAGTGCTTGATGCAGAGCCAAGAGGTCCGAATGACTGGATATCCTCCAGAAAGGCATGTTGTGCTGTGTTTGTTAGAGGAGGGAAAAGGTCAGGAAAGATGAACACCGTGACACAGGGCGGTATATGACACACGAGGATAGTTAGAGATTACCAGCACCTATTTTACACCACCGTGCTTCTGGATTGATTTTTGCTATTAAAGTACTGACAAAAATCAGACCAAAATAGATCTGAGCTTAGTAGCTCAACTGAAGTTAAAATAATTAGATGATAGCCTTTCTTAATAGCTTCTTTGGAAAATGCCTGTTACTTAGGAAGAGCTACTTGCTTATTTTTAGCATGCAAGCCCATACAAAGGAGCAATAGGAAATCCTTTGCTGCTCCACTTATTTGACTGCAAAACACTGAATATCATTTAAAGGGCTATAACATTTCCATGAAAAGACACTTCTCACTCAGCACTTCTAAACAGAGTTGAACTACATTTTTTCTCCATCCAGGGGGAAAAAGAAATCTCTTTGGATAAGTAAATAACACATTTCTAGTTTAGGAATAGATAATTTGTGTTGCAGAAAGCATCAGTGTCTGTGAGAGATGCAGGTATATGCACTATTCACTTTCAATAATTCATCAGAATAGAAAAAACTTCACACTTCCATGTTGTGTTTAGATCTACTTGTAATGTGCTATATTCATCTATCTCTCTGAATTCTACATCTATCCATGCAACATAGCCAATGTTAAGGAAAAAGCATGCCAAACCAGAAAGCACACAATCCAACCACCATTGTTTAGCAAAAATTATAAAGGACCCATCACCAGTACTGTACCTATATTAAGGAACCATTTGGAATGAGCATTTTGGTTATTTTCATTTTGTTTCCACTCCAACAAGAATGCTAAGAGAGTGCTTTATTTTGCTACTCCTAGAACAACAACGTTTACATAACTTGTCCTGTGCAGACACTGTGAAGCAAAAAAATTCAATTTCTGCACACTTCCAGGGGTTTTACTGGGAAGTATGGCACAAATTACTAATTTGATCTCTGAACATTAAAAAACCTTTCAGCTGAAATTAGACTTGAATTATCATAATGAAGGAACTAGGAAACAGTTCTTTTTTGGAAACACAGATTTGGTGCACAATCTCTATGTTGTGTTCTTTTTCCTTTAGCAAATATGCCTTTCCTGAAGAAAATTATATTTTTATCATAATTGCTCCAGTAAACTATGGATCTTCATCTATCTTTGCAAAAAAATTTGCACAGTCCTTTGGATGTTTTCCACATTCTCTGTAACATGTCTCTTGAAGCATCCTCAATTTCACCATTTAAAGAAAAACACCACCCAACCATCATATCATAGCCCTTTCTATCTCTTCCGTTTAACTTTTAATTTACTTGAAGTTTGTCGGACATTTTTGCTAAATTATTTTTCCATCTGTTTTAAAAATAATTTTGTGCTTTTTTTTTTTTCCAAAGTGAAGTGAAGCAAATGCTAGAATCCAAATGGTTCATTTTACTCTAAGTGTTGATCTCGTCATGCTCTTGTTGTCTTGCATCTGTGGACTGAAATTATTTGTCATTTTGTGCAACACTGACAGAAATGCAAACAAAAAGGCTTGCATTAGTAGCTATGTATCACACCAACATTTCAGAAGACAGGTTACCTTTTTTGCTGCCTGTTCTTCTTCTACACCATCCCCAATTACAACATATACTACTTTTCTGCCAAACCTTTGCATTATTCGTTCAAAGCAACTTTCTTTTCCTGGAAGATAAATGAGATAAGAGTTCAGAGTGAAGTTACCTGATTAGCTGCATGTTCCTCATCTCGGCCATCTCCAATCACAACATAAGTTATGTTAGTGCCAAATCTGGACACTATACGCTCAAAACAGCTCTCTTTGCCTGAAAAACAACGCACTATTTATTCAAGCTATCAAGTGAGTTATGGTGAAGCCTTACAAAGGATTTTTGCAGTGGTAAGACATTACTACTACTACTTTTAAAAAGTTCCCAGCCTTGAGATTTAGCGCCAAATCTGGTAAGAAGCAATAGATTCCCTTAGTGACACTAAGATGTTTCAGGTAAAACTAGATCTCTTAATCATTGCAGGAAAGCCACTGAGATAAAGGAATTTGCAGCACTGCAAAAACGAATAGGTTAGTGAATGAATAATTGAATTTAAATATTTCCTTATGATTGTAATCATATTCTTATAAGGAAAGTAGAAATTTTAATTCTAATGTATCTGCAACAACGAGTGATGTAGAAATGAAAAAAATTAATTAAATGATGACTGAGGTAACAGTTTTTCCTGACACTGCTAAAATATGCACCGCTTTTTCCCTTGTGAAAATAATTTAGGAAACATATTGCAGTGCTTTTGTCAATGAAGTGACACATTCCATGCTAAAAATGTTGTCATAAGTATAGAAATGAAACATTCCTGAGTTGATGATTGGTAAAATCTGCAAACTTATCAGTCATTGTATTGTCACTTTTCACAGGAGTGGCAGCTTCTCTTGGTTTAGAGTTTTGGGTGCAATTTCCAGAAATACATTTCCATACATTTCCAAACCATAACACACGAAATGCACACAGTTATGAACAGAGTGGGGAAGTGCCCTTTTGTTATGCAGCACCACAGGTTCTGTTAGTAACACTTGTCATTCCCATCACTGACATACTATGCCTTGGGAAAAGGTTTGTGAAGCTGTGGCCTGGATTGCATAGAGATGAAGGTCAGAGCAGAGGCTAATTAAACAGAAGTTCTGCTCAGGTTTGAATCACAAAACACTTTTCTTTATTCTGTTCTGCAAGTTTTTATTTTCTACACCATACTGATGAGTTTCTGAGGCTTTCAATCACCATCTTTATTCCTTTAGGCACCATCAAAAATAAGGTGAATTTGGAATTCTTTGACATAAACACTTCTGAACACATGCAATGCCTAAATCTTATAACTAAAACTGCTAAGTGTCAGGGAATTGTTTTGGAATCCATCCATTACTGGCAAAAAAAAAAACCAAAAGTAATGCAGTGTAGTCAGAATGGATGAAAGAATAATTTTCTTACCTATTTTGGTTGCACTGTAAATATTTTCAATAGGAAAAGCTCCTCCTAAACTGTATAGCAGAACTTTTGCAAGTGCTGGGATAAGCTGGGTTGTTGTTACCAACACATTTACACAATTACTCCTGAAATGAGAGAAACAGTTTAAGTTTAAATAGTTTTAAAACAGTACCCAAATGCTGATGAGGTGAACCAGCTGTGGACAGCATATTAAGGATTCCTCAACATTTACTTTCACTCACACAGTGAGCTGCTCAGCATCATCACTTACAGAAAATGTACATAAAACCTCTGGCAAAAACCTTTAAAAATATGTAGGTCTGATTTGTAGGAAATATTCCACCCTGGTTTATACAAACCAGGTCTTTGAAGATGGGTCTACGAAAATACAGACATTTAAGACCACTAACTACCTCCGAAACAAGGCATCTGAATCCTTTGAAAGCATAATTTTCATGCTGGTCATTAATTGTCAGTAGCTACTGGCCAAATAAAAGAGTTAAGAGAATATGAAGACATAATTTGTTACTCTTTTATCTAGGGGAAATAGACAGCCAGTACACATTTCTCTACAATGGCATCACTTTCTTCATGTTTCAGGAGTAAGAATATTTCTGAAAAGAGGGATGTCAATAAGCTAGCATCGAATGGTGAGGATGAAAAGTTGAATGGAGAAGGTGTGCAGGCCGGAGAACTCGGAGCTGAGCTACCTTAGGCACTGACAGGCTGGAACATGAGCATGAGCATGACCATGATGTGAACATGGAGTTGAGAGCAAACAGTTGTGACTTTTCCTTCTGGAAGAGACCCTAGGCTACGTTTTCAGCTTAATGTATCCTGATTTCCTGACAGTAACATAACAGTAATATTTAGCTGACTCACAGGTAGCTTCTGAGTTGTACAGTTGTACAGTTCTTTGAAGATATTACAAAAGACTATCATTTAACAGTCCTGAGTGAATGATATCAGTTTTCCAGACTCATCCACCAATGCTCAACGGGCCTTCATTGCTAAAAGTCTCTTTGATGACTAACAATTCAGAAAGAAATGCAGAGCTAAACACAACAGTTTACACAAATTTGTTACTTTTTTTTTTCCTGAAGTGCTTCACACACTGTTAAATAAACAATAATTAGGAGATAAGCATATTGCAAAAGTTGTTATGTTGAAATTAAGGTTTTCATGTCTTTCCAAGCTTGTTCTTTTCACTTGACACTGGGTCTTTTCCCAGACATGTTCAGAAAGCTAGATGACTTAATGTTCTTTTTTGTGGTTTAAAACCAGGATTTTTTAGAATTACTGGTAATATATATGTTACATGGCTGACTAAGTAGCAGCATCATTCACAGTTTTGTTGTTTCTAAGGAACAATACATTTTATCTCTCAATATTGGGAACCCAGACTTTTAACTTCGTTGAAAGAGATTTTTGCTCTTCTGAAAGATTAAGATATATATACTAAGATATACTGGTTTGCTTGGAAGGACAGAAGCAAAATGTCCTTGTGTTCTGCTATCTATACAGTATTTAGGTAGCACTGTGAATAGGCAGAAACATTGAAGGACAGAACAGAGAGCTGTGGAGTTCAGAGAATGCTGTCCACAAGACAAGAAATTAGAGGCTGTCTCAGAATTCTACAATACCCCTTCAATGTACACACATCTGAGAAGACATTTCATACTATCTTTACTAAATGCTGGAATCACTGAAAACAAAACCACTTTCCACTTTTCCTGTGTCCTATTCAAAAGTCATATTAGACCTGTTCTGTTCTTTAAAGGCACTAATTTATTGTAACCTAAAATGTAAAAAAATATCCAATACATGTCCAAAGCTAGAAACTTTTTTTTACAGCAGACTCAGATACATACCTTGTGCTGATAATTGATAATGATTTAAGTGCATTTGTTAGCCAGGAGTCTGTCAGAGCTTCAATCTCTGCTCTTAATTGCAACCATGCATCTCTTTTAGCAGGACCCAGGAGTCCTTTTATGTAAAAAAAGTGAGAAAAATACAATTAAATTCTGTATCAGATGGAATGTGATAGAGTTTATAGTCATTGTTTCTATTTTAAATTCCACTACAACTTGAAAAAATATCGAAGAGAAAATCTATTGTCTTCAGCGCTCAGTATATCTTTGGTTTTATTTGTACTTCACTATATCAAGCAACGACAGGTATTATTTAAGACTAATTAGAATTTTTTACATATTCAGGCTGCTTTACTGCATTTCAAAGTATACCTTTCAGAAACACATATTTTTTAAACCAGCTCCTCCCAAATATGTTGCTCTCAAATTATCAGAGGCAGTGACAGGGAGATCCATGCCATTAGGATCACAGGTGAAGATGGTCACGAAAGAAGATACTTTAGAATAAACTGGCCTTTGCAGTACCTGCTTATGTTTCAAACTGACCTCCTTATGACTCTGTACATAGGTGTGAGCCTTAGGTTACACATACAGAAATATATTTGCTGATGGCTTGCTCTTCATGTCCTGTTGTTGGTTCCTTTTATAGCATTTGCAGCCTTGAAACAGCTGCACATCTTATGTTCTCATATCTCAGTTAGTCCTTAAAAGTTAGTCCTCAAAATCTCTTTTTGGGTATAAATTGACAGATATTTAAAAATACCCAGCCTATTAAATGTTGAGACATGAATTTGTTGGAACCAAGGTATTTTAAATGCAGATTTGGTCCTGGAAGAGAAGGGAAATAGGCTTCCTGACCTTTAGTATCCCTCTTCTCTTTCACACCCTATCTCCCAACAAATGATGATGACTGTCTTCAAAAAGCAGAAGTGAAGTAACTAAAAATACATGGATTAATCTTGCCTTCTGATGCCTTCTAGCAGATATTTTGAAATAAACAGACACATTATGTGCTAAGAAGATTATTTAAAAGGCTAAGAAGTGGAGGATAAATGAAGAAACTTGCCCACTAAGGATGGCTTCTATTTCAGATGCAGGATGAGTGGGAGACAATAAAAACCTTAATCCAGTGCACCACATATCTGCACTCTGCCTTTGCAACGCTTTGTTCCTCTAGTGTGTTTCCCTATGCTGTGCTCTCGGACCTGTGCTCTTACCAGTGCTAAGGGTTTTGTGAAATGCAGCAGCTTTAGAATCTTAGATGCATTAGGAGATACAAGAAAACCCAGTAAACTTTTGGTTAATACTGTTTCAAAAATTAAAAAAGTATATACAATTTATATAAATACATAAAAATTCTATTCACAACACCAGTGAAGGGCAAGGCAGGGCAAGTGAAAGTCAGCCCTCTACTACCACCCTTTGGTCCTATTGCTTCATCCTGTGGCAAGGAAAGACTGAACTATTAACAGTGAAAATACGTGACTGTAGCAATTATCGAAGACTTCTAAGTATTCCCTGTCCTCACAGTCTATTGTTGGGGGGGTCAGTTGACACATTCACCTCCTCAGAAGAGGGCTGGCTGTCTCTGCAAGTCACACAGGACTTTCCAGAACAGATTCTTTCAGCTCTGCTGCTTGATTACCTACAACCTACTGGTGCAGACATGAGTGAGCCCATGAATTAAAACAGTACCAGCAAAGCTCTTGTCCCAATGAGATTTGGACTTTTTGGAGACAAAATTGTGTAAGTTACAGAGCCAACAAAAGAGGCTGTTGGGATAGCAGTGATAGAATTTTCTTGCATCCACTGATGAAAACAGACTAGCAGGTATGGAGCAGAGAGTTTAGGAGACAGTGTTGTTACCAACCAGATCATTAAAATGTAGGATGGAAATGCCCATCCACAACCAATTTGTGCTATGGAAACTATACAATATCTTTCCCAGAGCAACAGCAGATCTGAAGTAGAATGAGTGGTTCAACCACTCAGTAAGGTAAGAATAGCTGGGTCTGAAGGAGGAAAATGGGCTCTGTGGAAGCTAAATGGAAGCTTGCTTGGTGTTCCCAATTGTGTTTCTCCAGCACAACAGTGTGTGGCCTTGCCATTACAGTCACCAGCTTTCAACAGCTCATGGTCCAGTCACATCACTCTCCATTCCCTCTGTGGCTTCCCAGGCTCCTTCCCTGGGTGGGAGTTCATCACCATGCAGCTTAGACTGACCAGCATTTGAAGTTGTTTTTGACAACTGAACTCACCTCCTATGTTGTTCTTGTAAGTATTATACAACTCTTTTACTCTTCTGTAACGGAATGCCAGCTTCCTCATCCAGTCAACCCCTCCTCTTACACCTGTTGGCAGACAAAGGTTTGCACTACTTGCAGCTGCATGGAAGCCATCAGTTGCAAAACTGTAGGTACTGCAAACACCCAAAATACAGTAAAAATAAATACAATGTATTCCTGTAAATTCTCAAATTATTTAATCTTAAAAAAAAAAAAAAAAAAAAGAAAAAATGCTGTATCTTACCTTAGGTCTTGTCCATTATCATCAGAAGAAACATCATCTATATGAACTTGATCGCATTCCTGTTAGAAAGAAAAGAAAGCAAACCCAAATGACAAATTTATCTTGTAAGAGAGTGCAATTGCCATTCCTGGAAGCATCCAAAAGGCGTGTGGATGTAGCAGTTGGGGATATGGTTTAGTGGTGAGCACGGTGTGCTGGGCTAATGGCTGGACTAGGTGATGTTAGGGGTCTTTTCCAACCCGAATTATTGATTCTGTGCTCACCACAGGCTTAGTACAGAAGAAGAAAAATGACCGGTGCAGGCCACTGACTGCACCAGAAGATGGCAGCCTGTGCACACCCACAGCTTTCTATCGCCATCAACCTTCAACTCCTACACAGTCGAAATTACTAGTTAAAATAGACCTTTAGAAAATCAAAATGCAATTTTGGTGTGATTTTTGGAGGAAATTATTTTAATTGTAAAGCCTCAAAAATTGCAGGTCTCATTTATAGTCTCCCTTGTATACCAATATAAACCTTATATTCCCACTCCCTAAAAGCAATTGATGGTGAACCTCAACAGGCATAAAACTTATGTTAAGTGGTTTGGACACTTATCAGGTTCTTCTAATAAATTATGTGAGTGCCTTTGGCTGGAAAATCACATATCATCAGCAGTCCTACAGAACTTAATTATTTCCTGGCTTTGGAAGGGATGGAAGAAACTCAAGGGAACAGAGGTACACAGGAAAAATGAATTCCCCTCCAAGATGGTTTTATAATGAGACAGCTATCAAATATCCTTATCTGCACAGTGGTTACAGCACAAAGATAAGAAATTGTGGGGAAAGCAAAAGTAAATATATAAGCAAGCCATCATGCATCATATAACTATTTTCTGTAGTTGCTTGAACTAACACCTTAATCCAAAGACACACCTGAATTCAGTGTCTACTTCAGTCAGCACTTAATTCAGGCCCTCTGTGATATGCAGGAGCATGCAGTTCTAAGTTTCCAATCTTTCTCTTATAACAGTGCTAAATTGTACAGATAAAGAATAAATCTGAGCAGAAGAGTGATTTCCAAATGTGTAAGCCACAAGTTCCTAGAGCGTGAATTTGGGGAATTGTTATTTTATCTTTCTGCTGTATTTGCTTTGCAATGAAAAAAAAAACTTAACAGACTTTTACTCACATAAAGTAAGTTGTTAAAAACAAGGCAATTTTGTATTAAAAAACCCCATACAATTTAATTTTCAAATACATAATTTTGTTGCACCATACAAGCAATCATAATTTAAAATATTGGGTCAAAGCTAAAATAATGAGTTGCCAAGCTCTGCTCATGTGGTTTAATCCATTAAGACAGGATAATAGGGCTGTGTTCAAGGGACAGAAATGAAGCATTTTCCCCCTCACTAGAGAAATAAAATTTTTTAGTTCTGTCTGAGGAGATTATCTTGAGCTGTAGAATATTTTAATGAAGCTACTTTTGGATGTAAATAGCAGATGAAGAGAGAAAGTAAAGGGGGAGGGGCAGCTAATATAAAATATTAATTTCTTTATCCCTATTTGTTATTTACACTCCAGAAAAAACGCAACTATGCTTCACCCAATGTAGGACAGGAACTCAAAAATCAGACAAAAAGCCCTTCTGGGAAAAATTCTGACTCTATATTTTGCAATATCTGGGCAATATGTGGCTTCCTAATCACCTTCACAGATTTCCCTGGAACTGGTAGAAGTGTTAAGTTTAAAAATTCAGTAATCATTCCTGTGGATTTGAAGGTATACTAATTAAATGGAGGGCACACAAAAGCCTTGATGGATAAGGAGTGTCTGCTGCTGTTTGGGTTTTGTTAAGCCTTTCAGCTACATTGTTCCAGCCTTGAAAATTCTAGGTAGCTGTTCTGCTGATAATTTCATTATTAAGTTAAATGTGAGTGGGTGGCAAAGGCTCAGCTGTTTACTTTTGTTTTTTTTGTCTCACAGTTGGTTCATTGTGATTCTGTGATTGACTCCAGGAAAAGGATGAGGGGACCAGGCAGTTTTCTGATTACTCACCCCCTTGTCCCTGCAAGAAGGTTGTTAATATAGGAGTTATTACACGTGTTATATAGGAGATCAAACCCAGCAGCACTCTCCAGCTTCCTCATTTTCCCCCTTCCTGTTCTCCTCTGGATCTATGGGTCACCTCCTCTCTACATGCTGGCAATATGTATTTGCTGACCAACAAACAAGCTCATGTGCCCATCACTTCTTGTTTTCTTTTACTTTGTTTTCTTGTTTACTTATCTATTTTAACTAAAACGTTTACCTTTTGCAAATTCACTTACGAGGCATGGAAAAAACTTGCCATAAAAAAAGAAAAAACCCCAGTTTGAGCGGATTTGAGATAGTTCTCTACTTTTCTCAAAAGAAACAGGAAACTGATGGCACAACACTACGTCTGAGTTTGCTTTTAAATGACACCAAACAAATATGGGAAAGAAGGAAAGAGAGCAAGCTCTGTGTCACTTTAAATATTAAGGTAAAATACTCTCCACATCAGCTATAGTACTGGTTAAGCTCAAGACACAGTGACTCACTGTCAGTGCAATGTCAAAACTAAGAAACATAAAAATACATTTCCTATTAGAGCAAATACAGGAAAGGAGTCTAGGTGTAATATCTAGCTTTTGTTTGAAGCTATACTAATTTAAATTACATCTGAGTGCAGTCAATTCTTTGCAGCAATTTTTAGAGCCTGAAAATTTGAGAGTACAGAATCAACAAATCATCCATAAAACTTATTATCCTGGAATGGACACTGATGTCATTATTCAGTAAAAACACTGCCTTATCATGCTGAACACAAAACTGTTATTAATGAGGAGATATTCAGCACTTATGCTTTCTTAGGCTTTACAGCAAACCTTTTTTTAATATATATGCTTCGGTCTCTGTTAAAACTAGTTTTACCTGCATCCCAAATTCTGAGACTTAAATCCTATTTTTTATCTCTCATTTCTAATTATAATGAGAAAAAATAAAACACAAAATCTCCTTTAAAATATGGAGGGATAATGATAAAAATAGAAATATAATTCAGTTTGTTTGAAATGGATGCTTTTTTTTTTCTTCATTGACCTGAGAGTGGAGTGGAATAATGGAGTTGGAAGATTCATGTCTGAATTACTACTTGCAATTTGCAGAAATTGTTTTTTTTGGTGTGCCTAATAGGTCTTACCAACATTTCTAAATGCTGTCTTAAAATTAATACTGAGAAATGAAGAAAAACTTAATTTTATTCTTTACCTGGTTGAAAGCAGAATGCCTTAGTTTGGCTATTATTACAAAGCTGAGTCCCATCTCTAAGTGTTTAGGCACATGAACTTTCTAGAGCACCAGACTCCTATTTTTGTGGCAAAACACCAACCACCCTCCCAAGTGATACTTCTCAAGCTAACTAAAATTCATACCCTGAGAATGCAACAGCTGGAGAGCAGCCTAGCCTGAAGTAAAAGTGCAGCTTGGCTGATTAGAACATGGGTTACTGGGTCAGCAGGGAATGTCTTAGCAGATCGGAATTTCTGCATCAGCAGCCATTGCAGTGAGACAGATTTGCATAGAGGAAGGAAAACTTTATTTTTGTGTGTGATAACTTCTGTAACTTGGTTATTATTATGAGAACCTGCTATGTGGTGTTTGTAACCAAGAGAGACAGGGAAAAAAGAAGGTTTAGAGGATGTAGTGACTGGAGTAAATATTACAGGAATACAGGTTCCTTAGTACATTGCAGTTGTCACATCCAGAGCCATGAGGTTTCCTGTGGGCTGAAGATGAAAGCAAAACAGAAGGTATGGGACCTGAGGGCTGACCATTAAAACAGTGACATGATGAAAGGATAAGCAATCTATCTGCCTAGTGAATAAAGGCCTATCTCACTTCCTCCAGGGAGAATTGAAGTTCTCGTGTCTTGATGGTCATGATCATTGGCAGCTCAGCACTCATTTCTGCTCCCCTGGGGGAGGACAGAGAGAGAAAAACAGAGAAAGAGACACGGGGAGAAGAGGAGAAATGAGGAAGAGACCTCAAGTCAGACTCGGGGAATTCTCAGAATTCATTATACATTCATCATGCAGATGAACTGTAATATTCAGTAATAGTCACGTGCTCTGCAAACAGATTTAAACAGACAGGTTTACTCATCAGCATATGAAAGGGTGTCACTACATACTTTGGCACTTTATCTTATTTGCTAAGAAGATAGAAAATTCCTGGTCTTCTTGCACATGCTGGAATGTATGCGCACAACTCATTTCAGTACGTGAACTTTGGAATTTTGGTAATTTTGTAAGAGAGTTGGTTTTGAGACCAAGATGAATTCTGGGCCATAAAATACTTAGCTTCTTATAGAAATTGTGATGACTAAATACATATATTAATTGCTTTTAATTGAATCAAACTGATTGATTTCCGAGACTCTCTAAGACCCCTAAGTAGTATTTTTTGATTTATCTAAACCTGGGAACGGTTCAGGCTCTGGAATGAGCTGGTGTATGAGTTTTCGGACAAGGTATTAAAACCATCCTATGAAGATTAGCCAAAATATAATGATCCACCTATGACAGCTGAACTTGTGATCTACAGAGGAAATAAAAAATGAGAGAAAGGAATGAAGTTTCAATGGCCATAAGCAAGAGTAAAGAGGTACGGAAAGAGAGCAAAGCTCCATTTTGCTGAACTCTTCCACATGAACTCACTACAACACTGAAGAACAGATTCCACAGAATGGCTTAAAGTTCATTCATGCCACATAAAATCTGAACATGCAGGGGCAAAGGTCTGCTAAAAAAAAATTAAGAAATGCTTTGAAAAATTTATTTGGAATCTCTCCCCAGTACAGGGTACCAGAAGGAGACATTCACTGAATGTACTTGTCAAGAGATGACTCACTAGGACTGCAATAAAACACACACTGGGACAGGTGTGTCCAGGGCTTTACTTTCTTAGGTTTCTGCTGCTGCAAGGAGGAAGTGCAGTTCAGGTGTGGGGTGAAGTAGATTCCAGTTTCCTGACTTTAAAAGAGCTAAGAATGTCTCTGGAGGTCTGCAAGGGATGACAAAGACCACTGCAGACTGGTACCTTCTGCTTTTCTTACTGCCTACTTGATGAAGGAACAAAAGAAAAAATCAACATCCCAGTGCATGGAAAAATTTCACTTATCTTTATTTTTTCTATTCACTCACCAGAGACCTTTCTCTGGGATTCTAAACAAAACCTCAAAGTCTTCCAGCTCCCATTCATGGCAAGTATCTATCCATGGAGGGAAGTCGGGGATCTACTCTGAATAGGAAAGCAGCTGTTTTAGACCAGAAGAAGGTCTGAAAAACCCCTATGTTAATTTAAAAACTGCTTTTGAGTCCATCTCTTGACACACATGGTTGTAGGCTGTCACCATCCATGTTAAGAGATCCAGACTCTCAGAGTGAATTAAAAGCCTGTGAAGCCCAGCTGACCAGCCTGCTTCCCAGACCACTGTCCCTGAGAGAGTCCATGCCTGTGCTTCTGACAGGTGAGCTGCCCACAGAGGGCATTCCCTAGGAAGAGGTCTCTCCCTTTTCTGACCAATTTCCAAATTATACTCCCTGGGTATATTGTGACAATACATGTGGTTGCCTGGTTGCCTTGGGAAGAGACATTCACCGACCAGAACATCTATCACAGTTCCAGCTCTCTGAAGCTGCATTCTTTCAGGTAAATGAAGAATATTCTTCATTTGAACAAGTAACAGGGGCCTGTGGCCAAAAGGCTACTCAGGTATCTCAAGAGAACAGTCTCTTCTGGTCAGTTGAGGGCACCCACAGAAGGTGAATGAATATAGAGAACTTCAAGTGAAGAATGTGAAGCATGTATGTTCCTGTTGTGGAGATGACAGCAGACAGCTTTACATAGGTGGAAACCAAAAAGATGGCTACAGGACAAAGAACAGAATAGGTAGTTTGCAGTTCTCTCTCTCACTGAGTTTCACGGAAGGACTCTGGTGCCACAGGAAGTCAGTGCCACCTGGCTAACCTCTCTCTGATTAAAGCATGACTAACCCAAAGACCACATAGGCAGAAAATATCACACACAATAAACACTAATGCACAGCAAAGCCACTAAGTTAAAAACCAGGAATACCGGTGCTAACATTCCTTTGATTCTTACCTCTAAATCATTAAAAAATAAATGTGTGTCAGCAAGATTAAAAATCATTTCTTCCATTCGCAGTCCAAGGGTCACTGCCATGGGTGGATCCTTAAAAAACAAAAAACAAGGTTAACTAATTACATACCTCTAAGTTATATTAGAATTACTTTTAAAATTGCTGTATACAGGGGTTTTGAAACATTAACACTGTAAGAAATTTCTCTGAAATCCTTTCAGTATTAAGCTATTTTAATATAATGCTTATTAAGAAGAGACTGCTGAACTTCTGTTTGTGAGAAAATTCAGGGAGCTGTGGATGTTGAAAAATCAAATATTTTGAAAGTCAAGCAATTTGCAACCCATCTGAACTGGCAGGAAAGAAACAGGTGGCCATAAATATATATATATATATATGTATATATACATATATAAACATAAACAAGTATAGAGAAGATTGGAAACAGGGAAGGCACTTTTAATAAAAGATGTATATAGGAGCATACACTCCTGTGGAAAGCTTATGTAAGTTGTCTTTTGCTACAGATCATCCCTTCATTGCTGATGAAACACAGGAATCCTGTCCCTGGATAAGAGTCATTCAAAATGCTGCATTTGTTCATAGGTCATCTTTCACACTATCAAATTGCTCTGCCTCAGCAAGACACCACAAATCTACCCATCTGCAACAACACTGTCTGAGAGCATTAAGTGTACAGAAAGGCAAGGTAATTAATTTAACTTCTCTAAGTTTGCTAGGAGAGAGGTAAAGCAGATTTGTGTTGCCTTACATTTAGTTTAAAATAATGGTCCCTGATGCTTTGCTGACACCTGGTACCTGGTTTGATTATTGCCATAATTATCTGCCTGATCTTGAGGGGTTCTAACTTTTTAATGCTTAACGTACTGCAGTGGACTTTTAATACACATGCGATCTTCTTCTCATCAAAATATGGAAAAAATATATATTTCATCATTTAAACTCTGATTGACACCAGCAAGTTTTCAGAAATCCCTTCTTAAATACCTTGAGATTTAAAGTCTAAAAGTTTACCAGCATGTAGCAACAAAATCTTACAAAAACTCAAATGATCATTTGTTAGCATTAGGATCAAAGGCTTCCCAACCAGGATCAGGTAGTCACTACTCCAGGGCTTTGCAATGACAGAATAAAAGACGGCTTCTGCACTCAAGCACTTAATAACTAATGGTAAAATCTGAAACACTAACATTTTGACTCTTGCTCATGAAAAAGTCATACTTGAAGGGGAGAATAGTGTTCAAGAAGTTGTAATGATCCAAAGTTAGACCCAATTCTCTGGCCGTGAAAGGAAATATTTTTATGTTGACCCTTGAACTGGTCTAGGCTACCTTTCAGAAGCAAAAAAAAAATGCAGTGCCCAGGCAAAGAACTTCATCCATTCTGTCTTCTGTAGTAATGTTCACTGGATTTGAAAGTCACATGGCTGAAGGCAGCACCAAGTGCAAAGGTCAGTTTTCCGGGAGGGTGATTAAGGAGCACCATTAACAGATTAGCAAAACTCATGTTAGGCACTTAGAACACAAATCACAAAAATACCCTTGACTCAGGAGATTCCTCATCAAGCCATAATGCTTTTATCAAAACGCCATCATATATAAACATGTGTTTGTCTCTTCTTTCTTTTGCATTTCTTTTCTGTGCACAGTAAAATTTATAAAAAATTGTAAGTTTTTTCACCGTAGATATGATATAACAGAGAGTATTTGTAATATGCTTTTTTACCTCAATCCTATGAACACTAAGGCATGTGCATAATTTTATGCACAGGTGGTAACTCATTATTATTTAAGTCATTCACTGGAGTTCTTCCAAAACTGGAATCTCCGACTTTTAATTCTCAGCCTCTTTTTACCCCTTCCTGGGTAGAAGCAGACTTGAATGTGGAAGTTTCCTATAATGTTTTCTGTTATAATCCAGTTCATTTTTACAGAAACTACCAACTATGAATGACAATTTTCTGCCTTGCCTAGTATAGTTGAAAGATGTAAATGTGACAAAGCTCTTATGATTTTCTTATTAGTAGTAGTTTTGTAACCAATTATGCCTGATTATTACTATTAAAATTATATTTCCTATATTCCTGCTTTGGCAAAGTCATGAGAAGGATATTGCTAGGTACTGTATGTAAAATAAAATAAAGCAAAGCAAAGCAAAGCAAGGGGAATTAATTTCAGCTTAGTATAAAATCAGTATGGGATCTCCCCATAACAACTTCTGCTAGGGAGAGTTGCTGGAATTGAATTCTCAAGATATTAACTTCCCTTCTTCCCTTAATAAATTGGCCAAAACTTTGCACTGCAACTGTTTAACAAGAATTAAATATCATGTTCCATCCAGCTCTTGCCATGTTAAGTTCTTTCCTTCACATACAAAAATAGTCAAGAAAGCAGATTTGTCAGGGTCTTGTGGCTTTATAGTGTTTGCACAATATGGAGGAACATGACAATTATCATTTCAATGTCTTTCAGCCTGAAGCAGAAGTTACAGATTCAAGCGGCACAAAGAACTGAGTGTTGAAAAGAAAGCAAGAAACTTGCAGTTGATACAGATTTTAGCATAGCAAATTGAAAAACTTAGTAAGAGGTAGACTGAACTTCTGGAAAAATTGTATTTTGTGCTACTCTGCATAAGCGCACACAATAGAGTAAAAAATTATTTAAAAAAGAATCTGGACGTTTTCCCCAGATAATTCACAGAACAAAGAACAACTCTTTGGCCCACAGAGGTATGATGTTAGCCAGATATCATTAGTGTGCAGAAGAATCAAGACCAGCTACAACACTTCTGTACACCTAAATACAAATTACTTTAGTTATATTAGGATGAAGGCACTAAACTGGAGCCAGACTGTCTGTCTGTGGACTTCTGTACCAGACTGGTCCATCCATCGGAATGCCTCCTGGCAGACTAGATAAAAATATCCTGGGAGGACCAATACTTCAATGTTTTGATCAAGAGAGATCAACTGGAATAAAGCCCCAAAAGCTCAGTGTCCATTAGTGGGAGAAATCTATTTAATACTCTCTTGGTATGTCAGGTTTCAGCACATGTTCGAAATCATTTCATTTCTTGGGAAAAAACTGCAAACACCAAAGTGACTTTAACAAAACCTCAGAAAACAAAGAGATGAATAGACTGTCAGGTAGATTCATTGTGACAGGAATTTGCATGCATGAAGCCTTAAAAATAAGCAAGAAAACAAGCAAAAATTTAAGAAGTGATTTTCAACGGGTGGCTGTCCTGAACAGACTTAAAACAAAACTGACCTCAGGAAAAAGTGGAAATGCTCAAATTAAATACCAATATTTTAACCTGAAGACACTTCCCTAAATTACGTATGTGGGATTCTCAGACTTAAGTTCAGCACTCACGCTCTCAAAGGGGACACTGTCCCAGGAGAGATTCATGTGGGTGGCAATGGAGGAAGAGAACACATCTCTTCTTAATAACCGTAGCTGGTGGCTGATGAAGGAAAACTCACGTACTCCATAGGGAGTCTCTGTTCCACGCTCTCTAGAAGGCAGTAGGAAAATCAACTCAGAGGTCTCAGACAAGGAGGGAGTGAATGGAGAGGACAACTGGAGGTGATGAGAGATACACTATTAACACAGGCGGACAAGAGAATATTTCTGCGTGAATTTGGGAATGTCATCATGGATGTTAATGGTGACAAAGTTTTTCTGTTTAATGACCAGACAAGCAGACAGCGAGCAGTAAAAAGCTTCTGAGCCCTTTCCAAAGAAGTGCACAAGGTTAATGAGGCTTCCCTGACAACTTTCTGTCATTCTCAGTGCTATAAAAAATGGCAAAATATGATCATCAAGTGTGGATTTGTTTTGATTTTTCCACTTGGAAATCAAATTCTCCCTCTTCTAAGCTCACAGAGGAATTGTATTCTTTTTTTAAACAGTTGCACTGTGAGTCACAGCATTTATCTGGGAATCCTTGCCCTCTGGATTGACCTGGGAGAAATGAATGAAATATAAATGCTTGGAGCTAGAGAAAACTCCAGCTTAATCATCCTTTAACCAGCAAGAATAACTGGAATGCAATGGAATAAAGAATACACACTGTTCACAGGGAATAAGAATGTATCTCATAAACTTTTAAGAGATGATGACATCTGCTAACATGTGTCCTGTCACATCAACAAATGGTCTCTTAAGAGCTCAGCATTGTAGAAAACCGTATCTGTCAACTGGTGCTCAGCTGCAAAAACTGTCATCATCCACACAAGTCACAGTATAACAGCTCCAATGCCAATGTTCGTGATTGGCTACTGCCGTAAGTAATTAAAAATAGAAGTGTACTGGTTTTATGAAGTACAAAGCAGATGAGTAAATGAGCTGAAAAATGAGAGGTGATCTTACTGCTGGGAGGCAGCACAGCTTCCCTGACACAGTTGTACTGTAGTTTTTATTCTCTTTCATTGTTAGCCCAATAAAATAACCAATACACCAAAAGCCAGAGGGAAACAGTCACAGGTAGAAAACAGCAAGGCATGGAATATTCTTCTGTGAAAGCTTTGTATTTTAAATGTAGAAGTGATACTCTGGCCAACCTCTGGCCAAATCTCTCCCAGTTCAGTCGGGCTTAAAGCTATACTCTACTGGTGCCCAGATAAGCAGCAGCAATTTGCCCCCTTTTTAAATGAGATACTTACAGCTGCGTCCTTCGGCAAAACACTAATTTTAACATGGTTATTATAAAATTTTGACATCAAATAATTATCATACCATGAAAAGTGCTGAACAAGTATATACCAAATAGAGTGTCCATTCTCAACTTCATAAATCCTTAGGCATAACTCAGAAATCTGCTCTTCGCTTGACAAATACACAACCTGAAACTTGCCTACTGGATCCCGGCCTGCCAAATAATCTCTGCCAATGAAAGCCCTAATTGCCTAAGGAGATGCTGGTTTGACTTTCCTTTTTCTCTTCTACTCCAACCACTTGTTAAACTGTAGAAATCTTTTGCAAGTGTTTATTTCTGGATACAACAGCAGCTCTCAAGTGCTCCTGCAGTCACATGTGGATCCCTATGCCAGGCTATGGATCTATATATGCTATATATATGGAGCTATATATGCTGCACCTCCTCTCACTGCATCCCTGTGCAGCCTGAACTACAGCAGAATAGAGAGATTAAAAGACTAATTTATGATTTTTTTTTCACCTCGTACTGAAATAAACAGCAAAAAGAGCTGGTGAAAATGAGGAATGAAAGTTTGCATGTCAATGAATAGATGGGAATATCCTTGCCTGTCTGTATATTCCCACTAGCTTTGATCTCAGCATCTCACTCTTTCTAAGTATGAAATGAGGACACTTGGTATAAGAAGTTGCCTTCCCTTAAAGCAATGTTTGCATTAAAAACACACTATTCTCACTTAGAAAATTTAAATACGCGAGAAGGGAAAAATTCTGCTTGTCCTGAAAGGGGTTTTTTTGGTGTGAATTCTTTTCTTTGTGAGTTACCTGATTATGTTATACAAAATGAGCTCATGAAATATATATGGAAGAACATGCTGTGCACAGCTGAGCATCTTGTGACGTTAGATGCCTTTACTTTTTAAAATCAGGTAGCCAATCACCACAGATAAATAATTTAGTATTGCCACTCTTTTACACCAGCCTGTTTCTTTTTCCATTGTTAGGCAACAATTTTATATCACCTTTCCAGGATAAACAGCTCTCTCAATAATTTTGAAAGACCTATGTGCTAACAAGACTTCTGCTGACAACCTCACAATTCTTGGAGTATTTACTCTCATAGCAACCCAATTCTGGTAAAAATCCAATCTTCAGTCTGGATTAAGACCTTCTATACAGATGGAAATCATACACAGAAAAAATAAGGACCATATGTACTGAACATGTCATGTACCAGAGACTGAGTGAAGTCTATCTGTGGGACCTTTCTCTTCTCCCATTTCTAAACTCTTAGGCACTTAGGCTCATACATATCCCACCTTAAATTTAGACAACACTGCAATTAGATGCAAAAGATAAAATTCTATGTAAATATGGCAATGGCAGCCACTGCAACAAGGAAAAAGTCTACTATTTTTATTCTACAGGGTCTGGAAATGAACACCTTTCCCTACTTGTGTGAATGCCGCCTATCAGTACCAAAAAAATAAAAACAAAAAAAAAACCCAAGAAAAACCTAACCAACCAACCAAACAAACCCCCCCCCCCAAAAACCCCAACCTCCCCCAAAACAAAACAAAACAAAAAAAGAACAAAAAAAGGATTTTACTTTCATCATTCCACAACTCCGCATCTTTTGCACCATAGATATCCATGACATTAGTTTGCTGATGTTGATCTCAGCAGTATAACTACATTAATTTCACTAAACCTTGAGATACTTTTGGTTTATATAAGACTTTATCTGCTGTCAGTACTACTGTCTGTTAATATGCCATTACTAATATACCAAGAGGAATTAAATTTCTGTTGCTGTTTACAAGACATTTTTCAAAGTTATCCACAGATGTTTTGTGAGCTACAAATGAGCTCTGATTTTTAAAACTATGTGTTACAGTTGGTTTAGGAAACATCCTAAGGGCACAATCAAAAAAGGATGAAAGGAATGACTTTATCACTGTGACAATTCATCAAGTCCTGTGGTTGTCTGTGGGCTCAAAGTGATGCAAAAGTTTGTGTGCAGTTAGATTTCTCCCTTGTTTTGATAACTATTAGTTGGAAAGGGTTCTGGCAAAGTCACTGTTGTTGCAATGTCTGAAAAACAGCAGAAGAGGATTTTTTGACAGAGAACTGAAATGTGCACAGATTTGGCACTGTGAAGCTGCAAAGCAAGGAAGGCTTTACAAGACATGAGTAACTATCCTTATCTTAGCATTCCAGAAATTCAGATTTGCACTTGGCCTGTGACTTTTCCCATTAACTTTCTTTATTAGTAGCCACAAAAGGTTGATCACATGGAAGACTGGCCGTTTCTGGTTATAATCCACAGGTTCTGGCTTCGGACATTTCTAACCCACTGGTAGGGGAGGGGGTTGTGAAAAGCATTTCTGTGATGTATTGTTTCTCGCATCCTTTTCTCAAGCATCTGATTCTGGCTGGAATAATGATGCTGAAAACATGCTAAACAAGCCCCTTATCTGACACAGTATGGACATGACTATGTTCTTAAAAAGAAATACCCTTGCATTAATTTCACTTGAATAGGACAAACAGCACAGAGAAAAGTATATATGTACATACTAACATCTCCCTTGTCCATTTTCCTCCTTCCACATATTTGCTTTGATTTTTTGTTTTATCCAGGCCTTAACTCTACCTCTCCCATCAGTCTGCTCCTGTTGTTGCACACCAGACCCTTCTCACCTTGTCCAAGCAGCCATTCCCCAGACTCCCAATACCAGCCTGGCAGGCTCCCAGAGTTCCTGCTCCTGCTCCTCCAGTCTGCCACTGCCTCTCTTTGCCTCCCTCACTCTTCTTCCTGCTCTCCCACTCATTGCTCTGTGACCTGAACTCCTTTTGGACTCACTGGAGGGGAGAGGATGCTTAAAACTACTTGGGAGAGGGTTTCACTCCCCAGCATTACTCAGCCCAGAGCCAGCCAAGGGAATCAAAAATTCAGTGAAAAAGGTGGGGAGTCAAAGAACAACATCTGCAGCTGGCATTGAAATAAGTCAGACTCTTACTCATCCTATTCATAAATTTCCCGGTAAATTCACCCACCAGCCCAGTTTCTTATTTCTTCCTTTACTCTTCCAGATACTGTCAGTTATTTCCATTTGTGCACTTCATCTATTATCTCCCTGCAATGTCTCTTCCAACTCACGTCAGGAACCTCATCCTTGTTCCTCTATAAATTCTCCTCTCATTTGCAGCATCTGCTTCAGCCCTGCCTCATCTACTGTGCTTAGGGTCTGTGTCTCATTTCTCTCCTTGACTTCTTCATATTAACCCTCTGAAAATGGGGTTTACTGTACACTTTAACTTCACCCAAGCCATAAAGAAAACAGAGGTGAAAAACTTGTACATAGTCAGGCCAGATAGCTGCGGTGAATTGACACAAAATTCACAGCTCACATACCTTGCCATACTTCTGTGCATACGATCCTGTAAGCAGCGAATGAAAAACTATGATTGTTTCATCCAAATCCCAAACAAATACACGCTGAAAACAGAATTGGGGAAAATATTATTGAACAAATAACATCACAGTCCCACCACCACACCACCCAGGGAGGTTAAAAGTAAACTGAGTCTTAAAAGGTTAGCCAAGTACTTATTAACTGAGCAGGTTTTTTCTGAAATCATCAATAAGAGTGTATCATGCACCGTAAAAAGTCAAAAGGCAGTAACTTTTTAACTCTTCAATGATTTCTTACTTGTTCTCTAAAAAGCTTTTCACAAAAGCTCTGTAACGCAGATTTCAGAAACATGATGGGGGTCAGACATAATTGTTAAGGATAAACTACTTTCAGATACTTCTCTGTGAGTCTTATTGATTCAAGATTCTTCTTTATTTCTACTGATTAACTAAAATCTAGAATTCAAATAATACTGTAGGATGAAACAGATTATTTTAATTCAGTTTCATACATTCGATTTCACTCATTTTCATTTTCACTGGTAAATAATAAACTGGACTGTTCAGTGACGGCAGAGCAGTGGGGCACGCCAGGGCTGCTGGCTCGCCGCGTTGCTCTCGTGGCAGCAGGGGACACACGGCACTGGCAGGCAGCACAGCACGTCCCTGGTGCCAGAGCTGGAGGGTCACACACACGCACAGGCACTCTGTGTCCTCCTCCTGCTCCTGCCGCCGCAAGGCGCTGCACGGCTGACATGGGAGCGACACCACTATAACTACTGTGTTGCTAAGAGGTCACCTGTGCTTGAAATTGTCATCCCATAGGTCAGGCAGATGTATTTCTTCGCTAAGGGACTGATCTTGCACATACTTAAGCACAGCCACAACTTCACAGAGGTAAGCTGCCTCATTTATATCCACTGATATAACATACAAGCACAAGCACAAATAGGTGCCTAAATATTCAAAAGGCTATGGCCAGAGGATCCTGCATATTTACACTGCATCCATAAATACATGCAATTAAGCTGAGCGATCTACTTGAGGTTTCCTATTCAAAAAACTACAAGAAAATGTGACAATTTTGAATACAGATTTGTGGTTCTATTGCATGAGAAACTGTCAGGCACATAATCTAAGAGCTAAAAAACACAAGACTGAATTTCTACCTTTCTGCCTAATTTTGTCATGCAGAACAGTAAAGTCTCATTGTACATCTATATTAAAACAGCTGCTACTCTCTGTTACATTCAGTTAGTGACACTGAGTCCATGATGTCTTCTAAAGTGCTTTAAGCTATTTTCACAGTTGCAGCATTCAGAATTTACACTTCCTTAGAAGAAACCTCCACGTTGATGTTCATCAATTACCGCAGACATACCTCCAAGTCACTGTCCGGAGGGGGTGATGGATTGTTCTTCCGCCCTCTACCCCGAGACTTTGACCCAGAACTCCTACATGTTCTCTCATCAAGATCTTTGATTGGCGTGGAGGGGCTCTGCACTGTGTCAAACTCCCCTGTAAAGTCAATCATTCATGTCAAAATTAGTGCTGGATTTCTAAATAATTAACTTTTTTTTCTCAAAGTTCAACACATCTGTATGCAAACTCAATGGCAAGAGACATGTAAAAAACTTGTATAAAAAGAATGACAATGTGGCTTGTCTTATCTAGATGGAATCAGCAGATGCCATGTGCACTTTTGACTTTACCAATGAAACACTATAAACCTTACCAGAGTAAGTGAAAGATTCAAATGACACATATGCATGTGCATATACACAAAAATACACAAGCCCAGGCAAAATATCCATATCTCCAAGGAAGATATATTTTAGAGGTCATGCTAATGGTTTCTCAAAACACGAAGTGCTGTTTAATTAAAGTAGTTAATTTCCCATGTTTTCAGTTCAGCTAGACTTATTTCCAAGGCCTGCTTTACGTTTACCGGAACACACTTTGGCACTCGTCCATGCCCCAGAATAGCTAGGCAGCTTCCAGCTTCATCTCCTCCACCCATGCCACCTGCACTTTAGTAAAGTTCACTTTTTATCTTCACCTTACCTCAGCCCATAAATTGCCAGAGGAAAGCCTTAATATTAAATGCAATATTCCAGTTAGTACCTAAAAGAGGATGAAGTTGTATTTACTGTGTTCTGATCATCTTTCTCCAAGTGTGAAGATTGTGGGCTGTCACAGAGATGTGCCGGAAGGGTCTTTGATCTGGTATGGCATAGCTGGTCTTAGCCACACTCCAGCCTATCCCTGACTTAGCCATTTAACTTGTTTTCCCTCTGGTCATATCAAAGGGCTTTAGAGGTGACCATAAACCAGTAGCTGTGTACTTCTGTGACTGAGAGAAGTAAGTATCTCCTGGGAGGATGGTGTGGAACTTCTCTTTACAAATTACTTTAATGCAACAGCTCAATATATGGAAAATATAACTTTCTTCAACACAGTGCCCTTTCAAAACTTCTAGCAGCAAATGCAGTTTGGCTAGGTTCCCAAGTGCTAAATGACAAAAAACACTCCTTCATCATTTATCCTGTTAATAATGATTTGATTTTTCTCCACTAAAGGAGGAAAGGGTACAGCTTTGATCTGACATCTACTACAGATTTTGATTCAAGGGAGTCCTTGAGCTGCCTGTAATTGAGCATTTCTGGGCCACTGGTAATATTTGTTAAAAGTGCTCATGATGGCACATCTACAGAATAAATTAACATTTGGTACAAACGTTTCCCAAAAGTCATCTGTGATGCATCTGATTTTGAGCCGAAATCTGACTTTTTTTTCTATTTTTATTAAAAAGCATCATTGAGTGTCCAGCAGATGAAGGAGTTCGATTTTTCTGCTCTGTTCTGAATTTGCAAGACCACATCTGGAAAAATGCGTAGTTTTGGGTCCCCAAGTAGAAGGGAGATATTGTCAAACTGGAGTCAGTCCAGGTGAGGGTCACCATGACAGTTAAGGGGACTGAGCATGTAGTAAAAGAGGTTAAGTGACTTTTCACAGAGGTATGCAGAGAAAGGACAAGCCACACAGACAGAAATCCCTACAGAATGGAGAGAGAGAGAGTTCTTGTTGACTAATCATTTCTATTCCCAGCATGGTGTTGATCTCAGCAAGGTCACTGCAAGCAGTGAAGCAATCAATAAGGATCACATTGTCTTAGCTCCTTCCTCATAAGAACAGGAAAATGTACTTTGGTAATGTGTAACTGTACAAGAAGCATCCAAATCAGAACCCTTGTGCAGCAAAAACATACAATGGCTTTCAAAGAAGTTCTGAGTGGGCAAGAGTTCTGTACAAAAACACAGTCTCCTAGATTTTTCTGACTGAGTGGAAAAAAATGTCCCAAACCAAACCCCCAGAAACAAAAAGGCAAAAACTAAGTAAGTGAAGATGAATGCTTACATTCTTACCATAAAAGTCTTCTTATTTATAGCATTTCAACACATTACAACAAAATCAAAACTCATTTCTGCAGTAATATACTAAAACATCTGCTCTCAATGACTGTGTTTATTCTAATCTACCAAAAATAAAATTAAAAAAAACAAAAACCTGTTCTAAATCTGCTCTGAAAGTACCCAACAACTGAAGTAAATAACTCAGATTTTCATTTAGCATTAGCCACGACCTGGTGCTCCAGTCTTCTGCTTGGGTCAATGCTGTTCACAATTGCATAATTATCTATTAATCAGTACTGTAACTAATCACTGTTCCTTGTAAAATCTAGATATTTAAAGCCAACTTTATTTCATTACGTTAATCTCTAAATCAGAATGAGCAGCTGTCTCTTGCTTGAAAGCAAGGTATGCATCTATTTTAGAACTGCAGAAGTCAGTAGTGCTTGTTTTTTTAAACAACTGTAGGCCTAATTGCTTGATTTGCTTTTTACTAACAACAGTCTAAAGGAGAAACTACACTTTTCTTATCCTCTGTTTGCTTTAGAAATGAGGTGAATGCTGATTAAATGAAAATTTATTAAAAATTCAGCCCTGTAACATAAAAGGATGTGAGAAATTCTAGTACCAAAGAGTATTGAAAACATTAACATCATGAAGAACTCCTACTGCAGCCCATATTAGACAGAAATTTTTATTACAATGTTTGAATTTTTTTAGCTTGTTCAATATTCAACACATGCCTAATAAATATACCTCATAGCCTTATCCCACCGGGACCATGAGCAGCACCAGTGATCCAAGAAAACAGTAGGAAAATGTTAAAACCAGAATATGGAATGACAGCTTTATCACAGATGTTCTTACACATACTCATACATTTGTCCAATATGAAAACTTTCACGCTGTGGAGACCTTGCTGCAGCTCCAGTTAGAGGACAGGGAATTACAGCACCATGTTACAAAGGGAATTACAGCACTCTGTTACAAATGGAGGTGGTCTTTCATATCCAGGACATTGTTTCCCACCTCTAGTTCGATGATGTGAACATCCTCTCCTCCTTGTTAAAACACAGTTCTACGACTTAAGCAGGAGAAAAGAGTTTATGCAGTCTGAATATAAACCTAATGCCATCTCCCAGAGAAGCTACAAAGGGTGACCTCTTTGTGGGTACCAAATTAAACTTTGCTGCATCCCAGTAACGGAATGGGAGCTAATATCCTATGGCAATTCACCTCCCCTAACCCTGGATATATGATAGCAAGGTGCCTTCACATGAAGTTTTATCCAGGCCCATATCCTCTACTAGAGTTTTATTTGCCCTAAATTAAATGTACTCATGTATTCAATAAATACACTCAAGTGTACTTTTCTCCTGAGACCTCATCTCCCAGTCCGTCTGAGTTATCCCTATTTGAGATGAAGTGCCCTAAGAGATACCTTTTTGTCTCAGAAATACTCTGTGGTAACAAGTGCATTTTGAAAAGTCTTAATATAAGGCAGGCACAATGCAAGCTCAGAAGAGAAGTCCCTGGTTTAAGGAACTGAGCATTACACAGATGTGGAATGGTCGAATTTCTGAGCCCCTTCATAATTTCCTTATGGATTGACTTTTGTTACATATTCTTACCAGACAGAGAAGCCAGAAGACATCTTCAACATTACAAACCTGCTTTTTTTCCTGACTTCTAGTGTGTTATTGTTTGCCGTGAATAGCAGAAAGAGTAAAGTCTATTTCAGTTTTCATCTCATTTTTTTCATACAGTCAATAAATAAAACTGTAGCTGGTATTAGCTCTTGATGTGATGGGGCTTTATTATGAAAATGAGAAATCCTATATATATGAGGAGTACTAGAGGCTTTGATTAAATATTTGAATTAAGAGCTAGTGGAGATGGTAGAAGAATGAAGTGTCTTGTTGTGCTTAGTCTTAAGGTTTTGTTGGAGTAAGTCTTGTAAGAACTTGTTTGACAGCAAGTGAACACAGTGAGTGCTAAAGATCTGCAGTATGATCTATGATATCTGAAATGATCTCCAAGACACTGCCCCTCACCAGTGGAAATTTATTTTTACAGTGACACAGAAGGGCACAGGCATGTCACGTATTCACAAAGTGGGCGTTTCACTCTCAGCAGAGGGTCGCATGATCACTGCAACACTTCACAGAAATAAGGAGCAGATGAGGGCGGATTTGTTAAGTTCAGATGCACAACCTACTTAACAAGAGAACAAGTTCATATGCTTAAACAATCCACAACCAAGAAAAATCTTTACCGTTCCACAGATGTGAAGCCTTCAATACTTTCTCTACCTGTTCAAACTACTTAAGATTCCTTTTCTTTTGCCAGTTCTATTCAATACTAATGGTACTTGTAATACATGATACATTTACACAGCATTTCTAGGAAACACAGATACCTATGGGAGAGACAACATGGAAACTGTCTGATTTTCTCAAATAAGAATATGAAGGAATAACAAAGCAGCAAGGAAAAGTACACAGGACATACACAGTTATCAAAACATAACTTGTAACTTGAGTACACTCCATACTCTTCTAAAAATTCTTTATGTATGATTCGTGTCTGCTATAGATATCCTCCACCTGATGAAATTTCACCTGATTTCACATTACCTGTAGGTTCTTCTTCCTAAATTTACATTCTGAGACTACTGAATAACGTTACACTTTTCATCAAAAATCAAAGGAATGTGTATCTCCCCATCGCCATTCCATATCATATCTATATCCATACCACATCATACCCCATCCGAAACACACACAACACAGCACACTGTTACACTTTAAAAATCAGCCTGAGGAAAACATTTATGTAGGAAAAATTTCAACCAATTTAATTAAAATTCCAGTGTTTTTTAGCAAATTTAAGCAGTTTATATTATGTATGAGTCCTTGCTTATACTTTTCTACACAGTTACTTTTCCTTTGTACAAATTCATTACAATAATACCTTAGTCTTTCTACTGTATTTTTCAGTAAGATGGTGCAGTTGTTAGGAAGATTTATGCAATAAGCTAATTTTGTGACTAAAGCATAAATTCCTCCCCTATTCAGAGCCTAATCCAAAAGCCAGTTTGTTAGTCTTTTAAGAAATGCTCACGGTCTGCGGGCAAGGCAGACACTGCCCATGCTGGCTGAGTGAAGCCAGTGCCCCTGAAAGAGACTGCTCTAAGGGTGCTAAAGAAAAGTGAAGAGCTGCCACTACCCTCCAGAGGTGTCCTAGGAATACAAGTAACAGGCTGCTGTGCTGTGGTGGCTGTGCACAAGAGGGCAGGGCTGGGCAGGCAAAGGGAGCCTCCTCATGTCTCTTAATAATGCTCTTGCAAATTCGACTACTTCAACACAATTTTTTTTTTTGGTGCTAATAACCAATTTGTCTATTCTTGGTTACTTAAATTAGTGAATTAGCAAGCATGGCTTGTACATATTGGAATAAAGCCCATGTGCTCTTGCTAGCATGGCTGGGGTATAATGAAATGAAAAATGCTATTTTGTTTTAAATTCTTTACAGCAATACTTCAGAATTCGTAGGTGGAAACAGGAATGCTCCACTGCCAGTGATACTGACAACCATCTCAGTCTGCAAAAAGCTTTATTTAATTAGCAAACAAACTGGACAGGTTTCCTAACTAAACAGCAAAAAAGCTTATTTTGGGTGGTTTACATGATAAAATTTTCTGAAAGGCACGAGATTAAAATATCAATATTCAAACAAGCCATTCAATCAATGCAAGTTGGATATGGAAATCCTGTCTTTATACAAGTAGAGAATAAAATACAAAAATTGTTTTCACCTGAATGTAGATCTGTACCTGGTTGACTAGTCAAGCCAGGGAGAGAGTCCTGTAACTGGTAGGTTGATGATGATGAAGTGCCATCAGCTGTGTTGTTTGAGGTCATATATGCACCATATGTTGATGCTGAGTAATACTGTGCATACTGATTTTGGCCAAAAGCTGTGTATGATGGATAATCCTGAAACAGCAGATGCAGCAGAGCACTCAATTAAACACAGTAATGAGTGAATTTTTTCCCATTAAATATTTCTACGTATACAATCATACAATTTTTACCAGTGTTTTGAAGTCTTGGTTTAGCTTTTTTTTTACTTTAATAATACTCAGTGTTTTTTATTTTAAAGATATTTACTAAAAGACTACAGGGAAGCTGCTGAATTATTTAAGTGCTAAAATATGTAACTAGGGTTCCAGTAGGATTTTGATCATTTTCCGCAGAAAATAGCATTGAACCACAGTGAGTCTCATTCAACATAACAGATCTAAATTAAAAAAACATGCTATCACTGGAGCTATAGAAGTCCTTTTGTAACTGGCAAATAGAAATGGTAATATTCATACCTGTTGTGAACTACTGAAGTTTGTAGAATTTGAAACAGAATTGTTTGAATAAATAGTGGATGATGGTGTAAAACTAGAACCTAAAATTAAAAAATACAATTAACTGTGAGAACTTGTTTGTGAATCAAAATAAAATTCTAATTAGAATATTCCATTTTAAGATCAGACAAATCAGAAAAAAACCCCAACTTTTATTTTCTGTTAGAAGTATGAAACAATGTAATGAAACTTTGAAAGAAATGAAATGCTACTTCCACGCATACAGGCATACATTCCTCTTCACACCATGCAAGGAAGAGATCAGCAGTAAGTCATCTCACCAATTTAGATAACATTTTTCAGTCTATTGCAGTCTCACCCCTCCTCAAGTACTGTTTTTCTCTTTTGCCTTCATTTCTAACACTTTAGTGTTACATTTGAGAAACAAAAACCTTTTCAAAAGACTGCATCTGTGTGTTTTCAATCAATCTGTAATGAGGCATATCCTTGTTTGCAACATAAATCGGATGATTCATATTGCAGTTTGTAATATGCAGAAGATTAAACATTGTATAAGAACCCTAAAAATTATCCAAATACAACAGGTTATGGATGACCAGAGGGTAATAAATGAATTATTAACAAATGGTAAATGAAAGAATAAATATCAATTAAGGAGAAGTTCTAAAAAATTATGTTGATCCAAAGAGAAAGAAGTATCAAATTATGTCATACTCAGAAACATGAAAACAAGGAAAAGAGACTTGTATATGTTAGTAAATACAATGAATGCTTCCAGTCCTGCCATGTGATTTCACTCCACTACAAAGTCCAAAGGAAGGTGCAAATAGGGACTGCATTCCATGACCAGATCTAAAATAACAGATGATCAAGATGAATACACATAAGCTTATCAGTACTGGAAAGAAATACTTAGCTTTGAATTTTAGAGGTGGCTACTCACCTGGCATCTGGTAAGAGTAGGGTGTTTGGCCTGGCTGTGGGGTGGAAAACCCTGGGCTGTAACTGAGGCACCCGCTCTGCAGGGGAGATTGGGTCTGTGAGAGCCCACTTTCCGTCTTGATGCCTGGCAACATTACACCCAAATCTGTATAAGAAATTAATTTTCAACTGATTCTTTAAAATATTTTGTTACAGTTGGGAAAACAAAAGAGAAAGCAAAAAAAAAAAAACATTCCAGTCAGCATTGCTTTTAGTTCTACATAAAGTGAAGTAATAAGTGGTCAAATACCGTAAGTGGGTAAGCTGTAGGGCTGTCCTGTCTGTGAGTAGGCTGTATAGACCGCTGGTTGCTGCATTCCTGAATACTGGGTTTGTCCGGCATAGGCAGACATTGTTTGAGCTGCTGGTGTAGAAAGAATGTGTGGATAGGGCCTAAATATCAGGAAAAATAGCATTACTGTGGCAACAAATACTTTGTATGTTGATTCAAGCAATAAAGTAAAGAAAAAGGTTTAAAGATGTCCAAAGGCAGTTCATTATTCTGCCAACTGCTCCTCTTCTGGGATTTGTTCCATCCCCCACTGAAATAAGCTGAAAAACACTCTGTCCCACATTCCCCAAGGCACAGTGAATATCTTATGTTGTCCCACCATTATTTAATTCTTAATCTACTGTGTCCACTTTTAGGTGGGCTGTGCCACTGCTGCGTGTCTCTATATGATCTCTTTCAGCCGAGATCAGCCATTAGAAAAGCCTCCATGCTTTTTTAATCCAGTGGAGGGAAACTTGGATTACAAGGATAAAGGAAACACAGAGGTGAATGTTGAAGCTAGTATATTATGTCATCTGTATAGGTTCTGCTTCAACAGACATGCAGTCTCTAGCTTCAATGGGAGATGGATCCTACCCATTGAGAGCAGCACAAAAAATACAACAGTACTTTGGTAACCAGATGGGCTTTAAATGTTCGGAAAATATGGACTAGGGAAATAGAATGGAAATAAAAATGGTCTTTTATTTATGAATACTGAGGTTTTATAGAGAGATTGAATAAAATCAAATTTAAAATTTTTGCCCTCCAGAGTTGCAAAAATATACAAAGAAACATTTTTCTTGGATTGTTTTGTAAGTCAAATAAGACTTTATGGACCAAGAGTTGAATAAACACATTCTGCAGAATTATGCTAAATGAAACCTGGCCATTAAAAGCCATGACTAAATTTCAGGTTCTAATTTTTTTTAAATTTTTTTCTTTCTAATTAATTCAGTACAGTTGGCAGCATTTACTATCAGAAAAGGATTATTCATTAATTTAGATGCCAAAAAATTGTAAGAGTAGATTAAAAATTCTATTAAACCTTGTAATGTATTTGGCCAAAAGTATCTAATTTAGTTTGCCAAAACCTGGTTTAAGTGGAAAGAGAGCTCTTACTTCAAGCGCCTACTTTCTGTATTAATAAATTTTGGCTACCATTATATGAATGCAAATTTGCTAAAAAAACTTGAAAGAGTGTAATTGGCTCTTGAATCTTTAGATTTAATATTTTCTCTGTATCAAAGTCACACCAATAGCTGTATCAAATACACAGAAACAAGCAGGTGGCATACTGGAATCAAGAACTCTTGTGCACAACACTGATCATAGGACAAACAAATTGATAGGCTGCCAACAGCAGCAGTTTCATACAACACCTTTGGTGTTCCTTCCTAAAGTTCCCACTCCTGGATTCATGTGATTGCCCAAGAATCAGTCCCCCCCCCTGCCTCCCCCCCCAAAAAAAAAAAAAAGAAATGTGAAGAAGTTTTCTATTCCTAACAAAAACCGTTGGCTTAAAAATAATAAGATTAAAAGCTAATCCAATTTATTTGATTTTTAAACCTTATGATATTGGAGAGGGACAAGGAAAGGGTGGTTCACGATTGTGGAATGTTTGGAAGCGTTTGGCAATGCTGGCTGTGGAAGGGTCAGGGGCAGGGTTACCCCCCAGTATGCAACTTGTGCATGCAATTGTGATTTCTATATATAAACTGACTTCTTCGAAATATATCTGTATGTATTCCCCGCATATGCTGTTAACATTCTGATGTCTGAGAACACAATAGTCTGATTATTTTACTTCTGTTGTGTGCTGATATTCAAGGGTATTTCTTGTGCAGCAATATTGCACAAAGCAGGATCTTACTCTGCAGACACATGATGAAAAAAAGTTGGAGAGAGAGTCAGTACCAGAGTCAGTACTGCGGCTTAAGAATTTTCCTTTTTCTCTGTTTCTCCTGCTGAACACTTGTTTGCAACATACCACAAAACTGCCCACAGCCAAGGTCTATAAAAGACTAGAAGAGGTGCAGACACTAACTTGGAGGGATATATCTGTGGAGAGTACTGGTGCGCTGATCTGGGACTGTAGCCACTACTTGTTATTACTGCAAAACAGAAAACAAGAGTACAGCAGTTAGAAACACCATGAGACCTACACAGCCAAACAGTGTGAACTACTGCAGCAACACTAACAGAGAAGCCTATTGAAATGGACAACTTTTCAAGGAAGCAGATGTCACCTGAACTGCAACATCTTAATACAAAAATTTAAAATTTTAAAAACTCCCAAATCATTCATGGTTGTGCAGAACTCTTTAGTTAGCATGGGTGTGTCATGCTTTCTCAACATGACTAACACATTTTTGAGTATACTGTAGAGGCATGTGTTTCATGCATCAGCTGTGATCCACACACTGTCGATCTTTCAAATTTGCAAGTTGTATTAAAAGGGGTAGTTAAAAAGAATCTTGTGATTTAACATACGGTATTTCATGGAATTGAAATAACATACACATACCTTTATAGTCTCACATTAACAAGTTCAATTTTAATACTGGATTGCAAAAACATGTTTTATATGGTTGTGACTAAATTTAGTTAGCTTAGGTGATGGAAGATACTGGATTGAGCACTAGAAAGCAACTACCATTCTTTATAAACAGGCCAATTAGCACATATCCCCTAACAACAGCATTTTTATTTTAAAGGATGCATAAACAGTTCTGTTCAGTAGCCATCCAAATTGTGTATATCTATACTATTCACAGCTGCATTCTTCCAAGAAAGCTAACAGAACAATAGTCATAACCCATTAAAATTTCATCCAGAAGCAGTGCTCACACTGGATTAATTCCAAGTGTTTGGAAGTTTCCCTTTCCTTTAGCCATCTGTCTTGACTAAGACAGATGTATTCCAAATATATGTACTCTAAAGTGTTGAACCAATCCCTTCAGAGCAAATCCATACTGGGCAAACATACAGAGTGTCTTTATTAGGCCATCTGCTGTTCATTCACTTTTCAAAAGATTAAAGTAGTACACAATGAAGCACTGGAATTTCTTTAGTCTAATCAATCATAGTTGTACTTCAAAGTGTACCCTCTTCCTGAGTTATTCGTAATGGTAGTAGAAATGAACATTCAGGATTTTATAAGTGACAAATAGGTTTAGGTTCCTAACTATTTTATGAAACATGATATATTTCTACATCCAGCCCTAATTAACGTCTCTCAGATCTATTGCTTTGAACATATGCAGAACTTCATATTTTTAAAGCTAGTTTAAATGCATTTAGAATGTGTAGGACTTAAAAGGAAAATACAGTAGAGGAAAAACAATTAACTTCTTTTTAAAATGTGCAGTTAAGTATGGCTTGAAAGTAAAGAAGAATTGGATAACAACTTTTAAAACATGTGCCATTAGATTTAATAAAAGAGTTGCTGTTTGAAAAGATATTGAGGGTTTGCCTATGATGGAAATCTGCTAAATTTCATTTTGTGTGGATATTGTTTTTGAGGGTTTTTTTGAGAATGCCTTTCTGTGGTTTGAGCTCAACCCACAGAGCAATCTGGTATGTGTGCAGGCAGCTATTCCCAGAGTCAGACAAACCTATAGCTGTTTCTATCAGCATAACTGGTCCATAGAACTCTAAAGAATGCTCTTGGTTATTTAAGGCTCGGTGAGTAATTAGTCTTCCCTGTTGTAGCTCTGTGACCTTTCTAAAGACAAGCAATAGCAGCAGAGTGACCTTGGTGGTTCTCAGGGAAAGGAACTTTTGTCATCCATTATCGGCTTATTGGATCATTTTTGCCATACTGCTTCACTTTTTGTCTGATCATTTGCTGGATGAGAGCTCACTTAATTAATCAGTTTGGTTAAAGCACGTTTACCATGCCACCCCACCTTATGGAAACTACAAAAAAACTAATTCCTATTCATTTAAATTACTTTAAATTATCAAAATTCACTTTAAATCAAAATAAATTATCAAAACCTAATAATTTTCAGCAAAAACTCTCCTGACTGCTTTATTATTCTTTCCGCATATACCTTATTTTTAAAATTCAGACAGGAAAATACAATGTTTTTGGAATGTGTCTGGTTTTAAATTTCCTTGCTTTTTTCCCCAATTTTCCCTGATGATACTATCAGTTGTAAGGAAGAGAAAGAGGAAAGACTAAAAAATCTGTTCTTTTCACTGTTTCTCTGTAGCTTGTCCCTGCAATTTGTGCACTACATTGTAGACTGTGAGATGTTTGAGAAACACAGGGTGTAAGGCCTACCATAAGAGTATGACCACACCTGTATCTCATAGATGAGACTGCTCATTCTAGGGGTTATAGAGCTTTAACAGCTTTGGCTGCTGGATAGCCTCCTAACTTCTCTCTTCTCTGAGGACTGTTGGCAGTGAGGGAGATGGTGGAGACAGGTTGCTATGGGTTTTATAACTGCAGCACTTTATATACCCATTTCAATGAATGGGGCTAAATGCTCTTTTGTGTTGCTTACGTTAAAAAAAATCAAATTTGTTTATTCTCAAAAAAACTCAAATATTCCTAAGGCTTCTCTACTTGAATTTACCAGAGGAATGCCCTTCAGGGCAGGTATAAGACCCTTGATCTCTTCAGTCCCCATTAACATTGTTTCAGAGAAGGGACAAGCCGACAGCGAGCTCTTCCCAGTTACTCTCCTAGTTCAACTGGCCAAGGTGGTTGTGGAGGGTTTAAATGACCATTAACTGTTTTAATAGCATGTGTTGGGTTCAGTATACTAATATGGGCTGGAGTTTTGTAATTTTTCATTACACATCTGGAAAATTCTGTGCAAAAAGGTTAGGTTAAAAGGACCTCATTTAAGTAACATCAAAATCTCTATGCACAAGGGAACCAAATGTAGGTTAAGCAGCAGTGACATTCCCTAACTTCACCTTTATAGCCTTCAGAAATTGTTTTCTTTATCTATAAACTGTATTCTATATCCTGTGTGTAATAAATACTAAGTAAAAACAATGAGAACATGAAATACCTCTCGCACTACTCCATTCAAATGATAAAATAGTTCTCAAATTAATCCACTATTGTAAGCAATATATACACAGTATTACAGCACATCAGCTGCAACAAATTCACAGTGGATAAAAATCTCAGTTCAGGGCTGCGCACCTCTTCCAATCCTGTGAATGCCCACCCCAGTGGGAGTGCGCTGCAGAACCACAGAGCTGCAAACTGAGTACACCGATACTAATTACCAACTATTCTTCTTTAAAGAAAAAGGAGGAGGAAGGGGGGTGCAAACATGACTCCTCACCCGGCTAACCCATGCCCAGAGGCACAGGGTCTCCCAGGGGCAGCTCTGCAGCACAGGGGAACCGGAGCCCTGAGCATGAGCTACAACACATGGGCTGCAGCCCTGAACAGGATCCTGCCTGATCGCAGCAGCCAGGGAACTGCCACTCTAAATTCAAGAGATCTACGTGCTTTATCTTTTCAGCTTTTCAATCAACAGTTCACAGAATCACAGTTTTCTGTGAAGTCTAATCTCTCTCTCCTGCCCTATATCTCACACAATCTGTTTGACCATCACTTACAGATGGTCATTAGGGACAAAGATGACTACTTTACACCCCACAGGGCTTGTTGAGCCTTCTGCTCAGCTCCAGGACAGGTCATGTGTTTTGACTGCCCTTAGAGCATGGAAATCAATTTTAATAGGTAGAGTGTTTGAAGGAGAGGATTTCTGCATTGCAGTCTCTCAAATGTGTCTCAGCACCAGGAATTATCTTTTCATCCATGTCTCATTTCATAAAATAAAGGGAAGTGCTGGCATCATGATGTTGTCCTAGTTGGGAGTAACACACATATGTACCTCATTTTCAGGAAAACACAGACTGTTCGGTGTTGGGCTTTGTTATGCATTTTTTCAGTTGCAGGTGGCTCATTTGAAATGACATCTGTCTACTGCTGAGCATTTACTGTCTTTGGCAACCCACTAAACTTTCCAGCTAACCAATTAGGTTAAAAATCTCAGAGAAGTCCCACTTTTGTTGAGTTTTTACCGCTCTTTAGTACTTCTCCCACAAAACTAGACTTAACCAAATTGCCTGATTTGGGAGTACGCGTAAAAGGCAAACGTGGAAGTAATGTATTCAATCTTTAAGAAAGGCTGAGTGCGTTATCAGGGCAGCTCTGCGTCTCGCTCTGGTGATGAAGACTGCACATCACCCAGACAGGCAGACTATTGATTTCCCGCTGAGAATGACTGTACTCATTTAATGCTTGAGTTTCTGCACTAAACTGAGAATCAGGTTCATATTTCTTTTGAGCATGCAGGTGGCTAACAGGCAAAAAAGGATTATGCAAGGCTCAAATTCCTGCTTTTTCTTTCTTTTTTTTTTTTTTTGAGGCACCAACTTCCCAAATATCCAAAGTGTAGAGATCTCAAGACTTCTTTTGAAGTCAGTGGAAGCTGACGGGTGAGTGGCACCTGGGGAAATCAAGCTGTTACTTATTTATCTAAACCTGAGCTGAAGGCTGCAGTTCCCGGCGCTCCAGTGTTGCCTCAGCCATAGAGTACAACTCAGTTGCCTTAAATACATTGCAGAAGTGGATAAAATTTGACCAAAAATCAAAAAATAATATATAGATTTGGATATTTTATGATTTGTAACCGTTACTAATAAAATTTTAGCATTGAGTAAAAACAGAGTGAAAAAGAAAAGTTAAATTTTAGCCCAGACTATTTAACTTTTTATGGAATTTTTTAGCCTTTAAGTTGATGGGGTTCCTTTCAGTATAATTATAATGAGGACAATGTTTTCATTTTTTCTAATCAGAAATAGCAAATGCTTGCTTTAAATCTCACAAAATACCTTTCCTTCAGGCATTAAATTAGTTATAAATACTCTTCTGAATAATCAGCTCTTGGGTTTAACTGATGGCTAAAAGACAATTGCAAAAAACATATACCTGATTAAAAAAAAAAATTGCACAGAAACATTGTGATTTCCAAAATATTTTAAATAGGGCTTGACTACCTAAGTCTACCAAAGTAGTAGGAGCATTGGTGTGGAGTGGTGATTCATGGCTTTGGTGACATTTCTGTCAGGTCGTTACTGAACTGATATTTCCAGATCCAAAACTTATTCTCCCTCCTCTCCTTGTTAATATTATTATTAGCAGGATTCAACTTAGTGATTAGAAGGCAGATTATCTGTGTTTTTCCACAGTTCATCACATTTCAATAATTTATAGGGATCTACTTAAACCACTGTTTGTTTGAATTTTTTAAGAAATAATTGAAGCCTACAATTATTTAAAGTAAAACTACTTTCTTGGAAAGAAAGTAGCTCATCGCAGTGGAAAGAAAGTAACGTGGCAATCTGGTCAGTGTTTAACACACTGCTAACAGGAGCAAAAGGATTAGCACTGAGGTATAACCCTTAAGATCTAAAACTGTTCAAATTAGAATTGCTGTTACAAATAAAATCCCCTTATTTTTTCTGATATCATATGACACTAACACTGAGAAAAAGATCTACAGTACCATAATAACAGTATTATTTTGAGACTTTTGCATACAGCAGTGGTCTTAGGCATCATTAAATCTTCTTTAAGATCACACCTCATGTAAATTGCTGAGTTGCATTTACAAAAATGAAAAAGCTATTATTATTTCTATTATTATTATTATTAGGTATAAAATACTATAATATTTTATAGTAGCTTTTTAAAGATGGCTTCCATGCAAATATTCATTAGTGAAGGTTATTAAAAGTTGCACTAATGTGAATCTAACAAAATGTCATCTTATTATGGCTTTACCTGACCCAGTAAAAGTGTCAAGCGATCCATCTCCAGTTGTTGTTGTTGTTTCACTGTTGTTCATGGGTTCTGTTTTGACTGCAAGAAGAGACACTACATAGAAGAATAAGTAGATATGAGATTTTACTTCTAGATTTGTACTGGAGTCCTCATGCCAGCCTCACTAGTGGTAGTCCAGCTCGAACAAGCACACGTGCAACAGCTTCAACCTTCACTCTAGCACCATACTGAGACAATCGGCAGGAATCTGACAGGAATGCGCATTTATCTGCACATCTGTGCATTCACCTAGCTATTGGTTTTAGCAACTGGGCGATCTTCTGGGGAGATTTCAACTTAAATCTAATGGATTCTAGCAATTCCCTAAGAGTAGCACAGAGGAAGGAAATGCTAGCTGTCAAGGGATGTAGCACATAACAAAAATACTTTTTCCTGACAAGTAAAACAATTATAATATGGTTTCATGCTCATACAGAACCAAATTACTTTCACAGTGCCAGCATGTTGCCTTTCCCTTTCCCCTTTTACAGAGTCTGTGGGGGCCTTTTTGAGCTAGGTCATAGCAAGCAATTTTCCATAAATGAAGAGAGAAGTTTGAAAGAAAAAAAAGCCAAAGAACTAGAGTAGGTCAGAAATAACAGCCATGACAAATCAGCTTCTTACTCAGAGGTTACAAAACAGTTTGATCTACTCCGAACTCATATTATTTCTTAGGGATTATCATGCAGTCTTACCGTCCAAGCTGTAGCTGAAAGCACAAAAAGCACCACAGAGGCAATAAATATTTTATAGTTTAATTTGTTACCTGGACAGAACATTTGGCATGGGCTTTTGTAATGGAATTTGGGAACCACCCGTCCAATTGATGTGGTCAGAAACAGCAGTAGAGAATACCCTGCAGCTCCTATTAGCTGTCTGACTGGCAAATGTGGAAGCCTCAATATATTAACACAATTTCTTCATGAAGGTCAGTAAAGGCTGGGCATGGACATTCATCACATGCTTATGGATATCACAGGAGTGGTCAGTGTCCATGGGCACAGAGTGAATAGGCAATGAGGACCTGCACACGCAGCTACCACAGTTGCATGCCAGGTATCCAAATTCTGAGGGCACAGCCCGGGATTTGTGAAGAAGCCTTTACTGTGACAGCCAGCCTGGCAGAGCCCCCCAGCAGGTCTAACATATGCCAAGGAAAAGTGTTCTCTGCCAGCTGGTTACTTGATGCCTCTGAGGGGCATCAGCTAAGCTGACCAAAGCTCTCATCTGTCAACATCACTGCATCCACGTTTGACTTCACTGGCAGCAGTATGGGAAAGGGGGGAATTTCATGTTCTGAGCTGGCAAGGTATCTAAAAACTGTGGCTCAGATTCAAGTCACCTAAATCAAACATATAAAAGGTGCCTACTAATCTCCCTTTATGTTTATCTGAGACAGAGAGGTACTTCCAAAGGTCGATTCAGTCCGAGTACGGCCTGAGCTGCCCTCAAGTTCACCGTCCCTCATACAGCCTGCAGAGGAAAAGGCAGTGCATGAGCTAAATAAAGCTCATGGGGAAAATGTCCAGAACAACACCTACAGACACATTCTGCTATTCATCCCTGTGTCTGTGAGCGCAGTGAGCTGTTCATTGGGAATTGCACAGCTACCAGTAAAGCTGCCTCTGATGAGCCCCGTGTGAGTTACCTCTCCTACAAAATCACATCCCATTTCCGGTCACACTGCCTAATGTGTGCCTTCCTTACTTCAGGAAGCCACATGGGATGCTGCTGATATCTACAACTGTACAAGTGACCTGTGCTGAATTCAGAGGGACACCTGTTTAGATCAAGCAGGAGAAATTGGGATGCATTTGCCTCTGTGACTTGTAGAGTTCCCTGCAGCATTACCAGTGCACCAGTGCCAACCAAACCAAGTAGCACCTTCTGGTTTCAGTTATACAGTTGTATCTTTCCATTTACTGGCTGAGATTAAAAAATTTTTGAATGTGTGTCTTTTGAATGTAAACTTCTTTTCATCATTGTTTCTCTTTCATAAAACTACCATGCCAAATAGTCTCCCTGTAAGCAGCAGGATATTAATTCAGTATGGAATCGTTAAGAAAGAATTTTAGCCACATTTTTTCAAGCTTTTGTGCACTCCTTCTCATTTTGCTAGCTATTATATTTCCATAAAAAAAGAAAAAAAAAGCTGTGACAAAAATTACCCAAAATGAAAAAAAGTAATTCGTAAGAGTAATCAGTCATTGCCATTTCTATAATTATTTGAGAAGGATGTGATTTTATTTTCATCAGATCAATAGAACACATATCAAGAACAAGTTCAAGGGTCGTTTGTCACAAAATGATGGCCTTCACTAAACCTCTCAGTCATGAGGAACATATAAAGTATCTAAATTAATTTATTTGCTGATTGCTACATATGGATGCCTCTATGTACTCCTGCAAAGTCTGGGCTTCTACCTACATGAAAAAAAGTACTTTTTTATCTCTTTCTGTTTAAGAAAGTATTTCACTATTGTCCATAGCAAGATACAAATATTCAGTATTGCATCCAGGATGATGGTATGTGCTTAACTGTTATATTGAACAAAAACTTCAGTCATGAATTGAAATGTTTACTTTAGAATTGTATCTTGTTCTGGTTAATGCCAGCTGCAGTGCACTGCCATCAGCACAAATAGACACCATCTTTTTTCTTTCCCTGGAAAGCAAAGAATCAAAACCAAAAGGAACTCTCCTGTACTTAACTTGAGGAAAAACATTATATTGGCACTGAGTTTTGTTGAAAAATACATATAGAAAGTGTTTTTAAATGTGCTTGATTTTAAACAGTTCTACTTTTTTGCATTCAGATTTTACTACAGTAAGGAATTCCTCAGGGTCCTTCCTCAGTGTAGCTAGAGATTTTGACTATTACCTATTTTTCTTTAGGTTGTATGTCATTAAACAAAGAAGGGAAAAAGCACAAAGCTACCTTAGGAGAAAAAATTCTAACATTGGTTCAAGAGAACTACTGTTCTTTTTACATATCGAAAGAGTGAAAATAAAATCAAATGCAATCTCTAACTGGAAATACATTTGAGTTGCAGCCGGGATAGGGCGAGCAGCTGTGTGCTGCTTAGTTGCCAGATGGGCTTAGACCATAGCAACACACAAACAAAGTAGAGCTACCAACATCATCAGGTGCTGGAGCACATGATGTGCAAGGAGACACAAGAAACTGGGCTTGTTCTGTCCTAGGAAAAGGAGGCTGAGGGGACAGCTAATTGCTGCCTGCAGCTATCTAATGGGAAGGTGCAAAGAAGACAAAGAACAAAGGCACACTCATCTCAAAAGGTGCCCTGGGAAACAACAGGTGGGAACAGATACAGGCTGCACTAAGGGAAAAATCCAATTAGATGTAGGAGGAAAAGTCAGTGCTGCCTTGAGCGACATGATCTAACAGCAAAGTTGGCTCTGCTCTGAGCAGTGCTTGGCCCAAATGACCTCCAGGGATCTCGTCCAAACTTCATTATTTTAAGGCTAACTCAGAATACAGCTCCCAGCAAGCAACAGCTTCTACAAAATACCTTCTTTACTTGATGAAAGGATGTAGCAGACCAAAATGACTGCTACTCTGCTGCCCTGTTTTGTTCTTTTTTTCTCTAAAGCATCCCTCTATGTTAAGGACTGAAAATGAATGCAGAGTTTTAGGGGCAAGCAGTGCTAATATCATGCATGAAGGAGGACAAGCAAGTGCAACAGATGTTATAGCAAACAAATCTGATTTTAAAAGCTCATGTAAAACAATAAACCACACTTGTCACAGCTTGTCACAGAGTTTTTCTGGGAATATATTCAACTAGAAGCACAATTCTAAACATTCTACTGCCTATGGAAAATCAGATTTAATTCAAGTAACACATTGTATTTCCTCACTACTAATAATGAGGACTTAAATTGTTACCTTCCATATTTACCTCCACATGCTGAACAGTTAAATGAGGTGACAGACTAAGTTATCTCAGTCCTTCCTTAAACTTAAATTCTTGTAACTGAGCACGAGCATTCACATGGAACGAGTTATTCTAGTGCAAATTATCTTTTGTGCTCAAGTCAAGTTTTGGGTTTTTTGTAAATTTTCTTTGCATATGTGTTTTACAAATGGCAAGCTAATTCTGAGGCATTTTTTTAAAAGGCAAGCTTTTGAAATCTTCCTAACTTTAATCCAAACCTGCACAACTTAAGCACCCATATAACGACTTGTAGAGAAACATGGTTGTGCATGTTTACACTTATGATTAATCCCATAAGGGTTACACTTATGATTAATCTATAACAATGTCACATATAGAGTTATTATTGATCCTTACAACTTATGAAAATTCATAATACATGTCAGAAAACCCAAAAATGAAAACAACAGCTTGGAAAATTTGACCAAAATTTTGTAAAGTGGCAAGTTACATGTGGCAGCAAATCAGACATAAGCTTTGATTAATAGTGAAAGTCATAGTAGGAGTAAGAACAATACTGACATCCTTGACTTGTGCTCAAGTAATCAAGAAATGCTCTGCTTAAAAATAAAAGAAAAGCAAATGGGCATTCTGTGAAAATTCCATTGGTCTGATTTCCACCAATGCTGACTACTGGCAATTCCCAGCAATGCTGAACACCATGAGACAATCTCAGCCACTCAAAGCATGTAGACAGCTAAGCTAATTATAAGCGAGTTAAATTCTCCTTGCTCATCAAATGACTTTCAAAGCATTGTAAGATAACTACTTGTTGCAACTTCCTAACAGTTTTCTGGCTGTGGGAAAAGCCTTTGAGAGACGATAGGGAAAAAAGGCGCAGGGGTCGGGGGGAACCCCATGAGAACATTCAAACTGCATAACAAAAGACCAGAGCAAACACAGAGAACGTCACACAGCAGTCATGGAGACACACCACACGCATGCACTGTACCAGGGTCTCTCATACTTGTTGCAGAGGAGGGAGTACTGCAACTCAGCAACCAGTCTGCAGTATTTAACACAGTCATGTTGTCTCCTGAGAACAGGAATGGTACAACAGTTCATTCTCCCAATGTCTGTTCAGCGTAAATGAACAGTCTTCATTTATCAAAATCGGTGTTTCAACACTTTAGGTCGAGTCTTTTAACGGAACTGTATTGTTTTTATGGGTATTATTTTAACTGGTTTATTTATGCACATTGTATAATATAGAGGCACCTATTGAAGAACAGTTACTACTGCTCTTCAATAGCATGCTTGAAGTTTTCTCTTTGTGGAGTAAGGATTCTATTTAAAAATAGGGTTCAGCCCTTCTTTGTGAGCTCAGTTACCCTCACAGGCAGATCTAATTTTTATTGACATTGATAGACTATTATTTAAACAGGGTAAGTGATTAAATGCTCTACCTTGTGGCCAGAAAGAACAAAGAAAAAAAATTTTCTTAGTGCCAACTGCTAAAATAGACAGCAATGTATAAACTCTAAGAAAGAAACTCTAATTTGACTCATATCCACGGTGTCGCTCTCATGGACTGCACCTCAGAATGTGGCACCCTGTCTCCCACTGCTCCAATTCAGCTACGGCAGAACCGATTTTCTGAAAGCATTGGAATATCTGTGTTGTAGCTGCATGGCAGTGCTGTCCCTGCAGTATCACCTACAGCAGTAATGACCAGCTACTGCTGAGGGAAATCCAAAGATCCCTTTATTACAAACTTTCGTTGCCTCCCAAGAAATGGAACTGATCAGCAAAAAAAGTTACATAAGTGTAATTTTGATGTACTTCTCTTGACAGTGATTTTAATTTAACCTAAATGCATGTAGCTCAGGGTGTAAGTGTAAATCACTACTCATCAAGGAAGTATGACACAGAAAATTCAATTTATTTCATAAGCTACCAACAGGCATGAGAAAACATTTAACACTGTGTTGAAAGCAACCATTCAAAAATTTTCCTTATTTCATCTTTGAACCTTGTTTCAGTTCTGCCTCTTATTTCAGTTGGTGCAAATCAAAGAAGTGATGTAGGAATTAGAAATTTACACTTGTATGACTGCCAATGTTTCATAATTCCTGCTGGATTTATAAATGGGTATATGGTAATTCTGGAAATTATGGTAAAAATGCATATGACTAAAAACTAGCCAAACTTTCTACGTGCCAGCTGTGTCTTATACTTACCTCCTGTTCCATTTGTTGTGACTGATGTGCTACTGAGATTAGATTTATCCAGTTTGGAACTACCTGGTGCATCACTACTTCCAACAAGATTATGAGGACTTGCTAGATCCTGCATTTCCATAGACCTGTTAAAAACCAAGGTGACAGTATTAATGCATTGTGATACTATCTAAAATAAACTGCTTTTTCTGTAATAAATTTTTTTTTTGTTTTAATATGGAGAGTGTGAAAGGCAGCCAGATTAACAAATAAGTACAGGTTCCTTTGACATCTTTGTTTTTCACCAAACCTAGGAAAGTAGGTAACAGCAACAGTGCCACTATTTTTCACTTCTCGTTTAGGTATTATGAAGTGACACAGGCTTATGAAACTGCCACTGAAACACACTACAGAAACTCTGCATGAGGTAGCGTACATATGTGGGTGGACAGATGGAGAGATAAATGAACAAATTCAGGTACACAGGTATTTCTTAGAAGAAAATACAGAAATTAGGTGAAAAGTCAGGCGTTACATAGAAAGCCGAAACAGGAACTTCTGCCTCTCATTATCTGTATTCCAACCACCAGCAGTCACTGCATCCACACTAAATCACAGGAACAGACCATACGAGTGAACAAACAGAACTTTCATGTACATCTGGAATATTCTTTACTCCTAAAAATGTGTATATTCTTCTTGGATCACTTGGTATTTATTTTCTTCTGCATAATTTCTGGGAAGCTTGCAAAATGTCAAGCGGATTTAGACTGCAATGAATTCCAGCATCACAGTTACACTGCGGGCCTGTAGATGTCTTTCATGCAGTGACAACAGATCTGCCTTTCTCAGACAAAGACAGAGCAGACAAGGAGCATTTCTTAGACCGGTAATTGCAATCCAATTTGCAGTGCGTGCTCGCCTATTCCTTGCTTCATTTATATATTAATGACACAGGAATTTTTTTTCCCCAGAGAAACAATTTTGCTGTATATAAGCAAAGTTGCCAGCCCATCTGTAACAGGAGAACAATTTACCATATGTATAGTCCAAAGGCCAACAGAAAGATAGTCTTACAGGGCTGTAAAAGCCCCATTAGATTGTAGAAGGCTGAGATGGTGAGGAAAGAGATGAACAGTTGGAATGGTTCAGTTAAGACGACAGCTCCCAGGTATTCATATTATGACCAGGACAATCAATGACAAATTGTTAAGCTGACAACCCAACATCTTAAGTATTTATTTCAAGTTTCACCTTGAAACTGCCTATCTTCTGTGCTCCACACATCCTCCTCTGTGGAAAAGCAAACAAACAAAACTACATTACCTTTCCATCAAATATGGGTCTGCTGTCTGAATCTGGTTTTTTTTCCCCTCCAGAAAATGAAATTATCTGGCATTTTGTGCTCCTAATTCTGCTGATCTCCTGGATGCTTTATTCCCTCACACAACATTCATTTAACCCAAGATACAGATTCAGACCTTTCATGTCTTGAATATATACAAGGAAATGTAGAAGATACTACATCTCAACTGAGGAAATTAATGAAGGCCTTACCCGAAGCCACAGGAAGCAAAGAATATCATTTACTCAAGTAAATACCTGAGTCAACCATGAGATGCACTGCTAAGTCACTGGAAGAGCCTCCCCAGCAGCACTCTGGATGAGCAGGAAAAACCTGATGTTGCTGGAGGCCATGCATCAGCAGGTAAGAATTTTACAGCCATATTCAAGGAAATGCAAAGGCATAAATTGCGACTTGAACTGTGTTGAACAAAATTTCTTCATCTAATTGTATATACATTTCTGCACATCTGTCAGCAGCGCGTTATATTTATTGTCTACTGGAAATATGATCAGTGTTAGATGAAATGAACTCAAGTTGTTTACAAGTCTGCCAGGTTTTGTTTAGCAGTTTCTGTCCAAGGATAGCAGCTAAAGGTTAAAAAAAGTCTATGAGTTTCCATCTTGTATGTATTTAAGGGAGCAGAAGAATGCTACACAAAATAAACAATGCGTGTTTCATTGCATACACAGCGTAATGCTCCCCACGTGTTCACTTGGCAGTTTTAAATATCATGATTTCCTGTTGAAGTATGATGAGCACACAGATGCCTAATAGGCAGTTCCAGGTTAGAAAGTTTACACGTGTTCTTTTTTCCCTTGGTTAGCATGAAAGTTGCAATAATTTCTTTTCAGACAAGCATATATCATTCCCAAAGATGCAAATTTCATAAGCAAAATCACTGGCTCACCTACCTAGTGTATTTAAGAAGTGTCCATTTTAAACACTTTTCACAGTCAAATGAATCAGGTTTTCTTAATCAAATCAGATTTTTTTAATCAGAAAATGAGGTCCACTAAGTCTCATTTTCTTGGCAAAGAATATAAACAATCAAATGTTGTAAAAGGAATACTCTTTGTTTCAAACTAGCATGAAACATTCTGTGCAGAGAAGTATTTTTATCGCCCTAATTTATTTTGTATAACAAACGGCATCCCAGTTCACAGACATGGCAAGTTAATTAACTAAAATTATTTTAAAAGTAGTGCATTCACAAATAGATAGCTTTTCTGCACAAGTAAAAAACATCTTGCACTTATTGGTAGTCTATTAAGAATAAAAAGGATATCCAAACCAATAAAAAGTTTCACAAAACCATGTGCATGCATTGTGTTATCCTGGGTGCTCCATCCTGTATGAACAAGTACAGGGACTACTTTTACATATCCCTGTGTGATTTATTTACAGAAGTGCGCGTTACATTCCGTGTGACACATATTATTCAATTAACTCTTCTGGATGCATTTAGTTTACCTCTAGCCTAAAAAATTCTCAGGAAGATGCTACAGGCTTACTAAAATCTTATCTTTCAGTGAATGGAGGATTCAGGAAAAATGCTTAGTAAAATGGATGAAATAATTCCAACATCTTGTATTCATTTCGTCAAACTAAATGTTTATCAGAGTCCTGCTTTCACTGACTTAATCAGAAGCAGGTTCAGGTTCAGTATGTGCTTTCCTGCACTAAAAAAATTTTAAAAGAAATCTCTGAAGGAGTAATTAATACTTCTAAGTTCACGCAGCTATTTATTAAAAACTGCTTTCTAGTAAATGCGGTGCATTCCAATTTAGATGGAATAAAGTTTATTGTTAAAGGTGCTTAAAAAACTACACTGTACAATTTTATTTTACATATTTTGTTTCTCTGCCAGGCACATAACTGAGCTTTAGTTTTCCCCCTCCTGTGACGTCTCAGACTGCTTTTTAGAATAATTAAGTAAAATTCTACATTGTATAAAAAGATACATTTTGACAGAAAATTGATTGCTTGGTAAGAAGATGTTTTAATTATATCTTGATTGTTTGAAGAAGGTTTGCATTATTCCCAGCTTCTGAGCAAAAACCTGAAACCTGGCAAGCCAGATTTGTCTTTTATTCTGCTTTGGTTGTGCTTAAAGTCTTTGAAAGTTGGTATTTGCATGTGCTTAGTGGATCATTTCAGAGGCTTACTAGAAAACTCTCTAAAATATCCCATTTCACAGAACAGTCTCCCAGATCTCAGTGGGCTTTAACTCCAACCTGTGGACAGCCCTACCCAACTGAGGACGGTTTGAATCAAAAATATATCTGTGTGGGAATTCTGAGCCTTCCCCATTAGAGCATATCCTGTTGCCTGGCTTGGAGTTATATCTTTTCAAGGGTTAGCCTATGCTCAGAAGTGGATTAAGGAACAGCATCCAAAGAGGCAAATTCCACCCTCTTCTGTCCCATCTTTACAAGTGTGGATGAACAGAACTTGTGCCCTACCCCAGACCACCAGAGTGCACAGCCCAACACCATAACCCAACCTTGCACAGGAAGGTGTAACTAGGACTAATGATTGCCCCACGTGACAACTGCATCTCTGTACTTCTGTATAGCTTTCACTTGTGTTGTTTTAAAGGTAAAAAGCTTAAGCCTTGCTTCTATGATTGTGTTTTTAAAATTCCTCTTCTATTTTCCCCCTTCGTTACAATCACATATCCATTTGTCCACTGCATTTTTTCAGCAGAGATAAAATTTATTTTCAGAAAATCTGGGTTGTTATAACTCTGTTATCCATCTGAATTTCCAGTTTAACTATTATGAAGGTGGCCTAAGAGCTGGGTCCTTCCACAGCTTGTAACTAGCTTGATTATTTACTAATTCTACAAGTAGAACATATTTACATAATTTTCTTGAAAGACATGATGTTTTAAAATGTAACCTTTTTGCTACATAATCCAGTTCAAACTTTTTTACCAACAAGACCAAAAGTATGAAATAATTTATCAAAGATTTATAAAGGAATAAATATTCTAACATGAAAACAAAGTACTTCAAATGCCAGCCTAACTGGACATTTTACAAATACCAATTCTGTGCAGAATTTGAAGCAAATCCAAATTACAGCAGAACTGAAAGAAGGACTAGATGGAGGCTACTTAAAATTGAATAATTTTAGTTTATAAATAATCATAACAAAAATTTTTAAAGTATTTTAAAGTATTTGATAGGAAATTTGCCACATATGTTTCTTTAGCAGAATCTCACTAAACTTCATTGTGGCAAAAATGTACATTATTATTTTTATTGCTGTTGTTATTATTATTACTTCTATTATTATTATTGTTGTTAGGTTAGTTTCCCCCTGCTTTTCTTGTATCCCTCCCATCATAACCCCAGTTCTTAAACAGTCCATACTTTCTCACAGAAACCTGGGGTCTTGTCCAGTTAAATAGCAGCTACCTTGTTCTGAAATGAAACAAACATGGAATTTCTCTTTGTTTAAAATCAACTTCTAGTGCAATAGGAAAGTTGGATAAGAGAACTGTTCAAACTCAGCTAACTCTGCTTCCTACTTGTATCAGCTCAGCTCTCAGACCTACTGCACTGTTTTGAAGACAAGTGGAGTAATTTCTTTTTCCATTTCCCACATAAATTTTTTTAGGCAGATCTTTCAGCCATGTCCTGAACAGGACTAGTGAGCTCACCTCTCTTTCATACACAGTCTGAACTAGCTTACACAAGCCTTTATTCTGATGAAAACAATCAAAATGGATGCGCAAACACAAATGTCATTTGTTCGATCTACATAAAATCTGCGACAAAGTTTAAAACAATCAATAATTTAGAGAACACCACATTTATAAAGGACTTTCTTCTGTTTTGGATTTTTGTTTTGTTTGGTTTTTTTAAAACTGCATTTATACATTACATTCATAATTAAGCCAGATGTTTTTCATGTTTACTCTTGCGTGCAAGCACTGTAAATAATGCAATTAAAAAGAAGTTACACCAACCCTTTCAAAGACTACAGTGGGCACTAAGAAAGGTGAAGATAGAGGGATTTTGGATGATGAACAAGTTTCCAAGGAATATACAGTTGTATACAAATACAGGTACACCAACACACAGATACATCCAGTCTTATAATAATTCTTTGGTCCTCAATATACACATGGACATGTGTCTAAATGTATGCACAAGAGAAAACTTCCCAACACCTTTCCACGGAAGATCTCTGACATAGTACAACACAACACAGAGCTGAAGAAAATTCCTCAAAGGAGTAACATTTCCAGTCATTTCACCAATTTTCTTTTCCAGGTGCTTTTACACTGTATTTGACAGCCTTTGTAATTTTTTATTTTGTCACTGTAAAAGGTAAGGAAGGAAGTGCAAAACCAATGAGGTAAGTTTGTTCCATTGAGATGACTACCTCTCTTGTTTTCCCTGGCTCATCAAGCCCACCTATAGATCTTCTTAAGCTTTGTAGACGGCCAAAAAACAGAACTTTTGCTATTCTAGGCACAATATCGCAAAAGCTGCCCCTCCAACACACAATTTCTGGGAGCTTGCCAGAGTTAAAAACAAATAATAGGACTGGACACTAGCAAGACCTCCTTCTCACTCTCCTTGAGGCCTCCTTTCTTAACTTGTAAAGCGATACAGTGCTAAGAAACAGTAAAATAATGTCATGTTATATTGATAAAACCAGCAAATGCTCCTCAGAGTTTTATTTTATTACTTTTTATTTTTTAACAGTAGAGAAAACAAGTGCTAAACTTTTTGCAACCGTTTGGGGATAGGAAGTAGATTACAGCTGTATAATTTCTGTTTCTTGTGTGTTTGCAAGTACAGTGTCAGCATTCATATCAAAAAAGTAGTGGAAAGAGGCAAAAGCAAAGTCACATTGGTATTCCAAAAATAAAAATACTTCCGTCAATCTACAACCAAAGTCCGACAGAGGGTATCGAAGAGAGGCAACCTTAGTGAAACAAATAATTAGAACATCCAAGTTTTTCTACCATGTTAAGGAATACCACATAGGTAATAAAAATATCACAAGGTAGAACTTTGCAAAACTGTAAGTATAAAGTAAGGACTGTAGTAGACTCTCTATGGACTATTTAATACAATGGATATGGAATATCACCATGCAGCTTCCCAGCACATGAGTTCAAGCTCACAGGGAAAGAACCCATACCCAGATATTGCAATAACTGCACCATGGAGAGGGTCCTTCTAGTACAAAGGAACAATCATTTGAGGAAAATTCAAAAGTGCCTGATTTTGTTTAACAGCTTTTTCGATCCCAAATAAACTGCTTGTCTTACAGAGGATGGGACTCCATAGATAATTCTTTGGGGCATAAAGGGGCACAGGTTGTGGTTGCTTCTCGGTTTTTCTTTCCCGCCTATTGTCCTCTTGACTATTCAAGCTCTAATACCAGGAGAAAAAACCCTCCTGCAGACAGAGCTGTCTGACAGGCAGACAGTGTTAGTGCCTGGGATGCACTTGAGGCAGAGGGCTCAGCCGAGAACGTGGGCAAGCAGGTTTGGTGACAAAGGCCGTCACTGTAGGTTGCCCCCTCACACCATTCACAGCTAGAAAAAAGGACATCTATTTTAACAGTGCTGCAGCTTCTTCCTCTCCCCCCATGCCCATTTCCCCAGTTAAGCTTTTGCTATCACCCTCCCTTTTTTGACCCTGTGTCACCTTGAGCTTCTCTGTGCTTCCTAACAATTAGGTGTAGATATTTTTTGTCTTTATTAAATCTATGCTTCTCTCTTTTCTCACTGCATGAACAACTGCCAAAGGCTGAAGCTTTTGTTAATCTAGTATATGGCTACTGCTATAATAATAAGATATTATTTTTTTACTGAAAGGGATATATGTATTTGTTCTTTGTGACTCAGATGAGAAGATATGAATAAATACTGTGAAAGATAATTGCTTACAAATTCAAGTTTATTTTTGCCAGAAAGAAAAACTGGTGTTCTTGTGCCTGGAAGTGAAAAGTTTAGGTTTGCTCTCATGATGATTAAACACACCAATGAGTTTAGACAGGCTAGATTGTTGTGCTATATAATTGCTGAAAACTATTCTTTGCTTAAAGGTCAGTAACTGCATGGTTTTCCTTCTTTCTGATTGACTGACACATTTTATTTCAGTTTAATGTCATTTCATGTGGTTTCCAGAAAACCACAGAAAACAGTCTATTGTAGTGCAGTTCAGTCAGCCACAAATCCACATTACATTAATTTATCACTGCTTTCACTTTTATTGGGAATGAATGTCATTTCCCTGTCACAATTAAAAGGCAATGTAAAATTAATTTGGATTTCCACACTTTTGGATAAAACATAGAATAATATCTAGGAGCCATTTCTGGATTTTCCTGTTGGACATGTAGCTGACTTGTCCAAAGCCAACAAGGATTAAAATAAATAAATAAAAATCAAGACAAATCAGTGGAACATACTAAGTTATTTGCCCCAGCATAAACTTCCAGGCCACCCTCTCTATTCTAAGGAGGTTGTTCAATTACAAAACACAGATTCAGAGTAGGGAAATAAGCAGGCTGACACTGAAAAGGTAAGTAATGGGAGGCACTTTTTGTCCATATGCTTCTCTTCCACCTTTTCTCTCCACTCTGAAGATTGGTTTGAGTTGATGAAGGCAAATGATAGTTTTATATGGGAAACTGTTACACTGTGATATAATAAACTGATGCACACACAAAAAGCAAAGCTGTGCAGAGCAATACCTTTCGGCCAGCTGGATCCCAGCCTTTGAGATCTCTTTTCTGGACTATGTGGCAGCCACAGTTTTGATGGGATGCAATTTTAGCTCGTGGTTTACACTCCAGTCACTGGAGGAAGTATCTGGAAAGAAGTAATGTGGTGTCTGAATAGATAATTCCCATCTTCTTGTGGAAAAAGGCAGCTGGTTGGAGAAAACCAGTCCAGGAGCCAGAGAGACAGCATCTAAACTATAAGTGTCAAGGACCAGGGACTGAAGGAATGGCAGACAGAAGGGCTGGGTGGTCAATTCTCTTACTACATGTACAGGCTGAGGCTGGCCCATCCCAAGCCTGGACATGTGAACAGAAAACACATAAAGGTACACAGGCACCTGCTACTTAAAAAAAAGAAAAAAAAAAAATACTAAAGTGGGTTTTGAAGTCCTTATGTGAGTATTTAAATAAACCAAAAATGAATATGACACCACTGTTCCATGGGGAGCTTGTCAAGTATCCAAATTACATGAAATATAAACTACCAGTTTACAGATACATAAGATCTAAATGCAAGTCTTTGGACCACAGGGCCGCATTTTCAAAGAGTAGTTCACCCAACAGCTTCTGATCACTTCCAGATGTGACGGACACTTGCAAATGATGTGGTTCTGACAACATGATGTGCTGTGTCATAAACAAATAACAAACACTTCTGTGGAGATGGTTGGAATGCAAACAGCAGGCCTGTGGCCTTCCCCCCACTTCTGCCACCACTTCTGCAGAACAACTGCTCAGAGTCACATCTGAAAAATCTGCTGGAAATTTCAGCATCCCTTCTACATCTGTGACAGATGATCTGGCTGGACCTAAGGTAACAAACCCAGTGACTGAAGAATCTCACAGTCTTTGGTGGTTTTGAGTTTGATTTGAGAAACAAAACCTGTTTCTCATATATAGAGAGGAATGTGGAGATGACCAGCTCTGCCAATTACTAGCCTGTTGCTAATATATCCATTGTAAAACACAGCCTTCAAAATGACACTGCTTACTGCAGTGAAATTATTATGAATTTAAATATAATAATGTCAACTCTATTCATGTCAGACAATATTTAAGCAAATCTAAAATTGGGAAATCAGGGATGAAGGGCTGGGAATTTTGCTGTTGGCTTCAGCGTAGCCTGGACTGCATGATGTAAGTGTGAGCTCATATTTTCATTAAAAAAAGAGCAAGGGGAAGGTTGTGTCTGACTCACCCTAAATTGAGATGTCTGTTGTATTTCAAACTAGTTATTGTAACATGGTTCTTCTTCAGCAGGAAATGTCCAAAGGGAAAGAAGCTCTTTCAGGTGTGCTGTATTAAGAGTGACCATACCTCATTTCAATGTAATTTCTTTAGCCACCAGTACAGGGGCATTGCAAGAACTTCATCAGCTTCCAGAAAGGACGAGTTATGATGACAGACTAGGCAGAATACAGGAGTTGCCAAAAGCTTGTATTTTCATTCTCTATTCATATTTTAATGCAAACATTCTGAATCTTCTCTTGGTAAATATAAAATGCAGAGAGTTACTGGCAAGCAGTCCTAACGTGGGAAACATTAACACATCTCACTTTTAACAGTGAAGTTCCCCTTGTAAGTTAAACCCGATCTGAATCTTGGCTCCCAAGACAAATATTCTGTAGTTTACCTCATGTGGAGCACATTATGTTTGGCTCCAAAAGAGTTTGTGTCAAAAGCAATTATTTCTGTTCTCTAATCGCAGTCCCAACAATGAGTTTGGTTTAGAATATAAAACAAATATATGCAACTTGCTGACTGCCTGATGCCTTAACTGCTTCAGCATCTGATCACTGCTGTAAGGTATAGCTGAGCACATCCATTCTGGATGGCAAGGTACACTAGGTGTGTTGCACATATCCCTTGTCATTTTGCCCAGGGTGACCTTATTGCCTGGAAGAATCTGAAAGAACTTTCCATAACTAATTACACTCAAAACAAATTCTGGTATTCTGAGCAAGAAAAGGATGATGCTCTGATAAATGCACCAATGCTGGCTGTTCTTTACAATTGATATAAAATGACTACACTTCATTTTGCTTTACTGTTTGATTTCCCCAAGTTATTTTATAATTTGAAACTTAAAGCATACACACCTTTTTCATCTGGGGTGAAGTAGGTGACTTTTCTAAGACTTAATAAATACATGTCGCTGAGAGCTCTGGGGCACAGTTCCCCTTCCCTGAATTATCCCCTGGGGCCACAAGAAGGGGCAGGTAGCAGCTGCAAATCTGTAACACCTCCAGTTCCAGCTCAGCCTGCATGCAGATAACCCAGCCACCAGGCCAGGGCATGCCTGCCTGCCTGGCCAGAGTCATAGGAGTGGGGTGCCAGCAGAGCCACCGCTCCAGCCCTCACTGCCTCAGCACACACAGAGCAGCCCTGGGAACCAGCCTGTCTGCTGGTAACCCTCATTTATATCTCCCTCTGATCAAAACACGGTTTACACCAAATGATTGGATCCCAACAAGACTTCTGACATAACGCTTAGCCTTTTAAAATCATTAAATATCCACTTCTGTCCAAGTACTGAGAGAAAAACAAGGTGGCAGGAAACAAGCCCTGCAGTGCTGTTGGTTTTTAAGTCCACCCACGTCCACGTTGCAGATGTAAGACTGCAACTTTACTGCATTTAGCACAGGTTCCCCACTGGTTCCCCAAGAACCTGGTTTGCGAGACAGGGCAGGGTGCGAGGTGTTCATAACAATATGATTGCTTTTTATGATACAATTATTCTTGTTTCTCAGCAAATGCTAAAGTATTGCTGTTGGGAAACATGGTATAATAATGAAATGCTAAGAGGGATGAATGTTCTTCTCTGGTACTATTTTGAGAAAGTCATGAAAAGCACTACATCTTTGAGAGCACAGGGGTTTATTTTCTATTTAATTTAATCTACATAATTAGAAGGAAAATAAGACATAAGCCTGAAATAACATAGGAATAAAGCATGATCTTATGTCTAGTGACCTGCCAATTACTTCTACACTGAAAAACAAATAAAATCCCAAAACCCTTAAAAATTAAAGTGACAGAGATTTAGTTGTAAATTGAAACAGAACTTAAATGGAATTCATCAAACAGGATGTTCTCCCTCTCTCCCCTCTTCTGCACTTGCGCCATACAATAAATAATTCTGTTAAAAAGTTGATCTGTGGAATTGCTTTATTTATTTGGGCACTGCATATGCCTTTCTCCATAGCTCTGCCAAACATACCTTCCCACAGACTTGCTGCTTCAGTCCTGGGCCTCTCTTAAATGGCAGACACAAATCCCCTATGAATTAGATTGAGACCATCTTGCTAATTTTCACATTTAACCAAATCCAGATTTGAACTTATATTTTCAAAGGTGGATGGCTAGTGGAAGGCAAGTATATTTCATGCTTCAAGGGGAGGTAAAGTTACTTCTGCTCTGCAAGTGACATTAAGAAATTCCCAGAGAAATTTGACAATAATATGAACTCAGATCACAGTAAATTACGTCACTTGGAAGCTAAACTGGAGAACTAAGTCCAGAATTGCCAACAAAACTCAAGACACACATTGGAATATATGGAAAGCTTTGCGATGACTAACAGAAAGGAGCCTGCACAGGCATCTTGTGAGACTCATAAAGAACCTTATCAGTTTGGTTTTTTTAATAAAAGTATTCAAAAGGAGAAGATAGAACAGACAGACCATCTGCAATGTAACCACATAAAAGACCCCTGGGCAAATCCAAACCCATTAGCAGAAGTGCTTGACGAATCTGCCAAAGAGCCAGATGCTGCTTATGGAGCAGCCTCTTTCCCTCCTTGTCATATGGATCCTTTGACTTCTGTTCCCAGAGGAGAACAACACTGACTGTTGCTCAGACTAAGCTGCGTGTGGAGGGAGCTCAGGTACAGAACTGCTCTCTGATAAGGCTGTCTTAACATAAGGAGGGGAGGCAAAGCCTAAAATATTACAACAGGTTTAACACACATTTGTGTAATGTGTGGAAGATGCAGATGTTAGAAAAAAAGAAAGCAAACTTGCAATTACCTTATTTGCATGTGGTCTCTGTATCCGGATTTTTTTTTGTTCATTCTTGTCCTTAGCTGGGATAGAGTTAATTTCTTCTCAGTAGCTGTTGCAGTGCTGTTTTGGATTCAGCATGAGAATGTTTTGGTTTTGGTAAGTCGTGTTTATCCCAAGTCAGGGACTTTTTCCTTTTACATCTCATGCTCTGCCAGTGAGGAGGTATGCAAAAAAGGCTGGGAGGGACCATAACTGGGACAGGTGACCTGAATGGGCCAAAGGGATATTCCACACCATAGAATATCATGCCCAGTGTATAAACTGGAGGAGTTATCTGGAAGTGGGAATTATCTGAGTTCTGGGAAAGGGTCTGGCATTAGTCAGCAGACAGTGAGGAACTCTACTCTGCATCACTTTTTTGTAGTGTTTAGGGTTTGGGGGTTTTTTTATTATCATTTATTATTATTATTTACTGTGATTACATATTCTACTTTTTTCAATTATTAAATTGTTTTATCTCAAGCTACAAGTTTTACTTTTGATTCTTGTCACCATTCCACTGGGGTGGGTGTGTGGGGGATGAGGTGAGAGAGAGGTTGCATGGTGCTTGGTTGCTAGCTGGGCATAAACCATGACAATTCTATTTTTATTTCCTACTTATTTTTTCTCTAATGACTGATCAAGGCCTCGCAGGAAGGCAAAGAGGTGAATTGTGATATGTTAAATATGAGCACAGCATACTAACTGCATGGTGTTAGTTAAATGCTTACTGAGTACATAAGACTGACTGATGGCATTTAAAACATGAAACATCTAGCCAAGAAATTACACTTAAAAATATTTGAGGAAAAATGTGATTCATATAAAAATCAACCTGCACCAATCTCAGAACAAGTGATTTGGATCTCAACGGCCATTTTCTTTTCATTGTCTACATTCTTCTCAGAATTTTTCCAGTGCAAAGTAGGTGGAATCAAATACTTTTACTCTTCAGGCTCACCAATGGTAAAATATATTTAGAGTATACAAGAGGTCAAAGAAGCTGGAACAGAGTCTGAATTAGTTCTCCTGTGTACTTCTGTAATGTGATATGACAGAGAAGAAAACAGACCACAGGAGAAAGAAACAGAGCTCCTTCTCATTGTGATTACTTGTGCTGCACACATAAGAAGAACAAACACCGTCATTTTATGGCTCAAAATCCAGTTAAATTTTAGGATAAGACTTTAAGACACTACTGGATTAAGCAAAAACATTTGCAGGCGTAATCTTAGGTTATCTTCTTTCACTCAAAACCAGTATTTATCCTATCTAAGATATTCCTGAAGATTCAACAATTATAAAAGTTTGATGGATATATTAATTAATACAGAAATCCTGCTCTCTTTAACAAACTCAAAAATCACAAGGCACTTTGATCTCCAAAATCTCCAAATTACTTCCACTAACACTTCTGTTAAAATTTTGGTTATCAATTTTTTTTTCCTATGTGGTGATATAAATTATAAAAAAAAATGTCTCAAAACTTGGGTTTTGTTGTTTTCATTTACTCCAAAGTCTGACCCACCATTGACTCAGGTTAATGGAAGTCTTATCACTGACATGATCTGGCTTGGGATCACAGGGATAAATTATTATTAATATCATAGAAAGTATGTTATGCCCAGTATTAACCAAAAACCCGAGGAATTTTTAACAGACATGAAATATAAAAAATACATTACTTTTGTTATTGTAAGCCACAGGGATCTGTTAATATAAACCATTAAAATACTTCCCTGTGATGTCATCAGTTACCATGTATTTGCACTCTAAATAGATTATTGTAATTTCTGTAAACACATCATATATATTTTTAGAACTCCTTGGGGGCTTCATCCGGAGCCAACAAAAACTGATGGGCAGACAGTGACCAGCTTCAATAGGCCTTGGGTAATCAGTAGACTGAGTTTCTAAAGTTAAGGAATGAGCGCTCAGAAGGCTGAGAGGTACCACACAGACTATTCCAAAAATAGGAGAGACTTGTGTTGCCTGAAAACTACATGCCTGAAAATAAAATTTTCACACAGCAAAGCAACTACTCCTGGTACGAACTGTAGTGCAATTGTCGTGGTTGCTGTATGCCATTCAGTCACACGTATGTGAAGAGTGATCTCCCCAACCATGTTACTTTGATTGATTCCAACTGCCTAAGTGGCATGCAGACTAAATGAGTGCACCAAAACTTTAATAAGTAACAGATTTGTATAAAACATCCTCTGCAAGCTAAGCCCGTGTGTCCCAGAATGTAGTCTTTGTGAGAAATCTTATTCCACAATGTAGTTATTTTAAAATTGGAAAATTGTCGTATGATTTTTGCCAGTCACTGTCTTGACTGAAAAGTCTGGGCTTGATCCTGCCAAACATTTCTCTTAGGTGAAGTGTTTATAATTGTAGTGGCCTCATTGACAGGAATTCTATACTCTGGCATATACCATCCCCTTCCAGTCCCCAAAATTACTTGTGGCAATATTTCAATTTAATTATTCTGTCTTTTCACAGCAAATTTGTTTTGCTGTGTCTGTTCTTCCTTATAGTTTACCCCAAGCTCAAGAAATACCAAAAGCTAGTAAAAAAGACATTTTTCCTGGCTAAAGAATAATCTTATTTTTGCAGGTGTTCCCTGCTGGAATTGACCCGTTTTGCAGAAACACTGTATCTATAAAATTGAAAGAAATGCTTTCATTGCCTTGGTTCATATTGTGTATCTAGCTGGTCTTACAATAAATCAGCAGAGCAACAGGTGATTGCTGGTGGAGTCTGCATGTTTGCTCAGGAGCAGAGGGACACAGTAAGCTGTCAATTGAAAGAAGCTCAAATAAATGGCATTTCAGAAGTGCCTACCTTACATGTCCACTTCAGGATGAGATGAATCTCACCATCAAAGTCTAAATCAGAGCCCTCTCAGTAACTCATTTCCTCAAATGAAGCCCATTTATTACATCGTTATGATCTACAGACTATTCACTATGGAATACAATGGAGCTACACTTCCACTGACTCAGAAAAGCATTATCCTCTGGCCAAGATAAGCTACATATGGTTCACAAGGCAACAAACCCTCACTTTCTAAAAAAATTCTAAGATATGTATGAGAAGAAAATTAGGGAGCCTAATGCATTTAAACAATACATATGAAAGCTAGGTAGACTGGTTTGCTCATTTTTACTGCACAACCAGTGCTATTTATTTTTTCTATTATAACTGCTGAAACTTTAATCACAATTTCCATATCTATTACTGGATTTTCTTGCTCAGCAGCTCAATTGCAAGCTCCTCTTAACTATGTAGCAAAAACACTGTTCATCTCTTGTACTGCAAATGAATGGGAAGGTACTGTTGGTCCCACTCTACCAGGAACTGGTACACAGAGGGTCAACGGTTTTCAGAATCATGGGAAAAGCATGAAATCCTCATCACAGAATCTTTCAGATGCCTGTAAAGCTTGGATTCGGGCTGAGGAGTCTACAGGGTTAGATCTGGTAAACATGGGCCAGCCAATGCCTGACTGAAAGAACGAACAATCACTGCAATCATTCTGAGACAACTGTTAAGGTCTTGTTGAGGGAATTAGTAGGTGAAAGAAATCTCAGGTGTATTTTAGTTGAAACTGCTGAGAATGAAGTTCTGGTGATCTGGTTGTCAGGAATAGGATGCAGAAGATACATGTCACTTTTCTTTTTTTAAGTGTATGAATGGTCATGGAAACATTGTTTGGTAATGCACGCATGCAGCATTAACATAGTTCAGATACAGTAAACATAGTGAGCTTTGCATCCACAACAGTGTGCCCAAACTGCAGAGGAAACAAACTGGTCAAGTGAACTGAATGAGAAAAGTGTGGTAGGTCTCACTGACATTCAGTACCATCTATTTGTTCGTGAATGCATTAATGACAATAATGTCTCTGGACATGTATGTGCACTCATATCCTTACCAATGAAAAATCATGCATGGGTATCAAAGTGAGACCACTGAGAAAATGTGAAAGCCTATTTCTCACGCAAAAGCTTTAAGAGAGAGACTTTTAAGATGAAACAGAAACATGAATTCGTATCTTTTAACTCTTACTATGTGATGCACATAGAAGCATGGATGTTGAAGAACAGGACAGCAATCATCTGATTAACAGCTGCAATCTATGCTAATAACCTCACTGAAACCCATATTAAATTGAAATATTAGAGACCTTTTTTAAACACATAAAAAAAATCCCTGTGCTCTTTTTTGGATAACTGCTTTATCTGGCAACTGGGCCTGTGTGTATGATTCAATATTTACCAGTGATCATCACTGGTGAATTTGTAGTTTGGTAACACATGGGGACGAACCTTATCTAGCTGGTGTTAGTCCAGTAACTATAGTGCCTCTGATTGTCACTGTTCTTACAGCATCTGATAAAGTTTTAAATGTGAGGATTTGCTTAAGACTGGCTTCATTTCCTTTTCCTTTGCTTATAGAATTTTTTTAAAAAGTCTGTAAAGGAAAAGCCAGGAAGAATGGGTATTACTGGAAATATTTGATCCACAGGTTTGTAGTAAAAATCCTGCAATAAAATGGAGGGCTTCTTGCTCTACAGGGCTTAGTTTTAACTCACTAATACAAAGATGCATTGCCCTTCTGCAAATACACAAGTAATGTATTTTTGACACCACTATGTATTTTCCTAAGTTGATTTGTCAGCTAACTTTTATCCCAAACTTACAAAAATACTCAAAAATCTTCAAGTTTTCTCTTTCTTCCTATAGATATCTTCATCACAATATAAATATCATAGTTTAAAGAGGGAAAGTATGTGAACTATTCCTCTGTCCTCCTTTACCTTTCCAGGAAAAAAAGAAACTGTATTTAAACGGTCAGAAAAATCTCTTCTTTCTTCTACAGAGTCTCCATCCTCTCCAGATGGTAAAATACCATGATTTTTTTTCCTATAATCAGTGAACTTTGAGGAAGCAGTAGAAGACCCTGCTGAATATCCATTTGCAGTAACATCCTTTCCCTCCTTTCTTTTCTCTCCTCGCTGTCTCATTTTATAGCCCAGAAAAACCAATACTTGCTCTCATTTCTCAGTTACTGACATAACTTTGGTGTTACAGTGGAATCTCTGGCAGGTCTGGTGGTATGGAAAGGAGGATTTGGGGGTAGCAGAGATGCATTCATGAAGCAGACTACTGTCTCAAAGAAAGATGCTGTTCGAGGAGGTGTGGCCAAATAGAACATGCTGTTGCTGAGTGTGAGCGGGAATTTAAGACTTTGTATTTATCATTTTATCAGACTTCAGAATCACATATTCTATCATTTCCTCAGGTCACATGGTATGAGGCTTTAAGTGTAGCTTACAGGTTTTAGGGCAACAATGCTTCCTTATTAGAATCAAAATGGCTTTTTTAATTATCTAAGTAAAAAGGAATGTCATTGATAACTGCAAACGAGTTAACTTTCAAGGACTGCTCTAGACTTCAGCAATTCTTGTATGACATTATATTTCATGTAGCAGCTGTTCAGCACACTCAGGATTGATACCATTTTAAAGTTACCCATCACATAAGAAAATTAAGAGCAATGCATATTTGCAGGCTCTGAACACAGGAACTTCTCTCCCTAGCCTTGCTAGTGAATTTGATACAGGGCCAGCATGTCAGAGTTGTCCATCATGATACTCCTGCCTGCTCCAGACTTGTGGTAGAACAGTTGGCAGGTCCCAAGTATACACTGCCTCTGTGTCACACACCAATATTCCCAGAAAGCATTTTGCGTGACTGGACGACTAACCAGTCTTGCAGGGTGAGTTTGATTTTTACTACATAACTATGAAGAAAGAATGCCATAATAGTGATACAGCCATAATAACACCACTATAAGGTATAATGTCACCACTTAGGTGAAGTATTCACAACCCCTTCATAGAGATTTGATAAAAATAACTCCCATGAAACTCTGACAGAATTTGTAAGACAAAGCTGTTTGTGAATCAAAATGCCTGTCAGTGACACTGAAGAGTCATATGTTTCCTTTTGTCTTTACAACTCGCCTATCCACCATAACTTCAATTCTTAACTACACTTCCCTCTCCCTCTGTGCACTTTACCTGTTTGTTAAGAAAACAGCCACTTTCTATAAATAAATGCTGGCGAGATTGATTTTTACTGCATGTATAACTGGTTACTTCTGAAAAGCATTTTTTGATATGCTGTATGGGTTAGTACATCCCTTAAAAAAATTTAGTAGTCACATCTGCAGTATGAATGTTTCTTTCTAAAAGACAAACCCAGGCCAAGCAAGACAAAGAATCTGCTGATACACACATGTCACTCCAAGAATTCTCCTGACAAAGTTCCCACACCCAATTTAATTACTTCCCTACTGTAAAAACACTTTCCATCTGCATTTATTGTAATAGTTTCAAATCCAAAACTAACAGACTATAAAGCTAGCTAAATAAATGAATGATATTGGCCTTAGGTCCCAAGCCAGGAGCTATTCTGTAAGGCTGTGTGTCTCTTCATTTTTATGCTGATGTTTCATTTTATGTGCAGTGTTTTCACTTAAGCCTTGTTTAGAGAAGAATTACCTTGCTCCAGGCTCTAGAGCGTGATGCGCCACACAGAGCCCTCTAGTGATGCTCCAGCCCGAGGTCTGTCAGAGATTCCCCTCCAAGACCAAACTTACATTGTGACCAAAAAATCCCACTTCAGGCTGTATATGCAGCAGAGCACATGCTCAGGCTAGGAACACTAATTTCAACTCTATCTGATATATCCTCAAACTGAGGCTGCAGAGCTCCAAATGAAAAGTGTTTCTGTTTGAAAATGCACTTTAAAACTACCAGATTTAGCCTTCTGACTGACTATTTGTAACATGGGTTCTCTTGCACATTTGGGAGAAAAAAGTATCTTATTCCTCAGACTTATTATGAAGATTTTAACTACACCTTGTAAGAAGTTTCCTGATGTGCAGAGATAGTAACAGTACATTGCACTCTGAGTCCCCAGGTTTGTTGCAGTTTGTTTTCATCACACTTTGATGAAATTACATCAGACTGGAATTCATAGTTTTTCAGGGCTTGAGACACAATAGTCTCATTTGGGCAATCAGGACCCTTAAAACTTCGCACTTATATATGAGCGTTATGCTAAGCTGGGATTCTCGGTGTCAAAATACTCAGAAAAAACTTGACCTTTGTAATAAATTTTAGTCCAAAACAGCAGCACAGCAGATATGTTTTGTCATTTAGAAGGTACAAGTACTGAAGGGCAAAACGTGTTTCCACTGAAGTCCTGGTCAAAACTGCTGCTTACTACACTGAAAGCATATTTGGACTTTTAACTATCTCTTCCCTTTTCAGTTCTTACCAAACTAAATGAAAAGCCATATTAATAACAGCCATGAGCTAATCAAAGAAATTCAGATGGTGCACAGTGCAGCTCAAGACACAGATACTATAATGGCCTTGGATATTTCAGGTGACCCCCAGAGGATCCTGCTGCAATAATTAGGGAACATAGTTAAGACATAGTTAAGGATGGGTTTGGGAAGAAACCCTGAATTATTTAACTTTTTTGAGTTTTAGTGACAATGTTAATGAAACGTCAGGTTTTTTTTCGTCTTTCCCCTCACAATGAAAGTTTCTGAGTTTTTATGACACTGAAATAGTCTATACGGAAGCAAGACAAAGACAAAAAGCACTCACTAAAAATTGAAGAAAACTATCCACCGGTTTACTAATCACCAGGAAGATGCACATGTAAAACAACTACTACTTCACTTGCTCAAAATTATCCATACACATACATACATGCAAGAAGCATGTAAGTCAAACCCATTTCCTTTTTCCCATGTATGTGAAATTAGAAATGACTAGGCCGGAAAGAAATGTATGGCTTCTTCCCAGCTTATGAACACAGCATGTTTTTCACATGTGAAAACAAAAGAAGTTTTGGCAAGGACAAATTTTCCCAAATAAAAAATCAATTTTCCACTCTGGAAATGAACCATATTTTCAATAAACTTCAGGACTGAGGTACGCAGAAAAGGAATAACTGAAGAAAGTGACATTTGATCACACAGATTTCCCTACACTATTTAATAGTTGGGTTTTTTTCTTGATTGAAGGTGACTGTTCAGTGTTAGGGCATCATCTAAACTCAACAACCCAGACGCTAGGCTGCATCTTTGACTGGGAAAAGGAAAAAACCGCTTTTAGAGTAAAAACCATTAAAACTGATCCAACCACTCGTTCTTTGCAAAAGAGGCTCTGATGCTACAAGTCCGCAGCACAGCTCAGCCTCGCGCTCCGCCACCGCAGCGCAGTCAGTCGGCGTCGGCCCTCCAGTACTGTACCTGGGATTCTGCGGCTCTGAACCATCGGACTCTGGACACGGCTTCTTCACCTGCAAAAGCAAAGCAGTGCTGGTTACTCTCACTCGAAACACAACTTCCTTGCTCTCCATTCATGCACTTACAGCAGAACTTAAAGCGGATCCTGCTCTGCTCACCATGATCTCTATAAAATACTTCCCGCACTTTACAGCAGCAGTTTGCAGTACTAAACAGTGTGTTTCATTATTATCCCATGAACAGCTGCCAACTGCACTTCCCCAGGCTCCATTAGTATGTAAAGCATTCTGCTAAAATAGCTTGGGGAGTAGTCTTAACTAGGAACAAAGAAACCAAAGAACCAGGTTCCCCTCTTTGAAACGAGAAAGCCATACTGTTCTCAGCTTGGCCAAGAAATGTTTTCCCAACTGATACTGCTTCTGTTTCCTGCTAAAGCTCACAATAATAAACACCAGGTTCTGGGGCAAAGCGCACTGTTAGTTAAATAATTCATATGGTATTTTTTATTTTGTGAATCTGCTAACTGTATGTTAACTATATTTTCCTATTGCATCGATGAACACACACGCTGTTTTCACTCATATTTACAATATATAAGTACATAAAAGGAATTTCAGCTTCCAGCTTGATCTCCACAACACACTGCTGTAGGCTGATTGGAGGTGATAAAATCCATCATTGTCAAATAGAAAACTGCTCTCTTGCAGAGTAGGTATCTCCTTGGGATCTTCATGATTTCCAGTAAAAATTTAATTTTACCTTCTGGTAATCTAAATTACTTGTGTTTTCAGCAGCGGAAAAAATATTTTGCTCACTAGCTTGCTAATGCAGAATCCAGAAACCTCCTCTGTGGGCGGTTTCAAAGTTCCAGTTTTAAAGCCACCTAGAAATATCACTCACTGGGACTCACTTGGTGTGAGAGATACAATACAAAAAACATTCCCTTTAAAACCATGCAAGTTTCAGGATACCTTGCATCAAGAAACTCTTCTATATTTTTTTGCTACTATAAAAGTATTTAAGAGAAAGAAAATGTGACTGTGAGTCACTTCTACTGAAGTTACTGACAAATGACAAAACACTCACCCACTCCAACAGAAAAAAGGATTAAACGAATGCTAAATATTTTCCCTAAATCTCTCAGCTGAATGCCATGCAGCAGCAGTCATAGAGGAGCCACTGGCAGAGCATGAGACACAGTCAGCGCTCACATAAACCCAAACTTGACAGGCACTATTTCATAAACATTCAGGTGCAAACATCATTGCTATAGTTTTATGTTAACCCCACTGTTATTAAAGTAGTGAAGATCTGAAATACAATAAAATACTTCAGATACATAAACAGACGACCACCTACAATGAAAAATGCCTTCAATGTGCGTTATACACAAACATGGGAAATATTTATTCAGGTTGCTATACTGAGTGTCTCCTGATTGTCAATATCATAGGGAACTGTTCAAAAAATATATTTAAAATCATTTAAAGTCACTGAAATTACAACAGCCTCTCCTTGACAGGAAGTGTGTACTTCCAGGATCAGATTGTCTCAACTGAATTAGAGGGTTTGACCAGAAAAATAATACTATCATTTTGAATATAAAATATAATTTAAAATTATTGAAAACATAATGTATTTAGAACTATAACATAAAATAACCTAACATAATTAAAATTAATTAAAAAAAAAGTATATTCCTAGTAGCTATTTAAACATAAATCCTAGTAGAGCTTCTTTTTCCATATCCCTTTACCATACACTCACTTCCAGCATACTTTTGCTATCTACTTGCTCTCAAATTTACTGGCATTTACTTATTCCTTTCCCATTTCTTTGCTGTTTTGTGGTTGCCACCAGTAGCACTGTCTGTCACATTTGCACTGGGGCTCAGACCTCACTCCCCAGGTCAGGACAGTTCAACCACTGACTTTAATCGGCTGCTGGAGAGTCTGACAGTCACCCAGAAATCCCAACACCCAGGATTTGCAAAGTGATCGCATGTCCGGTGGTGGGCAACTACCACAGAAGTCCAAAGAGAGTACAAACATATATTAACATTATCTGAGCACTTTTAACATACAGAATATATTAAGACCCCTGGTTTTCCTGGGCAGGGATGAGAGATGCAGTAATTGGGTACTCACAGATGAGTTGTCCTACCACAGCTCACACTACTACTGCATTTTGCTTTGACTAACATTACAAAGCAATTGAAAGATTATGCTTTATCTGCTTGGTAAACAGTAAAAAAAAAAAGAACCAAAAAACCAACAACAAAAAACTCAACTGATAAAGTTTGGTAAAAGTGGAAAGGTCACAGCAAAAAAGCCACTGACCAAATGTATCAAAACGACTCACCTCCTGTGTGATGCAATAAACTTGGGGAGAAAAAAAGTGGGCATTTTTTTATTTAAGAATATTGCAATGAAAGTAAAATACTTCAAAAAGTGAGAATGTCTCAGGTTTGCAGCTTGGCATATAGATGATGCAGTTCATCTATGATCACTACCTGAAGAAATGTGCAGAACCACAGAGTACAGATTTGGCTTTTCCTCTGAGACTAAATGTAAACTTCATTGCATATCTTTAGGGTCCCTCTTTGAGAGAAAAGATTTAATAAATAAAAATGTTATTTCTTAAAGGAGGAGCAGGCATGGGATTTTCTTTCAAGTGGCCATATGGAATGAACACCATTTCTCTTCAAGGCTACTCAAGTAGCAAAACAGATTCTGTTATTCATAAAATTATGCCACCCTTGAAGGTGAACAGAAAATCACTGTGAAAACTTCTGATCAAAGACTAAATATTGTTTCCTTTGTCTTCAGCTACACTGTTTTACCTCTTAATCTGCCTTGCTGACTGTTTTCAAAATAATTAACTTTCACTAACACCACATTTATTTACATTCTCATGTGTAAATGCGATAAAAAGAACCTTTTTCTTTACTCCTGCTGTTTTCCTTTCCCCCCTCTCTGTTTACACAGGTTTTCTCACCATTTTAGTTAAATGAATGTTGAGAGTCATTCACAAGAGTAAGTTTCAGTTTGAATTTTGTCAAGCTGCACTGAACTCTCCTGCTCTGGTTGCCTGCTACAAAATTTTTGAAGAGTTTCAGCTAAAAAATCCTTAAATACAAATATTTGTGAGAACAGACTGTTGTGTTCATGTTTTAAAAGTCACGTCATTATGCTGCCCATTGGCTTCAGCTCCTGAAAGTTGGAGGCAAAATCCCAAAACTCAAAGGGGAGGGGGAGAGTTTGAGGTGTACAGATACCCAGGAATTATAATTTCTGTGAAATTTTGCCCACATTTATTTTAGTTTGTAAGATTCTAAAAGCCCTGTTGTCACACTGTTAGTGAACTCCTACAGTTTGGGCCCTGAATTTCTGAAGATCCTTTCTGCATTGAATAGTCTCCATCTCAAAGATGCTGGTGCTGAACGAGCCTTGGAATTACTTCTGAGTGCCAGGAGAACCCCATGCCATGAGGAAATTTGACATTATCAAAACTGTCCCTCTTTGCTTTGTACTGTGCAGTACCCTGGGTACACGGTACCCAGGCAGTACCCTGAAAGAAAAAAATCCTGTAGACTCAAATTAAGGTAGGAAAAAATGGAAAAAAAAAGAACAGGGAGAGGGAACAGAAATCAGGGGACAAAAGAAGAATGAGCTCTTGATGGTGGCAAAACTAAAGGAGAGAAGAAGCCAAGGGAAAAAAAATGTGACAGATGTAGGGGCAGGGTGTGGACAGCAGAAGAATATGGGGACTGGTTGAAGTGGGACACCACAGTTTGCTCTCCTCTCTTCTAGATTTGGGACTAACAACACAAACACAGGCCTAAGCACTTGTCAGAGACCTGTGAAACACATTACAAAAGTCATTAGTGACCAGTCTGCCCAGAGCAATAGACTAGCTCTGCCTCTGCAGCTGTATGAAGAACTAATTAATGATCCAAGCTGGGAAAATACACTTTCAACTTAGAAGACTGTGTATAAATGTTACATTTATGCAGAAAAATGAAGGTCTCATTTGGCTTAAACTGGGGAAAAAATAATCAATGTTTTATACAATATCTACCTTCACCTCTGACTTGGTTCAACAGATTTCAAATATGAACACTGTTAAAAGTGCCTGATTCTATGAAGGGACTGTGAAAAAGAGATGCGTTTATTAGACACCAAAGAACTGCAATAAATATTTGATATGATTTTTATATGATAAATATTTATATGATGAAGGATTTTTTATTAAGTATGGGCTTTGGCTGCTTCATGTTTAACAAAGATAGACTGAGGAACATTTAAAGAAAAATCTAACTATGCATTCACTGAAAAAAAAAGACACCCCCTGGAAAGCCTAGTATGTCAGGTAATAAGGTCTGCACCATAATGCATAGGAGGCTGAATTTCCACAGGCCATATTAATTCTGGCATTTCCTTGCTTCTGATGTTTTTCTTTGCAACATTAACATCTTTTAACATGATTTTATTGGACCCCATTACACTAAATGTTAAACCATGAAATGGTCCTGCTCTATGAGGTGTTCTCACACACACACACTGGAGGTATTAAACTTGTAATGCAACACAGGTGAGAAATCCCTTCTAACACCTACAGCTGAAAAATCTTGCCACATCAGCACTAAATTATTCTGGCAATGAATCTGCTGCGTTCCCTCATATACTGCATCAATCATGGCCTTGAGGATCCCTCCTGAATCAGTAGGTGTGCAACAGCGCTGAGCAGAGCCTGCAATGCTTTGGGCCTGGAGGAAGCAGCTAGGCATGGGGGAGCTGTGGAGGCTCTAACACCAAGGAGACAAGAATGAAGAAAGGAAAGTACTTTTTGCAGACCCAAGGACATCTAAAAGCACATCTTTGTGCTTACTCAGCCTGTGTGATTGCTCTGGAGTATAGGCAGAAGAAGTGCACTTCTACTGCCTGGATGAGTCCCCTCAGCAAATTACTCTGGAAAAAGTTGACCCACCTCTACTTGCTGTCCAGGTAAGGGACTATGTCTGTAGAGCAACTCCACGAGAGGATGGCACAGGCAGGGGAACAATTTGATGGAAATATATGAGAAGAATACAACTCAGGGTATTTGTAGCACTGTGATGAGAATAAATAAAGAATAGTTCTCCTCAAATGTTTCTTAGATGCTGACTTTGACAGTGTTTATATGGAGTTTTATAACCACCTTGACAACAAAAACCTTATCAGAGACTGTCTTTACAATGCCTTTGTGTACATAATTTGCCAAAGATTTCCTTTGCTGCCATGACATCACTGCTATCACAAAACTAATAATGTCATTTGCTTGACCAACCAAAGCAGGGCAAGGGCTTGCTCACAGATACAGTGCTGAGATTTAGCCACAAATTGTAGCCATGCAGAAAATATATATGCTTTTGATTTAATTAAAAAAACCCCACAATGAAAGAACAAATATTATTGAGAATGAAGCAGTTTTTTGACGACTAAATTCAAATAATACTCCAGCTACACGTGTCCTGTGAAGACAAAATCTCAGTGACACTTGTGCAAAATCAAAAAAATGCTGAGTAGACCTAGAGAAACATATGAAAAGAATTCTAAATAATCCCAAATTCTGAACTGATTTTTTCACAGTAATTCACTATTCTGCCACACTTCCATAAATCTCATAAGGATTTCACTTACTTAAACCTAGTGATAATAATAAAATTATATAAAGTTTTTTATTAAAATGCAATATTAAATGAAATTAAAATGTATATGAAAAAGTAAGGCTACATACTTATGCACAATCAAATTTTAATTACATTTCTGATGGAGTTAAAAACCCATACACTGATGCTACTGTTGAGTGAAAGAGCTTGAAGCAATAGAAAATTGATTTTTTCCCCTATTTTTCACAATGCAAAGACTGTACATAGCTGTATTTTAACTGAATCACATCCCGAAGTAAATTTGTCATATTTCAGCGGGTCTGAAAACAAGAGTTCTGATTGCAGTGGAAGAATGAGGAAAAATACGCTACATTAATTAATTTAAAGTTCACTATTAAAGGAGTTTTTTGGTTGTTGGTTTGTTTTTTCTTAATGCAAGTCTGTATGAGCTAGTCCTCTAGTGGAAACATTTCTGCTCATCACCTAAACTGGGTTTAGCTAATCAATGGTCTCTTCTATTCTCATAGTCATGAGATCAGTATGCCATCAGCTAAAATTGACAACTCTAATCACAACAAGATTGAGGTTTGAATATGCAAATTCTTTTTTTATGAAAGTAAAGTGCAAATTATTTAAAAGTTTTGAGTATGAAAGCACACTGCTGATGCTGACCTTTGCATTTTATGTAGCGCAGTAGAGGAGACTTCACATTCAAAGACATCAGATATGTTTCCGTGTCTCTAGGGTGTGAGAGCCAGGGATGGGAACAAGGAAAGTCACTGCTGTTCCACCATCACTTCTCTTTTCCCATCCTAAGATGGATTTGTTCTCAATGAAATGTATCATTGCTACCCTCCTGCCTTTGCCTCCTCTTTCCAGAGCAGTACAGTAGTAACTCTGGTCTGCACGACTATGTATACAAGTTAGGCATGCATACGAAGATGTATGCCTAACTTGCAAGGAAAACTAATCCAGAAGGAATATATTTAGTATTAAATACCTACAGTTCAGGAATCTAAATAGGTCTAGGCTTGTCATGTAAGGCTACCTTTACATCCAACAGAAAGATACAGATGTATTTCAGCTGACTTAGAGTAGTTATCTATTTCAGACAGAGAGGAATTACACCAAATTAATTGTGACTAAAGGTTTCAACTCTCCACTTACCTGATGAAATGCAGGTAGTTGGGAAACACTGAGGAATTGGAATGGTGCTGCCAAAGAGAGAGACACACAACCTGTGTGTCTCATTACATCCTCCATGAAATCCTCTTTGCCAGAAACACTGATTATAACAGTGGAGAGAGATAGCTCCCATGAAGTTTCATGTTTCAGAGCCTCAGCTCCTTTGAACCAGTCACCGATCCTAATAATTTTAAGAAGGAGCTATGCCTTACAAAGCATACAATAGTCTTAAATGCTTCCACTTTTTGGGACAATCTTCATGACTCTCACAACGTTTTGGATTTTCTGTACAAACTGCTGCCAAGAACAGTGTGGACGAACGAGACACCAGTCCACGGACAGCCCAAAAAGCTGCAAAGAAGCACTGCATTTCCTTTTGATCTTATTTCACCAGACTGGAGTGATGAGCAGTGACACACTAGAGCTCTTGCTGGAGAGCACATTACATACACATTGAAGTTAATGGGAATTTAATCAATTCAGGTAAATGCCTTTTTCATACTTCCAGTGAGACTATAATGACAGTTTCTTTTGGGCACACTGCACAGTCTTACCATTGGCATAAGCCTTTGTAAAACATAAATCAGAAAGCTTTATCCAGTATGAAACTGTGTTTCTACTGAGAAGTTTTAGAGAATGAAGGTGTCATTAAGGTGACATGAATTGATAAAATCTGAGAGAACTTTAATGCCTCAATTTTCTTATTCATATTCTATCATTGGGGACTAAACATTCCTTCCTTGGTAATTTCTTGTTAGTGGAAGGGTTTCCTACGTGTTCGTTTTTGCAACATGACTAATGGGTTCACACAGTTCAGACCTCTAAGCGTCTTTAAAATCTTTTATACCTGCAAACATTTTTAAAACACATTTTGAATTGCCTTTGGCGCAAGCACACTAAAAATATCAGAGGGTGTAACAGCCAAGTCATAATTTAAGTGATTGGAACCTGTAAAGTACTAACTTCTACATTTTGAAAAGCATTTATGCATGCACTGTGGGAAAAATTGGCATCCTTTTTTTTCTTTTTGTTTGTTTGTGTACAATGAAAGAAGGAAATATGCCTTCCCTTAACTGGTGGGTCAGGCAGGGCAAATGCCACACTACAATGGCACTTTTTGTTTCAGCCTGGGTTACCTAATAGCTCAGAGCTCACAGAACACTTTTTTCCTGCAGTTGGGAGGATGGGCCTGGCTCCTTTGAAAAAAGAAAGAAGAAAAGAGAAGAGAAGAGGGAAGGCATTACCTCCCCATTTATAAGTTCCAAAGGCCAAAGGTTTGGAAACTCTACCAGCCTGGAGCTCATTTATCAACAAATTCAGATTCAGGAAAAAATACTAAAGTACTAACTCTGATTTTCTCTCATTCTCGTTTCCTTTTCTTTCTCTCACATTATTTTCCTAGCTCGCTCCCTCCTCCCCACCCCTACCACCTCTTAAAAAATGCCACACCAACCTAAACACAAACCTTCGGCCTTTTTTTGCCTTTTCAAGTCAGCAGTATATCTCAGTCAAGCTGACTCCGCAAGTATACCCTTGGTGCCTTCCTGTTGTCTTCCTGGTACCTCCAAACTGGAAATCAGCTAGAAGATACCATTCTTAATCCAGATATGGAAAAATGCTTACTGTTTTTACTCCAGTTATATCCCCATGATCTCTTCCAGTTTTGTTGCAGTCACACCATTTTTTTTTTTGTGTTTGCTTTTTAAATATCAGCATTCCCAGATACCATTGATCTCTTTTCAGGAAAAAACATACTGAAATGCAGGAAAACAGCTATGCTGTGCAATGCTTTCTAGATTTCATCTTGTGATTCCTCAATTTCACAGAAATATTGTAAACAAACTAGGTGTATCAAAACTGCTTTGGAGATTTCATTCAATATTCAAAGGAATATCAAGTCATCTCCTGTTATATGCATAAAATTCAGAGCCTCCTCAGAAAACCTGAACTTATTTTCTTTCCTCCTGCTTTTCAAAACCAGCCAGGGCCAACAAATGCAAAGAAAAAAAGGATAAACTTTGAAGCTGAAATTTAAAGCAATGAAAGTCAGGAAGTTCAAAAGTTAATGTTCCTATGGCTGTGTTAACTTGGCCATGTTGCAAATAGAGCATGCAAATACTTCAAGCTATTTTATTAAAGGCCTGTAGTACCGTGCCATAAAGCTGTTTTCTTTTCATGTGGAATCCAACTTGTATGGGGAACAGTACAGTGTATTTCTACTGCTAATGCTGACTTCTCCACTGCAAGTCAAGTATCCCCGCCTCAAGGCACTTCTCTGTTCTGACATTGCTGGTGTCTCACTGGAATCCAACTTTCCCTAAGTTCACCCAAGAGCTTACATACTGACCACTGCAGGAACAAAGGACAACTTCTCTCCTGACTTATTTGCCTCATCAGAAAATAATCTGTCTTTCCCCTTGAGACCAAAGAACATTTGTCACAACTTTTCCATCCCCCACTTAGATGAAATTTAAACAAATGGCCTTGTCGATCATCTCCTCCTTTCTGCTCTTTACTATCCTGGTTTTTACCAAAGAGCATATTGATACCCCAGTGCAGTAAAAAACATGATCTCACATCTATCAAATACTCATCCTCACCACAGATTATGAAATACATACATGTAAAATACCCTGATTTAGCAAAGAATTTATTTTACTCCCCTTGTACTTTTCTGCTTGTCTTCTGTGTTTTTAGTATACATATTGCCATGTGCTAAGGTTAAAAGAGATCAGCCCCCAGAAAATCTGCCTTATTCTTGGTCAAAAATGTTATGTCTCTTAGCTCCACTGAGAGCTCACCCACCAATGCTGGGTCAGTGTTAAGTAAGCAATGTCTGAAAAACCATCAGTTTCATTATCCTCTCAGTCTTGAAGAAGCATACTCATCATCTGCATTCTTCATGCCAGAATTAAGGGACTTTAAAGACAAGGACTGTGGTTTTCAGCTATATTCAAAAAGCTCAGGAAAAGAAAAACAGCTCTAATGTGTTCACAGTACCCTCACTTGATGTGGGTAGTTTTTGCACAAACTCTGTACTAATTAGTTTTCAAGCACTAAAGTCTTCATAGAAGTACAACCTGTTTAACAATGAATGAATACCTGACTCGGGTCACAGTCTGACAGAATGGGATGGAAAAGTTTGGGTACACTGAAAGCATTGTATATGGATTCAGCTACATGGCAACTTGATTTATTGGCAATCCAAGGAAAGTTCCTAGGCTGAGGTTTGAATTACTCCAGACAACGTGGTAAGCTCTTCCTACAGGCTCTTCCAAGTTTAGCTACTTGTTCACTGCTGCCAATTTTGCTCACATACTTTTTGGCCAACTTTTCTTCACTGTTGGTCTTACCCAAGCTGTAAGAGCCAGATGTAATGGTAGGAGACCAGTTATTACCTTCAGTGTCTGCCAAGATAATGCATTCTGTGTGACCTGTCCATCACACATATGTCATAAAGAATAAGAGGTAACATTCTACATTTCCTTCAGAAAAGGAGAAGAACTACTTCAGCTTTTAAGTATGCTTAGTGTGCAGCTAGTAAGAAGGACTCAATTCACTTCCGTGTTTTTTGGATCCTTCTTCATCTCTCAGGAGAGACAACCATATTCAATTGACAAAGTTGTAAGTGACACAGAGTACCAGAAAGATGAGACAATATAACTGAGCATTATTCACAGAAAATTAAGAGCATCTGAGTTCTTTATTACCTAAATGTTGGTGGTTTTTATCAGAAAAAATACCCGTCATTCACTGTGCTCCTTCACAACCCTGAAAGGCAGGAGTGCGTGTATGCTGAATACATGTATGGCGACCTGGGAATGCAAACAGGCTCTTTGTGACCAACTGCAATGACTGTGGAGTGTGATCCAGTTCCTCCAAGTTCTGCATGGGCTTCCGCAAGAGTAACAGCAACAGCTGCCTGAGCTGATACTGTATTGACTCCTCCAGCAAAAGGCATTCTCTGAGCCAAGCGGTTGTCAAGCCTGGGACAAGCCCACAAAGATTTAAGCTTAGTCCTAAATTGGATCGTGGTGGCCTGTTACTGTCAATGAAACAATTCAGAATAATGAAGGTAAGTCTGAATATGCCTTTGTAGGACAGGAGGCTCAATTAATGCCAAGAAGCAACAGGTGGACAGAGAAATAAGACAGGTTGGAGGGAGGATGAACAAGGTAATATGAGCAGGTAATATGAACACGATTTTAGCCCAGCACCTGCCTACCTATTAACAGCTGGCAGAGTTCTGTAGGCATTGTGGAAGATAGGAATTACGTTAAAACAGTGCTAAAATAAAATAAAACTAAAAAGAACCAGGCACAAAGCCCCAACAATAAAAACTGTTCTGCTCTTCTGTGGTAGCTTTTCTCCTGGTAGTAGATCAAAGGTATTCAGCTATAAATATCTGACTTTAACACAGATAGTATCTATGAATCTGATCATGAACAAACAAATTGGTCTTTGAAAACGGCCCAAGATGAAGTCATTAACTAACTGTACAACACTAGTATGTTTTGCACAAGCGCTGAGGCCATTCCAATCAAAACCACCTGCTTAAAGCATATGCAAATTATTATGCTACAAATAATTTAAAAAGTGTATTCAAAACTGGGAAAAAAGTGGAAGGAGAAGGTAATAAACAAGTGCACATCATACTCTACTTAGAAAATTACCGAGTAAAACTTCTGTATATTTACAGTGAACAGCTGTGCTTTTTCCTAGCTTCATACATTTCTGTTTTCCCACATTACTGAAGCTAATTTGTTTAGGATTTTAGCAACAATTTCTAGCAGCTGTTGTAACATTAATAAACTACTTCAGATAACTAAGAACTTCAGCAACCTATTTCTCTCATAGTAAGGATGCAAAAAGTTATTTGTAGTTCAAACTACTTGATGGTGAAAATGAAATGATCAGTGTTTTGTGGCCCAGATGTTATCCAACTGGTGAAAAAATAATTTGTTAGAGGTAAGATAAAAGGACACACAATGCTGCAGTGTAAAATCTCACAAACACTGGGTATAAAGTAAAGACCTATTGACATGCATTTGGATCATCAGGGAGCCAAATTTACTTTGTTTCTGGTTACTTTAATTTTCAGTACCTTTGGAATATATCAGTAAAAGTCAAGAAAATGCTGCTAAGAAATGAGTCTTTTTTTTCTGGGTTTTTTTGGTGTTTCTTTTGTTTGTTCTTTTGGTATTTTTTTAAGGGTATAAGAAAAAGAATAATAATTTAGCAAAGGCAAATGGATAAAATACTTTCGAATAAATACATAGGAAAATACACTGCACATAATGTGTGCTATAGTTACTATATGCTAGTAAGCACCACAGAAGCAAAATCCTGTGTGGTGAGACTACTTTTCATAGATTTAGATTTGATTATTCGAATATTAATGAACATTTACAACACAACATTCGTTAAAAACCCTGTTAATATGATAGGGTTAAAACATCATTCAGGGAAATTAATCATAAAAGAATAAATGATTAATTGTATCTGTACACAGGAATACAGCATACATTTGGTTGTATACTAGTAACAACAGCCACAATTAGAAAGTACGTAATTTTGGTTTTGTCACTCGTGTTATGCTGTAGTTCTTAGCACTACTCAGAATAGCTATATTTATAGCATAAAGTATGTAAATAAATCCCAAACTATCAGCTAATAATATATTTTTCGTTATTAGCCAAGGGGGACAACATCAGAGGCAATATAGCTCTTAAAACACTGCTGCAAGAAGGAACCACTTGACAGATCATATTTCAGCTCACATGTAGGCCAATTTTGTCTCTTTTTTCAGGTTTGAAAATTTGACTGGCAATATCTCACTATGGATCTTTAGTGTATCCAAAGAGATTTTCATTTTGTAGTATTAATACTGCTATATTAAAATGCATAATTTTAAAATATTTGAAAGTATGTTTTAATTTTAAAGTTGTTTTATAAACAAAATAGTTGAACTAGCTTTCCAGAAGCAATTAATTAACTTTGTCAGGGTTTTTTTTCCAAATTCATACCATTTTGTTTATATTTGCTGTCTTCCAGTAAATTCTTTAACCAGCAGACAGTTACTTGGAATAAGGAATTCTTCCAATTTATTTTGGATGGTTTTATATACCCATCTCAAGTAATAAAGAAAAAAAACCTCTTTAGTTTAGGGAAATATAATAACCAAGATTCCCTAAACTCTCAAAGCATTCAAAACAAAAATAAAGAGACTTCTTAATAGTGACGGATGAATTTCATGTACCCAGGGCAGTGTCCAGGAGTTGCAATAAAGTGTATTTGCAACGCATCTGCAGCCATTTCTCCCACAAGAGTCTGCACATTTTCCCCTAGTCCGGACAAGTGAGCAAGTGTCCTTCGTCTCCAGCTCAACATGCCAAATCTCCTGCATCTTTCGACCCTCCTCCCTTCTCTTCTGTTTCCCCAGCCCGACCCTGGAATGTTTTGGCCACGAGGTTAAGAAAGATTCCCCCATTTATCACAACCTGCCAAGCACAACAGGGTCACAGTCCCAGCCCCGGCGCTATCACTTAGCTAATCCAGCCTCGGCACAGGCATGAAACTTCAAAGATATTTTGCCACGGGCAAAAATTAGTCCTTATTTGCTTTAAAATCCAAGTATCAATCAAGTTAAACTGCGCTTCAGTGGAGCTAACATTTTGAATGTTCAGAGCAACATGGACATTTGGTTCTTAGCTGTGACTCTAATTGAATGCAGAGCTCACCTTGAATAGCATTACAAATACTTCAAGTACATCAAAATTCTCATCATGAGACAATTCATTTTATCCATGAGAAAGCCCTTGATAAAAAGAACTGTTCAATAGTTGATGTAAACACACAAAAGCACCTTTTGGTGCATGTGTGCAAATAAATACAGACAATACACACAGAATCTCTGTTTATGTTAAATCACTTCAGATTATTTTAGGCTCCAAAGGTTTTACTATGAGTTATAGAAGATGAGCAGCCGAACTTACATGATTGTAGAGGTCTGTTAATGACTTTTAAATATCCCTGAAATTAATGTGAAGAACAATTACAGATTCACTATAAGAATGAGCAAAGGACTTTTCTTCAATATCTAGGAAGCAAATCATAAATTGTACCTAGGTAAAATCATATGGAAATTTTACTGTCCTGGGTGTCTGCCTACCACTTTTTGTTCAACCCAATGCAAGCAATACGATAATTATGTTTTTTAAATCAATCCAGGTTCTTCTTCAATGTCTATTTTTAACGTCATCCTTATGGGCTAAAATGGGATCCATATTAAAATCATATTTTTAAAAAAAACTTCACCTTTTCTTCAGGTATTTATTTATAATTGAATACTGTTTAATTATGTATTAATTCAGAGTAATGACTGAATATTGCAAAGAGAAATAAACCACATAGATAATATCTTTCCTGTAAAGCTATTGCTGAAATAGATATCATTTATTTTTTTCCAGCAATATGATTGAAAATATTTTTAATAAAATAAAATATAAAAAGGAAATAAGTAGCATATTAGCTACAGCATTAAATTCTGCAAACTGCTCACGTGCCTTTTGTACATAAATTTAATACAGCCATGCTCTCCTTTCATTTAAAAATACTGAAACATGTTAAATTTTAATCCCTTGTGAATAACATTTACTAAATAAGTTTTACAATTCAAAGCTTAAAACTGAATAAAGTGCTTAAAGTGCTAATTATTTCCTCTATTCTCCCAAAGTAAATGTAAATTCAATAAAATTTATGTATAGCTATTTGCAAAGAAAACAACAGAAAACAAAATATAAAAATGATAGGTAAGCATGTGAACGAGACAGTATGTAGAGTGTTTTTTCATCTGCTTCTTCTATTTAACAGTAAGTTCAGACATTTTCTCCGACCATTTTAGAAAATAGCCTTGACTTCTAATTCCTGTGGCAGATGAATTAGCTTCCCTGTATGGCCACTCTAACATGCATATGTATGTGCAAGCATGAGCACACAAATGTACAAACATACAGATATTTTCTAAAGCCAAATTCAAGTTACTTTGCTTGATATTATCCACATTCACACAAGATTGCTGCTATTTGATTTGCTGTACCATTTAATAAGGTATACTAAGTACTTTTATAAATCTCAAATTATTTTGGAAAAATGCTTCGGTAAGAACTATTTTTTAATTTAGGAATTTAAAATATTAATTGGTTTACATACCCTTTTCAAATTTACATTTGATTTACTTAAGAAGAAATTGTAACAGCACAAAAGGTACTAAGACAGTCAAAACCTGTTTAGCTGAAATGTATTTCAGAAAATAGTGAACAGATCAAGGAAAGAAACATGTAACTGGATCCTGCTGCTTGCTGCTTACCAGATCACAGGCACAAAATCAAAGAACTTACTGGCTGCAAGAATTTATCATACCTTTCTTCCAAAGAGGTTCCCTACCTATTACAGATCCCTATGGCTGTAAATGCTTGCTTACAGCTGGACCAAATCCCCTTGCTCTTTCTTTCCTGGGACTTTGCTTGCTGCTCTAGGTTAATAAAACAGCACTCCCAGAGTGAACCCCTCCTGAGTTTCCCTGAATGAAACAGACTTTTAAGGAGCAGTAATCCCCATGCCAGCTCCCACCGCAGCCTTTGCACTGCTGCTCTTGCTGCTGCGCGGACCCCACGGCAGGGAACAGCATTTGACTACAACAGCAGTACATGCACATGAGTTCCCTGAAAAAAGCTTTAATCACAATTTATTCTCAAAAAAATGGTCTGTTCAATTGCAAAGTGCATGAAAAAAAATAGATAATGTTACAGAGACAGAGCGGACTTTGGAGAAGGTAGGACCGATGCTTTAGCGTATTTACACTTCAGCATTATTTGTTCCAAATGTATGTCTAATCAACTTAGAAATTAACTAAATGGATTTGAATGAAGTATTAGGAAAAATATTATTTTATTGTATCCACAGTTTTTGTAGTTTAGGGCTAATTAATTTGAACTCAACTTATGTCTAGACACCTGTCTCAGCATACTGGCCCTTAAGTGTCTCTTATAAATATGTTATTGAACAACACACCAAGGAACTGCTCACAGATTTGACAAAATGTGACATTTGCAGCACGTTATAGAACCACACATTTTATTTCTTATAGTACTTAACAAGTAAGCTCCTGTGTTAAAAAAATGCTGCTCCTGAAAGAACCTGATGAATCCAGTCCTGTCTAAACTCCTGTACTCTAGAGCCACCATGAACAAATACCTTGTTCCAAAACCAGTTTGAAACTGCTACTACAGAAACTAAAATCAAATCTCCTTTTCAGAACAGAATCTGAATGGGAATTAATACCCATTTATATTTTCCATTTTACCACTAAAAATCACTTGCATCAATATCACAAATTAAAATCCATCATAACCTTACCTCAGTAGTCTCTGAAGAACAGAAACCAATTCCCCAGATATGCAAAGTCAGTTTCCAGGACAAAAAAAAAAGAAGAGAATATCTGTTACGTTTCACGCTAATTAACTTCCACTGTAGAGCAGCTAAGGTGTTCAGGCAGACTTTCAGGACCAAAAAGCTTTTGCATCAGTCAGCTAGGACTTTTTAAACTCAGGAATACTGAAGACACTTTGTTCTTCCTTGAACTGTCATGCTGAGCCGAGCACAGTCCGGTTACTTAAGTTAACTAGGAGGAGATCTGGATAGTAAACAAGCTTGGCTCTGTCCAATGGCTTTCCACACCCTCCTGTTTATAGTAAGATGACTTGCATTCAGAGGTCACCCCATCAACAGCTCCTGTCTTTCAGTGGGTATCTAATGTGCTGCATTTATCCCAAGGCTCTTTTAATGAAACCACCTTCCTGGTCCCTGCTCGCCTGCTGTTGCTATGACACATCTGCTCCTTATTGTGCAAAGCCCTATTAAGTGTTAAAATATACAGAAAATATACCTGGGCATATATTCTGCAAGTAATTCAGGTATTTATAAGTGCTTACCTTGACTGAATATTAGCAACAGAAAGTCTTTTTAAAGATCAAATAATTTTGCCAGCAACATTCATCTTGTGAATAAAAGAAATTCAAGAGGAAGGAAGATGGATGTCATTGTTTGATCTGGATTTAAAACTTCTACAAATACTCCCCAGAAGGATAATGCATGTGCCTGTGCCAGATAATATTTACTTGAATATGTTAACATGCTGGAAACAAGAGATGAGGAGTGTCCTCAAGCTCTGCTGTAAAATGATACAGAGCCAAGAAAAACAAGGGTCAAGTGCCAGGACCCCAGTGAAAACACTAAGTCCGTTCTGGGCTGAAAGAATACATGGAATTTATGGTTCTTACAAAACACAGTACATCTGCAGCAGTGTAGAGCCTCCTAGCTCTCATTTTTTAGGCATACAAGTGCTACTGGTTACAAGAGGTTTGTGATCCAACTGGCAATTGTTGTTTTCTACATACAGCACTGCAAACCAAAAGAATAAAGCTCCAGAAAGTTGCTTATCACAACAGATAGATCTTAATTAATTGTATCTTAAAATGAGAACAAGAAAGTTGCGTTTAGTATTTTCCTTCAGAAGTCTTATAAAAATAGGAATTCTAAATTTCTACCAGTACTTTTCCTCACTTCTTAGCCATCGGGCAGCACTAGGAAGTTCAGCCTTGTTTCAGTGGGGATGTGAAACTGAAGATGGCACTCTCTCCCCATGCAAACACGAGCCTGACTACTGCTGAGAAATGCTCTTTGAGTGAAAGTTACACCTGTAGCACATTTTCGGCACTATTTTTTGTCACCACTACAGCATCAAAATGACAGATAGCAGCTTGGCTCTGCTGAAGCTAATAAAACATGATTGATGAACTGGGCTAGAAAGCCATGGCTATTCAGATTAGGATATTTGTGCCATCATTTGACAGGTTCCACGCCTTATTATTAGAATGGACTGTCAGGACTATAAGGGCCACTAATAAATACATCCATCCAGATTCCCTGATGATGTTTTTTGTACTTAAACCTACTAATGAAGTTTAAATATGAAAGTTTTTTTCATGTGAAATCTTGCTCAATTTTTCTAAAATACTTGTGCTTGGAAATACAATATACTTCCTTAAACAGGTGCCTGTCAGCTGCTATAATCTCATGCACTGAAATCCAAGTAATCCTCATTTTACTGCATTATGTGGCATAATGAAGACCCACCTCTCTGACAATGAAAACCCACTGAAGCATATATAAAGTACTGGGGAGAACATAATCAGCTTTCAGATGTTGTTTTTGACATTAGCTTTGGGCATAACCTCATTCTTAACTACTGAAACAACACATCAGATGTGGAAGGTGGCTAGTCAAGATTAGTTGGGGTTTCCACCACCAAAAGAAGGGAAACAAAGGAAAAAGCTGTTGCAGTAAATGCTGCCAAAGAAGACTGAAAGCAGCAGGATGTACATGAACAGGGGGCTCCAAGGCTCGAATCCTACTCAATTAATTACAGAGAGTCTTCACAGTAGTGGAGAGTCCTCACAGTAGCAGATAAGGAACAAAATTTTTCTCTTCTTCTACCAGGCATCGGGCAGAGGAAAATCTGCCTGGGCTGGGACTCCATTAACAGTTAAGGAGCACACCAACACTTCCTCTGAATACCTCTGTGTGCAGGAGGTCCCCACTTGGCAGCTTCAAAGCCAAGCAGATTGTTTGCCACTCCCTGCCACCACCTCACCTCTGTATTCCCATCTTCTGTCACTAACAAGAATGAAAGGACCAAAGAAACAACCATCAGCCTTCCTCCTTTTCCCAGTTAAACAAGACAATTTTATTGTTTCTCAAGTCTGGATGCCTGGAGGCAAAGTACAGTCCCACACACTTGTAAAAGTAGTTTATCGCATAGTGGTGATAAAAAATTTCTATGCCATAGTCTGGTGCACACTGGTACCGTCAAAAGATGACCAGAGAAAAATATTGCATCTACAGCATGTGCTCCTTTCTCAGACTGATGGACAGGGAAACCTGTCCCAACATCCCTGCGATGGATTAACTTCTCTGCAAACTGAGATTACTAAAGGGAAGATGTATTTTATTGACACATAAATCAGAAGCATCTTCATGCCCTTTATTTACAGCATCATTCTAAGGACACAAATGTAACAAAAAGGAAAACAGCAGATATTAGCAAAGAAACATTGCAGTCATTCCAGAAAATATGAAAGCATGAAATGTTAAGTATTTTGAATTTCTCAATTAGTGCTGCAACCAAAAGTGCTTGGTTTAGAGTCACAGTAGTGAAAATTACTTCCGATACTATTTTTTCCTGTTCTAAACTTTGTGTTAGATGCTGTTGTTCACTGTTTGCCTGCAATACAGAGAACACCAAACCAAAAAGAAAAGCCAGCCTTTGCATTTTAAGAAATGTCACAAACTGACATTGCCAAGTTGCAAGTGTCTTCTTTTTTTACTATTCCTTCAGATTTCATCATAGGACGTGAAGTGCTTCTCAAGGCACACTGCAGGGAAAAACACAGCAACAGCAGCACATTTTGTTGCTGTTGAGCAACCTTCTCTAATATATCCTGGGAACCACCACAACCACTTCACATTTTGAGTCAGGGTATTTTTCAAACAATAGAATGATAAAAATCACAAAAAGGAGAATGCAACTAGAGGTACTTTTGGAGAAAGGGATGCCTGTGAGATTGTGGGTTGGTCAACAGTTTTGTAACCGAAGATCAAATTCACTGACAAGTAAGTATGTTCCTGAATTCTTTGTTGGATCTTGCGTTCAGTGGGGTTTGAAGAGGCTTTGATCAAGTGGGCTGCACCACTCTCTGATTCTCCCCTCTTTGGGGTCTGTCGACCTTTCCCTGCTGGCTGGCTCTGGAAAATCACCACAGGCCCTGGGGGATGGCAAATTTTAGCCATAGAATGGATGATGGTATAACAGTGCCTCCAACATGCCTAGCTTTTTTTAAAAAAATAACTGAACTGCTTTTACCTTTTCTTCTTTGTTTGTTTGTTTAGTTCAAAGATAAATGATATAATTCCCAGTTCCAAACTACCGTGCTTTTTAAAGAAATTTAAATTAGGTTTAAATGTACAACCCCCTCCAAGATGGCTTTGTTGACTTGTAACTTCTCTTTTGTTTGTTTTCTCTGAGCTGTATTTGTGGCAATTCATCAGACTTTACGGAAAGAAAAACTACCATTTGAATTTCACTTCATGAGTGCCTCCTGCCTGCTCCAGGACTTGTCTGTAAAATCAAGGGATCAAAACAAAGTCATTCCTATTCTACTACTTCTGTTTATACATGACACTATTTATTAGACTCTCCAGCCACCACTAAAGTTGTGTTACATTCTGCCTGGGCACTGACCAGCCTGAGGCTTCTTAGAGCAAAGTCTGTGGTTCCATCACAGTCCACTCCACTTTCCCTCTCCTCGTTCTCCTCAGCCTTGCAGAGAGACTCTGCTTGGTTACAGAGAACAATAATAAAACAGTGGATACTAGATGGATTTAAGAACATGCACTATTTTCACAATTGAAACTGCTACCAAAAACTAAAAACTGCATAAATATCAGGAAAGAGATTGAAAACATGGAAAGGCAGATCTGTGATTCTGTGATTCTAAATCTCAATAAAATAATTGAAAAACTGATGGAAGCCAGCTAAATTCTAAGCTCAAAGAAAAAACAGACCTCTGAGCATATCAGATTTTCAGTGGTAACTGAAAAAGTTTGTAAACATAAATAAGAATTACACAGAGTAAACAAAAATTTAGAAGAGCAACAAATGGCATATATTTACAAATAACATTCCTGAAAGAGCTTTAAAACACCACTTTTTAAATAAAAGTTTAGAGGTCTTTCTATTTTGTTTTCTGTTTTCTCAGCACCTGAAATTTCCAATTTATTTCTGTAGTCTTACAGTTCAGCCTTTAAACTGAAATATCAAGCCTTTAACTCAAAGCGTTAATGACCAACACAATAAAGTGGTGGAAACTGGCCACAAAGTACTTTGTCTCCATCTCAATTACTTCCACTGGTTTCACTGAATCTTTTTGTAAAAATTACTCATTTACCTCTCATTTACGCCTGCCATTTTAAGTATCTGTGATATTAATTCTGACTTGAAATAAACAAATAAATCAAATCTGAGCTTTACAAAATGTATGTCAAGTTCAAGGTGCAAACTTTGTGAAAAGATTTTTCATATAATTTCTCCTAAGGGAAAGTTCGTATATGACAGCCTATCTCTCAAAGGCATCCAAGGGAAAAAAAAATGGTAAGAGTATTCATTCAAACCCCTGCTAATTATTATGCGTTTTTATCACCATATTTTCTGGAGTTACATTCAAGATGGGTAATGTGTTTAGTGATCAGTGCTGGGCACAAATACGATCTCAGCCCTGAAATCTTAAAGTTAGTTTTATTAATGGCTCTAGTATAACCTTCCAAGTTTTTTTTATGACCAAATAAAAAGTTTATTTAAGTAAGTACAGGAGAGACTGTATGTAAAAGCTCAGAAGGAGTTGCAATTTTTGAAGTGAATCTCAAAAGCTGCAAGAAAAGGAAGAGGTTGAACCATTTAGAGTTTTTGACTTGAGCTCCTTATCATCAGGCCCCATTTTCTATCCTTGTAACCGTTATGTGTTCCAAGACACTCAGTAAGAATGTCTGCGTATCTGACTGCTCTTAGTCAAGCCTCCCGTTCTAGGTAACATCCAGTTTGAGTACACAAAATGCAATCCATTTTTATCTCTAATTTTTTTGGATGTGTACAATGCTCCTCACTGCCTGTATTCAGCACTTCTTTCAGCTTCTGTTCTGCTTCTGTGACAGGACCAGCTCTCCTCCCTCATTCCTCCTCCCTCCGTGCACACATGACTACTACAGTGTACACAGCCAGAAGTGATGGTCTGAAGAATGGCACGATAGAATTTTCATATAAAACAGGGGTTGTATCCTTGCTTTAGCTTACTGTTTATTTTGATGGCTGATTGGCACCTCCATAATTACCACGGACCTTCTCAACAGAAAGTTGGAGCAATATCAGTTTGGAGACAACCAAAGCAGGGATTCCTACACTGCGGTATGCAAACCACTTCAAGGCAGTGCTTTTGTGCTGGGGCAGGGAAAAGTGGGAGCAGCAGCAATAGATCCTGACCTTTCTGGGCACAGTGCTAGGACTCATACTGTTTATTTGTGCCTGGAGCAAAATCTAGTGTGGTAGGGGAAGTGCTTTGTGCATGATGGAAAAGATGGTGTTTAGGTTCTGACTTGGGAGGCATGGGAATTAAGGAATGGCTGACTTACTCTGAAAAAGATCTGCTATATGACTCTTTCCTAGCAAATAAACTCTTTTAGGCCTTCTTCGGTTTAAAGGATTAATAAAGTCAGCAGTTTTTACTGAGGACACTTCCCTTGATACATAAGTATGTAAGAAAAATTCCATTTTCCTTTTTTAAAAAATATAAACTTTCAAAGAAACATGATAAAATTTATGCATGCACTAAAACTAAACCCATAAAAATAATTAATTAAAAAAAAGAAGAAAAGAAAGAAAAAAAGAAAATTTTGCCTGTAGAGTAACTCCCTTAAACACAACCAGACAAAAGCTCTGGTTGTGAGTCAATGAAGCTTATCTTTCATAAATTTAGGGAAGCTAGTCAGCTTATATAAAGAAATGATTTTCCCTGTATAGAAACTTGGAAGGGAGCCGTAAGTAAAAAGTAACACAAACATGAGTTACATGGTGAAAATTCTTGGTTTTCTCCATCGCTATGTAAGGACATTCCAGGGAGATATCTAGCTTGCTGGTCAGTTAACTCATCTTTACTGGAAACAGCTTTTCTCAGGCACTTAGGAAACACTGTCCTACCAATGTCTTTTAGCATTTTGAACAAAAGATATATCAAAAATAAGAAAAATAAATTTAACATTTTTTTGGTACAATGTTTTTATAGATTTTATTCAAAATGTTACAAATGTTTTAATAAAGAATCCATACTCTGAAAGTCCTGCTGAGCCATGCTAACTATTGAGGTCTCTGCCTTTTCATATAAAGAGACTAACAGCTAGTTAAAAGAAAAAGTCCTCTTGTGTGACAAAGCCATGTTTCTCCCAAAGTTACAGATGACACTGTAACTGTTAGACAAGTCAGTACTCTACATTTTTAGGCATACCTCTGATACTATATTAATTTCTTAAAAACATAATTCTAACAATCTTTCACCATAATTAATTGATAAATTATCTATATTCTTTCTTGATTTGGGTAAGATGGTGCTGACAAATTTGTTCCCTTGAATGTTTATGTCTTTTTACTCATCAAAGGAGGACTTGGACAGAAGTTTCCATTTTTGCCTTTGTTTGTGTTGGCAGCTTTACCAATGGGAATTACAAAGAATTTCACAGCCTGGCAAAGGGAGGAAGTGACATCTCTATATCCCCAAATTATCCAAGCTTTCAGCAGCTTGCTCCTTCTTCTGCTGTGCTAAACTATAGCCTTTTATTCCTTTCTTCTCCAGTGGCAGCATACTGCAAAATACAATCCTCCCTCTCTGCAATTTTATTAAATTCACCCTTTGCTTTAAGCTATTCCATGCTGAAGCCTCAGTTAATTTTTTTATTCCTAGGAAACACAAAAACACAGGGGCATATTCTGTTCTTTAGAGGCATTGATAATTTTTTTGGTGGAATGCGCCCCAGTAATCAGGAGCAGAATGTGGATAGTTTTGCCAAAATATCATTGCATTGAACTGATCACTACAGTGTAGTGAGTAACTAACTTAGTGTTACTAAACACTAAAAGTGTTTTAAGTTTGTAGAACACCTAAAAACTCTACACTCCCTCAGTATTTTTCAAACATATAGATTTACAATTGGAAATACAATGGTATTAATGTCCTCTTCTGACAACACTCTCCTTGAGTAAAATATCTATCTAAAACTATCCATTATACAGTAGCAAAATTTGGCCTTTGTTGTGGTTTTCTTTACCTAGTATTTCTATGTATAAATAATTAAATTTCTATGTATGAAGTTTTATTTCACTGCATCCGATTTCCTTCTCATCACACTTGCAATTCTGCTACAGTCAATGGGGTTGCACTGTTTTGAGAACAAAATCTGGATCAGGATACAGATTTCAACACCACCCTACTCAAAAATATAATGTTTCAGAATTTTTACCGCAACTTCAAAGGTGGATCATCTTACAAGTGACTAGTGCTGTAGAGCAAACATCCTCCATCATCATAACAGATCTCTCAGCAAAGCACAAGCATTTGGAAGTAGTACTTGTTTTACATCGTCATCTCTATTTCTGGACACAAGTGCAGAAATGCAGATAAGTTGTTTTTATCTACTAGTTAGAATCTGTATATATAAATAAAGAATAAAATATCACAAATCATAGTATTTTGCAACATGATTCAGCAGCTTTAAGAAAATCAGGTTTCTGTCACTGCTACTTACATGGTGCTTCTGTAACTGCCACTGTCACTGCTACTTACATGGTGCTTCAAATTAAAAAAAAATTAAAATCCCACAATGAGGGGTTTTTATTGCATGCTTTAAAATTTATATTTTACTAAAATGGATTTCTAAAAATTTTCATTAAGGTCTAAATGGGTACTTTGAATTCTGCTTCTCCAGCTGGACTTTTCGTCATTCCCATCAATCAAACAATACCTTTTAAAGACTGAGAATGAAATATAGAGACTTTAATTTTTTTATTCTGCAGAGAAAGAAGTGAACTGAAATGAAGGAATGAACACACAATATGAAAGAATAAATCCTAGTAAATTTTGCATGTAAACAAATCTTCTGTCCAAACTGGGAGACAAGCACTAAACCCAAATGGAATACAAGTAAAATCTATTAATGGTATTTCCTCATAGTACGTGAAAGCAATTTCTCTTTAACTTTGAATGTAATGCGGTGATTCTTGTCATGGGCCCCATAAAGAGAGTACAGATAAACCTTTTTCTTCTCTCTGACAGCTAGAGCTGTATTTTGACAATTTTTAAGATACAAGAAAGTGGTTTGGAGATACACATTTAAGCAAATGACTTCTTTCAAAATATTGGTTTCTATGCCAATACAAGTATTCAGCATAACCTATTAAAAAGCATATGCATGTGATTATTTCTTCACATGTGAGTTGTCTCACTGGCTTTAGTAAGTGTTTAATTCACAGTGTGCAGCTAGGCATATGTGTAAATCACCACAAGAATGGAATCTGAATTGAAAAAGTGTTAAGTTTCTACCAGGGAATTAAGTCTATCCTCCTTTCCAGATTTGTAACACTTGTTTTCAACAAAAAAGACATGACACTGTAGTATGTGCAATTAGAAATGAGACTTAACTGCTCACACTCATTTCTAGAGATGTACAAACACCTTGAGATATTATTAAAAAAAGTATATAGTGCATGAAAATATTACTTCAGAGATTTGAAACATTTTAAGCACACATATATTAATTCAAAATGAATCAGTTATAAATATCTTCAGTTTTAGCAAGAGTTCAAGGGAATATTAGAAAATACCAAGGAGTATTTTAAATCACTTAAGGTGCACAGCAGAGAGAGAAAATATGCAACTTGGCAATGAAAATATGTAGCTAAAATGAAGCAGAACTCTTTCACTACAAGAAAAATGGCATCACTTATTCAGAGTGGCTGACTGGGAAAAACATGTATGCAAGGTTTATGGTGATTTGGCCCAAAATTGTTGCATCTGGACAGAGCAGGGCACAACCCTAACCCGTTCCCTGTTACTGGGTGTAACTGCAGTTCTGCTTTCTGCCCCTGCTGTGAATGAACAAATGCTGTATTAAAAGAACTGAGGGATAAAAGGAAATTTGAAACAACCTCCCAAGTGCATTTAAAAAAATTAAATAAATGCCTGGATATGCCTGCACAGAAGGGCAGGGTAGGAAAAAACAGTCCCAAGTGAAGTCCTTCTGCTGAGAATTCCTGTGTGAGAGCAGAGCAGGAACCCATGCCAACAGAAAAGGAATAGACTTATTTTTTTCTTCAGTGAGTGCTGCACTCCAGAGCTGGCTGAGATCTCAGTTTAGAAGATATCAACTGTGATATCTCTGCCTTCAGTCTCTACTACGAATTAGATTACCAGATTAGATCTTTGGGTAATACAGGATACAGTGACGTATTTATGAAAGTGGACATTACTGACGATTTTTAAAGTAGATCCAAGGGTCAGCCCCTGGTCTGGTGAAGTTATGGAACAATCTGTCAGGACAAGGAGTTCAAACTTACCTCTATACTATATGGATTTGTTGTTGTGAAACACAAATATTTCTATCTGACCAAGAAAATACTATTTAATATGTGAATGTTTTATTTTTCATGAAATAATTTCAGTCATAGAGACATTCATGTTCTCTAGTGGCAGTGAATCCTAAATCTTTATTATGAGTTGGTAGAAAAATATCCCTTTTTATTAGGTTGAAATATATTTCAGTTTCCCGTAATACTCCCTATATTGCATCACTTGCCCTAGTGCCTCTATTGTATTCATTATTGCACACACATTACTGCACTCGTCTGTCAACTATATCTGTCACAGTCCATAAAGGAGGGTTGGGGGGTTGAATATCTTTATTAATTTCCATTTCCCATATCTGAATTCTTTAATTCTTCCAAATCCTTAGCAAGCTGAGCAAATAGAATTGAACATGAGGCAGGGATTTCTCTCCCTCCCTCTGTCCCTCTGCACTTTCCTGTGTCAGCACAGAAAGACTGCGAGAGACTCAGAACTCCCTCCTGGGTAACCCTTCTTATGTTTTGTGTGAGGTCACCTCTGCTGTCACCTTGGGTACCAACACTCCTACCTATCTCAGCAGTATCAGGGAAGGAGGGTGGCAGGGCGCAGGGGTCTACTCACGTTTTAGGGAGCTACAACACAACTCCACTGCTTTTTCTGAATAGCACACTTCTCAGTCCTGTCCTGAGACTCCCTGGGACTCTGTCTCCATGACACTCAGGAAAACAAAATCCAATGCACCACTGTGGCAGAAGCCACATCTCTTCCTCAGCTGACTTCTAACCTGGGTTCCTCAATGAGAAGTTACAACTAGGTTGCATTAACCTTAATTTTTATTTGCTAAATATCTACACAAAGTCAGACGGCTGAAGCAGTTATATGAACTCTTCTTTTATTAGATTTTAAAAGCTGAGCATTTTTGTACTGTTACCAATTTTTTTCTTTACTGAAAAAGAAACCCTGTGAACCTTGAGGCTGATACTTTAGTTTTCAGTTAAACAAAACCTAAATTTCTGGTTTCTATAATAAGGTTTACCATATAGACAGAAAGGGAGTGAAAACCACAGATTATTATGTTAGCTTTTCAAGCTCAGAAGGACACATTATCTCAGAGCTGGTTTTTGAGAAAGGAATACAAACAGGACCTGGAGGTGCACCAAGTTTAAGAATAACCTGAGCAGCCGCTCAAAGAGGAATTCTGGAGGCGGAAGAGTAGCTTGAAACAGCTACCACCTCGACAAAATGTAGGGAATCAAACAGAAATAAGAGCTGAAGGACTGTTTCAAAGAACATATGTGTGAATGAACAATCAACCTTGAGCATTTCGAAAACACTAACTCCTGCCTTCCATTTGACACTATGTGAAAGGATCATACAGCTTCTTACTGCATGATAAAACTGTGTCTTGCTTTCTCTAGATCTTTATCATATGTACCTCCTCAGCACAGATAAAGATGAAATCAGGGGTCCTTAGAAGTTGAAGATGGAAAACTGAGATTTTCATTACATCTGTTTTTCTAATAAAATATTACAGATTTTTAATTTCAGAATTTAATGAATAAATCAGCTGAGGAGTTCTTTATCAAAATTAAGTTAAACAGAAGCCATTTTCTGAAGGCCAGAGAGAAAATTCAGATGGCTAAATCAACTCAAACGAAATAAAAAGAGAATGAATATAAACAGGACCTGTGCTAACAGTAAAAAAGAGAGAAAATGGTTACTACAAAAATGTTACAGTCTGCAAGATTGTTAAAATTTAGGTAGGAATTTTGGGCACTAAATCACAGTTTTTTTGAAATTTCAGTCACTAAACCAGAGTTTTCATAGTAACTTCTTGACTAAATAAAAGGACATACAAATAATTTAATCTACACAAAAGAAATAGAGAGGAAGAGTGACTTAAAAACCCCAAAGATGTCATATTTTGATAAAATACAACTAAAATTCACTAACTTTGAGCATAAATCAGGATAACCATTATCAAAGAATGGCAGGGACCCTAACAACCCCCCAGCCCCTACCCCACTGCCATTGGTGATTGGTATATTATGATACACAACACGTTATAGAGAGGCACCTTCCAGATTTTGTCTTGATGTTTAAATTTTACAAGGTTGGAAGGTTACTAGGTTATGAAAAGCTGATTCATGAGCTGATTCACGTGCCCCTCCAACTTTAAGTTTTAGTTTAAAACTATCCAAAGGTGTGGTGACTATGGCTATCTTTCTACAAGTCTGTCTTGCTAAAGTGATGGCCAGTATCTTCAAAGGGCTATTAAAGTACCTGGAAAAGTAGAGGAAATAATGAAAGGTATCAAAACATTCTAAAAGACTTGTATCTACCATATACAAAACTGTCAGAGAAGCCACACTTTGAAGCACAGGTATTTTCTACCATTTAAATATTTTGTATTTGCTTTCAAGTATTTTAAATTATATTTGTAATTACACAGTTCTGTACCAACACCAAAACTTACTACAATTACTGAGTGAATAGGATTTAAAAAAAAAAAAATAGTGCTAATGAGACATTATTAAATATATAAACAAGAACTTCCGTTTTTAATCTCAGACACAAATACGAAGAAAAATGTCTCAGTATACCCCAAGACTAAGAAGGAAACTACAAATCTAACTATACCCAATAGGTAACTGTTTTACAATTCATAATGGATGAAGCCTTGCAATTATATGTTTTTCAGAAAAATATTTTGTCACCTCCACAGAAATGAGTTTTCCTAGACACTTTTAATTTCAGTTAAGACAACTGGCAGGAAAGCAAAGGAAATCAAGTTCTTCTACCTCTAATGTAAAGGAATTGAATTAAGATATTCAAAACCAGGAATTTTTTTTCCTTTTCTAATCCATATAATGAACAAAAAATTAGAAGCTGAGTTGAGCTTTACTACTCAAACTAATTTTTTAAAGGTTTCTGGTACATAGAACTTCAAAGGCATCTAAGTAGGAAAAAAATTAATTGTCAATTCAAACTCATTCTTTCAGGTCAGAAATTAATTTAATTTGTAACATATGAAAATCCTTCTGTATATCTTTCAACATGTTTATGTATCCAGATGGGCTTTGAAAATCTGTCTAAATATGATGATTAGTTCACTTAGTATCTGCCATTAATAATTCCCTTGTCTAATAAATCCTTTAGTCTTGCATGAAAATATTTTTTTCTTATATATTCAAATTATTTAAGACTTCCATATTTTAACAAAAGAAATTTAATATTGTTTTCCTGCATTTGTCTGGAACTCTGATTTGCATCCTAACTGCAGGTTGATCTAAATAATTAGTTCAAATTTAGATTTCTACCAAATAACAAATGTAGTATCCCTTAACAATATTTAAACTGAAAATCCGAGGTTTAGTAAGACCAGAAAATTACTTCTTTTTCAGGAGTCATGTGAGACAGGTACACATTTCATGAATATGTTGTCAAGGAGAAGTTTTCTAGGAAAAATCCAATTTTAAAATACTCATAAAAAGCAAGAGAAACTCTTGGGCTTTTTTTCTGATGGGTAGTTCAAACTGAAGTTAGAATTGTGGTTTAAAACACTTTGACTGAAACCAGGCAACCCTGGGAACCTGAATGACTTAATTCTACAAAGTCCTTTACAAGGACAAAAAGACTAAAATTTTTAACATCTGGTCTTCCACCACCAAAATCAAGAGCAGATCGACCATGGATGTCATAGGCCAGATCCTGTCTTGACTCTTGGGATGGCAGAACAGGCCTTAAGATGGGTATAAGTGACTCTAGAAGCATCACATAGGCAAAGTTATATCCATACTCATTCACGGATTGTAGATTACATCTTTATACATATCATTTCTGAATTCAAGTTACTAAATATGTTTCAGCTTATAAAAGTGTTTCTGACACAGTGTAGGGTGAGGAGAAAGGATAAGCAGGTAATGCAACTAAAAGGAGCATACATTAATAAGTTAGTTATCCATTCCTATAGTAACTTACACCTTCTTCTGGCTCTTTGGTATGTAAATTAAAGTGACTGAAACCAATTTACATATACATGTATACAGCAGAAACTGGGTGGAAATCTAGATTGGCTGAACTAACAAATTCCAATTTCTTGGCAAGTTAGATATCTCACCTAAAATCTCCTTATCCATTTATACATTAGGAAATGTGGACAAACCAATTATGGAACAGACACAGACCCCATGAGATCAAAAGCAGATCAGTATGCAAGGGTGATAAGCCTAATGAAAGCATGGTTTCAAATGGCATATTTTATACTCAGTAGGAGCCAACTGGGACTTCAGAACATGGAAAAAAAGGTAAAGAGGGACAAGTCCAAATGCAGAGGGTTTACATCTGTGTACAAACTGTGGAAAGCAGGCACTTCTCAGCAGCTAAGGGAAGGCTAAGTTAACAGCATGGGGATTGTTTTGACTTTGAGCCAAGGCAATTAGGGAATTGCACAGCATTACGGCTGTCCTGCCCAAGAAGAACACCAGAATGTTCTACAGAGCTGCACTCTTCCAAGTAGAAGATGTCCCACTGGCCAAGGTTTAATTTTGCAACTTAACAATGATATTAAACATTTGTCCAGATCTCAGTATGTGCCTGATGAAAGAATGGGATAGAGTGTTAAATATATAAAGACTAGCCAGTATTACCCTCAAATCTGTCATCTATTGAATGCATCTGGGAGAAGCTGGACAGAAAACTACAACCTTTAAAATAAATCCACAGATCACTGAAATCTTGCAATAGTGGCTCTCCCTGGACGCTGCAAATGAATTGGATCAGCAGATAACTTTGCAAACACAGACACACTGGGTGTGGGTGCATACCCACCCTCCAAACCAGATATTGCCAAGCCACCATGCCAGAAGTGAGTTTTCTCTCTTCTGACTGGATAGTATTATTTTTATGTGCAGTTTGTTGAACAAAATAGTCTCCATAGCCTTTGGATAGTGAATCCTTCAAACAAATCTAAGTTTGTGTGTGTGTGTGCATGTGCGAAATGGTGAGTTTTCTTTGAATGTTCCCAGCCTATATTATAATATTCGACTTGTTCCAAACCCTACAGCAGTTACTTGGAAGACTCCTCTAAGCATCAGTGAGCTTTGGATCAGCTCCTGGAAAACAAAGCCAACTTAAAGTTTGACTGCAATGCACACATGTATGCAGGAATCCACCAAATGCGGAATAATAAACCTGTCTGCTGACACACAGTGGTACATCCTGCATTTGAACAGAACACAGTGACACAAGGGCCAACTGGCCACTGAGCTCAGTGGCTCAGAACCAAGCAAAATGGGCCCCTCTAATGAGGCACAAGGTATTCTTTTTGAAGGCACATGCAGATCCCAAATGGATACACACTGTTCTAGCAGAGTGAGTCACATTGCATTCCTAGAATGTGTGATCTCCCTGCAGTCTGCTTGGGAGACCATGCTATTGCATTTTGCTCCATGAGCTTCTCAAACATGATCCAAATTAACATAAATTTTTCTGCAGTCAACTCTCTGTTTAAGAACCTAAGGAGATCTGTTCAAGATACCAAAAAAATATGCAGTGAGCTGAACATCCTGCCTTCAGCAGACGCTGAAAATGTGTAACAAGGAAATCACATGATGATGTTTGTCTAAAATATTCTCTAACCCTCTCATCTTCAAATGTTAATTATTTAAACTGACACTTAAAAAGAGTAATTCTTTCCATTATGTCACCCAATCTCTTTTGATCATTTCACTTGTTTCTTAATCTTCAAATTAAAACTTTATCCATTTGAGAACCTACTCTCTCCTCCCAAGCCTGTCAAATATCCTCAAAAAATAGTTCCATGCAGAACACTTCTGCATGCCTTTTGAAATTGCATGAAAAACTGATCAGCCAGATCTCCTTCTCCTGAGAGAATTCTAAGACAACAGTGAGGCATGCAAACCCTTGAACTCTCTTCCATACAATTCCATAAAAGAGGAATTGGAGGATGAGGAGAGACCTAAAATTCTTACTGGATGAAAAGTTCATTTTGAATTATGCATATGAAGCATATGCTATATGTCACATATACTGAGAAATTTGTAAGATTTTTAGTACAAAAAAAAAAAATCAATCTTCCGCTTTTAGTAAAAAAATAAATAAAAATTGTGTCAAGAGTTTGACATGCTTCAAGTTTTGATGGTTTTTCCTCAGAATTTTTAGGATTTACTTTTAAATGAGACGAAGAACTCCTCTAGGCTGAGATATGTTTCTTTCTTTAATGCACATCTTACAAAATTTTACTGAATCATATCGCATACTGTACTTATTTAAAGCATAATATAATTATCCTGTATAATATTTTTAATTACTTCAATCATATTGCATAGACTCTACAGAACAAACAATCCAGACATAACTGTATTAGGTAAACAATTATGTCCCCTAAGAATCTGTGGAGAGTTGACATAAAAGTGAAAACTAGCCTTTCCAAAATCCTTGGCACTTGAGAATTATATGGGACACAGACAAGAAAATCTCTGGAATGCAAAGAATTCCTGTTACCAATAATTTTCAACAGTCCTACAATGAGTGGAAGTAATTTCAGTCTATTATTTCTAGCTATTTCTGCCCTTTCCACTGTTTGATGCAAGTGATAAGTCATCATAAGGTCCAGCTGCTGTAATGGTATGTTTATGTGTGTTCGGGAGGGATGAAGAAACAAAGCCACTTTCTGTCACATACCTAGCAGTGTAAAGAACTTGATTACAAATCCCTTTACCCTTTCTAAAAAGCCATATAGTTAACATGTGACTGTGCAGTTTTCTAGGAAGGAAAGGTTACATAAAGGTGATACTAGAATTCGCTACCTTCTCCAGTCACCACTGCTGACAAAGCTGTGAAATTCTTTGGGGACAAGTGCTGTGTGCCACTGAAGAATATGATAGTTACCTCAGCCTAGGACTTGATGATCCTTGCAGGTCTCTTCCAGCTGAGAACAGTCTGGGATTATGTATTTGCTCCTTCTCTCATCCAATGAGGCCCAAACGTGGGTTGTGCTATCAGGCTGATGGTAGCATACAAAAATTGCATTCAGGAGCTGCTCTGTGGCAGGTTGTTACTGACACTCCTCAGCATCAACAGCCCTTGTTCTAACTTTAGTCTTTTGATTATTTCTGAAGCAAAATGATTTTTCAACAAGAGACAATGAAGGGAAACCAAATATTCATGAAATGCTGGAACTAAAACAAATGGCACTTCCTTCAAAACAAATGCAGATGGCAGGTGAGCCCAGCCCAGGACAGCAAAGAAAAAAACCCTCTGTGAGCAGCAAATAATCAGCTCTGGATTTGTGGAACCAGTTTGCATTTGGCAAGTGAGTGCACAGTGTTGTTCTGCTTGTTAATGGAGATAAAGGCAAAAAGATTCACTCCTCATGTAAGACTTGTAGAGCATTTGTGGCTGGTACCCTTAAGGATCATTTCTCATGCCATCCATGCTTCCTTGATAAACTTCTGTTATGGCCAAGCACAAGAGTCCTTATAAACAGCATTCATAATGCAAACACTAACGTAATCCACAGGAGGATGGACGTTACAGCAGAAGGTGGGAGAAGCTGCACAGGTGTGAGCATATGAATGTATATAAACATAGGTGTGACAGCACAGACTAGCCCAAAATCTCACACATTTTGGGCAGAGCCTCAATAAACCATACCTACATTGCTTACCTCTAAAATATACTTCTGATAATTAACTACAGAAATAAGAATTTATTTCTGGAAGAATGAAGGTGACTGGTTATATGTGGTTTGAATCAAATGAAATATTAAAAGAACAGTTACTCAACAGAAAGAGGACTAATATTCTGCCTTAAGATTTGAAACAGAAATTAAAGTCAACAAAATAAACATCATGATAGCACAAAAAAACCCATAACAGAGCTTCATGAAAAGCACTGCTCTTCTAAAGTAGGTCTTTTCTTAGAAACAGACCAGACACAGCTCCCATTTATTATTTATGGTGCCTTGTGTCCATGTCAGCTCCTGATTAATAATTAAAATTAATCTCATTAAGGCAGATTTCATTACAGGATAATTTAATTAAATGATGAATTGGCTCCCAGATGTCACCATTTGCGCCTTCTTTTAAAAGATGCTGCTGATGACACAGGTTTATAAGGGTTTAGTCCTAACCTGAAAAACTACATTATTTAACAGATTTATAGCAATTTTCATAAGCAAAGCACACAACATGAAATATAATTCAGATAAGGTGAGACAGGCACTTCCAAGTATAAACAAAAGTATATGGCTGACTCTGTATGGCATGAGGAAGTACAAGAAGGTTGGCTTCAAGTTTGTTAAAAAGAACTCTAACCTCAGTATTTGTGAAGATCGTACATACCAATATTGTAAGTAACTTCATTGCCGCACAAAGCAGCTGAGACAGCTGCAAAAAAAATTATTTCAGATAGTTTAACAGAAAATTTCTCTAAATTTCCAAATTCAGTGTCTCAAGAACCAAAGCAGATGAGTGAAAACGAGAATTGTCACTGGTAGCAGAGGACGATGAATCTGGCTGTACCATACTTCCTACTACCCTTTTCATAATGCTATGCAGGTTTCTCTTGATAATTAACTCAAAAAAGAAAAAATAGTCTGGTGGAGTAGCAGCCGCTAGTGAATCAGCACTATCAGAACAGGCCTGATAATGAGGGTGTTTCATAAGCTAAAGAGAAAACAAAACAAAGAGCAGAGGCAAGGCCAAGTGGTGACATAAAATGCTGCGACATGAAGGTTCAAAACAGTGGAAAGGTGTTTTCTTTAGTATTTCTCCAGTTTCCTATATTTCAAAGTGACAGTTTACATTTCAGAAAACCTCACAGAACTTTTTAAAAACTCTAATTGTAAGGAAAAATGAGAAAATATGAAGCTGAATTATTAGAGTGCACCACTCCAATGTGTGTGTTTGCGGGCTAGCAGTGCTTTTAGGCAACTACATTTGCCTAAGGCATGACCAGCAGCCTGCTCTCAATCTGCTACATATTACTACTCTACCAAAACACAGTTTAGAATATGAAAAGCACCACATATGTTTAAGTTCATGATCCAAAGAATCTTTGAATACATCAGACACAGAGAATAAGGCACAGAGAAGGCACAGTCAAAGTCTCCGCTTCAAGCAGTATTCTGTTCACATCAGAGTGCTCCAAATAAAGGTGCCAGTTATCCTTCAGAATTGAAGCATTTTGGTACTGATACAAAACCACCCAAAATACTTTAAATGTGGAAGCTGTACTTCCCTTGGGTGTCCCTGACACATTCAAACCATCTGAACTCTGCCACAGGACTGCTGTTAAAACCCTCAGTGGACAGAACATCACTGCTCCTGTTTCTTTTTGGGAGTAAGTAAGGCAGCACTCACTCAGAGGTGATAGATCTGGTAGCTGTTTTGATCACCAGACAATCTTACTGAACTGCCTGCTGGTTATTGCCAAAACTGTAACCAAGAGCTAAATCTAGACTATCAGTTTTAGATATTTAGAATTAAGTAGAGCCCTAATTTACTTTTTGGACTCCGTCTACTATCCACAGATATAGAAAGAAAATGACAAGGCGGTCAACATGCTGCAATCATCTACCTGGTGGGAAATACTGATCAGGTGAAATGGGCTTGATTGTTAACCTGCTAATTACCAATTAAATCAGTGATCCACTGTTTTGTGGCTTGGCTTCTCAGCTATAAGCCAGCTGGTCCACTTAGGTGCCTAGGGAAGACTGGCCTTCTCACTTTTTTTTTATGAATAGGATAGTGTACTCCAATAAAATAGTAAAGAGGTGCTTTGCAATAGGTATAAACATATTTAAGTTCTAAGTCTGACTGATATGCGGCAAGATATTTGTCATAAAGGGTGTTCAATTTTCATATCCCAGAGGAACGAAAAAAATCTCACAGATGGACACACATACAGATATATCCCCCAAGGGCCTTAATGTCTTATGCCCCATGAAGCCATAGAATCATAGAATATCCTGAGTTGAAAGAGACCACCAAGGATCATCGAGTCCAACTCCTGGCCTTGCACAGAACCACATCAAGAGTCACACCATGTGCTTGAGAGCGTTGTCCAAATGCTTCTTGAACTCTGTCAGGCTGCTGCTGTGACCACTTCCCTGGGGAGCCTGGTCCAGTGCCCAGCCAACCTCCAGGAATAAAACCTTTTCCTGATACCCAACCTAAACCTCCCCTGACACAACCCCAGCCATTCCCTCGGGTCCTGTCACTGGGAACACAGAGAGAAGAGATCAGTGTCCGCCCCTCCCGTTCCCCTCACAAGGAAGTTGTGACTGCAATGAGGTCTCCCCTCAGTTTCCTCTTCTCCAGACTGAACAGACCAAGTGACCTCAGCAGCTCCTCATATAGTTTCCCCTCAAGGCCCTTCACTGTCTTTGTTGCCCTCCTTTTTAGCCTTCTGATGGCTTTTATGCAAAAGTGAGACAGGTAGTGAGCGGAGTAGTACCTGCCAACATCTAAAATTGTGCTGCTCAAAACCCCTGCTTAATAGGTGTGATTTTGCTTGATGTTGTATCTCTTATTCTGCACAAAGCCAGAAATGTCTTAAATTGAAAAACAGTTAAAACTCTCATGGTTCATCTCCATGGAGCATCACAGAATGGTGCATCTTTAGCACTCTTACAAATATCACAGATTTTGCTTTGTTCCTTATCAAAACTGTAGAGAACATTTTACTGCTGTGCTTCTCCTTATTAAAAAAAAAAGCAAAAGGGAAATGACAGTACTACTGTGCAGCTTTGGAAACTGCTTATATGTATAGATGTATATGTATATATAATATCTTCTAAATAATTTAATATCCATATGAATTTTTAAAGCAGTCATACAAAATGTTTATTCAAAGATTACAGAAACAAATTCCTATGTTCTCCAAATCTGTTCTATCACTCTCTTACCATTTGCAAAATCAATATGTCAGTCCTTCAAAACCTTTTGACTGGGTTCTCACAACAAACTACTACCTAAAATGGGAAAGACAGAAAGTTGCTGTTTATTTTTGTCAGTCCCATGGCTCCGCTGCATGTTGTACCATTTTCTTTTCCTAGACCTACATTCTAGTTATTCTGAAGCACTGGTTTCACTTACATTTTCATTTAATAGCTCATCAAAAATTATCATCCCCATCAAATTTTGAGCATTATAATATGAATCTCTTTTTCAAAATTACAATTTTTCTGCTGAAAATACTGCCCGCAAAAAAAAAAAAAAATAGGGGAGACGGGAGGCAGATATGTCTTTATTTTCTGAAATTCCATGGCTCTACTCATCTGAAAAATGAGAGGGGGAAAAAAAATCCCACTTAATTTTTCTTCTGGTTTCTATATGTTTATTGAGAATTTTATTAGTAGCTATTACAAGTTTTATAGAAAAAACATAACATAGCATTTCTGGGATTTCACCACAATTAAAGTCATTAAAGCAGTTAAAGCTGCTTCTTCATGTCTCCAGTTTCACACTCTCTCTACCTTTCCACACGTTCTACCAGGAAGGGCTCAGCACACTGCTTCCAGTCTTTTAACTACCACAGACACCGCCATGTACTCCTGCTTTGTACCACTGCGTGGTGCAGGCATGCCCAGCTCTTTCAGGAGATAACTCTTTGGAAAAAGTGTCATTACAAAGGAGAAAAATAAAGGCAAAAAAAACCTGACATCAAACCCAGACGAAAAATCTATTACAGAGCATTTGCAAATAAAGGTAATGCACAGGGAGAAGTGGTTTTCTACATCTTATTGTGCTTTTAAGATAAGGTAGTAGTGAGCAGATAAAATTATATTCTCTCTTCTCTTTCTTAAAGAAGCCTTTGGCAAAGTGCTTTTGTACTCGCCAGACTACACACCTTCTGGCTGTCCTCTGGCACAGCAGGAAAAAGAAATGAAAATGTGATGTATAGTTGCGTGCTCAGAGCTACGCCGTCCTATTTTCTAGAAGAATTATAGAGTGCTCCCTGTGGTAACCTTACACTAAACTAAGAAAACATTTTGAGGCATTATCATGGAGTTTTAAAGACAATGATACTTAAACACCAACTTAACTGCTGTACAGTTAGGGGAAAGTGCATTAATCCCATTTATTTGAGCCTGCATGAATCAGTGGTTGCCCACCATCTCCAGAAGTCTGTACTGGTGGTTTAAGAGAGCAGCAACTATTAATTCAGTCAATTCCATATTAGCATAGATCAAAATGGGTGGATATCATTAATATAATGGTGTATCAGAAATTACACTCTGTAAGGTAGAGTAGAGCTGAATTTGTTTTCTCCCTTACATACCTTGTTCACTCTTGATTCTATCTATACTTGTGTTTTTCTGATGGAAAAGCCTTTACACCAGCAAGGAATGAACGCAACCGAACATAAGCAGAAGGCATGCAAGGACACAGGGAGAAGAACTACAGACCCCACACCCTGACTTCAAATAGGTAATTGCAGCTACTGCTGTCTCTTGCACAGAAACCATTCTATACTATTAATAGGAAAATCCAAAGGAAGAGAGATGCCACATTTTAGACAACACACCTGAGTGAATTCTTGGACCAGTCAGACAAGGACAACAGCAGCTGATGCTTGGTTGCTTCACTTGAAAATTTGGGGTTTGTTAGGCATTCCCTGCCTTTATTCCCTTTAGAATCATAGAATTACAGAATGGCTTGGGTTGGAAGGGACCTTAAAGAACATCTAGTTCTAATCTCCCTGCCACAGGACCTCCCACTAGCCCTTTGAGGCAAGAGAGCAATGCTCACCAGTGACAGGAAACAGTGCTCTCACAGAAATGAGATATATAATTATTTTCCACCAATATACTGCCAGAGTCATGAATTAGAAAGAACAGAGGTGGAAGAGGAAGAGCAAAAAACCTGGAAAAGGAAGGGGATGAATTTGCTTCTGTAATTCTGCTCATTCTCTCAAAGCTCTGTTTTAAAAAAAAGGAAAGCTTTTTTCACCTCTTGGGAGCTTTCCATGCCCTATGAATATTGATTATGATTCCTTTTGATTTTGTGTCCCTGGGAATAATTTTATTTTATACTGTATATAGTTATGTGACCACAGCTAAAAATAGACTGCCTTCTTACCAGTTTTTCTTTGACTTTCCTGAAGTCTAGCAACTCAGCAAATAAGTTATTTTAGCACAAATTATATCTTCATAGAATTGTTCAAATTACCTCAATTCATCAGCAGGCCAAGAAATTAGTAGATATTTGTTTTGACATTCAGTGTTACAGACAGAACACAGCTCTGCGTCCACTGGATACAAAGTGAAACAATAATTCATTTACATTTTGATAAAAATATTTTCCCCTCAGAGTATTTTTTCTTGCATCCATTGAATAGTAAAACCAGCATTTTCATTAACAGTCTTTCTATTACTTACTTAACAATGTTCTGTGAAGATTCAAAAAATTTAATTATTAATGAAGAGCTGAAAGTATATTAGGGTGACACTGATGACCCAAATCTTGAAAAAGTAAGGACTGATATTTTTATTTTAGGATTTTCTAGTAAAATATACGCTGCCAAAAATATGTCCTGCTTTCTAAGGATGAGCTCACAGAGGAGTGAACATGAAAATTTAATTCAAGAAACACTGTTCTGATTTTTTTTTCCTAAAACTGTGGTTTTGAGTCAGGTTCTTTCCATTAATCCCTTGCCAGTTTTACAGGAGTTAGGTGAATAAGTAAGGCTTTTCCCCATTTTCTGCTCAGCTGGGAGCTTAGGCAATGCCTCTCCATTACCACAGCCTCATTCTGAAGCTACGTTAATTCTTAATGCCTTAATCACTTGTGCTTATTAAATTATTTAAAATGTGCTCTGAACAACTAAGGAAAGAAGGACCTTCCTTTGCAGCTAATGAAGCGAAGGAAAGTTCTGGTTTCGCAAAACCTGTAGGGTTGAATAGGCAGCTGAGGAAAGATGCCCTTGAAAGGTTATTTTTTGCCTTTTACCTTATTTTTTCTATTTCCAGAAGAGGGAAATAAGAAAAATGGGTGAAACAGAAGCCACAGAGGTCTCATCTTCCTGAGAGGACATCATTATTTTTCCTGGTTATGTTGACTTATAACGTCTCATGATCATCTTCATATTTAGTAGCTCTTGTACCTCAAGGGTTACAAAAATGAGGCTACTGCTCCAGTGTTACCACAGCATCACATGCTCTAAAGGTTGTATAAAGAAACTGTATCTTCTCTACAAATACCTCCTCCTAAAAAGCTGTAAAACAGGTAGCAGGTAGAAATACCACGGAAATGGAGGAATCCAAAGCTCTTTCTTTGCTACCAGGTACATGAGCTACAAACAGGAGTCTGTAGAAGGGGACAGGTTTAAATATGCAAAAAAAGGCCAGTGACCACATAGGGGTGGCACATGGGCATGGCAGGAGGACCAGTGACTGTGTCAAGCATTCGAACAACCTGTTTTCCACAGGGCTGCAAAGCAGTGTCCAAACCCATACATTAACAACTGCTTACTAGGGGAAGCACATAGCCCATTTTATCTGCCAAAAACTTTCTTTAATGAGACTAAACACAGAGGTGGTAACATTCAACCAGCAAGGACTACCAGCCTTCATGGAGAAAGTCCCACATTACCACAGGGGACACTGGGACCTGGGAGGGGTGGTTTGGTCACTTGCCCTTTTGTAGTCTTCCCCTCTGCTCCCAGGCTAAGTTTCCCTCCTAAGACAATCCCTTTAGCAAAGTTTATAAAGTGTTAAGCATTCTCCCAGGAAAAAGGAAAAACAAGCTTACAATATTAAGATGTGTCTGTCTGAGCAATGCAATAGGTTGTTAATTATGCAACAGAAAGGTAATTTGGAAGAAATGGTACAACTATGAAATGAACATAACCTCACCAAGACCACAGAATAGCTCTACCAAAAAAAAAAAAAGAAAAAAAAAGTTAAATTACTTACCAAAATAAAAAGCCAACTCTTTTCCCCACTCTAAGGGAAGATAAGGATTCTAAAGATCCTTTTTGATATATGTACTTTGTAATATTCTACTACATTGCCAAGTATAAAGAATATTTTGTGTTTCATGAATATAGAGACAAATCTTCTTGATTATTTTTCATTTTTTCTATTAAGTGCTCAACAGAGACCTCAAAGGAAACAGTGGAACCTACTAGAACTCTCAGAAGTAACAAGTAACATGCAAACTGCAGAGTTTATGTTATTTGAATAACCTCCCAAAACTAGATACCAAACAAATCTTGAAGCATATTTGAATTTCATGTATATACAACTATTTAAGTGTGGTAAATATAATAACATTTGCAATTTTGTGATTTGTGAACTTTTTTTCCTTAGTAGAAAGGCAACAACACTAAATCAGCAATACATTATTACTACACATTTTAGAAATTATCAAGGGCGAAATCAAATTTATTGCAGATGTAACACTTCCAAAAGAGAACAAGAATCTGGATCTCTGCCAAAGAACACACTTTGGGCAGTCGATCACATGATCTTCAAAATAACTAAATTAATTTTGTTGTAAAAAACCCTAAAGCGTACTAAATACCAAAACCAAGCCTATGAAAGTGATTTCCAGATTGAAAAGAAAGCTTTCTTTAATTTCTTTTAAGAGTATCCATGGCATCTAGCTTTCTAACATGAAAGGCAAATATACTTTCTATCAATTACAACCCGTATTTACTCAAAACAAAGGGATTTAAATGATGAATATGATAAATATAAAGCCTGGTTCAGCTTACAGATGAATGCACTTTATCAAAAACTGAAGTCATCTAGAGCAGGAGACTTCCAGAAAGCAGGAAAAGCAGAAAAAACCTGGTTTGTCTTCTAATATCCACCCCCAGAATGTCCCAGGTGGGAGATTACAGCCCACATGCCAGTTACTCATGGGCTCCTATTCAGAAAAGCATACCTATTCAGGAAAGCACTTAATTAAGCACATGCTTATATACTTTTCTGAATCAGGTCCACAGTACCATAGGAAATGGGTATAACAGACATAAAATGCATGAGTAAAAGTAACTGAGAACTTAGCTCCACAGCATAAGCTTTCATTTATGTACCTTTATGTTTTTAAGATATGATGCACTGCTTAAAACATAGAACAGCTGAGCATACTATTCTGTAAAATGCAGCGTGGCCAAAAGGAGACCTGAGTATAATCAGATCCCAGGACCCATTTGGTATCTCACATGCCTAATCCACTGCAGAAAGTGCTGAAAAAGATGCAGAGCACCTTTTGCTCACATTACTTAATTTTCCATCAGATGGACATCTTTTGGCATATTGCTATAATGGGGATAAATGGCTGGTAGCCAAAGAGCTGTTTGTCACATATTTTGGATCTACTGATGCACACCCAGTTAGAGCCAGCACAAACAGGGAGGCAAGAAAGGAAAGAGCTCTGAATGTGTTGATCAAGCAATAGGAAAGATAACTTCAAGAAGGTAATTTGTTTTTCACTAGCAGCAGTACAGAGCAAAAATTTTGCATTTTCCCCTCCTTTCAACGGTGCTCTCTGAGAAATCCAAAGCTGGAAAAGAAGGTGGCCACCAGCAAGTGAAGTTGCTGAGCAGCTGCTTTGGGCAAAGCAGGAAGCGGACAGAGGACACACAAGGGATGGATTAAGAGCCACTGGCAAGGTCTGAAAAATGCCAAGTTTAGATATGCTATCATATCTGCATGTGATTATAAGCCAGCAGGAACACCTTGCGGTCTGCCCTGGGGAAACCCAAGTCTTAGAATGGTAATTATGCCTACGTATGGGAATACCAGACCCCCCATTTAGTTTCAAACAACTGTCTTCATAAAAAGGGATACCTTTTTCACCTAGCTCATACTGACTTTCTATCACTAAAAAATAATTTTAAGCTGAGTAAAAGTATGTAACAGCAGAACCATTCAAAACTTGATACCGAGAGCCGCAAAGTTTAAAAATATGCTGCTGCCCAGAAAAGCTTTGATCAAAGAGATAAAGGATAGATTTGAAATCTCTTTCAATGCAAGAGAAATATAGTTTTAATATATGCTGCAGTTTCATTTCTTGGCAATTTTTATTAACACTGAAAAACAGCAGAAATTTTATTAAGTACTGGATACTCTAAACTTTGTAGTTAACAAACCAGAAGCTACACAAACTCTCACAACATTACTAATATATTTTTTGCAATCAGTCCATCTATTAAAATGCAGAGGGTTTTGTGCAATTCAATTGCAGTGTTATTAAGCATACTTCAAATTAATCTTGAAAGATTGAAAGCACCATAATGAGATATTATTTTCTAGTTACACTTATCAAATCGCGACATCATGCAACTAAACCAACAGAACGGTCTTTGAACAGGCAGCCTTCATGAACAGAGATCCTGACAGCCAACCCAACTCTACGTAGTGGAAAGATGTGTACAACCTGAGCATAATTCCAGGGCTGCAGATGTACTTCAGGGAGAGAAGCAAGGTTCTTTTCAAGTCACAGCAACATGACAAGTAGGTAGAACAAAAATAGCAGAGGGCTGCAAGTTCTGCGTACCAATTAATGCATTGCTACCATAGTCTGACTTAAGAGTTTCCGAAGGCTTTACTTATCATGCAACAATCACTGAAGGATCTCTAAAGGATCATGTATCAAGTCACAAACCCATGCAATCATGCAGCAGTTTCTTTACTGTGTGCTTTTAGAATGGCAAATAAGAATGCGGAAGTCCCTCTTTATTTCCACTGTCGATATTACCATGTCCGGCAGCCGTAGGGAGGAGGAGAGAAGATCCAGCAGGCAGGAATTGTGCAGCAAGATTGATTAATTTAATTATTTTACAAACTCTTTTATAGACTTTTTCTTCATAGTATAATTGGACAAAGGATTTTGTCCTTGGGGGTGATTGGCTAAAATCCTAAAACCTCCATTGCCAAAATATTTTTCTACTGTACCGTAAACATAGTTCTACAAGGTCGCAGGTGTTCTTAGTTTACAGAACTTCTGCTATTATCTTCCATAAGAGAGAAAAGTATCCCATGGTTTAGAAGAAGCAGGAAAATTCCTTGTTAACAGCATTTCTGAATCCACACCTCTTCTCTGAGTATGAAGACTACAGTTACTCTATTAGAGATTGTTTCCTTCTGCAGTCTTCAAGGCCCATCACATCCTACAGCCATACTAATTATAAATATTCTGGCCTGGAGTTTTGTTTTTCCTCATGATTCTCTCCAGCTCATTCTTTGCACCAATTTCTCTTACTAGCCGAAATACAGACACAGCAAGAATTTACAGATACATGCTGGGCACACACGTTATTGCAATTCAATTATGCTTGATTAAATCTCCAAAAATTTGCCAGATTTTCTCTCATCCTTGGGTTGAATTTGCTCAAATGACAAATATTTCCAGTATGAACTACAAAACACTGGCACATAAATTGCACACACTTGTTAATTCCACTGCATAATACAGCGAAGGATCTGTAGGGTTTGTTTTGGTTACCATGTATTTTGTTTCTGTGTTTACTGTTATTTTGGTAGGCAAGAATTTTCTACCAAATTGGTAGATGTTTAGTGGCTTATCAAAATTCAATATTTAAAATATTAACATACTTCAGTATTTAAACGGTGACTTTTTTTGTTGGAGATATAACAGATGTTAAAACCAATTCATAAAAAACAATCTTCAAACCATTTCCACTAAATTTTATACATTAAAATATTTACACTGACAGCAAGTGTGAAAAGTGTGGGTTTTTATATGTTACAGAGCTAGATGTGGATACAAAGATGGTTGGGTGGAGTAGACACATATTTTTCACGTTTTCTTCTTATAGCGCCTAAACCAGAGCCCTTTAATGCTAATTGTGTCACAATGATTTCTACTTCTGGGCACCAAAAAGGCACGTCTTTTTTGCTACACCTTCCGTGTGTGGGTACTGAGTGGAGAAAGCACAGTGGTAATCTCTTGTGTTCTAGTGCATACTGTCATTAGAATAATGTGTATCAATAGCTTTCTTCAAGCAACTAAGAGAAGTACAAAAAGCAGAAAAAAGTTGAGGATGGTTGGAAGCCCACACGACATCTACCCAGTTATGAAACCTCAGTGCCAAATGCTACACACTGCACGATACCATTATTGCACTTTTTTATTCACTTTTTATTAATGCAGAATAGTCCTGTCTGTTCTGGGAATGCAAAAATTATTTATGCCGTCATTTGCTTTCCATGTGGAAGGCTGCTACAGCTTCTGGTAATTTTTAAGATGGATTTTTTCTCCGTTTCCCCCTTTAATCTGACATCATTAAGTCTCTGCCTTACAGGGCATTATAACTTCCCAGTATGTACCACATGGTGTTAAATGGGAAGCTCTGGGAATAAAGCTAAGTAGCAGTGGAGTTCCTGTATTCAAACTCACAAGCATACCTTAGTCTGGACTTGGGTAAATCACTCATTGGGCTTTTCTAATTTGAATGGAGGCATTTTCTTCTGGAAAAGCAGAAAAATTCCATGTGCAAACTTACCAGGTGACATTACTAACATTTATAGATAAGAAGACAGTGCAGTCTTTTTCCCCAGCTAGACAGAGGTTACTGTAGACCAAGAAGTAGAAGACAATGGCAGGAACTTTTTTGGTCTTCACATGACAGTAAGCTCTCTATGTAGCCAAATGCAAAGGCCTCATCTCTGTAGCAGTATTTGTAACAGAGAAAAGATTACTGCAGAGATCATACCACCATAAAACCCCCTTACTTACACAAATTTACACACAAACCTTTGCTGCCTGCTCTGCACTGTGGCATCTGCTAAAGACTGTTTTCTAACCCCAAATATTTATGCTCCCCTGAGAGAGACACAAGGAAAGATATGAAAAAAAACCCCAACCAAAAATAAAGATGAAACAGTTGGAAATTTCCTCTGCATATGCTAACACATCTGTGCATCTAATGAGCTTCAAGACTTTTATAATGGTCTGAATGTCTGAGATACATTTTTTTTGTTAAGATTAAGCTCAAAAGCCCCCACCGAGCAGCAGCAGAATAGCAGGGACTGATTCTCCTATTTTATACCAGCAGTTAGTAGGAAAGGATAAGTGAATACTAGGAACCGACAAAGTTAGCTCCAAATATCAGATGATGCTCCATGAGCCTCCCCTGGATGACATTAATTTCATTTTTCAAGTATTACTCAGTCATGGCACTTTGATATCTTGCTACATCAGAAGCACTGAAAAGTATAAAAAATGAAAAGCAAACACAGTGGCTTAGTGAAACCAACAGCAAGGAGCTCTGTCTCTATTATTCACCCCAGCAGGCAGCTTTGCTGCATTTCATTTTTCTACATTATCATATATACTTGGTCAAAGTATCCTCACAGTCATCATTTACACAGTTGGTTACTTTTTTCCCCATGGATGTTATTTTACATCTTTTGCTCTCTTTCAGCACTAAAATTTTGCAAGAAAATCACCCATAACCCACACCTTCCTATGTATACACTGCTAGTTTCTCCTGTGAAAATGTAAATTTTCCAAAAGAATGGAGGTAGGTATTACAGAGGTTGATACTTTTTCTTAACTTTTTCTGAAACCATGCTATCAGCAAGTATAATTTCTGACACCTGTGAAGCACTCAGCTGAAGATTTCAGATGTTTTGAGATGCTGCACTGTTCCTGGTTAGGCACTGCATCATGTATTCACTCAAGGCCTCAAGAATGTCTCTTGAGACTGCTGGAAATCAGAGGACAGCTAGCTGGTCAGCTCTTGCTCTTGGCATATGCCAGATGGATTTCTGCAACTGGTGATTTTAAAGAACCCTTTCACAACCATCTGGCATCCTTCCTCTTCAGTGCACATCATGTTAGGTGAAACCAGACAGCAAGGAATATAGCACTGCCCCTGGGATAATTACAGTTATTTCTCAGCTCCATACTCTTACAGGTAAGCTTGTTGAATTTTGCAGCATTATTTGCAGATCCACAATTGGGTCATATCTGCAGTACTGACTGAATATTATTGCAATACCAGTTACAAATGGAACTCAATGTACACCTAAAATTTTACAGAGATCTTTTTGACCTGCACAGTAGGCATGAGAAATTCATTCTTCTATTAAGGAGAATGTAGTACAAGCTTGCTGACCATTACAGTCCTTTTTTATCATTCTATATTTTAGCATGTTGACCACATCTGGATTTCCTTGTCTGAAAAAATACACAATATCCCATACACCACAGAACATGAAAGTAGCAATTAGCACAATCTAAACATTCTTCTTTTTTTTTTCCTCCTACTATTTTTAAGTGCTGACATAAGCTTTTTGGACAGTAGCTCTGTTTGATACCCTACTGATAGACTTTCAACAATAGGTGAATTTTACAGCTGCATAACTATGTTGGAATCAGGGTCTAGATATGTATTCAATTCTTGTAGTCGTAAGTGGTTAACTACAGTTCCATTGCTACAAAATTTTTCAAATGCTAATATTCTAATTCTACGTCTTCTTTCATCAATACACAGGTATTTAGATAAAAATACAAAGCAGATCAGTAGACCATCAACTGGAAACAAGTCACTTCTTCAAACCCTATTATGTTTGATAGGATGTCTTGTTACGCATTTATTCAGTCTTATTTACCACAGCTCAACACCAGAACTCTTTATATGGTTAATGCCCAAAACAGAACATATCCAGCACCATCAGAAAAGCAGATGAAGTGTATCATTATTATTGCAACACATCTGCTTCCATAGACATATTATAAAATACAGTTTAAATTACATGAACTGAGAGATTTTCAGTAAATAGTTCAGTATAAGGTTCTCAAAATGCTAGCTAATTCTACCCTAATTCTACCTACCTAATAATTAGGTATTATTTCAGCCTGGGAAGTTCAGGTCAATTTTAATTCTTTATGTGTTTGCTTTTATCAAAACTGAGTACTACTGAACTCTAGTACTAAGAAGAAAGAACTGAAGAGTTTATGAACAATCACCCAATGAGGCATCACATAACTGCCCTTGATCCTACAGAGACTATTTCCTCTAATTCTACTTTCAATTTGCAGTTATCTTCAGACTAAATCTATTATCTTGCAAGGAAAATGTATAGTTTTCCTTCACTTAATTAAACTCTGGATTCCTTGACTTAAAAGCAAGTTATGCATGAAATGAAATATGGTATCAGCTTCTTGAAAGCCTATGATTTTCACTTGTGATGCCCCAAGGAGTATGGTTTAAATTATCATTTACTACAGTTATTAATAAACATTCCATTTGAAATGACAAACTCACTCTTGCACCTTCAAAGCTATGGGATGAGCATAAAATTAGTTTCATTTTTATGAAACTTCTAGATGCAGGTGCCACATTACAGAGGCTACAGGTTAACCATTAGTTTTACATTGATGGGATAAAAAACCCATGAAAACTCACTATCAAAGCTGTTTGACCTGGGCAATGTATTTGAGAACATGACAGACAGCAGATAGATCACAGGATAAGCAGCAGGATATCTGCATGTCTGTAGCCCACCAAAGCTCCAGTACCACCACAACCACTATTACTACATGGAAGAAAAAGTACATACAGAAAGACATAAACAAATACAGCTCTAAAGATTATTTAGCATAAGCTGAACTTGAGCTTAGCCTGAGTAACTAATCTCTTGAAAAGTAGATAATAAATACGTAATGGAAGCTGATAACCAGTAGCTCAGTGTGTGTATTAGAAAATGATTAACTGTATATAAAGGGAAATTGTAGTTGGATTCAGGCTCCTGAACACTTATAACCCTGTATGCAGCATCTGACAGACTGTGCACAGCATTCAGTCTTCGTGTGTGCTGGACTTCCCTGAAAACAGAGGCTCCTGTGTCCAGTGCAGGGAAGGCTGAGTGAATCCAGTCCATGAAATTAAAAGCATCCTGGAACAGTCCATGGCAACCAGGTTAAGCAAGAATAAGCATGTGAAGCTCGGATGCCCCAAATGCATCAGGGCCTCTCAGGGCCAGGCTGTTTATATAAATGCATTTAATAGTGGTTGAAGTAGGATACCAATATAACTAACCATTAACTATAGAACACATTACTCCCTCTGATGGTAAAACCCACTGAATGATAGAAATACTCCCCACATTTCATTATGGAATTATTTTAATTTCACTGTTTCAAAAATTGTCATACTATCAAGCTTATTTCACAACTGAAAGAAAACAAACTAAAAAGGAGGAAAGGAAATGACAGCCCATTCCACCCAAGCAAAGGCCTGAATTGCTGGGAAAGCAATGTGCTGCATTCAATGTGCTGCTGGAAGAATTTTAACAGAGTATGAATCTTTGAATCGGTGGAAAAAAGAGCAAGAAAAGGTTTTCCTAACTGCTCGAGAGCTACTATGAGGATCACTATTTAGTGATCAAGTTCTTTCTCACACTTGATCCTATCTGGGCTGGTAAATGCACAAATCCTATTTGCTCAGAGTCAGTAAAAAGAACCCCTGAAAAACAGTTAAAGCACTGATTACTGGTTTTTAAACTACAAGCATAATTTGACTTTTTAATGGATGGAATTTAGTATCTACACTGCCATGTCCAGCAACACAAGCTCCCAGGCTGTGGGCTTTTACTATGTAAATCACCAAAGCGCTCAGGTGGCAGCCCAACACACTTTACTACAAGCCGTGAGCACTCCCACAGGGAAGGTGACTGCATGACAAACCAAAACTTGAAAACCTGTATAATTTTTTAACAGCATTGGTAACTGAAAAATGAAAAACATTCTTTTTCATTTCAGAAATGTGATGTTTGCTTTAGTTCCTCCTCTTGTATACTTTGACTGGATCATACAAAAAAAATTTCATGTGGCTCAGGACCGAAGACTAAAAATTTAAAGCCAAGTATGGTTTCACAAAAGCAGGAACCACTAAAGACCTGTGCTATAAAAGATGTGCTTTTTCATTACAGAAATCCCTTTAGTCACTGCTCCTAGTACCAAAACCAAACCAAAAAGTCAAAAAAATCATGGTCAGTTAACTTGCATTCCTCTGCTGTTAACATAACACAGAAAAAGAAAGGGAGAGATAAGATAAACTATATTTGCTGCCACATTTAAGAGAGGGTTTGTTCAGTCTTCACTTAAACACACTTAATTTCTTGGTTTCTCAGATAGAGCTTGCCTTTACAAGAGTAACACTCCAACACAAAACTCTGGATCTCTTAGATGCAAGCTGCTTCATATTTGGGTTGGTGACCTCTTTGACTAAAGCATGATCACTGAAGTCCAAGTGCTGACATGAAGCAAAGCATTCTACTGTGACAATATTCCCATAGAGCACTAGGTGTTGCTTTCAAGAGCATGGATGAAAACAATCTTAAAACTAATTATTTAACTAATTAATAAATAAAGAAATAAACAATATGAGTTTCACATTGTTATCCCAAGGAGATCCTCCAGGACAAATTCTGCCTTAAGTTATATTACGGCAAAACTCTCTCCATTTACTGCAGCCAAAATATTTCCATGTTTTTAACTTCTTCTTCACATTGCTAAAGATTTAACCTAATATAAAAGAGGACAAGGATGAGAGTGTGGTTTAATGGGTCTGCATATGCCCAATCTGTTTAAGACATGCTTTATAAAATATGAAATTAGATTATTTGCCTAGTGTTATTTTATTATTTAAAAATTATTTAACATTCCTCCCTGCCATTATTCTCTTTTAATACCAGTTTGCTTGCAAGTCAACCAGTTGGATGCAGAGGCAGAGCTCAGATAAAAATTACTATAAGGAGAAGAAAGAAACCATGACTGTTACATGATGCTGAATAAATATTAGCCATAGCCACAAATCATTCAGATGTATTTGCCAGTGAAATATTTCTGAAATTATTGCTTTTATTTTGTACTGTATTTCCAAGCCTTTTCCAGAAAAGTACTTAAGCACTTGCCTAACTTAAAGCACATGAAAAATCCCATTGATTCAAGTGGGCTTAATCACATCCCCGAAGTCCCACGCATTCTTCGGCACGCTGCTGCATCTGGACTTTTTACAATAATTAAATGAGTATAAACCAAATGTATGTTCGGTGTAATCCATGCTTTTCATGTGAAAATGTAGACTTAGTTATTTAATAGGCACGAAGGCACAGGGCTTTTACCCTTGCAAAATGAAAAAGCTAGAGAAGATTGATTTACTGTCATGTTGTTGAATATTTTGTGTGCATTACAAAACCCTGACCCCTTTTTACTGAAGAAGAAAGTATTTCTGAACACATTAGCTTCACCTGGACACTGTCAAAATCAGAAGCTTAAGCTGATGTACAATCCTTCTGCTAAGGAAACTTGTATTTTCATTTTGCATTCACAAATTGGACAGACATGAATGCTTTTGGAAATCTTGTGAGTAATTCAAAGTTAAAATTCAATACTGAAATTAATTAAAAGCATAGCATTTATAAATTTGGTATTTTAAATGCTTGAACAAGTGTCATATCATACAAGCAAAATTCATCTGCAGGGCTTGGAATGTGTCTGTCCGATTCTGATGATTTATTCTAAAAAAGCACCATTTATAGAGAGAGCTAATAGTTTTATTAGACTGACTCACATGTTCCAAATCTTATGATGCATGCATAGATACAAAGCTTTTCTTAGGTGAACAGGTCCTTGTGGAAGATTCAAAAAGGTCTAAGCTGGCCCAGTTTTTGGGCCTTGAAGACAATTTCTTCCACCTGCAAGTTTCTGCCACTATTTTTTCTAGTGGTGTTATCTGTTATAATACAATAGAAGTCACCTCTGATATTCATATAGCATCAGGGCTATAACATCACTAGTAATAGAAAATTTCATGCTCCAGGAACCTTGGAGACCCCTGTGCAGAAGATGAGGAAAGTTCATGTAGTTTATGGCAGTGGTAATTTTCCCGAGTAGTTCTACCCCTAAAATTCTGGTCTGGGGCCTCTCTGGAGCCAGAAATACCAGCCATAACAAACTATATAGTAGCTATGTGTCAGTCCTTGTCAGCCGTCCAAGGACAGTATGTGACAGCAAAACATTTTCTTTTATTGGTTTTCCTTGTTATTAAATAAAGCCCATACAGTGCCTTTCCATTTAAACCTGTGATACTGACGTGGTAACATCTTCCAGGAGACAGGCAGAGAGCTGAACCAGAGGAGACGTGCCAGTGACAATGACAGAAGCATTTCTGTTTCTGTGCCGTCTTCTCATCCCATCTTGCAAGTTTACAAGCCATGGATATTATGCTGTTGCATTCTCCTGGATACATTTTTAAGATAGTGCCTACTTAGCTTTTAAAGAAAAGTGCTTTCAAATCATAATTTTAATTAACTCAGAAAAAAATGCAAATTTCTATTGCATATATGCCAACAGTGAACATTTGTGTTTTTGATGCCAAACTGTTTCTCCAGTGATATGCAATTCATACGACACACAAGTCAACTCAATTTATTCTGCATGTCAAAATGCATTAATTGCTTCTGAGTGTTGTCTCATTTGGTCTGTCCCATTTGCTAAATGAGAGAAATAAAATATATATAAAACTACTAATGTAGTTTGAAAAGAGTGCCTTCAAATTTAACACTGGTGGATTATTGTACAGAAATGACAGAATGCTGAAGTGGTAGAGGGCAAAAGAAAGAGAAAAAAAAGAGTATGTGTTCATAGAAGTTGTCATGTCACATGAAAAAGTCATGCAGCTGAGAGAGAAAAACAGCGATGTTTCTACCTCAAATTCCTATTAGATGACAGAGAAGAAATTATGGTATTACACTTTATTCTTGATCTACTCTAACTCAAAATGGGTGATAACTTTAGATCCTCTACAGCAAGCCACCTCTCTGTGCCAGTCGCTGTGTCTGTGAAAAGGAGGTACTAAAATATCTAAGCAACTCTCAAAAATACTCTGAAATAAACCTTCCAAAAGACAGGCTGGTTTTTCATTACTTTCTATTACAGCTGACTTGAAGTTATGGCATTTTTCTTCAGTGACTGATTTTAATTAAAAGCGTGTAATCACTCATTAAGGAAACTTTTTTTTCTTACTAAATCCATAATTTCTTCACTTACTGATTTAACTGTTCTTTGCTTTCATAACTGAAGTACTTGTGCATGCTGCCAGCATTTCATGACCAGAAGCTAGACCAGGTAACTTCCAGACATCTCTTTCAAGCAACACCCCTAACCTGAGAAGATGAATTGCCTGTAATATTCCAAGTCCTACAAATCCTGATATAACAGAGGTAAGAACCACAGCATGCTATGCTGCAATGCAGAGCAGTGAAATAGAACATTTTAAAACTCAGTTAAAGAGTTCAAACTAATCTTCATTTCTTTGCAATAAGCTCCAGCCAAAGTTCCTAGGGTGCTAGCAGGCTGCCCACCCCAGAGGTGGGGAACATTAAAGGCTGCAGGTACAGGGCTCATGCAACAAAGAAGTAGCTGCAGCTGAAAACTGATCTGCAAAGGGATCACATCTGACAGCTTCACACATTAAAACAAAACAAAACCAGGCAAAAAAACACTGTTCAAAAAAGGTTGCCAAGGATTGTCCAGCTGCGAGTGGGCCATAAATGCAAGTAACAGATAAAACAGTCTGTACAATCTGATAAAAAACAAATAACTTACCCAGGGCACAAGGGGGGTGATTGTCCAAATGTCACAAAAATAAAAACCTGTTCGTTCAGGTTTAGCTTCACATCTGCTAGTGTCCTGTCCTACAGCACTGCAATCTATTGTCTAATTCTAGGTTAAAATGAAGTAATCTAAATATGCACACTGTTATATAAAAGGGCCAGGGGATGAAATTACACCAGTTTACAATAAGGCCCTTTGAAACCCTAAACTAGCAAGTTAGCAGCCAAATTGTTCTTCTACTAATACAGACTGAGCAGAAAGTGATGACTAAAAGAGAGAAAATAAAGAGTGTAAACCTGTAGTTCTCAAAATCCGAAGTGTGTTTGCTGTATCAAGGCACACCAGAGGACTATTCAGGTGCTAAAAAACTACTGTTTTTTAAACCATCTCCGAGTTCAGTCTTAAAAAACTTTTGTTTTCCTATTGCTAGATTCTTCATAAATACAAGATCTGTAAAATTTCCTCTTCTTCCATTTCAAAACAAATAGAAATGTTAACACGCATCTTTTGAAAAAAAAACAACAAAAAATTCTAGTTAGTATTCAGTAAAAAAGTAAAAATCGGCTTCTTTTTTTTGAAGGAGAGCAGTAATTGTAAAATAAAAATCTAATGTGCTTTATTATACCTTCTAATTTTTTTTTCACTTGGCCTGCATGAAGTCTATGGCAAACATAGTTATTAAAACTATGGTTTTACCTAGCTTCATCTGTTCATGTAAGACTAATTCATGTGGTTTTAAGTATTCTTTTGCTTGGTAAGTAGCAGCCTGCTCATGGTAACAGACCTCACACCAGAACATGAAAAGGACCATTTGGTTATTTTCTTCTGTCTGTGAAATACAAGTCTTATTATTTTCCTCTTTTTCACTCAAAATACTATTAAATGGAGCCTTCCTATAAATGAAAAGAAAATTTCCTTCCTGTGCATGGATGTACAAATATATTCTGCATCTGAACTGGAAATAAAAAGAGGGTCATGAGCTTTTTTGGACACACCCACCCTAGAAGTACAGTGTTATGATAGGCCTCATCCCTGCTCCATGCCAGCTGCAGGGATCCACTGGATCTCAGCTGCACCTGATGGATCCCAGCTCACCTCTGCATCAGCTAGTAACTTGCATCATTTTCCTGCTGCTCTTCAAAATAGAGCTATTTACCTATTCATTTGTGAGTAAAGACAGGAAAGCCAAAGTGTAATAAACTCTCTTGTGATTCTTACTCTTTTTCTCGCTCAATGACCTTGATTAAGACTTGATTCCCCCACCTCTGACACACAGGAGAAGGCAAAGGAAAGGGGTCACAACATGTTTCTCAGTACAGAGGCTCTGCAGTACAACAATTAGGCATGTAGACTGACTCCTGGTCAAAAATAGGAAAAACAAATAAATTACTGACATAATGCAATAAATAGTATATATATTACATATAATCAAGCTGGCGTCTCAGAAAACAGCAGCTGCTCAATTCAGTCAAACAGCTCTTTAGAGGCTCTGAGGACAGGGGAGCACTTAGATTTCTGAAGCAGTGTGTGGTCATTGCTCTGAGACAAATGGGGAAGAATTTATTTCTCATATGGCAACACGGACGTTGTGGAATTGCTCATATAAGTTTCACCTAACTGATGTACTTTCAGGATAGGAATCACAAAATCAATAATTTCTTGTTAGTGTATTTTTTTGAGTTAAAATAATAATAGTGATCTCAAACTTATGGAGAAGATTCAGAATAAAACCTACACCACGGTATATCATGCTTCAGGAGGACGATCTACTGGCAAAAATTAAAGTGATTTCCTTTCTTTAAATAAAAACTTGAAAATTAATCTTGTTCACTGTACCAAGGAACGGTGCCTGGCTTCTTTTCCCAAGGATGAAAGATTCTTTAACAGAATGCCCAGGGAAATTAATCCAATAAAGGAATCTTTCTCTTCAGAAAACTCAACTGTCCATCAACATTCTACCCAACAGCAAACACCTTCTAATGCATCTCAGCTGCAGGGAAAGGCAGTCTTCAAAGTAACCAAGGACTAAACTATTCAAAGCCAAGGTGCCAGCACAAGTTTGAGCACAGGTCTTGCACTCATGCTTAGTCACACAATCTAATATACTTGCAACAGAGGATAGATCCTTATTCTCCATGAATTTTCATGATGTTATGCCTTTAGCTCCCAAAGAGAAATCTTGAGGCTGGAATGAAGTACTTATGCATCCCGAACTTGTCAAGAACCAGAAATCCTGCCTGATGAGCAGAAACTGCCCAGAACTAACCAGTATAAAACACATTAACCAGTACAAAATACCACAACTATACTAAAAGCAGATACATCTGATACCTTCTTAGAGTTTAAACCACCGAAGCCTCCTGCTTCCTGGGATCTCTAGCCCACAGACATGCCCTGTGGCTTTTAAGGAACCAAGCCATAGATGCTGTATTTTTTTTTTTTTTATTGGCTGAGAGAGGAGTTTAACCAAGATATAACAGTGAAATGGCTTTTCAAGTTGGGAGATGAAGGCTTAGTGCCTGCTCTAGGCAGACAGGCCTCACACAATTCCTTTTCCCAGGACAGTGCCCAATATCTTGGTGAGATTTTAGTCTCAGTGCCCACCTGGATGAAGGGAGTGATGAAATGGCTCTCCCACCCGTTACCGTCAAGTTCTGACACTGTTACTGAAGACTAAGAAGAATAAACTTGTCTTGAATCACGATTTTCTGTGACATTTCTTAAGGACATCAAATCCTATCTCTGTATGCAACACAGCACAGATTTCACCTCAATTTGCAATCTGCAGACTGTTTCACATATCAACATAAAGCTATGTAGCACTTATGAGAAGTACCACAGAGATTATAGTATGATAGGGTAGTAAAATACCTTCTGAAATAGGCATTTATCAGGCATCCAGTGCTGCAAAAACATTTTAACTACTATGAAAAGGTGCTTTTGCACTAAGCTAAACTGGCTCATCTACTTCCTATTAATAACCACACCATGAATAGTCAACAGAAAAATTGTTTCTCAGACTGCAAGAGATGAACTTCTGCCTAATCTTTTATAACCTTTATAAAACTTTATTAAATTACGAAGCCATGTAGCTTTTACAGGCTCTAAAGTTTTGGTTGGGAACACTTTAAATACATAAATACGTGCAGCTGTCCCAAGTAGTACCACCATGGGGACTTAAGACACTGTTAAGACTTTCCAGTCCTGTACCATTTAAAATCAGTAATAAAACTCTAGTCCAAGATAAAGTCTCAGATAGGAGCTACCCAGCCAGGAGAAAAGTACTCCTTATTAAAGAAAATTACTGACATTTTAGAAATACATGCAACTTTTCCCACTTCCTTTCACCTGTGTTACCCATAAAAGTCTCTAAAAATATATATATTCAAACTAGTTTATTGCATGGATAACCTCTTTCAGCAAGTCAGAAAGACAAAATCCCTTTGTTCATCTTTAGTACACTGTGCCCAAACTCAGAATCGTAGGGATCACGGTACTGGCAAAATGTGTCCCTATTGTGACCAGTAAGAAACAGTAGAAAATTAAAATGCTAAAAACAAGGCCAATACATTGGCTGGCAAGCCCAGATAGCTTTGAATTTGCTTGGAGCTGTCTCCTCAGGAGTCTGGTGCAGTCTGGTGCTAAGGAGGTCTGGAGATGACATCCTTAAAGGAAAGGAAAAATAAGAAAGGAAAAAGGAGAAGAAATATCCACCCCATTTTTCCCAGAAATGCCATCAGCAACAAGAAGAATCTCCCTCTGACATGGGACAGGGAGATAGATTGCCAATTCTCACAAACCCCTTGAAAGCCAAGAGAAAGCTGAAAAACTTTATGTATGTCATCTGCCACAGTCTGACCATCTGAAATATTTTGTTCATGTTTTTGGTAACCCTTGCTTTGCCAAAACTGACAGACCACCGTGGATATACATTTTAATGCAATTATTTGAAAAAGGCATACCACTGTGCACATTTCTAAAATTTTATTCTTCCAATGTAGCTTAATTATATCCCTCCAGCAATTGTAGTTCTGCAAAAACTTATATAACAAAGATCTTCTTCATTTCAACAAGGAAAAAATACTAAAACCACTCATTTAACATACAAACTAAAAGGTTTAAAACTAGGAGCTCAGAAGATTTCCCCAGATCTTACTACAATTTTCAAATCCACAGTAAAATCCTTTCACACAACTTGGTTGAAAGAGTTCAAATTATTCAATTCAATTTAGCAACATTTGTACTTACTGATTGTTCACTTAGATCCTGAGAGTCTTCCATTGAGGTTTTTCACCTTTATTTTCCTCCACAAGCAGAAATTATCTTCCTTTCAATTTACAGCTCAGTAGTCTAAATTAAAAAAGAAGATAAAAAATGACATGTTAGTCTATGGTCCTCACTTCAAAACCAAATCTTCAATAAACAAATAGCCTAACTGAGGTTGTGGTTTGCTAAAACCTGAAGCAAAGTTCCCATGCGAAGACTAATTTCATTTAAAGTGCTTCAACACCTTCGGTATTATTTTAGGAACTATCTAAAATACATCAACAGAAACAGGAACTTGTCTTTGACTCCTGCCAGAAAAAAAAAAGCTATGAAAACAAACCAATAAAGAAGCTAAAATGTTGAATACAGGCAGCTGTTTAAGTAGTCAACAAACGAAAACCCTTGAGAGAACATATTATAAAGACAGTTATAGAAGAGAACTGCTTAATACACATTTAATGATAACCTCTTAGCCATTAAGTGTCTGGCAGAAAAATAGGTTATTATGCAATTATCAGCATGGAGTCCCCTCTCTCAGGTTCATTAAATTCCTGTAGGATTAAATTAAACTCACAAAGTGGTTTATAAAATGCAGGTCCCTACAAAGTGCTAAATGATAGACATTATCCTAATTATCTACGATGTCTACCCCTTCTCTAATAGAGTGAATCATTCTTATCAAATATTGAGATCCTCAACAGGAAAACTCTATTCTCTAAGAGTTCTACCTGTGAATGATCATGGTAACCTTAACTATAAAGCCACATGATTATATTACAATCTCCTTTCTCAGAAAAGATCAGTTTTGGAGTTATGCAAATTTGCATAATTTAGAACCAAAAAAAAAAGACAGGAATATTTCATATATGCAATAATCATATAATTAATTAAAGCTCATGTTACATTAAAAAAAAATCAATATGTAAACACATACATTAAGGAACCTAAACATCCTGGACTTGCTTAACAACATTACCTAGATTTGTTTATCAAGAAGGCACAACAAGGAACTACCTGGGACTATGCCCAGTATCTTAAACATATTATGGATCTCTGTTTTAAATTCTGACCAGCAAGCACTAATAAATGCAAACAATGTACAGCTGTATTGGCATTTGAAGAATATTTGAAAGGAGCCAGAGCCATGGAACCTACATGGAACAAACCACGGCACCTACATATTCTCACCCACTGCCCTGCATTGCCTTGTGAACACTGCCTCTCTTAATCTCAAGTGCAACTTACTTGCCATACCTCCACTTACTCCCCAAAATGTAACTCCCAAAAATTTTGTTTTGCATTAGATATTTTCTAATATCAAATTAGAATGCACAAATGCACAGCCCCAGTCTACCTTGCTTTCAGTTTCACCCCGGTTTTTCCTGCCACCTCCTGTCTATCTTCCCTGTTGCTGAAGTTTCAAAATTATTCACATTTCATTAATTTTTGCCATGATGTTAGACAAGGAAAAGACAAATTGCAAGAAAATCATGTTACGTGTATTTCACCACAGCTGAAAAGAATTCCTTTTTCAAAATGGTTTTAGCGTCCTCTCAATTTCAGAGGGATCCAAGACATCAATGTCTTCCCCCGCAACACCTTCACCAAAACTGTAATCACTTCCCGTGATTTTTTGGTCAATGTGGAGCCCACACTCTTGTGTTTGTAAATATCTCCTCCAGTCTTTGTTCAATGAAGCTAAAAGGAGAATTGAAAGGCTTCTTTGAAACACCCATTATAGGCAAATTTCAGAAAGAAGACTGCCATGATCAATAGGTATTTTAAGAGAAAGCAGCTCTACATGGCATTGCCTGCAGCAGTCCCAATCAAAGGAAGCAATTGCAAACACAGAGTTGAATTTTTACAACCAATACTAAAATATTCCATTAGTAACTTGAAATAAAATCTGCTTTGATTTAATTAAAAGTTTGTAGTGTGTTCACTTTATTGCATTGGTAAGATTGTCTGTGGAAATAAATGGTCAAAATACAAAATATGCAACAAATTATTTGACTAGTTTCTAAGTATAGCGACTGAAAAGTCAGTACCTGGCTTGCATTCAAACAGTAAATGCTGTAATTCTGTCAGTAGGTCACCAAGGTGACAGATACCCCACTTTCTGTATAAAACTCAACTATAACTCAACTACAGAGCAATACCATAACAGATAGACCCATGTTTCTTTCCTTATTGATGGGTGCTTAATCAAAGCACACTGAGATCAACAGATGGATGTCACATTTTTCCTAAAACAACAGTGTATCAATATTTTAAATACATCCTGGTGACACAAATCCAACAGGAGTTTTATTAGTAAGACCTGCCAATGATTTACTCGCAGCAGGTGTTGTGTCCCAAAATTCAGATGGGTGCATTCACTGGATTGCATCATTAAATATCCCACATGTATTAGTCACTTCCTAAAAAAGACTAAGTTTTCCTGAATTTTCGAAGTTACTTTACTGAATTGCAAGACAAAGACAAGCTTTTTTTAATCTTTGCAGAGATACACAATATGTTAAATATATTGTTTGCATGAACGTGCTAAATTATAAGTTTCCATGAAGTTCATCTTCATACTCTCTCAAAATTCAGAATTCTCACTGGAAATGGCACTTTTTAAAATGAAATTCAGAAATAATATTTTATCAGTTTTATTCTACCTATCAACAGCTGAAACTTGCTGCATTCTGAGCCCAGTTAAAGCAGTTGATTATAACCAACTGCTAACACAAAGATTTTTATAATGGCACTTATGCCAATTGCACTTAGACCAAATCCTTTAGGGTTTAGTTTTATACATTTGTAAAAGAGGAGAAAAACCATTAGAGAAGTCAGTGATTTAAATAAGACCAACATTACTCCCTAGTAAAGATATAAAATTAAAGGATAATAGTAACCTCGTGCTGTTTTATGAGGCAATAATCCAGTTACCAATTCAACCTTGTAGTTTATTCCATCAAGAGAACCAGATTAAAAACAGAGGGAGGGAGGGCACTCTTATCCCTATTATATTGCAAGTGTTTCTAACTGGGTTTAAATATTTTTAAAACTGTTGTTAAAAGTCTTAAACTCACAGACAAGCCAGAATGAAGAAAAATGCCTGTTTCTCCTCTTTATCCACTCCTTGCAGATGTGGCTTTAAAACTGATGAAGTGTTTTATGCTCCCAGATAAAAATTTTACCTTTCTAAGAAATGTCTTAATTAGGAGGATTCCTGACTTTCCTCATCAGCAAATGCATTTAAATCTAATTTTTTATTTATTTATTTTTATCTGAGGGAATAAAACACTTCATCAAATTTAAACTGCAACTTCCAGGACTTGACCATGAGGAGAAACATGTGTTTCCTTCCAGAGATACACACATAAGTTAAAGAAAATAAACTACTTGAGGATCTGCTGCACACTGCTTTATAAATGACTGAAAATGTAATACAATTTCATTTTCTATGGGATGTCTACTATGATCCTGTGTTGCAACTTCCACCAGCTCAAGATAGAATGTGAAGTTTGGGGACCCACAGGTGAAAACCAGTCTTAAAAATCTACATGTTTCCCAAGAGTATTTCAGAGACTGCTTCAGGCCCTCCTGTCGGCCAGACAGGGATATGGATCTCCAAGAAGAATCCATCATCCAGAAGAGGGTTAAATATGGCTGTCTTTGGACCAGTTTGATTGCAGACCACTTTTAACTTGCTGAGGATGAGAATTTTAGTCTCAGAGAAGTCTTAGAGCATTCTGGAATCCTTTGTAGCACATCCAGGACCCACTTCTATATTAGTGACATCCGAAAATCTGAGCTCCGTCCTCATCAGAGCCCTTGGCATGCAGTGGAGAGGACAGCAATACCGTCATGTACCACCAATTTTAGCTTCAGGCATTTCCAGCAAGCCCTGATGGAAGGAAATCATCTTCCCTGGGTTTTGTGTTCTGCTGAGCACCTGCCTACATCGATTTTCATTTGCAGATGCATTGCTTAAATAGAGAAGATAGATTATTCCTTATTTTGAATAATCTTAATTATGCTGGGATTTCACAGAAAAACTCATGCAACTTTACACAGATGAATACCCTGCCTGTTTTAACCACACACACTGTTGCAAACAGGGAAGGAATACGGGAGGAATTTCCATGATGTCCCGAAAAGCGAGCAGAACCACCCATCTGCTTTCTCTACAAACAGCCCTCATTTTCACAGTAAATACTTGGGTGACAGCATACTGGCTGCTTGGAGGGGGCTGCACAGGACACCTTTTAAGACCCATTCAGTGTTCTCATTCCAGCATGTATCCAGCGTGGATGTGCATAAGAACACGCATATGTCGAAACTGGGCATATGGTATATATTCTAATGTATATGGAAAATGTGCCCCTGAAGTTCATAAACTTCAAGGTGCAATGTCAGACATTATTAGATTTAGAGTCTTACTACGATTCCTGCTGGAGATGAAGTAGTGTTTGTTTCTGCTGACACAAGATATTTTCAGTCATTTTCAGATCTTAGGTTAAGATGCATGTCAAGAACAGGTATGGGATCTTCAACACCCACCACACATTTACAGTTCTGAGCTCATCTAGCTTCCCTCTACCTTCTCCCTCTCCTGAAAAATTACACATCTGTAACTGCGATATAAGTTGTTATTTCCATCTTCCTTTCTGAGCACATTAATTCATGCCAGACACTAAACACAGTAATCAAAACAGACACAATTCATGCCATCAAGCCGCAACACACTGAAAACTCCTCAAAGTTCAGATCAAATTATTGACTTTCATGCAAGTCACTATACACTTGTTAGACACAGTCTTGCAATTTCTGCATGGTCTTCAATGAATATTTGTATAATTGTCAGTTCTGCGTAATTTTCTTCCTTGAACTGAGTTTGCTGGAGGGTGGCATTGCTTGTGTAGCATTTGTGGACATTTTATTCAAGAAAAATTAAGATGGTATTCCCACTCTGCATCAGGTACTTCCAACTTAGAAACAAGTCACACCACCACAAAACCATTTGGTACCAATCAAAAACAGGCACCAAGACAAACAAAGCAGAGCAACACAGACCATGATGTCCCTGCATCAGTTAGGTACGTAAACCAGGTAGGAAACTAAAAGTGTCCATGACAATAGATCTGCCTGCTGTCCCATTACCATTATGCAACACAAAAAAAATGGGGAAAACAGAAAGGCTTCCTGGCAAATGGCAAACACCTGTAAGCACTGGATCTCATTTACTTTAGGTAGAAGAACAGGGTGCAGCATTTATCTCTTGCAACTCTGGCTACCAACTTTATAGATACTCAAATGTGAACTAAAACTGATTCCCCTACTCTTCCTACCCCTCCCATCCCATACCTGTGCAATGAATAAGAAGGATTAAATTTAAGAATATAGAATTATAAACTCAGCAATACCTCCCTTATCCTAGCACTGTGAAATTGTCAAGATTGAGACCAGAGCTACAAATCCACTGACGCTTAGGGGCTTCCCAACTGTACAAGACCTCATCACTCATGCTTAGAGAAGGCATGCAGCTACACAGACTTCATCTATCTCATTCCAAATTAATCAGTTACAGAATTTTCCAGATAGAAATGAATAAAACAAATTCTGAGACTTCTGTCCTTGATTTATAAACAAGTCTGATCTAGAATCCCACTGTGTTCCCCTAAAAATAAAGAGAAAATAAAGGTGGTTTACAGGGAAAAGAAACAAAACCCAAACAAGTAACGCAAAGATGACACAGATAGAAGCATACTCTGCTAAGATTTTTTATTAAAATTTTTTTTTCCTACTAGCTGGCCATTTCAATGTTTTAAACAATTAGATTTTTTTTAGGGGGAACAATTTTGGGTTTTACTACATGTGATTTGGTATTTTGGTTGACTTCTGAGACAATTATTCTCTCTTTTTTTGTAGAAATAGCTGTAAATAAAACAAATAAAACATTTCAATTCTTTATAAACATGCCACTGAAAACAGAAAGAAAAAGGCTATACTTTGTTAGACAGAGTATTTAAAAACACACTGTCAACTTGAAAATATTATTTATTTTTCCCTCTCCCCAAAAAAAGCATGTCAAATTTACCTTTTATACACAAAAAGCCCCCTCAAAAACCTTGTGACACAAAACTAGTATAAAATAACAAAAAAAAAGCTATTTCTAAAACAGAAACATTCTAGAATTTAGGAGAACCTAAAAATGAGCATATCCACAAGGTAAAAGAAAGCAGCAGTTTTACAAGGCTGAAAAACTTGATGCAAAGAACCCAACCACATGGATTCATGAAAGCTGTGACAGCACAGTACCTTTGATCCTATTTGCTTTAAAAACCATGCCACAGTTTGAAGAGTGTATTCAACAGTATGAGGATGCCATGAGAGTTACTGTAGAAGTTCAGATACTCCCTAGGATTACTAGAAACATCCTGGTGAAGGAGGAAGTTCGCAGCATGCCCATCCTTTTTACGTGTGAGAGTCATTGTCCAGTAGCTGTTATTCCTGTTACTGCCAAATGTCTCACATGAAATTCTTGAATGGAACATTTTGAAATGTCAGAAAGAAACACAAAGTTAACCAACCCAAAAGAAGCCTGGGCACTTTGGTTCTGGTTTGGTAGAAGAAATGAAATGTTATTAACTAAATTTGACAGTAACCCCTAAATATTGCATTGGAGAAAGTGTTATTTTTTCATTCCATGAACAATGGGAAACAAAAAGTGTGAATGCAGAACTGTCCCAGAATATGGAACTCCTTCTGGTGCCAGCATGCAGCTTGGGTGGCTTCTGACAGAACAGAATGACAATTATTACTCACCAAACCTAACACTGCTGCACCCCAGCCATCAAGTCAAACTGAAACCTTCAGAACACAATGACTGAAAAGTAGAAAATTTTCCATGTACCATCTTTGTCCAGCACAAATGCAAAACGCCATACCAGATGTCCTGTGTAATCTACATTTTTTATGCTGATCCTCACATGAGCTGTCTGCACTCATTTCAGCTCCTGGCCCACCAGCAGTCCTCATAGGTAACTGAAATGTTGTGACATCTGTGGAACAGCTCGCAATCCTACAGGCAAATCTCTTTTACTCTGAGCCCGCAGTAAGTGTGCCACACAAAGTAATTGTGAAAAACAGCTATTCTCAGATTTTAACTAAAACTACTGTTTTGACAGTGCATCCTTTACCACATTTCCCCATTTAGATATTTATTAGCTGTGCTCAAACTATGTTAGATTCTCCTTTGATCAACTAAAATTTGTTAATCCCCTGGAAGAAACATTTTCCAATTGTTTAATTACTCCTCTGGTCTTAAATATGAAACCTCCAATTTTTCAAACTACCTTTCTAAAGCTAAGAAAGGGTACAGCTTTACAGTAGTAGCTGCACCTGTACTACCTACACAGATAATGTAACCCCTCCTACTCTGCTGAATACTTAGTTTAAGTTAGTACTCCTTTTTTTGGCTACAATACCATCATTATTATTCGCTATGGCCTCCATTTGTTTGGGGTTTTTTTAAATAAACTGCTGGCTTGTAGGGAAGTACATACTGTTTGCTTGCTTTCAGTTTGCTCAACAAGCCAGACTACTCTCATCAATCTGCACTCCTCATTATTTACCCACCCCTCAGTCTTTGTAGTAGCAGTACTTTAGGCATTACAGCCTAACAACAGAAGTATAAGGAAGTTTGTAAGAAGAAAAATATCTTTTATTGGGTCAGCAATTGTTCTAATCAAGGGTATTACTTCTTGTCGAACTTACTAATCTTGTGTCACCGGTAAAATAATAAATAGGTTTTGATTTGATGATTGCCCCATGAAAAATTCTTTGTAATAGCATGTTTTTTAAAGACTTGTTAACAAGTAACTATTTGTGAAATCTATGCTTTATTTTGCTGCTTAATCCATTTCATTTGTGCCAAGTTGATTTTGTATCCTTCAACTTTATTAATCAAAAAGTCATGTCAACTCAAGATAGACTTACAGAACTTTATTACATCACTACGCTTATTTTTGGAAATCAAACTTGTACTCACATCAAAAATAATATTGCTGGTTTGGCTTGCCTGAGTGTTCATAAACCCGTGATGCGGAATAGTGTGCCTATTCCAGTGTTATATGGGAACAACATAAAAAAAGTCATTTGGAATGTGATAGCCTGTAAGTTAATACTTTGTGACAGTGGAGACTAATAAAAAATAGTTGCCATAAATTAAGCACTTGTCTACAGTGACAGCTATGTAATGGCCACTTCTGAGAAATTATTGCACTTCTTTCCCCGGGAATAGTGATAAAAGAATGCAGCCTGTCATGAGCGCTGCAGCCCTTGGCAGTGACGTCCTATTTCTACTGGGGTTATGCTCCTCCTGTTCCCTGCAAGCCCACATTTTGGACAGCAGTGCAAAGATCTGGAAAAGTTCTGTCATCTGGTATCATGTCTGAACTCCTGCCTTCCTTCAAGAAAATCACAGCTGTCCCCTCCAAAGGCCCCAGCACTTTCCCTATTGTTTTAACTTGCACATGTATCTGCAAATTATTTGCAGCTACTTCAATTTTAGTCAAAAATCCCTGCATCAACACAACCTTTTGATTAAGATCAAGGGATCATTTTTGTAGGCAATGTTTTCATTCTGAAAAATTCCACCTATCCCGCAGACTTGAACCCTGCACTTCAGTTAATAGAGGTGGCAGATTAGGTAACGGAGACTGTGGTTCTGCAGCTATTTCTGCAGCACCGCTGCCAGGCTCAGCAGCACGGGTGCTGCCACTCATTCCGACCTTTGCCTCGTTGCCAGCACAGCTGTTTGTGAACCACAGCAGGAACAGATCCAACTTAAACGAGTGGCCGGCAGAGGCGGGTTAAGGGGCTGCTTTAGAAGCGCTGCCACCAAATGTGAAACCATGGCTTCACACTTTTCTGTCCTCTACCACAGGAAACAGACAGAGGTAGGACTGCAGATAGGGTTAGTCACACATGAGGTTACTTCTTGATGCTTATATGAACCAATATTGCTAGATAATGACGCAAAAAACAGCAAAATGATGGATCTCTTCCTACAGACCTATTATCAAAGTATTCCAGACTAAGTCCTGATTTGACAGCATCTCTCAAACTGCTGTTCCAATCCTGGACTTCCTTCAATGCAGATCTAAGCAAGATCTCAAAAAGCTGGGCGATTTCACAACTATCAGGGAGCAAACTCTTCTATTTCATTTGTTTTATGCCAAAAAAATTGACTGCTCATCTAGCCCTTGCAGAAATCAGACTATCATTTAATCAGAAAATTGGAAAACAAACTGAATCATAGATAACTAGCTACCAGAAGTGACTAGGAAACACATTATCTAGCCATTTCAGCTGAAAACCTCCTGTTGCAGGTGACTCCCAGACATATTGCTGCACAGTGAGCTCAGGATTCAGATGGTACTTTGAGCACAAAAATATTGCTTCTCTGAAGGAGCAATTAACTGAAAAAAGTTAATTTGAACATTATATTAGATCCTTCTACCATACCAGATTAGAATAAACATAAAAAATAGGTGTCTGAGTGGAAAAGTACTTTCATCTTCCCATTTGGAAAATCTGCCACAGTCCCAAATCTTGCCTTGGGGTAACAGGAAATGTTATTTTCAAGACCCTTTCCCAGAATATAATCTCTGCATTTGTGAAAACCTCTATACCATTCAGCCCTATTAGTTGTCAACTTCCCAGTTCTCTGTGTTAAGAAGACCAGAACAGAAATGCTAGGTTGAGTTTGGGTTGTGTTGCTAGAACTTGGTAGAGGAAATGTGCATAATCTCCTTGAGCTGTGCCTGGCTTTGTGAAACCATGTCTATGCTGGGACACTCGGGAGAGCTGGAAGAAGGACCTCACATACAGCGTGATGTCAGGATGCATAAACTGAAGTGTACAGAGGCTGGTGTAGCTGCTCTCTCTTCAGAGTAAGATAAACTTCATTTTCTGTGGAGTTCTGGGAATATACTACAGTAAATAAAAAGAAACATCCAGATGGGTTTTAATACAGTAAACGGACTTCATGCCTTTCTTTGAATAGATTTGGCATTCATGAAATGTCCCTGAATAAGCACAACCTGATTACTCATTTCTTTGAGCAACAAAGTTGCCTTAACAGAATTAAAACAATACAGACAATTAGCAATATTTCTAACTGCATCATTTTCAAGAATACAGTTACTGTAAAAAGCATTTCTGTGGTCATTTATAAAATGCTACAAAAAAAAAAGTTCTAACATATAAATGCCTTGTATGGAGTACAAAAATGCCTTGAAATGGAAGAAAAAAATATATAGTTTGGATGTTTATACTTAACTCCCATTTTTTTCCCTAAGTATTGCAGGATTACTTCTCTCTGCATGTGATCTCACACATATAATACATATTGCAATACCCCACCAAAAAAGCAGACTGAACTAAGAATAGAGGACTAGATACTCATCTGGCATAATGTGAGACCACTCCAGTAATTTCAGCATTCCTACTCCAATTTGCAACAGCTAAGGATCTGGCACAAAACATCAAGTTAAGTTTCCAATTACCTCATGCACCAGCATTGATTTCAACAGTTATATACACACAGTCATAGAGGAGAATTATTTGAAAAATTGCAAACTCAGCTCTGTATTTCTTTTACTTTTATGGTCTAAATCAGACCCTACATGGTATTTTAATTTAAGTTTTTGTGGTTTAATTATATATATTTCAAGAGTAGACTAGTTACTCGCTGATCTACCCAATTTAAAAAAAAAAGGCAGCAATAATTTTTTACGCTTCTGAGAATGTGAACTTGTACTGGGTCATATCACAATAGTAGTTAATTTTAATGCTGCCAAAAAATCTAGTGCATAGTAACTTAAATGCATAAATAAAAAGTTAACAACTATGCAAAAATCAGTCTTCTGTATGTGAATATTTTTCAGGTTGCCTTGGGAGGTCTTTTTTCTAATTTTCTGCTCCAAATTGGTCAAATTTTATAGTCCAGCACAACCCTAGTGCAAAGAGAGTATTCAGTCCGCCCAGACAGACAGAGGTCTTCAGAGACCGCATTTAAATTACATCCAACTGAACTGCCCTCCACTGTAGATCTACGAACATCTACTGAATGAAAAATCATCGTAACAGTGCTTATTTATTTAGGTCTAGGAAAAAGACATAGAGCTCCAAAGGAATTCATGCACAGAAATCCTCCAAACTTCTTTTCAAATCCATGATAATTGCAGCCTAGCTAAAATTCTAGTGTGTAGTACCCAAGCCTAACAGCCTAAGACCAAAAGAGTCTCACTGGTGTAAGGAGTTCTGAACTCTGGTGTAAGAAGTTCTGAAGTTTACACTGGTGTAAGAAGTTCTGAAGATAATCACTAGTCATTATAATATTCCCTTAGAGAAATAAGGAAATTTTAAACATATTGAAAATAAAATGCTTAAACTTTAGTATTCCTCTGACAGCCATTAGCATCTGACATTTTGCTCAAAAGCCTGATAACTAGCCTATATGATCCTGTGACTGAGACTGCCCAGTGATACATTTCAATATAGGATAGTCAATCATCAAAGTAATTTTCACTGTTTAACATTAAAGCAAAAAGGCAGCCAGCTATTCGACGCATTTCTCAGGCTTAGAGACAAAAAGAAGAAACTGCTGTAAAAGAGTTTTTGCCTTTAAGGTCCTGTATTACAGGCATCCCAAAAAGCAATCCTTCTGGCAGCATTGCAAACTACAATGTGGACTAAAAACGTGAGTTTTATTGCCTTTTCAAAAGGATTTTACTATTTATTTGACATATAAGCACTATTCTTATCTGAGCTTTTGCGCTGCAAAATGCATCCAAGTTCCTTTAACCACTTCTGATTTAATGACAGATTTAATAACATTGCAACACAGAAGTGTGGAATTGGCCAAAAAGTTATTTCACAAAAATCTGATTTCTGTACAGCAACATCTAAAATGTCACCTAATACATAGAAGTAAAGCAGAAAGTTTTTAATGTATATTGTAAATCCTGAGGCTTTGATAGGTAAGACATCTACTAGCTTTAAAAGACCATAATTTATTTTTAATAACCATTTTTATTTAATTTTTCAAAGAGTAGCAGTTTATGCCTTCAGTAGAACCATACCCTGAAATCTCAGGGGTGATAAAAGGGCCATGCCAAAGCTGAAAGGTTTCGAATATCAAACTATACTATTATGTCAGGGTCAGCAAGATCAATTAGCACTTTTCAATGACAGAAAAAGGTTAAGTGGGACATACATTTGCACAATATTCAAATCCAAAAAAGAAAAATAGCACATATTAGGCGTACTTATAAACCTCTGGGTCAGTGACTGAATTTCAACACCCTTCTTCCAGTTGCATACCATAAATGCTGGGTTTTTTTAACACAAAATGTCAAGAAGATGACAGATATATTAGATAGCAGAAATACTATTGGATTCCCAAGTACAAAGGAAAAAACAAAGGCATCTGAGTGTTGCTGCTACCAGACTTGGTTTAGCGGTGAACTTCCAAAAAGCTTTAAAAATACTTGACAAACTCGACATATGTCTGTTAATTTGATGCCCCTGTGTTTGTATTTTTCCTGCAAACCCTGAGAGTACCAAAATGAAACCTAGTGAGCAAATAAACCTATTCCTATGCTTCAACTGAAAAACAAACCTAACCCCACCCCTCAATTTGAAAATAGTAATCTGTAAATTAACTCATCCTAAATCTGGGAAAAAAGCAAGTGTACACCTTCTGCAACTAACAACTATCCAGAAACATGCACACAGGAAGTGAAGAAACTTATGTTTCAATTCTTAATGTCACAAGAATACTCACTAGAAGCACAGGTATGTTAGAAGTTAATTCGACACCTGTTAATTCAAGCGTTGCAGTCATAAACATAGCCTGAACAAAGTAGCTGGTTATGATATCAAATAAAGCCAGCATAAAATCACAATAAAAATCCGAGAGATTAAGAAAACCTAAGGAAAAAGCACCCTGTGCTGAAATCAGTGATTTAGATTAGTATTGCACCGAGTAAGAGCAACGCAAGATTACTTTTCCTCAACGATATATTTCAAAATGTCTCTTTTTTAAGCCTGTTTTTCAAGGAGTGATTTGAAATATTTACTACCAGACAGTACCTAATTTTAGGTTTTAAGTGCTTTAACAGCTCTATGAAATATGATCAGCAGCTGCAATATAGAAGTATGCTGAATAAACGCTCCTTATAAAAAGGGAGACCTGCTCTACCCTGAGTTCATAAAATCCCTACTTTCAAGAAGGAAAAAGATAACACAGAAAAAAAATAATGGCTGTGTCCTAGAGTGTTTAACAGAAATTCCAGGATTTTCTTTTTTTCTTTCTGTGGTAACTTTTGTATTTAAGAGGGTAAAATGCTGTTTAAATTTTAGCACTAGTGGATTGCACACAACATCGTCCAATACTACCACTTCAACAAGGAAACAGACAGGTACCTTCCCTCACCAAATGCCAGTGATTAACATTAATTCTAGGACTTGCATAAGGTTTAAAAGAGTTGCATAAAGTTTAAAGAGTTAAACTTTAACACTTGCATCAGATGCTAAAAATATGCCACATGATACTATCTATAGCTGTATTTCTACAGTTGCCTTGTTTGAAATATTTTAACTGGAAACTTCAATTAACTGAGAACCCACTAGTGCCCTACCCAATACATTGCTTGTTTAGAATTTATTTATTCCATTGACATAATCCATACAGAATAAATTTATGCTGCAAAATGTTGTGAGGCCATTAATAAAGACAAATCCGGCAAGAGTAACCTTCAACTAAATTTATTATCAATACCATCATATACATGTAACAATTAATAACTGCATACAAATTATCTGAACAAAGGTACATAAAAGATGAATCAACCTACTCCACTTTCATTTCTATTAAATTTGGTTGAAGAACATTTGGTAACATCATAAATACCACAATTTTCAAAAAAAAAGCAAACAGAGCTGTTTCAGATACAGACCAGCTAATGTTAGACGTCAAACAGAGAAAGAATCACCGTGAAGAGAGAGAAATGTCAGTCTGTATTTCCACTTTACTCACAGTATGATATATATTGCAAGTATGCAGGCATTTGTTATTTGGCACCATTTTCAGAAATGTTAGGAGAAAAAGTCAGACCCGCAGCAATTTTGCGAAATTTTCCTTTTGAGTGTTAAGGAAATGAAACAAAAAGATATGGCCTGAGCTTTAATGCAAAGTACATGCTTCAAACATCCAACTCTGAGGTCAGACCAGAAAATCTATCTGCCAAACAGAAAAGATGCCGTCTTTGTATAATTCCCTCTAGATCTAAACTGCTGATTAGTTTATCTTAGATAGGCTTTCTAGTCTCCGCAAATGCAACACGTAAAACAAAACTTAGAAAACTGTAAATACTGGTTCCTTACTGTTCTAGCATGACTTCATACTTAAACTGGAACCGGCCAAGGCGCTCCCTTGTCTGGTACAGCGTGCCTCCGGGATTTTTGTAAAATACCAGCTATTTCACACCGCCACGCGCGAGCCCAGCGTGTCCCTCCGTGTGCTCGGCTGCAAGCCCTGCCCGCGGGTACGGAGCCGGCAGCACCGCGCCTGCTTGGCTCGGAGCGGCAGTTTCATAAATGTAAATGAAACTTTAGATGCCAACTACCGATTGGCAGCGGCGATGCCGTGGGATCCCTCTCTCCCTTCCCGGCGGAAGGCGCCGCGGGGCTGCACCCCGGGCAGCCCTGTGTCCGGCCGGGTACGGCGCGGACACCCCGCGGCTCGGGGAGAACCGCCGTGTGAAACCCAGATGGCGTTTCTCCGCGGGTATCTGACTTTGGAAGTGTCTGTAATGACAGCAGGAGAAGGAAATTAATGGCTAAGAGCCCACTGGGTTTGAACACGGAGAATCCTGTTACCTCCTCGGGGATCAAGTACGCGCACACACCCGCACGCACGCACACACACAAGGCTTACCCACGTGGAAAAGCTTTCTAACCAAAACACAAGTCCCCGCATTGCCGGTGGAAAAGGCGGCGGGACCCCCGCGCCGGGGCTTCCCCGTGCCCCGTCCGCCGGCGCAGCGGGGACCGCGGCGGGGGCGGGGGCGCCGTGGGACGACCCGAAAACGCAACGTTTTGTCTTTAAACCACAAGAAAAACAAGCCGGGGCGGGGGAAGGGAAAGGCAAGAGACATCCCTCAGGGAGAGGAAACGGAGAGGAACAAAAACAACGGGCAGCTCTGTCCCCGCTCCCTTCGGACGCTGGAAAAAGTGACCCCCGGAGCCCCCGCGGCGGCTGCCGGCCAGGAGGCAGTGGGAGGCAGCTTGCCCCGTCCGCCGGCACCCCGACCGCGGCACGGTGGCAGCGCTCCGCCCCGAGGCAGGCGGGCAGCGGAGACTCCCGAGCGCTGCCGGCGCTGGGGCAGCGCGGGGCCGAGGGCGGGCGGCGGAACTGACCGGCTCCTCCGCCGCTGCCGCCCGTGCCTGCGCGTCCCGGCCGGGCTGCCTCGCCCCCGCGCTGACCGGACCCTCGCTGGAGCAACGGGAGTTTCGGAAAGGGACTACCATCCCTGCGTGTTTTCATGCCGCTCTGTCCGGAGGGGACCCCCGCCGCCAGAAATGTTGTTTCCTCCCAGCCCCCGGTCAAGCCGCCGCTGGCCCCGCCGCCGGCCCTCGCAGGGGCAGGCTGTCGGCAGAGCGACCCGGCGGCTAGCAGAGCCCTCTCGCCCACCCCAGGCGGGCCGACAGCCCCCGGCTGCTCGCGGGGCACAGCCCGGGCCCCCCGTTTCCGCCGCACCGGGAGTGGGCGGGAGGCGCAAGCGGGGAACAATGAGACGGCAGCCGTCGCGGCTTGCTCCTGTCTTGGGGCTTACCCCAGCAGCCCCGGTAACACCCAGCCGAAGAGCAGTGAGGGCAAAACGGCAGGGAATGTCACCTGGAGAGAGGCAGAAAGTCTGGCTGGGCGTGGAAAAATCACCCCGTCCGCACGGGAGATCAGTTTAGTTTTTTGCAATTAAACTCGCGTGGAGCCGGCAGTGAAAGCTCATCTCTACCCCGCGATGGACGGCTCCAATGCTCCCTCCCATCATATTTGTTTTACAGCAACTTTGTTGTTGTTGTTGTTGTCATCGAACCGACGCGAAAACAGTCCTAAATAAACGCTAAATACAAGCACACGCACACACCCCCTCCACGAACACATGCACATGAAGCAGGGAACCCGTTTCCTCCACCTCCGAGCAGAAGGGGTGGGAGGGAGACGCAGGGACGGGGAAGTCAGAGACACTCACCTTCTCGCTGCCGGAATCTGCCGCTACCTTTATTTTAGGGCCGCTCCTTATTTATTTATTCTCGTACCTTCTCCGAGCCGAGGCTCCCCTTTTGCACTGTTCCTCTGGCAAAAACAGAACATCCCCTCTAAAAGTCCCCCCCCACCCCCCCCCCCCCCCCTTTTCTCCACACACAAATAAAGAGCAACTCGGAGCAAAACGGGAGGAGAAATTCGGGGCGGGGGGGTTGGGGGGGGAGGTAGATGGAGGAGGAGGCTGGTACGGGAGAAGCCAAACACTCCTCGCACTAGAGTGCAACTAGTTGCTTCTCACTCACAGGAACGTAAAAAGTTTCCCTGGCAAGGGACGGGACTTCCCTAAGAAAAGGTAACCCCCTCCCGCCCTCCCACCCAAAAGGGCCGTCCCGGGAGCGCGGAGGTAAGGGGCGCGGAGCCGGGAGCCAGCGCAGCCCCGGGCGCCGCTCCGCACTTGTGCCTGGGGCTGCCGCCGGGGCTGCTCCCTGTGCCGGCCCCTCTCGGCACGGCAGCCCCGCTGCCCACCCGCCGCTGCCCCGCTCAGCTCACCGGCACAGCCGCTGCCCCGGGCTCGGAACACCGCGGCGGGCACGGACCGCCGGCTGACCCGGCCACCAGACAACTCCGAAGTGTCCCTCCCGCGGTCCCCGGCCACGCAGCCCGGGGCCTGAACCTTTTGCTCTCGGTGCTCCCTGGCATCTGCAGTTAGTAGTGATGGGAGCAAAGGAGGGAGCCCTGAACGGCAGGGGTTGATTAGTGCCAGTCCACTGAGGTACAGGTAGTGAAGTCCACACTTCACTTTTTTCCCTTGTTTTTTTCTAGAAGAAACCAACACTATTATAAAGTAATCCTGAGTTTTAATGATCAAGTTCATACTTGATCAAGTGCTACACAGCAGGACTGGTTGGCGTACCCTCTTATAGGATATATTTGTCTCCTTTCTCTCAAACTGGTCATTGTGGATGAAGTCCTCTCCTGCTCTGAAACTGAACGTTCTTCTCTGCAAAGAAATTCAGCAGCTGCATTTGGTCCTCTTTGCTCCTTTGTGTGGGGAAGCGGAAGAAAATCCCTAATTGCTTAGTCACATTTCATACTCTTACCCTTCACCTTGTATTATCTTCTGACTATAGTTTCACTGAGTGGATTGAGTGGCTCTTGTTCAACCAGCTGCATCACCCTCTTTCTGTCAAGTTAACTTCACTCTCCAAAGGATCTATGTAAAAAAATTAAAAGAGGAGGCAAAAGTTAGGCCCTATATTTGGAGAGAGATGTGAGAGAAAAGTCCTGGCTTTCAGAAGTCATGAATGTTAGAAGTTTTTGAGGTCAGCAAATCACATGAAATGAGTGGGAAAAAAGTACTGATTTGTGAAGATTCTTTCCTAGTGAAGATTCTTTCCTACCTGCCTTCTCTTTTCTCATTTTGCATTTGGTAATACTATTTAAAGCTATTTAACTTTACTCAAGCCTTTGCATTTCATAATTTGCATTGAATGAATTGTACTAACATGGTCATCTTTCTCCTAAATAATTTCAGACTTCAGATGATTTAATCTTCATGAAAACAAGTCTACAAAAACCCTGTATTTGCTGTCTTGGAAGAGTTATCACTCAGAAAGAGGACAGACTTGGAAAACTCCTTTGACCTACAGAAATACAGCTAGAATAACTTTTATACTAAAAAAACCTCCCAAAGCCAGCCTTCAAATTGACATAGTGTAGGACAAGCCAGAAATAGGAAATTAATTTTCAAAATGAGAGTTTAGAGAGTAATTGGAAGGGGAGAAAACTCAGATTTGCAGAAGTAATCATGATTGACAACCCTGCCACAGACTAAGTTGTGACTAATGCCAGCACCCATCGTGCTAACAGACTCCTTCTGCGAGGAAACAACTCCTTCCTTTCGAGGGGACTTTTGTGCGTGGCAGCACGGTGGTCTAGCGTGAGGTACTTGAACATGGTAATGAAGGTTTTCTGGAGTCTGGTTTCCTTCCACTTCAATGAATTGAATTCCTGTTGCAGGGAACAGTCCTGTAGTAACATTGTTTGCTTTAATAGACATATCACTTTAAAGCAAGCTCTTAACCATCTGTTGCACTCTCTCTTAAAATGTACAGCTGACTTGAAAAGATTATCTATATCTTTGTTCAGTGTAACTTGCTTCAAATTGAGGAGGTATGGGAGGCCTGCACTGCTGGTACATGGTATGGTCCAAAGGCAAATCTCCCCACAAGGGGCCTGATCTTGATGGTGCTGAACCATGCTGCTGTGTTGCTGTTGATTTTGGTGAGGGCAGGCAGGGTCATGCCAAAACTGATGAGTGTCGCATGTACTGAAGGGAGTCTGGCAGAAGCTGATCTGATAATCAGACAGTTTTTTGCAGAGATTTATTGTAAGTATGACTTTCACAGGCAGTAATTAAATGATGATTTTGGTTAAATCAATGTCTTTGGGCTGAAGTAAATTCCAATGAGCTCAGTGGAAGTGATTTCAGAAGGCAGCAAATCCAAAATGTAGTACAATGCACTGGTTCACATGAATAACTCTGTGTGACCATGGAGAAGGTCATGCTAGAAATAGTCCTAATAGAGCCCAAGGAAGGGCTGCAGGATCTGCTTTTATACCAGAATAGAAGAATAATACCATATCCATTTAAAGCAACATGGGAAAGTAAGTAGGCAGGTTGTAATTATCTAGACTGGTATTTGGGCGGTCACTCCTACACTGGTAAAAATTACTATAGGGTGTTTAATGCCCACAAGTTCTCAGTATCCTTGGTTTTGCCTCTTAATTAGAGACAGCACCTGTGATCATATTCTTTCTGCTGGTTCAATACTGTGTCAGCAGAAGAATGTCACCCTGTGCAAATATAATTTCATAGAGTAACCTGGAATTTCCTTTCAAGTCTTCCACGCAAATACTACAGACCCAACCCTACTTACCTTGTGAAATCTAGTGAGATTACAGCCATAAGCAGTACGGCTCCAGAGAATAATGTTTGCATATGTTGCTAAAAACAATATGGGATTTGGAATATTAATAAATAATTTTAAAATTAAGCCAATATTCTTTTTCATTGCATCTCAGTGAAAACAAGGGTTTGTTGTTGTTTAGACAAAGGGATTATGCTTAAATTATTCTGAGAAAAGCTAATGACAGAGAGTCATGATTTTGTCAATGTATCATTGTTATGATTTATTGACGTGCCTACCATATCCTGCTTCCAGCTTAGGTACCTGTTGCAAATTTTGTTTTGCAAAAGCAGGGCTTTGAAATATGGTTTCTTATTTTCAAGTTCAAGTATGAAATCCAAAAGCATGTTAATTAGGCAAAGACTGTTGATCCATATACTTGAGGTTGTTATTGGTGCTTCATGGATTTATAGTCATAAAAAAAAGAATGAATGGGGGTTCTTTTGACGTGGTTATCAGATTTCAGGTTTAAAAAGAAAGTGGCCCACCCTTTTCAGTAATTTGACATGCAGGGTTCAGCCGTGGGTACAAAAACAGGTTACAACTGGATAGTCATTGTGATCTTGAAATGCCAACTGTGCCTTTAAGTATGTTATATAACCTATTTTTTGGTTTCAATTTTCAAGTATGCCATCATTTCAGTGTTACTTAGATTTCCATATATTTTTTAATCCAAACAAATCTGACCTCAATCATAAGGTTCCATGGTTCCAAATAGTTGAGCTTTTCTAATATTTTATTTTGAGTGCCTACGTTCAATACTTCATCACAGAGATATGTGCTGCAGACAGTGCCAAATACGGTGCCAGGGATGTCCTCAATTATCTCCGGCGCTTACCAGGAGAGGGCTCTGTTCTGCATGCCGTACACATACAAAGGTCCCACTGAAATTAGTGCAAGTTTTGTCTCTAAGGCTTGCTTAAAATGAAGCTGGCTAAGTCCTTTTTTTTCCAGCTGCCTGTGCAGACAGAATGAGGTGTGCTTGATAATCTTCATTTGTATCCTGCCTTTGCACCAGGACCTTTTTTCCTTCCTGGGAGAGACCCACTCTGCTTCCTGCAAGATACCTTTCCATCATGTTTCATGGAAGTTTCATTTAAGCAATCTACAGAGCTGACCCAGGGAAGATCTTGGGCCATACATTCTTGTTTGATGATCCATGTGTTCCCTGATCACCGTGGGATAAAAAAATCTATGTCTGCACTGATCAGAGCTAGCACACAGGTCTGTTAGCTTACTTCTTGTCATAATTTTGTTCTCACCACCTAGCATTCTCCTAAAAAATGCCCTGGTCCAGTTCAGATTGTATGGGTATGATTGTATGGTATGGGTCATCCCTGGTGCTTTGTCTAGTCCAGGCATCTATCCTATGCTGGAGAATGAGAGAGCTGATAATGAGAATTTTGGCCCTACAGAAACACTTCTCTGACAGATGGCCCTAGGTCAGAAGAGCACTCTTCAGAAAATTTCCGTGTGCAGATGTAGCCTGAAAGTCACTCTCAGACCTGTTCCAGAGACAACATTGGGTCAGGTTATTGGGGAGGCAGGAGAAACGTCAGGGCTGGCATTACCTCACCTCCAGAGCCTCTGGCACTGGGGGAGGACTGAGGGTGTGCCCCACATCCATCCATGTTTATTCTGGCTGCAGAACCTCGTTTCAGATTTCATTTCACTACAAATAAAATAAAGAGCAATCCTTGGATTATTTATAAAAATGTGAACATTTTAAGCTTTACCGTTAAATGTTCGTGCTGCTGCTTAGTGTAATTCCCTTAAATTTGCTTTTTTAATCAGTTTTATGTTAGATGTACTTTCCTCACTTCTGATTACTTCTAGGAATTTTCACCATCTTTTAAAACTTCTCTCTGGTTATTTTTATCCATTTACAAGATTCTTCAGTGGAATAACTCTGAGATGGCCACCATAATTTTCCTAAAAATCTATTGAAAGCAGCTTCAAAATCTGTGAGACATAAAACTCAGCATTTTGAAAATGGCTTTTGGTTACATATACAGGTAGCATAAACCAGAGACTTAATTTTACTGTCATTGATCAGAAATGGTCTGTGTAAGTCAGTATTTGTGCGTGTTAGTCAACTTTCAGGCATGTTGAGGTTTCCAGTGAAGCCAATAGTAAAGCATTAATCAGTGTTGTTGTCAGCAGGATAGAACTTGTTATGCAAAAACTCAAATAAAGATTCATACCAAGAACTTTTTACTACACTGTAACATCATATTGTTGCTGTATTGCATTATAATGTAATAACATATACTCACCAAGGAATGATTTGCCATAAGTTTTTTAACATGTTTTATAGGAGTAAAAATGTCATTGCCAAATGACGCTACAAATGACATTATATATTACCATTATCCTAAAAATAGCTCTGTTACTTTCAGAAGCATGATTGAATTCAGTTCTCTTAGTAGCATAAGATTAAATGAAGCTCAGGCAATTTCACTCATTTATTTGCAGGTGGTGTGCAACAGAGAAAGGAAACAGAGAAAAACTATAAAATGAAAAGCAGAGATTCAAAAAAATTATGTCAAAGAGTATTTTCAGAAAACCTGTTTTATTTCAAAGTACAAGTTCCTTTCTCCTGTTAAAATGTTCTGTTCAAAGTCTTTAGACATTTCTGAATGTGTAAGTTACAGCTTCAGTATGATCTATAAGTATTTATGGATTCAAACTGCTAGTTTATTTGCAGCACTGTCAGAATGGTAGTAGGCAGAAAGCCAGGCATAGCATTTAGGGGCAATTACCCTTCCTTTACAGCAAGTATTGCGATGTTGTCTTGCATTGGAATACTCCTGACCAGACTCTTTAGGTGTTGGTTTCTGTGAGGACCTCATCCTGAATCGCAGAGATATCAATTAGAAATAAAGTGGTTGGGTTGTTTTTAGGGCATTTAAACAACAGTTGTATAAATCTGTTTTGTATATATCTGTTAGTTAATCCTGAGGTTACACTTCTTATTAAATCATTCTTTATGCATTGAAATCTTAAGATATCCAGCAAGAGGAAAGTTTGTTTCATCCTGTCTGTGAAGTAATAAATATACTCTGAATGAATCAGCAATGTTCATGGTTTCTGCATTCCTCCAGTGGGTCTAGTCTGTTTATGCAATATATTAGTAGTTATTAATGTAGTTATTAATGTAGTTATTACACTTACATTTGGTTACTTATTAACATTTACTCATAATTTTTACATTCTGTGGGGAGGTCCTTACTGCACTTGGTAAATGCAGAGGTAGACACAGTCCCTGCCCCAGGGATCTTACCAGCTAGCGCCATGCAAAGCACACGAAAGTTAATAAAACAATTTCCTCTGGCATGGTCATCCACTGATTGAGGCTGATGTAAAGCAGCACTTCAGTTCTAGTATTAACTGGAACATGCCTTGATGTATACATGTAGATTTTGTGAGGGCATTTTTACTGCAACTACACTGGACTGCACAGATGACAGAAGAGTCTTTCAGCAGAGAAGTAGCTAATTGTTGGATGTACTTTCTGAAACCAACAGCTCCGAATTATAAGTAAGGTAAGAAGATACTTATGTGAAACTACTTGAGGCCGTATAACTTTGTTTCGGCTAACATAACAATGTTGATACATCAAGAGCTATGAGAGTTACCTGAGCAGCACTCTGCTGATTTTCCCAAATCAGACAAGTAGAGATTATGTGCCTTCTCAGTTTCGTTTTCAGGGTAGAAGAACTTGTCAGGCTATGTGTGATTGAGTATTGATGCAACGGTATGTGCACGTCTTTCTCGCCATTAGTTTGCTTTTGGGCAACAGCTGTTCTGGGATGGGAAAAGGATGTTTTTGACAACAGTCTCCAAAGCAGTCCTGAGTAGTTTAAAACAGGAGGCAGACGTTCATCAAGGTAAATGTCTCTCTTGAGCCTTTATCCTCCCTCACCCTTCCCTTTATATTCTTCTTTTCCTAGTAACAAATACTTTGCATTTTTTTTAGCAATTAAAACCAAATGGTGTAGGTTTTGCCACAGCTCCTAAGTTGTCTGAGACCCACAAGCGGCTACTTCAGCCCTGGTTTCAGAACATCTTTGCTACTACAGTGAAAAAGAGAGAGTGGGGGAAATGGGCACAAGGGAAGTCGACCTCAGATGAGAACAAAGCAGTTAGTGTAAATCTCCACTCCTTGCCCTATAGCACACCACTTCATTAAAAGGCATACAAAGTTCTCTTCCTCACCTTTTCCATTAGTTGACTACACTTGGGACTGACTGTGAATGTGAGTGCCTTATTAGCATTTGAATGGCCTGTACTGCTGTGTAAAGGCGACTGAAGATTGAACTTAATGGTAAAATAAAAAAAAAAATCACATATCCTAAAAGGCCTGTCTTTCATTTTCACTGCCCCATATCCTGTTCTGGGAAAACTTTTCTCCACTTCTGACTTTGTAAAAGCATATATGCATCCTGAGATTTTTTTTAAATACACATTTACATTATTCACACTTCTGAAGCTCTGAGAGGGACCAGCATAAAGGACCTAAATTCTGGGGAAAGTTTTGTTCTGGAAACAATTATTTTTGTTGAGAATTATTGATGAGTTGATTACCTAAGAATTCAGTAGGAAATTGAAGAGGAGGCAATTTCTGTGTTTTGAAAGATCATCAATAACAAGTAAAACCAAGTCAGGTTTCTCCATGGATTGTTTGCACAAGAGTAGTTGTTGATAAATGAAATTCAGATTGATATTAGAGGTACATAATGTGCAAAGTGTAACAGCAGTTTTACTGCTCAGAGCTTGTGAAGACTGAATAATTTACAGGCAATTTACTCAACCTTAGTAGACAAATAGTAAAATTCTTATAGCAGTTCTCCTCATCATGTATCCTATTAATAATATTTTTCTTTTTTTTTAAGTATATATCAATTTTCCTTAAGTTTTGTTATTGAAAACAGGCAACAACTTTTAAAATAATTGCACTGTATTATGAATGGAATTTAATATTACCTACTTGGGGGTGGGAATTATTAAATAAATGCTTTCATATCTTAGGTAATATAAACCACAGTTATGATGTTCAGATGTATGGTATCATGGCTTTGCTCTTAGAGTGTAGAAGTTAAGACATGGCATTACCATAGCTGGCAGCAAGAGGAGATGCTGTTTCAGTTGTGTAAAACATACAGTTTGTTATGCAAAGTCAGAGATGAATTGACTTTGATGAATTGGTACGGAGGAGGGTGACTGGTGCTGGAGTTCTTTCTTCATCCACCAGGTTCCAGATAATGGGACAGAGATGTTTTCCCACATTCCTTCCTGGAATTTTCACTTCTGAAGATGAATGGCAACAGCATCTATATCAGAGTGCCAGGAGAAAATCAGGAATGTTCTTGTATCAGATTTGCTTTCACCTGTTCGAAAGTTTAAAAAAGTCTTGTGATGAAAGGCTTTCAGGAAGAGAGGGCAAGTGAGGTAGTAAGTTTGCTCAGGTATCCAGGATCCTTCTTACTTGTCCTATTTGGTATCATACATACTGCTCTAAATGAACCATAATGTGAAACAGGATTTCTAGAAGAGAGCAGAACTGCTGAAGTAATTAATACGTTCTTAAAGGAAGTATTTATTACAAAAAAGGGTTTGTTTCAGCAATTATTCTCAAGTAGAACAATCTGGAAAAGCAAAGCAATGTTGCCCCGACATACCTGCTAGTTCCCTAAAGAGGGGATCAATTTCCTCCATCAGAAAAAGAATTTTCTCGGTCTCTGTAAATAGAAATGTGGTGGGATTTTTTTCCCCTGTTGTCACTAGTATTTGTATTTGGATGCAAGTTAGAGTAAGGAAAAGTGGTCTCCATGTTTTTAATTCTGGGAAGTACCTGGCAATCTACATTCTTGCAGATTTTAATGATGGAGAAACAGGCCTAAAGAACAACATTAAAAAACATCTTTGGTGGAAGAGAGTCCATGCCCTGAATTATACTGAGGTTCTGTAGTATTTGCAGCCCGTATTATTATCCGCAAGAAATGCCCATGGAAGAAGGAATTACTAAGTCTTGTAGCAGCTGAATTTGGTGAAATTTATAATGCTGACATAACAAGGTGTTGACGTTGGCCCATACTAATTCCCCTTGTAATCACCTTCTCTTTGAAGTGACTCAATATGTATCGTGTTTGTATTGCAGATATCACACCTGTAGTTTGTATACAAATGCTTGAGAGATTTATAGACCTTATTATATTTAATTCTCTAAATTATATTTGTATTTCATTTAAATTGGAACTTCGTGTCAGCTTAGCAAGATTATTAGATAGCTTAGTAACACTTCACATTAAGTAGAATTTCCTTTGAGATTAAGACACCATTCTTTATGTCCTAATTTAGTGTCTTGAGTACATTTCAGCCAGTTGATTTTCTGTCTTTTTTCTCTGATTTTTTTTCATTTTAATTTTTGCCATGTCCGCTCACATTGTAAAATAATTCCATTAGTATTGTCAGAATGTAGAAGCTGCATTTAATTAAAGGAGTACTTAACAGTTTTTTGATATTTCTCTGACAATTATACATCAGTGATGTAAAGTGTACCCCCTGTTATGTGCATAAATATTTCTATCATTATTTTATGGAAAACAAGGAAATAAGGCAAGAATGATTATTTTCGGGAAACTATAAAATCTGAGTTTGCAGTTCTTTGGCCGAGAGCTTTGGTTACCCAGGTACTGCATATCATAAGGCTGTAAACAAATCCTCTGTTTACAGAAGAGGCAGGTGGTGAATGCTGTCAACAAGACTTCTTACACCTCCATGGGAATCCTAAGTTAGCAATTGCCCTAGTTCTTGGGCAATAGTAAGTATGTGAGAAAACACATATGTGAAAAGTCAAGAAAAGAGGAACAAGAAAATCACAGATATGTAAAAATAAATCTTTCAGATATCAACAAGTTTAGTGGCTATTTCATTCTACATGTTTTTTATAGTTACAGTAAAATTACTGAAAGAGGGGAGTAAGTTTGCAGCATGAGAAATCCTAATTTGAAAAACCTTCCATCAGCTGTACTACTGGCTTCATGGCCTCAGGAGGTTATCTGCTGACAGCGTGATTCTGGAAACCAGAAATTGATTGCTGCCCTTCAGGTCCCATCTCATATGGCCAGTAGTAACTGGGATGGGGGAACCTGTGGGAAGGATATACTGCTGTCACTCAACAGTGATCTTTATGGCTAAGTAAAGAGAAGTACTGATGAACTCTGAAAAGAACCCTGTCATCCCCCATCAAATAGAACAATGTTACATATTACATAAGCCCTGAGGAAAGGCTTTTAAATGAAAGAAAGGAAAATCAAAGGTGGGCAAGTAAAGCCCCCACAGGGTTAATGGGATGATTCCTGCAGAGGCAGATAGAGGGATGCTAAATATGGCGCTGTTTTTCCCTAGCTCCCACATCAAAGTTTTCATATGTGTCACAGAGATTTATACAACTGAAATTAACACTGCGGTGGGATAACAATAGAGACTTACAGATTTATTCTTGCTTTAGGAAATAAAATATGTATCAGTCTCTAGGATGGGGCTCTTGTTATATTGGGTGTTAAATGACCATCTAATTAAAATGAAAGAACCTTCCTGCAGAACTTCAGATTTAAGGGTGCAGGAAAACAAACATAGAATAATTAAAGTACTTCCCCAGGGTGGAACAATTCTTCAGTACCATTAGCTGAAACAGAAACCATGCCTCCTGTCAAACTGTATTGCCCCTGTGGTATCATGCATTCTAAATATGGGAGGTATAAGTAGGAATTTTCATTCTCAAATTATTAGGCTTTTTTTTTCTAATTTTCAGAGTTATAGAATAAATTTTATTCCCCCCTCTTCGAAAATGCAGAATTATCTTCTGTTTTGGATTACCTATTGAAGTGTCGTGGCCCTCTAGGCTTCATTCCTGTTACAATTACCATTAACTATGAGCATGAATAGACTGGACAAGGCTACACTTAGTGTAGAAGAAAACAAGGACTGTTTGTGATATTAGCACTGCAGCTCTGTTAAAATTAGTAAACCGTCATCATGTTAGCGAGCAAAATGAATAGACAGTCACGTACCTTTTTGCTGTAAGTAGCCTTATAAATATGTGTTAACTGATTTTAAAAATCACAAGGCTAAAACAATAGTGATTTATGCAGATGAACAAGCCAGCACCACATGGCTTGAGCCGCATGCTGCAGTATACTTCAGTGTTAAGAGAGCTGAATTGCTCCTACTATAGATCTCCATTTCTGCTCAAAGCATTTAACTGAAGGAAATACCACAAATCGTGAAAGGCCTCTTCCTTTTTCTTCTCACGTACCTTCTTTGAGGTACCTACCATTTTTGAGTCAGAGTGAAGACCAATGGCACAACTCATAAAATGAGAAACTATCACTATCTAGGAGATTGAAAACTGGATAAAAGCTCATGAAACATAAAACTTAGGGCACTTGTCTCCATTCATCTTGCATTTCTGCTTGAATGTTGGAGGAATGAGGGTAGAGGACTGAAGATAGTGGGAGTAAAAAAAATTCTGCCCTGGGTTAATTTATGACTAGGGTTTGTACGTTTGCTAGTTTTTCAAAGCACTGCCAACTTGCCCAAGTGGCTCGAATGGTCAAGACAGGTTGAGTCATAGAGTCATACAAACACAGAATGTGCTTACTTTGAAGGTACCCATCAGGATCATCGAGTCCTACTCCTGGCCCTGCACAGGACATCCCAAGAGTCACACCATGTGCCTGAGACTGTTGTCCAAACGCTTTTTGAACTAAGACAGGCTTGGTGCTGTACAATCAGTAGTGAACAATAGACTTAAAGAACTGGTGAGATCTGGCTCCTCGCCCTATATGACAAAATACCTATTTGCCTTACCTAACTTGAAGATTGTCTTCAGCATAATTGAAGCTCACACTTCTGGAATTACTGAAAAAATAACTTTTCCACCTGGCTTGTCTAAGTGCTGCGTCTACTAAAAATCTTTCCAGGAATCTTTAGTTACACTTTTTAGGACCTTCTTCCCCATTATTGCTGGTACCATATTATTTTGTTTTCTCTAATACGGATGTTTCTGTTTAAAAAAAAAATCTTGTAAACCAGTCATCCTAGTTCTTAAAATCTACACTGCACTGTGAAAGGCTATATTTGATTTCCATATGTAGGATAGATATGTTCTGTACATCCTGTACTATTCTTATTGATGCTGAGCATTTTTCCTATTCCCCAGCCTTCAACAGACTCATTAAAATCCATCTTAAAACCAGTAACTGATGAATTTTGATGTGGAAAAAATATTTTGAAAACATACAATTCTAATTGTTGGTTTAATCTAATTTTTCATTTGGTAAAATAATAATTCATAATTTTATTAACACCAAAGACCCAAGGTATTTTTTCAGCCTCCATGAAATTCCTTATTTTGTTTTTATGAAATATAGAAAAGTTGTTTTACTACTAAGGCTGTCCTGCCTTTTGTTTTCTTTCTATTTCCATCACCACAGCACCTCTATTTTGCCCTTCAACACAAAAAAGCTGTTAATTTACATCCATGCACTGAAAAGTCCAACTGGAAAAGATTTTTATAAATTCTTGTGCTTAGCCTTTTTTTTTCCCCATCAATTTAAAGCCAGAGATTTTAAAAAGTACAACTAGTAAAGTCACCATGAATTGTTTAAATATGAATAAACCCCATTTTTCTCACATTTCACTTATATGTGGAAAGTATGTGCCATCTTTTTAAACAAATGAGAGCTCAAAAGTGTTGCTCATCACTGTCGAGGGTGTAAAGAGCTGTAAATGTACAGAAGTTTGAAGCCTGCAAAGAACTTCTGTGGAAGCCTACAGAGCATGCACTAGCCAAAGTCTTCTATTTAACAGCTTCTGGTATTGTTTTTATGTATATAAGCTCACTATTAACTTCATGTTTTGCCATTATTTCTCAGAAAAACAGATGAAAGATCAAGGCTCATGCAGACAAGGAGGTGATCTGAGACAACCAACACAGCCTCACTTATGGACAAATCATCCCTACGCATAGGGGCTGGCGTTGGAACTAGATGGTCTTTAAGGTCCCTTCCAGCACATGCCATTCTATGATTCATGAAACTAAAGACAAATGGATTGTTTGATAAGCAAAAATGATGGAGGCAGGCTCTTTAAAGTAATAGTATATATAAATTATGCTGTGGCTCTGGAAGTGCTTTGATATGAAAATGTTTCTCAATCACTTCTGCAATGTAGAAGAGAGTGGCCCTTTTATTAGATTGAGTATGAATATCAACAAAAAGTGCATGGGATTAAGGGATGGGACTAGCCTAAGGACTTTTCTAAGGTATTTTTCTTCACCTATTAAGCAATTGGCTAAAAAGGCTGCATAAGCAGTGCCCTCAGTGTTCATTTGTCTTGAAATTAGACCACTTTTATCTCATATGGCAGAGGTCCTTGCATGAGAACCTGACATCATGCTTTCGGTCCCTGTCAACCATCACCATCAGGTCCCAAGATTCAGGAGTATTTTTAGTAGAAGTGTCAGCAAAACCAGGAGATCTGGAAAGGTCTGATACCTCTTCTGTAGTGAGGTACAGAGCTACTGCCCTGACAGCTGTAACAAGATGATCAGTCATCTTTCGCCAGCTATTTGGACAAGAGGGTACTCGGGACTTAAAAAGCAACAGAGGACTATACAATTGGAAGATGAGCAAATGCTGATCAGTAAGGCAGCCTGATCTTCTACCAAAACTCAGGCCAGACAATTCAATAGCTTTAGTGACATTAGCTCTTTTCCTGTAAAAAAAAAAAAAAAAAAATTTAAGTGGATCTCCTCAGACTGTCTTCCAGAAGCAAAGCAGAATCTGGCACAGGAGAGAATTTCTTTTAAATCTCCACTTTATTGCTAAATTCTTTTCTTCTTGGAGTGTGTTAACACCATAGGACCACATCTATATTAAAGGAAACTTTATGCCATGATGGAACTGTGGAAACAAACTTCAAAGGCATATCCTTAATGTTGAAAATGTTCACCATGGATGGACTGCTCTTTTCTCTTTCTAATAAACAAGTCTGAAACTGCTTTGAGTTGTGAAAGGAGATAGATTTCACATTGTAAAAAACACTGAAATTATGAAGACAACTGCTAGAGAAGTTTGGCAATTTCACTACCATGTGCTTGCAGAAGGAGAATAGAATATCCTGGCAGAGAATGGAACCTTAGAAACATTTCAAAAAATACTTATTTTTTAAGTTTTCCTAATACTGATGAAACCTGAGTTTATAGGAGAAACTAATACCTTAAACAGTGGGGTTTTTCCCCACTGTATATGATCCATAATACTTAGAAATTAAGCAACCAAAACAAGAACCACTTATCAGCAATCATCCAAGAAAAGGAATTAGCACAACACAGCAGCTCCAAAAAAAGAAATCAAAGCCTCACTGGAAACACAGGATAGGAAGTCCTGGACCACTTGGTAAAAATCAAAGGCAGAATTATGATTGACTTCTGCTGGATCAGAATTTCACTCAACATGAACTTAGAGTAAGCAAAACTAAATTATGTATATGATAGCTAGGCCAAGATACTGTAATTTACACTTGTGAAAGTGCCATGCCACTGATGCATCAGCATACTTACAGTGCAAATTCCATCTGTATTTTAGTTAACATAGATCCCTCCATAAATTACATGAATAGTGAAATAGAAGGCAAATGCAACCAAAGATAGAACTGCAGCAAAACATCTGCATGAATCATTTTTGCAGTCAAGGTTTGTTTCTGTAGGACACAAACAGGTTATGCTCACACAGATCTTAGCATAAATTCTGTGTTATCCAAAGAAATGCAGAACTGCTGTACACATGTGGCATTTCCACAATGCTGAACTGAAGAGTTTCATCTTCCTTTGTTTGCATTTATAATCTAAATATGAAGAGACAACTCAAAGTCCATCACTATTATGGGCAATCTTTAGCACACTTGCATGCAGGAGAAGTGGAGGCAGAGCACTTAGAAGCCCAATGCTCAGAAAAGAGGATGAAACTGCTCAGTTCTGTCATCCAAAAAAGAGATCTCCTCTTTGAGGAACATCTCCGTAATAAAAAGGATCTCCACCAGTCTTGAAAGCGTACCTAAGATAACCCACAAATTTACTAGTTTTGTAAGAAGAACAAGTGGTAAAAGTGGGTAACAGCTTAACCTAAGATCTCCACTGAGCCAACTGTGAGTTCTATCATTCCTATTCAAGAAAAAAATATTTTCACAGGGCTGGAAAAAATGTAAGGGTATAAAAAGCCTTAGGCATTAATAAAGTATTGTAACAAGGAAATATCTTAGCATTCATTAACACCAAATCTACAAAATCATAACATATATTTTCTATGTTGCACAGAAATACACCATCTATATAAAAATCCACTCCATATATAAAATGGGGCTTGAATATACTGCTGTATAAATAAACCTACAAATGGAACATGTTTGCTACAAGTTTATATACTATGACCAATAGGCAAGTGAAGAAGAATGGAACTAATAAAAATGTGCCAGCTGACTTCTTTTCACCTCCTACTTTTGCCAGTTTTACCTACATTTTATCTGCTTGCAGAGCTGTATGACAAATATTTTCTGTGTGAGTAGTTGCAAATTGTCAGGGTTTGCAGGTTAAGATGCTATGGCTAAGAACTGTTGGTAGGGGTAGGCTTGGCTTTGGATCTCATGAGCTATACCATGCAGGCTGCTGCTTTAGTGTATATCTTAAGCTGTGAGGCTTCCTCTTTGTTCCTCAGATCTGCCTATCCAGCTCTCTAACATTTACTTTTTTAGTGTAAATGCATCATATAAGCACATGCCGTGTTAGCCTGTGAATTTATTAACCACATTATGGAGCAAAAATCAGAAAGAGGGGGTTTTAAAAACAAAATCACCATGAAGTACTTACAATCTACTAGAGAGACACACATGGTGAACATTCCACTGTATTCCAATACGAGTGTTACATCTTGAAAACAATCACACTAATAGGAAACCCCATTAAAATATTTTCCCACCACACAACCCTGCAGCCGGAGACTGTTTCAGACAATGGTTTCACTTTTTAGTAATGATATTCTTAGCAGTGCCATTGTGCTAAAGTAGTCCCACAGATATCTAATTTTCAGTAGGATAACACACAGTATTATAACATATCAGAATTTTTAACCAGAAAATTTCCCTTCAACTTTACAGACTTTAGGGCGCTATGTCACCATATGTGGTTTCTTGCATATTTCTGACTACTGTATTCTAGAACTAAACAAACTTTGTCACACCAGCCCTATCCATGACAGATTTCCACTGCCTGGAGGTATCTATGGACAAGAAATAAGCAGTCTGTTTTAACTCATCAGAAACTGAACCTAATGAATAGGCTAAAGCCTCATCTCTTTACTAGTATTTTATTATTTGTTAGGCTGTCTCCTGGTCAGTGCCATTCTCACCACTGTACTTTGCTAATGGCCTATCAACATTTCCACTAGAAACTCTTTTTGAGAAGTCAGTGGCTTAGCTGGAAATTTACAATAGTCGTGCTGACCTAGAATACTAGTTCCCAGATGTGGTTTGAATATTTTATTAGAATTTTAATATCAATGCATGTATATGAATTCTAGTGAGGAATGTTAATGGTCTTATTTAAACCAGACAGTCATTGCACAAGTTTCAGCTCCCTACGATTTAGCCGGTGCACCTTGGGCTTCTGGGGCAACCTGTATTATTTCAGTTTCCATGTTCTTTGAAACAGTGAGGTCCCTTAAATCAAAAAGCGGGGTTCTGCTATCTGCTTGAAACTGGGCCCAAGCATGCTCACAACATTCATGAGCACTGCAATGGGCCAGTTCAGACAGCACTGCAGAATTCACAGCCGTTGGGGACTTCCTGATGTTTGTCAGTCCTATTCCAGTGTCATGCGGTGTGCAATATGAGCTGCTTCTTGCTGAGTGCAAACTCCAAAGTGGCGTCATGAGCCCTCTGGGGAACACAGACCTCATCCTTTTTATTAAGGACCTGGCTGGGACCCATCACACATTCTGCCCACTTCTTATTTAAGAAGAAATATCTATGTGCTCTTTCCTTGCCTCTTTCTTTAAAAATTAAGTACTGTCATCACTTCTGAATACTTTCCTTCAACTACCAAAACCAGACCCTGGCAGGAAACTTCTTCAGCTTTTATAGGCGGAGAAATCTTTAGGAAAATAATGAACTGCAGCCACAGAGGTCCAGTCTGACTGGAGGGCTGTACAGGCCTGTAACAGCACATTCATCGCAAAGCAGAGGCAGCTCACACTAACAGGACCCTTTGACATCCCTTCCCCAGGTTAACCTGCATCTACTGAATTTTCAGTATGAACAAATGGTTTTGAAACTCCTGGTTTTAATGAAGCTGCTGGAAAAGCAGGTTTCCTAGGGATACCATAATTTTTTCCCCAAACATGCCCCTGACACAATCCAAGCATGAGCTACCATCGATCCAGCACAGGGCGATGTGGCTCATGAAGGGTCTAGAAAGCGTTATGAGGAGCAGCTGATGGAGCTGAATTTGTTTAGTCTCAAGAAGATGAAGCTCGGAGGGGACCTCGTTGCTCTCTACAGCCTCCTGAAAGGAGGCTGCAGTGAGGTGGGAACTGGTCTTTCCTGCTGTGTTGGCAGCCAGAGGACCAGAAGGAGTGGCCTTAAACAGGGGAGGTTCAGATTAGATATTAGAAAATAAATTTTCCTTGTTAGGGTGGTCAGGCACTGGAATAGGTTGCCCACCTGGAGGTGCTATAGACGTGTCTGGGTCTGTCTGTGGGTGATGTGGTTTAGTGGTTTTGGGGTTACAGTGGCAGTGCTGGTTCGACAGTTGGACTGGATGATCTTAAAGGTCTCTTTCAACCTTGATGATTCTATGATTTGGGTAATTATCAATATGTGGCTTTTGCTGATGTGAGGATTGCAAAATGAGTCATTCATTTCATTCCTCATTCAACCAGACAAACCATGGCTCAGTAAAACAGTGTTCCTATAAAGGCGCAGTGACACCTCAAACCTTTCTTCTTTGGAACACAGTAGCATTAGTAAGGCCACTGCTCAATGTTATTATGTTTGAGCCCTGATTCTGGTTCCAAGATCAAAGACATGACAAAAGCTTAGGCAGGAGTAAGGTAGCATCAGGTGATGTGAGAAACAAGCTTCACATTGGGGTTCTTCAGGTACTCTTTGTCACATCACATAAAAGGGAGGATTCATGATGCTGTTTTGGAAGTTACCTTTATCAAGACCCCTTTAAGTACAGGGTGTCATCTAGTCAGTATGTCTCTACTACAGCACACCCTTTAATCTTCACCATGGCCCTATTTCCCAAGTGCAAATAGGAAGCAAATTATAGCTGAAAGCTAGACAGGAATGTCAGAAACATGGGTCTTGAAGCTGGAGGGATTTCCTCACATTGCTCTGTGACTACATGATATACAGATGATTCAGAAAGTAGAAGCTGTTATACAGCCCAACAAAAAAAAAAAAATCTATATTGGAAGGAATCTAAAGGAAATGAAAGAAAAAGAGGGTCAGTTTAAAAGGCTAACTGAATATAAATATCATGTTTATAAAATAAAATAGCTGCTTAGTTAGACCTTCAATTTTAGCTCTCAGAAGATAAAAGAAGTTGAAGTGCTCCATTATGCCAGGCTTGCTTGGACACCTTTTCTGTTTGAAGCAGCCACAGAGGAGCAGTTTCATTCTTACCCTGATAAGCAGGGCGACCACATGCTCTATGTGAGGCTATTGCGCAATACTCCAACAGTAAGCATTGGGAGTCCATCCGAGTTACGGGCCCACATTTTGTAATCCTGGTTCACAGGCTATAAATAAACATGTAATTGATCCCTCTTCAGAGAACAAACTAGATGCCTTCTGGTGTCAGCTTGAAGTTAGGAATAAGTTTCTCATTTTCAAATATTCAAGGGGACTTGACCAATTTTAGTTAGTAAGGGCAACGCCATTTATTTCTTTACTAATAAATGGATAAAGGAGTTAAGTAATGATTTCGCAGGCTCCTTTGCAATACTTTTCTAATCTTTATCTTTTCTTATTCATAAATTCAAAATATTAATTCCTATTTAGTTGTGATTTTTTGACCCTCCTGATTACTTCCTTTTCAAATCTTAGAACTTTTTATTGTCCTGGACTTCATGCAAGGCATTTTCTGCAAGAGCCTTGGACTTTGGCACAGTTTGAACTAGTTGGAAACAGATCTCCTTGCAGGTGCACATCAGAAAATCCTGTTGGTTTTAAGCATTTGTGGAGACCACTGGTGGTGTGCTTCATGTTGTTGATGTTCAGTGATGTTTGGTGATGTTCAGAGTAAAGAGAAATACTAGATACCTGCTGCATGTGGTAGGAAAAAGAATTAGGAAGAAAAAATGTGTAAAATTTAAACTCATTCAAGTTAAAACCCACATATTTTTATATGTAAAGGATGTTTTTCCCTGGAAAAAACTCCCTGAGGAAATAAAACCTGCACCATCTCTTTGTGTCCTTCTAAACAAGTCTCAATGTTATAGTGAAAAGCATTATTTTGCTCATGAATTACAGCTATATGTAAATATATAATTTATGTCCTTTTGGGGTCATCAACCATCATTTTCCCTTTTAGATTTAAAGTCTATATATCTTACACATTTGTGATAATATGGATAATAATAATAATTTGATGTTTTAGTGAATGGTTAGATTTAGAGAATGAAAAAATTTAATACTATTGAGGGGTTTTGTTATGTTTTGGTTTGTTTCATTTTATTTGAGGGACCACTTTATCTTATTAAACTTAAGTAAAATAAATAGGTTGCCTTTTTAATGCTTTTAATGCAGCTAGCATTTCTCCACAACTTTTCAAGTAGGCTGAGCATATTTTAGATTGAAATTATAGCAAATTAGTGGGTATAGGACATACCAAGCAGACTCTTCTATAGAGGAGGGAAGACTTTGTATCTGGGTTTGTACCACATAGATTTTGGACATACAGTGCAACCACAGTGAATTACTGGTGGGAGTTGCAATGCAAAGTGAAGTTCTGATCCCAAACAGAGCTCTCAACAATCTGAGAATGTTCTAAAGAAGATTTTCAAGGCAGATCTGAAGATTAATCCCCGACACAATACCTCTCACTGGACAAGGCACTAGTAAAACAGGAAGAAAATGGAGTGTTCTTCTTCCTTAACAAAAAGGGAGCAGAAACACTGGGAGCTTTGTCTCACGATATAGGGGAATTCAGTTGTGAGCTTTGAGCAGAATCCACTCCATGCCTTAACAACAACCCTATTAACCAGCATTATTGCTACTCTTTCTATTATTGCAAACAATTATAGCAGGTCTGGAAAGAAAAGCAAGAGAAAACAAACAATCAAGTTTATCAGTCTGTTTCATTTTATCTATTTCAGTATAACTGCTACTAAAATGTACATACTCTGAGCAGTATATAAAATGTTTTAATGACCAGGACAGAAGGTTACTAGCTAAAGGACAATTAAGTGGTTACCTCCTAAGTCGCCTGTTGCACATTTACATCTGGAGGGAAATTGTACTCTAAAGGCTAAGCCCGCAAAGAGCTCCTTGGCAACACAGAGCGGTACTCTGCCTAATCTCATGCACCCTAAGGCCAAAGCATAAAAAGAAACTTTGGCCTTGTAACTCTTTCCATGGCGGTGCCCACCTGCCTCAGTGCTCAGAATTCACAGCAGCTGGCACAATGAGCAGGGACCATGGTGTGTTGTAGGTATCAGTACTTTCTAGGGCACAGATACTTCACCCTGGCTGCAGGGCAGCAGGATTGCTGGTCTCCCCTACTGGAGTGAGGTACCTGGAAAAGGTATCTTCTCCTCTTTCTTTTTTTTCAATAACCAAGGATTAGTTTTTTAATCCTTCCTGAAGACTTCACAGGAGGAGCTGATGGTACTCCCTACGTTTCAGGAATCCCCCAATCTGGAAATATACTGGAAAGAGCAAGAAATGAGATATTTGCTCTTAGAGCTGTGCTTGTGTAGGAGCTTCTTTTTTACATCTGTTGCTGTTACTGATGAGGTGCCCCCAAAGGCTTTGCGCAGTCACGTTCGGAGGCTGCGTGCAGCAGAATCTGCAAACTTGACAAAACACATATGCGAGGAAGATCCACAATGTGTGATGTTTAGCACACCAGAAGCTTCTCAGATATTTCAGAATTTGTATTAATCTTTCTGCAGTGCAGTAGTTTGAGGCTGAAATCAAAATAAAACAGAATGAAGTGACAGTCCCGATGGAACATTTACAGACTAGATGGCTGTGAAGAGGAAGAGAACAACTACCCAGAAATTGACGCTGAAGTATCTCTGTGAAACTTCACTATCTTGCTCATTAATCAAGTACACACTGTAAAAATAGATGAAATAAAGTGGAATATCTAAAGAGGCATTTCAATAACTACGGTCTTAGAGCTGATGACTATCATGCATCTCATTCCTTCTTTATCATTAGTTACCCAGTGGCTTCAGCACTTCCCACTCTGGGTTCAGTATCTTCTTTTTCATCCTAAAGAAAATGTTACAACAGCCAGTCTAGAGGCTACCCTGAGAGAGAAAAATAAATATTTTAATTTACTGGCCTAAATAAAGGAAAAGTTTGAGTACAATCAGATGGGTTGGCAGGCTACCTGAGATAAGAAAGACAACCCTGATTTCCAGTATTATTACTAGACATGGCTTCATTTAAAAGCCTGGAGTTGTTTTAAGAGGAAGGAATTCATATTCCAGAACACTCAGTAGCCTTGTATATGAAATAGGCAGATAAAGGATAGAGCCAAAGTTGCTTAAATATTGTAACCACTATTAATCTCTTTGGTGGTCATAGTTTTGCTGGGCTTGAATATTTAAGGGTATTAAAAAACTGGCTACAAATCTCATTTGAGAACCCAGTGAGGCTTCAAGAATGAGAAAACTAGCAACCTGCTTAGTCCTGTAAAAATAAGTTTCTAGACATATCCAACAGCAGATTTTTGGCTGTTTAGAAATTTTAAAATAAAACATTTAAATAGGATTAGACAAAAACTGAGAAGGAGGTTGAAAATCTCTCTGACAGACAGGTTCTTCATGGCTGTAGCTCTGAAGTGGATCTATGACATCACCTATGAATTTCTCACATCCATGCTTAGACCTGAAAGCTGAGCATGTTTAGATCTGTTTTTCACTGAATAAAAATAGTAAGTTCCAAGCCCCCCTACCCATTCCAAATAAAATGAGGGGAGTTTTGCATTAATTCTGTTTGGTAAATATTTAACAAGGTTTACTACTTTTGGGCATTGAAAAATGTGGATTCAAACAAAATCACAAAATTCCTTTAGAAACCCTAACACGTAGTGGGATCTTTTCATTGCCCATTAGTTTCTGAGGGCGTTTTTCCCCCAGCCTTTAGTACCTACCTAGTTTACACCAGAAGACTCTTGCTGAAGAAAGATGAGCTGGAAACTCACATTATTTATTAAAAAAAATACTTTCAAATGTGTATGATTTTAGGGCTTATGGTTCCTGGAAGAACTGTTTGAATATGGTACAAATGGAAAAGGAAAGCAGACCTATGTTATGTGTCGTAAGGGTTAATTCTTTCTCAAGGGCAAACAAGAGGTACCTGCTATGAAAGCAGGTAGAATTGCTATTGCTGTGCTGAGGAAACATAGAAAAGACTTCTTTTGATCCCAGTGACGGAAGAAATGCACCTGGATCAGACGAGAAGGTAGGCATTGTTTTTCTCTCTTTCTCGAACTCTGGGGCAGCCAAACTGTCTGCTTGCATAGGCAGGGGATTGCACAGAACTGCCTGTCTTCACTTCTTTAGCCATGTCTCATCACAGGCTAGGAATACATACCCTAGGAAACTCCTTGAGCTGCTTCCTTACTTACATTGAGTCTCTGCAGTATCCTAAATCAGCCAAAACCTGCAAAGTACAAGCTGGCCTTGAGTGTTGTATTTCAAATAACACACAACAGTATTCTTTCAGAGGGGACATCCTCCCTTCTGTAACTGTGTCATTCCTTCTGCTATTAATGGGAGCTGCTAAAGAGGGTGGATAAATCTCCGAAAACAGTGGCTACAGCGTGACGCATGTCCTTACTTAAGCAGTTAGGCAAATGCAGTCTGCTTTTTCTCTCTTCAAGGGCCACAGAACAGCTGAGGGACACTATTACTTCCCAGGGCCATCAGAAGTGAATCCAAAGGTCCAGCAAATATTTTCTTTTCACTCTCTACTTGTTTCACTACCCAACTCTGGTGAATTTTTAGTTCAATGTCTCTAAAAAACTGAAAGGAAAAGTACTCCTGCCGTTATGGCTATTATTACAAATAGCCAGTGATGTAAAGTCAAAAGGTAAGCCATACTGGAAGTTGTAAGCATCATGGATTTTCATCTGTAATAAAAGAATACAATGGTTTTTAAGTTTCAGGGAACAAATGAGAATTTTTCAAAACTTTATATTTTTTTATCCCACAGGAAAATATTCAAGGGAATTGAAACTCTCAATTGGAACACCAGTTCAGTACAATACTTTGTGGATCTCTCCAGTCCAAAACTTGATTTCCTAATCAAAACTAGAGAGAAACTGAAGGATATGATGAAAAGAGAGTGACAGAAACCCCAGAAGAGCAAAAAGCAACTTAATCAGGGACAGAGAAAGTTGTTGACTAAAGACGCTGCTCAAGTTAGTGTTTACTTTTTTACAAAAACATGGATGGTTCCACTTGGATAAACCCATAATTGTCTCTTTTGTGCATCTGAAGCATCCAAAACTGCAATGACAAGTCGCTTTTGATTGGCTTTTCTTTTACCTGGTGTTATGAATAGAGTTTCAGAGAATCTTGAATTCATGACAGGAACATTTATGAAAACTTTACGAGTTTTGTGGTATAAGAACCATGTTTCCTGCCCAACCCTATGGCAGGTGTTTAAATTGAAAATTTATTGCAGTGTGAAAATCTGCAGTATGGCATTTTTTCCCAATACGAAACCCAAAGATTTCCTACCAAAAAGAAGAAACCAGGCAAAGTGAGCCTTATCAGAAACCAGGACGGTCATAATTATGATTGTCAGGATCCTCAAAATTAATTACAATTTCAAGCTGTGACAGAGCCTAAAATAGCAAGAGCTGCTAGTGATCCAAAAATCACTCACAGCATGTCCAAGCTAGCATTTGGCAGAGAGCACATGCAACTTAAAAAAAGAACATAACCCTTTAGGCCCATGTAAGCAATTAAACTTTTTGTGGAAATGTCAGACCATAAGTATGAAAAGACCTTTCAATTGTTTATGCACAACTTTCCTCTAATTAGTGAGAACTGATTTTAATTTTTGCCCCTTCATTTTTCAAATAATACCAGATGGGCTAAAGTTTGGAGGGCAGCTGTTCTGTTCAAAACAAAATAAAGAAAAAAAGGAGATGATTCTTGCCAAGTCAGACTCCATGATTCTTACAGTGAGGGGGTACAAGTAAATGCCAATCAGCTTAGCAGCATTGAGAGATACGTAAGGAACTTAGCCTGAGAGCTCTGCTGACGACGTAAAACAAGAAGACATTTCCAGAAGTGTCTGTCAAACAAAGTATAAAAATAATCAGAGGCTGTTGGCACAAGTTACTGTGACTCTAGCTGATGTTCAAGTGGATGAAATTTAACAGCACTTTGATGACTTTAATTTCATTGTTGCAATGCTTCTTGATAGTGTTCTAAATGCAGTGATCAGTGAGGTAAAAATAAATGATTTGACCACATTTCATCAGAGCTACCTCAAAACTCTAATGGGGAGGATTTTTCTTTCATTGCACAGGCTATTAAATTACTGCTGTCATATTAACCTGTGCTTTCTCTGCCACTCTCCACATCTCTGTCTCTCATGTGAAAGACAGTAGCTTATTCCTTCTGTCTCCATCCAGGCTTCCTAGACCTAGGCCTAAAACAAAAAAAGCTTTAAGTCTTGAGCGTGATGACCCCAACACTGAATAACTACAAAATAGGTCAGTAGAATGCAAAGCAAATGTCACCTAGTGAGTAGGGAAAACCACACATGCTGCCCCTGGAGTCTTGCCATGGCTTGAATTCTCTAGAAGAACGCTAAGCCAGTCTCCTGACTTTCTAGACTTCAGTATGTAAATTGAGATCAGTATTTATCCAAGCATTGGAGAATGAGGAGGTTGCACTAAATGGTAGTTGTTTAAAATCCTTGGGTAAGAGGCTACTTATATAACTACTATGACATTTACAATACATTTATTTATAAGAGGAAATACATAACACAATGTCTTTCAAATATCTTCATGTAGTTCTGCTAAAAAAGACCCAAAATGTAGGATCTTATTTAGATCTTTTGGTAATGTATCATCAAAAGTTGTTGTGCTATTTGGAGCTCTTTCTAGAATTTAGATGTTATCTGGTTCACTTTGCCTCTGTTTTCCCTCACATATGTGGTCTGTCTTATCTGTTTGAATTAGAAGCTCTTTGCAGCAAGGACTACTGCAATGAGTCTGTGGTACCTAATGAGTTAATCATATTTTGGCCTTGTTGGCTCTGCCTTAACACATAGTGCTAAAAATTAATCAATTTAGTGCTTAGATTTACAACTGCAGTTTGATGGAAAGTTAGAGTCTAGGAGACAAGTGATATCCTCTTACACTGGCAGAGCCTGCAGAAAAGTGTTCCTCTCAGTAGGTCAAAGCAAGAAAAAAAAAGAGTGAGGGAATGCATGTGAAGTCATTGCTCCTGCAATATAAAGCCGAGACAGAAGCATACATCTCCAAGAAACAAGTAATAAATGAGCACTAAGAGTATAAAATAGATCGCGTTGGTTCCAGGTGTGGATCGCAGTCTCTGTGAACATAGCCTCTAAGGGTTAACTTTCTCTTCAACTCCCATTGAATTTTGTTCCTTGTTCCCATTTCTTCCTATCACCTGGTGTATCTTTATTTTATATATGAGAAAGCTGAATATTAAAAGCTATCTAGGACACATATATCAATATTTGGCTGATGACACAAAAGGAGGGCAATACTGAGTTATTGTTCATATCACTAAAATTGCAAAAAGATGGGATCATCAGGATTCTCCCTGTAACATGGCAGCTGGGGAAGGTTATGCTTCCAGGCATCTTATGAGACTGAATTGTCAGAATGATGAACCCTTTAGTCCTGTGAGAGCTAACTGCAACAATATACAGCACTCACATGGGCACAGAGGAGGATTTGGTGTCAGAGGTTATTAATTTGCCCTAAAAATCCAAAGAAATACAAGTTCGTAACAGTGATGAGAAGCTGGCCAGTTGAAGAAGCAAAGTGGTTGTTGTCTTGAATGAAAGAATTGATGGTGGGGCTGTGTTTGAAATACCACAGCCAATGCAATAGCACAGAGTAAAAGCATGACTTGTTCTTGGGGCAGATTGGGAATAGCTGTGAGTCCTGTCTGGAGAGTCTCTCTATTCATGCTTACATTTAAATGTACTAGTATAGAAGGCAGTAGCACAAGTTGGGATTCATTTCACCAACTTCAGCACAAGGAGTTTGAATCTGCTCTGGAAAACATGTCTCACCAATTTCTTAAGAAGGTGTTAAAGCACTGGCTGTGGAGCATCTTCGCTCTGCCTGGTAAGGGTCAAATCTGGGGAAGAAAGTAGTCAGTCTGCCTTCCTCCTTGGTTTGTCTGCAGGCCCTTCCAAGGAAGGGTGCCCAAAAAAAGTCAATTTCACATGTATTGCAACTAGATGCAAACAACTAGATGGCAATGACTTCCACTCTCTAACACCAGTCCAGCCTGAGTCTGACCCAGCAAGCCCAAAACAGAAATCGCTGTATCTCATTACCAAAACTCTGAACCATCCAACTCATTTGACTTCTCATTGTATAGACTATAAATAACTTGATTCCAGACATTGCCAGGTGGCGCAACAGGGCGAAGGCCACCACAGAGGAGCATGTGCTCTAATCAAAGCCTGTATGTGAAAGCTTGCTTTCAACTTGTATGTCCAGTGGTTTACATTGAAGGTCACCTGCCAGAGGTGGTATTTTGCTGTCTTTTCGATGGATGTTGGCTGCTTTTTCGACTAGGGAACTGTGTTTCCCTCAGGCTTCAGAGGGAAATTGTGGTATACCACCCCCAGGATTAGGAAAGCCAGGGGGCTAAGCAATAGCACACATATGCCAAGGAGCTGACTTTGATGTAGTGGTTAAGACTCCACAGGAATTCCAAGGCCAAATCCCATGGATCCTGCTGCTGGCACGCAGAGGAAGCTTTCCCTCTGGCTTCCTCGGTGCTCTCAACATCTTTTGCAGAGGCAGCACAGGCAGCAAGGTTGTGGGGCTGCCCTTGGCTCCTGGCCAGCACCTGCATACTGAGCCCTGGGCAGGAGGTGACTGACCACAAAAGGCTTGCTAAAGCTGCCCCCAGCAGAACTAACCTATTCTTCACGCTGAGCTTTCACTCCCAGGAGAGCAGTTGTCTCACTGCTTAGTGCATTTGTTTATCTTCTTGCTAGCAGGCTCCACCTTCAGTGTGCCCTGTGCTCCTGCTATGGCACTCCTCCTAGGACAAAGTTTGTCCTCTTTGCCCTGCTTATTACCTTCTCTGTAGTTATGGCTCAGGCAATGGATGTTGGTGGGGAGATATCTCCTAAAGCCATCTTTCCTATTTGCAAAACCTGCAGTCATTCCAAGGCGCATTTCTTTGCAGTTTCCTTCATAGCAAGTTTACGCCAAGTTTGCCACCATGGGGTTCGATATCCTGTGCTCTCAGCATGCAACAGGATGGCTTAGGACACTGCTTTCTTTGTTGGAATCAAGAATTGCATTTTGCTTTCTATTATATTCATGCTGCAAGGGAAGCAAATGTTGCTGTAGTGGTTTGGATCATTTACATGAACGCATTGTTCCTATGGAGGCTACGTAGGTGCCAATAAAGAAAGAGGGATTCAGGAATGCAGTCGGTAATGGCTAAATTATAGCCATGGTCGACAGTTGTGTCTGCTTTCTGTCCCAGTAGTAAGGTACCTAGAGGACATAGGACTAAGATTAGAAGATGAGAAAAAAATTCTACAGACAATTAATACAGGCACACTTAAACTATTGCAGTATTAGCAGGGCAAGTCCTGCTTAGGAAGGCTTTTAACAATTATCAACAATTTTTTAGAAAAGAGCCACAGTTTACATGTGCAGTCAGTTGCTTTCTAATTGCTACAGCAGGCTACCACTGGGAAGAACAAAGGAAATATTTAGCACATCGTAAATTCTTCTGCAGCCCTGCCGAGTGGCTGGAGTTCAGATTACAAGTTTATAACCAACATTTGAGAGCAATTTCTCCTCCACTTTGAGAAAGTGGGTGGGGAAGCTGTTCGACACTTTCTTCAAATGTCTGAAGTAATGTGTGTCTGAAAGAAATGCGGGTTCAAAATTCTCTTCCACTTGTCTTTTGATTCAGGATTGCAATGTGCTGTTATATATTTAAATGATGAAAAAAAAACCCTTGCTAAAAAACAGATGAAAGTGCCATTGTTGTTCCTGTTGCTATTACTATTAGCTTCCAACTTTAGCACTCTTGCAGGAGATTTGCTGGAATCTTGCAAGCTGATCAGTATTTGCTCCCATCAGTGCTTAGGGTCTTGCAAATTCTGCAGGGGGATGTGTGCTGGTAACTGGAGGGGAGGCATTAGTCTCCTTGAGTCGGTACTTAATCATGTCCATGTCTCATGAATGAGGTGTTGAGGCTCTGACAATTGTAAAGATTTCATGATCTAGCAGAAAATAAGCTGGTGCCCTGGCTGAGACAACCCCCCTTTAATTTGAGTGCTAGGTGAATTCAGATGTTGCTTAAGTTTCTCCTAGCTTCACTGGGATAGAATATTCTCCATTTAATGTTAGTAATGAGAAATATTACTGTCTACTCAGCAGCTGCCAGTAACGTAGAAGAGATGTAAGCAAGCGAATCTGCTGTGTTACTCAGTTTGAAGAGGTTTCAGTGTTAACCCATAACTTTTCTGAACTTTTCTTTAAAGAAAAAATTGTCTTAGGACTTAAATCATGTTAGATGTTTGTCTACATCTACTTTGATATGCTTGCTTCTGGTTTTGTTGGTTTTTTGGTTTTTTTTTTTGTTTGTTTTTTTTTTGTTTTTTTTGTGGTGGGGTTTGTCAATACTTCAGTATGTCAGCCAGCATTACAACCCATGTGTATTTGCTTCCCCCCTCCCCAGCTGACTTAAAAATGCAGCACACTTGGAGCTGAAAAATTCAGACTTGCACATGCCTGTAGCCAAATTAGAAAAGAAAATAGAAAAATGAGGGATTAAGCATAGTTTTTAAGAATCACTTTTCAGTGTTCTTCACAGTACTGAGTCTGTGACCTTTGCTGCATGTAATATATCTACATGTAACATATTTTTTACATTGCTGCCCCAACAAAAAGTTCAGTAAACATTCATATATTCTATTCTATATTCATATATCTTAACAACTTCATAGTGGTACATCAGAGACACCGTCAGGATCTCATTGAATGCAGAAAAATACAGTTTTCCTTCGGAAGTCCTCCACCAATCTCCGAGTATATAACTCTAAAATAATACTCTATTTATGAAGCCTACTCTCAGTCACAACTTTAAGGGGATGTGTTCTTATGTGAATGAGAGCTGGTGACAGTCTGTCTAACCACACTCAACTCTACAGAAGATACAGAAGAAGATAGAGAAGCCACTGGCTTACTGCGGTCTAGCACCATCATTATTACTCCATAAAAATTAAGTAAGATTAGGTAAACTTTTAAAAATAGTTTAATGGCAGGACACACAGCAAGCTTGTGTCATTAGAAATAAAATCCCAGTACCTGGCCATTGTGGGGAGACTTAAAGGCTTGAAGCAGTGGAATACAATGGAATGGCTGAGGTGCTCTGTAGAAGTCTGTTTCTATTTATGTCTTTCTATCATCAGCTTTGCACTCTCCACCCCCACACACATTACTCCTCTTCCACTGAATAAATGGAATATTTCACCCATGAATAACAATCTTCTTTCACTAACCTAAAAGTGCCACACAATGCCTTCACACCTGCAGCATTTACAAATTGCAGGTCCTGTGGTCACGAAAGGAGCTTAATAAGCACTTCACAGCTGAGATGGCTGTAGGTTAGAAGCAAAATGTTTGGCTGAAACCTGAATTTTATCATTGTAAACCATGTAATTTCGCCAGCCTTTTGCTCCTACGGCCCATGGTCACAGCAAAACTATTTCCATGACAGTAAAGCTATCTAGAGAGCATATTGTAAACACATTTACTTTTATAGTTTGTTGCCAGTTTGGTAATCCCTGTTTAAAAGAAATTGCGGAAGTGATTTTAAAGGTTAAAGAAATATGCAGACTACAGGACTGGACATGTAGGGGCTGCCCCCACCTTCTGCTTTAAATGAAATGACAGATGGGTGACACCTTATATCATGAACATAACTGGTACTTTAACAATTGATGTTATTTCCACTCTTTTTTCCATTCATGCTTCATCAGGACTTTTTCTCTCCTTCCCTGTCTCTCCTCACTGTTTACTTGTTTCGAAGCACTTGAGTCTCCAGTGGGAGACCTAATCCTGAAAGCACTTAATGTATGAGAAATAATGGGGTTTTACTATGTGTTAACATTATGGCATCTACTTGCTTGAGTAAGGCAAGCAAGTTCAGACTGTGCTGATGACCTGCTTTTGCTGGTCTTGTCAATCCTACCATTTTCATCTGAATTTAATGTGAAGGAAAGCTTGAGTCAGTCTCATGAAAAACAAGATAACATTGGCCCCTTTCATTACATTCAAGGGGTGACACAGGACAGCAGCAGAGCAGGCTCTCAGATATCTTTGTTTCATTTTGTCAGATGACCCTTCTTAGTCTATTCCAGCCTTTGTAGCTATGGCCATATTCTGGAGTGTTGTAAGGCATACGGGTGAGGGGCAGGCAGTCTTCGAGAGGAAGAGATGGGGCTGGATTAAGAGGTTTCAAACACTCTTCAGGGTTCTGTGTCTGTGTAGAACACCATTTCACATTACACATAGGAATTGGGACCTGACAAAACTGAAACTGGGAAAAATGTGCACATAACATGGGTGGCTCTGCAAGTGTGTGCATGTATGCAAAGACACACAAAATGGAAAATAGACATAATAATTAATTGATAGAATACATATCCTTAAGTGTTTGGATTTATATCCATTCCCACACAATAATTAAGTCTGTGTAAAGTGTACATTGCATTTGGAAAATAATCATGTACTTATGCTTCTTGGCACGCTATCCCAGCTAACTATTGTAGGCACCAGCAGCCCTTGAGCTTTTGCTCCCAGGAGATGCAGTACAAAGCCAGTAACGGACATAAACCAGCCAGTTTATGCAAAGAGATGAAGCACAGCCCACTGAGAGCTGCAAAAGACTTGTGCAGGAAGGGAGTTTACCCTCCTTTGGGCTCTAGCAGAGCTTGTGAAGGTACATCTGCTGATGAGAGTCTGGGAAAGTCTCGCAGCTGGTTAGTGGGTCGGATATTTTCATGTCACACGGGACTTTTGATGCATTGGATCTTAAGTGATCATGCAGCTTCCAGAAGCTTGAAGTCACCACTGTCTGCATGTCAGCTCACTTTTCCTGTTGCCATTACTCCAAAACAAAGCTCATATTAAATGCTTTGAGTCTTGGCATAACACAAATTCCCCAAACCACATTTATCCCATGACTAGTGATGAGTGTGCAGTTCTATTGTTAGAAGCAAACCACTTCAAAACACCATAACATACGCTTTACACATATTTTCAACCCTATTCTGTGTGAACAGCAAAATCTTTTTTTTTTAAACTTATTTTTTTTAAGTTTTTAAGATCTCCACAGTGAGATCTTAGTTTTTGTTTTAGAGATGAGTATCTTTTACATAAGTAAGTGTGTTTTGACATCAGTTCTTTTTCTTGCCAGGCCTACGAGTTCTGGGTGCAATGTGCTCCCTGAATTAGTTATGATGTCACCAACACCTAAAACCAGGCATTTTTCTGTCCTGATTTAGGTGTTAATGACATCATCATCTGCTACAGTGGAAACAAACACCAAAAATTTAAGCCTGGGTATGTAAATCGAGGAGTAGCTGGTTTTTGAAATACTTTGCTTTAAAATGTAGTATTTAGTCTAGACACAGATTCTGTTTATAATTTGGGATCACAAATGTTCCATGTACAGGAGAATTGGTGCTAAACTTTAAGAGAAATGAAAAAAATATTCAAGGTTATAAAATGTTTTTACATACCTGAAAACAAGAAATGGTCCTCAAATAAATAGGAGCATAATTAACTGACTCATAGGGCAGAGTAATCTGATCTGCTTTATTAAAGTTTATCAAGGAAATATTAATCAAAATCACCTGAAAATCTTCAAAATTTGTAACTGTGACCTCTGAAACAAATGGAGCCTAGGCAAGAGAAAAAGCATGAAAAAGAATAATTGGGTTTTTCCAAAATACTCAGGTAAAGTTTAAACCAATCTTCCACCTTGATCCGGGTGACCATAGTAGCTTTGGAAATATCCTAAACTGATTTTAAAAATCAGCATGTTAACAATGATGCAACTTGTCATATTTATGCATAAAAATTAAAGCTATGTGTTTGGCACAACTTTTTACAGATTTTTTTACGAAAATACTTCAGTCATTTTCAGTCCCTCTTCCTGCAAGGCACAATCCAGTAGCCACTGATCCAAATAAAAACCTCAAAACAACTAGATGATGCCAATTCAAGAGAAGACTGTCTCTGCAGCACTTGCTGCCAATGGAGCAAGTAGCCTCCATCAGAACCAGGATTCTAGAGCTGGAAAGCAGCTAGTTTCATCAGGGAAAGCACAAATGTAGAACCCAAACACTTTTCTTTTTCAGACAACCTAAACAGGATTATGGTAGTTTAAGTGCAAAAATATGGGCTTTCATTTCATGTGGCAGGGCTATTATGTCTACTTTGATCACAGATTTCTGGAAGTGTTTTTAAGGAAATTAAAGGCAATTCCATAATTTATGGTAGAACACATGGTGAATTAGGTACTGTCCTCATATGGATGCTGCTGTCGCTGATCACTTGGTTCCTCTGCTGAGTCTGCTAACTTATCCAAGAAGAGTTTAATGTAATATACATGCACAAACCTCTCTCAGGATGGAAGCCAGCAACCTGCCATATAAAGAGTCAGGAAGTGGGAAATAGTTAAAATCCTCTGAGATATAGCCAGCAAGTGAACCTTGCTCACACATCTCTTCGGTCAGAGCTCAGACCGCAATATTGCAGTATAAAGGGAGCATAAGAGTGGTTAGAATCCTCCTCCAGCTATTCTAAAGAACTTCAGAAAGTGTTAGTATGTTTTATGGGTTACTGTTCCATGCTGCTGTGTTTTAGGGATGACTTTGTACAATGTATTTTAATGAGCCCCTCAAGGAATTTAGCAGAGTTCCTGGATGCCAGGCAGGCTGAAGCATGAAGGTGGAAGTGAGCACCTCAACTTTGTTTATTAAGAATGAGACATCTTCTGCATATACACAGAAGAAAGGTTTTCAAGTTGCTTAAGCATCTTTCAAGTTACCAGCTATGATGCCTCAAGGACTAACTCAGAGAGTTTGCAGAATTCCAGTGCTGCATGCAGTTCTCTGCATTTTTGCCTAAGTCCCTGTTTAAGTCTCCAAGCCCTTATGTGGGTAAGCACAGATTGAGAAAACACCACTGGTTGAACACAAACCTCATTTTGATAGCGCTTATTTTATCTTGGTGCAAAGTGACACCTACTGTCCCTCTCCATTTGTATTATTATCGGGAATTTATTCGTGGTGGGTTTATTTTTGTCTAACAGTGAAGCGTAAAATTGTGCAGAAGCATCTTGAAAATAAAAAAATAAAGACAAGACCATCTCAAAAACATCTGTGTACGTTAGCCATTAGTATTACTATTGTTCTTGGATATCCTCACAACAACTGCATGCCTTAAAGGTTCTGGAAGTTGATTGATTGTTCCCAAACTACTACATAGTTTTAGTTGATTAACCACATATATTTTTGCCAATATGTCTGGCTACCTTTTAGAAGTTACTGCATTGCTGGCCATATTACAGAAACAGATTTTTTAGGGATTGGAATCAGATTTGGCAGTAAAGGGTTCAGTTGCAAATTCATAGGTGATCTTAAAATTTCATTTGACATAAAAGAAAACTCTTTGCAATGGAAAAATAAGAGCCTGGATTCTATTTAAAATGACATCTCCACTTGCAACTGTTTTTTCTTTTGGTAAGCTTTAGCATAAGCCCTCTTAGGGACAGTGCTCACTGAAATGTTTGGTATTTTCCCTGATCATTTGAGATCATCTTCCTAAGAAACATCCTGTCTTTTGAAAAGCAGAAAAATATCTGTTCAAAACAGCTTCTCATTAAAAGGTCTTTTGTCCTTTGCTTTGGCTTTTTCAGTTTTTAATGAGTTGTTTATATATCTCAATGGTTTGAAAAGACAGATGTATTTTATGTAATCTTCCATGTAAGCTTTTTTCATTTCACTTATAAATTACTTTACCATATTTTAAGATGCAGTTATGGTTTCATGGAAAAATCATGAAAAAAACTGTGAGCAGTCCTTTGTTGCCCACCATGAACTTCCAGATAAAGTGGGTATAAATTGCAGTGGGTAATAAAATCCCAACTTATAAATAAGCCACGATTTTATTGTAGAAATAGCAATTAAAACTGTGTTGTTCTGTTTTATTTTTACTCTAAGACTGTAATATATGAGTTTCATTTGGGTAACAGTTAAATAGTTAACAGCACACTCTCTGTTTTGCTCCAAGGGCAGCTTTATGCTCTGAAGCTGGAGACCCCAGACTGCTTAGAGATACAATGATGAACGGCCTCCTTGTAGGGAAGGGCTTCCAGAGCCTACCAGGAATGGCTGTAACCTAGGCATTATAAACTTGTAAGGAACAGTGAAAGACAAAGATGCCAAAACTGTGAACCTTGTAACAGATTAAATAATTTAGGCCAGATGTCAGGCTGTATATCATAGATTTCTTCTTTCTGAAGCAGAGCTTGACCAAAATGGTGTCCCATTTTTTCATCTCTGTAAGCCTGTCCTCAGTTTGCCATCAGATATGCTTTTAACTCTTATAGTTCTGACATGCTTCAGGCACAGACCCTTAACTGCATTTTGAGCCTTAGTCTGCAAGCAAACAAAAGACAAAACAATTGGTTTGGTGGTTTGAACAGATGTGAAAATGTGTGCCTTGTCTGTTGATTTGGAGTACCAATCAATTTGACAGCTGTTTGACCTGTGGCAGAGATTCCAAATGTGACTTGAAAATCACCAGTGTTACTTGGCATTTCTTCTCTGAAACAAGCATTTCATAGCAGAGAAGGATCTGTGTTGTTTTGACTTGAAATGGAAGTGGTATCCATAAATATCCTAAGTATATGCTTTAAAACTCAAATGTGTACCTACTCCTGGTCTGGAAGAATCAAAGTCTGGTGTCTGTAAGACTCCCAAAGCAAAACACAAAGCAAACCAAGGAATACAAACTTGCTGTTTGTATTCTCTGGTGTCTGTGGTTAGAAGTTGTGAGTCGTTTCTGATTTTGCTGACTCTTCCTCTGTTCAAATCCTGCTCTAGTTCACGGGGGTTTTTTTTAAATTGGAAGTAGTCAAATTGCTCAGCCATAACTGACAGGCTTCTGTCTGTATTGGGCTCAAGTACTGTTTAGACTTCATGATCATTCTCTACACAGGCAGGGAAGGGAAGGGAAGGGAAGGGAAGGGAAGGGAAGGGAAGGGAAGGGATGGGAAGGGAAGGGAAGGGAAGGGAAGGGCAAAAGGTAGTTTGGATTATCTAATTAGTGGCTTGATTTATCCTAGAGTTACTTTTACTTAATTTAAGCTCATATAATTTGCTGAAAACTCTTCACAATTATCCCATTGTGTTGATTTTAACACAGTCATGAAAGAGCTGAATTTTGTACAGTATTCTACAGTATCCAGTACACACAAGCAGAAGTGATCTGCAAACAAATAAACTAAGGAAGTCTACAGTTAATAAATATTTATAGAAACATTCTTCTTTATTTAGCAAAATTGTTTTCAGTTAGAACAACTCTCTTCTGCTTATGCTTTTTGGAAGTAATCCCAAGTTTTCAAACCATCAACTAGCCATAAGGAAGCTGTTGAGAAAAAGATCCAGGCAATGGACTATACTATAGAGAGATAAATTCTAAAATCACCACCACATTATAAAAGTATCTAATGAAAACATCACACAGTATGAAGTCAAAAGATCTCTTTGATTCTCTGGCACATGTATTAAAAGATATATGGGTGTGCTATAAAATGCTACATGAAATACCTTGTATGGTTCTATCCTTTAAACATATAAAGATATTTTATAGTTCAAAACATGCTGACCACATATGACATTTCATATAGATACTATTAAATTAGCAAAATGCTATTGTTTCAATGTGTACTTACTGCATTATTTTTGTTGACTAGAGGATGCAGAGATCAGATTCTGCTTTTGACTCTTCGGTTTTTCCATGGTCACCAATACATTAGTGTAACTTAAGAAGAAGGTCTTAGTTCTCTGTATGCTAGTGATAATGAAAACTGCTCGTGAAATTTCAAGTAAAATAAAATACAGAATAGCCGTCATGGTCTTTTCTTTATTTCTACTGTAATTGTGAGAAGTGGACAAATTTAATAAAAACAGTTCTGCAGAAAAGCAGTTTGCAACTTCATGATGAAATTTGCAGTTTTCTTCACTCTAGTTTAAAGTTATTGTAAAAAGAAAAATGTCTGTTTAATACTAAAATATGACTGCTATTCAGTGAAGTTTTCCCCAGGGCTAATCTTGGATGTTGAATATGGATCTGGGGGAGGGAACCCCATCTGGAGGAAACTGGGCAAGCTTTCCTAGCACAGATTTTGTTCACATCCCTTAATTGATGCTTAATTTCATAGGGCTGTGAGAGAGAAGAAAAGTAGAAATACAGCTTCCTTTACTGGTCCCATCTTCACAGACATGAGATGGTAGCAAGTTTCTCTGCTTCTAATCTTAATCCGATTGTCCGAATGTGATCTTACTCTTGTTCTGAAGACACAGTCATGACAGTGATGCAAGGTGCAGAGCCTTTGGTCCATAATGAGAGGATAAAGTATAGAAGTGATGCAGAACTGGGAAGGGTAACCATCTGTCTTTTTGCTCATCCATCACTATGGAAATATCTGAACTATTTTGTCTTCCTTACAAGAAAATACTAATTGTTTGCTTGTTTAATATCTTAGTGACAGAGTCAAAATTTGGGATTGGCAATATTTTTTCGTGGTGGTGGGGTTGTTACCCCTGAAGATCTGAGGAACAAAGCTGAAAAAGCATCAAACCATGGCTTCCAGAAGATTTGAGGACAAAATTAGAAGGGATATTGTAATAAAAATGAGAATTATGCTGCAAAACAGTGAATCCATTATTCTTTTTAAACACAGAAGATTCAGGAAAATCCTTAGAGACCACTAGAGCTGTAGAATTTGATCAGGATATGTTACTGACTGCTATTGACTGCTATACTTGGTCACATGCTAATCAGACTATGTGTGCTTTAAAACCCATTTATAGTTTAATTTATGACAAATTGCACTACTTGTATGGTATTTAAAGGTGTCACAGACAGTTTGAATGTATTCCGAAAAGCAAGCAATGTTTTCTTCTTTCTCTAAGAATCAAGCAATGCACTTTTCTTTCCTTGATGAAAGATCCTGGCTCAGCAGACTGAGCTGCCTCGCAAAATATATATATGTCTGAAATATAAGAAGCTTGCACTGACAAAGAAAAACACAAAAATAAAATAAAGGCAGCTAGCTTGATGACAAGCTGGCATGTTCAAATTTGAGGCTCAAACTCAATGTGAATCACAACCATGTGAATCTTACTCTGTTTCAGAATTGAAGCAGAACTCAGATCCTGCAAACAGAACTATGCTGCCTTGATTTACACACATGTGTGGAGACCTGCTCCAGTCCGTGGGGTCACTTGCTCATGTGCAGAGCTACATGTGGACTGGATTATCTGGGTAATGCCATGGAAGAGCTTTCTGATTCTTTTTTTTTTTCTCCTTTCTAATGACCTACCATTGTGACACTTTTCCATCTTTTGGAAAGGTTACCACCAGGAAGGAATGTTGGATATTGTGAAAAAAAGTTCCTATGAAAAGAAAAGCTGGATAGATTTTTAAGCAATACTAGGAGAACTATATTTACAGCCCTTTAAAAATGCATGATTGTTTCTAAAGATGTGAGAGAAGGTTGTCAGTAGAAACAGGTCATCCGTAGTTTCCATGTCTGACTGCACTGGGAGCTGGGGGGAGTAGGCGCAAGGAGAGGGAGAGGTAGAAACAGATTGTAATAATAAAGCCACACAATAGTATTACACATAGAGTTTAACTTTAAATAAAGATTGCCCAAATTCCTACCTGCAAATGCTTAGCCTGGTGTTTGTTACACTTCCAAGTGTGAAAGAAAAGCCACAAACATTTATCATGATTGTCAGTAAGGGCCCCTTCCACACCTCTCCCGTGCTCTCCACTCCTTTCTCTGCATTTTAGAGCTGTCAACATGCATGCTTGCTCAGGCCTCCATTTTTAGCCATTAGTGCATTACAGGATTGTTTTACATGGCCTGCCTAAGAAGAAACTGCTTGATTTGAGTAGGCAGGGAAGGGCTTTTAGGAGCTGGGAACAGTCTGAGCCCTGGCAGCATTCACGACATCCTCCCTGAGGCTCGTACCCATTGAATTCCCTCAGCACACACTGAGCCCTTCTCATGCAGCAACCTGCACTAAGCACTGCCACCTCAGGGAATGCCACACTCCAGCAGTGAGGAGTGTGCTGGAGCACTCCTAAGCTGCTGAAGTCTGCACTGAATTCAAAGATCCCTTTTTCTCCTAACTGAGAAATGTGAGAAAGTTCTCTTACCTCTTAGCAAATTCTTTGTATGATTATTCCATATTCATGCCTCCCTACTGCAGTCTTTGCTCTTTTTTCTTGGGGTTCATTACCTTTCCATTGTCTTATTTTATCCCTCTTATAGGTTATCAAGGTTTGTTCAGTGATCATTCTTATGTTTTCCTACATTTTATCATATACTTAACTGTATAGCACAGTTCTCTGAGAGTCCATCAGCAGGGGGAGTGCTTTAGGAATAAATTTATTTATCCTCTTTTTTTTTTTACCCGAATTCCAGGCATTTATGCAAAGAAAGAACCTTTTGAGCATCTGAAAATGATGCACTGGGGAAGGTAGGTTTTTATGTCATGTGGACACAATGGTGGGACTAAATCTGGAGGGAAAGGGGAGGTATGTGGAAAAGATTTTAGTAGCATGCAGGGATGATGAGGACTCATTCAAATTCTGTCTCACTGAAAAGAAATGTAAAAGAAACGCAAAAGAAACCCGGAGGTGACTGTGCATTTGTCTTCTCCATTTCTGAGGAGCAAGTTTCCCCAAGTTCTGAGGAGCAAGTTTCCCCTTCTCTCACCTAAATGGCAGCCATGAGGAGTTGTGGTGTGTCCAGATGACTCACACTCTGGCCCACAGTCATGCTGTGGCAGCTGGAGCTCCTTGTGGTGCCAGGCACTGGCCCAGCACCGCTCCAGGGCCACCCTGTCCCATCCCACGGCACATGCCCTAGCGGGGGGCCCTGCAGCCATGTAATCCCAGCCAAAATCAGGTCTCCAGCATACAGTGCAGCCCAGCACTTGGTGAGTGAAGGAGCTTCTGACAGCAGCACCATGTACTGAGGGATAAAGTGCTGCCATAAAATCTCCTACATAAATCCCACAAATCTTTAGGGAACCTTCTAGTCTTTCCTGAAACATTGCAGTACAGTGCAGTGCCACTCTTATGGCATCTCCTACTTATGTATTTCAGTTTCCAGCTCCATCAGTTCAATGAAAATGCAATGTGGATGCTACTTTGAGACTGAATTCTTCGTAGCACCTGTGAATGAAGGAAGGAGGTAATTAATACTTATCCTGTTTGGGATCTTTTTGATGGAGCTAGGAGAGGAAGTATGTGGTTAGGATTTTAAAGGGCTAATGACATGACAGTCTTCAGTCACTGCCAAACTGAACTCCATTCAAAGCTAGGCATGAAGTGATTTCTTTTATTTGAACCACAAGGAATCTATGTCTCGAATCAATTTTTAATTATGAATAGATTATTTCACTTGCAGTCCCAGTTCTTCTATTTGCCACTCCTGGTATTTAATTTATGCTGCTTCAGTGCCATTGACTTTGTTTGGCAATTGCACAAATAAAAAGTGCACCTTCACCCTCCTGTGTGCTTTGTGTCATCACCGCACAATAGCAGGCACTGTCCACATTTTGAAGAAGGTCTAATGCAAAAATTGGCTTTGAGAGTAGCCAGTATTTCAGGGATTGAAATGGATATCTCCTACATGCACAAAGACAACTAAATGAGCTATCCTAGAGTTATTAAGTAATTTTTTGTAGCTGTCAATCTGTTTAGGATTCAGATGACAGTCAACCTTGACTTTTGTTGTGGTTTCCTTTCAGTATCTTACCTTAGATTTCATTATGATTGGTGCTTTTATATTTCATAGTTACTGCATTTTCTTTTAATATCTGTGTAGACATTCTTTCACATATACAAATATGTGCCTAAATGGTTAATAATTATATTTTATTTTCCACCTCTGCTCAGCTTTCTGTAATATTTTAAAGTGTACTGTAGGCTGTTAAGTATTTTCAATAGCCTCTCAAACTATGCAGATAAGCATGAAACCTCTACGTGTCACCTTCAGCTCTGACTCTGACATGTACAGAGGTCTCACAGGACAGCAAACTGCTAGTTATAGATTACACTCTTTATTTTCCAAGGAGTACTCACAGATATCTATGCATTTATACATCTTCACTGCTAGTGTTACACAACAGGGGAAGTTTTACCTTCATTTCCCTTCTCATGCTGGGAGATTGTAGGTGTGGTCTCCTATATGACTTCATATGACCTCAGTGAAGAAAGAAAATTCAAAATGTCAGAGTCAACACAAACTCATAAAGAAATATACTACAGAAATGCCAACCCACCAGTGAAGTTTGGTTCAGATTAAAGGCACTCATTTTATACAGATCTGTCTATTGCAGAATGTTCCCAGGTGCTGTAAAATGGTGTCACTGTGTTTCTGATTCTGAGCTTATGAAGTAGAGTTTTACCATTTTGCTCACGGATTTGTGGAGGATGGCTACTGGGGCTTCTCCCTAATTCCTATTTATACAGATAAATCATGCACTTTTCTGGGACTCAGATCCTTAATTCCTTCCAGACACTATGTGTATTGAGAAGGACTAAATGTGCAAGAACTTAAGATGTAGGAGGTTTGATAATCAGAAATTTAAGTGGGATGGGTGAAATAATTTTTTGTATCTTCCCTCATCTTCCTTCCCTCTAAACAGAATCCAAGTCTCTGCCTTCATGTTTGTATTGCTCTTCAAAGGAAATGCAAAGTGAGACAGGCACAAGTATCTTCTCTACATAACTTCTAACCTTGGGAAAGGTTGAGTCCCAGAGAGACAGCTCTGATGGCTGTGTCAACACACATTGACGCTGGTATGACATAAAGATGTACACATTTAGAAACGTTTTGGAAATCATTCCTTTTGACTCTCTGTTCCTTATTTCCTTTCTAGATACATTTTATCACATTTGCATTTTGCTCCTATTTCTTCTTCTCTTTTTTTTTCCACAATGTCCCACCCTGCTCTGGGAGATCACAAAACAGAGAAATTGGTAAAAGAAGGCCTGAATTTTTCATGTAACTTTCAAAAAAATCTCAGTCCTTTGTTTCACTGCTACTGAAAGCTATGGATTAAAGAAAAAATAAAAAAGGAAAATAAATAGTCTGAGAGGACAAAGCCTCCTTCCCTTTTAACACAGGGGAGCCAGTGTGAGTGGCCAGCCATAGTGATACCACACCACTGTAATTATCTGTGTGGAGGCTAAATAGAAACACAGAAGTGATTTTGAAATTGGGTATATCCCTAGTGAAATTTTGCAGGCATGAATTCAGGGAATTAACTGACAATATTCAGAACCCAGCTTTAACCTAAAATGGCTGGGGAGACCACTTCTGATGCAGCCAGTCTAGCAAAGCTAGGAGTTAGCAGTCATGTCTGGAGAGCCTGGAGCCACAGGCTGGGATGTGGGTCTGTCTGTTGGTTCTGTGTCACAGAGTTACCTTTGCCCAAGCAAGCCTGGTGATTTTCATTCCCCTGCAGGAATATTGAATATTATCAGTTTAAATGTGGTTTTATGGTTAATAAGTACTCTTCACGCTGGTGGTAAGGGCCCCCCAGGGCCTAACAAAGATCATTCTTTGTTTTAAAAGAATCTCATAAAGGTAGATCGGTCATTCTGATCACATAGACAGATGTGTGCCGTCCAAGCACTGCCTACCCCCTGCAGTCTGCAGCATGCACTTGAGGAGTCCAATAATATGAACCTCACTAATCATCAGGGTGTCACTTCAGGGCACACTGTGCAGGCTGAGCGAGGCGTCCCCGCGTTAGGTGCACAGCAGAGTCCCGGCACACTCTGAAGTACAACAGAGCTGCTCTGCACAGTGAAGGCAGAAAGCTAACCCTGAAAGACTGTGCATTTTAGGGCCGCAGTGATGGAATCTCCACATCTCCAAGGATGAGGCCCTTTATCCCTATTTATTTTGTCCCCCTTACCTGAAAGGTTCAAATTAGCTGCTCCATTTAGAAGTTTCTGCTTTCATTTTTAACTTGTGCTGTTTAGAAAAGTGTTAAGTCTTCAAAGCAAAACTTGTCAGGGTTCTGGAAATCATATGCAATGTGTTTAGGCATAAAATAGTCCACAGACCTCTACTTAAGTGGAGCACACCAGTGTATATTTCCCATCTTGCTATAATTCCACTGAGTGCCTGATCTGAGACTCCTTTGTTTCACCTTTCCAGTCTTTGCAATTAAAATTTGCCAGTGTCAAAACTGCTGAATCCCTTCGTCATCTCTTCCAGCTCTTCACTGCCTAAATCTTCCCCACTGAGATAATTGATTCACCAGCTACAAAAATCTGCTGTTAGCCTTTTGCTTACAAGAATCCAAGTTCATCTTTGTCTGCCTGACAAATCTGATGCTTCTCATACCTCTAAGAATACAGCTTCCCTCTTAGATCTAAACTACTCAGGAATACTCCTCTCTTTTGCCAGCTCTTCAATCCTGCTTTCCCCAGCCACAGAGAACTGACCTTTTCTCTATGCTCTCCATTTGACTACAAGAGTCTAAAAGTTGCTAGCCTTTTGTTTTCAGAGTCCTAAGCAGATTTGGTAGCCACCAGTTTTTTCTCTACTATTCTTGCCAGCAGCTCTCATTTTAGCTTTCCTCTTCCAGAAATCTTCACAAGAAGTAATTTGTGCATGTCTGGTGACAAGTGGACTTTGGTTGGTGTTTTAAAAAAATCTCAGAAAATATTTCACTGAGTAACTCTTCCTTTTTCAGTCATTCTGGTCATTTTTGAATGGCTGCTTTTGAGCTGAGATGTGTACAAGAGAGTCCCTTTATTATTTGCTGTAATATTTTATGAGGATTTGTTATGCAGCTTGGAAAGTGGTGACACTAAATCCTTTTCTAATGCATCAAGCCCACTGCAAGGAATACTCTACTCATTGTTAGGCAGACACATGTGGGTTGAACGCAACAAGGCATTTGGCTAAAAAAGCTCACTACTGACACATCTGCTTTATCCATCTATTGTGGAGGGAAGGCAGAAAGAGTTGTGGGGAAGACAAATTATAAAAAAAACCCCAACTCCTCAAATTATTATTTTAAATTATTTTTGTTGATGTGAATGTAGAAGAAGATTAGCTGACTTTCTGGAATTACAGCACCAAAATGACAGTGATATATGAGATGAAAAATGCTCCCTAATACACAGAGACCCTCTATTCCTCCTGCTGCAGTGCTGTGTGCAAGAGACACATCCAAGATTTGGCTTACAAAGCTGAGAAAGAAAATACTTTATTTTTATTCTTTCATTGCTTGATTCATAGGCAGGCAATGGAGTATTTTCTTCAACCTGGAGTTCATTTGAAAAGAGACAGAGCTATTTTTTTGCATTGCATGTCACTTCAGATGTCTAAAAATATCTATTTCAAATGTAGTGCTCTTAAACATAAAGTATTCAATTTAAAAGCAACAATAAAGAAGTTTTAAATTCACATGCTTAAAAAACACTAGAAATGCAGTGTTAGAAATAGATGTTTTTTCTGACTTGAAGACTAAATATATCTTAAAGGCAAACCACAGTAAATTATTTTGACTTACACTTAGAGCAAGGAAATGAGAAATATTTGCCATGTGCCATCTTACTTCTGAGAGTACTCACTGGTTTTGTTCAATTCACACTTTATAAGAGGCTCTTTGTATGATGCTGTTAACAAGAACAGTGCTTTGTTCCACTAAGAGCTCACTTGATGGGAAATTGTTGCAGTGGGGATCCTGCAACACGCATATATCAAACCAGGAGTCCCGTGGAAAGGAAATATATATGGACAGACAGATTCTTGCTAGATGTTTCAGAGGTGTTTATTTCTCCAGCCGCAAGGCCGGGGCTCAGCGGAGGAACTGTTCCAGTCACCGGACCAAGGGTCCTTCTGCCCGCGCAGGGAACACAAACCAACCAATGGGAACGAGGCTGAGCAGGGACAGGGAAGCCCCGTCTCTGTGCCCTCAGGGCCCCTCTCCCAGGGCTACATGGCAGGGGAGGGACCCCAACACCTCACCCGTTTTATTTTAATAAAAGGAGAATGAAAACAACTGGATAAACATAACAAGAACAGTTTCAGAACAAAACAAGCCACCCTCCTGAGTCTTTAAATGTCCAAACAGATTCTCTGGAACATCTTAGGGCTGACAGAAGGGAGACAGAATTCTCTGAGCATGCTTTGTGGGGAAACTGAGGCAGGAGAGGGTTTAACTTCTTCCCTCCCCCTTTTCATCCCCCACTCGGCATTGGAAAGGGATTTTTGGGGAAACAATTGGCAAAAGCATGGTTTTGTGAGGGAAACCATGGATGAAAAAACGGATTGGGAATACACTGGGGGTAATAGGACATAGGGTAAAAGGGAAAGGTGGGATTAGGAAAGGGAGACTGTAGGGGGGACTTACAATAGAGATACTGTCTAACATGACTACGATTTTTTGCATATATACTGCCTTTTACAGGAACACCATCAGGCCCAGTGACCTGCGATGCTTGTAACCCTTTTCTACCTCGTATAATTTTGAATTGCACCACCTCTCCATCTCCCAAGCTTGGGATGTATTTTTCAGGGTTATTCTTTTTAATAGCAGTTCTATGCACGAATATGTCTTGCTGGTTGTCACACCTTGTTATAAAACCATAATTTTGCTTAACATTATACCATTTTACTATCCCTAAGGTCTTAGTTACTATGATCTTTTTCCGAGTGGCTGCTGTTTTCTGTCTCGCTGCGTCTTTGCTCTCTCCTTCGGTCGCTCCCGTGTTGGAATTGTCGGGGCTGCTGGTGCCTGCGCGCTCTTCCCGGGGTCGCGTTCGGGGCTGCGCGGGCCGGGCCGGGCCGCGCCGCTCAGTTCTCCGCGCGTCGCCTCCTCTGGTCGCAGCTTCGCTGCCAATGCCGGGCGCTGCACCCACGTCTCGGCCGGGCCCCCGAGCGATGACCCCCCCGCGCTCCGCTCCAGCGCGCGTCTCGGCTGGGCGCGGCTCCGCTCCACCGCCATTGCCACCCGCCGCCGCCCCTCTCGGTCAGGCGTTCCCGGGGCTCGCTCCACCACGCGCTGCACAGGACCGGGCGGGCACCGCCGGGTCCCGCCGCGCCTCGCTCCACCACCGACACTGCGGCTCGCGTGGCTCCGCCCGCGCGCGGGAACTGCCTCGCTGCTGCTCGCAGAGCGCTCGGTGCACGTGGCCTGGGCCGCACGGTCCCTGAGCCAGGCTTCCCTTCGCCAGGACACAGCTGACATTGCTCAACAGTCTCGGTAACTAAATAATATTCAAGAAAATATTCTTCCATCGGCATATATTTTGACTCAAATATTAACTGTGTCCAAACGGTTTTCCAAAAGCCCTTGGTAAGAATTAAATCCCAAGAAACATAGAAAAAGTTCTTAAACAACCATGCCAGGAAGTGTTTCAGTTCTTTCTGAGCTTGAATCAAGCTAAAATTTACAAATCGTTGTTCAAGAATCGTTTTAAGTTTAAGATAAATGTCCATATGCGGCTCTGAGAGCCAAGAGTCTTCCCACGGTTCCTCCATAGTTTAGATACGGAATAGCAAAGCAAAACCAAGAAGAGGAATCCAAAGTTTCCAGGGTTTACTCACACAAATCAGTCGCTTAGGGATCGGGGATCGTTCTGCTCTCAATTCTCCACCATTTGTTGCAGTGGGGATCCTGCAACACGCATATATCAAACCAGGAGTCCCGTGGAAAGGAAATATATATGGACAGACAGATTCTTGATAGCTGTTTCAGAGATGTTTATTTCTCCAGCCGCATGGCCGGGGCTCAGCGGAGGAACTGTTCCAGTCACGGGACCAAGGGTCCTTCTGCCCGCGCAGGGAACACAAACCAACCAATGGGAACGAGGCTGAGCAGGGACAGGGAAGCCCCGTGTCTGTGCCCTCAGGGCCCCTCTCCCAGGGCTACACGGCGGGGGAGAGACCCCAACAGGAAATATACAGTGTATAGTGGAGTAGACAGGGACGTCAGTTGAAGCTCTTCAGACCTGTAATCCTTGACATTCCAATTCACTACATTTTGGCAGCTAGGAAATCTGAATAAAACTCTTATTGATCAAATCTCCCAGTACCATTCCCTTAAGAATCTCACCTGCAAGAGAGGCTTTATAAGACAAGGTTTTAGGAACCTCATGAAAACATGCTCTCAAGGCAGTTGAATCCAGGTGAGTTTCCACAGGTTTTGGATCAGCCTGTCCACTGGGTTGAAGGGGGCGTTTCATTAATGGATGATTTTATGGTTGGTCAGGACCTTGACCTGACTACTTAACTTCGTAGTGCTAGATAACATGCCCACGATGGTTCCTTTGGACACCTCCAGCTCTAGTGACAGCTCACATTTTCCTATTTGATCCACCAAATAGGTGGCCACAGGTGGTCCACCAAATAGGTGGGGCAAATAGGAGAGAAGAAACAAGGCAAAGAAAATCAGTGACTTACGCGAATGCTCAGGCAACTTTGCATCAAAAGTTAGTATGGGACTGTGCTGGTTTTGGCTGGGGTAGAGTTAATTTTCTTCACTGTATGAGTATGGGGCTGCGTTTTGGATTTGTGCTGAACATAGGGCTGATAACAGAGATGTTTTTGTTGCTGCTGACCAAGGCTTACACAGAGCCAAGGCCTTTTCTGCTTTCATACTGCCACACTGGCAAGGGGGTGGGGGTGCACAGGAGGCTGGGAGGAGACAAAGACGGGACAGCTGACCTCAACAGACAAAAGGGATATTCCAGACCATATGGAATGCTCAATATATAAAGTGGGGGAGAAAAAGAAGAAAGGGGGGACATTTGGAGCGATGGTGTTTGTCTTTGCAAGTCACTGTTACACATGATGCAGCCCTGCCCTCCTGGACATGGCTGAACTCCTGCCTGCCCATGGGAAACAGGGAATTAGTGCCTTGTTTTGCTTTGCTTGTATGCACAGATTTTGCTTTCTTTGTTAAACTGTCTTTATCTCAACCCATGAGTTCTCCATGTTTTACCCTTCTGATTCTCTCCCCAGTCCAGCTGGTGGAGGAGTGGTCAAGTGGCTGCATGACTCTTGGAGTGGCAAGAGGTGGCAAGAGAGCAGTGAGAGCTGGGCATCATTAAAACCTCATCTGTGTGAGCAGAAGCTCCACTTGTTGGCTGTAGCTCAAGCTGCTGAAAATCTGGGAAAGAAAAAAGGCTGACCTTAACATTTACATAAACCTATAGATGTTTTACAAGCAGGATGATATGTACCCTACTCTTCTAAGTGTGTGTGTAGCATTTGAAATTCACTTACTTTCTTTTATCTGTTTGTGGTAGAAATTTACAATGATTTGCATGTTTTCAGAACACACAGCTTAGTTTTATCCCATTTAATGTAACTTTGTGAATTGCATATATTAATAAATAATAAATTATATATTTTTCTTTTGAAGCCTATTTCAATTTTTACTTGTTCTATTAAAACCCCCTTTGATTAATTTTTTGTTTCATTCAAGTCTTTATTTCAAAGATAACACACTTTCACTTTTGTTCCTACAGAACTCTTTCTGTGACAATTCTGGGGTGAAAACACTATTTTCACTGTTTCATTTTAATGTTTCATTTGTCTTATTGTGGAAAACCTAATTTTTTATAATGCATTAATACAATTTTCTCTAAGAAACAAAAGACTATAGAGTAAAATGCTGAAAGTCAGTGCTTTGTCATTTCTTCACTTGACTCTTCTCAGTAAGACAAGTGTTAGGGGCAAAGGCAGTGTGTTTCAGCACGTTTTTTACCGTAAGCACAGTAATTTTTTACAAGGTATCCCTCAGAGTAATGGCAAAATAGAACACCAGCTCTACTCCCACTGAAAAAAAGTAGTAAAACTTTTCTTTTTAGTGCTGGAAGAATCATTCTTGTTTGGCACCTTTTAATTTCACAGTGTTTCTCCTTGTGTTGTGCCATCTTAAGAATAGATACATAGGGTTTTCTGATTTACTTCTCTGCTGTATTCATTGCCTCATAAATTTTTAATGTGATTCCTACTAAGCAGTCATATACTTTTAGTCCCCTGTTATGCAAAACTGTTTCCATACCTGTACTTATCTTTGCCTGCCATTTATAACCTTTGTCTGCTTGTTAGATCATTTTTGAAGTGGTATGCCCAGCACTGACCATGATTTTTAAAACAATTTCAGAAATTTAGTGACTGTGCCAAAGGTCATAAAGACTAATCTGAGCAACAGTTTCCTTCTGTGTTATCTCACAAGCTGAGTAAAAGTATCAAGGATTAAAAGAGTAGTGAAAAAGGTGATGGGAAGAATGCTACAGCAACATGATAGAGGCCTGTGTATTTTGGTATTAGCCCCAATGGTAGTATAACACCTTCTAAATGTTTTCTCTTGAGGGTTCTTCTTCCTTCTCCTGAACATTAGAGCTCGCTGATAAGAGTTCAGAGCTGTTGCGCCATTGACGGGATGGGGCAGTCAATTTCCATGGCCTGGATAGCTTTGTCAGTGAGGCCCAAGAGCTGCTGTATGAGCAAGGTTTGGACACAACGGCCTAATGACACTTGGCCATGGTACAGTTTTCCTCACGGTGTGACAGAACAAAGGCATACTGGAAATGTATCCAATACTTGTGTGACATCCTCTGGACTTCATCGTATTGACATGCGTGACACATGGAAAAGCCTACCTCAATTTTAGGAAAAAAATAGGCTTCTTTTTTTTGCATTTGTTCAGACCTGGGACTGTGAAGGTATACATCCAGAGACCCTTCATTAGCAAAATGGAGCCATCTGATCTTGTAGGACAGATCTTCTAAAAATTGCTGAGCTACTTTTACGCACAATGGGAATCTGAGGTGTTCTGCTCATAATGTTTCTACAAACGATGCCATTTCAACTAATGGTTGAAGGTAACAAGGTAATAAGAAAAGCAATAATAAAACTGGATATTTAGATACACTAGAAACCACATTTTATTAGTTGTTTGGGCCTTTTTGTATCAAATGGTTAATGATATTTGGAGCAATAGAGAGTGACAACATTACAGTCCTAAAAATCATTGTTGATTTCAGTCAAAAAAACCTCAGTTCATATGTCATCAGCCTTGTTTCTACCTATTCAAGTCTTTACCCTTGAAGGAGTATCTTTTTCTCACTTCTTGAGCCTTATCTTCAGGAAATGTTAATTCATTTGCATTAACACAGACTTTCCTTTCAGTAAAATCACTGGGGAACTGTTTGTCCTGTTGCAATTACCATCATCCCTACTGGTTTTTGGATTTCGGTAGCACAGTCACAAAGCTGAGAGTAAAACGATGGGCCCCATACTTTGAAGTTCTGCAGGCTGTGCAGTTTAGCCTGATAGCATGACTATAGCAGGGACATCAGCTTGATATGTAACCTGGAAATTATCTCCAATCTCAGTTTGCATAGGGATGCATGGAATATATTTCGGCTCCTCCAATGAAACAGACTGTACCTACAGCAGTGCAAGAGCATTTACCTGTTGGCCACACAGGTCTAAATTAGAGCATTGATTCTCTCTGCACCAGGGGTTAGCTCAATATGTATCTTTTGTACAGTATAGAAACAAGAACATTAGCATATGATGATATGGTGATGATCGTCATCATTCTTACTGTCTTTAATCATAACTAAATTTTTCCAAAATCAAATGCAGTACGATTCAGTACACATTCCTGGTTAAGCTGTGTGCATTACAGGACCATTTTTAGGAGCATAAGGATGGGTATAATTTCCATGCTTTCCTTTTTTTTCCCCCCTAAACTTTAATATCTAAGTGTTAGAACAGACATATTTCCCCATACTGTCCTTTGTCCTGCAAGCATTGTTTGGTAAAGGCTCACATGTCTTCAGATTGGCCAGTCTATACCTGATCCAAAAACAGGTGTTTTGACAACCTCCAAACACTTGTAATTCTTCATTAAAGCACTGTGAATGGCATATGTGAACAATCCTGCAGCCCTTGCCAGTTTATAAATAAAAAAGAGGCATGATCATATTTAGGGTTATTTGGCCTTACCTAAACTATTTGGAACTAATGTAATTTTTTCTTTTTGTGGCTTTGAATCGCTTTTATTAAGCAAACAATGATGAGTGCGTTCAGAGTGTGAGTATACTATGAACTTTCGCTGCCTCATTGAGAATAACTTTGCAGATTTATCATCAGATTTAATACACATGAGTTTTAAAAATGTGTATTCTCTAAATGTAGGAAGGGGATTTTGGACAGGGTCAGGAAGAACCATCACAGGTTCTTCTAAACTGCAACATCCTTGGTGAACTCAGAAACAAGCTGTTTCTGCCTACACCCAGTTCATCTTGTAGCAAGTCAACAGCAGAATCAGATCAGACAACGATCTTCTGAAGAAAATCCCCTGTCTTCTTGTCCACCTGAGATGACTTCAATATGAAGATATACTTGATTTTGGAACACCAAAGTGCATAGATTTCATGTTATTTTGTCATAATAATAAATAATAGCAATAGTAATAATAATAATATTTGAAATTGTGTCTTGATTGACTCCATTTGTACTGACCTATCTTTTTAAGTGAGGGCCTGTTTAATATTGCAAACTGTGTCTGACTGGCAGGGTATGTAGAATTTGCCTAACTTTAAGCAGCGATTTTGATTTTTGAAATGGATCTTTTCTTCTCTACATTGAATACAAAGAAGTACAAAACCACTGAGATTGTTTCACTGAATTCCATTCCCCCTGGCCACGTTGAAGGCACATGTATAGACTTCTTCAGTTTAACTCATCAGAAAAATGTCATAGTAGCAGAGACTTGTTGATACAACGCAGATTCAGGCATTGTAAAAATTGATGACAGGGTGTCTTGGGGTGACCTTATGATGTGTATCCCATATCGCTGCCTATGCCCAGAAATTAATTTTTGTGCCTTTCTATGCCTCTAAACTGAGCCTGAAAGGGGGAAGGAAAAAACTGAGCAAAACTTTCTCAAAGCAGTTTGCAGCTCGTTCAAGGTTACAAAAAGATAGCAGGTTTTTTTTTTTTTTCCCTAGCTGGGGCAGGGGAGGGAGGAAGCACCCGGCTTGTTTTTTTTCCAGTCAGTTTTTGGCCAGTTTTTTCTTCTTGTTCTCTGGAGAGAGACTGAGAGTTGGACTTTGGATTTCCTTCTCTGGAATTCCGGATTTTTCCCCTTTTCTACTGGACTGCCTGATTGCTGTAACATCAGAGCACATCGGGAGGACTTTCCACCGGGCACAGAGGGCCTGGCCCCGGCCCAAGCCCCAGCTCCGAGGAGACCAAAGGGAGGACTCGAACACTTTCCCAGGTTTTTTTCCTCTACCGCGAAAGATTTTACCATCTAACATTGTTTTCCTTCCCATGTGTTTGTTAAATAAATAGTTTTATCTTCTTCACTTTCCTTCGAGGAAAATTTATTTTTTCCCGAACCTGGTGGGGGAGGGGTGGTTGTGCCTTCTCTCAGAGGATATATTTCTAAATTTGCCCAAACTGGAACAAATTTAGTGGCGCCCAACGTGGGGCTCGAAGGAAAGTGAAAAAACTTGTGCTAATTACATTTTGGGTTGAATTTACTTATTCTGTGTTGGAGTAAAGTAGTCACCATGCTGGTTGAGTTCATAATGTCTCTCTGGCTCGATGTACTCATGTCTTTCTGGTCCTTAGGCTTCATTGAGGTACTAGTGCTTTTTTGGTCCCTAGGGTTGTTTACCTATCCACAACTTGCTCCAATCTTGTCCCTGGTATGTAAATTTTACAGAGAAGGGAGACGAACCAGGATTTCTATTTTGCTGTGCTCGGTGATAATGATTTATAAGAAGTTGATAGAGGTACAAGCAGCTGTTCGAAGTGTGTATGATAAGTGGTTTCTCCGTCCTAACCCCAGTCCTAGCTTCAGTAGCCTGTTTTGGGAATTTATTAGTAATTGTACCCAGATTGTTAGAGGAGGAGGAGATGGGGTTTCCCTTCCCTTTAAATTTGATAGGTTATCTTTTGAGAATGTTCAGTATCCCCTTGATGTTAAAGAGACCACCCTCCTGGTATTTAATCTGGTAATCTTCCTCCATGTAATTCATAGCTTGTCTAGAATGAGAGCTCAGATTTCCAGGGTGACTGCTGAGACACCTGACCCAGAGGTGGAACATCTTGAGTGGTGTGGGGAATGGGAGGACATCGGCCAAACCCTAAAGAAATTCTCTGACCCGATAGTTTGGGATTTCCCATCTGAACAAATTCAGAAACCAGCTGAGGTGGGAAAATATCTGAAAGAGAAATACAATGACAATTCTAATGAGAACAAGCTCCTTGCAATATGTTGGGCTTTGGCATATGCCTATCGCACACTGCAGCAGCAAGTAAAGGTAGAGAGGCAGGAAGATAAATCAGCAAAGCCTGCAGATACCCCAGTCACTCAGGCTGCAGATAAACCAGACAGCAAGCCCAAACCAGATGGAGAGTCTAAGCCATTGACAGTGGCTCCTGTCACGAGGAAAAAGCACACAACCAAAACTGATCGCCCAGTGAAAGATGATGATGATGCAGGGGAAGGAACCTCAAAACCACCAACGGACTCAGGCACAGAAACCATTACTGAGTCCATGTCCATAAAGGACCTTCACAGCCTAAGAAAGGATTACACCCGACGGTCCGATGAATCCATAATAAGTTGGATGGTCCGTATTTGGGATGCTGCAGGTGATGATGTGATGCTGGACGGTGCTGAAGCGAGGCATTTGGGATCCCTGTCACATGATCCAGTGATCGACCAAGAGATGAAAAGGGAGGCTAACTCTACCAGTCTCTGGAGACGGATTTTGACAGGCGTGGCTGAAAGATATATGTGCGGAGATGATCTCTACATGCAGCAAACCCAGTGGAAGACCATAGAACAAGGGATCCAGCGCCTGAGAGAACTAGGGGTGGTAGAGGTTGTCTTCACAAATGACCCAGGATTGAGAAGTCCAGACCGGGCCAGAGTTATTCCATACATGTGGCGAAAACTCATACATCTTGGGCCACCAGAATATGCTTCTGCTTTAGCAATAATGAAACCGGACTACGGTGCGAATGAGACCGTGCGGGATATGGCAATGAAGCTCCGAGCATATGCAGACTCTGTGCATGGCCCAACACATGCAAGAATTGCAGCTGTGGAAACACGTATGCAGAAAATTGAAGATGAAATGAAGAAGAATCACCAGGAGATTAAAGAGTGCCTTCTCCGCGGACGTTCCCCAGAGAGAAGGTACATCCCACGAAGTGAGCTGTGGAATTTCCTGTGTGACAGTGGGGAAAACATGAGGAAGTGGGGTGGACAACCCACGTCTGCTCTGGCAGCACGAGTGAGTGAATTGAAGGAGCGCAAGTCTCAGAAAGGAGGATCTACCAAAAAGGAAGTAGCTCCAGTTGCCTGTAGCCAAACTGCTGGAAATGATGGAAAAGACGATGGCATGTCCAATTCCCATGAAGGAACCTCTAAGGTGCAGGCCCAGGGAAAGAAGGATAACCAGGCATAGAGGGGCCCTGCCTCTAGCCAGGTAGAGGCCAGGGAAAACCGTGTTTTTTGGACTGTGTGGATTCGTTGGCCTGGTACATCAGAACCACAAAAATATGATGCCTTGGTTGACACTGGTGCGCAGTGTACAATAATTCCATCGCAGCATGTGGGGGTAGAATCTGTTTCTATCTCTGGTGTAACAGGTGGATCACAAGATTTGACCTTGGTGGAAGCCGAGGTGAGCCTGACTGGAAATGAGTGGAAGAGACATCTCATTGTGACTGGCCCAGAGGCCCCGTGCATTTTGGGCATAGACTTCCTCCGGAACGGGTATTTTAGAGACCCAAAGGGACTCAGGTGGGCTTTTGGAATAGCTGCTGTGGAGACAGAGGGCATTAAGCAATTGAACGCTTTGCCTGGGCTATCAGAGAACCCGTCTGCAGTCGGCCTTCTGAAGGTGGAAGAACAAAGAGTACCAATTGCTACCTCGACAGTGCATCGCCGACAGTACCGGACAACTCGAGATGCTGTGATTCCCATCCACAAGATGATCCGTGAGCTGGAGAGCCAAGGGGTGGTCAGCAAGACCCACTCACCCTTCAACAGCCCCATCTGGCCTGTGCGCAAGTCTGACGGGGAATGGAGATTGACTGTGGACTATCGTGCCCTGAATGAAGTGACTCCACCGCTGAGCGCTGCTGTGCCAGACATGTTGGAGCTCCAGTACGAGCTGGAGTCCAAAGCAGCGAAGTGGTACGCCACTATTGACATTGCCAATGCATTTTTCTCCATTCCTCTGGCAGCAGAGTGCAGGCCTCAGTTTGCCTTCACCTGGAGGGGCGTGCAGTACACCTGGAACCGACTGCCCCAGGGGTGGAAGCATAGCCCCACCATCTGCCATGGACTGATCCAGACTGCACTAGAAAAAGGTGAGGCTCCAGAACATTTGCAGTACATTGATGACATCATTGTGTGGGGGAACACCGCAACAGAAGTGTTTGAGAAAGGAGAGAAAGTTATCAGGATTCTCCTGGAAGCTGGTTTCGCCATCAAGAAGAGCAAAGTCAAGGGACCTGCCCGAGAGATCCAGTTCCTGGGAGTGAAATGGCAAGATGGACGGCGTCAGATTCCCACTGAGGTCATCAATAAGATCACAGCAATGTCTCCACCAACCAACAAGAAGGAAACACAAGCTTTCCTAGGCGCTATAGGTTTCTGGAGGATGCACATTCCTGAGTACAGCCAGATTGTGAGTCCTCTTTACCTGGTTACCCGCAAGAAGAACGATTTCCATTGGGGCCCTGAACAGCAACAAGCTTTTGCCCAGATCAAGCAGGAAATCGCTCATGCGGTAGCCCTTGGCCCAGTCAGGACAGGACCCGAAGTGAAGAACGTGCTCTACTCTGCAGCCGGGAGCCATGGCCTGTCCTGGAGCCTTTGGCAGAAGGTGTCCGGTGAGACTCGAGGTCGACCACTGGGATTTTGGAGCCGAAGCTACAGAGGGTCTGAGGCCAACTACACCCCAACAGAGAAGGAAATCTTGGCAGCCTATGAAGGAATCCAAGCCGTCTCAGAGGTAATTGGCACTGAGGCACAACTCCTCCTGGCACCCCGACTACCAGTGCTAGGGTGGATGTTCAAAGCAGAGGTTCCCTCTACCCACCATGCCACCAATGCCACATGGAGCAAATGGATTGCTCTCATCACACAGCGCGCCCGTATCGGAAAACTGAATCGCCCTGGGATTTTGGAAATAATTACAAACTGGCCTGAAGGTGAAAACTTTGGTCTCACTGATGAAGAAGAACAAGTGACACGTGCTGAAGAAGCTCCACCGTACAACCAGCTGCCATCAGAAGACACACGCTACGCTCTTTTCACCGACGGTTCTTGTCGCATCGTAGGGATGAAACGAAAGTGGAAAGCAGCCGTATGGAGTCCCACACGACGGGTTGCAGAAGCTACTGAAGGAGAAGGGGGATCAAGCCAACTCGCTGAACTCAAAGCTGTTCAACTAGCCCTGGACATTGCTGAAAGGGAGAAGTGGCCAAAGCTCTACCTCTACACTGATTCATGGATGGTAGCCAATGCTCTGTGGGGATGGTTAGAAAAGTGGGAAAAAGCTAATTGGCAGCGTAGGGGAAAACCAATCTGGGCTGCTGAAGAGTGGAAAGACATCGCTGCCCGAGTAAGAAAGCTGGTTGTGAAAGTCCGCCACGTAGATGCCCATGTCCCCAAGAGTAGGGCTAATGAAGAACACCAAAACAACAAGCAGGTAGATCAGGCTGCAAAGATAGAAGTGTCACAGGTAGACTTGGACTGGAAACACAAGGGAGAGTTGTTTCTAGCTCGATGGGCCCATGATGCCTCAGGCCATCAGGGCAGAGATGCCACCTATAAGTGGGCACGAGACCGAGGGGTGGATCTAACCATGGACAGTATCTCCCAGGTTATCCATGATTGTGAGACATGCGCTGCGATCAAGCAGGCCAAGCGGGTGAAGCCCCTGTGGTACGGTGGGCGATGGTCCAAATACAAATACGGGGAGGCCTGGCAGATTGATTACATCACACTGCCTCAAACCCGCCAAGGCAAGCGCTATGTGCTCACAATGGTAGAAGCCACCACTGGATGGCTGGAGACCTACCCTGTGCCTCATGCTACTGCCCGGAACACCATCCTGGGCCTGGAAAAGCAAGTCCTTTGGAGGCATGGCACCCCTGAGAGAATTGAATCTGACAATGGGACTCATTTTAAGAATAGCCTTATTAACACCTGGGCTAGAGAACATGGCATTGAGTGGGTGTACCACATCCCTTACCATGCACCAGCTGCAGGCAAAGTGGAACGGTGCAATGGATTGTTGAAAACCACTTTGAAGGCACTGGGTGGGGGAACTTTCAAAAATTGGGAACAGAATCTAGCAAAAGCCACCTGGTTAGTTAACACCCGAGGTTCCACCAATAGAGCTGGTCCAGCCCAATCTGAATCCCTGCATACAACAGATGGAGATAAGGTCCCAGTAGTGCATGTCAGAGGTCTATTAGGAAAGACTGTGTGGATAAATTCTGCCTCGAGTACAGACAAACCCATCCGTGGGGTTGTCTTTGCTCAGGGACCTGGTTGCACATGGTGGGTAATGCAGAAAGATGGAACAACACGTTGTGTACCACAGGGAGATCTGATTGTTGTGTGACAACCACCTGTAGTGTGAAATGCCAGTATACCCCTGCTTGCTGATTATCACTGTCACTGTTCATATATAGCTGTGTATATATATATATATATATATGTATTAATGTGTGTGTAAAATTGGAATATCTTAGTTTGGGCATTGAGCCAACAATATGGGATAAGGGGTGGAATGTCTTGGGGTGACCTTATGATGTGTATCCCATATCGCTGCCTATGCCCAGAAATTAATTTTTGTGCCTTTCTATGCCTCTAAACTGAGCCTGAAAGGGGGAAGGAAAAAACTGAGCAAAACTTTCTCAAAGCAGTTTGCAGCTCGTTCAAGGTTACAAAAAGATAGCAGGTTTTTTTTTTTTTTCCCTAGCTGGGGCAGGGGAGGGAGGAAGCACCCGGCTTGTTTTTTTTCCAGTCAGTTTTTGGCCAGTTTTTTCTTCTTGTTCTCTGGAGAGAGACTGAGAGTTGGACTTTGGATTTCCTTCTCTGGAATTCCGGATTTTTCCCCTTTTCTACTGGACTGCCTGATTGCTGTAACATCAGAGCACATCGGGAGGACTTTCCACCGGGCACAGAGGGCCTGGCCCCGGCCCAAGCCCCAGCTCCGAGGAGACCAAAGGGAGGACTCGAACACTTTCCCAGGTTTTTTCCTCTACCGCGAAAGATTTTACCATCTAACATTGTTTTCCTTCCCATGTGTTTGTTAAATAAATAGTTTTATCTTCTTCACTTTCCTTCGAGGAAAATTTATTTTTTCCCGAACCTGGTGGGGGAGGGGTGGTTGTGCCTTCTCTCAGAGGATATATTTCTAAATTTGCCCAAACTGGAACACAGGGCCTTTTTATGGAAATGGCACTTTTCATACCTTAGAATATTCATCTTGGAACAGTTTTTAAGAAAAAACAAAATCATGGATAGACATGACATTTCTTCCACTGCTGCAGTCCCATACTACTTCAGGTGAGAAGCAGATGCTGATAATATAATGTTACTCCATAGCTGTGCACAGGAAAGTACCATATTAGTACACAGCAAACTCAGAAAATCAGGGGAAAGAGAGGAGAAGAATGACCCATCTCACCATTCTCCTCTCTGCTTTAGGGTAATGTTTCGTAGCTACTAAATGAAAGCAACTGGAGGATATGTTAACAGGCACGCAGCTGTAACCCCCACAGAGCTTTAAAACACGCTGCATCAGAGCAACTTAACTTTATTTTGGGAGGTTATGGGATAAGTCAGAACCTGATCTCCATTACAGCTAGATTCCAGAGATATGATCTATTTCAGTGAGGGCTCAGCGTGGCCATATTATTGGAAGTGGGTGAAAATCCACCTGGATTTGGCGCTTCAGACATGCCTAATTAGAATTCTTTAAAAGCTGTAATGATTTTTAGAGGACTACTCGAGAGACATTAATAGTGTCATGATTCTGTAATATGTTTGTTCCTGGAAAATGCATATGAGCTCTTCTTTACATGTTCTATATGCCTCTCAATTTCAGGAAGACAATTAAGAAAATCCAAGGAAAACCAGGAAAGACTGCATTAAATTACTGAATTTCTGCTTTTGAAAATGATAAGAACCTATAGATATTCATAGTGGAGGATCATTGGTAGCAAAAAGTCTGTCTTGCCAGACTGGGATTTGGAAAATATAGTTCAGGTTTATTTCTGCCCTGGACCTTCTGCACAGTTGCAGGTTTTATTTCTGCCCTGGACCTTCTATGAGACTGACTTTCTTAAGCAAGACATCAGGATCCAGATCCATCTCACCTGACTGTCTTCTAGAACGGTGTTGTGATTAAACCCAGCCGGCAACCAAGCCCCACACAGCTGCTCACTCACTCCTCCACCAGCTGGATTGAGGAGAGAATCAGAAGGGTAAAACGTGGAGAACTCATGGGTTGAGATAAAGACAGTTTAACGAAGAAAGCAAAAGCCATGCAAACAAGCAAAGCAAAACAAGGCACTAATTCCCTGTTTCCCATGGGCAGGCAGGAGTTCAGCCATGTCCAGGAGGGCAGGGCTGCATCATGTGTAACAGTGACTTGCGAAGACAAATGCCATGATTCCAAATGTCCCTCCTTCCTCATTTTTCCCCCCACTTTATATACTGAGCATGATGTCATATGGTCTGGAATATCCCTTCGGTCTATTGGGATCACCTGTATCTTCTCCCAACCTCTCATGCATTAGTACAAAAAGCAGAAAAGGCCTTGGCTCTGTGTAAGCCCTGCTCAGCAAAAACAAAAACATTTCTATGTTATTAACTCTGTGTTCAGGACAAACCCAAAACACAATCCCATACTGTGAAGAAAATTAACTCTTCTCTGGCCAAAACCAGCACAAAAGGGAATTTCTTCTCCTAGTTATTGTACCTAATCATACAGCCCGTTGTATCACAGATAGAAGATATTTCACTGCCCTTGCCAGATTCTGCATGGACTATATCTCATCTAGCTGTATGCCTTTGATGTTCTATGTAGGCACTAATTTTCTCTATCTCCTTCCAAGACAAACCCTGAGCATGAATGAAGAGACAGCTTTGCCCCAGGGTCCACTCCATGAAATAGGTATTTGGTTGCACACCAGCAGCCTCTGCTACTTCTGTAGAGACATGATTACAAAAGAGCTTAGACTCCTGTCTTAGATTAAATGCCTAACTTTGAGATAGCTGATATTAAACATGATGAATTCTAACACCGCATCTCTATGTGCTTCTCACACTGTCAAATAGGAATAAAAGAACATTTTGTCCTTCTTAAATTATTTGCATTTTACTCTGACCTTTTAGTGCTCCTGTGTTAGAAATGTGTGATTCTATGTAAACACTTTAATACTAATTTACATCTATGAATCACAGAATCATAGAATGGTTGGGAAGGCACCTCTGAAGGTGACCTGGTCCAACTCCCTTGCTCAAGCAGGGCCACCTGCAGCTGGCTGCCCAGCACTGTGTCCAGATGGGTTTTGAATAGAGTCACTGCTATCAATTTTTCTATTACTGGTTAAACAAGGTGATTTATATTTAATATAAATTTAATATAAAGAAATTTAATCTAAAGAAATTTAACATTTAAGTTACCACAATTTTTTAAAAAAGGTAGAAAAGCTTAAGCTAAGAATGTTCATTTTTGGGGGAAAAAAGGATTTTTTTTTTTGCTAAACATAGCAAGTAGAGAGACGGTCGGGGTACAGATAACAGACTTGAAATCCATGATGACATTGCTTTGCCAGCTCCTTCATTAGTCCTTAAAATCTCTTAATCTGTCATAATTTCTTTTATATGAGCAGCCTTTTGCTGTTTTGGTGTGCAGTGCAGCAGATTAGCCTTTCTCTTGACAGTTTTTTTGTGATATTTTCAGGATGGCTGATGGGAGAATAAAAGAGCTAGGAGATTTGAGACAAATTTACCCTGTAGTTTGCTGTTACCCTTCTGAGTGCCCTCACAGCTCACTGGTTGCTGTCTTGGTTAAATGCAGTACAAACCATTCTCCACAGGTCATTGCAGCACTGGGTCAGGTGTTCAAGGCGCTGTGTTAATTAAATGCCACTGGTATCTCTGGAAAGGTGTGCTTCTGGTTACTGAAATAATTAACACAGGGAAACTTATAGGAATCCTCACACATTTTGTGAGATGAGCAGAAACCTCATTAGCAAAGCACTGATTTCCCATGAGAGTTGGTGGGTGAAAGATGCATTGAACAACTGGCAGTGTTATTTTGGGAAGAAGATCATATTTTTCTCAGTGTGGTTCAGCATCAAATGGACAGTCGCATATTTTTATTCCCCTGGAATCTACCAAATCCGGGAATCTGGAGCTACTTATGTGTCTCTTTCTAAGCAGCTCATGTCTGCAAACACAAAATGAATGTAACATTTCTTGCAGGGCAATCAAAAAAGAGTGGGGTAAAAAAAAAAGAAAAGTGGCATACCCACACCACTGCCACTTCACTGCTGTCCCAAGATTCAGATTCCAGTTTGGCCGGAGATGAAATTGATAGCTCTCCAGGAGGAATGTGGGAATAATGGGCTATGGACACTGTGAATGAATTATGCACTGCTGGCACGGGGTTCCTCAGTGCATCACTGTCCGAAATTTTATTTTTATGTGACACATATTTAGAAAATTGAGAAGGGCCTTGGAAAGTTGGGACAGCTGGTGAGCGTGTGAGGGGTGCTGGGGGAATGCCGGGGCTCTGCCAATGTGCCTGCCAGCCCACCACCCCAGGAGCAGGCCCCTGCTGCCACCAGGGCTGGACAAATGCTATGAAAAGGCTGGCATTAAGTGCCTTTTACGGGATATGAAACCAGCATCCTAACTGGTAAAAAAAATGAATTGTCACTGACATTCTGTCAGTCTGCTTGGAGCCCTCTCTGCTACTTTCCACAGTCTGGTAACCATTACGTACAAGAGATCAATATTCTTCTCAGTGCTGGAATTCAGGTAATGATTTCCAATAAAACACATTTCAGACTGTTCTGGCTAGAGGACAGGGACAAGCCACAAAACATAATGCTCGTTAAGCCTTTATTTTCTCTTTATTTTCTTGTCTTTTCTTTCCTTCTTTTTTTTTTCTTTTTGTAGGACTTGAATAATGGAAGTAAGATCTAGTGATAAGACACATGCATGCACACAAAAAAGGAGGCATTTTGGTCCAGGCCAATCTGCTTAGCTAATGGCTGTAAACTGACACCCGTAATGAAATAAAAATGTCTCGGTGCAAGTGCATGGCTGTGCAATTGCTACCAACACCCACCCTGGCAGCCCTGGAGATGGGTGCTGGGGAACATGCCCTTCCACATCATGCTTTTCACTTCTCCCTGGTTTGCAGCAAGTAAGAGCTACATTTCCAAAACTGAATTAAGCAAATCACGATTTTGTGCAGCAGCACAAAAATGTCTTTAGACATGGTGAACAGTTCCAGCTCACAGGAACTGTAATTGACACTCCAGGTGCTCAGAACTTCTGAAAATCAGGTTTCTAGTACAATTTGCTTTCTTTTTTTCTGATTTGAAAGCTTGCTTTTTTTTTTTTTCCCCTTTCTTCTGGTCTTTGAGAAAAGAATCTGAAGGGTGTAAGAAGATGAGTGGTACTTGAGAAATGAAATTTCTGATCTATTATCTGTTAGTGAAGGAAATAATTTGCTGAGGTGAGATAGATAGAGATGTACACATATATCTTCCACGTTGTCATAGTTTTATATTTTGCCTTTGGCCTCAGTGTACTGCCTAGTTTCTTTGTGTCCTGCAGTGCAGACTTCAGACAGAGGAAAGCCCCTGTCCAAGTGTGCTAAGACTGGACTGCTGTGGTTAAAATGGTTTCCCCTGCATCTCCCTCACAGCTTGCAGTTGTCTGATTTCAATCAGTGGCAGTTCTCTCCACATGTCTAGCCATCAATCTTCTGCTCCTGGATGAGTGTGTCACAGCATGGTGCGTGTTCCAGTTAAAAAATAGCTTGCACTGCAGCTCTCCCTCCTCAGTCATTGATAAGTATGCCTTTGATATTTTTATTAAAAAAGAAAGAAAACACATTAAGATATATGTTTCTAAAAAAAAAGAAAAAGAAAGGGTAAAAAAAAAAGAAGAAAACCCAAAGGCCACTGAAGCTCTGGAGGCTGGAGGAACAGCAGGAAGCAGGGCGGGAGTTTGGGGATATGTGGTTATGATAAAGGTATTACTTGGTTAGTTACAGTTCATGTAAGAGTTGAGGATTTCAATCTTTATTGCCTTCCACCCTGCACTCCTACAGTGATAAAAGTTCTCTGGACATTGTGTGAGTCTCCGGTGTTCATCTACTTCACACCCCTTCCTTCCCCCACAGTGAATAATAATTTCTATTTAAAAACACAGCTACTCAGGGATAGAGGGGATTTTGTACAAAAACTAAGCCAAGCATGTCATGGTCCCTTGCACTCAGTTTTGGACCTCCTGGAAAGGGAAATACATGACTGCTTCTCTGTTTTAACTAATCTTTTAAATTAAAAACCTGTCTGCCAGTCCTCTAGGCCAGTTTTCCTCTGTGTGGCTGAAGTACATGGTCAGAAGCATCCAGAAGTAGCCCAATAGAGGATGGGGTGACCTGTCATCACACAAGTGTCCATAGCCAAACTAAAATTACCTTCTAAGAAGAATGAAGCTACAGGGGGTCTGCATAATAATTCTGCTTGACAAAGCACTTTTCCATGACAGAGCTCAAAGCACTTCATGTAGGAATGTAAGATTATTATTCTCAGGATTTTTAAATTGAAAACTCAGTCACAAGGAGGAAAAGCAAATCGTGTAAGGAGACAAGTGAGTTAAAGGACTATAAAACTCCTTTCTCTCAAGTGTCAGGGTTTTATTTAGAAGGTGCTCTACTTAATATCTCAGCCAAGTAATGAGCTTTTACTGTTCATATATTGATGGTGATGAGATTCACCAGTTAAAGAGGGATTGCATAAATAGTCTTGAGTCAGTCAGGCTCGAGTCTGTTTTTCACAAATGATGTAAAACTCCATTTCATTTCTTGTGCCAGTTGTTCTGGTTTAGAAAGAAAGGGCAGAGCAGCCAGCTGGGAAATAATCACGTTTAAGAAGGCAATTAAAACCTAACCACTTAGGACATAACTATTTCTTAAGCTAAATTTAATATCTCAGTGCTACATTGTCTCTTTTCAATCAGCAATCTGCAGTGAAATCAATTGAATCTCTCTAATCTCCACATACTTTTAAGAGTCCTTCTCCATGAATCTCCATGAATCTAAATCTGGAAAACTCACCCACAGTCACCCAATTCACTTTCTCATGGAAAACTGTCTGATGAAAGCCAAAGGAAATAGTTACTGTTAAAGCAGAATATGTTAAAGCAGAACAACTAACTTCAGGATGGAAAATTTGCCACCAACAGTATTAATTCATAAGAAAGATTTTTTATGGTCTATTTTACTTTTCATTGGGCATATTTTTCGCTCATACTTTCAATACAGTGTGACCAGTCGATTTTATTCCTATGCAAAAAGCACAGCAAATGTTATTCTCTCTTCCTCCCCTCTAGCAGGCAATGCATCTCAAAAAAGCAAATATACTTAATAAGTAATGATTAAATAGGAACATTTGTAGTATAAATTTGTTGCTCAATAGGATCGAGTTCTTTAAAAAGATGTAGAAGAAGATATAGAGTCATTTCAAATGACACCAAAATTGGAAAATACATGTAATGATGAAGACATACCAGTATTGCACTGAAGAATGAGCTAATTTGTAAGTCAGCTTCACCTGTATCACTGTTAAATTCCACATGAAATGCTGGCCTCCGTTAAAAGACCGCTCATTAAGAGTGAAAAATAGAGATTGTTTTTACAGAATGGTTGACAGTCCTTAGGCACAAAGTGACTCAGAAAAGGATTTAGCTGTTTTGCTGTACAAACAGACAAACAAGAGGTCCCAGGGCAGCAAAGAGGCTGAGCCAGCAAGTGCTGTCCTGGATGCATCTATGGGAGGAGACTATCAGATAGAAACAAAGGAGTTTTACTACTATGGATTACTGACAACTAGTAAGATAATTATTGGGATACCTCTCTCCACTTTTGAGAGGAGGAATTTAAGTAGGATGTTGGCTATTTGAAAAATGTTCAGAAGGGAGCTACAAACAGAAAGCACAGTTACAGTTCAGGCAGCAGCAATGGATTTCACACTGGAAACACTTGGCAAAACTCTTTGGTCCTGTATTCCATAGGAGGTCAGGCTACATGACTATTATGATTCTTCCTGACCTTAAATGCTATCAGTCTATGAAACACAGACTTCAAGTCTCACTCAAAATCATTTTGCTTTCATTTGACTTCATTGAAGCCATTTAACATGGTTGAAGTTAAGCATATGCTCAAGTGCTTGGCTGAGCGCAGGGGGACTTGCCCTCTTCTAGCTGACCATGTGCCAAAGTGCTTTGTTGAAACTGTGCCACAAGTCTTTGTATGTCATCAAAGGTGCAAATGAGAAAAGCTCTGACATTCATTTCTTTATAGCTTTGAGTTCAGAAGCTACTCTTTTATTACATATTCCCATGTAAATCCTTGCGCAATGTACAACAAAGCTCTCAAATGGAACTCCCTCTCCCTGGCCTGTTTTGCCACTCTAGGATTCAAGAACAAGTCTGAATATTACCTGAAACATCACAAGTCTCCCCAGGTACATTCAAGAGTTGTATGGAAAGGCCATTTCTGTAACAGCGGGAGGCAAGACACTTCTTTGGGGGATATAATTAGCTCAGCCTACCTACCTGAACAAAGTATTAACAAATCTACAGCTTTTATTGGTCTAAACTGTACAAGACTGAACCAAATCAAATTAATGGAACATGCCATGACTGTAAGGCACTTTTCCATGAGAAACAGTAGTTAGCATTTCAGGCACTAAAGTGATAGTGTTACAATATCCTTATTCACACACTTTGGTTCTTCAACGGATTCCTTCATAAGGAATTCAGAGGATCCAAAGAGATGTTTAATGTAAGGAATTCCTGACCTAAAAAAACCCCAAACAGAACCTAAGTTAGGCATTCTTTTTCAGTATGTGTTGTGTTTTTCCATTTAGGTAGCCATATTGTTAATTTCAGTCTAGTAAAAAAACCCCTCACCCTATGTCTTCATTTTTAAAAGACAAAAATCTCACAACTTCTATGATAAATCTTCCTGTACTTCTTTAAAGGGCAGCTCATTTTTTAGAAATATGTGTTGAGGCATATTATTCAAGTCATGAATTTCACATTAAAAGCAAATAAATCACCAATTAAAAGCAACCAAGTATTTAGTATTGAAAGACTTACTATAACACAAAAATGAAATACAGACTGTGAAATACTGTGGGAAGTGCTTATAAAGTTCATTATCACTTTTCATATTTTCAGCAATTTCAAAAGCCAGAGAGAATATATATACTCATATTTTATCTCAATCTTTCACTTTGCTTTTTAGTACCTGTCAGGCAACCTCATCCTTAAGGCTGAACCATAGGGGCATTCCTAGTAATTTAGATAGTCATCTGAGCTAGAGTATGAAGCAGTTGATTCCTTGTTAGGCTGAATGGCTAACGCGAGCATTTGCAACTTCAATTTACACCTTTTTCCACAAAAAATTGTATTATTTATAGCAGTTTTGCCCTAAAATAGCTAGTTAACAGAGTTCAGTGAAAGTTAAAATTACTTAAGTCTAATATTAGATCATGCATGTTGTGCAGTGCTGACTTTTGCTTCTGGAGAGCTTGGTTCCATATTTACAACCCAGACCACAAAGAAGTGCAGGCCAGAATTCAGCCCCAGTAAAAGTAACCCACAAACATCTCATTAAGTCATTCAACACACAATACCAAAAGCTGAAAATATGGCTGTGCGCTTGCGTTTTCCGTCTCCCTGCAAAACTTTAGCTCTGAAATGGTTTTCCAGGACAGGAAGTGATTGCATATTGTGTCTTTGATATCCAGGTTAAATAGATCCCCAAAAATGTAAGAGCTGGGCATGCCTAGAGTTAAGTACAGCTCAGTAAACTTTAAAATTTAGGGCCTCTTTCGAACTTCACTTCACTGACCCAACTTTAGAGTGCAGCCCCACAAACAACAGAAAGAAGATGAGGAAAGCTGGACCCTGGAATACTGCAGAAATTCCTAAAAGGGAAAACTTTTATGCCAACCTCATTGTTAAAGGCAATGTAGTCAGCTCCAATTATATAAGGATTTTCATTCTGCCTGAGGATGACCTTTAATTCCTGTGACAGTCTTGTACTGGACTTTATCACAGAGATGTTGCTTTCCCATCTTGGAAGGAGGGAAATGAAGAAAGAATACCTTAATACCTTAAATGCCAAAACACTTGCCTGGAAACATAAAGACTTACACAAAATAAGACTTTTGTTGTCTTGAATATATAATGTTTTTTCACCTTAACATTTTATTTCAGAATTGACCATGGAGAACATTTCATATTGCATTGATGCTTTTCTTCAACTGACAATAATAATAAAAAAATCTGGAAATGTCTCCTCACTCTGGAATTACTAAGTCATTGTGGAACCAAGTTAACTTTTTTGAGTCAGAGAGGATTCTGTTCTTAAAGTTACGTATGCAGAGAAATGAAGACTGGATCATTGCACAGTCAGTGCTTGCCAGTGACTCCTTAAACTTAATTCCTCTCTTAACCTCATCAGTGTGTAATGTCTTAGAGGTTTTGTGTGATTAATAACATGGTGACAGATATAGAGGTGTCTCTTGCATGACATCCTATAGGTGAGGTGGAAAGGACTTGACCTTGCAGAGGGCATTCCTGTGGGAGGGTGGCAAAACACATTTACACAAACATTTCTCCTGCCCCTAGATCTCCAACAGCTGATCATGTTTTTGCATCTTAGCCTTTTTGCATGCATAACAATTCAGCCTTTCTTCTCAGCAGATCATTTCTCAGTTTGACCCAGCCTTTTTACTGTGACCTGCAGATGTCTCAGCACAGAAGACCACAAAAACTGTCTTTTGAGGCCTCAGACCCTTTTTCCGTGGACATTCATAGTGGCATTTTTATTCCTGTACATAGTATAATAATGAATGAGAACACAATGCCCTTTTATCCTGAAGGGAATGGTGCTTCTTTGGCATATTTTGCCTATTACCAAGCTACTGGGCATACATTCCAAGTAAGTTCGAATGTCAGAGCTACTACATCTAAAGGGCCACATTAAAGAGATCCAAAATCAGCCCAGTCTTTTTATATAAAGAGCAGTAAAAGCTCCAACTTAACCTAATAAATTACTGTTATAAAAACAGTTTTATGTAATGTGCAGAAGTCTAAGAAAAACTATTTTAATGGTTATAGAAAAGGAGAGATTTGCAAATCTGTGAATATGAGTTAATGCTATGCATTTTTCAAGTAAAGGGAGAAAAAGAGGGACTAAAAATTGCCAAAGTAAAATGTAAAATAATGTAGTCTCAGTTTCATTTTCATCCAGTTAGGTACCCTGAAAATGAAAAGGCTATTCTACAGAGTTCTTTTTAAAAGCTGGATTAATTTGACTTTGGAAGGCAATTTCTCGGAAACAAGTGAAGTGCCTGCACTTTCTGTGACCAGCTGAAGGGCACGAGAACAGACAGTGACTGACCTGAGCTCTCGTGAATAATTTACCACATACACAACATTTTGACTATGTTGCAGTCACTGAGGTTTTGGTTATTGACTTGAATAAGGTCCAGATTTCAGCCACTTTTCTTTTTGATTTCACAGAGCTTCTTACAACTTAGATATAGCAACATATATGCACCTAGAGGTGTGTTTTTTCATATTACTACTGAAACTTGGAAAAAAAAGACTCCTGAATTCAGACATTAGATTAAGACAGAATAATAGATTTAATAATAAACCCATGAAATAACAATAAAAAGGAGGTTAAAATTAATAGGAATGTGGCTTAAACCTGAGTATGTGTGGTAAATAACAATGAATAGAAGGTGATTTTCTATGCCTAGACACCATAAAATATGCACTTGTAAATACATTATACCTAAAAGCCCTGAGCTGCCCTGCCTACCTTGTTTGAAAAGGGACACCTTTTCAAAATATCCTCAGCACTACTTTACACTCTAAATATTTCTGTAACCTCTTTTTTTCCCTGTATTGTCATATTTGCACCTAGTTCACAGCCACTTTTTAATAAAATGTAGTATACAGCCTATACACTTCCTGCAATTCTGCACACAGGTGTTTCTGTAGCTGACTGTCACCTTGGCCAGGGTGCAAGGTAAATATTAAACAATGTTACGTGGCTGTGCTAGCCATTGCTGTGATTATCCTGTGGTTTAGATACCTTCTCATCATCCAAACATTTTAAAGAGTTTCCATTCTTCCTGGTGCTAAATGTATTTTAAACACCCACTCTGCCTATCAGAAATTATATTTGTAGGTGTCAACCAAGCCCATGCAGGCCACCAGTTATAGAAATACTGCACATTGTTATCTTGTATTTCCTTCTCCAGTGGAAAACAGCTTTAGTCTCCAGTGTTTTCCAAGAATTGTTCCATCTCCAGAGCAATGGTATACTTTCTGTGGGAAGACCCAAAATGTCCAGTTCTGTAGAGGAAATGGAGCTAGCACCTCATACAGTCTCCAAACACTGGAACTAATTTGGATTTCTCTCCTCATTCATACAGTCACCCTTCTCTCCCCACTCTGCTACACCTGTTTTCCTTTTCTACTGAAGTCATACAATGAACTGATGACTGAAGATTTTCCTATTCACAATCCTTGCAATTTCTTTCCAAGTCAGGGAATAGCATGATAGCTGCATTTATCTTTATTTTGATTTTTGGGCCAAATTCAGAATAGTACCACCCTGTACAAGCCACTGAAGTCAGTTAAATTACATAAAGAGGAATTCAGCTCACTATTACAAAGGCTTTAACTTATTATCCCATCTCACTGTGAACACTAATTGCCTTGAAAACTTTAATTTCATTTGTAGTATCTGGCAATTTTAAGTCTCTTTTTCCTTATTTTGCCTGCTTGGTGTCTTCACCCATTGTGCAGTGATGCTTCACTTCCCAAATAATCTTCAGTGTCATTCAATACCTCCAACCTGTTGGACATCCACAGCTTCATTAATTCGCTTACCTTATGAGCTCACTCACTTCCGCACACCCTAGTTATATCCAGGCATCTCACTGCACTCCCACAGCTTGGAATTTTCCTGTAATTCCCTGTGCCTGGTTATAAACTACCAGGATATCCTTAAAGAACCTCCCCAGCTCACTGGCCAGTCTGAAAACCGCAGGTGTCTCCCCTATGCCATGCAGTGATTTCTCAAAACACAATGCTTTTCTCCTGTCAATTCTAATGACCAAGACAATTTCTGTTTGTGCATCCTGTTGAAGGCACTCAAGCCTCTTAGTGGGAGAATCCCAGCACGGCCAGAAAGCCCCAGCATGCTTGGAGTTTCACATAGAAATGTGATGGAGAACTTAGCAAGAGGGAGTGCTTTGCCCCAAAGGACATACAACACAGTCTCTAGAGGGAGTGGGGAAAGAAACCAAACCCAGCAGCAATGAAAACAAACAACGACTGAGAAGGAAGATAAAAATAGAGGGAGGTGGCCTATCCCAGAGGGTAATGACAGAGGCAGCCTTCTTTAGGCCAAGGTCCTCCCTTCTCAACCTTAATTTCAGGGATCAATAAATAAGATTTGCTCTCACGTGACAAAAGAACAATGAAGACAAAAATCTCACAAGCCAAGTGCTTTACAGCTGAACTTTTGTATGGATGGCAGTGAGCTGGGTCAGTGCCCCACACATTGCTCAGGAGTAAGGTAAGTGCTGAGGATGGGCTGAACACAGCATACACCACATCTGTTACTTGCCAAAGGATGGCTGCTGCATCTGTAGTTTTGCCACTGGTTCCTCAGAGCAAACACATCCAGTACAATATTTCCCTGAGCAGCAGCTGCAAGGGGATCACTTAAAATTGTATAAAGCATTAATCTGAACTCTGAGACAAGTTTGGTACTGCACAGTTGGACATAAGCCAAAGTGTCCTATGTAGTGAAGAGAAAGGGGGAAGGGAAGAAGAGAAAGAAAGGAAAAAAGAAAAGACAGTCCTGTCAGTGGTTTTAAGCTGCCACTTTTTTTTTTTAAATGGAAAAATTGTTACAAATGGGTTCTTCAACATATGTTATTAATTTCATCGTACTGGCTTCTTGCCAGTTAAGCATCAGTCCTGGTTTCTTTGCTTTCAGTTTTAACTAGCAAAACTCATGAGATCATTAACAAAAATGGACATGAACTTTTTTTTCTTGCACACAAATGTTTTGGAGCAACTGAGTCTTCTGAAGCCTTTTCTTTAGTAAAATTTCAGCTTCTTTTTTTAAATTTTTTTTTAATAGGGAGATGTGCTCCTCAGCAAAATGTGGTGTTTCTACTATAAACAAAGCAACATGTGAAGGACTTCAAACACATTTACTGGTACTGGCAAGAGTAACAAAATCAGAAACTTTTAAAAATGCTCATAAATGTGAAGTAACATTTCATAAAGACACGGCTATTTACTTTGGTCAATATATAATACGTGCAAGAGACCAAAGCGATACTGAAAAATAACAATGAAAGAGACTGTGGTTTGATAAAAATATCTACATATGGAAATGTTGATTGAATGTTATTAATGTTTGATTTGGCTTGCAGAGAACTGCAAAATCCACTTGAAGAAAGAATGCCGTTTCATGGATTTCTGTGCAAAGCAGCATCTCCCACATTACAAGAACCACGCTGAGCCCTTAATCCAGCACACACACTTGCTGTAGGTGTGGGCAGGGAACACAGGCTCATTTGAAGAAAGAACTGGTTTATTTTTCAAGTGGGAACTGGTGTTATTCACTTCAAGCCATGGAAACAGAGCCTTGTAGCAGACACAAAAACAGTGGTCACCAAGGGTGCTGGTGCCACTATTTTGCACCCCAAATGCCTGCAAAGTTTCCACACCTTGCCCTCTTCTCAGCCAGCACAGGCCTTTTGTGAGGTCCTCTGCAACCCCTGCTCCCAGTACCCACCTCCAGGACTAAGCTGAAGGCTGTGCTTTGTGACCTAGTATGTGAGAGGAGATAAAAAGCTCTCAAAAGCTTGGTTCTGCTCTGCCTACTGCTTCCTATCTGCCATGTTGTTGGGTGCAAATGTTGTTGGGTGGTGGGTACTGGACAGGACCTGGCAGCGATGCCTTTTCCTGGTCTTAAAATCAAGAGTCAGATGCGGTTAGAAGGGGAAAAGGGATTTTATCTTGGTATTTATTTTAAGGATCTTTAGGTGCACACGTCCAGGTCAAATGCACCTCAATGCACCTCGCCCAAAAATGCACACCCCAATGATCTGGAATAACATTATAGGTTTTACTAATTAGCATATCTATCAAAGATTCCCCAATGAGAGGCTCGAGTGAGCCCCCCTCCCCCAGGAACTCTCCCCTGGATGGTTCTATCTTAGTTTACAGAATGTGTTCTGGAGAGGACCTTGGGGTCTGGGGCACACTGATCCCTAACTACGAAGCTTCTAAATGTTTATTCTCTCAGCTTGACAAACAAGTCCAAAAATGTAGGCAAAAAGCACTAAAGAATACAGAAGTTGTAAAAAAGGTATAACAGGGGTATAAAAGAAAAGGCAAAAAATCTTCATCGCATCAGCAGAGGGAGTCAGCACCAATGTCCAGAACACTTTACACATTGTACATGTTATTCCTTATACCTATAAAGAAACTGTCCGTCAGGAAAGGAGAAAAGAAGTTTCACAACAACAGGCATAGCCTCCATGTATTATTACTATGTAAGAGAAAATAAGTCCTAAATAAATAAATTAATAACTACATCTTCCCATTCAGCAGAGCTACCAATATGCATGAATAACAAGGCTGGAGAAAGACATGCTCTTATTGCTTCTATCCTTGTCCTTAATTCCCCTCCTTCTCTCCTGTTGTTTAGTACATGCTCCTATTACATCATGTCTAAAATTAGATTGCAGGATCAGGCTTTCTTGTGAAATATTCAGCACTACTTCCTTCAGATGAGACCAAGAATTCTACAGGAAAGGCCTTTTTTTCACTACTTTTTATGTCTTACCCTGATCCTGCTGCTGCCAAATGAACAAATGTCTTTGCCTTAGCTTCAAAGAATCTTGGGCTGGGCCATGCAGCCAGAGACCACAACATGGCATACTCATTAGATAAAGGGAAACGTATGTCTGTGTGTATAAATAGCTGATCTGCCTGCTAGAGCAGATGAAATCATGCTCAGAGATTTCTTTTCTAATTAAAAAATTGTGGTTCAAGTAGAACCAAAGCCCTTCTCCTATGACTGAGCAGTCCTGCAAATTATACTAGAAAGAGATACAAGAATACATCTTCCTACTCTAAAGATGCAGAAGCCGTGGCAGACAGATAAGGATATGCAGATGTAATCCAATACCCAGGGCTCTGTTACATACAGCTATGCAGGCATCCACACAAATGTATGCACAGTTTCCAAGGAAGTTGCTGGCTGTATAGGCTTGAAAGTACAGTTTAGCCAGATAAAGGCTGCATATCACTATCTTAACCGCCTGTCTCCTCCAACAAACTATTTTTCACAGCTTCTCTGTAGTTATATTAAGATGTTCTATTCAGTGGAGAAGGATGAATAAGAAATTAGAGCTGCTACTTCAAGGGTTTATGCAATTTATATTCACCTCCATGGTTTACTCAGAGAGTACTCTGTCCTGTACATTAAGTACCTGTGCTCCATACATAATTTTAAATGCAAATTTTCCCCTCCCCTCAGATGATTTGTAAGAACAGGTACTACAAACTATAAGGGAGCATTTTTAATGGATTCTTATTTTTGCATGGTCTGCTCAGTTCCCCATTGCTTCTCTTTCACCATTAGGAATATTGATGGTCCTGAAGGTCCCCCAAAAAGTATATGCCTTCTAGATCCCCTCAGCTGATTAAGACAAGGTCAGGCCATTTAACTGCTGAACCTGAACCTAAAAAAAGGTGATGTTCTTTTCATTTAGCTTGGATTGTCTCAAAATGCATCCATGAAGAGACGGGTGTTTAGGTAAGGTCCAAATTTATGTTCATTGGTCAGGATTTACCTGATGTAATTTTAGACTTATGAAAACTAGGTGGTCAAGACTGTGCCCACATCGGCATTTTAGTTGCAGGCAGCGGCATGGTTTTGCAGCAAATCCTGTGAGCATACAGTACTGATGCTGGGGGCTGAGCGCCAAAACTGCTTTGTTCTCCTGGTCTACTCCTCTGGCAAGAGGATACTTGGATATATTTTATAATGCTGACACAGCCCAACTCTTAGCTAGCCATATCAAGCCTCCTTTATGGGCAGTAGAAAGAAATGAGGCAAATAATCTGCTTTATCTGAGACAGGCGTCTCAGGACTAGATGAATGAAAAGGACCATTCAGCAGCTTAGATGTACACAGTGAACTCTGATGTCTTGAGTGAAGAGAGTCAATCCCTGCCCCGCATGTACAATTCTACATACACTCAGCAACAGGTGAGGAACTAGTCCTAGACCATGTGGTGCACAGAAGGAGCTATGGGGCAGCCCTATATGACAGGAGGGGACATCTTCAGGGGAACATGTGCTCAGCATCTCATCCTGGGACCCCATGTACAACTCTGATACAAGCTTGGGGCAGGATTTGTTGAACTGAATGCAGCTGGGAACAAGAAAGTTGTTCCCAGTTTGTAGCATTGTAAAGGATCTGCCAGTTTCTGGTGTCTCCTGCCAAATTGACACTTGTAAGCCTCAGAGGAGGGACTGCACTATTGTCTCTAAGTTTTTTACAGCTTTTTATTTTTGACATAAAAAAAGGAAAACCTTCAAAGAACCAAACATTTCATTGAATTAAAGACATGTGGAATGTATCAGCACCAACAGAACCTATTTCATAGAAGCTGTATAGAACCTACTCTACATGAACATCGTCACAATATACAGAATAAAATTCCACTTTTCTTTTCCCTTTAAAGTTAACTGACGTTTCAAATTGAGAGAAGTAGTCTTATAGTTTTGTTTATTCTATGATTAGTTATGTTCTTTTTGAGAACTTCTACATTATCTATTTTCTGGAGCTTTAAGAACTCACTGTGGCAGTTGCCAAATATGTAAGCGTTGCAGCAATTACACTTTCATTGCCCATGGAAAATGGACTTGTAAGATTTAGAAGGCTGCAGTTCTTTGGTGCTGAAGGTATTTTTTAAAATATGGGAAAAGATTTTTTGTTATCCTTTCCTGTGGTAGAGGTTAATGCACACTTGAAACATTAAAGTTTGATAGAAAAAGTTATGATATATTTGATTGATTATTTTATCAAAACATTCCTTTTCTGATCTCAAAGGAAGACTGAAGGCAACCAGAAACACACCAATGATTTTGTTGTATATCAGAGATTTATAAGATAATATATTTCACAAAGAAAATCTATTTGTCACATATGCTTGACTAATCTATTAAACAGGCATGACTTCAAAGGATACATAGGTGCAATAACACCCTCACACTGAGCAAGTGGCAGGACTGGGATGTAACACTTTCAAATTTAAAGAAAGTGGCATAAACATATGCTACAGAAAGGAAAAATATTTACATACATGGCAAAAGGCAAAGTCAAATGAATTTTTATTCTGGTTACACATAGCTACATACTGGTTTTTGCCATAAATTTTTTAATAGATATACTGCTCTGTCAAGATCAAAAGTTTCTGAAGAATGTGCTGATTTTAAAAACATTTTGTTTCCAAAGTGAATGACAAGATACATGTGCTTTTGAGTTTTGCCACAAAAAGATGCTTTTGATTTTATACTTTATGTATTGGAATATAAAGATTAATATCTGAAATGAAAGGAATATGATCCAAGGAAATGTCAATTTTTCCACTCATGGCACTGAATGGGTGAAGAGCAACCTAGCTAGTTTCAAACTTCCCTGATACTCAGCCTTAGTAGACGTTTTCATTTTCCTCCTGCTCCTGCAGACACCCCTGGTTTATTTAGGTCTCCTGGAAAACCTTCATTGACACAGCATGCTGTAAATGGTAGGTTCATTTTAATGCTGAAGGCCCAACGCCTGTCCCTGGTGAAAATACCCTGACTGATCTTGCCAGGGTTTTAAAACACAGCTTTTGGATGGGAGCTTGATCAGATTAAAACATTAATGTGCCTAACTGCCCCAGCTCCTGTTCATGAAGTCTTAGGGCATCAGCTTAGTTTACTAGGCACAGCATCTCTATGCACTTTTATTTAACTGTTGGTTTATAGCAGAGTATTGTCCTGTACAGTTGTCCTTATCTATACTTTTAATGGGTGTTTATTGTTTGTGGCAAGCAAATAAATAAAACACCCCCTTAGAATTAGAAAACTGAAATGTAATACATGTAAGCCAATCAAGGAAATCCTACAATATGGCAATGATTAACCACAGCAGCAGCAAAACAGAGACGTTCTTATGTATTGGAATTAAAACAAAACAACCCAAAACCCTTCCGACAATCTTTTTCATAGGTTAGTAACCAAAACTACTAAATATACCATGTGTTAGATAGAGCTGATCATCAACAGCCAAACAGATTTCATTTGCACGAACTCTGAAGTGATTTTACATTGACTGCACAGCATATGCATGCACTCCTGAGGCCCTCTGGCAGGACCGTGCCACTGGATTTGCCTGGAATGCTGTGGTTTTGCAGTCCAGATGTATATGCTGGTGATGGCTTGGGTTTTTGGCTTTTATTTCTTTTTTTTTAATGAATGGGAATCATGGAAAGCAAAATAAATACTGTGACTGCATGTAAAAACATGGGTGGGATATTCTAAATTAGGGTAAGATCATTAAAGTAAGAAAAATGTTTCTATGTCCAGTTCTTTTAAATTATTACTTGAATATTTTCTATCTGAAAATGACTTAACAATGCCATCCTTTTCAAAAATATGAGGTGTTGTTGAGAGCAATTTGGTCTTGTTGAAAACAGCTAGGTCAGTTCTCCAGTGTTCTCAGTGTTAAAAAGACTCATCAACAGGCTTGCTCAAAAGTTACTACAGTGTACAGGAAAAAATAAAACCAAGTCCAGAGTGGAACGCATTATTCAGAATTTTATTTTCAACTGAATGTCACACTTGGTAGAATAGAAGAAGCTGAATAATAAACGGACCCTTGGGTCAATATGCCAAATGTTTTTACTTGAGAACATTTCAATCCTCAAAACTTTTCCACTTGTTCACGAGTTAGACACATCAGTAATTCTGACTTAGCTGCAACCTTGGCTATGTGCAAACCCATAGATGTGTCATGGAAGGTTGTAAAAGTGTTTTCTGCTTCTACAACTGTTAACACTGCTCTGCTTTCTGGTTGTGGTGAGCCGTGCCTTTGCAGATCAGAGATTTCCAAAGAATATTAGTCACGACACTTCCTGACCTTGCCAGAGGCAGAAAGTTCTGGAAAATTCAAAATGTGTTATTAAGCACTTTCCAGCTCTGCTTAACACATATCGGGAGTGCAGGTAGCCACCACGCTTTTCACTGAGCTTCAGAATATCTTCAGGTTTGTCTGGCATGGCTCTGGATGGTTCAGTCCCCAGTGAGGAGGAGAGCAGCAGTTCATGGGAACAGCACAGCAGCTCCACACTGGACCATGCTATGGAGAGAAGGTCCCTGCTGTACAGAGCTCTTTCCTTCAGCAACTTGAAAATCTCACTATTTCTTCTGACTATCTGCATTGATTTTCAAAGCCTTTTTGAGCAAAATTTCTATATTTGTCTTTCATAAAATAAAAACTGAGCACTCCTGTGTTCTCAGGCACATCCCCCCCCAAAAAGGGTGCCAGCCCTGCTAGGTGTATTTGTAATAAAGCAATTTACCTTGCAAGGTAGCGCAAATTTACTTGGGTGACCTAATCAGTCCTTCGTCAGTATTTTGAATTCAATGCATTTAACTCCTGAGCCATTTAAATTGCAAAATGGATGAGACTGTCCAGACTGCCAGTTGTATGTGTTGTCAAGTACCACAGGGTTGTTGTTTAAAGGACCTTTGAATGGAAAATTATATTTTTCTTTCGGGTCAATAGATTAGATAAATTGTTTACTTTTTTGTTTGTTTGCTTTTAGTTAAAATTACTGAAATATGTATGCAATGTATGTTCAAACCAAAAGTGACACAGGAACAGTCTTCAATCGGAACCATGAACTTGGAGAACACACACTTGTTTCTGAAAATTTCATATGTAAAACAAAGGAATAAGTAAAGCCTCATATATACAGATAAACATACACACACACAAGTTTCTGCGTAGGGAATACATAGAACTGTAACTCAGCCGGAGGAGAACAATGAAAGTATCATGGCAAATATTTTTTAAGGCAAATGGCTTTTGCATCTTCCCCCTCTTGCCAACATTTTGCTCTTTTTAAGGTGTAGGACTTAGTTGTTATTTAATGTTTCTTTCATTAGGCTCCTATTCAGGAGAATGTCTGCACTGAGTATCTTTACTAATGAGTGATAAAGATGTTTGTAAGTTTTGTTGCAATATGAAAACGCAGAGGACCAGATACAATCAGGAAGTTTTGTAACAAATTTTTAAAAATGCAATTCCCATCAGTCTGATTAAGTTATTCCACAAAATGGACAGCTTACCCTCTTTCTGACTATACTATTTGGTGCTCACAAAGAGCTTTCACAGTTGGTTTCTGAAGGCTGGAGTGGTGACGAGAAAAAAGTTCCTCTTCTTTTGGTGCTTCACTGCTCTCATGCAGCTGTTGTTTTAGCCTCCTGTACAAACAGGTTTAAAAAAGAGTCACTTCCTTACATGTAACTGTTCGCGGCGTCTGGAATGACAGGGTGGGCGCATTACAGTAAATGGTGTTTAGAAAGAAATGTTTTGAAAACAAAGAAAGCCACATGCGAAAACACTGACGAAACCATACATAACCATACAAAAATGTGGCTTATCTATTTTGACTATTTGCTTTCTTTGCATTTTTGGATGTTTTCACAGAGCACATGTGGCCCTCACTTCCAGGCATACAGTATGTAATTTCAGGATTCTCCAAATGGAGAGAATAGTCTGAAAAACTGTGCATATAATTAGATATGGAATACTTTTAACAGCTGGAGGGATTTCACACTTACAGCCTAATTTACAAAACTTTAGGCTTGGCACTATTTCAACACTAGCACTGGAAGTAATAATTTTCCTGGCATTTTTTTTGGCTCCTGAAATTATTTATGTCTATACATATATAATCTTAAAGTCACACACACAAAAAGAGTACATCTACCTGGTTAGTGATAAATGAGATATGTTAGAAGCAGCGTCAGAATGAAGTCAGGAAAAAAGTAAACCCACAACAAGCCCATACCTAAAAATTACAGCTAATTTATTTGTTTATGAAAGGTCTTTTGGAAGGTTCCTGTGTCAATGAAAGAGTTTCAGACATTTTTCCTGATAATACAATGGAGTTAATTTGTATGAGATTTATATAGAAAAAATATTATCACATAGGAAACACATTAAAAAAAGGAGCTAGAAAAGCAGATTTGTCAAGTAGGTGAGCCAGACATCATTTCTGAGTTGAGGTCTAGTAGAAATTAGAATAATAATAACACAAGGAACGGATGATTAGACCTATAATTTTCATTCCTTTATTGACATTGTTCCTCGTGGAATAAGGACTCTGCAGGCTCTGAATTATTCTGTGAATTGCAATCTCAGTCATTCCTGTTCTTATGGATGCTATGCATGACTTCCTTTCACTTTTGAGGCTTCAGAAACTAAAAATGTCACCTTATTGGAGCATGATAAATAGCAGAGCATTCCTCTAAAAGAGAGTGCAATACAGCTGTCACTAAGAAAATATCTTATTGAAATGGGGTACTGATTATTTAGCATCCCATAACTGTAAAGTTTGTATTAAAAGGAAAAAATATGTTTCATTTTTTGATAGTCTGTAGATCACTAATACTGATTAAGAAAAACTAAGGTAAGCCAATTACTTTGTGATGATACCCAGAACAGTGGGTTTTGAAACACATCATTCCTGGAAAAATATACCATGTTAAGGTCCTGACAGTGGTGCATACTTATGTTTTGCATTACATACATAAAGAGGTCCAAAAGATTTTTACACAGAGATACAAATATCTGCTCTCTTTGCAGCCAGTGAAAGGGGGAGAATTTCACATCCTTCTCCTAAGATTTGCAGAATAGTTTCATGGCTGCAGACTTCTAGGTTACAGAGCTAGTCTCCTCTTGAAGGCTGTGTACTTGAAAGAAGGGACTTCTTGTGTTGTAATGCAGGTATACGGTTGTCCATTCAGGATCAGCCTTGGGGAAGTAAGAGGCTCCGTGCATGGATCAAGGCATTTACAGTGATTTTTTTTCTTTCTTTGGTTTTTGTTTGTTTGTTTTTGTTTAGGTTAATTTACTTCATTTTCCACCTCTTACACCTTAACTCTCACACTGGCTGCTCTTTGGAGGAAGAGGGGCTCACTTCCTCCATCCATTAGGGTCTAGCTTAAAGCCCATGGGGCTCAGGCCTTTACCAAACATGTCAGCTTGGTGAGTCACATACCTACTGCAAGGAACCAACATTGCTGGTCATCTAATGTCACACACCAAGTAACCACCCCATAGTAAAACCTCTGACTTCACCAAGCCTAGGTGGGCTTTGCACTGGAAGTGAGCAGCTGAGATGACTGGTATCCCTTCAGTAGGGCTCCAGGATGCACACTGCCTGAAATTCTTTTATGCTTTAAGAGCTCTCCTTAAACTTTCACCTATGATGAAGTTTCACTAAGCTATTGCATTATGAATAAAATATATTTTTCCTCCAAAGACACAAACATATTCTTCCCTCCATTCCATCTCTCTGGAAATAACTTTTAAATTTTGCAAAACTGAATGCCATAATGATAAAAAAACCCAAACCACCAAACTATTCCAGTACTCTCCTTTGTACTGCCAAAACGTCTACTTCTATCATTAATCACCACCAGGGCTTACATTAAATTCCACTTAATTACAACAACAAATGGGCTGTAAGCATTCAATAAAACCTCAACTAGACAGGAAGGAAGACATAAGGACAGATTCCTCAAGGATCCCTATGTTTAATATATAGCATGTATGTTAAGAATTGCATCTTAGCACTGTGGCATGTTTCAAAAAACCCCAAACAATTTGGGTACCCTGAAGGGAGTTGGTTTTGAATACATATTGATAGCAGGACAGTTTTATTGCTGGAGAACAGCAACCATAAAAAAAAACAAACCAATCCGTAAAGGGTTATTTGGCTAAAGTAGATACAGGAATGAGAATTTTATTTGTTCATTCCAAGTTCTGAAAAAATAATAAAAAAAAAAAAGAAGGCGTATATTCATGACTCCATGCCTGTCACATTTGGGTGATTGAAACATTCATGCATCTGATTCAAAATCCTCTAAGTCCACTAGTCTCTCCCCAGCCTCTGGATCACATGTGTAAAATCAAACGCACGGATAAATCTTTGCCACTTTGGGCTGCAAGTGGCTACACTTTCTGTTCCACCCCGTATCTTGCAGCTTTAAGCTCTTTTCAGGGGCCTTTCCAGACATCATCTTAAAATGACAGTTCTATCAAATCCAACAAGGTTGAAAACAAGCCTCCAAGGCCTGTAGTCCTGCTATGCCACCTAGAAGTCAGGGATCCCCTCATCTATGTTCCCTGTAGTATCTGCCACCCCAGGTACCCATCCCAGTCATGGCTCTGAGTGCTTGGAATGTAAAATCAGGCCAACCTCACTCAGTTTTCCCACTGCCCAGCATGGACAACCTTGTAAACCCCACTATTCCCTTTCTGTTTTATTTTAGGACCTGTGAGCAGGGAGGTGAAATACAAGAGATTCATATGCCAAACAAAGGATGTCAGCTGGCAATTGTCTCTGCTAAGGAGGCAACATCAGGATCTGATGATATCAAATACCATGAGGAAGTATGGTTCTAGTATTAATAAACACCTCTCTGGTGTTACTGTACCTGCTGGACTTCTCCCAACAAGATAACTAATCACCTAAACGTGGCAAAACAACCTGCTAAGCCCTATCACTGTATGCATTGCAGTGTTAGACTGAATCTGTTCCAAAACCTCTGCTGGAGACCCTGCAAACTCCAGACATGGCCTTTGTGTCAAGGAAAGTCGGCAGTTCCTGTCCCTCCCTGTGATCTGGCTCCAGCAGGAAGTGCACCAGTGGATGTAAGGCTGTTGGGGCACAGCTGCTGTCCTGCTGGGGAGCAGGGGCATGAGCCCAGAGAGATGCCTGGCACCAGGTGCTGGAAGGGGTCCTGTCATTTGCAGGCGTCATGGGCTTAGCTGGCCAGAGTGCTAAAACACTGGAAATATCATGGACACACTGCAATTCCTTGGGAAAACTCAGCGGGACTGCTTTAAACACATTATTTTGCAGGGTCAGGGCCTGATTTGGCCATCTAGTCTGTTTGGTATAATGGGGTCACTCCCTTGACCTGGCTGCAGTCACTGTTCTAGCCCAGTGCTTCCAAAACGTGATGCCCTCCTGCTTTTATCTTGCTGTGTGGACAAACCCCGATTCAGTTACATAAATAATACTGGCCCACTGGAAGCAATCCAGCCATTAAACCTCTTGATTCAGAGTTTAAGCCTGAGATCAGGATGGGGCCTAATGCGTGTGGAGTAGAGATTATCCAACATCTGCCAACTGTGGTACGACGGCATCTGCTGAGCACCTGTCAGGGGTCATGGTCAGACCCAACCCACGGATCTAATGCAACAATTGCTGTACTCCTTCCTCTTGCTCAAGTGGCAGGACATCATCAGATATGTATTTCTAAGACAGATTGGCCCCTAATTGCATGGCATGCACAGCAGTTCAGCTGAAGACAGTAAGTTAGCAAAAGTGTGCCTGGCTCCTGCAGCCCACACGCAGGACTGGGGCTGTCAGAGGTGCAAAGCCTTGGTCCAGCTGTGCTGCACAACTATGAATGTCTGTGTGAGGGTGTTTGCACAGAGCGTAAACAGGCTTTTGCATTTGCCTGATGTGCAGTCATTATCTCTGAGAAATGGCATGAACAAGCATCTGCAGGGGTTGAAACTAGCAAAGGATGTAGTTAAGATCCATTTTTTCACTAGATCCCAGACTTTATCTATTATCTCCATACTGCCTGTCCCACTCAAAAGAATGCCCTGTTAGCCTTTCCTCCTTCAGCTGCACACAGGAGTAGGGCAGTAGTACCATGGCTTTCATTAACACAGAACCAGTGTCCTTCATCTTCCCATCCACACTGAGAATTTTGGTTTCACTTGTGTTATGATCCAGTTTTAAGGTTCTTAGAAATGCCTCTGCCTGAATTAAGGTGCAAATGAGACCATATGCCAGTGACGATAGTAAGGGTTTTATTTGATGGTAAATATGAGAGAGAGAGAAGGAGAGAAGGAGAGAAAGAAAAAGAAAGAAAGAAAGAAAGAAAGAAAGAAAGAAAGAAAGAAAGAAAGAAAGAAAGAAAGAAAGAAAGAAAGAAAGAAAGAAAGAAAGAAAGAAAGAAAGAAAGAAAGAAAGAAAGAAAGAAAGAAAGAAAGAAAGAAAAAGAAAGAAAGAAAAAGAAAGAAAGAAAGAAGTAGAAAATAGGTGGGAGGGACAGAAAGAGTGACAGGGACAGAATAAGGAAAATCTCACCACTCCATGTATCCCAGCAATGTTCGTTGATCCTCTCCAGCTGGTCTCTTGGTGGTGAAGGTCGCCCCGGAAGGCACAGAGTCCCATGGGTGTACATGCTCAGGCTGGGTGGGCATGTCCAGCCATGTCCCCCTGGGGTGGGGTCAGTCTCTCACAGCAGACTCTGGGTCTGTTGCATCACGTGCAGCCCTGTGGGGCCGAGCCTCTCATGTGAAAGTCCCGTGGATGTGGCCTGTGGGGTTGGGGGTTCCACAGCGGGGCCAGTTTGTGTAATCAGAGGATGGGTGTTTAGTGCCTCTCACCAGAGGCTGCACCATGCACCCAAAACCTCCTCCTCCCCCCTCGGTTGGGGGCAGTCTGTGTAAACCTGGCTTCTGTGAGCTGTGCTCTCCCCCCACCCCAAACTCAACCGGGGATAGTTGCAGCTGGTGGCTTTGGCCTTTTGTGGATGCACATCTTTCCCTCAGCCTGAGATGACTGAACAATGTGTTTCCCTTTATCTAATCAACAGTTTGACTTTCAGTTCAAAGTCCCACTCTTCAGGGAAGCTTCTTCGGTTGTAACTTCTTTATAATGAACAAAACTTTATATCAGTGTTTGAGGCATGAACTATTTTCAGTCTCTGACAACTTGCATGTACAATCTTCTAGGCTTCTTTCTGCAGATTTAAGTCCACAAGAACTAGCTCCCCTTCATCTGCCATATAGTGGGTTGAACTTATAGTAGGTTGTAATAACATAGATGTGATCTTCAGCAACTGCAATAGAATATTGTCTTGAGATCAATTTCCTTTTTCAATAAAGTCCTGATTTTGCCTCAGCATTTATGAAGTGGTGGGAGGCAGCTATCTGTTGAAATTATCTCTTTCATATACTATACCATAAAAATATTGCCCTCTACATGCAGTGCTATAAAGGTATTTGTCTGACTGACTGACTTTAACCACCCAAGAAGAGTAATAAGTTCAGTAATCCTCTGGAAATGTGTAGCCTGGAGTGTGTTATTGCAGCTAGTATTCAGTGCACTCTCCAAAAACAAATCACAAAACCAATTAGATTTATGCATTTACAATCCTTGATTGATACAGCCTTGACATAAATCACAGAGTTAGAAAAACACACTTCTGGATTAGCAAACCACATTGTAGTAGTGTGGCTTGCAATGTCATTTTGCTGAGATATTTATGATACCAACACAATCAATGTCAGTCTTAAGCAAGTTACTCTTGTTACAGAGTGATACAAATAGACATGCATCTAAATTTTTTCATGTGTGCAAAACAAATGCAGCCAGGTTATAAATTGGAAAGTTATCTTGGAACAGATTCTTGGACTGGTGTCTGAGACTGGCCAGCCCAGTGACCTCTGAAATTTCACTTGAAGAAAAAACTGCTACCAATATGCCATAGAGGTATTCTGGTGCCAGGAAAGGAGGAATAGAAAAAAAGATCTCCTTGAAATGTAGAGTTTCACAGAAATGGTGTAAGATGCAGAGGCCAGTGAAAGTCCTATCAGACTCCACAGTATATAACCAGACTTGTTTGAAGCTTGGCCATGCTCCACATCACTATATGGTCAACTCAGCATCTGGGGTATTGTTCATCAGGAAGCATTTCTGTACAGCACTGTGCTAGTTCTTCACACTGCAGCTCCTGTTGCCCACACTGCAGTATCTTTATTAAATCCCTACATCTCTACAGAAGTGTGCAAACAGCAAGGGTGCAGACTGAAGGCCTTTCTGCACCCAAAATCAAATATAATAATGGAAAATTGGAGTGGGTAAATTTTTATAAAGGACATCATACCTAGAGAGAGAACATTATCAAAGATACTAAGTGATGGAGTAGATATCTTTCAAAATAATACGACTACTTTTATTATAGCTTGTGTTAAACCAAGCAACAGTGTTTCATATTTACCATCTTAAGGCAGTGAAAAGATAGCAGGAAGGAGGGAAGCAGATGCACTGTGTGCTGGTTTCATAGTGTTTGGAAATTATATAGAATATTTTAATTCTAAAGTCGATCAAAGAAATCAGAGAGCTCATGCTGACAGAGTCACCAGTTGTCCAGTAGTCAGAAGGCTATTGTATCAGTGGGTTGCTACTTTCAATTTTGTCTGTTTGAATAAAAGTTTTACAGGAGCAAACTAAGTCATTGATGGAAGAAATTATCAGAACAAAGATCACAAGCAGATATTTGGAAGTTGGTAGGTTACCTGGGTGAATAAGCAGGATATGATGCCAATCCATCTGAAGCCACATCATCTAGTTTATACATAGTCATTAAAACTGTCCCGATGGTTTGCAGTTCCAAACTAACATGTCCTGTATTTAAGACCAGTCACAGCTTTCGACTCCTGGTTTTGAGAGCAAATAAATAGATGTCTGCAGTGAGGGTGAATTAGACAGGGACTGTGTGAGATAAGAGCTTGGCCATGTTTCCACCATTGTGGACTTCAGCCAAAGAAGGAAAGATTATCACTACCAATCCAGCATGGGACTTTGAGATGGTCTGTCCAGCTGAAGCAGAAGAAATTGCAATCCAAATTCAAAATGCTAAAGGGAGGTAACTAACATGGCCTGACTCTGACAGTGCCCGAGCAAGGGTTCTGCTGGAGATAGCATTTTCAAGCCTATGGTAAACTGTTCTTTCCCCACAATTTACGCTTCAGCAACAGGAAATGAACATTTGAGATTTGGCCTGCAGTTTGAGGTAAACAATGCACTTTCCTCCCTTTCTTTTGCTTCTGCCAGGGTGAAATACCCCAAGGAAGGGGAAGTATCTTAGCAGTAATATTTATTACTGAGTGAAATCTCTTAGTATTGTATGCTTTGAGGCCAGCCACACAGCCAGCATCAATAAATATAGCCCCCTCAGAGTTGCATTGTTTTGTTTTGCTGCTGATCCAATTCAACAAGAATAGGAGAAGAGTAAAAATAGAGACTCCTGATTGCCAGGAATAGAAGAAAATTAGGGTTAAAAAGTCCAGGCAAATAGAAAGGGTTGCTTATGAAGTTTGTGTATTTTCTCAGCACTTGCTTGTTACAGAAGAAGCCTTGTAGGCCATAGTTGAGTAGTTGAGAAGCTGCAGCATGGGATCAATTGGTCTATGACTGTATTTCAGGGAGTAGTTTAGCAAAGGGTTTATTTAGAAAAAAAACTGACAACCATTTTATATTTCACTCATTCCAATGGATCTGCACAGAACAGGGAAACTGCAGCCATCTCAGCCACTTTTAATCCCCTGGCTTTGCTATCCTGGCTAGGAAGCTGATGACTGTAAAGTGTCAGTGTAATAAAAAGTAAGCACTTTATTCTTGCTGAAGAAGATATTCTTAATATGATTTGATAGTCTCAAAATTTTTGTCTCTGGACAGTTTTATTGTGTGAAAATTGTCTGCCTTGTAACAGGTGTGAGCAGCTGAACTGTGCATGGAGAAGATGCCCTGCATGGTGCCTGAACACCAGTGTGCTGCTAGTGGAGATGCTCTGTCTTCGTTGTCCACACACAGATGTGCCTGAGGCTGTATCAAGACAGCAGCTCAGATCAGAATAAAACATGGCCATTTCCCATAAAGTAACACAGTCAGAAAGATCCTTCAAAACAGTTTTTATCTCCCTTTTTTTATAGAGGCTTGGCCTGTCTGCATTATCTAGGTTCCATTTGCAGGACATTTTTATCTTAATGACAGTCCCCAGAGTAATTTCATCTGTCTCAGCAGTATCATCTCAGGAACTGTGAAGTAGCTTCCAAATTCTATGGAGACTTAGGCTATGAGTCCCTCAGAAACATGGGCTCCGGCAGTTTTCCAAAGAGCTACAAACATACCATGTATCTGGCTGCACAACTAGTGCTTTTCATGGCTCAGGCTATGTATGGAGGACTGGATCTCATGATCAGGGACATGATGGCCCCTGAGCTGCCCCTGCATATGGGGCCTGACTGGGGTGTTTAGCATCCCATGGACCAAAAGGGGATGCAAAAAATCTCCATCCTAGAGAAGGTGTGTGAAGCTAAGCAAGGGTTCTGTGCAGGATGTAATCACTGTGATATTCTTCAAGAGCCATTGCCCAAGAACTGCTAGAAATAAATCTTGTGTGCAAATACTGCTATGAAGGCCTGCTTTGTCCACTGCTACTATACTGAAATATTTTGTCTGGACTTTTGATGGGAAATATTTCCCATTTTTCTCACTATCTTTGAGCCAACCTGGTCTGTGGTCACACATCTTGGACCAGGTTTGTAATGTTTACTTGGTTCTTTCAGAACTTGAAGAGATACTATTACTGTACGCTCACGACAGGCATCTCTACAAATACCTTTCTATGTCTATAAAATAACGAGTTCCTATTTGCCTGATTATGTAAAGGAAAGGTGTAGATGGTAAGATATTGCAATCAGTCCTCAGACTACCAATGGCAGATGCTTGGAGGGGAAAAAAAAGTAAATAAATTAAACAATTGATCCTGGGGACATAAACTTTCATTGAGGGGCACTGCAGTGACCAGATGTAGGCACTTCACTGCTAGAGGAAGAATAAATTTCAGATAGGCTTTTATTACACATGAGGCAAACGGCTTCACTTTCTCTGTTTAACACAAATACGCAAAGCTTGCCTTTGAACCACAATGCTACCACTCTCTTGGCAGCAATATTAAAGAGGTGCCCTTGTTTCGTTGGATATTAATAACAGGCTGCACTCTGAAATGTGATTTTAAAAATAGAAAGTTAATTGTTGCTGGGAAATTTTAATTGAAGCTGATTAAAGGAAGCAACAAAATATATTGACTACTAAACCTCACTTCTTGTTTTAAGTGTGACCTATAATGGACTCCCCCAAAATCATTACGTGGTCCCTCTAAGCATTCCAGGTTTTTCATTTGAAATTCATTAAACGTTTGTGTGTCTGATTTTTGGGGGGTTTTCTGAAAAGTTTTATGGTCACAGCTGCACTAGTTATGGATAGGTTTATAGTGCCTTGCCCATCAACTGGCCCACATGTCCAGTCCAGTTTGTTTGATACCCTACCTTTCACAAGCATTCAGCAGTTCTGGAGGTGTTCTTATAAAGTTGCCAGTAAATGTACCAGCTGGACTCATTTATGTACATGAGTAGCCTCATTCCGGCTGCCTTACAAAGAGCCAGTGGCAGTAAATCTATGTTCAGTCCATATATGTACTTTAGAATATTTTTTTACACTTCTGAAAAGAAAATAATAAAGTATTTCTGAGCTTTCTAGTAAGTTATACGCGGTGCTCAGAAGAACTTGAATACCCTGTGGTGAAAAAACAACCTTCTGAGAGTCCCTTTTTCTTTGCAGTAAATTCTTTATGCTGTGCAATTAAAGCTGTTAGAAAAGTCTGCTCTCTTAGAAGCACACTGATGGATGGCATTTTTGTAGAAATTCACGTGAACAAATTGCTCATTATTTCCTTTTGTGACTGTTGCAGGTGCAACATGAATAAAGGATTTCTTGAAGGCTGCAAACACCTTCTTCACATTGCCCAGGGAGGTTTAGTGGTAAACAAGGCTGATTTTAAAATTTCAGATGAGTGGCAGAATGAGAAGTTGCAGACAAGTCACCATGCAACAGAAATTTCTATAAAAGATAGGACAGGTGAAAGAACTTCCAAAGAAAGGAAGGAAAACAAAAAGCATATAATAATAAGAAATTTTTTTTCATTATCTCCAGATATACTCTGAGATACATTCTGAGCATAAGGAGAGAGGATGTAAAAAAAGGGAACCACTTCTCCTTGACCACACTGGATGAACTGCTATTATCACGCTCCTCAGAAAATACTCTTCCCTCACTCTTCCCATCCTTTTTCTAGATCTACTCACATCTCTCCTGTGCTGTGTGTGAATGTCTCAGTGCTGACATCAGTTACTGTGAGGTTTTATTAATATTTACCAGTAGAGATTCCAGTCAATCCTATCTGTGAGGCTTCAGGCTGTGAGGAAGTTTACCTCTGCACTTCTAGTAAGACCAAGGTTCCCATGGTTTCTATTTCTTTAGGTTGACCAGAGGTTTTAGCCAACCATTGAGAGTTTTTGCCAAAGTTAGTTTTCAAAATAATTCTCTGATAGCATGTCTGCTGAACAGAATTTATAGCTTCAGGGCAACAGTGGATTTTCCTGCTGCGTGCTTTACAATAAAGTACTTTTACAGCATGCATGTCTCCTCTGGACACATGCACCTTACAGACTGGTGTCTGTACCTTTTCCTATGACATAATTTAGGTGGGTTCAAGCTTTAGAGTGGAATACAGCTGTCATCTTACCAGGATAGATATCATGGCTGTCTTTCTCCAGCCATAGTACTGTTGCAATAAAAAGATATTAATACTCATTATCAGTATCTGTGCTTTACTGCAGCCCTTGGATATTTTTCCTGTTGGACAGTGCACCTCGTCTTCTTCCTCTCTAGCCTAGAACTGCTTTTAACGGCTACCACCAGCTAAAAATAAAATTATTACAACCTCTCTTTTGCAGTGATACACTGGAAAACATAAGGAGCATTAAGGAAAGGAACTCAGGATTTCCTAAAGCAACCTAATACTCACTCCTGTTTGGGAATATATTTTTGATACTGTTAAAATATGTTTTCTGCAAGCATGTCCCCTGTATTCTGGAAGCCCTTTCCAATGCTTCAAATTCATAGCAATAACAGTTGCAGGGAGTAGTCAAAATACAGTACTGTCAACCCGTACAATCTTAAGTCTTTCCTAAACCAACAGCTTGTAAGTCATGGAAATTCATGCTCGAGGAAGCTTGGAGCCAAGCTGACCTGAGAGCATGGAGGCAGCCAGCTACGCTGCGAGCAAGGTGATCTGAGTCAGTGGCTAAGGCCAAGCCCACAGACACCCAAGCATCTGCACTGATGTTTATGCTTCATGGCTCCAATCATCAGTTGCCTTCTGTTCGTTGCTTGCATGTCCAGAGGCAGAGTTTTTTTCCCCAGCTTTCCACAGGAAAGCAAAGCATGATTTTCATTTTTAAATAGCTCCAGTCAGTACGTATCAGTCCAAATTCTTTTTACCTGGTCCCTTCGTTAAAAGGCAGGAGAGGTGACAGAAGGCTGTTTTCCTGTGTCAATGTTTCATTTCCTCGCAGCAAGAGAAATGACTTGGTAACTGGCTTCATATTGTGGAGAATTCACAGCCTACACTGTTCAAAAACACTTCTAACATTACTCCTGACCTATGGTTATTTACTACAGAGAAAATCAACAGATTCTTGTTGTGTCTAGTTGGTTTTAACATTAACCTTCTTTTATTTATCTTTGTGCCAAATTGAAAAGATTTGACCTGAGGTGTGGAGCTAGACATTTCATATCTTCTTACTAGTGCCATGTTGTTTGTGGACTGGATAGATTATTATGGAGAAATGCATTACAGATTTTATGTGTATGATATTAAGAGGATAACATCTAGACAGAGATTGGGCCTCTAGACTTGTGTGTACTACAAGGATTGACAGAAAAATGAAATCTCTCAGTAAAGCCTTCCTAGAAAACCACATAAGCTTTATTTACGTCGTTATTAATGGCTTTATTTACAGCACTAATACTTTAAGCATAACATAATTGTGCCAGCCATTTAGAATAGCAAATGAGTCAGGACCTGATGCCTGACTCCTACAAGCAAAGTCTTGTTGGTGTTTTGGGGTGGGGGAGGCCTTCTTTTTTAAAAAATACCTCTTAATCTGTTTATGTCATTATCAGAAAGGTCATCAACTATGCCAAGGATTGATATCTTATTCCTAGTTTAACTGCAAATTTTAAATGCTTATGTGGTGTGCAGATTAGCTGCTGAAAAGCAGCCAGGAGTGGCAGGTGAACATGGCAGGGGATATTAGAAGTGACTGAATTTTGGAAATGGGATGGCTTTCTTAAAATAGACCAACAACATGAGTCATAAAGAGATTTCAGGGAAACTCTAACTCCTACTGTTAGATAGTGAAAGGCTAAACCCAAGGCTGAATCCAGAAAACAGCAAGGTTGCGAGTATTGAAAAAAGTCAGTGGAATAGGCTGCCAGTGGGTTTACACATTGCTGTGCTTTCTTAGAGTGTATGAAAATACTTGTGTAGATACAGTAGATACATCTTATTTCACATGCCTCACGTTTGGGAGAACAAATCCTGAACAGCCAAAGAAACTATCCTCTATTTCAACAGTTTTGTTTTGTGTGGAATTGTGGACATTGAAAAAACCTGATATTTGAGGAATCTCAAAAATGCTTTAAGCACATGCTTATATTTTGGAAATGTTGCAAGAACGTAACAGGAAGCTGCCTATCCAGAAGCCAGGTCTTACAAAAGGAAAACTAAAAATATTTACAAAAGACTAATATGAATAAAATTACTCCCCTAAAAGCCCAATATGAATAGGATGCAAGAGCCAACTTTCTCTAAAGTCAGCATGACCTTAACTTAAATGTCAGTGTAGTAAAATCCATGGCTGACCTTTTCAGAAGAGGATATTGGTTTGGGGTATATTCAGAGCATTCCCTTGGTACCCAAAGTTTAGCATTGTGGCGTGTGGCATCTGAAATCAGCAACTGCATTTGAATCTTGTTCTTATTCTTTGTTCACAAAATTCATTGCAACATAGGGGCTGCTAGATTGTAGTCCTGTTCATCATTATTACTGACTTGTTAACATTTCTCTCTGTAATGGGTCTAAGGTTTATTAGTATGACATAACCTGGAAAACATTTTACCTTTTTTTCTTCTCTTGGCAAGAAAATACTCCTGTTCTGGGATGAAAAGATAACACAAATGAAACCAGTCAAGGATCATTACATTTGCTAATCTGAAGTGAGAGATTAATGTTGAATTCTGAACTAGTTCTCAAAAATGCAGGATTTTGCTCCATTTTCAGAAGAACATCTGCAACTGCTGAGGTATGGAGAGAGGGAAAGGATCAACACTGATTTTCCAGTTTCTCTTATGAAATATAGGTAGTACTGTCATGTTTGGCAGCTTAACAATTTCAAGATTTGCATGTCACTAGATCTTTTCCTCTGACACTCTGTTAATATGACAGTACAAGAAAACAAGAGAGGACTCATTATTTCATATTCTTTGTAATTAGACAAGGCTTTGGTTCTAACTTTTTATTTATAAATATAAAGCTAATTGTAAGGGAAAGGGATCCTTCTCTCCCTGCTGAGCAAGGAAGCAGTGAAATATGTTGAGCCAGCTCTCTGTCACATGCTCATTACTACTGGGACTAGCCAGGTACTGAGCCCAGCAGTTGGCAAACTGAGATGAGATCAAGGCCGGTTCATGAGTGCTTGCTCATATGCTACTCTTCTAGCTGCTCTGCCAGATGTCTTGTCCAGAACAAGCACCAGACTTTACTGATGCAGAGGGTTACAATTCAAAGGCACTCCTGGGATGCAGCATTCCCCCACTGCTCTGCTCTTTGTGGAAGATGGGCTGACTGAGCTCAGCATTGCAGATAACACTCCCATCTGCAGCCTTGTGTTATTAGTGTCTAAATTAAGCTATGAGACAAAGAGATCATCACACAATTGCCTGTCACTGGCTCTAGGTTTGGGTACCCCTAAGCCTGGGAACAGGTACTGCAAGGACAGACTGGAAAGTGACTGCAATATTTTTGGCTGGCCAGCCTCACCCCAAATCAGCTCTCACAGTACAAGCACTGAGGTGAATGAATTTATATATCACAAGCCAAAAAAAACCCCAGACCAGAACAGTTTTTTGGCTAGAAACACAGGTACAGAGGTAAGAAAGAGCAACCAGTATTGCTACTGAAACTTCAGCTCAGAACCAGTGGGCACTTCCTGAAAATGCAGTTTCTCAATTGGCTTAAAATGATCAAAGTGTGTTTTGCTGCTGAAAAGGGTGTTACTGCTATTTTTCCTGCCTCTGCCCACATTCTTCCATAGCTTCCATGCAAGTCTTTCTTCAAGTTTTGCCATGTGAGACTGCACTGAGATTTAACGTCTCTAATTCTTAACCATGCCTTTGAAGATTCATAAATTATATATTTAATCAAAATTACTAATTTTAATGCTTAATCCCATGAATTATCTACTGTCTTCCATCTAATATTCAGGCGGCTAATACACTGAAGAATATTAACATTATAGAGACATTAACTAGTTAGAAGAAACAAAAGGTACCAGCTACAGTCTAACATTCAACTCAGCACAAGGTAAAGTTTTTATTCACTGTGAAGAAAATGCTCTCTGTTGTCTGGGTTCCAGCTTGAACACATAAATTTCTACATGCTGAAAATCATATATTTAGGTCAGAAGGGACCTCTGCTAATCTGGTCTAACCTCTTCTAAAAGAAGAACTGTGTTAAAAGTTGTCCTGCTTGTGGCTGTGTCCAGCTCTGTTCTGAGTATTTCCAAAAACAATCTCCACAGCCTCTCTGGGCATCTGTCCCAGTGTCTGGACACCCTCATGGTGATATTTATTCTTCCTTTCATCTAATACCCCTTGCTGCAGCTTGTGCCCATTGCCTCTTGACCTCATGGTGGTGCTCTTCTGAGAACAGTCTGGATCCACCTCTGTACTGCCCTTCAGGCAACTTCAGGCATCATTTAGAGACCTGAGCCTTCACCAAGCTAGACTGCCTCAGGTCTTCACCCTCTCCTCACACATTGTGTGCCAAAATCCACTAATCACACCTGTGATCACCTCCAAACACATGAAAAAATACCAGATGGTTTGTTTCTAGCTCTTGAGTGACAGCTGACATGGAAGTAGACAAATAGCTTTGGATGCAGGTTGAGCACTGCCAGACAGAGGGACATGTGATAATGCAAAGGGATAGTGTGCTCCAGAATATTTTACCCCAGTTCTCTTGTCTTCTGCCAACACGATGCCTGTGCCCTTTGCTGTTGTCACCTCTCCCCACAGCAGCTCACAATGGCAGGAACAGATTTGTGCATGTGATCATGGAAGAAGCATTTTTTGAGAAATATGGGGCTCAGTGTGCCAGATACTGATGTGAATTTGGGCAGAATGAGACAGAATAGACACAGAACTGCTGGCAGTCTAAAGGTTTTGCTGTGAACAAGCAGTGATCTCCTGATCCCCTGTCAATAACCTCTTTTAACCCCAATGGGACATCAAATATTATAGAATTGGAAAATCCTGAACATCCTCATAAGTTTTTTGCCTTTAACCTGTTGGTGAGTCTGATTTGATTAATTTTCAAATAAGGCCAGGTTTGTCTTGTACGAGGAGCTAATTTGATAACTAAACCTGTTTTCAGCACAAGAGTGCAAATATCTTTCTCATTGTTCTTTCCAAGGCCTCCACACTGTACAAGAGACATTTAACATCAATGTTCCAGGAGGTTCACTGGTAATGATCACGGCTGTGGATAAAAGACTTGTTGGCAAGTAATACTCTGTCACCCACTGTTGTGTCATATCCAATATCTTACATTAAGGAGGCTTTAAGGGAAATAATAATAATTTTGAGGGGAAAAAAATTAATAGAAGTGGAGGTTTGGCAAAAATAAATGTTTTATCAGGAATAGCCCTTGCCAAACATAACATTTTCTCAGGAGCCAATCTTGGCAAAACGAATGTTTTATCAGGAGCAGAAGTTTGGAAAAAGTAACATTTTATCAGAATTGGAGCCTTAACAGAAAATGCCTTTTTATCAGGCATGAGGACCATAGCAATTTAAGGAGAAAGGCTTGCTGAAAGTGGAGTTTTATCAGGAGTTTTGCTTGAAGAAAATAGTGTTGCATGACGGGTAGGAACTTTCAAGAAATAATGGTTTTTTTAGGGGGAGGTGATGGATGAAAATAATGTTTTATCAAAAAGAAGCAGGGAGGGATGGATTTAGTGAAAGTGGTGTGCTAACAGCTTCTACCTTCCAATATGGGAAGCTTTGCTCCTGGAAAAACATTATTTGCACACTGAGTACTTGCCCTAGCTAAAATGCTGGGTTTGACAAGCTGTGCTGCTGCTGAAATGTTATTTTTGGCAAGCTCACCTCTCAGAAAGATATTTTTGAAAACTCTCTTCAGAGAGATGTGCAAATTGACTGTAATACCTGCAGCAGAGCCAGGTACCTCTGTGAGCCAGCTTTTCATCTGCTTATTAGGTCTCTGTGGCCTCCCTTTTTCTTTTGCTTTATGGTGATGATGTTGATACACAGCACTTTGGATCCTGAAACACCATTCTGCTTCCAAATGTAGGCCTCCTTCATCATTTTGTTTCCCTCGGCTGCTCACTGACTCAGAGTGGCTGACTCTTCTCCAAGTGTGTGTTATGCATCCTTTCCCACCGAGGCTCTCTCCCCACACCTGGAAGGCTGCTTATGCCTGGTTTCTAACTCCTCTAGTCAGCATTTGACACCACTGGGGCTGAGATGTTGCTCAATGCAATGAAGGATCCAGTGGCAAAAGCCATGTGGGAAGGTCTTCATTGTCTCTTTTTTGGGTTTAAGAGGTCGATCACAAGAGACTGAATCTTTTTCAATGTGCACTCTCACAAAAAGGGGCATGAGAGAGGAAGAAAGTGACAGGCTGAGTCATTTAATACAGGTCCATATCTCACCATTTCTCAGTCATGCTGTATAATACATTCATCTGCTTCCCTGTGGAATTTTGGGCAAATACCCAAGTCAGGAGTCTCCCATATGTGTTATCTGTGGGTAACACTCCTATGAAGGAACTGGGACCATGCATGCATGTAGGACTACAGCCTATCAACAATGTGTTGTTTGAATATAAAAGATGAGATGGAGAGCATCAATCACTATGACCGGATGGATGGGTTTCTCCTTGGACATTGCCAGAATTTGCAGGTCATCATCAGAATCACTCACTTCTTACTTACAATGTTACCGAACACCAGTGGGAAGTCATGAGAAAGGCTGACTCTTTTAAGAAAGGTGACAGGTGAGAGCTAGTTATCACAGGCCACTCCTGCCCAACCTTCCAGGTGCTGCAAGACTTCCAGCAGGAGTGAAATGGCTGGCTTTGTTGAGAAGGGAAGTGATTTCAACTTGAGCTCTTCTTTTAAGGCTGTAGGATAAATCATCCTGTAAGGAACTGGTGAATAAAAACAAACAAGCCTGTGTGATGAAGTATATTAAGTACTACACTTAAAACAGGATATGGGACATGGAAAGCAAATGAAAAAACCCCATAGATCTGACCAAGAGGACTGCAGGTTTCTTATTGTCATAAGGAATAATGTCCTCCAATGTTTCAACATTTTCCCAGTGCACATTGGCCTTTAATTCAGGTCCCACTGAAGCATTTCCTCATACAAATATTGTAAATTAATGTTATTGCTTTGCAGTCGTTGTGATTCATTGCAGCTGAAGTCCCTGTTCTATGAGAGCCTTATTATTTGTACTATGTTCCCCTGATCGTTGAGTTACTGATGCTTTGTCACTGTACCCCCTAGTAAAGTATTTTGCTGGTTTATACTTTGAACTCTACATGTGAGAAAGTTGGCATTGCCTTTTAATGGCAAGAGAATCAGGTAAAATCTGGCAGATCTGTGTAGCTAGATCTAGGTCTAGGCTTTTAAAAGAAACCTTAGATATTTGAATCCCTCTTTTGTGACTACCAACATCAACTGGCAGAGACATTATCCACAAGGCAGGGTAAAGCAGGTAATATCTGCTCTTGGTACTAAGTAGCAGGACAACCTGTGGAGTTGATGGGTTATTGACTGACTAGGAAGGGTTTGGGGAAACTGCATATGGATCTCTGACTACTGCATTTCACTTCAGGTTTAAATGAATCTCACACGCCAAAAAAATTTTACCCAAATACATTGACTAAATTTTGTTTTCAACTTGAAACTCTAGGAAACCACTTTCATGGAAATCTATTTGTATGTGGTTTCAACCAGAAGGAGCAAATGCTTTCCAGTTCACTGGACATTTTGCCCAGGTGACGTTAACCCAGATTTACAGCTGTGACATTTCTGCATGCCTGGCCCTGCTGGAAAGATTGGCTTGGCTCTCCAGGGCACCTCATTCATGCCCTACAAATCCCACTGTAGTACAGCATTACCATAAGGGCTCTCCTGCAGAGCTGGGATGTTCTTTGCTTACATTATACAGGTATAAGGTGGCTCTGAAGTAAAGTGCCCTGCCAATTTCACTTTCAACTCACTCCAGTCTAGAGTATCCCTAGAGTGCATGCTGCTCCGCTCCTTGGCTCTGCTCACAGCAGCGCTTACTCTGCACTGCCCTTAAACAGGCAAGAGAGTGACAGGTGCAGCATCCAGAGGGCATCTGCCCTGGATATTTTCTGCTGGGTTTTTTGGTTATTATAAAATACTTATTAATAACATTGAGCTGTTGTTGTTTCCTTTCATTTGATTTCCAAAAGATGATTTGTAATATGGTGAGTGTGATCTAGCCTTGTGCATGCATTGAGAGGGGCAAGGGCTCTTTGTTTCAGCTTACACAAATACTTTGCTTAAGCAGAACCAAAGTTGGACAGCTTAACCAAAAAAAAAAAAAAAAAAAAAAAAAAGTATTATATACTGTGCATAAACCTAATCCCAGTGCCAAGTAGTTTCTGTCTGAAATTGTTTGCAGGGCTTCTTCTTCATGTGGAATCCTCCTGTGCATCCCCAGCTGCAGTCCTATCATAGTCTTCCAGGACACACTGTGACGGAGGGACCCACAAGAGCTTAGACCTCCCCACTAGAAATGACTTTCAGGCCGATGCCATGTGTTTATTATAGTAAGTTATGTCATTGACCCCTGGGGGACAAGGGTTTGGATCCTGGCTATTGAAATTACCACTGATCTCTGTCTAAATAGATACAGCATTTACAGCTAGGCAGAAGATATCACCAGCCGTGGAACAACTGAAGGGAGAACTCATAGTAGCATTTAAAGAAAAACTGTCATTTCTGTTTTTGAGAACAGCAACAGGTAAAAGTTCAGCCTCCCCCTCAGAGCGTGTATTTCTCAAACTCTTAGTATCATAACAGTCTGCAATACAAACATTATATTCAGTTCTCTTCCCCTCCCTCATTCAGGACTTTTTTGTCTTCCCTAAGAAAACCACAACACAAGGAATATTCATGCCTTGTTTTCACTACCTACATTTCTGTCTCTGAAGACAATTGCAATGATACATTTAAACAGCTGATAGAGATCTTCAAGTGTAGTCTGTAGCTTCAGAAAGCCTACTTCTTCAGCTTTTGTAAATGCTACTTTATTTCTGGGGTTTTGGTGTGGCTTTTTGTTTCGTTTTGTTGTTGTTTTCATGGTTGGGGGGTTGTGTTTTGTTGATCGTGGTTTGGTTTTGTGCTTCTTTTGTTGTTTGGTTTGGATTATTTTCGAAATAATAATAATAATCCTTTTAATAAGGAGCCAGGAAACCCCTTCAAGAAGTGGCCTACCGTTCTTTGAGGAAGTTCAAGCAGTTTTCAGGTCTAGGATCTACCAGACTTGACTGTTGCGCAGTATTTCTGTGATAAACATAGCATGCTGTTTAGTAGAAAACATAGATCTGAACAATACATATGTATAAGTACATTTTTTGGTGTGCAAAGCTCATCTCGTGGACTGGATGGTGTTTTCCCTCAAGCCCACTGCAGGCAGCAGGATTTGGTGTTCCTACTCCACAGTCCCCCCCTCTCCATCCTGAGTGGCAACCTCGCTGCACTGGGTACAGAAAAGATAGCATTTTTCTCTCCTCCTTTGCATTTTCCTCTCTTTGGGGCTTTAAGTGAGACCATTAGTGTTATTGAACTTAGCATATGGCAGTTTATATATGATAAAGGGGTTATTACACAGTGATCCCTGTATGTTTAGGTCAGCTGTGGCAATCAATCAATGGACACTTTGCCTTTGACAGCACATGCCTCCATAAAAAAAATTCTCTGGCAGAGCCCTGTTAGCTAGTAATGACAGAGTAACCTCTGTCAAATAATATACTTGATAAATTTTGCATGTGCTGTTGACTGACAGAAGCTCTGGCTTCCTGTCTGACCAGCATACACAGGCTTCAAAGAGCACAGAAACCTCTTTCTTCTCCCCAAAAGGAGTGCCTAAAATCCATGTGGGTAGAGTCAGACCTTCCTCTGAGTGGGGAATAAAACAATACTGCACAAGGGAGAGATGCTTTCATGCCTTTACGAAGCTAAACTTGCTCTTTCCCCCTTCCTTGCCTTTCCCTGTCATTCACAATTATCCAAGACTTGCCGGCTTCGCACACTTGGCCGTGCGCAACACCCGCCTGTGTGAGTGGTCCAGGCTGAAGGGATAAATGTCTCCTGTCTCTATCTCTGGGATCTGGCTGCTCGGCTGCCCTTTGTTTAGTCTGGGTGGAGGCAGTAATTGTCTGCAGCTGCAGCTCCTGCTTCCTCGCTTGCCTTGGATAGCTCCGGAGGTAGAGCCGCAGTGGGTCCACGGAGGCATCCTGGGGTTTCTTAGCTCGCTGATGCTCACCAGGATGCTGGTAGAGTCCAGCAGTGGACAGCCAGCCTGAGTGGCCGGGGCTGCCACTGGCAAGCCCAGCTTGCTACTGCTTTGAGTGCAGGTACCCTGCGTATGCAAGGCTGCGGGGAAGGCTCCTTCACCCTACAGACCTCCGTCAACCTCTGTCTTATCGTTGGGCAAAAAGGTCTGCTGGGCTTTAACCTTGCAGTGCCCTGACCATGCGCAGAGAGGCACAAGGAGATTTCTAGCCAGCCGCTTCGCTGGGGTCCTCTTACCATCATGTCCAGGCCACAGAGCACAGCAGGCTTCAACCCTTCCTCTTTCAAATGTTCCTTTGATACCAGTTTGCATTTCACCATAGATACTGATGGCTGTTTTTACTGGGTTATGAAAAATTTAATTTCCTTGTGAGCAAGCAGGCTCACATGAAAGAGTCTTAAACCCATTTTCTACTTCACTAATCACACGTATCTGTTTGTTTTGGACAGAAGAGGTTTTCATCATTTGCTTCCACAGGAGCACAATCTGATTACGTGGGATTAAACCCGACATCCTAATCTTAAATGCATCCATACATAAAGACCATCAAGTTGTGTGATCCCAGCTCCTGCACTTGGCTGTGTAAGGCAGGCCCATGAGGGAGGAGCTTGCAGCAGCACCCCACTGTCACTTATTATATAGACTAATTGGAGTGTAATTTAAAGGGTTTCCAATGCTCACTTGTCAACAGGTGTTCTTTAGGGTGTACCAATCAAAACAACCCTGTTTATGTAAAATGTTATTTAAAACCAACATGTAGGCTGCAATAATAATGGCACAGTTTTTCAGCAATTGCAAAATCACTCAGTGAAAGCTAGCAAGAATGAGAAAATATAAACCTCGACTCCAACTGCATGAGTACTTGTGTTCAAACCATTGCAATTAGAAAATGCATTTTAGAAAAGCATTGCACTTAGATTAGCATTTTCTGCCTTTAAAATATTCTTCTAGTTTCCATAGAGATGTCTACTAATAGCAGTAGAGGTTCCTGCAGGACGACCAAACCCAAATGTGTACTGAAATACAACCCGAAAGACTGTCTAAGCATGAATTTTCTGTGTCTGTATTTTCAATTTGCTATGAACATACTTCATGCTTTCAAGACAAATGCAAAATGATGACACAGGCAGTTAAATAATACTCATAAACCATCTGTCATTCATTAGGTAAATGAGCACTACAGAACTTATGGTATAATAAATCTTCATAACACATTTCTGCTTTCTTTCTCTCCAACCTAAACTTGGAAACCATATAAGATATGTTGCATTGAGAGATTTTAATTATGAACAGAAAAGAATATCTCCAATTAATCAGCATAATGACAAGTGCTAAACTTCAGAAAAGTAAACAATATAGCAATTCAAACCAGCCTTAAAACTTCTGAGATGCAGAAGGTTTAAAAACGAATATTTCTTTTGGTGGGATACAGAAGTCTTGATGAGATCATTTTATATGGTCAAGTATGTGATTGCACAGAAATATTGCTTCATTTATTCACAATGGGAAACATCATTTTCAGTTAGAAAATTTAAAAGTTATCATTTCAAATATATGTTTGAGGAATACATTCATAATCAGTTCAGAAGTAATTTCTGATGGAGACAGATCTTCTGAAAAGACCCATTTCAATCATTTTTCTGCTATGTAAAGAGTTCAGTATCTACATATGACAATTAATTAGCTACATTCCATCTGACTATTCATTTTGTGGAGCTTGAAATAGTGAGGAAGGATTGTTGTGGGTGGACTTAAACTTTCCCTTAGAATACAGAGTTGGGGATAAAATTCTGGGTTTTTACCTAAAAAAGAGTACAAGCAGAATGAATATTTCATCCCCTGCAATTAAAAGCTTGCTGTTGAGTATGATCCTATTCTCTCTCCTACTGCATTTAAAATCTTACAAGAGAAATTCAATTCACTACCAAAATAGTCTTAAGTAACACTTTGAGAGAACTATAAGCTGTCCTTCCCCATCTTCCATCTGCAAATGTGGTTGGAATATAGTTTTGAGCAGGATGAAGGATTAAACAAACAAAAAAATAATGAAAAGTGAAAATATACACATTCTGCCAAAGCATGGTCAAATACATTTTGCCTTGTATAAACTTCACCCAGTCTACGTGGGTTTTAACGTATTTCCATGACTTTAAATAAGAAAACATCTTAAAGCACAGCCCATGGGAAACCCAAGCTTGATTAGTTTTACCTTTTAGTATAGCCTGCAGAGTGTAAAAAACAGCACATCAGAATTGAATTTGTCATCTCCAGACCTCACAAGAATTTTAGGAACTAAATGGTTAGGAAGCATCCTGGTACTTCTCTTTGCTTTAATCATAGTAGAAGTTTCAATTTAAACATTCAGGAAATCTCCCTTATTTAAAGCAATCAACTCGTTGCTAACAGGGTCTGGTTTTACTGTGTTTAATTTTTTGGCATCATGCAAAACTTGATTGGTTACAGCCAGTGTGTGAACAGGTCCTCTCTCTCCCCCTTCTCCCTGGAAAACATTAAATATCCCCAGATCTTTGCTGCATCCTTATCGGCCCTATACATCCTAGTAACTGCTCAAACCAATGAGATATTAGTGCAAAACCTCAACGAAAAGTGCACTTAATAACTAATAGAGCCAAGGAAAACCTTGCTGCCAAATAGCTCTCCTACATCTTTCAGCTGCAAAAAACTTAGAATCCAATTTTTTGTCCAGTTATTTAACTTTCTTGACTGTGCTTCTTCTCATCTGCTTAGCTGTATATCCACAATACTTTCCTAAGATTGTGGCCTACTCTGGATGAGGGAACAAAGCAATCACCTTGCCTTCTTTGAGCTGTGGTGTTGGTATTCACAGAAAATAGGTTATATGCTCAGACAAAGAATCTTTGGTAAGCCCTGAGATGGCTATTAGGTCTAACGTTTTAAGATAAGCACTGACAATTTACCACAAAATAAGATGTAACTCCCAGCTAAAGACAATCAGTAGGCTGGACCATAAGTAGAATTTAATATGCCACTTCCACGCTTACGTCATCATAAGTGTCTACAGTCAAATCTCACACAGAAACCACAGAATTTCAAGAATCCAGAGAGGTTGATGATGCCTTGGACCAGTCTCCTCCTACTCTGAATTTCACTTACAAGACCCAGGTCTGTGGATGTTAGTCCATCATAGCTTGGGTGAGCTCATGCTGGAAGAGCTCACACTCAGGGTCAGGGAAGGATGCCCTGAAACAGATAGGTTTTAAGATACCAAGCAGTAAATCAAGTTTGAGCTTTCTTCCTGGCATATTTTGCCACAGGACAGGGCAAAAGGTAATGGTACAACACACGGCTATTCCCAAAAGTGCAAAATCAGGTTGCCCATTAACTTTTGCGTGCAGCTGTTTGGAGCGGCAAATTCAATGTCTCACACAGGAAACCACTGAGCTGCCGCAACCAAACTATGGCAATGTCATCTTTCCTCTTTCCCTCATGACACTTTTATTTTTAACAAGAATAAGGATTTTTAAATGGTTTTTTCAGCCAACATCCACCCTGTTTTGAATCCCACAGAGGGACAGAGAGTGATAAGCAGACTGTGTTGCTGCTCACAGTGACCATATTATGCTTCTATAACACTTGTCCCCTGCTGAGTTTTACTCAGGTAGCAACTAGGTTCAGGCAACTTTTTCTTTTTTCAGGGTAGGAAGGGATAATTGAGCAGTTTTATTTTGTGTCAAAATGTTTGGGGTTTTTTTTCCCACTCATTTTAGTATGTTTTAATGTGACTTTTCTGATGCTGTTTAGGTAATTGGACAGATAGTCTCACAAAGTAGGAAAGATGCTGGAGAAGACATTAGCTGAGAAGTAAGCTAGTTTTCTGAAGAATATTGCTTCAATTTTATACAACTAACACTAATTAGAAGTGATACTTAAATGTTCAAGTACTTAGTGCTTACGGATAAGGATTTCACTGGATGATGTTGTCCCAATAAAAAAAGCACGTTTTCAGATTCATATGCAGTTTCTATTATTTCCAAAGTCTAGAAAAACTCTGACTTGCTTCATTCTCACTTGTGAGCATACTTACATCAGAAAGCTTAATGGGTATTAATGCTGAAGTACCCATCAGAAAGAAATCACTCCTTCTTCCTAAATATGTATGGACACTTTTGAGACCAAATTTACTCCGGGAAGTTGTTGCAGTTCCCACAAGTACTTCCAATACAGATTTTTTCATTAATGTATTGACTTATATTTTTCCTCAACTTCATCCAGACACCTAGATCCAAGTACAAAACCTAGGACCAGGAACATGGAAGCTATGTGTCTAACTCTTTGAAATACTTAAACTTGTATATGTATCTCTGAAAGCTACTTTCTACTACAGGTAGGAAAACTCTTGCCCTTTAGTTGTACTGGGATTGCTACAGATGCTACAACTTATAAAAGAATCAGCAGAATTAAAGTTAACATCATAAAATATCCATAAAATGGTAAATATTGGATTTATGCAAAGAGTAAGACTGTAGGCCCTATATCAGGAAAAGCTTTCATATTGACTGCTTAGGTTTATTTCTTTGGTACCACTTTCCCAGTCTAAAACTGAACCATCCTCGACAGTGCTTTGAACAGGGAATCTGTGCTTATCTGATCAAAGCTAAAAAGCTCATGCGAAAGTCAGAACAGCCCTTAGGCTTGTACTGAGGAGTTGACATTTCCTGGTGCGAAACTGCACCACATTTCTCAACTTGCAGCCGTTCCCTTGCCTACAGCTGCAGTCTACCAAAATGGAAGTAGTATTATGTATCCTGAGTCCTCTCACACTTCTGGAGTGGAGATGAACCCCCACATAAAGCTCCTGCTTTATGACTCTGCAGATCAGTGTTGCATATAAAGTCCAAAATCAAGAACAAGATGAATTTAGGTTCTTGTTTGCAAGAGGCTTAGCCTCAACTTCTGCTTCCAACAATTTGGTAGCTTGCTATTCTTTATTCTGGATCAGCAGGTTTTGGCCTTAATCTCATATAGGTAGTCATGTCAAATTGAAAGGTGTGAATCTGATAGAAAAAAACCAAATCTTAGCAGAGGTTTTAGGCAGGATATGCATAGTATGAGGAATTAAACCTGTATGGAATGAAGATTTGCAGTGTGGTGTTTTGATGAAGAAATATTAAATAACTTGAACTTTAGAAAAACCTTGAGTCTTAATGAAAGCTAAAAAACCCTCACATTGTAAAGATGGAAATCTCTCAACACGAAGACCTATGAGGTCAAATTCCAATGCTTTCAATAATTATTGTATAAATCTGGATTAAAGTCTTTGAAATTAATGGACTTGCTTTATTGGCACAACTGTGGAAAAAATTGACCCACTGAAAAAACAAGGTTCATAAACATCTATCTAGGCAATTTTAAGACGAAAGAAAGGTCTGAGACATTAGATGCAATCTCTTATAATGATTAATACATGAGAAGATTTATAGGTTCAAACTTCCAGCTCAGATATCACATTTGGATTCTAGAATAATATCAAGAAATTTATTGCCAATACCCAAAGTTTCATATTGTTCCTGAAGATTGCATAGAGAATAGTATAACATATTTTCAAATTCTTTTGTCATATTCTTTGCTGTACTGAAAAAGTTGTTTCCCACATTACACAGGCAACCAGCAAGACACGATGCAGAACATTTGCAATCTACAATCATCCAGAAAGGAATGACCAAGTTGAGAGAAAGCTGAGAAAGGGTTAACACAGTGAAGATGTATATTAAAAAATCACCGCATAGCTGGACCATGTTATGTCATTGGAAGGCCTACTGTAATACTTTTAGATATTTTCTGCCTTTTTAAAGTTTCCTTAAATATGTGTATAAATAAACTGATTTATTTACTGTGAGTTATGTAGTAAACATAATTCAAAACAAAAATACAAAAATCCATTTTAAACACAAAATAGACAAAAATATTTTGTGCAATAATTTTTGTGGTTTTCATTTAACGCTTTAGGATAACAGCAGGGTTTCCTACTGTGCACGGCTGAATGCGTATTTGCTCGCTAGGACAAGAGAGAAATTAGAAATTCTTAAGTAACGTAGTAGACTTGTAACTTAAGTGGCTAAGTAGACTTGACTATCTGTGGAATTTATTTCTCTATGTATTATGTCCCTGCTGGAATTAAATTTAAAAATACCCTAACAAAATATACTTTTCCCTTTTTTTCAGATCTGTTTTTTTCTTTAGTTTCAGACTGTTGTGTCACACTTAAAGCTAATTTTCATAGACCTTGTTTAAGTTAATTGACCTTGCGGAATTTTCCACTGGCTTCAGATTGTAGCACTCAACACCTCCAAAATGCAGGCTCTGAGGGTCTTGCCTGAATTAAGTCATCTTCAACAGTCAGACATGAAAACTCCCTCGCATGAAAACAGAGGCTTTTCAATGGATTAAGTTAATGAGAAGTATCATCATCAGTGACCAAGTTTCTCAATTCACTTAAGTGCCAGTAACAGTAAACGAGGTCCTGAAATCCTAGGATACCAGAGAGAGGAGGATTTCTGTAAGGAGCTGTAGACCTTCTTGCTGGAAACACCGTCAGAAACAAATTGGAGGTACATGGGTTTGTGGAAGCAAGGCTGGGATGGGCATTGCTTTGGTCTAGAGGACAAATCCAGAAAGGGCTATGTCCTGAACCTCTGGGGATGGCAATTCCACAAACACTTAAGTTACTCAAAGGTGTCTTTTTTGACACTGCTTTGGCCATGAGATCTGAGCTGTATGGTTTTCCCTATGTGTTGAACTCAGAAAGCAAAGAATCCAAAAGATGGGGACACCTGAAAAATTTGGGTCATATTTCTCTGAACACAACCTTTGCCCAAGAGGTCCATATACTAATAATTTTCTTTGTAGTAAGACAATTTTTATTAAGGTCAAAATAGCCCTGGAAAAAAATATAAATCTTTCTCATAATGAAGAATAACGTCAAGCAGGGGAATAAGTATAAACTGACACATAAATTACAATCACAATATATGTATAAAATCAGCAATACAGCATGATTTATGAGTACAGCTTGTGATCCAAGATGCTGGTAGATCCAACAAGCACACGTAATTATAATAAAGCCAGGTTTTGCAGAGTGGCCTCTTTGGAAAACATACATTATTATTAGGTTGCCAGTGCATTCACTGGATGTAAATCAATCTCTTCACTCGATGTGCTGACAATGGCAGCTCTGGACATGATAAAATTTTATGATATCAGAGCATCAGCACTCCCACCTGCAGTCTTCATTTATTATTTGTATGTTTGAGTTTTTGACCAAGACATCTCCCAAAAATGTTAACTTTCTGCCATCTCAGTGTGGCCTTCCCCTTATTATACAGCCTTTTCCTTTAGCCCTCACTCTATTAATTCCTGCTGCTTTGCCTGTCATTAACTTTCCTTCTACATTAGACAAAATCACAGTCAGGTTTAAAAGACTTTTAGTCCTTTTTTTCATTACTGGCCAGAGAGGTTACAAATTTGTTAGGTGACAATGAAGCATGTAACCCTGCTATTTTACTACAATGAGACCTTGAGTCCAAGGCAGGGTTGGATGGGGCTTTGACCAACCTGATTTAGTGGAAGGTGTCCCTGCATGTGGCTGAGCAGGGCTGGAACAGGATGATCTCTAAGGCCCTTAGAGCCCAAACCAGTCTATGATTTCATAGAATCAAATTCTACAGAATCTATATTCTGTGTTATGTTTGAGAATGGCTTTGGGGAAGTTCTGTGCCTACGGTCATCCGAGGCAATGATGCAAATTATTCCTAGGAGGTTTTCTTTCAGCAGGGCACAAAGAACTAAAGTTTAGCCCATTCTGACAACCCATTTTGCCAGGATGAATGTCTTTGTCTTGCCTGAGTCATGAAGTTTTGGCAGGAAGGTTATGCAAAGGTGTGGGAACTGTATGGACATCTCTTTGTGTCTCATTTTTAGAGGTTGGGTTTTCAGGCAAACCACAAAACGCATCAGTTAGAGGGATGAAACAATTTAGCTATCATCGGCTTCAATCTCATCTATACTAGAGGTTTCTTAAATTGCTCTGAATTCCTGCCCAGTGCTTGCAAGTGAAACAACTCTGTGTACAGTTCAGGGGAGCAGTCATGTCACCAGTGTCACTCCAGCGTGACGCAGAGGGCAAATGAGACAAGAGAGCCTGCAGCAACATCCAGGTAGGGATGAACAGGAGGAAGATCTTGGGCTTGTGATGGTGATTCCCAATGAGTTCATTGACTCAAACTGGAAAAGAAAGAAGTCAAAAAGGTCAGCCAGTATTGCTACTTTCCTTATTATCCCATGTCTCTGGAATTGTGATATTGTCTTCATGTGTTATGGTGAACGAACACAGTAAATTACTTATGTCATGCCCTAATTAGTGCTTCCAAAGGAGGCTAATTTAATTAAATTACAAGACAAAGACATAAAGGGGACACATCCTTCCCTAATTCAGAACAGTTATGAATTTCATTAGTAAGTTTTAGAATGGTTTAGAATTCTGTGCTTTCATTTGAAGTTCTGGACAATATCGAAAGTCAAATATAAAAAATATTGAAAGTCAAATACAAAAGCCATTTTCTCATCTGAATAGACCCTCATCTCAGCTTCCAATTGCACATCAAAAGATCCCATAATTTCCTCTCAAAAAAAAATTAAGATCTTAGGTGTAGAAAACATTCTTTCCCCTCCTCATGTCCCTATAAGCCCCTCACTGCCTCTATCGCTGGTTTCACTGTCCTCCCTGTACCTGGACCAGCTAAGCAGGGCAGGGCAAACTGCAGCAGCTTGCCTTTGGGGGGCTTGATAGGTGACCTATGGACCTCATCTGTTTTGTTTGGATCCTTTTAATTTTGTTAGAGGCTGTAGTGGATCTCCATCTTATTATTTTAGGAAAAAGGAGTTGCTCTTTTGTATTTCCTCTAAAGTTTCACCAATGAAATATGTGAAAACAGAGTGAATGAAGATGTAGATTGAGCAAACTGATAACGGAAACTCTTACATGACCCCACAAAGCTTCATTTTCTCCCCCACTCCACATTTTTTCTTGTTTTGTCAAATAAAAGAATTTATTTCTTTCTTCCTTGTTCTTACTTTGGAGTGCTTTTGATTATCTTTTTTAAAGGACAGCTGTTTGTCCTGTTTGTCACACTTTGAAGGTTGCAGTTGGACTTAAGCAGCTTACCCTGCAGAATGAAATGTGAGGATCTTTTCAGTACACAGACAAGTATTTTATATACTGTGACTTTGGTGGGAGGTTATTTTTTTGAAACAGTTCATAAAATGACTGCATTGTGACCGGAAATTATTTCTAGAAGTCAACTACTAGGTAATTTCTTCCTCCTGCTCTCATTTATATTTTCTTTATAAGTTTAGTGAAATTAATACTGTAGAAATAACATATTTTTGGCTTCATTAATAGGAACATAAGAACAAATTAACTGAAGGTCAGTGAAGTTTCACTGTGTTACCCATGGTTCTGTCAATCTTTCTAGTCTTTGGGTTTCCTCTAATTTCATTGTGGGTATTGAGATTTTCTTTACCTTATATTTAAATCTTACAGCAACACAAGCTGAAGGCACATGAACAGAACTTTGAATTCACTCTGAAGAAGGACATCTTGTTTCCATCTTTCTTTTCCTTTCTGATGATGATGATCTCACTCCTTTTCTGTAGCTGAAAACCACATTTGTGACTACCAATCAGTCACAGGCTTTAGGCCAAGTGTCACTCACATCTTCAGCCTTCTACGCCACTAAAGATCCCTAAAATCCCTCTGGGGTTGCAATATTTACACCTTCACAACTAGATAGCTAAGGAAAACTGAAACAGGCAAAGCCTGCTGAATTATTTTGGCATTTAAGCTACTTTCCAGCACTGGCACTGCAGGCATATCAGTTCCACTCTGAAGAAAGTTAGTCAGTAATGAAGTCATCAGTCTTGTGTCAGTGCAATGCACTAAGCTGTCAAAATGCTGTCTGCTGTCTCTTGCTCCTCTCTGTTTCCTGTCACTGTTCCTTCATGTTCTCCAGTTTCCTTTCCACTCTGATGATCAGGGCAACTCAAGGTAAAGGCTGTTTCAGAGACTCCAGCTGTGCTACTGAGAGGTTTACCATCTTCCATCATCCCAGACATTGAACTGGATGAATAAAAACATGATCATACAGCAAAGAGAAGAAAGGGAAAACCTCTTGGAAGGTTTGTGCATCTGACAGGGACAAAGAACTTGCATGCTGTCCATAATTCTCATTTAGTCAGGACTTGGTCTAGAGCAGGCATAGCCTCCTATGGTATTTTGTAATGCACAAAGGCACAGATCTACTATCTCTACCAACACAATCTTAATTTTTTTTTTATTTGGAGCAAAGAAAAACAACACATTTGCACGTGACTTTACCTAATTCCCTTGTAGAGAATTCTAAGGAGCTAATTAAAATTAACACAGAAAATTTTGAGAAAAAGCCAACAGAAAATAGAGCACCAAGATTTAAAAAAAAAAAATTAGGAGGAATCTTAACTAAAGGAATTTTCGGTCACTCTGGAGTCATTTAACAGCAGCAAAAACAATTCTGTTTGGTAATTTTTAGACTTGGAGAGTTACTGTGCTTTGGGAGATAGGAAGCAGAAGAAATGACAAAATCATGTGCTTAAAATTTTGTAAAAATAAGTGAGCAAGTCTTGAAAAGAGACTTCTACCTGCCATGTCCATAGTAATTTCCTAGATATGCTCTTCTGAGAAGGAATCAAGATCCACAGGGTGGTTTACCATGGCAAAAAAAAAAAAAAAAAAAAAAAAAATTGACACAGACAGATACTTTGTTGTTTCCATTATATCATTAAATCAATTTAGAGCTGCTGCAACCCCCTTTGCCCAGGGAAGGATGTATTTCTCTGCAAGTCTTGTTTCCTAGTTTTATTAAACTGTGAATACAAGAATCATGCATGACCTGCAAAGGATATAAGGTCATCTGGGTTACATCACTTTTGGTATGCGAACCAGCTGTCAAAAATGCAATAACAGTACTCTCTGGGAGATTATGGAGCTGGAGAGCTCTAACATCAGCAGAGCACAGAGAGTGATTTTTCAAAGAGGTCTGTGCTGTCATCGACGTCGGAGAGCGAAGCAACTAAATTCCTTCAGCGGCTTTTGAAAACATACCTTGCAGCAGCAAGACGCACACAACATTCTTAGTTAAGTATCTTCATTTAAAAATGGCAACTTTTGTAGGAAGTTTTTGATACTTTCAGCTTGGTAAGTAACTGAGCCCTGGTATACAAATTCTCTGTGCTTTTCAGGTCATACTAAGCACTGTCTCCAAACTATTCAGAATTCTGTACTACTTCTGCCACTTTCATACTGTAACACACTCAGCCAACATCTCTCTGCTAGTTTACCCAAAGTGTGTGACAATTTGTGATGCATTTGCAAACTATTTTGATCGAACATACAAACCCCGTGCAACCAAATTAAGAAAATTCCTCCTTAATACTTAACGATTCAGTGTAGTAATAGCCATAATAATTATAGCAGAGTGGAGAGTTCAATGAAAATTAGGTGTGTAAATAGATAGTAAATGCATTAATTAGGCCAGAACCAGAAAGGTTTTTAGGGTCTTGCCACTGGCCAATCATACAATCATGTCAGCCATTCATCTTCACTGAGGGAAGTACTCCATGTGGGTGCTGGAACTCCAAGATGACTTTTCAGAGTTCTGTGTAAGACTTTGCAATTTAATTTTTGCTATACATTAACCATTGTTTCAGAATGGGTGCTGTTACTTATGCCCTAAATCACCCATTTGAAATGGGGCTTGAATTTCTCAATTTGCAATCTGCTTCACCAAGCTGTTGTTTTCTGAGTTTCTTCTTGCAAATACAGTAAAGAGACTGAACAGCATACCTTAAAGTGTTATGCAACCTCTATTAAAATCCCGATCCTTTAGGGCAGTGCATTTTCTGTACGCACACATGTATCTCACTAGCAGCTGTTCCCAACTATATTGAAGTCTCTTATTTTCAGGTTTTTCCAACTGCTTTCCCATGCCTTTCTTTTTTTTCCCTACTGACAACCATGTCACATAAAAATGTTGTCAGATTAGCTTCTAATGGCTTTGAAATGTATCATAAGAGTGAAAAAAAAAAGAGCATTTCAAGAGACTGACTTGTTTCTTATGTTAGTCTGGTATTGTTGGCAAACAAGTTACGAAAAAACCAACCATGAATCTGAATTTTTGTTGCATGAATGACAAAATACAAACCTCTACAAAAAGTACATATTTTTTGGGAAAAATATTTCTGCTACAAAATGGAGATAGAAGACTGTGTGGAGGTAGAGGTGTATATGATGAACTAAATTTTTAATAAGAAAATGTGCATCTTTATCAGAGTATTCAGTTTAGAAGCTGCATAAATCAATAAATGAACACTGTTACCCCACTAATGATTTCCTGCTACAGGAAAGAGAAATGCCAAGTACTTTACCAACATCAACATGTTAGAAGTTTCAGGTCCTCCATTTGAATGAATGAATGACAATAAAACATAAGGCATTAGTCATACCAAGTACCTTGTAAATACCATGTAGAATCAATTGCTGGAAGCTCTTTGGTAAAGACTATAAACAAGAAATATATTTGTAGAAATTAGACTGTCTTACTGGAGGAAAGATGGGCTACATTTGTGGGTATTCTATTCAAAGGATCATTCAACCAGCTGTACCCTGTACATATTCAATGTTAGCATGTATCACTAATGTGTACATGTAGCAATGAGGTGTACTCTGGGGAAAATGAAGTTTTATAGAACATTTGCTGTTCCGTTTTCTTTGTCAAATTACTAAATGTGATTCACTCATTTTAAGCTCCAACTCTTTGCTAGAAATATTTGGATTATTTCAGCCCATTTCCCAACAGTAGTGATATTCCAACCAGATTTGTGAGACTGTAAAAAGTACCTAAGAAAAGTAAATGTAATGGCAGATGAACTAATTTTACTGTGCATAAATTCTGTATTAGAAGATTTTGAGAAAAGATCCAAATATCAGAAAACAATGATTGCTATTACTGTATCAGTAAGACAGAAAACATATCCAGATCATAGTGCTGTTTATCATGAAAAAGTAAGATTGATTTGAGAAACTCAAGATGGATAGTTTCACCACAGAACAGTGGTGATTTTTTTCCAAGTACTTTCAAACACACTTTCCTCACAAACTGGACTATACTTTTCTTATTTTCATCTTATTCTTTCTCTTAGTTCTCTCTTCCATTATCACAGTATCTCCACTTTCTTCACTGTCATCTCTTTTTCAGCATTTGCAGTATATTATCTTGTCCCCTGGTTAATCATTACCTAGACGTAAAATGCTGGTAGTATTTTAGGAGTGTCCAAAATTTCTCACTGTAGGAATACTCCCAGCTTCGTTCACCAAGAAAAAAACTTCAGGCGTTAACTCTGGGTTTGGCTTCCAAATCCTCTTGCCTTGTCACAGCTTTCAGAAGTGCAAATACCTACTGTAAATATTTCAGTATTTCAGCAGCGCAAATACCGATTGTAAATACCACCATCATTGTTCATAATGATAAAAGATTGAAGTCTTGAAACAGAGATGTTTCAGACTGGCCTCCAAATTACATGCCTCTGACAATATATTTCAGCAGACAATAAATTCAGTGAAATAAATTTCATTTATATAAATTAAATAAATTCAGTGAGTTTTTTTTGTACAGTGAGAAGTTTAGTGTCCAATTATGAGACTGCTTTTGGCCAAAATATTGGGAAAAATACAGCGTGTTCAAGCACTGAAAAGCTCTATGCACGGTATTTTTTTTTTTTCTGAATTCCACCAATATTTATAACAACCATCAAGGAAGAAGAAGAAAAAAAATGCATTATCCTGGTAATGATACAGAAGTGAGCTGAAGAAAACTTTTAAGGTTTCTTATCTAAATAGCTGAGTTACAGTCCCTAAGTTCCCAAAGGAGACCTGATCTAGTGTCTATGTGTATATCTCTTGCATCTGAATGCCTCAGAAGCAAGAATGTGTTGATCCTCAAAGTTCCTTTGAGGAAGAGGAGTATTACTGCCCCTTTTTACAGAAGGGATGGTGGGGCAGAGAACACAGTGGCTCCTGGTTCACAAACTCTGCCAGTGATGGAAAAGCATCAGTCCTTCCTTCGTTTCATCCCACACCATTGTTGCCCTTCTCTGTGTGCCACCAGAAGCCACCATCAATCAAATCCTGAAATGGAGATGTTCCTGTGTTAAAAATGAATTTTTTTCTTCTTTTGTAGTGGGGGAGACAGCTGAAAGAGACCTAGCACTTGCATCCCCTGCCTTGTGTCCTGGTGTAGCACCTCTGCTGACTGAATTGCTGCTTTTGGTGGCAGCTCTGGACCTCCTTAGCACAGAAAAAGAAAATCCTGTGTTAAATCCTGGGTGAGACTCCAGTGTGCTTTGTGCAAAGATGACTCTGGTAAAGCAAGGAAGCTGCAGCTGCAGGTCCCAAACTTCAGGCAGTAACTAATGGCTGCATTAGCCTTCCCTTCAGTGCTGAGCTGGGAATTACCCTAACATAAAGTATAAGCTTCTAGAGCTACAAAGCATGCAGCAGTAGCCAGCAAAAATTTATTAAGTGCATAGGTAATATGAGTAATCTTATTAACATCCTTCCAGGGCTAACTCTTGTATTACTGAATTTACTCTATGCCAATAATATTTTAAAAAGGACCTTTAGCTGATCCATCTTTTGTTTGTAAAAATAATAAAAAAACGCAAAAACCCAAAGGACAAAGGGGAAAATAGAGCTCATTATAGGAGTTGTCACTGAAACAGTTTAAAAATAATTGAACATGTAGCTGTGAGTATAGCCTACAATGTAAAGTAGCAGCAGTTATAATATTTCTTCCCTCTAGGGAAGATAGAAGGGTGGGCTGGAGTGAAGGCAGTATGTACCTGCCAGCATTTTGTTGGCACATACATATACAGAAACATCTTTTCCATCTTATCCTGAAACTGTGGGCATTTGGGAAGAGTGACTTGGCCATATAACAGCCTCCTGTAACAGTATGTCTTCGGAGTGGAGTTATTTTTTGACTCTTATTTCAGCTCTGCATTTTACTTCATTTCTCATGCCCACACACAAACTCTGATGCTGTCAGTCTCTGAAGGATGATGAAATTGGAAAGAGAAGTTAGAGACAGCTTTTCACATTCATTCAGTGTTCTCCTTTTCCCTGTTTACTGATGAGGACCTAGCTCAAAGGAACAGAGGTTTTTCAGAAACAGCTAGACCTCGTAGAGGCGTCACATTTGTTCCTTGGTTGTTGGCAAGTGACCTTAAGCTATAGGAGCCCTCTCCAATGCTATGCCATGGTCATTACTACCCACTCTTTGTTGCTACAGATCCAGATAATGTCACTGATTATTTCATTATTATTTAACTGATAATTTCCTTGAAATGATTATGGTTGGGCAATGTAATTCAGCTACTCGAAAGGTGCTCAGGGTCTGAGACAAAATGACTTAGATTTGAGACAACTCCATGCACTGCAGAGAGAAAGGACTAAGTGAGATACCCTGTGAAGGCCAACAGAAACACCCAAGGGAGCACCAAGCTAATGAGGATTCATTAGCCCAAAATAGCTTGGCAGTCTGGCTCCTTGCACCTCATCTCAGTAAAAGCTGGTACTCAAAGCTGAGGGTCAATATACAGCCTGACTCTGCAGCGAAGACATGCTTAATGGGGCTATTACATTTTCCACATAAGGGAAATCCACCACTATTTATATCCAGCTTAGTACTTTGGATTCAGGCAGAATGCTTCTGAAACTACATCCATCCAATATTAATAGCATCTGTCTCGCAGATTAACTATCACATTGTGTTTTTATTTAAACATCATCACTGACCAATCACTCACTAAATTATTTAAAGGAAACAACAAAAAATTGTTTTAAGGTCACAAGAAGGATGTCAGTGAGCCAGTATTACTAAGCATTTTAAAACCTGGAAGATTTCATTTTAAGGAACTGTAATAATGCCTTTCTTTGGCATATGTAATTTTGTATTTTATATTTATGAAGATCGACATTTCTGAAGTGTTTAATGAGCAGCAATATAGTTCCTCAGTTTAAATGCAGAGCCTTATACTATTTTTAATATTATCCAGTAAGTAAGTCAGTGCCATATGCTTCTGTAGTTTGACTGCCAAAGAATGCAGCAAGTTGCTTCGGAGGCTGCCTCCACACCCCAGCCAAAACCATGTTTGTGGTACAGAGCTATTGATGTCCTACCAGCATGGAACTTAAAAATGGCCCCACAGAGAAGTTATGCAGAGGTTCTGCTAACTCCATTGGACAGGATGTGGCTTGGACCAATGCATGGAATCGGGGTAAAGCTTTAATACTAGACATGCTATACTGGAAAAAGACAGTACAGTCTGGCAAACAGCGAGGTGCTTACTCTGCTTGGTTGCCAGATTACTTCTGGTCCCCAAAGCATAAGCCACATTCTTAACTTTCATGCACCATCCTAGCGTATATTAAATATTTTAGACTGGGAAATGGCAAGAGAGCCAGTCCACTTCTAACTTCTGCTGCCTCCCTCTCATCTTGGGCAGGTATATGTGACTGAGCTAGAAATAAATGCATGAAGGTTAGAGAATGGGAAAAGACAAAAAGAAATTATCATCAACAATAAAGTGTGAAAATGAATAGAAATTGAAGATATCTGTTGTTTGTACACATACCTTTACTTTGTTGTCCTGCTGTGCATTATATTGGCTATTTAGTACAACGTTTACCTCTTACGTTCAGAATGCAAATCCTTACTTTTTAATTGTTTGTCATACTTGCTCAAGATTAAGCTCTCATTTTGCACTGACTGGATTGCTTCCATAAACTGTAACGAGTAAGCACTTGTATTCCCATCTTATTTTCTTATTTTCTTAACACCAGAATAGTTCTGCTGTCTGGTAATCATGAGGATCTGCAAAAAATTCCAGTGTTTTCATTCAGCACATGGGTACCCATTGATCACCCCAGCACTAATGGGAGTCCCAATAATCTAAAAACCAGAGCCCAAGATGCATACCAGGACCTCCCTAAGGTGCAGCTCCCAAGGCATTGTTATCCTGTGAGGATTGTAAACATCAAGAGACTTATCAGAACAAGAAATTGCTACATTTCTAAATCAGTTCATTTTGTTGTAGTAGAGCTGATTTGATGGTAAAAGTGTGATGGGATGAGGACTCTGAGCTCAAAGCCTTGTGGTGTTTTTCTGGCTGCAATAACTGGTCTGTAAAAAGACAGATACTCTCTACAGACTTTGCTTTGTTAAATGAAGACAGATAAAAATATTTTCTCCCCTTTCCACAAAGCAGCTGAACTGCCTGTACTTAATATGACAGAAAACAACAATTAAAATAAAATTTACCTCACACATATCCCAGTCATAGCCTATTCGGATATTTTCTATACAATTTAATATTTTCAGCCTAAAAAAAATAAGGGTTGAGAAGGGACATAAATGGAAACAAAGGAACAACAAACCTGAAACAGATGTTAGGAAGCACTCCCAGCACAGGAGAGCTGATGTGCTGAAAAGCTACCTGGGGGTAGGACATTAAAAGATGCCTCTCAAGAAAGCCTGTGAGGAAGAGTAGAACAATGGAGGAAGGCTGGATTCAGATACCTCCTTGTCCTCTACACCTCTCACGCCACCACCACAGGGAATTCTGCTTTTCTTACACAGCACGATTCTGTGGCTCATTCAAGCCCCCTTTAAAACAGAAGCAAAAACACGAGGGAGAAATTTTGAGTGAATTTCAGGTTAAAAGAGTAAGAAGGAGTAAAATAGATATGGACAGAAGGATTCACCCCAAAATGGAATTATGTCCTCTATGCCAATACACATAAGTTAAAGTGCAGTTCATGAAAAGGTGTTAGAGAGAGGGAGAGCTGAATTCCACTGTTACAAAAGATATGCATGTAAGCTAGATTGTAGGCCAGTTCTTTATGAAAAACAGTGGAAAACTGTGGAATAACTGTGGAAAACACAATTTATTCACAATGTTGAGATGGAATAAGGGTCCCCTACCTGAAGGTTCCCTACCTTCACAAGCTACCTAAATCAAGGCTGCAGTCCAACCAAAAATTAATTAGGATTTTCAGTGTGCCCCAGTCTCCATCAAGTTGCCTGTAAATATAGGGAAGGTGTGGAGAAGGATATGGGAGCGAATGGAACAAGCCCTAAATAAACAAAAAGATAAGCAAGCCATTAAGCCTACCAAAGTAAAAACAAGTTAACATGCAATGCCCTAAATCTGCTCTCTTGAGCAGGTTGATCAGTGATCTCCAATTTTTCATGTTTGGTGCCACATGGTGTATGCAAGCCATGACAAGACTCTGAGGAATCAGGGAAGCTGGAGTCTGGCTGGCATATGAAATCATTCCTGAAGTGCCACTGCCTGTGACATGAGGGATCATTCCAACATCTTTGCTTGCCTTCAGGACCTTTTTCTGACAGGTGCAGCAGATGAACTTCTCTTACAGCCTTCCTTGCGAGCATGAGACCAACCCACCACCAGTCCAGGATGCCAGATGATGGAGGAAGGTGGCTTTGCTCATACTCACAGGACTCGTGGCATTCTTGTGAATGAGCAGCAGGGACCTCCTCTTCTGCAGAGGGAAGTGCTGAGTGCTCTGATTTACTGCCAGCATGGGACCAGGAACAGGAAAAACATGAGCTTCCCAGTCTCCCTCTGTCCTGACACATGAACTCCACGCTGTCCTCTGCGCCGAGAACCACCCTGAATTTCCAGGCAAAATGCTACAGCTGGGACTGGAAATCTCTTGCATCTCTGGAGTCATTTATGTGCCCCAAATCCTGCAGTGACCTCATTGATTCAAATAGGGGGGAAGGATTAGCTCCAGCTCAAATTGTATCTCTCATGGGAGGAGGCAAAGGGGCTGCTGAGTCAAGTTGGCCGGGGCAGTGGGAGTCACAGCTCTGGTCTGAGGTGGGTGGCAGGGAGCCAGCACCAGCCTGCAGGACCCTCACTCCTCTGCCCCTCACCAGTTCCCGAGAGAGAGAGACAGAAATTGTTCTGGTCTCTGAGGGGCAGCTAAGTCAGACTGTGGAGAGCAGGCTTAGGTAATGGTACATGGAAATGCTTCATAGTTCAGCTTTACAAAAGGTTGAGATAAAAGGGACAAGGCTGTGTAAGGACAGATAATAGCACTCCTCAATAGGCTGTGTGGATGGTTTAATGGATGCTTTATCTGTTCCTCAGTTTCTGTTAGTTGCTGGAGTTGTGACTTTAAAAAAATATGCACAAAGTGTTGATGACTATTTTGTCACTTGCTTTTTTAACAAAGACTTAAAACCAAGGATTTTTTTTGTAAAGAGGGGAAGATACTGAAGATTAATTGAGTTTTCTTCTTAAAAATCACTTGCACCAGAAGCAGAAAAGGAAGGAAAATGCCTATATTTTCTAGCTAGGAATAATATCCATAACTACAGCAGAAATCCAGAAAGAAGGGTTCGGTCCTCAGAAGAAAAAAGCCCATTCTTGTGGTTTCAATCATAGGGAAATAGTGCACACACACACAAAAATCTTTCATCACAACCTCAGCACATCTTGGATGTGAGAAACAACATTCGTTATTCAAATGTTTTGCAGCATTTTACAGATTTAGGGACTTATTTTCCCCTGTCCTTCCTGAGAGCCTTCTGAGTTAAAATAATGGCTCATTATCTGGGCAGCAAAGTACCCCTGAAGAGTGTTTTCTTTCGTTTTGTTCATGAATTACTGATGGAAATGAACAGCTAACAAATTAAGTCACCCTGGTAGTTGGGGGTAAAAAATAAGCCTTCAACTTCAAGTTCAAGATCTGTTTACAGGTCTTTACAAAGGGAATGGTTTCTCTCTACTGTTGTATACCAACCTTGGTTCACTGTTCATCATCTGCATTTGTACTTTAGGACTCATCTGCATTGAAAAAAGGAGTGACAGAAAAGCCAAAAATATTGAGTGATCTGGTTACAACATTTTTTTTCGTAACTGTTTAAACATGGCTTTGCACCACAGCATGGACTAGAGCTAACCTGGTTGCAGCTTTGAGGCTATAATTGAAGATCTTTTCTACAGTAAAATACTGAACTATTCATACTATGGAAATAGCAGCTGCATTAACGTATGTGGGTGTTGTTGTTTAAAGACCAAACAGGTTCGATTCATGTGCTAGATGAAATGCAATTTTTGGTAACACAAGCCTACAGCTTGTGTCAGATAGATATATATTTATATAAAACATATATTCAAATAAATGACAATATTTGATACTGGTGGTATATATTTGCAGTTGTTTTCAGTGGGAGTTAGTTTTTGAAGGAACACAGAGGAGCAATAGTGAGACACTGAACTCAGCCTGAAGGTAAACTAATACCATATATATATATACCTCTTTTTCTTTTCCTCACTACTGCTGAAATTCAATAAATGACTCCTTATTAGCAGATATTAAGAACTGTTACAAAGGATACAATCATCTGGCGAGGCTGACAAGTGTGCAGTTGAGCCATCAAATAGCACTGAAACAGGTCATTTCTAACAGAAGTGTGGATCAGAGGCAAGCTCTGTTGTGAAAAAGGATTTAACCCTTTGAAGTGTCTCATCTCCCCCTTCCCAAAGACAAGCATGAAATTTAAATGAACCCAAATTCACTGCTATTAATGACAAGCTAGGTTTGGAAAAACTCTGAAAGATTTTTGTTTTGTTTTTTGCCTTTGCGTTTATCACAAGTTCATATTTCCCATGGTGAGATTTAGTCCTTCCGCTACAAAATAAGATACCATGGTAAAGAAAGAGGAAAAGAAAGAAAGAAAAAAAGGTTTCCTGAACTCCTCATAATATTCCCAGAGAACACCTCAGCATCAACTGGAAAGTTCCACAAGCTGTCCATGAACATCAGAGAGTAAAGGCTCATTTGAGCTGTGGCTTTGGTGAACCAATCTGCTCACACTTCATCAGGAGTGTCAGGGGATCCTGATAAAATGATAACGATGCTGTGCACTGGGAAGAGGAAAACATAAATAAGCTACTTAATTCCATTTGTTTTAGCATTTCTTTATGTCCATATGCTTGAATCATATCACACCAGCCCAGCCTTTGTACTCAGAGAGTTCCTCTGAATTGTATTAGGTAATATATTGAAAGCTGTATTCCTTGAACTGCCTTTGGGTTTTGTGTGTGTGTGTGTACAATATTCCCCTGTGATTGTGTTTTTGTACATGCAGAAAACAATTAAACTATGTTTCTCCCAGTCACTTTGCTAGAAAGCAAGGTCATCCCCTGAGAGTCATTTACTGTAAAGGTTTGTGATGAATAGACAAATTTATGTGTAAAAATCTAGGAGTATTATGGAAGAGATATGTTACCATTTTATTTTGATGCAACAGACAGCACTAAGTAAGCAGTCAGCAGGCGGAGCATGGCTCCACGTTAAATGAAAGCTTTGTGATAACTCTTCTCTCCCACTGGGAAGACACTACGGACAGCCACCAGCCCTCACACTGCTCTGAGCTGCTGAGGAGAGGGCAGCACGGGAAACATTGCACCTCTCCAAATGCACAGGAGACTACAGATACAACTTGCTTTAGCTTCAGAGAAAGATATCTGACTTTTTTTGTCTTGCCTAGCTGATGAGTATTAAAGGTAAAACTATCCCAGGGAAAGATTGTGTCCTTCAGCACCTTGAGCTGTGTTCCTCTTAGCCGTCATAGCACAGCAGACATGTTGCCCATACTTCTTACACTGAATAAGCAAGCTCATCATGGAAGGCTTGTTTTTCTGAGATATCTGTAAAGCATCTGATTTTCTTCCAGTACATGCTGGTGAATTAACAGTAGTCATTTTGATTTCCTTCTCCTTACTTCTGGCAACCAAATGCTTCCATACAGACAGGTATGATACTGTGTACCTGATGGTTTACATATTAAATAAATATCTGCAGATCCAATACCCTGGACATTGTTTACTACTCTCATTTAGTTGGCCCAAGTTTTTTCATGTATTATTTCATAAATTCATTTTATACAACTGCCTTATGCACAGCTCTGGCCCATGCTCTTTCCTCCCATGCAGTGCATACCCAAGCAGTGCAGTCAGTGAGAGGGAACAAGGGTCAGGCATATTGCCCTTGGTCCATGTACTTCGAACTGGCACTGACCTTGGAAAACAGAGGAAAGGAAAAAATAGGAAGATTTCTTTTCTCACTCCCAGAAACTGTTCCATAGTTGTGCAGTTGCTAGATCAGATGCAAAGGGGAATTTTGGAAAATGCGGCTGGGGATCCCAGAAAAAGTGGGGCCATTCCTTTTGGGTAGCAGCCCATAGTTAGATCAAATTATGCTGATCATGAAACTGTATCCTTAGACAGGAACCCACAGCTGCAATTGCAGAGAGAGTCCTGGAGCATGCGCAGAGCAACTGGAATATTCTGGAAATGTAACGGGGAAAATTCAGGAGTTCACAGCTGAGCATGTGCAAAGTGAAGTGAGTCAAAGGTCTGAAAATTGGTAACATTTTGGGAGGATTTCCTGAGGAAGCCAAAATTAAGCAAACCACTAAGGCAAACAACTTTCTCTCTATCATGTTTCAAACTCTTCTTCCAAAGCATGGGACAATATATTGGTCAAAAAGAAATAGATATTTTGCCTAAAGAATAGCTGAAATAAAACTGATTTTTTTCACTGTAGCTTCCTAGGAATTCTCATCATGATGTTATCTCTTACGTTGAAAACTTTATCTGGCACAATTCAGTTTAGGCAACAGAAGGCTGTAGAGAGAGAAGTGGTGGCTTGTCTACCTGCTTCCAGGTTTCAGATGCCACCTGCCCCATCTGCTGTGGTTTCTGGTTACCACTGGCTCAGGATTCTCGAGCTCCTGGAGGCCAAGAACCTCAATGGGAATAGCATGCTACCCTGACAAGTCCTTCCCTTCCCCTTCAGACAATGAACCAAGACTCACAGAAAATCAGCTTTTGTCAGGCTTTACATTTATGGCAATTCCATTTTTCCTCATCTTTCTTCTCAGTTCATCATCTTCTAAAGCACCAGTCTAATATTATTTGATTGTGACCATGTAGATCCATAGTGATGGAATCATAGAACCATAAATGTTTAGATTGGGAAAAATCCTTTAAGGTCACTGAGTCCAACTGCAAACCTAACAGCACCAAGTCCATGAACAAGCCGTGTCACCAAGTGCCACAAATGCAAGTCTTTTACGTCCCTCCAGGGATGATGACTCAATCACCTCCCTGGACAGCCTGTATCAATGCTTGACAACCCTTTAAGTGAAGAAACACTGAACTGGACTCACAGCTCAAGGGAAGGAAAGAGGAATTTGGCACTTTTTCAGGATTTTAACAGATATTGGCTATGGCTGACCTAGAAGGCATGGTAGGACCAAGGCAGGGAGAGGGACTCTGCTCCCCAACTACTCTCTCCCTTCTTACTGTAGTTCTTTCCTCAAAACACACTGCTAGACTTGTGTGATTCAAATATTTTGGTGTCCTAATAGTATAAAGACAATTGTTTTGATGCCATTTTTTTCTTCCAGTCTGAATGGAGTAACGCAAAAGGAAACTCAGGAAAGGGGATCCGTAAAAAGATGATGAGCCATCGCCAAATGCAAAATGTCCTGCTCTCAGTTACAGTAGGATCCCTTTATGCCATCCTGCATGTGGAGTGAATATACTTGTGCAGAGAAAAGAAATTTCTTGGGAACAGAATTCAGGTGATTGCTCCTTATATCTTCACTAAAGCCTAGTTAAATCACATTTTATAACAGCCCAGACTCTTATATGTCTATTCAGATAAGTACCGTGTTTTAAATGACTAGGATCTTACCCTCTCACCTCTTAACTAGTTCAAGGGCAAAAAAACCCCCTATTTTTTAAAAGCCATTTCTCACTGAAAGGGCTCTGTGCCTGGTCGTCACAGAACTCTGGAGTAACACACTGCATGATACAAATCTAGATGAAAAAATATATGGGCAGCAGGACAGAGGAATCAAATGCATTGCAAGAACAATGTGGATAAATGCTATTTCTACAGAAAATGTAGCAGGTGAATTTGCCTTAGTTAATGATAAATTAGAACTGAGGATTGAGCCAACATCAGTTGCGAAGTTCCTAAGCATACAATAATTTTTTTTTTTTTTTTTAACAAAAAAACCCACTTAAAATTCGGTGCTTGTTCTGCTTTTCGAATGATGAAAGACTGTGAAATACAAACATGCAGAATTTAGGATGTCTGTAGGTACTGTTGTGATTTGAACACCCTGGTGCTAAGTGTATCAAAATCCCATGGACCTCTATAATGGTTCTACACAGTCCATGTCTAGTATCTGTAGTACTTGGCAGATTTAGCACTGGTATATTCCCAGTATGCAGGCTGAGGTTTCAAATTACTGATGAGGCGTTCTGCTTCTTTAAATGTGGTGTTAAAAGTACCTTAGAAGTCTGAGCAATATCACCTTTTTTTGGGTTTGTCCATTCATCATAATATTGTGCAAAGGTTTCTTAGGTAAACTTGATTGACAGACACCCATCTTTATCCTCTGCATGGCTGGAGGTCAGCACTGGTGGAAGGTAATGCTTTTTTAATTAGCTGCTAGGGTATTATATTTCCTTTGTGTGGATTGCATGTTGCATTCCTGTGAGTCACTATCTGAAGAGATAGTCTTTGCATTCACTGCTAAGCATAACACAGACAAGTGGAGAAGGTTTGTAAAAGATTCATATCAAAGATATTTATAAAAAGTCTTGGATCTAGGCAACCTCCAGGTTTTCCAGCAGTCACTGTAAGAAAAAAAAAACAATAGAATTGAAATGATGACAGAACCAAATCCAAAGATGCTCTTTGCAGTCTGCACTGGGAATCACAAAGCCAAAATACTGACTATAAATTGTGGATTCCACCTAAAATCCTTCACAGATATGACTTCTCAGTCAGAATCAAAATGATCGAAAAATTGCTGTGCAGATAGGGACAAGAAGTCATCTGTTCAAGATGACAGCAATCTGTAGAATACCTCTGTAACTGGATTTATGTTTACCTAAAATCACCCTGTGGGAAAATAGATTATGGCAAGAACTCTAAAAGTTTCCAGGAATCCTCTAATAATGTACAGGTATTTGTTTGAGGAAAACAGAGTACATGTGAATCTTTATACAAGACTGTTTCTAATAAGCTTAGAGTAGACTAGAGGTGAAGAGAAATTGCAGAAGAAATGGAAAGACAGGGCTTCCATGAAGATTTCACATAGGTGATCAACACGTTCTCCATGCTCCTAAAATTTATCTAGAGTCATTTGTCATCATGCAAAGTAAAAATATGTGAAGTTCTGCTAGCAGGACTAAGCTAGGCCTATGACAAGGATTCTTGTGAGACTCCAAAACTCAGGGACTTCCTTAGTAGCAGTCAGTCCACTGCAGTTTAAGGAGCAGTAGTAGGTCACTGGGGACATCTAGTATTGAGAATACTCTTCAAAATGGGGTTCACTAGAACAGTTTACTTAATATATGAATGAATGCAACAGCAACATTTTTGCAAAAAGGTCCCCTTTCTTTTCTGGTTGGAACTTCCACCTATAAAATGTTATCATAACTAAGTACTTGCTCCTGGAACTAATTCAGTAAATCTCTCTCTCCGGCAGGGACTCATTTACACTTAGATTATCCCTGCAATTCAGAAAAAGTGGAACAAAATGAGACCATACATTCCGTGCACATAAACAGTGAGATCTGGCCTCGGTCCAGGTGGTGTTATATCCCATAGCATGTAGAACTAGGTGCATATGTTAGGTGTAAACATTCATAAATATCCTTCAGTCTTCCCTTCAATAAGCTGACTCTCTAAGTGTTTTCACTTAAACTGGGGAATTGCTACTTGGAATAACACTTCCAAAGATAATGTCCCAGTGAGAGGCAGAGGCATAGGCTGATGATAAATCTTGCTTACACACAAATTGGTCTGTATGGAAAGGAAAGGGCATTGCAGACAGGACTGGAAACACTCTGAACTCTAGCTAGGCCCGGGTGGTCTCAGCCAACTTAGTAGCTACCTTGCAGAAGACTAAACAAAAACATGTAACAATGTCCAGGATAACCAAATAATGATGCAAACAGGTTATTTTGAATCAAACCTCCAAGGCTTTCAGATAAGTTTGTAAATTTCTCTGTCTGTTTCTCTGAGCATATCCTGTGTGAATATTGTCATGTGTTATGTGTCATGTGGGAAGACAAACTTTTGTAAAATACTGCAAAGTTTTATCTGAAGTTGAATCTGCTTCACATTTTCCTCTTTTTACACATGTACACACAGATTCCACTAATAATCCTTATTAGTAGAATCTGTGTGCAAAATTCAGGGTAAACTTCACTTTTGTGTATGTATATGGTGATGGGAGAGGAAGATACAAGTGGGGGAAATAATATCTATGGGTGATTGCCCTATTTTTTAATAATATGGTGATCATGATTTTCAAAACAAGAAGTTATTACTTATGAAGAAGAAAGAAATTAATAGAACTGTTAATTTTCTATTCCTTTATTTTTAATAAGACGTTTTAGAATTTTTAATTTATTTTTTATGGTTTCAGAAGTTTATTTCATTGATTTTCCTGCTACTTACCTTTCCAACCTGTCTGCTTTTGTACAGTATGATGACAAGTAATATCTGTCATAGCAGTAGGCACTGATTTCTGGACCTTTGGTTACCCTCAGTGTGTGTGTACAGTGTGCAAAACATGGTGTTTTAAATATATAATACACTATTCATTTGAAGATGAGCATAGACTCCAAGACCAAAGGCAGCATTTCAGTGATAGGGCACTAGATTTTTTTACCTGTTCTTTCTGTAGTAATTCTAATTTGTGAGAGGAGAAAAAGAAAAGTTGTCTTTACTTTTCCATCACAGTTAATTGGCTTGTGTAAACTGCAGGAGTCCCGCTCAAGATTTATAAACAAATAAACCATTATGTTCCTCATTAGTTTGAGGAATACCTGGGTAAGTGGTAGCTGTCAGATATACAATAAGTGCCCCCCTCCTTTTTTTCTTATATAATAATCCTAGCATTCAAAAGACTAATCACTACACGCTGATCTACAAAGCATCTTATTTCCTTGTCAAATTTCTCTGCTGAGCTTAGCCATGCTTGTCAGCTTCCCAGATCCCCCTTTCAATGACTGGTTTATTCTTAGCATCTTGCCAAAATGCATTCCTAGGAGTAAACCATGGAAGAATGAAGTTCTAATTTCTTTATCTCAGTCAAGAAGAGGCTTCTACCCATACTCATGGGAAAGGTCAGAGGCAATTTTTGTTGCAGGTTCCCTTGAAAGAAGCAAGCATGTACAGCACATTGGGGCCCTTTGTCTACAAACACAGCTGGCCACCAAAGGAGACTGAGAATCACAAAGCCAAAATACTGACTATAAATTGTGAGAGGAGAGGAGAGGAGAGGAGAGGAGAGGAGAGGAGAGGAGAGGAGAGGAGAGGAGAGGAGAGGAGAGGAGAGGAGAGGAGAGGAGAGGAGAGGAGAGGAGAGGAGAGGAGAGGAGAGGAGAGGAGAGGAGAGGAGAGGAGAGGAGAGGAGAGGAGAGGAGAGGAGAGGAGAGGAGAGGAGAGGAGAGGAGAGGAGAGGAGAGGAGAGGAGAGGAGAGGAGTAAGAATAAAATTAAGAGGAGGAAAAGGAAAAGAAATGGGAAAAAATGAAGAAAGAAGAAACAAGGAAAAGAAGGAATAGATGAGAAAAAAATGGAAGAAAAGGAAAAAGAAAAAAGAAAGAGGAAAAAGGAAAAAAGGAAAAGGAAAAAGGGGCAAAGGAAAAAACAAAAAGGGAAAAGGAAAAAACAAAAAGGAAAAAATTAAAAAGGAAATGGAAAATGAATGATGAAATTGATCGAGGAACTACATGATCTTCTATTTTAGCACAAATGTCAGTTATAGCTCCTAGGTAGTGCTAAATTGAATTTCAAAGATAGAAACTGCCCTGTCCTCTAACCCTTAGCTTTTCTGGTGTTTTTCTGGTCAAAGTTGAACCTCCCCTTTCTTCCCCGGGCAGGGAACCATGGTGAACACTGTGCCCAGCTCACACTCCACACAATGCAGAAGGCCAGGCAGCTACGCATAAATGGTCACGGTTTATCTTGATGCCTTTTCCTGGTCTTAAAATCAAGAGTCAAACACAGTTAGAAGGGGAAAAGGGATTTTACCTTGGTATTTATTTTAAGGATCCTTAGGTGCACACGTCCAGGTCAAATGCACCTGAATGCACACCACAATGCACACCCCCAAAAGATCGGGTATAACATTATAGGTTTTACTAATTAGCATATTTATCAAAAATTCCCCAATGAGAGACTCCAATGAGCCCCCCTCCCCAAGGAGCCTTCCCCTGGATGGTTCTATCTTAGTTTACAGAATGTGTTCTGGAGAGGACCTTGGGGTCTGGGGCACACTATCCTCTACCTACGAAGCTTCTATGATGTTTAGTCTCCTAGCTGAACAAACAAGTCCAAAAACGTAGGCAAAAAGCACTAAGAATACAGAAGTTGTAAAAAAGATATAAAAGGGGCACAAAAGAAAAGGCAAAAAATCTTCATGGCATCAATCTGTTCTTTGGATACATGTGGCTTGCAGGTTCTGATGGAGCAAGAAGCACTATGCCCCAGGTCTGTACTCATCAGCAAGTTTAAACAAATCTACATCATATTGAATGAGTACATCCATATGGAGCAAGCGCTGAAAATGAGCATTTACTGACTTTCTGAGCACTGACTAAGTGAATTAGGGACGGATTGTTAGATCCACTAACGAGAATCTGACTTGTCCTTTTTTGTAAAGGCTAGCAAACTTACCGATTTTACATTTTTGCCTATTCATTTCTGATGTTTCATTCATACTAAACCACTCATTTATTATACGTTCATATATGCAGTAAATGACCCTGTAAAGAGAACAGCAATCAGAAAGAAAAGCTATAGCATTTCAGTATTGTTTCACCTCCTGCTTGATGTCTGTCATGCGTTTAACACAGTAAGCTCTGCATCAGCTGAACAACCTGAAGCGCAGTCCTTAGCAGGGTAAGTCTAAGACACCATCCTTCCCCATAAATATGCCTGTGGTAGTTCCCAAGCCCACACTTTTCTGTCACATTGCAGGAAAAACAATGCAGGATTTCCCAACTCTGACATAAATAATATTATTTTCTCCAGGTGACAGATACAAAAGACAAAGCATGTTGTGCTGCTGTATTTGTCTTTGTTCTCTAAGTTTGACTTTTACCTTAATTTTTTGTACTAAATTCCTAAGCAGGTCCTGTATATTAGTTCACTGTATCAGAAAATATATTACTAATTTTATCCAGTGATAATAAAACAATATTATCTGCTTTAAACCTACTAAAGGAAAGGGAACTATTTTCAATAAACCAAATAATCCTGGATTAGATTGGATCAGAACTTTGCTGTTTTACTCAGCGTGATTTAAAATTATATTCACGGTATAAGCAATGATCTACTTAGAAAATTAAGATGACAGGATTTTATAATCAGGGATTTGTGGTTTTCTATATAAAATTACTCTCAAATCTTGACATTTTATTCTTCAGTAGGATGAGTCTAGCTCTATGGAGATCATGGTAAAAAGGCCAGGTTAATTCACAGTGTTTAGACTATGTATGTGTGGATAATGCTTCTGGCTGCCAATACATTTTAAAAGGAGGAGACAAGATAGAAAGGCTGCTTTACTGTTGTTGAGGTTGGACAAAAGAGCAGTACAGAGACAGAACAGCTCCTTCACAGCTAAAGACCATTCTCAATTCTCCCTCTCTCTTGTTCTTATCTCCCTCTCAGGTTACTGCATTTTCTGTTCCCCTCATGCCATTGCAGTAGTGCTGAGGACAAGTGAGATAATACTTGGCCCAAATCCAGGCAATCATTTTGGAGTAATTAGTTTAGGTACTGCACACCCAGCCCATACTTTTTTTTTCAGGTAGGTATCAAGTTGCTCACATTACCTGATTACCTGCCTGCATGTGGATGGCCAGCCCCAAGGTGCAGGTAAAGCTCATCACCAGTAGCAAGTGAGGGTTTAATTGAATGTATCAGTTTGTTCTGGGAAATTTGGCTCTGCCGCAATGACTTATTTTTCCTCATGCTGCTGCATGCAATCTCCCTTTTGCAGTTCAGCCTTTTTGGCACTTTTAGCCCAAGAGCATTGTCTATGTTGTGATGACCTTGGAGCTGTTGTTACTTCTGACGCTGCTTTTTTTGTTCCTCCATTTATTTGGAGATCTGGGAAGGAGCAGTGTGCATTTTTAGGGCTGAGCAGTTTTTCACCCTGAGAAACCCTGGGCACAAGCAGCTGGGTGTGCACTTTTCAGGTGGATGCTAGGCTTTTTAAAGATACACAAACTGCACATCTCCTGTCTTCCCACTGATTTCACAGAAATTCAGCAGTCGTGTGTCAGAAACACATTTAGTTCTCACACAGGAAATACTGGATAGAGACAGAGGATGACTGACATTGGCATGCACTGTATGCTGATGGCTTCCTTGCTCAGGCAACACTTTTGCACCTTTTATTCTTTTCCTGCCCCATCCAGTGATTCCTGATCAACCCTTTGCCATGCCTCCCCATGCACCCCTCTAGCCCAAGGTCCTTCTGACCTAAACTCCTTTCCTGAGTGTACCTGGAACAGCAGTAATATCTTGCCCATGACTCTTTGGCTACGCACGTGCTCCCTGACCATGGGGACCCTTCAAAGGGCAGGAAGGAGCTATGTCTCCACCTTGTCCTCACCTCACCTCTCTGCTGCAAATGTGAACAAGGGTGCAGCTTTATGCCAGCTATGCAGGTAGCCTTGGGCTATGGATATATTTCCCCCAGGAATTGGTGCGAGGTTGCTAACAGCTTCACAAAGACAAGAAAAAAGCTAAAGAGCTGTTGGATGCTAAAGGCTTCCAGCCAATACTAGCCTGGATCAGATACATTTTGGCAGCCTTGAGGTGCATGGCTCCAATTTCCCATTACCAATTCCCCTGAGCTGCTCAGTCTCCCATGGTGAAAACTCTAATTTAGGAGAGATCTTGTAGGGCTGCCTTGTTCTTTTCCTCTTTGCTTTGTTTCCAATTTTTAGCAGCAAGTCCATGAAGTCTTGCAGCCAGATGCCCACTGGCTCTCAGGTGAATGTAAACAGGTGTCCTGAGAATAGTTAGCTCAAGACCTAAAGCTGCAGTCACTATTTGTATTCCTAGAAATCAGAGAAAATAACAGTATTCTAGTCCCGTTTCACCTAGCTGATTAGCTCTGCAATCAGTGCGTGAAAGAATTTGAAATTGGCGGCTACTCAGAATTCTGAATAGCATAATCCAAGCAATGGGAATAAAGCAGTGGAAAGAAAATTATGTTCCTTTATACAACTGATTGCAAAGAGAAAGATCAAATATATTTTCAGTTAGAATTTGATTAAAATGTGGGCAAAGAGATTCAAGTTGTTCTTGCAAGAAAAGGTGACTATGTGCATACAATATTGTTCAGGAGGGGTGGTGTTAATTCAGTGTTATTTGATTTCTTTAGAAGAAGGCCAGGTTCTGAACTGGCATGAACAGATTATTTCCTTCAAAGTTGGCAGAGCTGTGATGATTGCAACAGCTGAAAGTCTTGCTCTGCACTGCATCAGTGCTATTATAATAACTGTTTTCATCCAGTAAAACTAAGTAGATCAACATGGTCACGGCTGGCTCCAAGTTTTTCAGCAGCGTATCAGAAACTGGATGTCACTCTCCTGTGGACAAGGGTCTAGGAACAGGCTCCTTCTGCCAATGGAGGCATTAGGAGAAGAATGGCATGTTTAAGATGGAGAGATGAGGGAGCTGGGCTTCCTGCTGCCCTTGCAGCAACTGAAGGAATAAAGGGTGTGAGCCCAGGCAGTCTCTCCAAAACATCACTCCCATTATCTGTAGACCAGCACCAACTGGATGAGCACATTAACATCATAGAGGCCTTTGCCCCATGCTGGGTTTTCTGGGCTGTCTTTATAACTGAGACAAAATGGTGAAGCAGGCTCCTGGTGTTACATGCAAGGCATCAATTTTGCTAATTTTTTCTAGCAAAATAAATGCTGATGATTTCTCTACTCCTTTGTCTCCTTTCTGAGCTCTTTCAGTTTTCTGAAGAATCCATGCAAATGCATTTGGTGGATGCATTTTCTGGCAGAATGTTAGAAAGATAAAGAATGCATTTACTTGTTTTTCAGATAATGGTGCTGTATCTGAAGCACAACTAAGAAACATCAAGATAAGTGCATGGACCAATGAAGAAATCTAGAAAAGCTCAAAGACATATGGAAGTGTGGATCTCCTTGCCATCTAACCCACTACATGGCATGATGTCAAGTTAAATTAGTTAGAAAGGTAAGACCAGGATTTGTAGTTTAAATAAACAGAATTAGCAGTAGATAATCCAAATTTTGCCATTGACGTTAAGAAAACCAACAATACAGTATTTTTTTTCTCACCAAAACCAGTGTTTGCCTGTGGGGAAGATATACTTCTTGACAAATAATCTGAATGCAACCAAAATATAATCTATACATTATTTTGGATATTTATGACATTAATATTAATGGCACATGGGTTGCATTAATAATTACGAGCAGTTTTCTAACTGCTTGTAAGGATATACTATCATGACTGAATTTGGTTTTGCAGCAAGTTTGACAGTCCAGAACATTATATTACATATATTTTACTTTTTTGTTAACCTACAATTCAATGGAGAGATTAGAAAGGAATGTAAAAATCATCCGACAGAAGGTTTGACAAACCATTCATCTTGACACCCTGTAAAGATAATTCTCAGCCATCTAAGATGCATACTGAAAAGGTTCTAGCAGATAAACAGAGTGGCAATAAAAATCTCTAGAGAAACATTGATTTCCCATCATTTTTAAAGAAATAAGGGATTACAGAGAACAACTGGTTACACAGGTGTACCATCTTCAGTACACTATTTCACTGTTGCCCCTGAAAAGAATGAAGTTTGTTGTTCCACAATAAGGGAAGTCATAGACAAGCGTAGGTTTGGTCAGGAAAGAGAAAAATACAACTAAAATTTTGTATTTTAAAACCAGACACAAAAATACATTAGAAGTTTTCATGTTGGCTGAAAATGTTCAGAACAAATTTGACGGAGAAAAGAACTGTGAATAGACAAACACACTCTGAGACACTATTAATCACTGATATCTTCATGATGGGTTGGACTGCAGCTGCACTTTATACCTGGAGAGATGATGTGCAGCATTAGGAGCTATATGGATGAAAAATTGTCACCTCGAGAGTTACAGTTTTTTCTGTGTGCTTTTCATTTGCTGCAAAAAAAGAACCTCACAGTTACTTGCTTGTGGTCCGTATTTTGAAAATGGGATAGAGAAGGACTGCCTGTCACCTCCTGCCCATTTGCTGTGTTAAAGCAAAAGCAGCAGCCTCATAATGAATTATCTACTGCACTCCTGTCTCTACTCACTCATCAGCATCCACATCTCATATAGCTCATGCAGGGAGTATGAAGGGACTCCTTTTAAGCCCAATTTTAGCATGTAATCTGCCCATAGTTAAATTTTTTTTTTTTTTTTTTTATCTGAGTGTAGGCAGTAGGGAGTTTTTGGCTGCTTTTCAGTTCCTGTTCAGTTTTATAAAGTTCGGAATTAATCAGCAAACCTGGGGAAAAGCAAAATTAGGATGCTTTGGAGCTAACTCACTCATCACTTTGACAATGAATTAGTGCCTGCTCTGACAGCTTCCTATGCCTTCTGTCCTAAATACTTTATCTACTGCATTTTGCTCAAAAAAGTCATCTCATTTCATTAGTCCAATATAAACATGACTCCTCTCCTCCTTTTTAGGTCAGAGGGAAGTATTTAACTTGCTGGAACTTACCAGCACTAATTACTTTATTCATGAAAACAATAATTTTGACAGCAGAGAGAAATGGAGGAATCTTGTGAATGTTTGGAGTCATTAAATGTACACCCAGGCACCTTCATATCTACTATTACCAATTAAGAAAATCCTGGCAGAGTACTGAGGTAACTTGCGATCCAGTTCTGTAAATACTCACCCACGTGGGAAGGGTTGCACAGCAGAGTGGCCTCAGTGAGTTTACTGCCAATACCCATGTGCATTAAAAGTTCCCTACGTGCTTAAGCGCTTGTAAGAATCCTAATCTATGCCTGTGCTGTTTGTAAGTGTCTGATAGGAAGAACAGTTCTGAGACATTTCATCACTTGTCAGATTTTTGTAAATTATCCTAGGTTTTCATTATTCCAGTAGTTTCCATGTTTACATGTAGACACAGCAGATAGGTCATGGTATTTGACTTTGCACTTCTTTTTTAATTAGTTTTGCTGACCAGGGACCCACTGTTGTTGAAACAGATGTTGCAGCCCAATAATAGCTCTCAGCTGCCAAGAGCAAACTGTGGAACTCAGCCTTCACCATGCAGAACAAATGAGTGCAATAAGAGGCCCATGAGCTCCAAACAACAGGAACACTCCACAAAATGTGTGTTTACCAGCTCTATCTGAAGGCACATAAAATTTTTAAAATACTTCTCTTTCTCATCTAAAATGTAACAAATGAGGAACTATTTCTCAAAAATGCACATAGCCCCATAGAATAAATGCATTCTCTTTGTTCCTTTGTCTTGCATATTTGTTTCACTATCTTAATTTGGCTTTGAGTCACATGCAGCACAGATCAGACAGGCTCTTCTAGACCTGAGAAGATCTAGTGAAACTCAACCTGAGTTCTCAAATCAAGCTTCCAACCAGTCATGTCTGGTTCAGACAGGCACAAGAGGCAAAAATTAATTAGCTCCCCTATGAAAAAAATGTAGTTTTTCTTTAGAAGGACTGAGTTACTCAGCCAAAGTGATGATGATCTTAAATCAATATCCTCTCCTATACAACAACCAGACTCCCCTTTTTTCTGTCTTACATATTAAATTATTACTGCCCAGCCCAGTGTTTCTTTGCAACCTGCCTAAGTCTTTTATACTATGTCTTTCACCTATGAGTTATTGAGTACTATTAACCCCTCTTCTGTATAACTCATTTCGTAACATTAATAAAATATTGCATAGATCAGGCACAGTGTTGATCTCTGGACATGTCTTTGTACCTATTTGTCTTTCAACAAGATCATTACTATCTTTCTTAGGTTGAATGGCTGAATGGTATATTAATTTATTCTTAGACATATTGGTGTTGTAGAAATAGTGCATTTCTGTAAAGATTTCTAACCCATCTGCAGAAGTAGGACTGTCAGTAGGCATGGCTATTTAATAACAGGAGAAAGCAGTCTTGAAAAGCAGTGATGCTCATGCAGTACTGGTGGAGAGAAAATTAGGCAACAGCTTATGGTATAACATAGTGTAAAATTTCAAAACAAACCAAGAACCTATAATTCACATGGTTACAAAAATCACATCCACACAAAGTCTCAGGTATGGTTACTGTAAGGTTTAACTTAGGAAACTGTTCATTTTTTAATTATTTTAATTTATTTTGAATGTCACTGTAATTCATCCCAAAAAGTTTTCTGGGATCTCAACGTTACTATTTAAAACTATCAGAAATATTTAAAGCAGATAAACATCAGGGTGAAGAAAGGTCACACAACACAGACCCAGCTAAAGGGATAAAGGGATAAAGGGATAACTCCATCATCCCATCATCTCTTCCCACCTCATTCCTTGTGCCCATGTTACCGCTCCATGAATGGCTGCTTACAAAGGATTTAGGCAGACCAGCAGCCTACCCTGGCTCACACAAAGACCACCCAGCCTCTGAGGACAGCATGAAGGGAGCACCTACACAAACAGCCAAAGGAACCATTCATGGGGACACCTTTCCCTGCCAGGGTGTCCTTGGTGCTCAGCAGCAACAGGAATGAGCTAATGGGAACCCAACTGAATGAGGAGTCTGCTGCTTTCTCACATCCTCTGTAGTGGAAACAAGGTGGCAGTAATATTTGTATATCTATTAGATCTGTGAGATCCTGATTTTAATGGGCATTTGTGGGCACAGTAAAGATAATATGAAAAGAAAAGGATTTACAACAAATACTGGCTCAGGAACCTTTCTCTAACACATATACAGTATATAATTCTCTCCAGTAAAGCAAGTACCTCATAGATTAAAAAGCTTGTTCAGTCCTGGTCTGGAAGAAGCACAGCAGACCATGGAAGCCACAGCCTTTCCGCTCTTCCTGACAGTTTTCCCTGCTCACAGTGAATGAGAATGCTGCTCCAAAGATCATTTGCCAACCTCAGTGTTTTGATCATGTTACAGTTGCCTCTCTTTTCCTCTCTGCCTCACCAAACATAAGCTAGCAGGCTTCATTTCACAGCCCACTCTTGTCGTGGAGTCAGCAGTGAGAGCTCAACTCTCCCCTAATTCCTCGGTTTTGAATTTTTTCATTTGTAACCAACCACATCTGTGTGACACCTGACATTGGGAAGAGTTTGCTGTAAACATCCACAAAGTCAGCTGTTTTCCAGACTTTTTCGTAAAACTCCTTTGCCCTTGTGCTTATGGCAGAAACCAGTGAGACTTCTGGCGGTCTGAGACCTCTGCTCATCTGTCTGGCAGACCCTGCCTCCACTTGTGCTCCCTCTGCAGTGTCTTTATTCTGTGGTTCTTAGACTTGATAAAACAGTCTTAACATTGGTGACAAAGCCAACCAAGGGTGCTCCTGCTTTACCCCAGACTTAAGCAGGAATGAGCTCCAGATCAGTCAAACAATGTAATTTCCCACTTGTAGTAGCTTCCCAGGCAGTAGGAGCCTACAACCCCCTACAAGCCAGATCTCTTTCAGGTAGCCCTATCTGTAGGTCCCAAAGCATGATGCATTCCCTTGAGAGGGCAATGGCATTTAGACAACATTTTGAGACACCGGCATGGAAACAATCCGCACTCCATATTGTAGAATGGAAAGCTTTGAAATGAACTGTGGAACTTTCCACTCATGCAACAATTTTCTCCACTGTTCTACAAAAAGAAGCAAACTCGTTTTGCTTGGGAAAGACTGCATACATGCATGCTCCAAAAGAAAAAGTGTGAGAAGAAGAAAGGAAAAGGAAAGAAGAAAGGAAGAAGATGGGAGAGAGGGAACGAGGTAAAGAAAGAAAAAGCGAAATTAAAGGTATCTTGCATATATTTGAATGTCAGGAAAGCATCTGGGTCATGTCTATAGCAGAGAGAATAAGGATCACATTCCCAGAGACACAAAAACATTACTCTTAGGACAGAAAGTACGATTCATTTTTCTATCCAAAAAGGAAAGGTATCATTTGGCTTCCCTGCCAGCAAAGTAGACAAACTGTATTGCAGACATGTAGGTAGAAAAAAAGTTTTCTTCATTTTGCTGATGCTTGCTGATCATGTGTGGGGATGGCTCCTGGAGCATCCCAGCAGATTGGCTGCTCCTGGAGTGGGCAAGCACAGAGGAATCATCATTGCATGCCAAGGTCGAGTGTTGGACTGTCATGCGGAGTAGTTTAACACTGTAATCTTAGTCTACCAATAATTGGCCTACTGCTGGGCAAGTCTGACACAGATACTTGCCTCTGCAGGCACACTTCTGCAGTTTAAAAAGGGGTAAAGGATGTCAAAGGGAACATAATGCAGCAAGATGGGAATGGGAATCAGTGTAAAATATGAGGGCAATACATACTTGCTCATTTTTGCTTTTCTAACACAGAGCTGCAGCAGCTTTTAAAGGTATGTAACTTGTTTCTGCATATGTGTGCTTTTAAGTGCAATATATGCTCTTTACATGCATGCATTGAGCAGTTAACTTAAAAATCCATGCATTCTTGTGTGTCTTGCCTATTAAAAGTGGTTTAGAAATGAGCTAAGCTTTCCTGCTTTGAGTGTTAAGACAGTAACAAACTGAAGGCAATTATGAAGAATTCTCTTTTATTGGCAAACTCTTCCCTTAATGTCTTCCTTGAGGCTTTTTTTTTTTGGAGGGCCTTTTTTTCCTTCTTGCGGAGCATCTGGAGGAGGTCAGCCCTGCAGCCAGATTTCAGCCCAGAGAGTAGTGCAAGGCTGTTCTGAAAAGGCAGTCTCCCTGTTCCTCAGAGAATTGTCCACATTCTTCTGTGCTACAGCTAGGTGTGCAGTCAGGCATTTTTATCATTTTTCCCTAGCACTGTATTACAGAACTTCTGCATTTTTATATTTTGAAATCTATCCTGTTTCCCTGGTGCTGTTCCATTCCCGGTTGCTGGCATCTATGAACATATGTAATAAAACCCGGGAGATATTTTCAAGGACACTTGTTTTTCTTCCCCGAACTGCACTCTTGCAATTATAAAACCTTCCTTTTCCCTCCTGGCTCTGCCATGATTTCACAATACATAAGGAAAACAGTGATATAAAAGCATCTTTTCATTCCAGCATTTTCTCTGCACGGCATGCCATGGCCAGCCAGAAAAAAATCCAGAATTTTGAGTTTTTCCACCAGAGGCAGGCTCCAAGATCACTGTAAATTGCAGAGAGGGACTGAGCAGGAAGAAAGCCAACATTTCAACTGGAGGTGAAATCCCTCAGTTAGGTTAGAGGGGCATTTTCTTCAGGAATTTTGGTGAAGGTTATCTTGTAGGCATAATGACAAGAAAATTAAACAGATCATAAAGAATAAGGTGGCAAAGTGTCTGCACTTGGATCCCAACAATCCTAGGCAGAGCTATAGACTGGAGCAGAATGGCTGGAGGGTGGTCAAGTACAAAAAGACCTGGGGGTGCTGGTTGACAGTGGCTGAACATGAGCCTGCTGTGGGCCTGGGAGGCCAAGAAGGCCAAAGGCATCCTGGTTTGTATCAGTAATACTGTGGCCAGCAGGATCTGGGCAATGAGTGTCCTTCGGCACTGCTGAGGCCAATCCTCAAGTGCTGCGTCCAGCTTTGGGCCCCTCACTACAAGGAAGACACTGAGGTGCTGGAGCATGCCCAGAGAATGACAGTGAAGCCTGGTGAAGGATCTAGAGATCTTATAAGGTCTTAAAAGGAGAATCTGAGGGAGCTGGGGTTGTTTAGCCTGGAGAAAAGGAGGCTCAGGGGAGGCCTTATTGCTCTCTACAACTGCCTGAAAGGAGGCTGTAGCCAGATGGGAGTTGGCCTCTTCTCCCGGGTAAGAAGTGATGGGATGAGAGAAAATGGTCTCAAGCTGCACCAGGGGAGGTTCAGGTTGGACGTCAGGAACAATTGCTTCACTAAAAGGGTGATTAAGCATTGGAACAGGCTGTCCAGAGAGGTGGTGGAGTCACCATCGCTGGAAGTGTTCAAGAAAGACTGGATGCGACGTAGTTTAGTTGAGATGGTGGTTCTTAGTCAAAGGTTGTGCTCAGTGATCTTGGAGGTCCTTTCCAGCCTTAAAGTGTCTATGATTCTATGCTATTCTGAGAAAATTCTAAAGGATTTTCACCCACCCCCACCCTCCCTCCTCCAGTGCCCATCAGGGAAATGTTTTTATAAATCAACTATTTTTTCTTATTAGAAGTGACTTGATCTATAGAACATGTAGGCCTGGGGCAATGCAGAGTTATGTGAAAGTTGATATTAGAAAGCAAGGGAAAAGAGAAAATTAAAAGCAAGATGAGGGAAGTAGATAGGATGCCAACTGTTTATGTGGCATGCCCGGTGGAAGCCAATGGGTCTTTCAACATTTATCTAAACCATTTTTATTGGATTTTTGAATGAAATTAAACAAGCCATGTTTTGTTTTGGGGAAGGCACACTGAACTCACTGTCTCCATCATACCAGCAGAATTAATCATAATTAAAATTTAAACATGAGATACGGTCTCATATTAATTCTTGGAGAAATGACACGCAGTTTTCCCTTCTGAAAATGGAAGTGTCATACTCACGTCTATAGATAAATTTCTGTTGCACAGAAACACAATGCAGCAAAGGTGCTTCCTTTTTCTCTTCTACAGATCTCCCACTACAGCCTGTCCAGCACAGCCACAGCCATCACCTTGCATTTTGGTCGTTCTGTTGTGCCCACAGAGGGAGAGCCACACTCAGGTATCGCCTTGCAGAGGCACACCAGGTGGGGAATAATGCCATTAATCAATAATGCCATCCAGGAAAGAGCTCAGAATAAAATATTACGAGGTCCAAACCTCACCCAAGAGGAGGTTTGAGTGTGCTGTCTGCTGCCCTGGGCTGCCCTCTGAAGGCTGAAGTTGAATCCACAGCCCTGGATGAAAAGCTTTGGTCTGGCCCTGAGCACATTACTTGGAATGAAACTCCAAAGTTTTGCTGCTGGGGAACACTGGACAAACAAAACAAAGAGAGTGTCATTTGCAAAGGTTTTCAAGAAAAAAAAAGATAGCCTGAGGGGGACTGTATGTGGGACAGCTGCTCTCTGCCCCTACATTAACAAAATTCTGTGACTCCAAAGAAAACTGAAATATCAAAAACTGTTTGTCTGACATACACTTTTTAAAAAGTGATTGTAGAGATTGTGAAAACAAGGGTTACTTTATAGAAAATGTTGGCACTTTATTAGTAAGCTAAAGTGTGCCATTCTGTTTTTTGTCTGCTTGAGGCTAAGACAAGTTGGCACTCTATAAGAAAATCTGACCTGTATTGCCCTGACGCTGTCCTTGCCTATGACTGCACTGCAGAGGAACATCAACTGTCCACCCTACAGCAGGTGCAGGCCTCTTTGTCCCTACCTACCTGAACTCATCTATAGGAAGGCTTTGTATACACTTACCGTGTTCATTCATCCTTTTTTCCATTCATGTTTCTCCTTATTCACATTTGTAAAAATAAACCATTTCAGCAACAGTCTGCTCATCATGAAAACAAAAGCACATATGTTTCAGTAGATATCACACGGGCTTATCCTCAGCCCACATTGCTGACCAGCTATTCTACGCTATTAGAAACATGACTGAAACCATTAGTCCAATTTTAATGAACTCCATGTGCAACTTGAGGTTTTTTTTCCTAGAAGAAAATGTCTATCCTATAATCGTACGCAACATAATTGAGATAAATCCCAGTTTGGGCCATTTCTCAAATTTTTGGTTTAAGAGAATCCTTTCTTAAAAGACATTTGTGAAAAATAAACACAATTACATATACATTATTGGTTCTGCTTATTGCTTCCAGTAGACATTAGGAAAGGTGTGTGCATTTGTGTTCATTTATGCAATGATGCTCACAGCTACAGTGAATTATAGCATATTGCAGCCTCGAGTGTACTCTGAACCCAACTGCTTTCTCAGCCTGATTTCCTAAGGAAATGAGTCTTATATCAACATGAGATATTTCAGTAACTTCTGAACCCTTCAGCCTACTTCAGCGAAATTTGACAAAGGTGATAGAGATCTCAAAGGTAGCAAAGTTCCCACTGGTGTGGGATAACAGGTAGCAGGCTAAAAGGAAAACCTATTAATACCCTCATCCTGGGTATGCTGAAGCATGACCTTGCTGCATATTAGACTTCAGAGCATCCACGAGGGAGCCCAAATCCTGGGTTAGGCACCCAGTCTATTGGAAAACCCACCCTGAGTTTTGCGAACTACCTGCTTTTTGTTTCAAAATAAATTATCAACTATCTTCTGGTGTTCTCTGTGACAAAGCCTTTTTTTCTCTCCATTAATTTATCTGCCAAAATAAGATTTCTACAGTTTACTTGCACCTCCTTTGCACAGCACGTAGGATTAAACTAGTGCTTCTGTTTCTGCACTATGTAGATGATACTAAGGTGCAGAGAGATTAAATGTGCCCCCTTGAAGTTTCTAATGGTTGACACCATTAAAAACAACACTAAAAGCTGGATCCCAAGCCAGTGATGTCTCTTCTGCCTAGTACAAGGATTTAAGCCTAAATGCTGTCTTCTGAACCTGATGGGGAAAAAGTAATGCTTAAGAAAACCGCAAATATTTCTGGTTTGAAAAAAATCTCCTATTAACTTTTGCCCATGTGGATGTAATTTTACTTCCTCTCTAGTCCCATCAGCTCTGATAGCAACCCACTACACAAAATTGAACAGTTTGAAGTAGGTTTTACGTATAATTTCAGATGAAGGGTCTAGCTACTCACCGGTCTACACTACTGGTGAGCTAAACCCTCTTGTTTTAACCCTAAAAAACACTACAGTTTAAGATGCTCTCTGGGGCTGACAGGTCCTTCCCCACCTGGATCTCAAGGCAGGGGAGATTTGATCAGAGGAACAATATTGGAGCTGGTGTGTAGGAAACACAAAATAGGATCCTGCATTTTCTCTTTCCACTGTTGTTTTGTGGACTAGTATGGGGTACTAATACTCCTATCAACAAAGGCGTGTCATAAACAGCAGTTACAAGTCATGGAACTTCAACTACAACATGAAGCATGGTAAGACTCTTTTTCATGGGGTTTGGACCTTGATCTGGGTGTCTAAATGCAACACGCTTGAATTTCTCTATTTTCAGTAGGATATTGTATATTCCCTCTTCTGTTACAGAAATTAATAACTGTTTGCAAAAGGAAACTATCTATAGATAGCGGAGTCGTTACTAAAAGCTAAGGAGGGAGAAATGCCTGTAACTCTCTTAGTAGCCAACAGGTATCCCATTTGACATGTGAGAGCATAGATGTGCTCAGCTGCACATAAAACTTCTCCCTTAGTTAAGGTGCAATGATCATTTAGAAAGCAGCAGTCTGACCAAAGCTGTGCACTTGTCAGCTTGACCTTAAGGACTTGAAAAAATATTTTACCAGCAGAAGATAATGTGTCAGAAGGTTGTTATAATTCAGTATTTAACCTATTTTTTAAATTACTATGACTTGAATTGCAGTAACCCCAGCTGAGATGAGGCCCAGAGGCCAGGCACTATACAAACACCTAATAAGAAATTGCGGCTGCTCTAAGTCACATACATCCTGATCCTGCAAATGTTTAGGACTGTGTGTAACTTTACTACTGTCAGTATTAATGGAGTTGCTCCGAGAACTAAAGGTAAAGAGAAGAGACCAACAAGAGCCAGAGATTTAGAGACTGAAGTGTTTAGGTGTCTAATTCCCAATGGTCTCAAGATGTTAATGTGCATCTGGCCTTATATGACTTACTGACATTAACAAATCTAAACAGACTCAAAGTCAGTGCACACATTCACATCCTTGTCTTCCATACCAGTGCAAAGTCATTTCTAAAATGTCCTTTCTAAATGTCTCTGCATTAGCTTATATGGTAATTTTTTAACTGAAGCACCAAAAATACTTGAATACTTGTGTGCAATTTTCTTCAGTTTCTTTCAGGACAGGATGGAGTCGTGTCCCTAAAGCCATTTGCTCAGCTCTCCATGCACTGAGATCTGTTGGTTACTTACCAAGAGAGTGAAACACTGCTCTGTTTTACTGTGCTTATCATTACCCAAAGGAAATACCTTCATTGCAGTGAGGCATCAGGCAGGGGAGAGGCTCTCCCTTGCTACAGCCACTGCCCACAGTAGTATTTCAAAGATCGCCATGGATTAAGACAGAGGAGATATTTCTTTCTCTTCCCCTGTTCTCATTCCCCCCTCTCCCTTCTGGTGAGGCTGCAGGCTGAAGTCCCCCTGCTAGCCACATTCTCCTCTGTTTGCTTCCTCTCTTCTCTCACTTTTTAAAAAATATAGTTTTCTTTCAAGTCCTCTACAGTTACAGTGTTTTGGCCATCAAAGTCCCCTCCCAGCCATTTTCATTTACCTTGTGACTCTGACCCTTTGTAAGGCTGAGGATTTTCAGAGTAAACCGATCCCTGAGGTCCCCAAGGATGTTATTCTCATTTATTCACTCAGCCCTTTGAATGGAGCAGCCTGGGGTTGGCAGCGGTTCAGCAGCCCTGCATTCAGAGAGCGCACAATCCTTTTTCTTTCAGGGGCCTTTCAAAATAAGGCCCAAGGTTTGCCGAGGAGCTTGAAGGTCTCTCAGTCATGCAGCAAGCTGCGTTTCACTTCCAGCCACCACTGAAAATGAAGAGCAGAGAAGGGATAAGAGCAAGAAGCCCACAGTAAATGAAAAGGGTGATCCCTCAGGACTATGCCTTCCTTGCCAGTGTGGCACGTTCTGGGGACATCTGTATCTGCTGCTACCAAGCTCCCCACCAAACAGGCAAGGGCCCTGCGCCCCAGGACCTGGGCGGAGCGTGGCCCCTGCAGGACACCCCCTTTCTCCAGGTGGTCAGTGGGCTGAGGGAACACCTCCAGTGCCATCTGCACATCCACCGGCAATTATTACCTCTGACAGCTGGCCCTCCTTTTCGGGAGGGAAAAGGCCCCTTCTTTGCATTTTCATTGCAAAATGTTTGGGAATGGTCCCCTGGGACTGATAAGACAGAGACACGTCTGTGAGTGTCCCAGAGGGAGGGAAGGCTAATAGGAAAAGACTCATGGTTATGTACCACTGTACCTGCCAACTGGTGTGTCACAAACGGCTAAAATTACCAGCCGGTCAATTATCTGATTAAAGAGAGCCTTTCATTTGAGATTAAAAAGAAAAGAAGAAAAAAAAAAAGAAAGGAAAAAAAAAAAGGAAAATGAAAGAAAAAGAAAATCCTGGCTGAAAGCAATACCTCTGCTGGGTTACCAAACTTAGTAGACATTGCGTTCTTTGCTTTTTACTTTTGGCAGTGATGAACAGCAGAGTTTAAAAAAAATCGAGGAACTTGGGGAGAATAAATATTTTGCATTAATCAAACATTTTTCTACATCTCATTCCTCTAACACAGCATGTTCTCGTTTATCTCCCTTTTCACAAAAAGGCCTTATATTTTAAAAGAAAGAATGACTGCTCATTTTACATATTTCCATTTTAGTTCAACTGATTAAATAAGGAACCTTCTCCAGGAAAGTTATTCAGGTTTCATTAGTTTACAGTTGCCTTGGAATCCCTTTGAATTACAGCGAGCATAAATTAACATTCTGTCAGCTAACATCAGAAGTACCTCTTTAAGGCTCCTAGACTCAACAACGGCTGCTAAGGTTTGGGAATAAATGTACAATGTGCCGGGGCTTCACCAGCTGGTTAATGACCTGCCGCAGTAGTTATAGGGCCCAAGACGAAGCTGGGGAAGATTAACTAATCTGGCCAGTCACTGGTGTGCTGGCTCGGAGTGCTGAGCAGTGTGGAGTGCGTGATTGTAAATTTTATTGTTTGACCTCTGCTGAATTAGGAGCTAGGGTTTTGGGGAGGGAGAGAGGGAGGGGGCTTAATGATTTATTAATAACGTTTCCAGCGTTTATCCTTTCCTGTTTGAGTAACTGAAAAGGTAATTTCCAAACACAGGAGTCAGCAAAGCTGAGTTTCTTTCAAAAAATGCCATTTTCTCTACACACAAATCAAACAAATATGGTTCAAGCTGCATATTCCTGCATTGCAACAGACAAAACTGGGGTCAAGTGTAGATGTTCTTTTTCATTCATGTCTGTTTACACGGTTCATCCTTCAATTGACAATCACCGAGCTACAGATGAAACCCTCCACAGAGTGCTACCTCTGCAAACCACTAGCTCCAAAAACCCTCAAAGTTCAATAAAATCTGAAACTTTTCTGGTCTCACCCATCTCCATTGCATTTGATTTCCTATCCAGGCAATGTGAAAGAGTAACAGGAATGGAGAGTGTTCATACAAGCTTGGCATGGCTATGAAAAAAATAGGTATGTTATTGTAGTTACAGTGCAGCTAAAATGAACTCCCTTTTAACACATCTTAAATCCTTTCACATTCATGCAACTGTTTACTCTGCTACCCAACCAAGGACACAGCGACAGTATCTCTTAAGCATGAAATATTTTTATAATGAAACACTCATCTTCTGGATTTCTTCATATGAAGGGGAAAAAGTATGTCTGATGTTAAACATATTTTCCTAGTTGGTTTCTACTTTGGATAGAGGAAAAGAATTGGCAGAAAATATATTAACTTTTTGGTGTTATTCAAATTGTTACAAATCCTGTCTCCTGTCTTTCCCATGGTACTGACCAGTACCAGCTTGGGTGGGCATCTGTGGGGTGACCCACCTAATGGAGAAATTGCTTCCAGTTCCAGGAGTTGGCTGCACAGATGAAACTTCAAAGCATATATAAAGCTTCCAAAGTTCCTGCATTAATATTTCCTATTCAAACTGAATGTTCCCATTAACTCTAGAAATCTGATTTCCTTTTTTTTTAATCCTTCTAAACTGTTTACGTTATGTTTCAAAGTCCCCATGAATTTTAAAGTAACTAAATTCATGGCGGAGCATCTTTAAGTCACATTCAGCTGCCTTCTCATTCTGGAAGGCTGAGTCTCAAATTTTAAACCCTTTGATGCCTGCACTGCTACTGGCAGACAAATACTCTGCCCTTCATCCTTAGTGCCCAGTGTTGTCTTGATGTTCTCTGCAGCCCAACTGGCTAATACAGTGGCTTAACCAAACCACAGGGACATCCACCCAACATCATGAATGTCAAAGCCAGGGGCTGAACTGCTCTCCTGACATAGGAAGTGCCTGGATTCAAATCCCATCTCCAGATGTCAAGATCCCATTCACCTTCCATGTAATGTTCTTTTGTGAAAGGGTTTCCCATTGTACCTCCATTCTTTCTGTAAAAGATGAGGTGTTTTGGTGTTATTTACACAAGGTTGCTTTCCATGCAAACTGAGTGGAGAAATGCACTTAGCTCCCGAGAGTTCCCTGCTTGACACTTCCAGCTTGTTAACCTAACTGGTTTTCCACTCCAAATACAGATCTTGGTGTGGTTTATTCTTTATTGTATTACTCTGCCTCTGTGCTAATCTGGGCTGCTAATCTGGACTGAGCTCCAAAGAGAAATTTGTTAGGCTGGCTATTGCCAAGGTGCTTGAATGACGCTGTGAAGAACAACAACAGGAACTTGCCAGAACACTGTCCTGCAACTGGGTAAGTTTAAAAATTATTACTAGCAGAAGTATAAGGTATGATATCAGTAGCCAGAGAAAATGAGAAATTGCAGGGTTTTATTTTTCCTTTTCCCACCCAGGATGAGTACTGTATTAGGGATCAGATGCAACTCCAAACAATGAGAGACAGAAGTGCTGATATGGATGCAACTAATGCATCTCATCTTTTCTAACTTGGGAAAGGGTGCACCACCCATCTGATTTTCACAGCTTTCCCTGTTAAGAAATGGCTGTCAGAGATATGCCATTCCATGCTAGTGTGACCAAAAGCATAAGGCTGTCTTGTTGCTGCATAAACACAGACAGGCTTTTCAAATCCCTACTACAGAACTTGGGAGGGATAACCATATTGTGCATTGAGAAGAGTGAGTCGCAGGAGTTTAGAATCTTGGGCACTTAAGGGAAAGGTCAAGAGTTGTTTGCATGGTGAAAGAAAGAAGGAAGGGAGGGACAATTTAAGATCACAGCCACACTGTGGAAAAATGTTTACTGGGTAAACAAACGGAACTGTAGAGGAGTGGGAAAGAGCATGTGAGCCCTTAAAAGAGGAACCAGAGCAAACTCAGGGAGTGAAGGGAGCTGCATGCAATGGAGATGAGGACCAGGAGCAGAGAGTTACCCAGTGTGAGAGCCAGATGTGCTATGGGCAGGGGCAGCTCTAGGTTAGATGAGAGGAAACTGTGGGAATACAAACAGCAATGAGCAGCACCTGCACATCCTTCCCCTTTCCACCTGCTACACACATAGCTAGAGAGAGGCAGGATAATGTCCCCCAGGCACTCAGAAAGAGTCACATGTTTATCTCAAAAGTGGAAAATGAGGCTGAGACAGCAAAAAGACATCCTTCCTTTCCCTGTCATGCCTACATTGAGCCCTGCTCCTCTTCTGCCTCCTTTTGATTTTTATCCAGTCTGCCCCTTTAAAAACTCAGAGAGCCCCGTCTGAAGCTGAACTGGCTGTGGGAAACTGAGATATTATAGAAACCCCTCACTGCCAATTTATTAATGTTACTGGAACGTCTACACTCAGAATAGATATATTGCTACAAGGGAGGCCTTCATGCAGCCAGAATCAGTACTCATGGCTCTGCTGAGATGTAATCTACCACTAAATGCACCGCTTAAACAAATGTTTGCTTTGTAGGGCAGGTCCCCGCTGCTGGCCACTACAGCAGTCCAAAAAGCAGCACTTTCAATCCAGACACCCATGGGCAGATCTGGAAAATGATCAACTACTTGGGAGTATTTAGTCATGGTTTTCTAAAGCCAAGCCCAGCTCTCTTGTGATGCAATGTGGCTGAAGGGTGACATGCCCATCTGTGTCACCATGCCATGGCACTGCGTGCTGGAGTGTGCCCAGCCAGCTCCCAGTGCCCAGCTGGGGCAGCACAGGCAGCGCCAGCACCAAAGGGTGTCTGGAACAGGAATGGGCGCATGGTGCTGGAGGTTATTTCACAGCCTACCAAGGTGTCTTGGCTCTTTCATCTATGAGACGACTTCTGAAGAAGGCCAGGATGAGGAGAAAGAGGCTGTATCATTCTGTTACTCTCAGGGATGAACAGTTGGACAAGGAATTGGCTCAGGCACAAAGTGACTACCCAGGAGCTTTGTTTTACAAAGGAAAACTACTCTAAACTTCCCCAGTGGTAGTCCCTCACATCTTGGAACCATGAGTTAGTGGCAAATGCAAAACTGAAGCTCACTGAGGGAAAAAACATGTCCCAGTAGTGGCCAGAAAGATTATAAGATTTAAAGAGTCTTATGTATGGAAACATATTGTCAATTTTTCAAAGATCCCATGAAAAAGAGCAGGGCTTTATCAAAACTGGTTCTTTATAGCAAAACACTTGTTCCTCTGATCACTTCTTTTTATGACTCCCTGAGTTAAGCAGAGATTGTAAGTCCATTGCAGAGATGAGCATCAATTCTGGAGATGGATATTCATGCTCACAAACTGGTGTAGGATCAGGGCCTCTTTCTTGTCTCAGTTCTCTCACACTGTGCAACTTTTGCAGTTTCTGTCCAAGCACTTTGATGTTTCCTCACTGATCTCTTGAACTTAAGACTAAAAGGGGTCATTAGATGTCTACTTGACTTCTTGACTATAGAAGACCTGAAAATTTTACTGCCTACATCTGGCTTGAACTCAGTAAAATGAATATGACTATTATACATTTTCCAGAAAATAAAGATCCATGCCTAATCTGAAGTTGGCAAGAAACAAACTCTTTCTTCCCTTAATAGCTTCTTTCAGTGGTCAATCCCCACCTTCCTTAAAAATCTCCTCTTGTTCCTACCTTCTTTTACTTTAAAACCATTGTCTCTTATCCTATCACAGCAGGCTCGGCTAAGGTTATTTTTTATAATCCTACAGTGCCATTATCTGCTTGTTCTCAGCTCTAGGTGTGCTTGGATGGGTACAGACACACAGGCAGTACGAGGTTTGTAAGTTGAAATGTGTCTTTCCTTAGGCAAACTACTGTAATCGGAAATGGCTGACAAGCCCCTCTTTGGTCTGAAATAGAAGCAGCAAGCTATAAAATTAAATGTAAGTTGAGAACAATTATCCAGAGCACAGGAGGAGTTCAGAAGTCCTTATGCATGTGGGAAGGGCACTTTTTCATATGGTTTATTTTCTTTTAAATATGGGAAAAATATGGAGCAAAGTAGAGTTATGTTACTGTAGCCCTCCCCAGCAGCCTTGCAATGCCAGAGACAAGGAAAGTCTCTACCTTCGGTGTAAGCCTACAGCGGGCTGTGCAGCTGGGATTTGTCAGCATGTCAAACAAAACGCAACCGCACGCCTTTCAAACTCATTCCACGGGGGCCTTCGTCTCTCAGTGGCACAGCCACATCCAGGCAGGGTGGTTTGCAGGGGGAATAGTTGGCAAGCTTTGTCTAGGGCACACTGCTGAAGAGCCGAGTGCCATGCTGCTACAGACATCTCTCGTGCAGCTCACTGGTATAGGATTACTGTTAATATGCTTATTCTGTCTCTGTTTCTCCTACAGCAGCCTCGGGATCATAACCAAAGCAATAGAGACAACACAGAAAGAGAGGATTTGGGAGGGCTTGAATGGCAGAAGGCTGATGGGTTCAACATGGGAAAAGTCAGACTTTCAGAAGTGCTTTTGAAAATCTTGCTCACCATAGCCAATGCTGCAAATCATGTGCTCTCAAGGAGCTGGCCACATGTGTTTAAGTACACTGCACTTAACTATTTTCAGTCATAAATATGTTTAAGATTGGTGTTACAGTAGCCAGCACCACAGTAAGAAGATTGATCATTATGATCTTATGTATCTTAGGTAAAATATCTTATGTAAAGCACGGTAAAATCAATACCAATAATCAAGTATTCACACCAAGAACCTATAAATAGCGCTTTTGTAGTCTTTATTCTGTAGTAAAAGCAAAAGGAAAATTATCATGCTGATAAAAGTAAGACACTGTTAGCAGCTCTCCTTTCTTGATGAAATCAGAACTGAGAAGCTTTAATTCTCTGAGGTTCTTATTTGTTGTTTTTTCTTATTTTATTTCTCTTTTATTAACCTCGTCCAGCTGTCACAATTTATGACAGGCTTAGAGAAAGTCAAGTGTAACTAAAGGCGCTGCCAGAATTATCTCTGTTGGTCTCACTGTCAGTATGACACTTTTCACTTGATTTTTATCTGACACAACCTGTGGAATAGACAAAGGAAATCTCTAGCACTGAAATTCTCTGACAGGAAGTATCAAACTGCTTTTTTATTTTCAGAAGAGACTAACAGAAACTGTAGACAAACAAAAGAGAAATATTGTCCTATTAATTTATGCTAACAGAATCCAGTTAATTTTCCACTTAGATGGATTTTATTTTGCATGAAGGAGACCAAAGATTTATCTACTGCAAATGGACTTCTGATAGGATCTTAACCTGCTGAGACTGAAGATACTGAGAGGGCATATGATCCAAGGTAGTTTTATTGTTATAGCACAAAACATAGCTGGAAATGGCAAATGATTCCCTGTGAGTTCTTGCTGCACAAAAGTGACTTGACCACACATGTAAAAACTCGGGACAAGAGATAATAGCAAGTAACTCTCTCATATGGGCTTTTTTTCGTAGTTTTTCATTGTGTTAACCTAGCTCAGAGAGACAATCTTAATTCCAGTATGGTTTCACAAAAGTTTCGTTAGCAGGCCAAGGAAAGGCTGATCTGCTGTCTCTCATAACCTCTGACAGCCTCCAAATGATAATCTTCAAACTTAGCTTCACTGCCACGGAAGCTGCATGCAAAATTTCCACTTTGTAAACATTTTTCTTCTGCAGATTAATATTAGAAGTGAGGCTGGATTCAAGAGCTGACCTATTTCTCCTTTTCTTAACTATTAGGGAAATTAAAGTCTGAACTTAGAATCTGTTCCCTTGACTGAATCAAAGCCACTGAACAACAACCACATGGAAAGTTTTTGGATATGGATGAAGACTGTGGCTCAGGCTCTTTCCCCAGAAAACTGAGTGCTAAGTAATTGTGCACAAATCTCCTTTTTCTCTTATCCATTCCATCAAAATACACTTTAACAATCAAAACTAATGTTTCATAACTACACATTGATGAAAGGCTTACTCCTATAAACAATATCAGGGAATATCAGGGAATATCATCAACAACATTGTTTTACTTTACAACAGATGTGTACTTTCTAATACCTTTGGATGAGTCCATAACTCTCCTGAAAAATAAGAATATTGTTCTCTAATTTTAGGTTGCACTTCTTATTACCAAGGTTTTTTCTACCTTTGAGAAGATGAAGTCAGTCCTCATAAAGTTGTGTCCTTAAATGTTCCCAACTTTACACTTCAAGGAGATGCAATGACTCCTGTTAGAGCTTTGCAGTGTAAAGCAGCCAAGATACTGCTGTGTCCCAAACCTTACTGCACCTGTGTCAGGAGGCTACCTAGAAATTTCCAGGTGCTAGAGAGCTGATGGTTCCCCCTTCACAGTGTCTTAATCCCTGATGAATGTTTAGCTTCTAAAATGAGTAAGAAGAATAGCTGACTCCAGCCATGGCTCTAAACCAGATGTGATTATGTCTCACTAAAATGTATGATGTGCAAGGTTTTAGCACAGTGTTTTGAGGGTATTCTTACAGAAGGAGGAAGGTAGAAGCCAGGAACACGTTATAAAAACCACAATAAATAAGTGAACCACTCTTAAGCAGGAGAGGAAAAGAAATGGTCTGGTCCCTTGCAAACACACTCCTTAGTAAACAAGGCAGGATCACTCCTCCCTGAGTAGAAAGGGAGCATGAAAGTGGCTGTTTCAAGTTGTTCCACTGTTAATAACAGAGACAGGAAAGATGTGACCAAAATCCTCCCAAATCCATAAGCTGCATGAAAAAGTGAAGCAGCTAAGGGGGAATCATCACTGTCAAACACAATCCTATCAAAACAGATGGGTAGGGACAAAGCTGATGTTATCTCCTTACACACACGGGCACTTGCACACACACATGTACATGCACACATTCATGCACGCTCTGCCTTCCCCTCCCTCAGGAGGGAAGAAGCCACTCTCCCAGTCGGGATGCTAAACAGTGATCAGTACTCAGGGCTGCCAGCAGCTCCGGGTACAACCTGTGTGTCCCCCTAAGTTGCCATGCTGGTCTTCATCCTTAGGGGGCTGCCAGGCTCCACCTCAGAGCCAGCCTGAGCACTGATTTTTAGGATAACTAAAATTTTTTAATGTAACATTTTTAATATAACTAAATTTGGTCATTTACTTTGGAAAAGAAAATCCTTTGGAATAACATAAACAATGCCAGCACTATATATGAAGTATTGGTAATATGGTGACACTTACCTTAGATAACCAGCCAAAGAAAGGACTGACAGAGCTGTGCTGCTTGGTAGAAGAGTTTTTCTGCTACTCAACAGAGCTGAGTGAATAACTGAATTTTTATTTGTCTGAACTCCTAATTAAAGCACTGCCGAAAACAGGAGGAGAGTGAGAAAGGACAATATTTTCCTCCAAATGAAATTGATTTTTAGGAGATTCCTGCGAAATTGAAAAACTGAAAATATTTCCATTAGAGTTTAGTTCTTTTGAACAGAAACAGGGCATTTGAAATAAAAGGCAATGTTTTGGCACCATGTATAAACATGCCTTTTTCTTTTTTGTTTAGTTCCATAGAAATTAAGGGAGCATCTTCCATACTGAAGTATATTAGGAAAAATTATTTTGGTGAAGCTGTCATCCCAAGGGAAAAATATGGGTGCCCTCACTCTGAGCAACTCAGACTCGATTCCTGCCCTTTGCTGAAGGAATGGGAACATCATCATTTCCCTGATGTGTATAGGCACAGTGTGGTGGAACTCGCCATAACCAAGGGAGACTGCTCCAAAAATCACCACTTTTCCAAACATTGGTACCATGAAGCTGGATACCAATGAACTTGTTCAAATAAGGCAGTTTAGCAAACTCAGATTAATAGCAGCAGAGTGACAAACACCCTTTTCTGGTTTATTGCTAGCAAAAGGAGACCCTGCCCGAGACAGCAGCATGTCCAAAGGTATTGTGAGATGGTCTCTTCAGGTGGGTACCATCAAGTATGAGCCACTATCTGAGCTGTATTTGTTACACATCTGTTACAAGTGATACTAACTCCAGTGTGTTTAGTGCATCCTGGAAGGGCCAAGGAGTTGTTTTTGGAGGCAGCTGCTGAGGCAAGCACAGTGTGACTCACCTGGCAGTAGGTTGGTGGATCCACACTCTCCTCTGTCCTTTTTCCAACAGCCTATGCTGTCCAGGCTTCCCCTCTTTTCCATCTCCTCTGCCCCTCTCACAGTGTTAGTGTGACATGAGAAAAGTGTTTTAAAAAGCTGGCACAGAGTGTGAGATTTTATTTTGTTTCTTGTTTCAAGGAATCATGACTATAATACAGCGGGAAAGCAACTTAAATTTTTTTTTTTATTAGTTCTCACTGGAAGACTTATTAAGAGCACAAGTCAGTAGAATTATTGCTTGTGCTGTGTAGACATCAGTCAACTAGACAGTAGAAATAGCTCATTTTACATTGGCCCCAAATGAAGCGGTGGCTCCATTCTGATTATATGGATGTGAAATATCTTCAGTATGGCACATTTGATTTTTAAATGTAGTGAATGAAAACACAAAGTAAGCTCAATACTAAAATTAATCAAGTTATTTTATTTGGACAGGAGTTAAATTCAGTGTGGAAATACTTCCCATAATACAGTAAAATATAAAAGGAGTTTTATATAGCAACATATCTTTTATGTGCATAAGCATACATGCACAAACATATCCAAAGGATGCATATATGCATATATAGATATAGATATAGATATATAGATATATATAGATATATAGATATATAGATACATACATACATACACATGACTGCAGAAATATATAAAATATTGAGAAGACAGGGAATTCTTACTGAACCTTAACAAATGCACTTTAATACAAATATAATTGCATCTACACTGGACAGCTTTGAATACAAAATCTACTTTCTAACATGGATCTCTCTTCTTGCCAATTAAAATGAGAAATCTTCTTTTGAAGAGTATCCATTTACACCCCAAGTTGCTAAGTTACAGAACAGAAGGGTACTGTTACGCACATCTTGTTTTCAGAGGCCACACCTCTTATCCAAGGACACCAGCAAATATTGGTTTAGTTTTTACCTTTGAGAGCCAGTCGTTTACTGGAGATCTTGAAATCCTATTCAAGCAGGGGGAATTTTGCTATTAAAAAATAAAAAAAAAAAGAAAAAATATTTTATTCACAATCTATATTGTATACTGGCTATAACCTAATTCTATCATTCCAAAATGCAACAGTAGAAAAACAAAAGTGTCTTTTGCAGTTGTTTTATTTTTTTTTCTACACAGGCTGGCACCCTGGTTCTGTCACACTGGTCCTGCTCTTTTCATTTCCCTAGAGCATTTCTGCAATGGTTCACACCTAGGGAATGGCTGACCCAGTGAACTGTAGCTTTGACTCCTGCTACCTCTTCTGAGGGGAACCAGAAGTGCACTTCTAGCCTATTAGCATCACTATTAGCCAGCCCCATAGAAGAAAAACATGACATACCTGTGGTTTTAAAAGTAAATCTCAGCTACAGTCCTTGCAGAATGATTATGTGAACAGCCCTATAGGTTTTAGTGTCTGCATCACAGAGAGCCACAACAATGTATAGGGTTCTTCCAGATTTCACCCCTAATTTACCGGGAATAATCTGCATAGATGAGGATTAGTGGATCTCACTCTGACACAGTAGCACAACTCAATCTAGAAGCTGTAGCAGCATGGTAGTATGTGATTCACTGTAACTTAGCTGCTTGCAATGAAACAGACATTTAATTTGTAGGCTAGAGGAAGCTTATTTGCCAGCTCGAAGGGAGGAATGGTCAGTCTGGCCCTCAAAGATACAATAATAGATTGTGTGTACCAGATCCACAGTCCCTGGGTACCTTGTAACTTCTGCTAGATCTGTGGTCCACACACAACTGATGGCTGCAGAGTATCTGCAAGGGTGATGGCCACAGCATTGCGTCACAAGGTGCTGCTTTACGTCTGTGTCCCCAGCTGCTAGACAGCAGGAGAAAACTGATAAATGTGGGTGAGATTTCTTCGTGCTCTATTTTCACTTGCTTTACTTGCTATAGAAGCAGTAGGTGATGAAAAGGTCAGGATGAAAAGTGATGTGTATGGTTGTGAAAGAGAGAGAAAAATACAGCTGGGCATCTCTAATGAGGTGCAGTCCAGTTTATTAAAAAAACCTAAAAATTGTTGGGCTGTGCGCCCTAGAGCAACACAGACCCAGAGTCTTTGCAAACAGGAACTAATTGCTAAAAGCTCTCCAGAGGATTTTTTTTCATTCCTTTCAGTTAGCATTGGCAAAGATTTAGAAATTTCATCAAGAGGAATGATCTCTTATAAGTCCTTCTTTCTTAAATCTTTTTTCCCTCTTTACTGATGTGAGGATTGGCACCAATTTAAGCAACTTCTTTCATCTCTGAACATGGGCTTCCTTAAATTGGTTTAACAATTTAATCCATTTAGCTGAAGTCCAATCCAGTCAAATCCTTTCAAGAATTGCATGGAACAGACCCTCAGTGTTTTACCC